>NC_141693.1:167214318-169614318 GCF_964263255.1 Lissotriton vulgaris | reverse complement strand
CTTCTAAAGACGCATCCGTCGTCACCACTAGAGGAGCCGCTCTTGCCAGGAACGTCAGACCTTGAGACACATTTCCTTTTTGTGTCCACCACTCTGCTGCCTGTACGATCACTGGTGTCACCCAAATTGTGTCGTCGAAGGATACCTCTACTTGATGCCATTGGAGATCGATCTGCTCCTGCCATGGGCGTATCCTTAACCTGCAGCAAGGCACCAGGGGAATACAAGATGACATCATGCCCAGCAAGGATTTGTATCTGCGGACTGAAAGAGACTTTCTTTTTACAAAGTCTTATAAGAGGGACACAATCCTTAGTTGCCTTTCTTCGGAGGGAAACGCCTTGTTGCAGTCCGTGTCTAATATTGCCCCCAGAAATGTGATCACTTTTGTTTGGTGGAGGTTTGACTTTCCCTCGTGGAGAGTCAATCCCAGTTTGGCAAACAAGTCTATGCAGGTTGACGTTGAAGCTCTGGCCTGTACTTTTGATGGTGCTTTGACTGACCAGTCGTCGAGGTATGGAAATATTTGATGTTTTTTGCTTCCTCAAAACAGCCACTACAGGAGCCAGGCATTTCGTGAATACTCTCGGCGCTGACTTCAAGCTGAATGGCAGTACCCTGAATTGGTAATGTCTTCCGGCTACTAAGAACCGAAGGAACTGTCTGTGTGCAGAATGGATCGGCACGTGGAAATACGCGTCTTGTAGGTCTAATGTAGTCATATGATCTCCTGGGTTCAATAACGGAAGGATGTCCTGCAGAGACACCATCCTGAAAAATTGCTTCTTGAGATAGGTCTTTAACCACATGGCTGCTAAGGCAATTCCCCTCCTGTGCTGCAGATCCTCCTTTCTCATTGTTTCATGACGAGCTCAGCTCGTCATAAGCACACGACCAGTGTACTGCATGACGAGCTGAGCTCGTCATGAGCAGCGAAGGGGTTAAGCATCTGAGATCCAGAATGGGGCGCCATTGGAGCTTGTTTTTCTTGATAAGAAAAAAACCTGGAGTAAAACCCCTTGTTTTCCTAGACTTTCGGTACCGGTTCTATTGCTCCCTTTCAGAGCATTGTCCGAATCTCCTGCCGGAGTTGATGCAGATGGTTGGCTCTCTGGTGCATCGGTGGCATACAGGGGGGCGTTTGAAGAAATTATAGGGTGTGACCGAATTGAACAATTTTGAGGACCCACTGGTCCGTTGTTATTTTCCGCCAATTGTGAAGATAGTGAGCAATCTTTCCACCCAGGGGAGCATCTGACATAGCCGGAAGATGGAGGTTGTCATTGCCGACTGGTGTTGTCCTTCCCTCGGCCACCCCGTCCTCTTGGAGTTGATTTTGTATATCCTCCTGATTGACGCTGATTGTACTGTTGACGGTAAGGCTGCGATGAGGCCGAATAAGAAGAATATCTCCCTTGTTGATATCCTCCTCTATACGAGAACTGTCCTCTACCCCTGGAGCCACGAAAAGGGGTTTTCCTGTATTGCAGTGTCCCCAGAGCCTTTGCCGTATCAGTATCCTTCTTGATACTCTGCAGAGTATCATCAATATGCTTCCCAATTAGATCTTCTCCATTGAAAGGGAGGTCTAAAATTTTGTTTTGCACTTCCGGCCTAAACGCCGTTGCTCATAGCCATCCTTGCCTGCGCAGGACCGCTGCTCCTCCCAAGGATCTAAAAGCTGTGGTCGCTATATCCATAGCGCAGTCTATGACTTCAGCAGAAGTCCTCTCCCCTTCCAGGAGAATCTTCTTCGCCTCCTGCTTCTCTGGTTCCGGCACCTGGTTGATGTATGGAGACAGGTCACACCACATTTGCCTGTCGTACCTTCCCAAGATAGTGAGGGCATTAGCTGCTTTCCACAGCAGAGCAGACATTAAGGAAAACCGTTTTCCTGCATTATCCAACCTTCTGCCCTCTCTGTCCGGAGGTGTTGTGATCGGAGCAGATGGGTTCCCGGATTTCTGTTGTGCCACCTGAGTAATCACAGAATCCGGTTTGGGATGACCCAAAAGGCAAGCTGGAGCATCAATAGGTGCCTTATACTTTTAATCCAGTCTGGCCAGAACCGGCGTCACCGTAGCTGGAGTCTCCATGACCTTTAATCCTTCCTCCCAAATATGAGACACTATAGGCAGGGATCGCACAGATTTCCGATACGAATCCTTGAAGTCATATAAAAAGCATTCCGCTTTCTCCTCCGTCATGGACAGTGCAAATCTCTTAGTGGCTATTTCAATTAAATTATGAAAACCACCGATGTCCTCCGGTGGAGAATCTACTGGCCTCGGCGTAGGAGTTGAAGGTGAGGGGATGAGATAGTCATTCCATTCTGCACTTGGTTCCGCAATCTCCCCATCCTCATGATTGTCATCCGAGGTATTGTGATGTGATGTCGGTGGTGGAGACCTAGCAGTAGGTTCCAGCAAAATCTCTCTCTTACGTACCGGTGTCCCTGGTACCGACCGTGGACGCAGAGTAACCTCTGGGACTTGCTGAGTGGCTGGAGTCGCTGGGTATCTCCTCCTATAATCCTCCAACATGCCCTGGAGGTCCCTCAACAAAGAGGATGGCACATTTGTCATCTCCTCACGTTGCTGTTGGCTATATCGGTGCTGTTCTTGGGGATGTTCCTGAAAATCCCCATATTCTACCTCAGAATCCACCTCCTGGTACCTGACCTGCAATTGCGAAGGGCTACTCACAAACCCATATTCGTCATCTTCCTCCTCCGAATCTTCCTCTTCCAGCAGGTGAGATGGCATCAATGGAGAGACCTTGCTCGGAGATGTAACTTCTGGTGTTATAGGATTTTTCCAAGGCACCAATCTTTTCTCTGGTGTTTTTTCCCTCGTCGACGAGTCCGTCGACGAGATTCCCATTGCCCTCGTCGACCAAGTCATCGTCGTCGACGACACCGTCGACGTTGTAGTCACTGTCGACGTTGTCCTCGTCGATGCTCCCGTCGACGTCATCGTCCTCGTCAACGCTCCCGTTGATTTCGTCGTCCTCGTCGACGCTCCCGTCGTCGACGCTGCCGTCGCCGATGCGCTCATCGACGCTCTCGTCGACGGTAAAACCGTCGACGATATCGCCGTCGACGGTGAAATCGTCGACGCTGTTTTCTCACCACCTTTAACACCATCTTTCTTCATCGACGACGCAGGTGTTTTTGTCGTCGTTGATGACACCTTTTTCGCCGACGGTCCCGTTGACAGTGTTGAAACACTACCTTTCTCCTGAGAAGGCGCAGAGGAAGCCCGTTTGATGGTAATCTTGATTTTCTAAGGCGATTTTGATGGATCTGATGCGGATTTCACTTGTTTCACCTCAGAAGCAGAACCCTTCTTCCCCTTAGTTTTAACTGAAGGGGATTTTGAGGGACTGCGCTCTGAAGACCCTGGGGTGGTCTTTTTTTGGGCCTTCTCAGGTCGTTCTCCTGAGGAATGTGTCTGAGGAGATCTACTTCTCTTCTGAGGTCTCTTAGACACCACAGTCTCCTCCTCACTCTCACTTGAGAGGATTTCTTTCCTGGCTTTAACCTTCTGGAGCCAGATCAGCAGCCTTCCCTCACGATCCCTCAAGGTTTTATTCGAAAAGTACGACATACCTTACAATCTGCTGCCTTATGTTCTGGATAGAGGCAGGAGATGCAATCTTTGTGAGGGTCATCTGTATAAAGCCTCTTGTTAGAGCAGGTGGAACAAGCTCTAAATAATCCCTTTTTCTCCTTCTCCGACATAGTAGATGAAATTAGATGATGAGAAACCTCAAATCTTAGTCAAAATACTGTTGAAGTAAAGCGTTTGAGCAGAGCTCAAAGGAGACTCCCTAGCACAACGTGCGGTAGAAAAATCTGAGGGGCAGAAGGTTCTCTCAGGAGGGTTCTAGAGGGTGAGGAGCTCTGATTGGTTCAGGGAAATGTTTGGGCCTTTTTTACATAACAAAGGCTATGGGTTGCAAAAGGGAAATGGGCCTAGGCCTCTTTTCAGTTTGCTATACTACTAAGCACTGCTTTTTTATATACAGGAGACTCCCGTTCGACGACGGGGAATGATTCAGGCATGTGAATCTTTGAAAGTTCCAATACTGGAGTAATTACCTTTGCCCCAGCACGTCCAATCTCCTGACCAGCGGCCAAAACTCTGTAGTGGGGAAGATGACCAATATTGCGGTCTCTAACCAATCAGTAAAATATTGTCCTGGAATATTGCCTCAACAGAAAAGTTGACAATGAGATCTGGCTCTCTTCCATACAAAATGATAATATCATTCTCTTCGAAGAAACACGGGCCAAGGAGGTCAACTGTTTGGATGGCTACACCTCTTATACTGTTTCATTTCATCCTCCTCAGGCAGGGCTAATGTGGTTCTAATGGTGTTTTTCAGGATATCCATGGAATCCAAATTACCCCAGTTTTCACCGACTGAACTTTAGTTCAAGCCCTTCTAACCAAGTTGCCCAATGATCTGAACATTGTCTTCCTAAATCTTTACAAAGGGAGCTCTGGGTCCAGCCCTAGTTTTAACATTAACATGCTCTCTGATTTTATTTCAGGCCTTGACGCCAAACCTGCTAATTTTCACACTGGATTTCAACTTATTGTTGGTGGGGATTTTAATACTAAATTGGGATCTACACAAAAGGTCACCTTCGAACATGTTTGACCTGGTAATCACGGAGTGCGTGTGTCCATTTATGGATCAGAGAGCTAAAGTTCTTTCCCACCTTACCAACTCTTATAACCTTAGCAATGTCTGCGAATTGTTTGATCCCTCTTACCCTTCTAACGCCACTTTCTTTAGGGGGCTTATGGTTTTTTCACTGTCTATATTTTCGTATCCAGAGACCTATTGGGCCAGGTCTCCAAAGTTGGGACGGAGGAAAGTATATTTAGCGACCCTAACCTTATAGCTTGGCTTAGACATTTACATGGGGAGTGGAAGAGCCAAAGGTATAGCCAAGGGTTCCCTGGCAGTTAAGGTGCAGGGGCTTCGTTTGGCCTGGAGGAATGCCTACATAACAGCCCTCAGGTCAGTCATATGAGTTCGCTCCTCACTTGTCTTTCTTCCTCTAGTTACCAATGGGTTGTAGTCAACCAACTTGCCAACTGGGTATTATAGTTTAAAAACTATTAACTAAGCCAATCACTCTTGTTAATTGGGATGCAAAATGGTTTGACACATCTTGTTGTGAGGCCTCTGCTGATTTACAGAAGGCTTTGGAAGGAGACACAAAGGGATTGTCATAAGCTTCAACAATGTAGGACAGTGTATAAGCCTGCTCTTCACCATAGGCGGAAGACAATTCACCTATCTTCTTGGTGCAAGAGAGTGCTGGCTTGCAGGCAGAAAGATGCCAGGGCTTTTTGGGCAGTGGTGAATAATGTCAGTTCCACAGGGACTATTAATAATTTTGCCATCACCTCTATTAGCCCGGAGACCTGGGTCAAACATTTTAGTCCTTTGTACAGTTCTGGCTGGCATATAGAAAACAAATAGATGGAGGTGGTTTTCCCCCTTTAAATAGAATTTACCTTGGAAGAACTCTGGGATGCCATTGTCAAGTCCCCAGCTAACAAGGCCCGTGGGCTGGTTCGGGTACCTTGTTGGACTCAGCTGTGAAGGTTGCCGGGATGGTTGTGTTGGAGCATCTTTTATCTTGGGTCAGAGAGTCTGGCACATAGTGATGGAGGTGCAGTACGGCTTCTGGGAGGGGCTGGGCACAATGGAGCAATGTTTGAACCTGAACCTATTGATCAGAAAGTATGCCATTATTAAGCAGTTTTCCGTCTGCCTGGCCTTCATGGATAGGTCTTGTGCCTTCGACAGCGAGGTAAGATTTAATCTGTGGGACATTCTGACCAATCAGGGGGTAGATGGTGGCCAGTTTGATTTTTTACTTGCTTTACATTATGATATTTCTGCATCTGTAAGATTCGTTACCTCGGGCAAAGGCACAGACACTTTTAAATTGGGAAGGGGGTGCAGCAGGGTTGTTCCCGGGCTCCAAGTTTATTACTTTTATGCATAAAAGGCCTAGGCTCATCCCTCACTAGGAAACCTTTGCATGTCCCTCTTATTGGAAATAAATGGTGCCTGTAATGTTAAATGCGGATGATGCTCTTTTACTTGCTAGAACTCCAAACAGCTTAAACATCTTTTTCTAGGATTTTGTTAGTTGTATGGAATCCCTTGGTCTTGCCACAAATCTGTCCAAAACGTTTACTATGGTTTGTGGCCCTAATCAGCATAAAATGCGAAGTGTTTGCTTACAAGGTCATCCTGTTGCCTCTACTCAGGAATTCTCTTATTTGGGTGATGTCTTCAATGAAAGGAGGAATGGGGGACCATGCAAACTCAAAGCCTCACATAAATTTGCAAGTGTGGATTGGTACATCTATAATTTAGCCACTTGTACTGGAGGTAAACCAGTGGCCCCCTTTTTGGAGGTGTACAGGGGCAAATGTCTCCTGATTCTTATGTATGAGGCTGGCCTATGACGCTATTTGAATGTCACCTCCCTCCAGGGAGAGCAGAACAGTGTGCTAAGGCGCCTGTAGGGCGTACCTCTCTCCTGCTCATCTTACATCATACAGCAAGAGCTTGGGGTTGAGTATGTGGAGGATACTATCAAACTGGCCTCTCTTGACTTATAGTGCACCATTTGGCAAATCCAAATGCATGCTTTTATAGCTCATTCTTGACTGCCTAGCCAACTAAAGAAGTCTGACAGTCCCCTGACTTCCATATATTAAGTAAAAACTGACCAACTTCTGGAGGCACGACCTCTTTTCTAACCACTCAGCATTGTCCAAGTCTGAGTCTGTCTATGTTGAGGCGGCATTTCGGGATTAAGTCTGAGGGACGTACCAGAGATGAAAAAAACTACAGTCAAGGTCTATTAGAAGCTTCGAAGCTCACCAGCATTGGAGCCATATCTAGAATGGGTAGATACTTCCTGGGACAGACTTCCTTTTCCACTTGGCACGTTTGTTGTAAATTGAAAGCAATGGGTTAGCATTAGCAGAACCCATCCTGTATTTAGAAGTTATCTTATCTGTTTTGTGAAAGCCATTTTGTATTTCTCGCAGCCATTTTAGTTTGCCATGTGCTGCTACGTGCTCGCCATGTGCTCTGTCCTCCCTCAGTGTTGACTACTCTTGTAATCTGCCTAGAAACGAACTATATTTAGCATTTTCCACCTTCGCACACGCCCAGAAGGGCCTAGCTAGTAGAATGCACCTGCTTCTCTAGAATAACTGTTAGGCTATTTTTGCTGCTGTATGGAGAAGTAACTCTCCTCCCACTTTGTTGAGCAAGCAGATCTTGTATGCCCATCTTAGTCATTTTTGCATGCTTACCCGTGCCAGGACTGCCACTTGGTCTTATGATGACTATGTAACCCTAAGCATATATAATGCCCCAGTTTTCTGTACTCCTCAGACTGCCTCATTCAGTTGCTAAGGCTTCTGTGTGACTAAGTCTCACTCATTTGAGGTTAATAAAAATGTTCTTTTATATTTCAGCTTCTGTGCCAATTTCTACTTTGTTGGTTTAAAAGGACCAAGTATCAATGGGATCCCTAGGAACCTTTCTTGATTTCATCAGATGGCGCTCCAACGTGGACCGCATCAGAGAAGTGGCTATCTGAGGGAGTGATCTTGTCAGGAGACAGAAATCTACTGAGGAGGACAGGACAGGATTCTACTAAGGAGGTACTCTGTGCATGGAGATTCTGGGGATTTTCTGTCTCTGCAGCCCAGTATATTTCTGATCTTCCTGATTTTGATCCTCCACATGATGTCACCCCGGAATGAGAACCTTTTTGGCATGAGTATTCTAAAAAAAAAGACCGTTAGGTCATTCAGAACTTGGCAGTTAGAATTTGGACAACCATTTGTTTGGTAAGAGTCGTTCTGCGGCACTTGCTGTTGGTTTTGATGCCTTTGATTGGTAAGGTAGTTTAGTAACACTTACTGTGGCTTAGATTTGCGTTGGCCAACGTTTGATTAGTATGTATGTAATATGTAAATTGCAATTTATGTAGGCAGGTAATGAGGAGATTTTTCTCTGTTTGAATTGTTTGAACGGTGCAACGTACGAAGAGTACCTTAAGAGCTACTTTGATTATATATTATTTGCATATTTTGCAATATTTTTGGCATGCCTGTTTCAAGCACACATCGAAGAATGTGTTGCTTTTTGGAGGTACCATAGTGAGATGTGAATTAAATTAGTCGGCTCCCTTAAGGGAATAGCTAGATAGGTTTAGGTATAAAAACATATTTCTTCCTTGGTGATTCTGTATCCCCATGGAATTCAAATATGGACAGAATACAAACAAGGATCCTTTTTTTGCGCAATTTTATGAATGAGATATGCATAGCGATTTTTGGGTATTCTGCCTGCCAAAGCTAGTGAATTGAGTGTATTTTGGCTTCTTGGAAATAAAAACAGTTTGTTGGGCTGTTTTTTTGCAGTCTTTTGGAATATTATTGAGAAGTGCTTCTTGTAAATATGACTTACAACTAGTATTTACAAATTGTTTGGTTTAAGTACAGTCTGTGGGCTGTCCTTTGTTTCTGTCTTAAGTGTTGATCTGTGGGTTAAATGTGTGTTTAAATGTCTATGTGGTTCGTGGTTTTACATTGCAACTTCTGTAAGTAAATAGCGATTGCACTCTTTGTGTGAGGATTGCTAGCCTTAAGCGCGCTGTATTGTCTGTCCTGAGTGTTTCACCCCCTTCAGTATATGTCTGGAATGAGCTCAACGTGTATGTTTGTGTTTTTTTTGCTGTCATCAGTCTGTTATGCAAAATGTCATTTAATTAATATTAAAGAAAAAAGAAATAAAAATCCATAAATGAACCATATGATATGCTAAATAACTGTATGTTATTATAAGATTGATAAGAGTGAGCAATTATGCACATGTACAAACTGCCAATGCTTAAAAGGATAAAATTAGAATTCCCATTCAATAGGAATAAAATAGGCCTCAAAAACGAAATTGTGTATTTTGCAATAAATAAATAAACAGCATTTTTCTTAGATACATTGTATTAGATATTAACAGGCAAACACTTCATCTGAAATAAATGTTTGCTGAACTAAAACACATATTATAGAACATGCCTCAGTTTTAAATAGACAGTCACCGTGCTTACATTTAAACACTGAAAAAAGCTTTCCACCAGCTGTGTTTTAACTGCCGCTTAGCAGCACCTGTTGTTTTGATTGTAGGCCACGGAGAGACAGGAATGTTGATTCAGCCAGGATTTTGTCAGTTAAACACAGCGTAAAACCCTACATTTCAGACTGCTGTTTTAAAAAGCTACTAAAATCAGGTTCATTATTTTAGATACCAGGAAAATGTTTAAGGTAGGGATTTCCATTCTCAAAGCCTTACTTAAGCATATTCGTGGTTCTGATGTTAAATAATTGTCGCAAAACTTTTCATGTTTCAAGTTAGGCTTCTGTGCTTAGGCTTGTGAACTAATGCGTCTAAATATGATAGGCAAGGGATGCAGCTTGCTTTTCATGTGGAATTATCAAAAATGATTGGTTTTATACAAATAAAAAAATTATTAATTATGAACAAATTTAAAAAAAGAAGTGCGTTTAAATTAGTTTTTTAATATTTATAAAGCTTAATACTCATACTGTGACCTCCTAGCATTAAAATTAAATTTAATTTGTGTTGTACCGCATAATGAGGATATTTGCATATGGAATTTCACTCTGCGCAGGCGTAAAAAAACTCATTTTTATAAAGGTATATATGATTATTTTTGATTTCTCACTCCTGGGCTACCTAGAGAACATTTTGAGGATGATTATTATGTAAAAAAATAGGATATTCATTTTTAAGTGCCCCAAACATCAAAGTCGAAATTGGGTAAATTTCACTATTTAAACAGCATTTTTGGTCCATTCAGAGCAGTTTTTAAAGTGCTTTAGGCTTCAGTAAATGCATACATTTAGGAATAATACAAATAGCTGACTTCTATATTTTTAGACAAGTATATTGCACACCGCTTATAATTGAAAATATGTATCAAAAATCAGCGAAAGTTATTCTCTTAACTGTGAACCAACAAACAGGGGAATGGGGCTGCATTCGCACACAGAATAGGACAGCTGGGAAGAGTTAAATGTCAGTTCTATATTTAGAAGCCTGGCAGAGATCCCAGAGTAAAGTTCTGCTTAGACATTTTGACATCTGAAACTTTTTGAAAGACAAGATGGCAGCGCAGGGAAAGAAGGATTGGGGTTTTGGTATTCATATTCTTTACCTCCTCAAAAGTGTGATGTACCTCCTATAACTTTGTTTATGGCCAGTTGCTACAAATAGGCGTTGATAGTGTTGACAGAAGTGAAACCTGTTTTAGGATTCCTACTGTCAAAATGGGGGAAGGAGGCTAGCTCCTCTACAAATTAAGGCTAGGTAATATGTATGTTGCTCTCTCCTTTTCTCAATTTTTTTTTAGCCTGTCTAAACTGTCTGTAAAATAGCAATAAGACACTTAATTGGCTATTTAGTAATACTGTTTTAAAAAGTGTTAGTATTAATAAAATGAATATATATATGCTATGTTACTGCCCATCCTGTCTGATGTTTTAATGACAAGATAAGTAGTCTAGATTGTTGTTTCCTTATGTTGACCTTTAAGGGGAGCTAGATGTGGGTAGTTTTTGGTTTTAAAAATTCTTAGGTGATAACACCATTATTGTATGGTATTCCATGCTACATGGTGTTGAAAGGGCATTGCTAGTTTTTTATTAGCTTGTCCGTGTAAATAAACTGACAGTCTTTCTTAGAGCTGATGTTGCATAGTCTGAATCATGAAAAGTAGAACACAGGGAAGATGCCCATGTGATCCTTAGCAAAAAATGTTTTTAAGAAAATGTTGTTTTATAGATAAGAAACCTTGTTAAATTGGCAGTTTTAGATTTTCCTGTTGCTCCTATAAAACAAGGATACAGAAAAGGAGGTGGTGATGGACAGAGTATCTGAATTAAACAGAACACTCATACCCAGTCAACAGATCAGGGCTTGATCCATCACCGTTTTTTAGCTCACTGCACCATCCCAGCTCAGAACCTGGCTATATGCAAATTAGCCTGTCCCTGGCCCAGTGCATCATGGGAACAGGGCAGACCAAACTACCAAGCCAATTCTTATACTGGGAACGAAACAAGCTTCCGGCTGAAATGCCAGAAACCGGTCCCCGGTAGCTTGTCTCCTTTCTGGTGAAGAATTGGCTTGGTAGTTGTCAGGGCTAGGGTGGCCTGTGGTCTAGGGCCCGCCCCACTCAACATTCGGGGTCATCTGTGTGGCAAAATGCATCGGCCATCTTTGGGAGGGCGTTGGTGGTTGGGGTGTTTTAAACCCGCTTGTTCATCTGTTCTGCACCCTTCCTAGAGTGTCTGTGCAAGTTTCCTGTTCATTGCTTGCTGCCTAATGCCGTTCCGCCTAATGCGTGAGGTTTGGCATGTCCGCCTAATGCGTGAGCTTTAGTAGCCCGGTCGCATTCGTAAGCGCCGTAGGCACGTTAGCTTACGCGACCGCGCCCTGTCTCCTGTGCTCACTATTCTGGTTGTTTCTGGGGAGTGGCTGTGGTCTCTTCTTGCTCCCTCTCCTTTGCATGCAGTTCCAGTCGTTTTGGAGAAGGATTTCAACGGAGGTCTTTGGAGCTCGATTCCAGGGGGCGTGGCAGTATCCAGCTTGCTCTGTGTTCGGAGTTTTCGGATGGAAGAGCCGTTTTAAGTATCCAGAGGGGACGTCTTGTCCTTCAAGGTAGTAGAGTAGGTCGTACTCTACAGGTAGGAAATATCTAACCCTAGCTCTCAGCGCAAAACTACGAATTATACGTTTCTGGTTAATAAGTGACAAATTTGGTTGTTATTCATAAGGAATAATCAAGATCTCTGAAAGTCCGAATCTTTGGTGTATATTCTCCTTTGAAACTATGATTACATCTCGTTGCTGGCAAGGGATGTTTAATGTAGAAGTGCAAAGTTAATGAAAGTGCGTGCATTCATTTCTTTTACAGATGGTTTAAGCGCAATTGATTCTTGTGATTGTTTTTTTTGGGAGAAAAGGTCAAAAGGAGTTTTAGTTAAAACTCAAGAGAAAGATAGTAGTGTGATTTAGTATTGGATTGTTCCTAAAAACTTTGGTAAAGAAGTTTATTTACTAAAGGTTGGTGTTTGTTCTTTTTAAAGGAGATTCTGTCGCTATTCACAAGAGAAAAGAGAATAACAATATTGTGATAAGAATGTTTTAAAAGATTTAGTATTTATTTACAAGAAGTTGATTGTATCAGTAGTGACTGTGATTAAGGACTTGTGTTCTTCTGAAATTCTCAGTCTTGTTCAAGGTTTATAGTCAACTTAGGATTACGGAATATTTTGTTACTAACTTTTCCTTTCCAGATCTCCTTCCCTGCTGTCCCCTTCCTAATTCCCTTTTCCCCCCCGCTTGATCACTCCAAGATTCTGTGTAATAATTACATTCGGAATTGGAGGTATCGAGAGGTGGGTCCTTATAACTTCACGACAGACCCTGAGGAAGACGTCGCCTTGACAGAATAGTGAGCCCACGAATTAATTTCCTCCTGGTCTGTACGTGAAGTCATAATGACCACCATCAATGATTTAATGTCTGCGATCATGCGTTTACAAGCAGACTTAAAGGAAACTATGGATGTAACTGCTTTGTTAGCAGCTAAGGTCGACAATATTCAGTTACAGAGTACTCCTCTTCCTGAAGAGGTTCTAGAAACTGGTGCTAGCAGGGCAAATACAAACATAGCTGTTACAGTGCCCCCCCAGATTCCTTTGGCAGCCCCTGAACGTTTTTCTGGGGATCCCTCTAAGGTGCAAATCTTTTTGACCCAGATAGAGTTACATTTTGCTTGTAGACCAACTGCGTTTCCAACCCCACAGTCTAAAATAGCGTTTTTAATTTCCTATTTGACCGGAGATGCCGCAAACTGGGCAGTTCCTTTGGTCAGACAAGATGACACTTTGCTTTACAACTGGAAACGATTTGTAGAAGAATTTGAAAAAGTTTTTGATCGCAGAACTGTTACTTTATCTGCAGATCGAGAACTACTTCAGTTGAAACAAGGTAACAGGGACCTTGTTTCTTATTTGTCTCACTTCAACAGATTGATCGCTGAAACTTCTTGGCCAGAGGAAAAAAGAGCCGCCCTCTTTTATCAAGGTTTAAAAGACGATCTAAAAGATGTTTTGGCACAGATTGATCCTCAACCAGTAATTTGCTCTGAAATGATTAACCTAACGCTGCGTTTAGACCACAGACTCTCTGAACGGAGATCAGATAAAAAAAGAACAGACAAACCAAACTGGAGATCGGAAGTTAAATCTAAGCCTCAATTTACAAACTCTGAAACTGGTTCGGAGCCTATGGAAATAGGAACTTTAAGACAACCATTGTCAGAAGATGAGAAAGACAATTGTCGAAAGAATGGACAATGTCTTTATTGTGGTCGAAAAGGTCACTTCGTGAAGGACTGTTTGACTAAACCAAAGGGAAGATTTCCTAACTCTAGTAAGTCAGCAGCTCTGGAAAAAACAGATCTAAAATCGGAAAACTAACTGGCCCAAGATGTTTGAAGGGAGATCTCTTGGGTACCATTGCCTTCCCTTCAGTGAACTCATGTGTCTCTAACTACAAAGCTCATTTTAGATTGGCCGTACAAATCAGGTTAATTCATGAAACATGCCAAATGGAAGTGTTAGTTGATTCTGGAGCTACGGGAAATTTTGTAGATTTAGAAACTGCCCAACGCTTAGGAATCATCTGTGAACAAAAAGAGACTCCAGAAATAGTGAAAGCGGTGGATGGAAAAATTCTAGCTGGAGGGCCAGTAACCATGCAAACATCTAAGGTTGTTATGTTGTGTGAAGACGCTAAGCAACAAATACATAAGGAGGAGCTTCAATTTGATGTGATCCAAGCACCTCAGTATGGTTTTATTCTTGGAATGCCTTGGCTTTGTTTACACAATCCAACCATAGATTGGCGAAAGAGAGAACTGGTTTTTCTGTCTGACTTTTGTCATTCTTCTTGTCTAAACGCCTCAAAACCAACTCTAAGTCAATTAGCCACAGCAAAGGAAAAAGAAACATTGTTACCTAAAATTTACAAGGAATTCGCAGAAGTCTTCAGTGAAGCTAAGGCAGCCCTCCTTCCTCCTCATCGAAGTTATGACTGTCAAATTGATCTTGTACCTGGATCTAGTGTCCCAAATTGTCGCATTTATGCTTTGTCTGAAAAAGAGAACCAACATTTAAGACAATATCTCGACCAATATCTAGAGAATGGATTCATCCGCCCCTCCAAGTCTCCAGCAGCGTCTCCTTTATTCTTCATTCCGAAAGCTAATGGGGAATTGAGGACTTGCATCGATTATAGGGCGTTGAACAAAATCACTGTCAAAAATAAATACCCATTGCCTCTCATCCCTGTTCTGTTGGACCAAGTTAAAAGGGCAGAAATCTACACTAAATTGGATCTCAGAGGGGCCTACCATTTGGTTCGTATTAGGCAGGGTGATGAATGGAAGACTGCTTTCAAAACCCGATATGGATTGTTTGAGTACTTGGTGATGCCATTCGGGCTGTGCAATGCACCAGCAGCTTTTCAGTTTTTTTTGAATGATGCCTTGAAAGAATTTTTGGATCTTTTTGTTATTGTCTATATAGACGATATTTTGATCTATTCTGATTCTGAAGCTGAACATGAAGGTCACGTCAGAAAGGTTTTGAACGCTCTGCAATCTCATAATTTGTACTGCAAATTATCTAAATGTGATTTCCATGTTCGTGAAGTTGAATTTTTGGGAGTTCTCCTCACTCCAACTGGAATGAAAATGACTGACAGAAAGATCAAAGCTGTTGCTGATTGGCCCACTCCAACATCTGTTCGAGACATACAGTGCTTTTTGGGATTTGCGAATTTTTACCGCCGCTTCATTGATCACTTTTCTGCTGTGGTAGCTCCCATCACACGTTTGTTGAGGAAGAAGGTGAACTTTGAATGGTCCACAGAAGCCGAACATGCATTCCAGAAGTTAAAGAAAGCCTTTACTGAAGCTCCCGTTCTCATGCATCCCAATGTAGAGGAACCCTTTATCATTGAAGCTGACGCCTCTGATGTAGCTATAGCAGCCATCCTTTCTCAAAGACATCACACTACTGGTCAAATGCATCCGGTTGCCTACATGTCTCGAAAACTAAATCCCGCAGAGCAAAACTATGTTATAGCTGAAAAGGAACTACTAGCGATTCTAGAAGCCTTCAAAGAATGGAGACATTACATAATGGGAGCAAAATTTACTGTAACCGTGTACACTGACCATAGAAATTTACAGTTTATGAGCTCAGCCAGAATGCTGACCCCGAGACAACTCAGGTGGATGATGTTCTTTGCCGAATATGACTTTATAATCACTTTCCGTCCAGGTCAAGACAACAAGAAAGCTGATGCCTTGTCCAGAAAAGACTCTTCTTTGGTTCGCTTTGAAGGAACTCCTCAACCGATAATCGATCCAGGCAAAGTAATTAACGTACTCTCGGCAGATCAATTCTTGGAGAATATTCATGAAAATTTTCCTTCTTCTCAGTGGAAATCATGGTTGAACTCTAATGTAAATCAAACCATCAAAGAAGGGATACCTTTCCATGGAAAGCAAGTTTATCTGCCCTCTTTGCAATTACAGGAAACTGTGTTCAACTGGTTACATTCACATCCTATGGCCGGGCACCCAGGCCCTCGAAAGACTGTGGAGAAAATACAAAAGATGTTTTGGTGGCCAACACTGCAAAAAGATGTGCTGAAAATGGCTAATGATTGTGAGGTCTGTGCAAGATTTAAATCCGATCACACTAAACCTAAAGGTTTTCTACAGGTTCTACCTACACCAACTGAACCATGGAAACATATTTCGTTGGATTTCATTACTGATTTACCACCAAACCAACAACATACAGTGATTCTAGTAGTTGTGGACAGTTTAACCAAATATGCACATTTCATCCCTTGTAAGCAGCTACCCACTGCTGGGCAGTTAGCACAAATATTTCTGCGACATGTGGTGCGCTTACATGGCCTGCCTTCAGTATTGCTTTCAGATCGAGGTTCTCAGTTCTCTTCCAAGTTCTGGCAACAATGGTGTAAGGATCTACACATCACTTCCAATATGTCCACTAGTTATCACCCTCAAACTGATGGGCAAACTGAAAGACTGAACCAAACTTTGAAACAGTACTTGAGATGTTATGTTACGGACTCTAAGAATTCTTGGTTAGATTTACTTTGGATTGCTGAATTTGCGTACAACACTTCGCCTCATTCATCAATCGGTTCCTCCCCGTTTGAGGCACTCTATGGCTATGAACCTAACGCCATTCCGTTAACCATGCCCAATGATGGTAGTGGTGTACCAGCAGTTAGAGACTCTGTACAACTTATGCAAACTATCCACCGTCAAGTTCAGGATCGCTTATTACAAAGCAAGAAAAAATACAAAGAGCAATATGACAAAAAACATCGCTCAGGTCCTACATATGCCCCTGGAGACAAAGTTTGGCTGTCCACGAAGAACTTAAACTTCAAGCACAAAAGTATGTTTCAACCTAAGTACATTGGTCCTTATCCAGTTCTTCGACAAGTGAACCCTGTGACATTCAAGTTGTTGTTGCCTAAGTCTCTGCGAATTCATCCAGTATTTCATACTTCCCTTCTTAAACCTGCTAATCAGGATCTGGCTCCCCGTCCAGCACCAATTTTAGTCCATGGTAACTGGGAGTATGAGGTGCAGGACATTTTAGATTCTAAACGTCGGGGTTCCAGGTTGTGGTACCTTGTTTCCTGGAAGGGATACGGGGCTGAAAATGATTCCTGGGAGCCAGCTGACAATGTTCATGCCCCACGCTTGGTACGCCGTTTCCACCTCCTCCACCCTCTAAAGCCGGGCCCTAGACCACTCTTGGGAGGGGGGAGTACTGTCAGGGCTAGGGTGGCCTGTGGTCTAGGGCCCGCCCCACTCAACATTCGGGGTCATCTGTGTGGCAAAATGCATCGGCCATCTTTGGGAGGGCGTTGGTGGTTGGGGTGTTTTAAACCCGCTTGTTCATCTGTTCTGCACCCTTCCTAGAGTGTCTGTGCAAGTTTCCTGTTCATTGCTTGCTGCCTAATGCCGTTCCGCCTAATGCGTGAGGTTTGGCATGTCCGCCTAATGCGTGAGCTTTAGTAGCCCGGTCGCATTCGTAAGCGCCGTAGGCACGTTAGCTTACGCGACCGCGCCCTGTCTCCTGTGCTCACTATTCTGGTTGTTTCTGGGGAGTGGCTGTGGTCTCTTCTTGCTCCCTCTCCTTTGCATGCAGTTCCAGTCGTTTTGGAGAAGGATTTCAACGGAGGTCTTTGGAGCTCGATTCCAGGGGGCGTGGCAGTATCCAGCTTGCTCTGTGTTCGGAGTTTTCGGATGGAAGAGCCGTTTTAAGTATCCAGAGGGGACGTCTTGTCCTTCAAGGTAGTAGAGTAGGTCGTACTCTACAGGTAGGAAATATCTAACCCTAGCTCTCAGCGCAAAACTACGAATTATACGTTTCTGGTTAATAAGTGACACATTTGGTTGTTATTCATAAGGAATAATCAAGATCTCTGAAAGTCCGAATCTTTGGTGTATATTCTCCTTTGAAACTATGATTACATCTCGTTGCTGGCAAGGGATGTTTAATGTAGAAGTGCAAAGTTAATGAAAGTGCGTGCATTCATTTCTTTTACAGATGGTTTAAGCGCAATTCATTCTTGTGATTGTTTTTTTTGGGAGAAAAGGTCAAAAAGAGTTTTAGTTAAAACTCAAGAGAAAGATAGTAGTGTGATTTAGTATTGGATTGTTCTTAAAAACTTTGGTAAAGAAGTTTATTTACTAAAGGTTGGTGTTTGTTCTTTTTAAAGGAGATTCTGTCGCTATTCACAAGAGAAAAGAGAATAACAATATTGTGATAAGAATGTTTTAAAAGATTTAGTATTTATTTACAAGAAGTTGATTGTATCAGTAGTGACTGTGATTAAGGACTTGTGTTCTTCTGAAATTCTCAGTCTTGTTCAAGGTTTATAGTCAACTTAGGATTACGGAATATTTTGTTACTAACTTTTCCTTTCCAGATCTCCTTCCCTGCTGTCCCCTTCCTAATTCCCTTTTCCCCCCCGCTTGATCACTCCAAGATTCTGTGTAATAATTACATTCGGAATTGGAGGTATCGAGAGGTGGGTCCTTATAACTTCACGACAGACCCTGAGGAAGACGTCGCCTTGACAGTAGTTTAGTCTGCCCTGTTCCCATGATGCACTGGGCCAGGGACAGACTGATTTGCATATAGCCAGGTTCTGAGCTGGGATGGTGCAGTGAGATAAATAACGGTGATGGATCAAGCCCTGATCTTTGGACTGGGTAAGAGTGGTCTGCTTAATTCAGACACTCTGTTCATCACCACCCCCTTTTCTGAATCGTTTTTGGCCACTATAGGCGTGGCAGGGTATACTCAGACATGAGTCCCTTTCTCACTGCACCATCAGGATTCAAGCAAGCCGGGCTGAAGACGGCTGAAATGCCAGAAACCGGTCCCCGAAAGCTTGTCTCCTTTCTGGTGACGAATTGGCTTGGTAGTTTAGTCTGCCCTGTTCCCATGATTCACTGGGCCAGGGACAGACTGATTTGCATATAGCCAGGTTCTGAGCTGGGATGGTGCAGTGAGATAAATAACGGTGATGGATCAAGCCCTGATCTTTGGACTGGGTAAGAGTGGTCTGCTTAATTCAGACACTCTGTTCATCACCACCCCCCTTTTCTGAATCCTATAACACAAGAGCATGGTCCTAAAAATTTACAATGTAGGTGCTTTTATGAAGAAGAATCATTTTAGAAGTGTCTGCAGTCCTGTATAAGTTATGAGCAAAAGTGTAAAACATTTATTTTTGAGGGTTTTCAGATTAGCACACAGGAATACACCAATGTAAGAGTTTAGGGTATGCCTGTGTTGTTTTTCTCTTTTCCTCACAATTTAGTAAATGAATACAGACTTCCTTGGCTGCTTGGAATTGTGTGATGTATTAATCTTGTTAGTTCACCAAAGAGTTCCTTTTATACTTGCCAATAGGTCCAGGCTTTTGTTTTTTTTGCTCTCTCATAGATAAGATTAAAGTGGTTCTTGGGTGCCTTGTTAACATATGGGGCGTCCCAAGACTAGGAAGTATTCTAACACTATCCTCCCTGTTGATCGACTGTTTCTGTGCCTTGTATAAAGACCTTTTGTTCTGTCCACCAATAGATATATGCTGCCTTACAACCATTGCCAGAGGGGCCCAGACATCAGATTCAGCCTGGAGAGTCAGCGTCAGCACCAGCCCAGCTTGAAGCGAAAAGTGAAGGTAACCAGCACAGGCAATGCTGGCATCTATGACCTCAGTGAAGGCGGAAGCCCTGTAATCAAGTGTGTACCCTGCCACTGTCTTGGGCAAAAGACGGGGTCACAAATCAGAAAGGAGAAATTGTATTTGATGCCCAGCTGAGAGTCACAGACCGACCAGAATGGCGAGGAAGCTTTGCTTGAGTTGACCCCTTTTGAAATAAGGGTTGCTTCAGAGATCCTAGCATCAGGCCTCTGAATCCTGGTCCTAAAGTGAATACAAGTTTGCTCCTTTGTTTGTTGGACAAGAGGTGCCTGAGCACACTGGATTCAATGTTTTGCCACAACGAATAAGCAGTGCACCCGCAGAGCAATACAGGAGTTAGTGAAGGACTTGAGATTAGAGTACAGGTGCTGTGTCTCTGATTCCTGTTAGATTGAAGTGAAGAAAACTGGTGCACTGCCTGAGACACTGGACAGGATCGCTAAGAGCATTTGCCTGGTGGGTGACTGCCCTATCCTGAAAGAAGAGACTTTTTCCTTGAAACTGGGCTCTGATTCTTGAGTTGCAAGTTGTGCAGCTCCACCGTGGAAACAACAAGAGCCTGCCTGTGAGGCTCAAACGGACACAGGGAGAAGACTCCCCTCTGGTTGGTTGTACAGCGGCTTCAATTTCCCCAAGGACTTCTTCTTTTTCTTGTCAATAATGTCCCCCTTTAGTCATCCCATTTTTGAGGAGGAGTAGCCCTTTGCAGCTCTTCGTCCTAATTCCTATGGCCTGTGTGGTCATCCTGGTATGATTGATGTTGTAGCCCTCATAAAAAGAAAATGTAAGTCAATTGGAAAATGTTTTTATTAGAGATGTCCTGTTAGCTATTTTAAAATGGATAGTCACTGAAATGTGTAGGAGCCCTGAAAATGTTTACTAGATGAATTTAGGATATGCTTTTGCTTAGGACTAGAAAGATGATAATTCTGTTTGTAATAGTGGTCATTACTCTCTCCTGCAATCTGTATGTTAATTATGACCTGATGCTCCGTTCCCTTTGTATTCTTGCTTATGCTTATATATACACCCACCTAATGAAATGTTTAGAATGGAAAATGCCCACCTAGCAATGAATCAGGAAATTGATAAAATTATGAAAATTAATGTGCAAATATTTTCTATGTTCCTACTGGATCATAGGAATGTCTCCCCCCACGCTCCCTGGCCACAGAATCTGCCTGCAATCCTCGTTTTGAAGCGCCTCTGCCGATTTCACCGTGGTATCGTAGGCATTTAAACACAGCGCTCTGGTCGCGATTGTTATAGACATTTAACCATAGCGCATTGACTGTAATACAGCGCCGAACCTCGCATGATAATTAACATTTAAGCGCAACGTTGTCTGTTTGTATTGTAACTGCTGCCGCCATTGACTCACTGTATTTTCGTGCTGCTTTATTGTGTGCATTACTTTGAGCAATTAAGCCTTGTAGTAACCTGCCCCCGTTTCACGTGCCATCCTCCATTTTGTCATCTGGTTTGTTTGTTGTGTACCCCCTTGGCCCGCCTACCCTCCCCTGCTACCGCCTTCCAGCTGACCCTCCCACGCTCCGCCCCCCCACTCTCCATTTAAGATAGATGGACTTACGCCCAGCGTCCACGCGCAGCGGTCACGCCGAAGGTGCGCCAAAGGTAAGCCTGTCTACGCCCGTCCGCGCCAAGCCCGCGCCCAGCGCCAGACCCCCTGGCCCCCGTACCACCCACCCCACCCGCATTACATACGACGCCTCCACCCTCTTAGCCCTAAACCCCGGCCGACTCCCCAACTGCGCCCAAGCCGCTCCTGGACACACCCATGGACCCTTCACATGCAACTCCTGCAAGTATGACCGCACCAAGACCAACTCCTCATCCACTAACACCAAACAGATTTCTGACACCAACCACCTAAAATGCATCCTGCTCAACACCTGCTTGGTCCACAGACACGCCATCGACCTTTGGAATCTACTAGACACCATCTCCCCGGACGTCGTCTTCCTAACAGAAACATGGATGAACGCCTCCTCAGCCCCAGACATCACCATTGCCATCCCGGAAGGCTACAAGATCATCGGAAAAGACTGCACCGACCATACAGGAGGAGGCATCGCTATCGTCCACAAGAATTCCATCCGCATCTCAACCAGCTCAGACGCCAACCTCGCTAGCGCCGAGCACCTTCACTTCCAAATCCATACCGACCCCAAGACCACACTCAGAGGCACCCTCCTCTAAAGGCCACCTGGACTCCGGGCACAATTCAGTGAAGACATCACTGACTTTATCACCCCACACGCCCGCCCCTCTGAGGACTACATTCTATTAGGAGACCTCAATTTTCACCTGGAAAAGAGCAACGACAGCAACGTCACCACCCTTCTGGACAATCTCGCCAACCTCGGACTCAAACAACTTGTTAATACCCCCACTCACTACGCAGGTCACACACTCGACCGTATCTTCACCTCCAGCAAACATATCTCCTTCAGTCACACCACAGTTCTCCATTGGACGGACCACAGCTGCGTTCACTTTATCTACAAAAAGACCACAACCACAACCATCCTCAACCTACTCTGCGAAGAAACTGGAACAAAATCACCATCGACCAGATCTCCTCATCGCTTCTTCAAAACCCCCCTGCCCACTCCTCGAACCCCAACCAAGCAGCCATTAACCTCACTCAATGGCTAACCAACAGCGCCGACAACCTAGCACCTTTGAAAAAACGTCAAATCAAACTAGGCAGCAAAAACGCCTCCTGGTTCAACAATGATCTTAAGAAATCCAAGAAACTCTGCCGCTCCCTTGAGAAGGCCTGGAAAAAAGACCCAAACACCAGCACCAGGGACGCCTTCAAAAACGTCACCCGCATACACCACCAACTGATCCAGACTGCAAAGAAAGCCGCATTCAATGATCGACTAGACAACAACGCCCACAACAGCAAGGAATTATTCAACATCGTCAAAGAGTTTACCAACCCCACTGCCAACTCCAACGACATCACTCCCTCTCAAACCCTTTGCGACTCCCTAGCTTCGTTCTTCCACGACAAAATCGCAGACATCCACAACAGCTTCGACAACCAACCCGGAGACCAACCCACACAACCTTCTGCTGTACCTTCACCCCCCTTGAACATCCTTAATGATTGGAACCCAATCTCCACTGAGGACACCATCCGCCTGATGAACTCCATCCACTCAGGATCCCCCACAGACCCATGCCCTCACCACATCTTCAACAAAGCAGACTCCATCATAGCACCACACCTCCGAGACGTCATCAACTGCTCCCTCAACTCCGCCACCTTCCCGGAAAGCTGGAAACACGCCGAACTCAGCGCCCTTCTGAAAAAACCCACAGCTGACCCCACCGAACTCAAAAACTACCGCCCCATCTCGCTCCTTCCATTCCCGGCCAAAGTCATCGAGAAAGCTGTCAACAACCAGCTCGCCGCCTTCCTCGAAACCAACAAATCCCTCGACTCCTCACAGTCCGGATTCCGAGCCAAACACAGCACTGAGACCACACTCATCGCTGCAACAGACGACATTCGAACTCTACTGGACAATGGAGACACAGTCGCCCTCATCCTCCTCGACCTCTCCGCAGCCTTCGACATAGTCTGTCATAGCACCCTGTTACAACGCCTCAGAAACATCGGAATACAAGGAAAAGCACTGGAATGGATCACCTCGTTCCTTGCCGGAAGAACTCAGAGAGTCCGCCTCCCACCATTCAAGTCAGAGGCCACTGAAGTCATTTGCGGCGTGCCACAAGGATCTTCACTCAGCCCCACCCTCTTCAACGTATACATGAGCCCCCTCGCGGCCATCGCACGCCAACACAACCTCAACATCATCTCCTACGCTGATGACGCTCAACTGATCCTCTCACTCACCAAAGACCCTAACACCGCCAAAACCAACCTACATGAAGGAATGAAAGAAGTAGCCGAGTGGATGAAGCACAGCCGTCTGAAACTGAATTCAGACAAAACAGAAGTCCTTATCTTAGGTACCTCCCCCTCCGCCTGGGACGACTCTTGGTGGCCAGAGGCCCTTGGAAAAGCACCCATCCCGACGGACCACGCACGGAACCTGGACGTCATCCTGGACTCCTCACTCTCGATGACCAGACAAGTCAACGCCGTTTCATCGTCTTGCTTCAACATTCTTCGCATGCTCAAAAAAACATTTCGCTGGATCCCCACCGAAACTAGAAAAACGGTCACCCACGCACTGGTTACAAGCCGCCTGGACTACGGAAACACCCTATACGCCGGTACCACCGCAAAACTTCAGAAAAAACTCCAACGCATCCAGAACGCATCAGCCAGACTCATACTAGACATCCGGCGTAAAGTCCACATTTCTGGTCACCTGAAAGACCTCCACTGGCTCCCCGTCAATAAGAGGATAACATTCCGCCTCCTAACCCACGCACACAAAACACTTTACGAACTTGGACCCGAATGCCTCAACACACGACTTTCCTTCTACACCCCCCCCCCCCCCCCCCGCCAGCTACGCTCTTCCAATTAAGCCCTTGCTGCGGTACCTCGCATCAACAAAACCACCATGGGAGGAAGATCCTTCTCCTACCTGGCGGCTAAAACCTGGAACTCACTTCCCATTCACCTTCGCCTCACTCAGAACCACCTAGCATTCAGAAAGCAACTTAAAACCTGGATATTCGACAAGTAATTCCCCACCCTTCTTTAAGCGCCTTGAGACCCTCTGGGTATGTAGCGCTCTATATAAATTCTTTGACTTTGACTAATGCTAAAACGGTCATCTGTTGTAAATTGACAGCAATGGGTTAGCATTAGCAGAAGCCATCCTGTCTTTAGAAGTTATCTTTGCGTTTTGTGAAAGCCATTTTTTATTTCTGGCAGCCATTTTAGTTTGCCATGTGCTGCTACGTGCTCGCCATGTGCCCTGTCCTCCCTTAGTGTTAACTACTCTTGTAAACTGCCTAGAAACGAACTATATTTAGCATCTTCAACCTTCGCACATGCCCAGAAGGGCCTAGCTAGTAGAATGCACCTGCTTCTCTAGTATAACTGTCAGGCTATTTTTGCTGCTGTATGGAGAAATAACTCTCCTCCCACTTTGTTGAGCAAGCAGATCTTGTATGCCCATCTTAGTCATTTTTGCATGCTTACATGAGCCAGGACTGCCCCTTGGTCTTATGATGACTATGTAACGCTACTGGAGTCAAGCTAGCCGGGCTGATGAGAGGTGTTACCTCGAAACCGGTCCGGTCCTCGGATGCTTGATTCCGTTCTGGGAAGGACATGGCTTTTGTAGTTCGGACTGGACTGTTCCCATGGGGCACAGGGTCAGAGCTGATTTGCATATCACCATTGTCTAACCCGGGGTGGTGTGGAGTGCAAAAAAACGATGGATTTGGGCCCAGATCTTTGGACTGGGTTGAGTGTGTGACATTGATCCACATTCGGTCCATTTATTTTATTTATTTATTTATTTATTTTATTTTATATTCTTGTAAAGCGCCAGACTAGACCCCCGGAGGGGTATCTCCGCGCTATTGCTGCAACAGGGAGAGTTCTGAATAAATTGTGTGTCCAGCCTAAAAAGGAAACTACAGGGCATTATTTGTAGGGTATAGGTAGGTTTTTAAAGTTTTCCGGAAGGTCAGGTGGCTGGAGAGAGATCTTAATTCCGGGGGCAGAGAGTTCCAGAGTAATGGTCCGGCATAAGCTAATGCACGGCCACCTTGTCTGGTCTTTTTTACTCTGGGTACTTGCAGTAGCTGCTGGTGACTGGAGCGCAGAAGGCGCCCAGGAACGTAGGGCTGAAAAATCGTGGTCATGTATTTAGGACCCTCCCCTGTCATACTCTTATGGATAGTACACAGTGTTTTAAACTGGACTCGTTTCCTCACTGGAAGCCAGTGGAGTCTCATCAGCAGGGGGTGTGAGGGTGTCCTTGGGGGGGCGTTCAGGATAATCCTTGCAGCTGTATTTTGGATTACCTGCAGTTTACTGAGTTGTTCTTCGTTTGCTCCGAGGAGCAAACCATTGCAGTAATCAACCCTGCTGATGACAAGAGCCTGTACAAGTGTCTTTCTATGATGGTCCGGTATGTAGGGGAAGACACGTCTTAACATACCAATAGCCCGGAAGCAGTTTCCAGCAACTTGGTTAACGTGGCCCTTGAAAGTGAGCTGCTGATCGAAAAGTACTCCCAGGTTCCTGACTGTACTCTTGGGAGTGGGGACAGGGCCCAGCTCTAATGGCCACCAATCAGATGCCCAGTGTGTCGCCGCTTGCCCAAAACACATGACCTCCGTCTTCCCTACATTACACTGCAGGCAGTTAGATGACATCCACTCTGCAATGGCTCTCATGCCATCTGCAAAAGATCTTTTTATTGCAGGTGTAAGATTTTTAAAGGGAAAAAGGAGTTGGGTGTCGTCGGCATACGACACAGGGGTGAAGCCGAAAGATCTTGCTAAGTTGGCTAGGGGGGCCACATACACATTGAAGAGTGTAGGACTCAAGCACGAGCCTTGCGGCACTCCCTTGTTGAGCTCCCTAAGAGTGGATTTATGGGAGCCCAGCCTAACTTCTTGATAACGGTCAGTCAAAAAGCTCTTCATCCATGCCAGAGCCACTCCTTCTACTCCCACCTCGCCTAGGCGGTTGAGGAGCACCGTGTGAGACACCGTATCAAAAGCGGCGGAGAGGTCCAACAGCACCAGAATCATTGAGCTGCCATCATCCAGTGCCATTTTGATGTTGTTGGTCACTGTCTGAAGAGCTGATTCTGTGCTGTGGTTTGGCCTGAACCCTGATTGAGAATGGTCCAGGCCGTCCGTCGCCTCAAGATGTTGAGAGAGATAGGTGTTCACGTGCCTCTCCGTAACCTTGCCCAGGTAAGGTAGGAGAGAGATGGGTCGTAAATTGGAGAGGTCTGTCCATGGGGAAGATGCCTTTTTTCTAATCGGGTTCACCACCGCCTTTTTCCAGTCTGCTGGAACCTGACCTTTTGTTAGTGAAATATTCACCAATTCTAATATGGAGGGACCCAGGAGAGAGATCATGGGGCCAATCATCTTGGCGGGAATAAGATCATTTGGGGACCCTGATTTAATTTGGCCGCAAAGAGAGAGAAGCTCTGTATTAGTGATTGAGGGAAAGGCTGTTAGAGGTGTTTTATTGTTGTTTGTTGTCGAAATCAGAGGATTACTATTGATAGTTTTGTTTATAGCGCTGTTAGCTGCCACTATTTTTTTATAGATGTTATTTACCTGTTGTTTTTGCAAATTCCGCCCTAAGTGCGCTGGGGATGCCCAGACGTGGGTCCCAGGCACTCCACACCACTGGAGTCAAGCTAGCCGGGCTGATGAGAGGTGTTACCTCGAAACCGGTCCGGTCCTCGGATGCTTGATTCCGTTCTGGGAAGGACATGGCTTTTGTAGTTCGGACTGGACTGTTCCCATGGGGCACAGGGTCAGAGCTGATTTGCATATCGCCATTGTCTAACCCGGGGTGGTGTGGAGTGCAAAAAAACGATGGATTTGGGCCCAGATCTTTGGACTGGGTTGAGTGTGTGACATTGATCCACATTCGGTCCATCACCTGTTGTTTTTGCAAATTCCGCCCTAAGTGCGCTGGGGATGCCCAGACGTGGGTCCCAGGCACTCCACACCACTGGAGTCAAGCTAGCCGGGCTGATGAGAGGTGTTACCTCGAAACCGGTCCGGTCCTCGGATGCTTGATTCCATTCTGGGAAGGACATGGCTTTTGTAGTTCGGACTGGACTGTTCCCATGGGGCACAGGGTCAGAGCTGATTTGCATATCGCCATTGTCTAACCCGGGGTGGTGTGGAGTGCAAAAAAACGATGGATTTGGGCCCAGATCTTTGGACTGGGTTGAGTGTGTGACATTGATCCACAGTCGGTCCATCACCTGTTGTTTTTGCGACTATGTAACGCTAAGCATATATAAGGCCCCAGTTTTCTGTACTCCTTAGACTGCCTCATTCAGTTGCTAAGGCTTCTGTGTGACATAGTCTCAGTCATTTGAGGTTAATTAAAATGTTCTTTTATATTTCAGCTTCTGTGCCAATTTCTTCTTTGTTGGTTTAAAAGGACCAAGTATGGAAAGGGGCGACCATTCGGTCCCCCCGAACGTATGGTGGAGTACCCCGATCCCCCGGGAGGCCATCTTGGGCGGGAGGCGAGTCTCGGCTGGTATGCCCGAAGCGGCGTAGCCGGGGCGCGCCTTTTCCCGCCCTGGAGTGGGTTGTCCTAGACACTGACGCGGCCGGCCACGCCCAGGGAGGCAGGCGGAGGCGGGTTTACGCCCGCCCGAAGACGGATAAAAGGAGCAACACGCCAAGAAGGCATCCTCTTGTTCCTGTGCTCTGAAGCTGCACCTCCCCGCTGCACGTGAGCTCGAGACGGAACGAAGAGCCAATTTTGAGCGTTGTAATTTTTGTCTTTGTTTTACAGATATCTTCGTTCAAGAATGCCGGGCAAGAAGGTCGGAAAGCGGGTCGGGACCGATCAGATGCTCCGCATGCTCATAAAGGAAGTAGCCGATTTGAAGAAGCAGATGGCGGTAAAGAATGGGGAGGGAGGACCGAAGCGGATCGTCGGACCAGCATTGCCGGGAGTAGTCCCTAGCGGGAGAGGCAAGAGGTCCAGGAGGGGGGCGCCTGGGGGGGGAGGCCCCGGTTCCCGATACACCGATAGAGGAGCCTACCCCGGTTCCGAAGGAGGGGCGTCCAATCCCCGTGGTAGTCACCCCCGTGAACGGAGAGGATATGCCTCCCGAGTTGGCGGCACAACTGGCAGCGTGGTTGGGAAAAGATAGTGAGGGCACCACGGCTGACGACGCCAGGGCAGTAATGAGGCAACTGCGGGAATCTAGAGAGGCTGCGAAGGCACCATCTTCTGTTCCCCCACAGGTTCCGGTGGCTGAGATTGCAGCGGGCGCGAGTTCGGCGGCAAGTACAGCACCTAGTGCAGGTAAGCGGCTACTGCCGATTGCGGGGGAGGGGTCTGTACCCTCACGAAGGGAGAAAGTGGCCCAGCATGTTCCACTCGAAATTAAGGAAAAGATTTGGGCCGATAAGTATGTGAATATGTTTTCTTTGCTTACTGACCATTACGAGATGGAGCATGTGAAGGGCCAAAAAGAGCTTATGCATCCGAGTGTTTGGCGCGCAAAAATGGCGGCCTTTAAGGTCGACGAAAACATAGGTACCTGGGGCAGAGCGTTTGGCATTTTTACCTCCATTATGGGTGAGCGAAGGCCTGAATTGTTGACGGAGTTGCCTATTTACCAGACACGTATCATGGAGTATTCTCTAGCATACGAGGGCAATCAGTGGTTTTGTTATGACAATCTTTTTAGGAAGGCTAAGGAGCACGACCCAGCTCTAACATGGGATTGTTATGACTCCATTTCTTGGCAAAAAATGGAGAATTCAGGCATGTTAAAAGTACCATTGTCGGGGAGTAACGGGGGTGAGTCTGCCCGCCAATCCTCTGGGACACCCTTTCGGACGGGTGCAGGTAACGAGCACCACTCGAAGTCGAGTGGCAATGCAGGTAAAAGGGGGATTTGTTGGAATTTTAACAGGGGAAAATGTACAAGGCCCCAAGGGTCATGCAAGTTTAGACATGAATGTGGGGGGTGTGGACAATCCTCCCATCCTGAGTCCATGTGCAGAGCCAAAACGGGTGATAACGGTGGTAGGGGAAGCGCCAAACAGGTCTGAAATAGTCCGAGGGGCGCCTTTACCTACCCCGATTGATACCATGGCAATGATTCCTTGGCTCAACGAATACCCGGACCATGTCTCCGCTGGGGTGTTGCGAAACGGGTTTTCATATGGTTTCCGCATTCCAGTGGGGGATTTTCGGGGTGAAGCAAGTTGTAAGAACCAACTGTCGGTCCTGCAGCATACGGCAGTGGTACGGGTAAAGATTGGGAAGGAGGTGACTCGAGGGCGGGTTGCCGGTCCATTCGATTTTCCACCAGTTCCTAACTTTGTTTGTTCCCCATTAGGGGTGGTCCCCAAGAAGGACCCGGGTGAGTTTAGGCTAATACATAACTTGTCAGCCCCACGAGGTCTTTCAGTGAATGATGCGATAGACCCGGAAGTGTGTTCGGTGCGGTACGCATCTTTCGATGAGGCCGTCGCCATGTTGAATCGCCTGGGGCCCGGGGCGCTGATGGCAAAATCAGACATCGAGTCAGCGTTCCGGTTGCTCCCGGTACACCCAGACGATCAGCGTCTTCTTGGTTTCATGTTTCAGGGCCGCTATTATATGGATAAATGTATGCCAATGGGATGCTCTATATCTTGTGCTTACTTTGAAAAGTTCAGTGGTTTTCTACAATGGGTATTCACAAGAAGGACGGGTTTTCAGCATGTTATGCATTATCTCGATGACTTTCTGTTTCTGGGGGCAGCCGGGGACCCGGAATGTGGACAGGCTTTAAACGAATTTTGTGCCTTAATGAAGCATTTTGGTGTGCCGTTGGCACCAGGTAAGACTGTTGGCCCCTCGACTTCACTCGAGTTTCTGGGGATCGAGCTCGACTCGGAGGAAGGTTGTTTTCGGTTACCCAAAGAAAAAGTGTTAAAATTCAGGGCATCCCTTGAAACATGTATTCGAGTGTCTAAGGTAAACCTGCATCAATTGCAACAAACAGTGGGCCAGTTGAATTTTGCCCTCAGAGTAATGCCAATGGCCCGCCCCTTTTCCTGCTCGATTGCACAAGCCATGGTCGGCCTGAAGGAGGGACACCACCGCACGAGGCTCTCGGCAGAGATTCGCCAGGACATGCGCATTTGGCTGGCATTCTTGGCGGATTTCAATGGTCGAATTATCTGGAACAAACCGACGGTGTCCTCCGAGGAGCTGGGGCTGTGGACAGACTCGGCGGGGAGTATAGGTTTTGGCGCCATATTCGGTACGCAATGGTCGGCTCAAAAATGGCCGTCATGGTGGCACGAGTGCGGGCTGACGAGTAACATTGCTTTTCTCGAACTCTTCCCCATTTTGGTGGCCCTGAAAACATGGCCTGAGGGGTTCCGGGATCACTCTGTGGTGTTCTGGTCTGATAACATGACCGTTGTTGAGTGTATCAATAGTCAGGCAGCACGTTGCAAATGGATTCTGAGACTGCTCAAGGAAATTGTGTTATTGTGTATGCAGTTGAATGTGCTCTTTAGGGCGCGACATGTCCCGGGGGTGTTGAATCAAGCGGCTGATGCACTTTCTCGTTTCCGTATGCAGGCCTTCTGGGGTTTTCTGCCCACAGCGGACCGGGTGGCGGCACCCTTTCCCGAAGCTCTCTGGTCTCTCGGTGCCCCGAACTACGAAACCTCGTGGGAGAGAGTTTAGCACCCAGGACAAGGAAGGCATATGAAGGGGCGTTTCGTTCCTATTGGTCCTTTTTGGGTTCTGCTAGGGGGGAGCTTTGGGGCCAGGAAGAGCTTGTCGTAAAATTTTTGCTGTCTCTACATCGGGCAGGCAAATCAGTAGCTACGGCCCAGAGGCATCGGGCCGCCATTTCCTTTATGGCAAGGGCTCATGGGATCCGGGACCCGACAGCGTCTTTCGTGGTGCAGAAAGCGCTACGTGGGTGGCAACGTCTGGAGGGTCGCAGAGTAGATCGGAGACACCCGATAGGCCTGGATAGGTTGGCCCTGTTGTTTTCTGTACTCCCTGCGACATGTTCATCCCGGTATGAAACAGTGTTATTCCGAGCCGCTTTTGCGCTAGCATTCCATGGGGCTATGCGGGTAAGCGAACTGGTGGCGAGGAACAAGCAGGATACGGTGGGGGGACTGTGCCGAGAGCACATTCAGGTTAAGGGGGAGACGATGACTGTCTCGTTTGTCAGGTCCAAGACCGATCAGGGTGCGATTGGGGACTGCATAATCATACATAGGATCCCCGGGTCTCCCATGTGCCCTGTTGTTTGCGTAGAGGAATATTTGGCGCTGAGGGTGGCATCATGGGGGGGAACCTTGTTGAGACACGCTGACGCCACCCCACTGACGAGGTTTCAGTTCCAGCGGGTGCTTGCGATGTCAATTTCGGCCGCGGGCTTGAACCCCGGCGAGTTCGGGACCCATTCCTTTCGGATAGGGGCTGCTACAGAGGCTACAGCCAGGGGTCTGAGTGTGGAAAAAGTGAAACGTCTGGGGCGTTGGTCCTCGAATTGTTACAAAAAGTATGTGCGGTTGCACATGTTGTGAAGCTGTAATGATGTACTCACGCTTCTTGTTTTTGTTTGGTTTACAGTTTTGCAAGCTCACGAGGCGGGGCGGACTGTGCAGTCGACCCGACACCTGGGAACCAGCGGTCAGACATCACCGGCTGCGGGAAAAGTGGTGTGGGTTGTGGGCCACTCATACGTGAGGCGTGCCGCGGACGTATTCAAAGCAGGTGACATGATTCACGTGGCTGGGGAATACGGGTACAGGGTGACCTTCTACGGAAGGGGCGGGCTCTGTATTGACCAGTTTCAATCCTTTTTCGAGGGCTTGTTAGGGCGGACAAGGTCACCGCCGTCTATAATCATAGTCCATCTTGGGGGCAACGATTTGGTGGCCACTGGTAGACGACTCCTTCTCGAGGCAATGCTCTCCACTGTAAGTTGGTTGGCGAGAAGAGTTCCAGGGTGCACAATTGCATGGTCCCATATGATTCCACGGAAAGTGTGGCGGGGGGCGAATTCGGTTTCTGCTCTGAATCACTCAGTGAAGAAAGTAAATAATAAATTGGGTAGATTGTTTCGTTCAAGTACACTGCATTCTATTCCACATGGTTGTATTAAGGGGGACAGTATGTACCTGGGTGATGGGGTCCATTTGTCCCGGGTGGGGAATGAGTTACTCATAGGAGACCTCATAGCTTGGCTAAAGAGTTTAAAACATGACCTTTAGGCAGGAGTTGTTGTGGGGGGTCCGGATAGCCGGTCAACTATCCGGCCTGTGGCGGTAAGGTCATGATCGGTGAGCAGTAATTGGAAGATCCCTATGGGGGGGCGTCACCCATTACGGATGGGAGCGCTCGGGGGAGGTGGCCATTGGCCCCTCAACGGGGAGGCGGTCCCTTCTAAGGATGGGCCGCCGAAAGGAAAGGAAAGGCGGTCAAGGCCCCTTCCTGGATAGGAGGGGCTACGAGCCCCTCCTGGGGAATTTCCCGGGGCCAGGACACCTGCGACGGCAGATGTGGTAAGTTGTGTGGGGTGGGGAGGGGGTTTACGCTACCTTCTAGACACCTCACACGAGTCCTCGGACGACCTTTAAATGGCGTCGAGTTCATTGGGGCCCCCGCCAAGTCAAGGGAAATTGGTAGATGCACTTGAGGTACGCCTCTGTGCGGTCGCCCCTCACAAGTGGGGGGGGGTATTTCTGGTTTAGGGATCTGACACCGGTTACGACCTTGCCGTTGGCCCTTAAAAGTTAGGATGTACAATTTCAAGTTAAATGTTTTGTAGGATGTTAGTTCGGCTAGGAGAACCTTTGTATTAGAAATATGTTAAGGTTAGCCAAACATCGTAATGTGGAAAGGAAATTGTACATTAATATGAAACTGTTATTTTAATGTTTTGATTTTGTTTCATATTTTAATAAATACGGCCGGGAGGGTCACTCCCTCCCGCCTTCCAAAAGTTCAGAACCGTTTCCGGTTTCCCATCCTTGGGGATTGTGTCGAGAGGGGGTGGCGGGTATCTCAGCCATATGGAAAGGGGCGACCATTCGGTCCCCCCGAACGTATGGTGGAGTACCCCGATCCCCCGGGAGGCCATCTTGGGCGGGAGGCGAGTCTCGGCTGGTATGCCCGAAGCGGCGTAGCCGGGGCGCGCCTTTTCCCGCCCTGGAGTGGGTTGTCCTAGACACTGACGCGGCCGGCCACGCCCAGGGAGGCAGGCGGAGGCGGGTTTACGCCCGCCCGAAGACGGATAAAAGGAGCAACACGCCAAGAAAGCATCCTCTTGTTCCTGTGCTCTGAAGCTGCACCTCCCCGCTGCACGTGAGCTCGAGACGGAACGAAGAGCCAATTTTGACCCATCCACCAGCCCCTGAGGACAGCCAGTTGTTTTAGATAAAGTTTTGATGTGGTAACTCTATTTCTTACAGGTTGTGATGATTGTCATGTTCTTTTGAGTATGCAATAAAGACTGGTCATTTACAGTATGTTTCTTTCGAATGAAGTGATTCTGCACTAGTGTTGATCAGTAATCATACGTGAAATAGTTATGGTTGTTTTTTAAAATTAGTAATTTTAGTTAAATTGTCGTATTTATTTTGGTCGGGCGGTAAGGTCATGATCGGTGAGCAGTAATTGGAAGATCCCTATGGGGGGGCGTCACCCATTACGGATGGGAGCGCTCGGGGGAGGTGGCCATTGGCCCCTCAACGGGGAGGCGGTCCCTTCTAAGGATGGGCCGCCGAAAGGAAAGGAAAGGCGGTCAAGGCCCCTTCCTGGATAGGAGGGGCTACGGGCCCCTCCTGGGGAATTTCCCGGGGCCAGGACACCTGCGACGGCAGATGTGGTAAGTTGTGTGGGGTGGGGAGGGGGTTTACGCTACCTTCTAGACACCTCACACGAGTCCTCGGACGACCTTTAAATGGCGTCGAGTTCATTGGGGCCCCCGCCAAGTCAAGGGAAATTGGTAGATGCACTTGAGGTACGCCTCTGTGCGGTCGCCCCTCACAAGTGGGGGGGGGGTATTTCTGGTTTAGGGATCTGACACCGGTTACGACCTTGCCGTTGGCCCTTAAAAGTTAGGATGTACAATTTCAAGTTAAATGTTTTGTAGGATGTTAGTTCGGCTAGGAGAACCTTTGTATTAGAAATATGTTAAGGTTAGCCAAACATCGTAATGTGGAAAGGAAATTGTACATTAATATGAAACTGTTATTTTAATGTTTTGATTTTGTTTCATATTTTAATAAATACGGCCGGGAGGGTCACTCCCTCCCGCCTTCCAAAAGTTCAGAACCGTTTCCGGTTTCCCATCCTTGGGGATTGTGTCGAGAGGGGGTGGCGGGTATCTCAGCCATATCAGTGGGACCCCTAGGAACCTTTCCTGATTTAATCAGATGGTGCTCCAACGTGGACCTCATTAGAGAAGTGGCTATCTGAGGGAGTGATCTTGTCAGGAGACAAAAAACTACTGAGGAGGACAGGACAGGATTCTACTAAGGAGGTACTCTGCACGGAGATTCTGGGGATTCTCTGTCTCTGCAGCCCAGTATATTTCTGATCTTCCTGATTTTGATCCTCCACATGATGTCACCCCTGACTGAGAACCTTTTTGGCGTGAGTATTCTAAAAAAAAGACCGTTAGGTCATTCAGACTTGGCAGTTAGAATTTGGACAACCATTTGTTTGGTAAGAGTCGTTCTGCGGCACTTGCTGTTGGTTTTAATGCCTTTGATTGGTAAGGTAGTTTAGTAACACTTACTGTGGCTTAGATTTGCGTTCTTGATTTATTTACAATGAACAAATTTCTATACATTTGTTGCTTTCCAAATGAAAAAATAGTTCATCTCATTCGACAATAAACACAAAATATCATTTTCACAACATGATTTGCTTTATGCTGTTGTCAATCCCAATGCATTTCAAGATCACTAGATCTCTCTTTCAGGGGAACTGCAATGTAAAAAAATGTCTATCAATTTCATGTCCGTCATTAATAATCAAACAAAGAGGATCGAAACTGTAAGTTCACATAATAACAAATGGAAACGTGTAACAGACGTAAGCAAAATAGGGACAAGCTGTGTTTGAAACCGATTTGTTAGTAACTGGTGTGCGAGACAGCAAACTCAAGACATGTGGCAATCTAGAAGAGTGATGCTTACCAGCAGATTAAGACAGTGAAAATTTAAAAAACTAGTGGGGTCCTACTAGTCCCTCTGATGTGGGTAACAGGAAGCTGAAAGCGAGAGACATAATAATGACCTCTCTGGAAATTAGACGAACGTGCTACAGAGGTGACTCTTAACAACATAGAACAATATTCGAGAAAAATTAGACAAAGTCAGACTACGAAGCATACCTGAGAAGGTGCGATGCAAATACCGCAATGTGTCAACGAGGTTCAGCAGTATTCCTGTAACGGGAATACAAAAGCATATGCTGCTACGCTGTATTTTGATTCTAAAGTGCACAAGCATGTACAACACAGGCATGTGTGCGACAATACCTTATTTTCTACGAACTTGGTCGGAGATTCAAGTGGCCATGGATGTGGACAAAACCGTATCCTATAATACACCGAAAAAAACCAATGAGCCTGAAACAGTCGGACCAATTTTGAACTGAGGATAACTCGCGTTTGAGTTATTTACCTGCACGGCTGGCAAAGAGGTCTTCTCAGAGATTGTTCTGTACCCGGAACGCCAAGAGTTGTGAGCCGGGTGTGTTTATGGAGTGAATATCAAAGAGCTGGAAAGAGGACTGATGTAAAACGCATGGTCTCAGATCGACCATCTTACACAAATGTCAGTTCTGTTAACAAGTCGGACAAGGGCGGCCATAGTTGACTAGTATAGAGACAGAAATAAACAATGCGGGGAGCTAATGAAAATAGCTCGAACATCCAGAGTAGGTGGATGTAGATAGATAATAATTAAAAGGGATTCGGGATATGCATAATGATCACTGATAAGAATCCGCAAAAATGAAAAGAGTAGGATAGTTCAATATCAAAGCTCAAGGTACTCGATTAGCAGAAACTGGCTCTAGTAAATGGGGAATCTCGAAGTATGAAGAGGTTAGTATTGAAAACACCAAAGATGTAAATGAAGAGCCTCAAATGTCGTAACACAATGAACATAATTTAGTATATCCTGAATCCCTTTGCATTATTATCTATCTATATCCACCAACTCTGGATGATCGAGCTATTTTCATTATCTCCCCGCATTGTTTATTTCTGTCTCTATACTAGTTAACTATGGCCGCCCTTGTCCGACTTGTTAACAGAACTGACACTTGTGTAAGATGGCCGATCAGAGACCGTGCGTCTTACATCAGTCCTCTTTCCAGCTCTTTGATATTCACTTCATAAACACACCCGGCTCGCAACTCTTGGCGTTCCGGGTACACAACAATCTCTGAGAAGACCTCTTTGCCAGACGTGCAGGTAAATAACTCAAACGCGAGTTATCCTTAGTTCAAAATCGGTCCGACTGTGTTAGGCTCATTGGTTTTTTCGGTTTATTATAGGATACGGTTTCGTCCACATCCCTGGCCACTTGAATCTCCGACCAAGTTCGTAGAAAATAAGGTATTGTCACACACATGCCTGTATTGTACATGCTTGTGCACTTTAGAATCAAAATACAGCGTAGCAGCATATGCTTTTGTATTCCCGTTACAGGTATACTGCTGAACCTCGTTGACACATTGCGGTATTTGCGTCACACCCTCTCAGGTATGCTTCGTAGTCTGACTTTGTCTAATTATTCTCGAATATTGTTCTAGGTTGTTAAGAGTCACCTCTGTAGCAGGTTCTTCTACTTTCCAGAGAGGCCATTATTATGTCTCTCGTTTTCAGCTTCCTGTTACCCACGTTATAGGGGCTAGTAGGACCCCACTAGTTGTTGAAATTTTCACTGTCTTAATCTTCTGGTAAGCTTCCCTCTTCTAGTTTGCGACATGTCTTGAGTTTGCTGTCTCGCACACCAGTTACTAACAAATCGGTTTCAAACACAGCTTGTCATTATTTTGCTTACGTCTGTTACACGTTTCCATTTGTTTTTATGTGAACATACAGCTTCAATCCTCTTTTTTTTTATTAATAATGACTGACATGAAATTGATATAAAAATGTTTACATTGCAGTTCCCCTGAAGAAGAGATCTAGTGATCTCGAAATGCATTGGGATTGACAACAGCATAAAGCAAATCATGTTGTGAAAATTATATTTTGTGTTTATTGTCGAATGAGATGAACTATTTTTTCATTTGGAAAGCAACAAATATATAGAAATTTGTTCAATGTAAATAAATCAAGAATATATTCATAATATTGCATAAAAGATTGATGAAGATTTATTATTTGGATGAACAAACATATAAAACAATTTAAGCAAGTAGCCAACCCGATGGGTTAGCATTCGCAGTGCAGGAAGGGTTCAGTGATAACACATCACCTACTCTTCATGTTTGCACTACAGGAGATTAGCGCCCTCCTCCCAACCTAGCACGCCCAGTTTGAAATCATTTAAAACCTTTGAAGCAAGGAATTATTTATCGTGAATTGAGTGCGCAGTACAACCCACAATTTATTAGATTTGCGTTGGCCAACTTTTGATTAGTATGTATGTAATATGTAAATTGCAATTTATGTAGGCAGGTAATGAGGAGATTTTTCTTTGTTTGAATTGTTTGAACGGTGCAACGTACGAAAAGTACCTTAAGCGCTACTTTGATCCATACTAATATAATAAAGAGAGAGCCCAAACCTTTGAGGCGGGTAATCTCAGGAACCACAGCACCAATCACAACACCCAATACAGCGTTGGAAAGGGCAGTTGCAGCCGAAGGACATAGGATACGCAGATGCCCACCTTATACATTTAAAAGGTAGAAGAACAGTGCCAGCAAAGTAGTCCCTTGTGGGCATGTCTGCGTTGTGCTGTGGGCGTGTGCTGGGGGCGTGACAAAATGCTGGGGGCGTGTGGTACGTTCCGCCCTTCATGTCATGTCTCATATCGTGTGCTAATCCCACCCTGCTCCCTTTAAATACCCCTGCACCCCATAATCATAACCCACCCTTACTCCTTAAAATACCCCAACACCCTTAAACACTAACCCATCTTAACCCTATGAATATACCCTGTACCCCAAAACCCAAACCTATCCCTAAACCCTAAAAATACCCCTGTACCCCAAAACCCAAACCTAGCCCGAACCCTCTAAATACCCCTGTACCTCAAAACCCAAACCTACCCCTGAACCCTAAAAATACCCCTGTACCCCAAAACCCAAACCTAGCCCTGTACCCCAAAACCCAAACCTACCCCTGAACCCTAAAATACCCCTGTACCCCAAAACCCAAACCTAGCCCTGAACTCTTAAAATACCCCTGTACCCCAAAACCCAAACCAACCCCTGAACCCTAAAAATACCTCTATATCCCAAACCTATCCCTGAAACCTAAAAATAACCCTGTACCCCAAAACCCAAACCTAACCCTGAACCGTAAAAATACCCCTGTACCCCAAAACCCAAACCTAGCCCTGAACCCTTAAAATACCCCTGTACCCCAAAACCCACACCTACCCCTGAACTCTAAAAATACCCCTATACCCCAAAACCCAAATCTAACCCTGAACCCTAAAAATACCCCTGTACCCCAAAACCCATACCTAGCCCTAAACCCTAAAACTACCCCTGTACTCCATAACCCAAAACTATATCTGAACCCTTAAAATACCCAAATACCCCAAAACATATACCTCAGTACCCCAAAACATATACCCCTATACCCATACTTACCTAATCCAGACATTAAAAAAAAACATGTTTTACCATTCATACATTTACAACGAATTTCGTTGTAAATGTATGCGTGGTAAAAGCATATAAAATGCAATGCCATGCGTTATAATGGCATTGCGGAGTCATGGTACTTTCGTAATGAAAGTATGCGGAGTGATGGTATACAGAAAGAAAGTTGCGGAATAATGGGTGTTTACCCTCCCCCGGTAAGTACATTGGTGGCACGGCCGCCCACATCTCCAGCAACATACTTATATATTTTCACCACCCATTTGAAAAATGCACAGGTCTCTCTCATTGATGGCCAGCACCGACATACACTTTTAGACACAGCTCCCGCCACAAGTTCTAGAATTGCAAACTTTAGTGCTGGGGAGCTACGTTCGAATCTCGGCATCAGCTCAACATCCTGTGATTCCAAGCAAATCGCTTTGTCTCCCCGTGCCTACCACAAATGAATGTGTTCTTCTGTAATGTAAATTGTGCTCATGCCATGTTGTCGAGTTTGCGCTATATAATATTGCACGGAAAAATAAAGTAGGGAAACTCGAGTTCGTACACTACTGAACGCGCACTCTTAAGTGCATCAGCAGTGCACTGTGAATCGGAGCGTTTCAGAGGCCTGTCACAGATAAGAAATGCTATCAAAACGAAATCCTTCAAAACGAAATCCTACAAAACAATATACTACTGGCCGGCAGCAATTCATACCCGGACAACGTCGGGACGGGCTGCTAGTTATATAATATTTGCATATTTAGCAATATTTTTGGCATGCCTGTTTCAAGCACACATCGAAGAATGTGTTGCCTTTTGGAGGTACCATAGTGAGATGTGAATTAAATTAGTTGGCTCCCTTGAGGGAATAGCTAGATAGGTTTAGGTATAAAAACATATTTCTTCCTTGGTGATTCTGTATTCCCATGGAATTCAAATGTGGACAGAATACAAACAAGGATCCTTTTTTTTGCACAATTTTATGAATGAGATATACCGAGCGATTTTTTGGTATTCTGCCTGCCAAAGCTAGTGAATTGAGTGTATTTTGGCTTCTTGGAAATAAAACAGTTTGTTGGGCTGTTTTTTTGCAGTCTTTTGGAATATTATTGAGAAGCGCTTCGTAGGAAACCTTCTTTTGGGGCCATACCTTCCTTACTTGTGGAGGCAAATTGAGGAGGAACGCCGCCAGTGTTGTGTGCTGTTTGCTGCTGGTCTCCCCCGCCGCCGCCTTCCTAACATCCACGCGGCCGCTGAGGGGGGGACCACAGCCCTCAGAATCCCTTGAGGCATCACCCTGCCCACCTACGCCGATTTCCGCGCCCGGAGGCGCACAAAGGAGCAGAGCTCCCTCGGTGGAGCGGGAGCTCCATAGGAAACCTTCATTTGGGGCCATACCTTGCTTACTTGTGGAGGCAAATTGAGGAGGAACGCCGCCAGTGTTGTGGGCTGTTTGCTGCTGGTCTCCCCCACCGCCGCCTTCCTAACATCCACGCGGCCGCCGAGGGGGGGACCAGACCCCCCAGAATCCCTTGAGGCATCATCCCGCCCACCTACGCCCATTTCCGTGCCTGGAGGCGCACAAAGGAGTGGAGCTCCCTCCACGTCGCGGGGTCGCAAGCGGGTCGCGCCGGGAGAAGCCCGGGACAAGGGCGGGACCGTCTGTGGCTGTCAGAGGCCAGAGGAGGCCGGGCTGGGCCACCCCCCTAACACTCGCACCACTGTTTGGAGTTTGAACTATTTGTAAGGTACTGACAAAAACTGCGATTGGACTTTTCGTTTTAATGTATATACACTTGACCACATGGTTGATTATTTAAATATTCCTTTCAGTGTGTAGTTTGAATTTGAATATTGTAGGGAAGAAATACTGTGTACAGTGGGAGTTGCCCTTTCTAGCGGATAACAATGAGCGATATGGGTAAAAACGCTAAGTCTGTTAATTCCCGCCCTATGACCAGGCACCAGGCTGATACAACACAACCTCTTCCGAGCCTGACGGCCATAGACAAGATGCTGACTCTACCTTTTTTCTTATGTCTTCTTTCGCTGAGCTACCTTGTGCTCAGGTTGTTCTTGACGTAATTGAAAGCCCCAAGATAGCTAAATCCCCCCCACATCCTGTAGCAGAAAAAGTCCCTAAATCCCGACCTAGAGTCAAGAGATCAAAACCCCCCAAAAAATCAACCAAAAGAACCATGCCTATACCTGATTGTACACCAGCTGTTGCTGGCCCATCTCAATCATTCATGGGAACACCTGTATGGGTTACTCATATACTTGCTGACTTCCAGGCCCATATGGAACATTTTATTGGTGCACATATCAAATCCTTGTCATCCAGACTGGATAGATTAGTTTCTACAATTAACAACATAGGTCCAGGGAGAGTTCAGCCTACCTGTCCATCGGGGAAACAGGCTGTTAGGGAGATCCCTAGCAACAACAAGACTACTCTTCACCCTAGACCCATTCCAGCCAGTAATAAAGCCGCTATGATTCCTGCCACTGAACTGACTCCCACTACCACTAAATCTAATTTTGACCAAAAAGGCTGCCAGCCACTAACAACATTCCAGCTGTGCCCCCTCAGGCAAGTGGTAATCCTACCCCCGAAACAGCTTTGTCTTTTACTAGGGTTGGAAAAGTAGGTAGTGGAAGTAATGTAGTGGTGAGGGGGGTGCCTGAAGTGGGGATAAAGCACTCGGATCAACAAACCCAATCTAGTAGAAATACCCTAGCAAAGGGGTCTTCAATCGAGTTGCCCTCCATTGATCTCCCTCCCGAGTCTCTACCATATGTTGTGGTGCTTGCTGGGGTTCCTCCCTTAAGCCAGGGAAAAAGTGAGGATCACACTGATCTAAAAAATAAACGCATAACCTGGCTTAACACCAACAGGCCTTCTCCCCCCAATGGTTCTGGCGAAATATTATGTGTCAGATTAGTAGAGTGGATTGGGTCAGGACCAAAAACTATTGCAGGAAATTGTGTTGTAATTAACTTTAGGCACAGATGTGCTGTAGAACACATCTGCAGTGGGTTGCCAACCTGGTCAAACACCCATATTTTTCCCCTTCACTTGTCATACTTCTATCCCAGATGAGGATTGGCCAGAGTAGGGGTGTCCAGTGTGAAAGGGGGACGCAATTATCCACCACATAGATTCCAACAGGGGAGAACAACTTGGGAGGGTTCTGAGTCGTATACCCCTTTACCCTCACTATTTCCCCAAAGAAATAGATTTAGTTAGTTGGAACAGGCGGATTGACGCCCTGGGAGGCAGGATTCCACATTACAAACTACCAGTAGTCTATTTACCCTAGCAAGGGCACTGGAGGATAAGGCTGCTACCACTCTCCCCGATAATGTAATAACAGTACAACACTCGATCACTGAGTGTAGGATGGAATTGGCAGAGATGGTACATCAGCTGGGAGTATGCACCCTTGATGTCCCATCAGCTAGCGGTGAGACTAGGGAAGGGAGAATACAGTCTAAGCATGGGCGGATTTAGCGGATCCGCAAATTTGCGGATTTGCGCATTCGCGGATCCGCAAAATCCGCAAATTTGCAGATTCGCTGATTTTTTGAATGGGGGGGGGTCTTCTGTGCGAGTTCAAGTGCCTCTTGTGTGTATAAATAGTCAGAGACTGATCAGAGCAGCAGATGAAGAGAAAGAAGCTCCTGGTCACAGGAACAGCACGAGGATTGCGCTCGTGAAAGTCAAGGATACAAAGGCCTCTATCCAGCATCCAGCTGATTTTCGACGGTAGATTTGGGAAGAAGGCACACCTGCCCAGCCTTGACGATGCTCACGATTGTTTTTGGGCTGATAAATGAGTCACTGAATTTGAGCTTCAACTAGTTCCAGCGACCATGTGTGTGTTACTATGCAATCGCCCCGAAGGGCGCAGGGGTCCCTTGAGTGAGCTGTCCATCATAGTGGGTAAATGGCGGGAAGCCGGTGCACACCGCGAGTGTGTGAGCGGGGCCAAACGGGCAGGGCTTCCATGCAAGTTCACATGCCTCTTGTGTGTATAAAAGGTCAGAGACCTATCAGAGCAGCAGATCAAGAGAAATAAGCTCCTGGTCACAGGAACAGCACGAGGATTGCGCTTGTGAAAGTCAAGGATACAAAGGCCTCTATCCAGCATCACAGCTGATTTTCGACGGTAGATTTGGGAAGAAGGCACACCTGCCCAGCCTCGACGACGCTCACGATTGCTTTTGGGCTGATTAATGAGTCACTGAATTTGAGCTTCAACTAGTTCCAGCGGCCATGTGTGTGTTACTATGCACAGCGATGTGCGCAGGGGTCCCTTGAGTGAGCTGTCCATCCATCATCCTGTAACTATTTTAGGATGGCGCCGGCAAGCTGCCAGCACCATCCTAAAATAGTTACTAAATTCGCTTAATCAGGAAGCACTAATAGATAAAATAAAGCAGGTGCTCGAGCACCTGCTTTATTTTATCTATTAGTGCTTCCTGTTGAAGCTAACTTAGTAACTATTTTAGGATGGTGCTGGCAGCTTGCCGGCGCCATCCTAAAATAGTTACAACAACTTCAAGCTTGAAGGCTTGAACTTTTGCCCCCTGGATCCGCCGCTCGCGGATTCTCAGATTTTCGGTAAATTCACGGGAGTTCGCGGATTGCGGATTTACCGAAAATCCGCGAGCAGAACAGATTTTGCGCTCACACTTAATACAGTCTATGGTTTCCATTGGTGATAGCGGGTCTGAGAGAGGTAAGGGGAAACTGTCAGCAAATGTTGGGGTAGCTGATGGATGTATAAAAACTTTGTCCTGGAATGTGGCCGGGATGAAACATAAATTGCTCTTGCCTGAGTGGAGCTCCTTTATGGCAATGCACAACATCTGCTTGATGCAGGAAACTTGGGCTTTGGAGGACAGTGTAAGTCCCGGTTATGCAACCTTTGACATTCCGGCAACAACCAGGGGCAGGGGGAGACCATCGGGAGACTTATCAATATGGGTGGGCACGCACATGGGAGTTCAGGCTGTCCAAATACCAACTAATTCCCTAGATGTTCAGTGTGTACTTTTATCCCCTCAAAATATGCCCCAGGTGGCCATATTAAATATTTACTCAAGGCCAGTTAAATATGAGCAGGAATCTGACTCAATTGATGTATTAAAACACTTTATCCAGGCACTTGATCCTTCAATCGCAATAGTGCTTGGAGGTGACTTCAATTATTAGTTTGAGCCCCTTGTTAGTATAGAGTTGGGTGAACAGGATGAGGAGGACCTGTTTTGGCATGTTCTTGATCCACAGATCCCCCCCGTCAGGGCATGGACCCCGTAGGTCCTCCAAATTAAATCACTCTCCCTTGCAACGTCTCTGCCGGCGTGTAATGGGAGGCTGGAACCTGACAGACCGGGGTCAGCTACGTTTAACAGACTAGAGCAAACCTCAACCATTGACTATATAATGATGGAGGTTAAATACTGGGACAAACTGCTGGAATTCAGGGTTCCTCCAAGACAAGACAGTGACCACAATGCCCTTGTCCCAACACTCTAGCCAGGGAGTTTTGGGCTGACAAATCCTGGACTCGAACTTAATTCTGAACCCCGGCCTCTTATGATATCCAACAATAGGCGCAGGGTTAAATGGCCTTATTTCCAGGACTCCCCCACCAAACTTGCTGAAATTTATCAGATAGTTATACCTCTGATTTCTGAGATGGAGGATCTGGGTCCCCAGGGCAGAGCAGTGGAAATCCACGAGCAGTTGGCTGTAGCGCTAGTGGATGTGTTTTGCCCTGTGAGTGGGAACAAATCCCAGCGGGTCAAGACACATCCCTGGTATGGCGCCTCCTGCAGGAAAGCAAAAAAAGACCTGCTTGCTTCAATCAAAACTAATGACAGAGCAGGAATTAGGATTTCACGATTGCTCTACAAAAAGGCAATCAATAGGGGAAGAGGGATTGGGAGGAGACTCGGTGGGAGGAGCTTAGATCAGTACTCTCAAGTAAGGACTCTAAGTCATTTTGGGCTCTTGCTGCCTCAGGCGTGAGTGGGGGAAGTTCGGCTCTATCACTGAATATAGCACCCTCAGTGTGGGAACCACACTTTGGAGCACTATATGCCGGCTTGGATTTAGAGTCCGTGCCCCTCTCGGGTCTCAAACCCTGTCAGGAGTATAGTTTGGTGGGGGCGACGGACCAGGCCCTGGGTGAAGCTAAGAAGCCTCCTTCGTTTGCCACCCCGGGCATCGATACTCATGGCTGGGGCTCCGGGCGACGATCAGTGGCAGGTGCATCTGGGATGATGAGGAGGGGTGCCATCTTGCAATGCCCGAGATTATCACTCTGAAGGAGGTTGAGTTTGCATTAGCAAGACTACTTTCTAACAAAGCTCCTGGCCTTGATAAACTGCCTGGGGATTTATTTTGTTCTCAAACCAAAATATGGGCACCATATTTGGTCGTCCTATTTAACCACATCAGCGCGGCGCAGATTCCTGCGCTGTGCTGAACGTTCTAATGAGCCAACGGGCTCATGACGGAACGGTTCCGTCATGAGCACAGGCCAACCGACGCTCATGACGGAACTGTTCCGTCATGAGCATCGAAGGGGTTAATACAATCCTTAAGGGGACTGATCTACCAGGTACCTGGCTAGGAGCCGAGATCGTCCCCATTTACAAGAAAGGTTGCCCGCTAACCCCATCTAACTATAGGCCCATTAGTCTTATAGATACAACACAAAAACTAATGGGCAGGATCATCTTGGAAAGGATCCAAGGGTGGATGGAGGATAACGAAATATTAAGTACACTCCAGGCAGGGTTTAGGTCTGGTATTTCAACCTTGGACCACATTTTTTGGCTGCAGGCTTTATTTTGGAAAACGGCAAGAGTGGAGGGTGGCAGCTCTACCTTGTCTTTGTTGACCTGCGGGCCGCTTTCGACCTTGTGCCTAGGGAAAAGTTGTGGAAAGTTCTAACAGACTTGGGTCTCCCGCTTTATTTATTGAACATCTTAATTAGATTGCCTACTGGCAATTATGCCCAAGTTAGGTGTGGGAGGTATGGAGATCCCTCTGTACCCTTTCCTGTTTCAAAGGGTGTACGACAGGGGTGCGTCCTGGCTCCCCCGCTATTCTGTCTTTACATCAATGGTCTTGTGGACCACTTAAATGGTGTAATAAACAATGACGCTCCTAGGCTAGCTACCGGGCGGGTGCCCGCTCTTATGTTTGCGGATGAAACCTTGCTGTTATCCAAAACACCATTGGGCATCCAGCGTACTCTGGACGGTTTTGCAACTTTCTGTGCTTTGCGTGGATTGGAGGTATACTTGGATAAGACCAAGTACATGATATTCAATCCCGTCCTCTTGGTATTACTTTGACGGAAGATTTTGACTGGGGCTTCCAAATTTCTAAGTCAGCTCTCAGGCTAACACAAATAGCAGAGGGTATTAGCAAGCTCCACAGAACATCAGACTTCAAACTGGCAGCTCCGGTGCTAGAAATATATCTACTCCAGGCGAGAACAGCCTCAACGTACGGTGCTGAACTCTGGGGCCATAAGAACACATCTAATCTTTTGAGGGTGGAACAGTGTTCTATGAGGAATTTGGTAGGTTTACCACAAAGTACCCCACTCATTCCTCTATGATTTGATTTGGGCTTGGAGTCAATAGAGGAGTTGGTAGCTGCACGGCCTTTGCTATATTGGAGGAGGCTCTGGTCGGTCTCTGAGCTGGCCCCCTTCAGAGCGGAATTTTTGGAGGTTTGGGGTCTTTTAAAAAGCAAAAATATCCCGTGGTTGCTTCACATTAAGGTTCTTAGTGCCCAGATAGGGTTGTCTGAGCTTTGAGAGACCCCGGAGTTGAGTTGCCAGAGGATATCCAGATCAGAACCAAAATCTGCTGAAGCGGCAAAATTACTTAGCCCTACAGAGATCAGCTACCCTGCGGAGGCTGTCCGTAAAGTTCCTCTTAATAAAATTGGAACCACGATTAGAGGAATTCCTAGATGTAATTCAACCACCTCTTGTGAGGAAGTTATACACTCAACTAAGGCATGGCAGCCTACCAGTCAGGGCATTTACTTCTAAATGGGCTAAATCAGAGAATGGCGCCTGCCCGGCATGCAATTATAAACGAGAAGATGTCCCTCACGTCATGTTTTTCTGTACAGCGTATGTAACAATAAGGAAATGCTGGCTGATCCCATTATGTAGGAACCTGGGGTTTAGACATTGTACACAGGCCTGCAGGGTTCTAATGTATGATACTTCTTCTCCCATAGTATTTGCTGTATCTCATTTTCTATTTGGTGTGTGGCGCAGAAGGAAAAGCTTTGTATAATGCCTGTGATCAACTATGACTTTTATATTTCTTGATCTTTTGATAACTGCTGAGTATGATCTATTTTTATCTCCAATATTGATTGGTTCACTATTTATTGTTTTAAAAAGAACTGTGCCTTGTATGTATTTTATCTGCACTTTTATGGTCTTTTCGACCGAAATAAAGTTATCATAATGTTAATGTTAATGTAAATTGTATTTTTAAAGCGCACTGCTGCCACATGGCTTCCTGGCTCTACGTATGTAAGTAAATATGACTAACAACTAGTATTTATAAATGGTTTGGTTTAAGTACAGTCTGTGGGCTGTCCTTTGTTTCTGTCTTAAGTGTTGATCTGTGGGTTGGGGGGCGCTAGATGGCGCCAGGCAAGATGGCCGCACCTCTGTGAGGCTCTGCCAGACCGAGCCATCATCCACCCAATATCCGTTAAATCCTGAAATGTTTTAACTCTCTACCGGAGGGCACAACTATCTAGGGACCCACGGAGCTGAAATATCGAATTTGCGGAGTCCTGGAGCGCTGTGTGCAGACCTGTGAGGTGGCGAGGCCCTAGCCGCGAGACGCTCGCAACATGGCGGATTGTATGATGCAACACAGCGGCGCTGACATCTAACCTGCCTTGGGGGTCCTGCGCTGTATTGTGCCACAGATGGGATCCGGACGGGTGCACTGCGGGACGCTCAGCCCGGGCAGCTCCTGCGGTGCGCTGCAGTAGGACACGACGCTGACTCGGAGGCTATGGGAGCGGATGTGACTGGAGCCGGCGGTAACCAGGGCGCCTGAAGAGTGTCCCGCTGGCCTGCTGCGGCGGTATCGGCGCCGCGGAACTCCCGTCATCTGCGGCTGCTGGCCCTGCGATCCCCTGCATGCCGGTGCAGTGAGTGGGGTAGGAGCTTGGTGCTGGCCGTGCTCGAGAAGGAGGTACCGGAGCGGGTGCCGGGCTGCTCTCTGCTGGCCGTGGTTGGTGTGGGGGGGGAGCGGATGGCAGCGGAGCAGGTGAGTGGGCGCTTGGGAGCTTGAGAAGGCCTCCATGCGGTTGCTGCTATCTGTTGTGGAGACCCCCGGGAGTGGGCCCCAAAGAACAAGTTACTTACCTTCGGTAACGCTTTTTCTGGTAGATACTATATCTGCCTGTGGATTCCTCACCTTGTGAATATCCCCCTTGCGTCAGCAACGTTCGGAAATTTTCTTCGTAGCACGCCGTCGTGGGCGACGTCACAGGAGCACGGCATCGCGCGCGACTCCGTCTGACGTCACCGACCCCATATTAGGCCCACGCCGGCGTGATGACGTCAGTGCCTTCGAGGCACACGGACGGACCAACGATAGCAAATATGCAAATATACAATGTACACAGTACAAATAGAACCAAATCAATACAACAGTATTAAAATCATATATACAGAAAGACCAGGTATAGCAGAGTAGACAAACGGGGAGGCGGGTGGGTCAGTGAGGAATCCACAGGCAGATATAGTATCTACCAGAAAAAGCGTTACCGAAGGTAAGTAACTTGTTCTTCTGATAGATACATCTGCCGTGTGGATTCCTCACCTTGTGAATAGATTCCCACAGCAGTCCCCACTCCCGGAGGAGGGTGTCCACTCTGCTACACCAGGAAGTCTTGGAGGACAGAACGCGCGAAGTGGCCATCCCTCCTCACCTCGGTATCTAAGCAGTAATGCTTCGCGAAAGTGTGGAGGGAGGCCCAAGTCGCGGCCCTGCAAATATCCTCAACAGGCACACCCCTAGACAAAGCAGATGTTGCAGACTTTGCTCTAGTTGAATGAGCTCTAATACCCTCAGGAGGGTCCTTACCCGCAAGGGAGTAGCAGATCTTGATGCACAGGATTATCCATCTGGAAAGAGTGCGCTTGTGCACCGCTCTGCCCTTCTTGCAGCCAGCAAAGCCAACAAACAGCTGGTCGTCCATCCGGAAGTCCTTAGTCCTGTCCAGATAGAAGGACACCGCCCTCTTAGGGTCCAGGCGATGCAGTCTCTCTTCCTCCTTAGACGGGTGAGGGGGAGGATAGAAGGTAGGAAGGGTAATGGACTGCCCAAGATGAAAAGGAGTCACCACCTTAGGCAGAAAAGCAGCCCTGGTCCTAAGAACCATCCTATCTGCATGAATGGTCAGGAATGGGGGTTTGGAACTTAGAGCTTGAAGCTCACTTACCCTCCTTGCCGAGGTGATTGCAACGAGGAAGATAGTTTTAAAAGAGAGAAGCCTCAATGGACACTTGTGCAAGGGTTCGAAGGGAGAACCCATTAAAAAGGTCAGCACAAGATTCAAATCCCATTGAGGAACCACAAAAGGGGTAGGAGGAAACATATTCACAAGACCCCTCAAAAATCTCACAACCACCGGAGACTTAAAGAGAGAAGGCTGATCCGGCAAACATAGAAACGCCGATAAGGCCGAAAGATAGCCCTTGACCGTGGACACAGCCAAACCTTGCCGCGCCAGATAAAGGGCAAACTGTAAAATATTAGACAAATGAGCCCTCAAAGGGTCAATATCCCTCTCCCTGCACCAAGAAACAAATTTTGTCCACCTATAGGAGTAAATGGACTTAGTGGTGTCACGCCTGGCAGAGAGAATGACATCCACCACCTCGTGTGGGAGAGAAAAAGAACTCAAGTTGCCCCGTTCAATCTCCAGGCATGAAGGTGTAATGTCTGGAGGTGGGGGTGTAGAACCTGCCCCTCCAACTGAGAGAGGAGGTCTGCCCTGTGAGGGAGACGGAGCGGCTGGTGAGAGGATAGGTGGAGTAGGTCCGAATACCACACCCTTCTCGGCCAATCCGGGGCGACCAAAATGACTTGGGCCCGGTCTTGACGAATCTTCCTCAGAACCCGAGGAATCAAAGGTATGGGGGGAAACGCGTAAATGAGTCGATCTCCCCAACTCAACTGAAACGCGTCCCCCAATGCTCCTTGCATCGGATACTGGAGACTGCAGAATGAAGGGCAGTGAGCATTCTCGCGAGTGGCGAAAAGATCCACCCGAGGAGTCCCCCACATCCGAAAGATGTTGCGAACAACCTCCGGGTGAAGCCTCCACTCGTGGTCGGCAGAAAACTGCCGACTGAGACTGTCCGCACGCACGTTCAGAACCCCGGCCAGATGATTTGCCACCAGACAAATCTGATGGTCCTGAACCCAGGACCAGAGACGCAGAGCCTCTCTGCAGAGACACTGCGACCCTACTCCTCCCTGCTTGTTGATGTACCACATCGCAGTCGTGTTGTCCGTTAGGACCTGGACCGAACGACCGCGAAGGGAAGGGAGGAAGGCCTTGAGCGCCAAACGTATCGCCCTCAATTCCAGAAGGTTGATGTGAAACAACCTTTCTTCCGGAGACCAAAGACCCTTGACCTCCAGGTCTCCCAGATGAGCACCCCACCCGAGAGTGGATGCATCCGATATCACTGTGGCCACTGATGGAGGTAGCTGAAAAGGCTTTCCCTGTGACAGATTGCCTTCCACGCCCCACCAGGACAGGTCCGCCGCAGTTTCTCTGGAGATCCTCACAGACTCCCTGAGATCTCCGTTGTGCTGATACCACTGCCTGCGGAGGCACCACTGGAGCGCCCTCATGTGCCAGCGTGCATGACTGACCAACAGAATGCAAGAAGCCATCAGACCGAGCAGACGAAGGACCTTCAGGACTGGAACGACCGCTCCAGGGTAAAACAAAGGAATCATTTCCTGTATGTCGCGAATCCTTTGAGGTGGAGGGAATGCACGACACACAGACGTGTCCAGTACTGCACCTATGAACAGGTTGCGCTGGGAGGGCACCAGGTGAGATTTGGGTACGTTTATCGAAAAACCCGACCTGTGTAACAACTGAGTTGTCTCCTGCAGATGATGGAGCACCATCTCCGGCGACTCTGCTTTGATCAGCCAGTCGTCTAGATAAGGGAATACAGGAATCCCTGACCTCCTGAGATGCGCCGCCACCACTGCCATCACCTTGGTGAAAACTCGAGGCGCAGTAGTAAGTCCAAACGGGAGGACCGCAAACTGATAGTGCTGCGATCCCACCGTAAAACGGAGATACTTCCTGTGCGACTTCAGGATTGGGATGTGAAAATACGCATCCTGCAAGTCGATCGACACCATCCAGTCTTCTTCCATCAGCGCCAGAAGAACCTGAGCAAGGGTGAGCATTTTGAACTTCTCCTGTTTGAGATAGAGGTTCAAAATCCTGAGATCCAGGATAGGCCGAAGCCTGCCATCCTTCTTGGGAATCAAGAAATACCGGGAGTAGCACCCTTGACCCCTCTCCTGCTCTGGAACCACCTCTATCGCTCCCTTTCGAAACAGAGCCAGGACTTCCTCCTGCAGGAGAAGCAGGTGGTCCTCCGAGCAATAACCTTGGCAAGGAGGGTAATTGGGAGGGAACTCCTGAAAAGGAAGTGCATACCCATTCTCTACGAGATTGAGAACCCAAAGATCTGATGTAACCGATTCCCAATCTCGTAGAAAGTGAGTAAGCCGACCCCCTACTGGCCCTACATGATCCAGAATGGTGGATCTAGGGCTGCTTTGCTGATGCGGGTGGGGGTTGGGCATTATTGGAGGAAGTGGAGGAAGAGGAGACTTGACGTCCACGACCACGACCCCTCTGTCTACCTCTATAGGACTTATATAGAGGGTTCTGCTGCTGCTGCTGTTGTTGGCCCTGCTTGAAGGGACGAAAAGAAGATTTACCAAAACCCTTGAATTTTCTGGCTGCAGACCCTCTCATCTGCAGACCCAACGATCTCGCAGTGGCACGGCTGTCTTTAAACCTTTCCAAGGCCACATCTGCCTTCTTTCCAAAAAGGCCAGATCCTTCAAAGGGTAAGTCCAACAAAGTAGATTGTACATCCGCCGAGAAATCAGATGACTTTAACCATGCGGCTCTCCTAGTTGCAATGGATGAGCCCATAATTCTGGCAACTGAATCCACAGTGTCCATGCCGCTTTGGATGACCATGCGGGCCGCAGCCTGAGTGTCAGAGATGACTTCATTAAAGTCTTTTCTATCCTCCTCAGGAAGTTTTGGTGACAACTGCTTCACTGAGTCCATCAGCGCGTGCACATATCTACCTAAAAGGCAAGTGGCATTTGACGACTTTAGAGCCATGCTCCCAGAAGAGAAAGTCTTCTTCGCAGCCTGATCCACTTTCTTAGACTCTTTGTCAGCAGGCACTTGAGGGAAGGAGCCTGCCGCCCTATTAGAACAAGCCGCCTGAACCACAAGACTTTCCGGAGACGGATGCGTAGAAAGAAATGCAGGGTCATCAGGAGCCACCCTATAGCGCCTTGCAATAACCCTTGAAACTGCAGGAGCAGACAACGGCCTCTTCCAAATTTCCTTTATTGGATCTGACAAGGCATCAGTAAACGGCAAAGTTGGCTCCACAATTGAGGATGGAGAATGCAGGACTTCCGTGAGAATGTTGGGCTTGTACTCCACCGTGGGCAGCTTTAAGTTAAGAAGCTCAGCAGCCTTCCTAATAACCACGTGATAAGGAGCCACGTCCCTTGATGGTGCATCAGAAGTCGAAGGCAGACCCCACTCGGGAGAGAGTTCCAGACCACTAGCATCCCGAAGCTCCTCGAAGTCATCACCATGATCAGGAAGCTCGCCTTCCTCCACATCTGAACTCTCATCATCCTTTTGCTCGAGAAGACGCTGAGCTCTTCGCCTCGACCACTCCATTCGAATCGAAGTCGACGGATCCGGTAACGACTCCGACGGAGCCGGTTCCGACGTCGCTCGAGGAACCGAAGCAGGAGGACGAGAATCAAGAACAGGTGTGGCACCTCGATCTCGACTGCGAGGTCGATCCGGAGTCGGCGAAGCCGCATGCGGAGTCGAGGACCTCGGTGGAGCCGTACCGAGCCAAGGTGAAACAGGCGCCGGCATGAAAGGCATAAATGGAGCAGGGGCATACGACTGAGGAATACCCAGGTTGTACGATAACGGACCCATGGGGCCACCAGGCGCTCCAGCGGGGTACATCGCCCTAGAATAAACTCCATACATCGCATTGAGAAAATGCGAGGGATCCTGCCCAGGACCAGGGAAGGAAGGGTACGGACCTACCGGATGTTGCAATGGAGGCCGACCCGACACATCCTCACCCTGACCTTCTGGATTCACAGGAGTCTCCGCCGAAGCCGGTTCTTGAGTCACCTCCTCTTCTTCATGCTCCGAGGAAACCGGCTCCGGGTCCGGCTCCGGCTCCGGCGCCGGAGAACCCACTCTTGACAAAGCAGGTGAAGGAGAGACAAAGTCCTTACGGTGTTTGTGAGACCTTCTCTTCGAGTCAGAGGAATCCTTCCCCGAATGATGTCTCGAACTGTGCTTCCTCCTCTTATGTTTTCTCCTCGAAGAGCTCGAAGCATGCCCGGAAGCCGACTTAGATCTAGACCTAGACCTTTCTCTGGACTTCGACTTCGCCTTGGACCTCTAGTCGTCTCCAGACCTCGAACCCGCTCTGGACCTCGACGCCGATTCCGACCTCGACCGAGACCTTTGCTTCGACTTCGATCTCCGTGACGTAGATCTCGAAAGTCGCCCAGAGTCCTTTTTCACCTTCGCCAAGAGCAACTTTGCTTCACGCTCCCGAAGCGCCTTCGGATTCATCTTGAAACAGGACTCGCAGTTCTTGACGTCGTGGCCCGATCCAAGACACCACAAACAATCCTTATGCGGGTCCTTGATAGACATCATGCGGGCACAAGACCTACATGGCTTAAAGCCTGTTTTCCTCGACGACATCTCCGGAGAAGAACAAAGTCGCAAGAGAGAAACAGTGACAAATATTAGTCAGAAAGATACTAGGTATCGCTGAAGATCCCGAAAACCGTTAGCGTCGGAGACGCGGAAAAAAGGGAACTGACGTCATCACGCCGGCGTGGGCCTAATATGGGGTCGGTGACGTCAGACGGAGTCGCGCACGATGCCGTGCTCCTGTGACGTCGCCCACGACGGCGTGCTACGAAGAAAATTTCCGAACGTTGCTGACGCAAGGGGGATATTCACAAGGTGAGGAATCCACACGGCAGATTTATCTATCAGAAAGCCTCGGCCTTAATTAGAGGAGGAGGAGCATCGAAATTTAGCAAGAGAGCACTACTCGAGCTGCAGGCTTCATTGATGTGACAAGCCCGTGTAAGCCGGTGCTTGGATTGCTGTGTGCTACATCTGCAGATCCATTCGGGTGTGTGGCGAATAGCAGAGAGGTTGTGTGAATGGACGCTGATTATACTGGAGGGCATTCTCAAAGGCGCCACCACGAGAGATGGTCACTTTGACAGCACAGAGGTGCTTAGTGAACTGCTGACATTGTTGAGCAAGCGGAGGGGATACCTACAAAGCTACCTGTCTCCTTGCCACGGTTCTCAAGTGCCTGGCACAGACAAAAGTGAACTTACCTGCGCAGAGCTGCTAAGTGTGATCCTTGGCCGCTGTCAGTATTTGGGGTCGTTACTATACTATTAAGCTGTGATAGACACTAAATCATGGGGTGCCCGATAGAAATCAGTCAAAGCTCACCTTTGAGTCACGACGGGTGACCAAACCCTCACAGGAGGCGGTTATGGACTCGGAGGTGGCAGGAGAGTCAGGAGACTCGCCCACTCTGGAGGCCACATTGGTGGCCATGCAGCGGACCCTGCAGTCAATAGAGGGCACCATGGCAGCGGTCAATCATAGACTTGATCATATGTCTACCCAGCTCGAGAAGCAAAGTGCGCGTATGGGGGAGGTGGAGCAAAGGGTTTCCACCACAGAGGATGGATTGACAACGATCTCCGACAAAGCACTAAATATGGAGAGGGTGCTCTCCATTATTCAGGCCAAAAATGAGGATTTGGAAGCCCGGTCCCGGCGCAACAACATCCGCGTTACGGGACTGCCGGAATCCACGAATGTGGGCAGAATTGAAGTATATATGGAGCGGCTCATTACGGATGTGTTTGGCACGGAACAGCTGTCCCACATGTTTATCGTTGAACGTGCCCATCGCTCATTGGCTGCCAGACCAGTGCCTGGGGCGCCACCGCATCCTATAATAGCGCAAATACTGAACTATAGGGACAGGGACGCTATTCTGCGCATGGCTAGGGAGAAGGGTACGATTGAGCATCAAGGGAACAAACTTGCGTTCTTTCCAGACTTTCCAGTCAATGTTCAGACTGCTCGGAGGGAGTTTGCCAATGTAATGTGTAAATGTGTTTTTGAGAAAGGAGGAGGTCCCTTACGCTATGCTGTACCCGGCCCGTCTTCGTGTTTGGGCGGCCGCGGACAACAAAGGGGCAGATTTATGTTAACTGGCGCATCCCCAGGGATGCGCCAGTTAACATGCGCCACAGCTCCGCCAGCCATGGTGCGCCGCATTTATAATGCAGCGCACCATGGTGCAAAAACGGCACAGATGCGTGACGCATCTGTGCTGGAAATGTGGCGCATTGCTGGAGTTGCGTCGCAAGCGCGACGCAGCTCCAGCAAGGCTCGGGGGTGCCCCATTTTAACAATGCTGCGTCAAGACCTACGCCTGCTTCAAGCAGGCGCAGGCTTTTGACGCAGCATTGGCTTAAAAGTGACTGAGTGAAATCTCATAGATTTCACGCAGCCACTTTTGCGAGGCGCACCTGCCCCGGAACGACCACCCTGCGCCGGAACGCCCACAAGCGGCGCAAGGCTTTACAACGTGACGCATCTGCCTAGATGCGTCACGTTGTAAATCGTTCGTAGGGATGCGCCACATTTACGCCGCCTTGCGTGACGCAACAGCGGCGTAAACGTGGCGCAAGGGCCTCATAAATCTGCCCCAAAATCTTTACCTCTCCAAAGGCGGCAATGGACTACGCTAAGAGACTGAAGCGCAAAAAGAGGGATTCGACTGACAGACTGGAGGAGGAAGAGCGCGAAGAAGAGGAGAGCTAGATGGGATGTCTGGGAAGTGTGAGAACGCACACTTTTTGCTTGCATTAAGCTACTGAGGGTAGAAACTGTATCTTGCCATTGCGACTGTGGGAGGGATGGGAATATTCCACTATTATGGTACCTTTGAATTTGATACATTTTCGGCAAAGTTTTTCTTCGTTTTCCTATTGTTGTGACAACTATCTGATTGCAATGTGATTTGCCTTATTTGTATACTGTAATTTGCGCTTATGTTGGCTAGGAGCTAGTGCTCGGACTTCAGTAGTATTTAGGGCCCTCATAGTTACCCTGCCGGTAGAGGTCAGGTATCACTGCTATCACTAAAGTATAAGGATGATATAATATAGTTGCTTGGTCACCTCTCGTTCTGCGGGAGGAATGTGCATCTACGCCCCCACATATGGGTGAACCCCAAACTGTAGATTATGGTGGGTGGGGATGGTTGCTTGGTGGGATGTTGGGATGACTTTGGCAGGTTGGGGTAGCTGAAGTGGGTGGCGGGTGGGAGGGGCCGGGTCTGGGTGAGGAGGGTTGGTTGTTCCTTGCTCCCATTTATATGGTGAGAATTCATGAGTACTATTTTGGACTACGGGTTTACCAGTTTTGGCAACGGAATTTGGAGGTATGCTACTTAACTATCCGCTACAGGTTATCAATCTTTGATCTTTGTGGGTATGGTAGGTAAAATCACTTGGCTTACATGGAATGTACAGGGTTTGAATAATCCGAAGAAAACCTGGCAGGTCCTGGCATATATGAATCGCCGTAACGTACAGATAGCCTTCCAGAAGGAAACGCATCTCACAGCGCACACTGCTACATCAGTGGCTGGGCATTGGGCAGGGACACGTCTTGCCTCCACTTACTCTTCATATGCTAGGGGGGTCATGATACTAATAAAGAAGGATTTGTGAGTACGTATGAGGACATTGATAAGGAAGGCAGGTACATTATACTGCAGGGGAAATTATGTGGAATTCTGATCACAATGGTAAATGTATACGGGCCGAATGTAGATGACCCTGAATTTTATACAATACTATGGAGCAAGGTCTTTGCGCTACCATTGTCTGCTGTTATATGCGGGGGAGATCTAAACGTGGTCATGGATCAAGAGATTGATAGGAAGGTGCGCAGCTCTGCCCACATCAAAAAGGCAGTGCAAGCGGTGCGGGATGGTATGACTGACTTAGGGCTGGCGGATGTGTGGCGATTGCGTCATCCTGGTGTGAAAGAGGGGACGTGTTATACGTCTGCGTACGACACATGGTCCCGCCTGGATCATTGGCTGGCGACACGAGATGTGAATGCGTGGGTGGTAAAGGCTGTGCATTTGCCCCACACATTGTCGGACCACCCGCCTGTAATGATTGATATGGTGCTTCCGGCGCACACCCCGGCCCCATTTACATGGAAACTGTGACCTACGGCTCTACTTGATTTGGTGTTCCGAGAGGGTTTACGAGAAGCTATAGAAAATGATTTTACATTGAATGTTGGATCTGTGGCTGATGTGTGTATCGTCTGGGAGGCGTTCAAGGTCACTGTACGAGGCGTGTGCATAGGCTTGCAGGCAGGAGTGCTTAAGTCGTTACGAGACTCTATGAGTAGGTTGGAGCGGGAGCTGATGGGCTTGGAACGAAAGTATGAGCAGGAGTCGGCAGCATCCACCCTCGCTGATATACGATTAAAGGTGGACAAATATAATGACTTAGCGGAACAGGAGGGGAGGTATTTGTCGAAACGCCGTAGAGCTTGATACTATGGGGAGGGCGGCCGCCCTGGGCGGGGTCTAGCTGAAAGGATCACAGAACCATGGGCTAAATACTGTGGAGTGCAGGAGCTCGAAAATACGACTGTCACAGATACTACCGATATATTAGATCAATTTGTTCAATACTATAAAGCAATGTACAGTCATAAACATACTGCCAGTGAGATAGTGCATTATCTGGACGATGTGGCGTTGGTATGGCTGTCGAAGGGACAGCAGGATTTTCTGATGCATCATCTGACAGAAACTGAGATTAGAGATGCCATTACTGCACTGCCTAATGGGAAGGCTGCGGGCACTGATGGTCTTCCCTCTGAGTTTTATAAGGAATATGTGGACCAACTGCTGCCGCATCTCGTGGCTATGTACGATGAGGCATTTGAGAGCGCGGCTGCCTGCAACACTCAGAGAGGCTTTAATAGTTGCACTGCCCAAACCAGGTAAACCGCTGGACAAATGCGAGTCCTACCGACCGCTGTCGCTTATGAACACAGACGTAAAGATACTTGCCAAGGTCCTATCGACACGGCTGCTTCTATTGTTGAACGTTATGGTCCTCCCGGGCCAGTCAGAGTTTATTCCCACGCGCTCCACGGCTCATAATCTGAGAGTGTTGTTACTCAAACCGGACTTGCCGTCTGCCGCGGTCCTGCTGGACGCCACCAAGGCGTTTGATTCAATTGCTTGGAAATACATGTTTGCAGTGCTCCACCGGATGGGGGTGCCTTTTTTTTCACGGACTGGATAAAGTTGCTGTGTACTGATCCAGTGGCTCAGGTGCGCGTAAACGGGCATGTCTCGGGGGTTTTTCCTATCCAGCGGGGCACCCGGCAGGGGTGTCTGCTATCGTCCCTATTATTTGCTCTTGTGCTGGAGCCGCTGGCGTGTGTGTTAAGGCAGAGGCATGCAGACTCGGCCCTTAGATTCTACCAAAGGCCGCTGGCTATTTCGATGTACGCTGACAATATGGTCTTGTATGTCAGAGAGCCGGAGCAATATTTGGAGGGCGTAATTCGAGAAAATGTGCGCTTCGAATGGTTCTTGGGATTAGCCATCAACTGGACTAAATCTATCATACTGCCGCTTACCAGTAGCACTGTGAGGTTTGAGCTGAACTTTCCGTTGGAGTGGGCAACAGATCCTGTCCTCTATCTTGGTCTTTGGGTACATCAAGACCCTCAAGAAGTTATCAGAGCTAACTACGGTGTGGCAGTATCCAAAATGGAAGACCAGGTGTCCAGATGGATACGTCTGCCTCTGTCAATGGCGGATAGAGTTGCACTGATTAAGATGGTGGTGCTCCCTAAGTTTTTGTATTTATTTGTCAACGTCCCCATTGTCTTGAAGGGGCAACTTTTGACACAATACGTTCCTTGCTAATCACACTGACATGGGGTGGTAAGAAACCTTGCATAAGCTGGGATACGCTTACAAAGCCCTATGCACTTGGCGGGTTTGCAATTCCGGATATGCACTTATATTATCTATGTGCTCAGGCACATTTTGCAGCTTATTGGCAGTCGGCGCGGCCCTTCACACCGCATGTGACGGTTGAGGCTGGAGCAGTTCACCCGGTGCCCCTTAAAGCTATGATTGTAAATGCACACTCAGTGCATGAAAGAACGAGGTAGATACAGTGCAATGCACAGCGAGAGCGTGGTCTGAGATGGGGAAGAGAGCAAGACGACTACCGTTGTATGCCCCTGCTATGCCCCTACTGCATCATTCTGATATCTCCCTAACGAGTGAGGTTGGGGCTCTCCAGATACTGCATAATGCCGGTCTGCATGTTATGGGAGATGCCTTTGTAGATGGGACATTCGTCACGTTACGGACTTACATGGCTACGTTCATATACACCAGGCTTCGAGCTGCAATGCGCAACCTATACTCAACGTTTCCTGCGGAGCCGATGACATTGGAGGCTTTGCAATTGCTTTATACGGCCAATAATAGAACGAAGCTAGTCACCCGATTGTATCAAACTTCACAAATGGATGAAGGGGCCGCTGGGTCGTGCTCCAGGACAGGTGGGATCGAAGTCTGGAGCAGCCACTGACGAACGATGAGTGGGTAGAATGTTGTGCGATGACTGGAGGATTTGCTGCGAATGGCAACTTTAAACTTATACACTATAAATATCTCCATCAACTGCACTATACCCCAGCACAGTTACATAGATATGGATTGAGAGACTCTGACCGTTGTGTACGCTGTGGTATGGATGGCGCAGACTTCGCTCATTTGGCCTGGACCTGCTTGGTATATTAGCATTTTGGACAACTGTGACTGAGGTCTTGTCTGCTATGACGGGTGCTTCGACTGGATGTGACCCTAAGATATGTCTGTTGGGTATAGTATCGAAGATACCAGTGGGGGTGCGCAAACTGGTGGTGCTCTCCTTGCAGCTGGCCAAACGTAGGATATCATTATGCTGGGGAGGGAGGCAGGTACCTACATCGAAACAATGGCTGCAGGATCTGGCATACTGACGTGATCAACTGATCTGTTATGCTGAGTGGGTTCCAGGGGCATCAAGACCACAAGACATCTGGGGGCCATACATGACATATATGTTGGAACACACGGATACTGTCTGAATGTCTAGTGCTGGTTGTAGATACATCTGTGATTTTATTAATTACAGTTGAAGAATTTGACTGACGGTTATCGCCACTACAAGTTGGAACACTGATCTCAGACTGATAACACGAACCCAACTGCTGTACAGAGATGCTGACTGTGAACCTACCTGCTTTATGTACCTGTATTTCAATTATTGTTTATTGTAACATCTGAACTGTTTGCATGCATACCTCCAACCTGTTATAAGGTTGCCTGTTTCTTTGTCAAAATGATAAATAAAATATTTTTAAAAAAGTGTTGATCTGTGGGTTAAATGTGTGTTTAAATGTCTATGTGGTTCGTGGTTTTACATTGCAACTTCTGTAAGTAAATAGCGATTGCACTCTTTGTGTAAGGATAGCTAGCCTTAAGAGCGCTGTATTGTGTGTCCTGAGTGTTTTACCCCCTCCTGTATAAGTCTGGAATGAGCTCAACGTGTGTTTGTGTTTTTTTTATGTCATCAGTCTGTTATGCAAAATATCATTTAATTAATATTAAATAAAAATTGAATAAAAATCCAGAAATGAAACAAATGATATGCTAAATAACTGTATGTTATTATTAAATTGATAAGAGTAAGCAATTATGCACATGTACAAACTGCCAATGCTTAAAAGATAAAATTAGAATTCCCATTCAATAGAAATAAAATAGGCCTCAAAACGAAATTGTGTGTTTTGCAATAAATAAACTTAGAGCATTTTTCTTAGATACATTGTATTAGATATTAACAGGCAAACACTTCATCTGAAGTAAATGTTTGCTGAACTAAAACACATAATATAGAACATGCATTGAAATGCTTCAGTTTTAAATAGACAGTCACCGTGCTTACATTTAAACACTGAAAAAAGCTTTCCACCAGCAGTGTTTAACTGCCGCTTAGCAGCACCTGTTGTTTTGATTGTAGGCCACGGAGAGACAGGAATGTTGATTCAGCCAGGATTTTGTCAGTTAAACGCGGGGTAAAATCCTGCATTTCAGACTGCTGTTTTAAAAAGTTACAAAAATCAGGTTCGTTATTTTAGATACCAGGAAAACGTTTAAGGTAGGGATTTCCATTCTTAAAGCCTTTTACATAAGCATATTCGTGGTTCTGATGTTAAATAATTGTCCTTTTAAAAAAGTGGTGCAAAATTTTTCATGTTTCAAGTTAGGCTTCTGTGCTTAGGCTTGTGAACGAATGCGTCTAAATATGATAGGCAAGAGATACAGCTTGCTTTTCATGTGGAATTATCAAAAATGATTGGTTTTATAAAAATAAAAAAATAATAATTATGAAAAAATAAAAAAAATAAGTGTTTTTAAATTAGTTTTTTAATATGTATAAAGCTTAATACTCATACTGTGACCTCCTAGCATTAAAATTAAATTTAAGTTGTGTTGTACCGCATAATGAGGATATTTGCATTTGATTTCTCACTCCTGGGCTACCTAGATAACATTTGGAGGATGACTATTATGTTAAAAAAAATTATAGGATTTTCATTTTAAGTGCCCCAAACATCAACGTCGAAATTGGGTAAATTTCACTATTTAAAGAGCATTTCTTTTCCATTCAGAGCAGTTTTTAAAGTGCTTTAGGCTTCAGTAAATGCATACATTTAGGTATATTCAAATGTTTTTAGACAAGTATATTGCACACTGCTTATAATAGAATATATGTATCAAAAATCAGAAAAAGTTATTTTCTTAACTGTGAACTGACAAACAGGGGAATGGGGCTGCATTCGCACACAGAATAGGACAGCTGGGAAGAGTTAAATGTCAGTTCTATATTTAGAAGCCTGGCAGGGCTCCCAGAGTAAAGTTCTGCTATGACATTTTGACATCTGAAACTTTTTGAAAGACAAGATGGCAGCGCAGGTAAAGAAGGATTGGGGTTTGGGTATTCATATTCTTTACCTCCTCAAAAGTGCTATGTACCTCCTATAACTTTGTTTATGGCCAGTTGCTACAAATAGGGGTTGATAGTGTTGACAGAAGTGAAACCTGTTTCAGGTTTCCTCCTGTCAAAATGGGGGAAGGAGGCTATCTCCACTACAAATTAAGTCCAGGTAATATGTATGTTGGTCTCTACTTTTCTCAAATTGTTTTTTAGCCTGTCCAAAATGTCTGTGAAATAGCAATAAGACACTTAATTGGCTATTTAGTAATACTGTTTTAAAACGTGTTAGCATTAATAAAATTAATATACATATGCTATGTTACTGCCCATCCTGTCTGATGTTTTATTGACAAGATAAATATTCTAGATTGTTGTTTCCTTATTTTGACCTTTAAGGGGAGCTAGATCTGGGTAGTTTTTGGTTTTAAAATTCTTAGGTGATAACACCATTATTGTATGTTATTCCATGCTACATAGTTTTGCAAGGGCATTGCTAGTTTTTTATTAGCTTGTCCGTGTAAATAAACTGACAGTCCTTATTCGAGCTGATGTTGCATAGTCTGGATCATGAAAAGTAGAACGCAGGGAAAATGCCCATGTGATCCTTAGCAAAAAATGTTTTGAAGAAAATGTTGGTTTATAGATAAGAAACCCTGTTAAATTAGCAGTTTTAGATTTTCCTGTTGCTCCTATAACCCAAGAGCATGGTCCTAAAAAGTACAATGTAGGTGCTTTTATTAAGAATGCATTAGAAGTGTCTGCAGTCCTGTACAAGTAATGTAAAGTTTATGAGCAAAACTGTGGAACATTTCTTTTTGTTTTTGAGAGTTTTCAGATTAGCACACAGGAATACACCAATGTAAGGGTTTAGGGTATGTCTCTGTTGTTTTTCTATTTTCCTCACAATTTAGTAAAAGAATAAAGACTTCCTTGGCTGCTTGGGATTGGGTGATGTATTAATCTTGTTAGTTCACCAAAGAGTTCCTTTTATACTTGCCAATAGGTCCAGGCTGTTGTTGTTTTTACTCTCTCATAGATAAGATGAAAGTGGTTCTTGGGTGCCTTGCTAATATATGGGGTGTCCCAAGACTAGGAAGTATTCAAACACTATCCTCTCTGTTGATAGACTGTTTCTGTGCCTTGTCTAAAGACCTTTTGTTCTATCCACCAATAGATATTTGCTGCCTTACAACCATTGCCAGAGGGGCCCAGACATCAGATTCAGCCTGGAGAGTCAGCATCAGCACCAGTCCAGCTTGAAGCCAAAGTGAAGGTAACCAGCACAGGCAGTGCTGGCAACTAGGACCTCAGTGAAGGCAGAAGCCCTGTGATCAAGTGTATACCCCTGCCACTGTCTTAGGCGAAAGACGGGGTCACAAATCAGAAAGGAGAAATTGTATTTGATGCCCAGCTGAGAGTCATAGACCGACCGGAATGGCGAGGAAGCTTTGCTTTAGTTGACCCCTTTTGAAACAAGGGTTGCTTCAGAGATCCTGGCATCAGACTTCTAAATCCTGGTTCTAAATTGAATACAAGTTTGCTCCTTTGTTTGTTGGTCAAGAGGTGCCTGAGCACACTGGATTCAATGTTTTGCCCCAAGGAATGAGCAGTGCACCAGCAGAGCAATACAGGAGTTAGGGAAGGACTTGAGATTAGGGTACAGGTGCTGTGTCTCTGATGCCTGTTAGATTGAAGTGAAGAAAACTGGTGCACTGCCTGAGACACTGGGCAGGATCGCTGAGAGCATTTGCCTGGTGGGTGACTGCATTATCCTGAAAGAAGAGACTTTTTCCTTAAAACTGGGCTGTGATTCTTGAGTTGCGAGCTGTGCAGCTCCACCGTGGAAAGAACAAGAGCCTGCCTGGGAGGCTCAAACGGACAGAGGGAGAAGACTCCCCTCTGGTTGGTTGTACAGCGGCTTCAATTTCCCCAAGGACTTCTTCTTTTTCTTGTCAATAATGTACCCCTTTAGTCGTCCCATTTTTGAGGAGGAGTAGCCATTTGCAGCCTTCGTCCTAATTCCTTTGGCCTGTCTGGTCATCCTGGTCCCAGATATGATTGATGGTCTAGCCCTCGTAAAAAGAAAATGTAACAGTCAATTGGAAAATGTTTATTAGAGATGTCCTGTTAGCTATTTTAAAATGTATAGTCACTGAAATGTATAGGAACCATGAACATGTTTACCAGATGATTTTAGGATTAGCTTTTGTTTAGGACTAGAAAGATGATAATTCTGTTTGTAATAGTGGTCATTACTCTCTCCTGCAATCTGTATGTTAATTATGACCTGATGCTCCGTTCCCTTTGTATTCCTGCTTATGCTTATATATACCCACTTAATGAAATGTTTAGAATAGCAATGAATTAGGAAATTGATAAAATTATGAAAATTAATGTGCAAATATTTTCTATGTGCCTACTGAATCATAGGAATGTCTTCAGCTAATGCTAAAACGGTCGTCTGTTGTAAAATGACAGCAATGGGTTAGCATTAGCAGAAGCCATCCTGTATTAAGAAGTTATCTTATTAATTTTGTGAGAGCCATTTTGTATTTCTGGCAGCCATTTTAGTTTGCCATGTGCTGCTACATGCTCGCCATGTGCTATGTCCTCCCTCAGTGTTTACTACTCTTGTAATCTGCCTAGAAACAAACTATATTTAGCATCTTTCACCTTCGCATATGCCCAGAAGGGCCTAGCTAGTAGAATTCACCTGGTTCTCTGGTATAACTGTCAGGCTATTTTTGCTGCTGTATGGAGAAGTAACTCACCTCCCACTTTGTTGAGCAAGCAGATCTTGTATGCCCATCTTAGTCATTTTTGCATGCTTACATGAGCCAGGACTGACCCGTGGTCTTATAATGACTATTTAACCCTAAGCATATATAAGGCCCCAGTTTTCTTTACTCCTCAGACTGCCTCATTCAGTTCCTAAGGCTTCTGTGTGACGTAGTCTCACTCATTTGAGGTTAATAAAAATGTTCTTTTACATTTCAGCTTCTGTGCCAATTTCTTCTTTGTTGGTTTAAAAGGACCAAGTATCAGTGGGAATCCCTAGGAACCTTTCTTGATTTCATCATGTTTTGACGCCAGCAAGGTTTTAATCTACCCCAGAGCATGCTCCATTTGAACTTTTTGTGTCACTTTTATACAGCTTTTTTCTAAACGGTTTTTAATTCCTTTATTAAAGGGAGTATGGAATAAGAGGTAATGAGACCCTAATGTAATTACAACAGCTTAATTCTCTATCTATCTGTGTGAACATTTGCTCCTTTTTGAAATGTGCAATTGCTAATACGAATTCTATGGCAGGACCGGAGGCTTCAGAATATGCCTTACTTTCTTCACTTTATTTCTCACAGCAGCAAGAAAACATGTAAAAAACTACTTTTCCCATGAACACTAGGGAAAAAACAGGAAACTGAATAATAAGTCCTTTGTCAGTCTCTATGCACCGGCAGCAACCATCATGCCTTGCATCCACTTCCTCTTCCTCTTTCTTCGCTGCTCAGCAGCAAGTAAAGTGGTTTTTTGTCTTTCTCTCCTGGGTTTGGGGCTCTCTGTGGGCAGCGCGTGGCTTTGCTTTATAGCGCTGGTGTTTTGCGACCCCTACAGGTCCCTTTGCCATTGCGGGACGCTTTTGCGCTCCTTACGCAATTTGTTGACCCAGCGGAGTGCGGTGCGCTGCGAGCGCCGCTAGGGGGCAGTGCTCTCCCTGTTTCTATGCGCGCTGGAATTTGCGTTTTAAACGCGTTTTTTACCGCGTTTTCCACAGCTTCAGCGCTGTCCCTGGCTACCCGGTCCTGACACCCTGCGGGGTCGAAATTTAGGTTCTCCCTCAGTGTGATGCCCAGAGTGGGTTGTATTCGGACTTCTGAACACACTGACAGGGTCGTAATTGCCGCTGGTGTGTAGCGCTAGGGAACGCTTGACCGGGTGGTGCCCTGGTACACAGAGGGCTGTTGCGTTCCCTGGGCTAGTCCCGAAAATTGTGCCTCTGTGCTGCCATATCCTCTGGGGTTCCCCAGACCCACAGTATACCCTCAGGGGTTTTATAATTAGCTGTGCTGTACCTCCCTCCTGTAGAGCCCAACTTACCTCATTATGCAGGGGGAGTCAGGCCAGTACTCGGAGGAAGACCCTCTGAATTATACCTCCTGGGATGATGACTTCTACCAGGCGGTGGATGATTCCATCTACAAAGCAGTGGATCAGGCGATAGTGCCCCTAGAGCAACGCCTGACGGCGCGTTTGAATGAGGCGTTCGCAAAAATTGCGGCCCTCATTCCGGCGCCTACCCCGGCCTCGGATCCTTCCCTGTCAGCGGTCCCCCCGCCTAAGAAGCTTTGTACTGAGGGGATTGATCCGGTGGCCTTTGATAAGGTTAGGCACGCCTTTAAGGCGCTTGAGGAACCCCTACCCGTCCCCGCCCAGCCGGTGGTTGTCTCACCGCCTACTCCCCGTACTATGTCCCCGGAGCCACGGCAGGATGACGATTCTCCAGACTAGGAGGAAGAGGCCTGCTCTTCTAGGTCGTGGCTCCCGTCCCAGCCTTCCACATCCACGGACCCTTTGGACATGTTGGATCCGGACGATATCGTCCACCCACGGTCCTCCGAATGGGTTCCGGGGGATAAGGTGGCCTTGTATGTGGCGAACCGTCTCCGGAAGCCGGTAGACAAGGACGCTCGCAGCGGCCTTAGGGCGGAGTGCGCCCATCCTTCCCTGGAGGGAAAAGTGGCAATGACCCCGAACATCGACCCTAAAATGGCCACCTTTCTCGCTAAATTTGTCAAAGATCCCCGGAAAGGTATAGATCGGTTCTGGCGTACGTGCCAGGACAAACTGGTAGACGCAGCGGGCCCTATGACCAAAATCCTCGACATGGCGGAAGAGGCTAAGGTGTCGGGGGACGCCATTTCTCCGGAAATCTTGTCCAACTGGGCGCAACGTACCATCGTTTTCCTGGGTAATGCCAACTGCGCCCTCTCTACAGAGAGGAGGAGGTCACTGCTCATCAAAATTGACCCCAAGCTGGGTGACCTCGCCTCTTCGGAGGTGGGCACAGTGGCGCAGGGCGGTTTATTTGGTGATCCTTTTATCAAGGAGCTTGGTAAATTCGTGGCTACGTTTACGTCACTGGACCGAGCCCAGTCCGATATCAAAAAAGTGTTTGACCCTCGGGTTTTTGAACGGGCTGGACGAGGCAGGGGCCGCTTGTTCGGTCGGGGCAACCCCTCCGATAGAGGACAAGGGTCCGGACGCGGACATGGTCAGGAACACAACTCCCGCTACAATAACTTTTACCCCACCAGAGGTCAGAAGTTCCGAGGACGTGGGGGTCTATCGAGGTCAGCAACAGGGTGGAAGAGGTGAGTGTGCTACCCTCTGCGAGTTTACGAGTAGGGGGTCGTCTGGCGCAGTTCTTCCCAGCATGGCTTTCCCTTACCAAGGACGCCTGGGTACTACAGACGGTTCAGGGCTTCCAATTGGAGTTCCATGGCCGTCCACGGCAGCCCCAGAGTCCTCGTCCCATTACGTCCTCGCAGCGCGATGCAGAATTGGTGCGCGACGAGGTTCTCGCCCTCCTTCACAAAGGGGCGATTTGCCGCGCGTGTGAGCACCCGGACGGCTTCCTCAGCAACATCCTTTTAGTCGACAAAGTAGATGGAGGCCGCCGTCCGGTTATCAATCTGAAGGAGTTCAACGAGTGGCTAGTATACCGCCATTTCAAGATGGAGGGAATCCACCTTCTGAGGGATGTGTTACAATCAGCCGACTGGATGGCCAGGCTAGACTTAAAAGACGCCTATCTGGCGGTCCCGATTTTCCCTCCGCACCGTCGCTTCCTTCAATTCAGGTGGGACGGTCAGGTGTACGAGTTCACCACGCTGCCCTTCGGGCTCTTCTCGGCGCCGTGGTGTTTCACAAAGGTGCTGCACCCAGCGGTAGAGGCCTTGAGGGCGCGTGGGGTCAGACTGATAGTGTACTTGGACGATATGCTCTTCATGGACCAGTGTCTGAGGCGCTTAGCGTCCCAGTTGCAGTTCGCGGTGGACCTGTTGCAGGGTCTAGGTTTTGTAATAAACTAGAAGAAATCTCTCCGGGTCCCAGCGCAGTGCGCAACTTTTCTCGGGTTCAGCATAGACACGGTTTCAGCCTCCTTGAGTCTTCCCGCCCAGAAAATGTCCAAGGTTCGTCACGAGTTGTGCCAGACCCTGGCGAAGTCAATGATCTCACTGCGCCACCTAGCGCGGATCGTGGGCCTGTTGTCGTCTTCGATTCAGGCCATCTTCCAGGGCCCGCTTATCTACCGGGCCATGCAACGGTTGAAAGCGTATCATCTCAGGAAAGGTCTCACGTACTCAAAGCTGATTCCGCTGTCAGAGGACGTGAGGAACGAAATGCAATGGTGGCTGGTGTACATGGAGGCCTGAAATGGTCGTGCGATATTTGGGTCCGCCCCAGACATTGTGATAGAGTCGGACGCCAGTCGTGCAGGTTGGGGGGCCAGGTGGGGAGATTTCTCCACGGGCAGCGCCTGGTCTGCCCTCGAACAGTCTTTACATATCAACTGCTTGGAGTTGCTGGCAAGTTCCTTTGCGGTCCAGTGCTGGACCAAGGATCGAGTCCAATCGTGTGTCCTTCTGCGGATGGACAACGTGTCTGAGGTCCAATATATCAACCGTCTGGGTGGCACCAGATCCAAGATGCTGGCGGATCTCGCGGGGGACTTTTGGCACTTTTGCCTGGATCATCAGGTCTCGGTCACGGCGGAGTATGCGCCGGGCTGTCAGAACGAGGTGGCCGATTGGCACTCCCGGCACCTCCTGGATGCCAGCGTTTGGAAGCTGGATCCGGGGGTGTTTTCCCAGTAAATGAACCGGTGGTGTCCGTTTTTGGTGGATCTATTCGCCTCGCGGCTGGACCACCAGTTGCTGAGATATTTCAGTTGGCGCCCGGACCCGTCAGCGGAGGCGACCGATGCGTTCCTCCAGGACTGGTCGAACGAGCAGGGTTATGCGTTCCCTCCATTCTCAATGATCACGCGAGTGTCGGCGTTACTGCGTCGTCAATCTGCGCAGGTGGTGATGATCACGCCTTGGTGGAGGTCTCAAGTTTGGTTTCCGGTTCTTCTGGAACTTTCCTGGGATTTTCCAATCCTACTCCCCCACTCTCCTCACATTCTCCTGAACCCGGACGGGAATCCCACAGGTTGGTTCAGGAAGGCTCGCTGAGGCTGATGGCATGGCTGATCTCCGGCGCCGCTGGTCTCTCCCAGGCCTTTCAGGAAAGGAAGAGGATCTGCTCTCTAAGGCCTGGGCAGACAGCACCGCCAGGAGATACCGGTCAGCATGGCATAGGTGGCGTCGCTGGTGTGTGCGACGGGGTTTCGATCCCGTGGGGACAGATGTAGACATGTCCGTAATTTCCTTACCTCCTTGGCGGAAGAGGGTTTAGCCTATAGGTGTATCAATACTTTCCGCTCGGCCATATCAGCGGGGCATGACCTGGTACAGGGTTCCCCGATCGGGGAGCACCCTTTGGTTTGCAGACTGTTAAGGGGGGTTTCGCCTTTCGCTGCCCCCAGAGCCGCGGTATTCAGTCCTGTGGGACACGAACAGGGTTCTGAACTTGTTTCTTTCCTGGCAACCAAATAGGTTTTTGTCTCGAAAAGAGCTTACTGCTAAGCTAGCGATGCTATTGTGTTTGGTTTCCTGCAGACGAGTCTCAGACGTGCGTGCGCTCGATATTACAGCACAGACTTTTTCCCCGGAAGGGGTGTCCTTTACAGTGAGCAGGAGAACTAAGACCCTTACTGGGGTTATTTCATACCCGGCCTTTCCGGATTCCCCAAAGCTGTGTGTAGTGCAGTGCCTCTGTGCAAATGAGAATATGACTGATGATACTCGCCCTCTGGGTGAGAGACAACTGCTGATTGCCCTACGGAAACCGTACAAGGCTGTTTCTTCCCCGACAATCGCCAGATGGGTGCGTTGGGTATTGCAGGAGGCGGAAATTGATACAAAGAAATTTGGTGCTCACTCGGCTCGAGGAGCTATGGCCTCGAAGGCTTTTGCGCTAGGGGCTCGGTTGGAGGACCTGATGAGGGCTGCGGATTGGTCCACAGACTCCACGTTCAAGAGGTTCTACTTTAAGCCAGTAACAGAGGTGGCTTGGCTAGTTGTCGATAAGCTTTGAACTGGCATAATCTGAAGCCTCCGGTCTTGCCATAGAATGAGAATTTGCCTAGCCTTAGTGCTGGTAAGTTCCAATTCTATTAAGGACTCGGAGGCGAGGATTATCCCCCCCAAGGACTGCCTCGAAGTGGAATCTCCCCGTACAGAATGTAAGTAACCTGTTTATGGCTTTCATGAGGTTGATAATGATATTGTTCTGTATGCATTGATGCTGCATACCTGATATTCAGGGAGGTCGGATTCTGATTCTGAGCTTTTCTTCCAGGGAATGATGGTCCAAAACAAGATGCGTGAGGTTACCGGACGGAGTGCTTCGCGCGAAGAAAGAGGAAGAGGAAGTGGATGCATGGCATGATGGTTGCTGCCGGTGCATAGAGACTGACAAAGGACTTATTATTCAGTTTCCTGTTTTTTCCCTGGTGTTCATGGGAAAAGTAGTTTTTTACATGTTTTCTTCATGCTGTGAGAAATAAAGTGAAGAAAGTAAGGCATAATCCTCGCCAGCGAGTCCTTAATAGAATTGGAACTTACCAGCACTAAGGCTAGGCAAATTCTCATTCAGTGCTATTTTAGCTATGGGCCTAACTATTGCGTATGGCCATTTTGATTGCTGTCCTTCACTGGTTAGGAATTCTGATCCAGTGCAATCGTCTTAATCCTTTATGAAGGTTGCATTTGAGGGTTATGACCTATCCAGAATTAAATCCTTCCAAGATGTTATGTTATGTTATGTTAACAGGGTTTTTATAAAGCGCACAGCTGCTCTACTGAATGTCCCGACGCTGGGTGAGTGAGGCTAACATGATGAGGGAGGGGTAATATCCTGGAAGCAGAGTGCTAGATTATTGCTGAAACAACCATGTTTTTAGGGCCTTTCTGAAGGGAAGCAGATCCTGCAGTCGTCTCATAGCAAGCAGTAGAATATTCCATAGTTTAGCCACTTGCAGCCGGAAGAAACGTCCTCCTATTCTGGAGTGCTTCACCACCGGGGTGCAGACTAAAGCCAAGGAGGCGGAACGAAGAGAGCGTTGATGGTAGAATTGAACTCTCTTCCTCAGGTAGGGGGCTCCAGAGCCATGCAAGGCCTTGAAGGCAACACAAGGGCCTTGAACTGGATCCTCTTACGGATAGGGAGCCAGTGGAGAGAGTTCAAATTAGGTTAACCATATCTCCAACCTAAAATAATCCCTTGCCTGGGGAGGCGGGAGGGTTGCTTATGACTTTGATGAGGATACCCCTGGAAGAGAACTTGGATTACAGGTAAGTAACTAATCCTTCTCTTCCAGGGGATCCTCATAAATAGTCATAAGCATTAGAATAGAATAGCGAGCCTCACCTCATCTCCCTGCGGGCAAAGAGTAACGAAACAGTATATCAATACTAAGCCTAGAAACAGACTAAGCTTGTACAGGCCGCAAGCTACCCATATAAATTCCTCAAAGAGGCTTGTCCTACTTGAGTATCAGTCCTGGAATCAGATTCTAGACAGTAATGCCTGGTAAAGGTATGAACTGATCTCCAGGTTGCAGCCTTGCAAATCTCAGACATAGGGACATCATGTAAGAAAGCTACTGTGGCCGCTTTCCCCCTAGTAGAGTGTGCTTTAGGTGACAGCAGTAATGGCTTGCCCACCAGCTGATAAGCCAACTTAATACAGGAAACAATCCATCTGGAGATGGATCTTTTGGCAGCTGGAAAGCCCGTTCTCATTGAACCATAGTTGATAAAGAGCTGATCCAACTTCCTAATACTTTTGGTATTTTCCAAATAAAACGTAAGCACTCTTTTGAGATCTAAAGAGTGCAGAGACCGCTCAGCCGTGGTCGTAGGGTTTGGAAATAAGGATGGAAGAGAAATGGACTGATTAATATGAAAATCAGAGACTACTTTAGGTAAAAAGGATGGATGTGCTCTTAAGACTACTCTGTTGTGGTGGAAAACAGTGTAGGGTTCTTTTGTACACAGCACTTGTATCTCACTTACTCTTCGCGCTGATGTAATTGCCACCAAGAACGCAACCTTCCAAGAGAGGTGTTGCAACGAGGCCTTGTGGATGGGCCCAAAAGGAGGTCCCATTAACTTGGATAGAACCAGGTTAAACTCCCAGGGAGGAGAAGGATTTCGCACAGGGGGATAGACTTTCTTCAGCCCCTGGAGGAAATCCTTGACCACTGGAACCTGAAAGAAGGAAGTTTGGTTTGGTGATTTCCTATACGCTACAATGGCTGACAGATGTACTCTAATGGAAGCATACTTCAACCCAGATGTTGCTAAGGAAAGGAGGTATGGTAGAACAACCTCTTCCTGCCCTGTAGTAGGGTCAAGATGACGCTCTCTGCACCACCTATAAAACCTCTTCTACTTGAACGCATAAGACGCTCTTGTGGAAGGCCTCTTTGCTTCTCTTAAAATGTGCAGACATTCAGGAGACAGGTTCAGATGTCCGTACTGCAGGACCTCAGCAGTCATGCTGTCAGGTTCAGTGATGGGAGGTTGGGATGCAGAATCCTCCCGTTCATCATTGCTCAACAGGTCTGGTCTGCAAGGCAGCAGTTTGTGCGGACACGCAGATAGATGAAGAAGGTCCGGGTACCACCACTGCCTCGGCCAGTCCGGAGCTATTAGAATCATCTCCATGTCCGACCTGAGGAACTTGGAAACCACCTTAGGGATGAGCGATAGGGAAGGAAATGCGTAAGCAAATGTCCCTGACCAATCCATCAAGAGAGCAATCCCCTGCGTCCCTGGCCGGTGGAACCTGGACGCGAAGGCGTGGCATTTCTTGTTTTCGTCGTCTGCAAACAAGTCTATAGTTGGACGACCCCAACAACGAAAAAGTTTGTTTACTACCTCGTTGTTTAGCATCCAGTCTGGCTGATTTTCGAAGTGCCTGCTGAGTGCGTCTACCTTGATGTTTAACTTGCCTGGAAGGTGCACTGCTACCACTGAGAGATTCCGAGCGAGATGCCAGTGCCAGATCGCTTGTGACTCCAGGGAGAGAGGACGTGACCGCGTGCCTCCTTGTTTGTTCAGATAGAACATGATGGTTGTGTTGTCTGTCTGAACCAGGACTAGGTTGGTCTTGACCGTTGGAAGCAAAGCTTTGAGAGCAAGATTCACCGCTCGGAGCTCCAGCATGTTGATATGGTAGGTCTGCTCCTGAGCCGACCACCAACCTTGAATCTGAAGGCACCCCATGTGTGCCCCCCAGCCTTGTAGAGAAGCGTCTGTCACTTTTGACTGCATTGGGAGAGGTTGGTGAAAAGGTACTCCCATCAGAACATTCTGCGGTCGAGTCCACCATTTGATGGAAGTCTTCGCTGCTTGGGGTAGACTGATCCGGTCCTCCCAACGCCCTGTCGCTTGGTCCCATTGGTTTTCCAGGGCCTGTTGTAAAAGCCGTATTCTCAACCTGGCGTTCGGTATGAGAAAGATGCAGGACGCCATGGAACCCAGCAGGGAGGCAACCAGTCGGACTGTTGGGTTTCGAGACTCGAGCAGAACTCTGCATTTCTGCCGCATCGAAAAAAGTCTCTCCTCTGAAGGAAACGCTTTTCCCAATTTTGTGTCCAGAACAGAGTCTAGGCAGTGGATGAACTGTGTAGGTCGCTGGACTGACTTCTCCATGTTGACTTGGAGCCCGAGTTTGTGCAACAGGTGTAGGCAAAGCTGGAAATCGTTTGCTACTTGTAAAGGAGATGGCCCTTTTAGGAGCCAGTCGTCCAGATACGGATAGATGAAAAGCCCCTTTTTGTGAAGGAAAGCCGCCACCACTGCCGTGCATTTGGTGAAGACTCGTGGTGCGGACTTGAGCCCGAAGGGCAGCACTTTGTACTGGTAATGTTTGTTGCCGATCACAAACCTCAAGTACTTTCGGTGACGCAGTGCAATCGGGATATGAAAGTATGCATCTTGCAGATCCACCGAACACATCCAATCCCCGACTTGCAGATGTGGACAAATTTGGTGAAGAGATAGCATGCGAAACTTTTCCTTGACTATGACTTTGTTTAGAAGACGAAGGTCTAGGATGGGTCTGAACTTGTCCTCCTGATCTTTTTTGGGAACAAGAAAATATCTGGAGTAAACTCATTTTCCCCTTTGAGAGGGAGGTACTTCTTCTATAGCTCTCTTTTGCAGAAGGATTTTCACCTCTCTCCGGAGCAGATCCAGTTGGTGGGGAAGAGATTTCTTTGGAGGAATGTTCTTTGGGAGCACACGGAAACGTCGCGTGTATCCATTGCGCAGTATATTCAGCACCCAACGATCTTTTGTGATGCTGACCCACTCTGCCAGATGTTGTGAAGCCCTTCCTCCCACTGGAGTGGGCAACGGCGCCAGAGGAAGCCACTGCTCAAGCCTTTCCTCCCCTCGCCGTGTTAGAGGACTGCTGGTGACCTCCTCCACTTTTGCCTGATTTGCCTCCTCGAAATTGGGTCTTGCCTTGACTCTTGTTTTGAGACCACTGAGGGGTTTGAACCCTCTGTTGAGCCCCTTTGCCGTTGTTGACCTTAAAGCGGCGCTTGAACTCCTTTTTCTTTTCTAGACCGACCACTTTCACAGTGTCCAGCTCGGTCTTCATTCCATTCATCTCACCGTCAGCTTGTTCACCGAAGAGAGAGGAACCAGAAAAGGGAAGTTTTAAGATGTGTTGTTGTGCATCGGGCTTGAGGCCTGTGAGGCGCAGCCAAGAAGACCTCCTGGCACAAACTCCATGGGAATAAGAATGAGTTGCTAGCACTGCGCCGTCCGCCGCTGTGCTAATTATTTGGTTGGACACTAGGCAGCCTTCCGTCAGTGTCTCCTCAAAGTCCTTCTGGTCCTCTTTTGGCAGTTTGGACTTGAACCAATCCATGGAATTCCATAGGGCTCTATCATATCTACCTAATAGAGCAGCCGCACTGGAGATCTTCAGAGTAGAAGCGGCAGAATTGCATACCTTTCGACCCCACGAGTCCTGTGATTTGCTGTCTTTATCTGGTGGAACTGAGGAGGAGGCAGCAACTGCATGTGTTTTCCGTGCTGCTGCTACAATCAAAGAGTCTGCTGGAGGGTCAGCTTTTACAAAAACTGGGTCGGAGTCAGCTGGCTTGTATTTTTTCTGGATGCGAGCCGGCACCGCCTGTAGGAGAGTAGGGTCTGCAATCCTATGATCACCCAGATTTTTTGCTTTTGTTTCACTGGTTTACGACTTTCTCTGGCTGTGGGCCTGCCAATCAGACTCACAGCCTAGCTGTTCTCTCACTAAATTGACATGTGTACCTTAGGTGCATTATCCGATTGGTACTGGGCCACCTTATCAGACCCTGTAACTCAGGGCATAGGTGTACCCAGGGCCTACCAGGGGCTAAAGCATGTATTATGCCACCCCTGGATGGCCATCTAAATCTGACACAACTGGCTGCACGACAGCTGGGGCAAGGTGGTGTAATCACCCTTTGCTTTAGATATAGTATACCTATATCTAACCCTACAAATGGACACACAGATTCCTATCAGTCACTCCTATGGCAGGCCTTCACAATCCTGAAGGCAGAGTGCTTGGAATCGTGTGAGATGGTGCTCTGGCATGAGCTGAGCCCGTTTGCAGCTTGCGGAACCAAGTCCTAATAGCTGTTCCATGATAACGCATACCATATACTCTTAAGTGCATTATAATCCTCGCGGTTAAATGCTATCTTTGGTATCGCTTTATCAAAACATGTCGAGTAAGGTGTCATACGAATTGGAATACTAACCCCTCGCCAATTCTGGCGACGGTTAGCATTCCACCCTTCTAGAGGGACACAACATGTATGTAACTGTGAACCCCGGTTAAAGTTAACTCAAGCCTCAGCATCACAAAATGGATGCTGCCACCACAGACACGAGTCTGACCCCCTGCAGCTGGGAGTCCTTCCAGCGAGGGGAGCTTGGACAAAGGGTTTCCTGTCAGGGGCGGTGCTAGCACCATCCCAGACAGGGTTTTGTGTATCCTGGGTAGGCAGGACTTTACAGGAAGGTGACTGCAAGTGGCACCCCGATGCTCACTACGCATCTGCCGGCTAGAACCAGTTCCAGGGGCACACCAGCCCCTGGCCTGGGGAAAGTCCGGCATGGGAGAGGGGTGTAACCACCCCCCTTCCTGGTCCCACCCCTAGGGCAGGACCTAGTCGCGTACCCACCCCTTTCTTTAGGATAAAGGCAGGAGCGGGGACCCTTCCAAATTAGATCATCTTTGAATCAAGAAACTACTTTCCACAAAAGGAACTCTCGACTCTTCTCAAGATTTCTCCCTTGTGACTAAGGAGTAGTCACCCTGCATCCGCAGGCACCATCTAAGAACGTCCTCCGGAATCCGACTGACCAGCTCGACGAGACCCGGCTTACCTGGCACCTCTGACCTCTACCTACCTCTACAGGTAAGCTGAGAACCGTAGGTGCGACGAGACCTCGAGGGACCGGCCATCATCAGAACTGCATGACTTCTATCCAGCACGACCGCCGAGGGATCCTCTGGTGAGTGCTTTGGGGTCCGAGAAGCCCCGACCCTGAGCTGCTCCAGCACCGAAGTCCAGCCCCCCAGCATCTCCACGATCTGCGTGGGGCCCTTCTGCTTTTTGCTGCTCACCGCGTTGTCTGGCTACTAGCCCGCTGGCTTGTGGCCTTCCCGACGACGCCCAACGACAACAACGCTGCTGGTCTGGTTGCTCCAGACTGGCCCTTGCTCCCTTCCAAAAGAGGAGCACCGCGGACCCTTCTGGTCCACTCCAGACGCCATTTTAGGTCCACCGCGTGGGCTTGAATTTGCCAAAACGTGTTGCCCCAATCCTGGGTCCAGCGACGTCGACAGCATCAACCATCGTGGGACAGCTCGCACCTCCATCCTGGTCGCCGACAACGCCTCCTGGTCCGTGAGACTGCAGAGCCAAGCGTCGCCCACTCACCTGGTCGAGGTGACTACCATCCGGTGCCATCCTGGTGCCCACCTGATCACTGGCTAGTGGTTAAGAACTTGGTCCCCTCTGCTTTCAGGTGTCTTCCATCTTCGATCCAGGCTTGGATCCACCGAACAATCTTCACTGGTCGCCTGCCAGCAACTCCTTCTTTCAGGCTCCTGGTTCGTCAACAGGATTTCCCGACGTCTTTTCAGACCTATGCAGCCGCAGCCCCTGGGCTAGGTAACTTCGGCATTTCGGTGCCCCAGCATAGCCTCACTATCCAAGGGTCCAGATCCACTTTCTTTTTCAACCTACCTTATCGGGTTCGCCCGAGAACACTAACTTTGCTTTTACTAGCCTCCATAGACTTTGTCCGGCATCCCGCGTGAGAGTGCACACTCTGCACCCGAGACCCCTAGGCCTCCTACTAGTAATCTGAAGGTCCAGTAACGTAGTCCTAGCGATTCCAAAGCCTATTAGTCCAGTACTTACCTGCTAGTAATTTCGCATTCCACTTTCATAGTATATGGTTTTTTCGTGCCCCTCGGGCATTTGTGTAAATTGTGCAACTTAAAGTATTTTCGTAAGAGTTTTGTTGTGTGCTTAGTACCCTGTCCTCATAAAGAGTACAGGGCTGCTGTGATCTAAATAAATACACTGTTTATTTTCATAACACTTGTGTGGTGTCCTTTCACTTGGTGTTCAAGGGGTATATGTGATGGTATAACAGCTGCCTTAACACGCCCTCTAGAGTTTAGCCCGAAGACTGCTCTTGTCCATGCTACTAGGATAGCTGGTCTATCGGTTGACTTACAACTAACCCTGGGCGGAGTTGGCAGAGTGGGGCTTCGCGGAGCTACGCGAAGTGGGCGAGAAACTACGCCCACCTCCGCACTCCGCGTAGCCCCACTCCGCAAACACCACTGGCCGCCAGCCCCGCCACCCGCCTCCCTCCCGCCCTGCCTAAATACTTTCAAATAAAGGAATCAAATAATTTAAAAAGCACTTACCTTGCCGCCGCTGCCCGCCGCGTCCCCGGGGCTCGCTATCTTCCGTCTTCCGTCTTCTTTAGTAATGCGCATGCGCGGGCGGCCGCGCATGCGCATTTTCTCGTGAAAATGCGCATGCGCGGCCGCCCGCGCATGCGCATTACTAAAGAAGACGGAAGACGGAAGATAGCGAGCCCCGGGGACGCGGCCGGCAAGGTAAGTGCTTTTTAAATTATTTGATTCCTTTATTTGAAAGTATTTAGGGAGGGTGGGAGGGAGGCGGGTGGCGGCCTGCAACGCTCCGTCTGCGGAGCGTGCGTAGTGCCGCCTGGCTACGCCAGCTCCGCAAAATGCGGAGTAGGCGGCACTACGCACACTCCGTGCACGGAGCGTAGCTGGCCGCCCACCGTTACTTACAACCAATCACCATAAGGGTTGTTTGGACTGATACATAGTGATCACTAGAATAGTGAACACTGAATATCAGGCCAACTTCTCACACCGCCTTAATAGTCGCTGGAGTTAGGAAAATGCCTTTGACAGGATCCATAATTCCCGGGACCAAGGGCAGTAATGGATGAGAAACAGATTTTTGATGCAGCATTTAAAAAATCACTGTCGTAGCCACTTGGGGAACAGACATTTCAATGTTCAGTTTCTTAGCCCCTCTCTGCAGGCCATCCAGATAAGTGTTGATGTCATCCACTGGAGAAACTCTGGAGAGGAGGCTATCTGTAAGCGTGGGAGAATAATTTCTCCTGGAAGATCGGGTTGAGGAAGAAGAAGAAGAAGATGGAGTTCTTCGACTTCTGCAATGAGAATGCCTCATTTCACGTGACCTTCTTGAATGCTCTTCCCTTCTGGGAGAGCGAGATCTGGCCGGATCTTACCTTCTGGGAGAACGAGACCTGGCCGGCTCTTCCCTCCTTGGAGAACGAGATGTGGATGGCCTCCACACAGGCGATCTTTCTGCTTGGCGCCTGGCAGGGCTGCGACTATCCCCTTCTGCCACCAATCTTTTGGAGTGGAAACCTGTGCTCAGGACTGGCGTACTCCCGCATCCGCTTGGCAGCCCCTGAATCTCGCCAACGATCCAAAGGTTGGTACCATCTAGGGGACAACCTCACCGCCTCCGAAGAAGGATCTGTCCGCCGTAAAGGAGATCTATTGACAGGACTTCTGGACCTTGAGGGTGATCTTGAGGAACCAGAAGAGTGTGAAGAGGAGTGGCGCGAAGCTAATTCAGTCAACAGAGTCCCTTGCCGTCGAATCAGCTCTTTCATGAGGCCCAGACATTGGGTGTTCTGACGTTGAATGGTCTCTCGGCGTCGAACAGCGCTGCACTACCGACGATGGAACCCTCGCTCTCGACGTTGAAAACCTCTGGGGTGTCGACGGAGCAAGCAATCTCGGCGTCGAACGTCTCGACGGTGAGCGATGATGGTCTCTCGACGCCGATGACCAGCCGACGACGGAGCTTCCTCTCTCAATGTCGAATGTCTATGCAACGACGGAGGAGGGGTATTGGCCACACTCGGCGCCGAACGCCGATGAGACGCCGGCGAAGAATGCCTCCTCGACGCCGATCGCCATTTGGTTGTCGACGGCGGAGGGATCTTGGGCCTCGACGCCGATCGTCGCCTTGTTGATGACGGCGGAGGGGTCACACTTCTCGACGCCGATCGCCGTCTGGATGACGACGGCGGAGGTGTAACGCCCCTCGACGCCGATCGTCACCGGGTTGACGACGGCGGAGGGGTCTTGGTCCTCGACTCTGATCGTCGCTGAGTTGACGATGGCGGAGGGGTGATGGTCCTCGATGCCGTTCGTCGCCTGGTTGACGACGGCGGAGGAGTCACCTTTCTCGACGCCGATCGTCGCCCTGTTGACAATGGCGGAGGTGTGACCTTCCTCGACGCTGATCGTTGCCTGGTTGACGACGGCAGAGGGGATTTCGACAACGGAGCTGGAATCCTCGACGTCGGCGACGAACCTGATCTTCTTTTCGACCGCGAGCCCGCCGTCGATGGTGGTTTTATCGATAAATGACCCGACAGGTAGCTGTTTCTTCAGCGCCGAGCCCGACGCTGAAGCTGAAGGATGTGAAGACTTGTCCCTTGAAGGTGATCTAGCCCTCTTGGAGCCCTTCTTTACCGGAGATCTTCCTCTGGATGACCTTTGGGTAGGCCATAAATGCGATTCCTCTCCCTGTCCTTAAGAGTTCTTTCTGACAGGCGCTCGCAGAGAGGACAGGTCTTTGGGTCATGATGATCAGGCAAACAAAGTATACAGACATCATGGCTATCTGTTTTTGCCTTCTTATTGCCACAAGAAGGGCAGTTATCAAAAAGTGAGGGCATTTTGAGGAAAAATGCCTCAAAAAACTGTCAATAAAAGACAGATTCTTACTTGACTTGATGTAAAATGTCAAAGTAAGCAAAAGAAATCAGAATAATGAAGGAAATTTCGGACAGAAAGTCAGAAAAGAGTGGAGCTGTGTTACCAGGGTCCTTCCTGAAGGAGCCGGAAAGAACAACTGACCTAACTGTCACTCCTGAGGCATGATGGGAAGCTGAGGGTCATTGGTGCCTTAAAGGCACAGTTTTGAAAAGGGGGGGTGGTGATGAACAGAGTGTCTGAGTTAAACAGACCACTCTTACCCAGTCCAAAGATCAGGGCTTGATCCATCACCGTTATTTATCTCACTGCCCCATCCCAGCTCAGAACCTGGCTATATGCAAATCAGTCTGTCCCTGGCCCAGTGCATCATGGGAACAGGGCAGACTAAACTACCAAGCCAATTCTTCACCAGAAAGGAGACAAGCTACCGGGGACCGGTTTCTGGCATTTCAGCCTTCTTCGGCCCGGCTTGCTTGAATCCTGATGGAGCAGTGAGAAAGGGACTCATGTCTGAGTATACCCTGCCACACCTATAGTGGCCAAAAACGATTTTGAAAAGGGGGGTGGTGATGAACAGAGTGTCTGAGTTAAACAGACCACTCTTACCCAGTCCAAAGATCATGGCTTGATCCATCACCGTTATTTATCTCACTGCCCCATCCCAGCTCAGAACCTGGCTATATGCAAATCAGTCTGTCCCTGGCCCAGTGCATCATGGGAACAGGGCAGACTAAACTACCAAGCCAATTCTTCACCAGAAAGGAGACAAGCTACCGGGGACCGGTTTCTGGCATTTCAGCCTTCTTCGGCCCGGCTTGCTTGAATCCTGATGGAGCAGTGAGAAAGGGACTCATGTCTGAGTATACCCTGCCACACCTATAGTGGCCAAAAACGATTTTGAAAAGGGGGGTGGTGATGAACAGAGTGTCTGAGTTAAACAGACCACTCTTACCCAGTCCAAAGATCAGGGCTTGATCCATCACCGTTATTTATCTCACTGCCCCATCCCAGCTCAGAACCTGGCTATATGCAAATCAGTCTGTCCCTGGCCCAGTGCATCATGGGAACAGGGCAGACTAAACTACCAAGCCAATTCTTCACCAGAAAGGAGACAAGCTACCGGGGACCGGTTTCTGGCATTTCAGCCTTCTTCGGCCCGGCTTGCTTGAATCCTGATGGAGCAGTGAGAAAGGGACTCATGTCTGAGTATACCCTTCCACACCTATAGTGGCCAAAAACGATTTTGAAAAGGGGGGTGGTGATGAACAGAGTGTCTGAGTTAAACAGACCACGCTTACCCAGTCCAAAGATCAGGGCTTGATCCATCACCGTTATTTATCTCACTGCCCCATCCCAGCTCAGAACCTGGCTATATGCAAATCAGTCTGTCCCTGGCCCAGTGCATCATGGGAACAGGGCAGACTAAACTACCAAGCCAATTCTTCACCAGAAAGGAGACAAGCTACCGGGGACCGGTTTCTGGCATTTCAGCCTTCTTCGGCCCGGCTTGCTTGAATCCTGATGGAGCAGTGAGAAAGGGACTCATGTCTGAGTATACCCTGCCACACCTATAGTGGCCAAAAACGATTTTGAAAAGGGGGGTGGTGATGAACAGAGTGTCTGAGTTAAACAGACCACTCTTACCCAGTCCAAAGATCAGGGCTTGATCCATCACCGTTATTTATCTCACTGCCCCATCCCAGCTCAGAACCTGGCTATATGCAAATCAGTCTGTCCCTGGCCCAGTGCATCATGGGAACAGGGCAGACTAAACTACCAAGCCAATTCTTCACCAGAAAGGAGACAAGCTACCGGGGACCGGTTTCTGGCATTTCAGCCTTCTTCGGCCCGGCTTGCTTGAATCCTGATGGAGCAGTGAGAAAGGGACTCATGTCTGAGTATACCCTGCCACACCTATAGTGGCCAAAAACGATTTTGAAAAGGGGGGTGGTGATGAACAGAGTGTCTGAGTTAAACAGACCACTCTTACCCAGTCCAAAGATCAGGGCTTGATCCATCACCGTTATTTATCTCACTGCCCCATCCCAGCTCAGAACCTGGCTATATGCAAATCAGTCTGTCCCTGGCCCAGTGCATCATGGGAACAGGGCAGACTAAACTACCAAGCCAATTCTTCACCAGAAAGGAGACAAGCTACCGGGGACCGGTTTCTGGCATTTCAGCCTTCTTCGGCCCGGCTTGCTTGAATCCTGATGGAGCAGTGAGAAAGGGACTCATGTCTGAGTATACCCTGCCACACCTATAGTGGCCAAAAACGATTTTGAAAAGGGGGGTGGTGATGAACAGAGTGTCTGAGTTAAACAGACCACTCTTACCCAGTCCAAAGATCAGGGCTTGATCCATCACCGTTATTTATCTCACTGCCCCATCCCAGCTCAGAACCTGGCTATATGCAAATCAGTCTGTCCCTGGCCCAGTGCATCATGGGAACAGGGCAGACTAAACTACCAAGCCAATTCTTCACCAGAAAGGAGACAAGCTACCGGGGACCGGTTTCTGGCATTTCAGCCTTCTTCGGCCCGGCTTGCTTGAATCCTGATGGAGCAGTGAGAAAGGGACTCATGTCTGAGTATACCCTGCCACACCTATAGTGGCCAAAAACGATTTTGAAAAGGGGGGTGGTGATGAACAGAGTGTCTGAGTTAAACAGACCACTCTTACCCAGTCCAAAGATCAGGGCTTGATCCATCACCGTTATTTATCGCACTGCCCCATCCCAGCCAGGAACCTGGCTATATGCAAATCAGTCTGTCCCTGGCCCAGTGCATCATGGGAACAGGGCAGACTAAACTACCAAGCCAATTCTTCACCAGAAAGGAGACAAGCTACCGGGGACCGGTTTCTGGCATTTCAGCCTTCTTCGGCCCGGCTTGCTTGAATCCTGATGGAGCAGTGAGAAAGGGACTCATGTCTGAGTATACCCTGCCACACTTATAGTGGCCAAAAACGATTTTGAAAAGGGGGGTGGTGATGAACAGAGTGTCTGGCTATATGCAAATCAGTCTGTCCCTGGCCCAGTGCATCATGGGAACAGGGCAGACTAAACTACCAAGCCAATTCTTCACCAGAAAGGAGACAAGCTACCGGGGACCGGTTTCTGGCATTTCAGCCTTCTTCGGCCCGGCTTGCTTGAATCCTGATGGAGCAGTGAGAAAGGGACTCATGTCTGAGTATACCCTGCCACACCTATAGTGGCCAAAAACGATTTTGAAAAGGGGGGTGGTGATGAACAGAGTGTCTGAGTTAAACAGACCACTCTTACCCAGTCCAAAGATCAGGGCTTGATCCATCACCGTTATTTATCTCACTGCCCCATCCCAGCTCAGAACCTGGCTATATGCAAATCAGTCTGTCCCTGGCCCAGTGCATCATGGGAACAGGGCAGACTAAACTACCAAGCCAATTCTTCACCAGAAAGGAGACAAGCTACCGGGGACCGGTTTCTGGCATTTCAGCCTTCTTCGGCCCGGCTTGCTTGAATCCTAAAGGCACAGTGTCAGTTTGCGGCATGTTGATGCAGGTTAACTTTTCAGTCTTTTTAGACTGTAGTTTTGCAATGCAGCCTGGGAGCTTCCTATGCTTTCAGTGTTTCATGAGAATTTCCATTGCTTTCTGAGCATTAAAACAGTTCTAAAACAAAGCTGTTGTTGTCTCTCATGTTTATAATGCATGTTTGTTCATGGATGATGGAAATTCTTTACAGCATAATTCAGCTCTGGTGTTTATTAGGCTGCAATTGTTTATTTATATATATATATATATATGTTCATATATATGGATATATATATGTGGGGCACATATAATATAATGTTTCCGGGGTCCCGCGCATGGGCGGGAATATTCTAATGCTTATGACTATTGATGAGGATCCCCTGGAAGAGAATCCTAGTTCTCTTCCTGGGGTATACTCATCAAAGTCATAAGCACTGAATAGTCCCGCCCATGTGCGGGATCCCGGAGCAATAGTCAATAATATGCATATATCTACATATATATAGATAATATGCATATACATATGCAGCCTGAAAAACACCATATTAGGCTCCAAAACTGCCATTATTGCATGTAAAACTTTTACATTTGATCAAATAAAGACATATAAGTCACCATATATGATATGTGTAAAGAAGAAAACTGCCCTGAGTTTCTTTGAAACACACAACCTTTATTTTCAAAGGTAAAAATAGGCAGGATCATAGAGGCAGGTTTAGCCTAGACAGGCTGCATAGAAAAAAATTGGAAAATTGGCGCCGTGCCTTTACGACCTCCAGGAACCCCCAGGCTCCCATCATGCACCACAGGCGACTGATAGGTCAGTTCTTTTGGACGGCGTATAACAGTGTAATCACAGCATGGGTAACAGGTACATATAGAGGTATGGTATTCGTCCGGGGAGGAGGGAGGGTTGCTTAAGACTTTGATGAGTATACCCCTGGAACAGAACTAGGATTACAGGTAAGTAATTTATCCTTCTCTTCCAGGGGATACTCATCAATAGTCATAAGCCCTGAATAGATTAGCAAGCCCATCCCCATACCCTGCAGGCGAATACCAGCCTACCAAAACATTTTACCAACAGACATTACCCAAACAAATTTCTCAGGGATGCTTGACCAAACTGAGCATCCGCCTGAGTGTCAGAATCAAGGCAGTAATGGCGTGCGAAGATATGACCCGAACGCCATGTAGCTGCCTTACAAATTTCATGAATTGGTACATTCCTAAGCATTGCTATTGTAGCAGCTTTGCCTCTTGCAGAAAGTGCTCTCGGCTTGCCCGGGAGCTGCTTTTGTGCCAACTGATAAGATAACAAAATGCATGACACTATCCACCTGGAAATGGACCTTTTAGAGGCAGGAAACCCTCTATTCAACGAACCATAATTTACAAACAGTTGGTCAGACTTTCGTACACTCTTTGCTTTATCAATGTAGATTTCAACATTCGCTTTAAATCCAAAGAGTGCAGACCTCTCTCAGCCGGAGTGTCCAGATTGGCAAAAAAAGTGGGAAGAGTGACTGACTGGTTAATGTGAAAACCCGAGACCAACTTAGGGAGGAACCTCGGGTGAGTACGTAACACCACTCTATTCGCATGAAAAATGAGATAAGGCTCTGTAGAGCATAAGGCCTCGCTTACCCTGCGCGCAGAAGTGATCGCCACGAGAAAATAAGTCTTCCATGCAGGTGTTGCAGGGAAGCCTTATGAATGGGCTCGAATGAGGGACCCATTAGTTTAGATAGGACCACATTTAGCTCCCAGGGAGGAGAAGGAGCTTTAACAGGAGGATAGACTTTCTTTAGGCCCCCCAGGAAAGCCTTGAATAGGGTCATGACCTTCAGCAGTAAACCACATGAAAAAGCACTTCCACTTAAAAGCATAAGACTTTCTTGTAGAAGCTCTCCTAGCCTCTTTTAAAATCTGCATGCAGTCCTGTGAGAGGCCTAAATGTCCGTATTGGATGAACTCAGGAGCCATGCTGCTAAACTCAGGGACGGCAGGTTGGGGTGGAACACCTTGCCGCTCGCCCTGGTCAGCAGATCTGAATGACTTGGCAGCCTCTTGTGTTGTACTTTAGATAGATGAAGAAGGTCCGGACACCACCACTGGCGAGGCCAATCTGGAGTAACCAGGATCATGTCTGTCTTGGCCTCGTACAGCTTTCTGATCACCAAGGGAATGAGTGGGATCAGTGGAAAAGCGTAGAGTAATGTCTCTGACCAGTCTATCCACAGAGCATTCTCCTTGGACCGTGGTTGTGGGTACCTGGAGGCGAAGACGCGGCATTTTGCGTTTTCTGCATCTGCAAAAAGATCGATGTCTGGTGTTCCCCAGTTGTGGAAGATACCTTGTACCACTTCTTGTTTTAACACCCAGTCTTGTGCTTCTGCAAAGTGCCTGCTTAGGTCGTCTGCTTGAACATTGAGGACTCCCGGCAAGTGAACTGCAGATATTATCATATGCCTGTGCTTCCAGAGACAGGGGTCTGGATCTTGTTCCGCCCTGCTTGTTCAGGTAGTACATCGTTGTTGTGTTGTTTGTCTGAACAAACAGAGAGGTCGAGGTTATTGACGGAAAGAACGCTTTGAGAGCTAGATGTACAGCTCTGAGTTCCAGCATGTTTATGTAGTATAGTTGCTCTTTCTCTGACCACATTCCTTGGATCTGTAATGATCCCATATGAGTGCCCCATCCCGGAAGGGACGCATCCGTCACCAGAGTCTGTTGAGGCATGTCCTCTTGAAAAGGGACTACCACAATGAGATGAATCCGTAGCATCCACCATCTGATGGAGAATCGGACTGACAGAGGTATTGACAACCTGTGCTCATAGCGATTGGAGATTAAGAACCACTGATCCTCCAGAGTCTGCTGCAGAGGTCTCATGTGAAGCCTGGCGTTTGGAACGAGAAAAATGCTGAGGCCATAGACCTCAGGAGGGAGGAAATCTGCCTGGCCGTAGGCTGAGGTGTCTTCAAGAGAGTTTGACACTTGAGGAGAATGGATGATAGTCTATCCTCCGAAGGATTCCCTCTTGCGTTGACTGAGTCCAGAGTTGCGCCTAGATAGTGTGTCCTATGTGTTGGATTGAGGATGGACTTCTTGAAGTTTACATGCAGCCCGAGCCGATGCAACTGATGAATACATTGCGTGAGATGTTGTTGCAGAAGAGTGGGAGAGGCACTCTTGAGAAGCCAGTCATCTAGGTAAGGATAGACGAATATGTGCTGTTTCCTCAAGAAAGCCGCTACTACTGCCATGCACTTTGAGAAAGTGCAAGGAGCCGACTTCAGCCCGAAAGGCAGGATCGTGAATTGGAAGTGGTTTGATTGGATGTGAAACCGCAGGAACTTACGATGCTTTGGAGTGATTGGTATGTGGAAATAGGCATCTTGAAGATCTATGGAACACATCCAGTCCCCTTGATGCAGAAGCAGTATTATTTGATGTAATGCTAGCATTCTGAACTTTTCTCGGAGAATGAATTTGTTGAGACGTCTGAGATCTAGTATAGGCCTAAACTCATTGTTTGTAAAGAAAGGGTCCCCGTGAAGAGAACGTGTAAACACACAATAACACACTTACAAGTTTAAATAAAGATCAAAAATTGATTCTAATGAGAATGTTGTCATTTATTCAACAACACTACATTTTGATTTAGTGAAGCATTTTTACAATCACTTTAAGGAGAGTGAGAAATTGGAAAAATGAAATAGCCCCAAGTTGGGAAGGGAAGGGAAGGAGGAAATGGTGCTCACGGGCTGTGAAAAGGTTAGGGAAAGTACACAGACTTAAACAGGATGTAAATAAATACAAGAATCAAATCAGGAATTGGAAATTATTCCAAAAACCAAACAGCCTATGTGAATTATGGCAAATGTTGAAAACACAGTTCATCTGAGGACATTCTACGGTCACATATACAGTTTAGTGTGATCCAGGGGATGTGCCGGACGTCCAAGGGTTAAGAGTCGTCGACGTTTCGACCCCTATTTATAGGCTAACTTAAGTCCTTTTCCGGGGTCTTCATCAGGACCGTTACAGTGGGGGAAGGGACGAAGTGGGGCCTTCCTGTCTGTAAAATTAAAAACCAATATCAGAAACTAGGATTAAGCTGGACATCACAGTCACTGTCCTGTAAACCATAAAGGTTGATTGATCAAGGCGAAATTGCACCATGGAGTCCGGGTCACTGGGACCTCTGGACAGAGGGAACTGGGAGCGGAGTCCGCAACATATCATGCTCAAGCTCAATAGTATAAATCTTAATTACCAAAAAGAACACTTAATTACCGAAGAAAACAATAGCCAACAAGAAATTTAAAAGACGTATACATTAAATTACATTGTCTGCGGGAGAGACTCACTTGGAGTAGAGGAGAATCAGTGCAGTAGACAATCCAAATGATTTACTGCTCCCAATGGGAAAGAAACTTACTCCGAGAAGACTGTCAACTGTAGATAGAACCACAGGTGTTCATTAGTACAGGTATGGGTGAGTAGTGGTAAATTACCATTACACGGACAAGATTTAATGGCTAAAAGGCCAAAATAAGAATTCGGAATTCCGAATAAAAGGACAAAGTACCTTTAGTTTAATCAAACTAACTCCATGAAGATATATGTCAGCGGGGACAATTGTTGCCACGACTTGCGGGCGGCGTGCTGGTCTGCTGCAGATCTAACTGGCAAATCTAGGTGGAATCATACAGGTCTGGGTATTAAAGTTTGTGTGATAGATTGACATGTTGGTTCACAATGGAAAACACTACAAATGTTATGAGCATATGCGTTCAGACTGGGCAAGAATGTCAAACATTAAATGGGGACTCAGCACAGAATCGAGAATTATTAGCAATTAATGAGCACATATGAGCGCTATGGGCCACTGGGGACAATTATACGTGAGTCACAGAAGGTTACTAACTTGTGTGGGTCCACGCAGCTTTTAGGTGGAAAGGAAACCACAGGTACCCGCGGCAGTCGCCATGATAAATCGGCCGACTGGGTGCTCTCACGATTGAGATACCAACTACCAACAGTACCCCCCTCAATTCCAACCTCATTTTTTAGAACAGGGCCGGGGACAATGGCGTCCCCCCCGAGGACGTGGTACCAATTGGAACAGAGGACAGAGGAGAGGTCAGCAACAAAATCCCGGATGGGACGGCAACAGGGGCAAATCACCAAAACAAGTGACATTCCGCCCGAACCACATGGCGAAATCTCGACTCGGAGAAACACCTACCGGTGGTGATGGAAACAGCCAGTACTGTACCTGAGGTATCACCCATCACTATTGTCAATGCCAACCCTGTGAATAACATCTCAACTTACCAACTTAAAGATGAAGAAATCAAGGTATTAAGCAAAGGCCTCTCCTATGTGCCCACTGCTTCAGCTAATAAATTTCAACTGAGGACTGAACTATACAGATTCTTTAGAAAGATTCGATTAAGGTATTTCTTCCGGAATCAAACCATCAGACAACAAGGATCCATTACGGGCTTGAGGGAACCATCTACTTTCTTTCCACCAACCTATGCTATAAGCCCTAGAATCCTGGCTTTTGAAGACTTTGTCACTAAAGCAGTCAATCAAACCTTGAGTACTAAAAAGTTTGTCAGATTCAACCTCAGCAAGAAAGAAAAACAAGCACTTACGGATCTGTCTGCCAACAAACGAGTTGTCATCAAACCCGCCGATAAAGGCAGGGCAATCGTTGTCCAGGACCTGTCCAAGTACAAAGAGGAAATTCACAGACAACTGTCCGACGGTGTCAGTTACCAAGAAATATCCAGTGACCCTTCCAGAGACTTAGCTCTTACGATTCTATCCACCACACAAAAGGGTTTGGAAGCTGGCTTCCTGAGTGATCAAGAGTTCAAATTCTTGAACCAGAAATCTCCGAGGTTGGCAACTATTTATACCTTGCCCAAGGTTCATAAAAATCTTGACAGCCCCCCAGGACGTCCCATAGTGTCTGGTTGTGGGTCCATGTTAGAGCCACTATGTAAATACATAGATTTCTTCCTGAAGCCCATTGCCCTCAACACGAGAGCGTATCTACGTGACACCACCCAAGTGATCCAACTGATCGATGAAAGACCATTCGACCCCAAGACTACACTTTTGGTAACTTGTGATATTATATCACTCTATACTAGCATCCCCCAACAGGAGGCTCTGGATGTGATGGAAGCGGCATTGAACCAAAGACCTGCGCCGTTTCAAGTTCCAACGGAGTTTATAATTGATTTATTGTGCATTGCTATGAAGAAATTTTTTTTCATCTTTCAAGAAAAATTCTATGTACAGACCAAGGGCGTGGCCATGGGTGCAACTTTTGCCATTATTTACATGGACCACTTCGAACAGGAACATGTTTTTTCACCAAACAATCCCTTTTCATCCATGCTGACCCTTTGGGTCAGATACATCGATGATGTTTTTTGCATCTGGCAAGGCAACAGCGATCAACTAAAAGAGTACCATTTTTGTCTGAATCAACGGAACCCCAACATCCAATTTACCTTGGAATCAAGCAACAAATCCATACCCTTTTTGGACATCTCCATTTATGTGGAGAATGATTACCTTTTGACCACACTTTACAGAAAGCCGACAGAGCGGAACTCTCTGTTACAATATGGAAGCCACCATCCGAGAGGCCTCAGAGACAACCTACCTGTAGGCCAGTTTCTGAGAATTAGAAGAAACTGTTCTACACGGACCAACTATATCAAGGAGTCTGAGATCCTTAGAGAGCGCCTCATATCACGTGGCTACCCAGCTCGTATGGTTAGACGTGCCAGAAAACGAGCTTGGTACAACCCGCGAGGGATTTTGCTGAATCCTGAAGCCCGTGATGCCCCTGAGATGAACCGGATGATTTGTGTCACAACGTTCACTACAAGGAGTAACGAGGTGAAACAAGTTATCAACAAGAATTGACCTCTTATAGCTGATGAGATTGATCAACCACAGCTCCCCCTCCATTCCTTCAAAAGGTCAAAAAACATTTGAGATATGGTGGTACAGTCATATTTGGAACCCGAGATACCTCCCACACTTACAAGCCTACGGAACTTACCACCTGTGATAGGTCACTTCAGATGTGGCACTTGTACAGCTTGTGAGACCACCATTCAGACCAAAACCTTCACACATGGCGAGCAGGTTTTTACATTAAAACACCAAACCAACTGCAACACCAACAGTGTGATCTACATAATAACATGTCCATGCAACAAAGTGTATGTTGGACAAACCCAGCAAAAAATAAAATCTCGGATTTCTTCACATTGTAGCAGGCTACGTTGCAAGGTCCTAGGTGCCCCTTTGGTGGACCATTGGCAGAACACAGGACATACAGTGTCAGACTTAAAGTGGTTGGTAATTGAGAAGGTGTCCCTGGGGAGGAGAGGTGGTAATCTAGCATCTGTCCTGAATTTACGAGAATGCAAATGGATGTCCCTCCTAGATTCAATTAAAAATGGCTTGAACGAGCAGGACGGCAGTCTTGCCCAATTGGCTGCATTAAGATGATGGATTTCTTTGCAAACCATACACTTTATCTGACGCATGTGAGTTTTCAATATATGATTTATTGTCCGTACGCATGTCAAGGTTGAGACGTTTTAGCCTTATGGCATTTCTTGACACCCTATCTTGGTTTAAATATCTTGTACTTAATTGTGAGTCACGCAAGCATTAAATAACCTTAAACTTAAATCACCCGGCGAGACGATGCAGTAATTCTTCTATACCTTCCACCCAAGTCATGTGGAGGCTCCGCCCCAAAACTCCGCGTAGCGGCTGACGGAGTTCTGTAGACTGAGACGATGCAGTAACTCTTCTATATCCACCACCCATGTCATGTGGCAGGCTCCGCCCCTAAACTCCGCGTAGCGGCTGACGGAGTTCTGTGGACTGTAATCGGACTGAAGACTTGCGCCTCGTTCCATTTGCTGCAAGTAAGTGTCTATCCCAGGCGCCCTGACCCCTACCTCTGATAGAAACGGGAATACGTTCCCTCATTGCGATTTTTTTGGTTTCCAGGATTCAATCGTGAGAGCACCCAGTTGGCCGATTTATCATGGCGACTGCCGCGGGTACCTGTGGTTTCCTTTCCACCTAAAAGCTGCGTGGACCCACACAAGTTAGTAACCTTCTGTGACTCACGTATAAATTGTCCCCAGTGGCCCATAGCGCTCATATGTGCTCATTAATTGCTAATAATTCTCGATTCTGCGCTGGGTCCCCATTTAATGTTTGACATTCTTGCCCAGTCTGAACGCATATGCTCATAACATTTGTAGTGTTTTCCATTGTGAACCAGCATGTCAATCTATCATACAAACTTTAATACCCAGACCTGTATGATTCCTTCTGTGACTCACGTATAAATTGTCCCCAGTGGCCCATAGCGCTCATATGTGCTCATTAATTGCTAATAATTCTCGATTCTGCGCTGAGTCCCCATTTAATGTTTGACATTCTTGCCCAGTCTGAACGCATATGCTCATAACATTTGTAGTGTTTTCCATTGTGAACCAACATGTCAATCTATCACACAAACTTTAATACCCAGACCTGTATGATTCCACCTAGATTTGCCAGTTAGATCTGCAGCAGACCAGCACGCCGCCCGCAAGTCGTGGCAACAATTGTCCCCGCTGACATATATCTTCATGGAGTTAGTTTGATTAAACTAAAGGTACTTTGTCCTTTTATTCAGAATTCCGAATTCTTATTTTGGCCTTTTAGCCATTAAATCTTGTCCGTGTAATGGTAATTTACCACTACTCACCCATACCTGTACTAATGAACACCTGTGGTTCTATCTACAGTTGACAGTCTTCTCGGAGTAAGTTTCTTTCCCATTGGGAGCAGTACATCATTTGGATTGTCTACTGCACTGTTTCTCCTCTACTCCAAGTGAGTCTCTCCCGCAGACAATGTAATTTAATGTATACGTCTTTTAAATTTCTTGTTGGCTATTGTTTTCTTCGGTAATTAAGTGTTCTTTTTGGTAATTAAGATTTATGCTATTGAGCTTGAGCATGATATGTTGCGGACTCCGCTCCCAGTTCCCTCTGTCCAGAGGTCCCAGTGACCCGGACTCCATGGTGCAATTTCGCCTTGATCAATCAACCTTTATGGTTTACAGGACAGTGACTGTGATGTCCAGCTTAATCCTAGTTTCTGATATTGGTTTTTAATTTTACAGACAGGACGGCCCCACTTCGTCCCTTCCCCCACTGTAACGGTCCTGATGAAGACCCCGGAAAAGGACTTAAGTTAGCCTATAAATAGGGGTCGAAACGTCGACGACTCTTAACCCTTGGACGTCCGGCACATCCCCTGGATCACACTAAACTGTATATGTGACCGTAGAATGTCCTCAGATGAACTGTGATTTCAACATTTGCCATAATTCACATAGGCTGTTTGGTTTTTGGAATAATTTCCAATTCCTGATTTGATTCTTGTATTTATTTACATCCTGTTTAAGTCTGTGTACTTTCCCTAACCTTTTCACAGCCCGTGAGCACCATTTCCTCCTTCCCTTCCCTTCCCTTCCCAACTTGGGGCTATTTCATTTTTCCAATTTCTCACTCTCCTTAAAGTGATTGTAAAAATGTAGTGTTGTTGAATAAATGACAACATTTTCATTAGAATCAATTTTTGATCTTTATTTAAACTTGTAAGTGTGTTATTGTGTGTTTACATGTTCTCTTCACGGGGACCCTTTCTTTACATTTACCACACAACGCCCAGTGACTGCATGGTTCAACCCCCTTTTGTAATAAACTCATTGTTTGGACCTTACTTTAGGACCAAAAAATATCGGGAGTAGATCCCTTGCCGACGTTGTTGCCATGGGACCTCCTCGCTGGCGTTCTTTAGGAGTAGAGCAGACACCTTTTCCCTTAAGAGATTTATACGATGGGTGACAGTCTTTTGAGGAGGAATGGAAGGTGGAGGGACTTGAATTTGATGGTGTACCCATTCTTTACAATATTCAGCACCCACCTGTCTAGTGCAATTTATTTCCACTCTTCCAGGTAGAAAAGTACACTTCCCCACATCAGAGTGGGTAACGAAGATAGGGGAAGCAAGCACTCACTGCTTTTGTTGCTGTTGCTTGGCAGCAGGTGTGGACTGTCTTGAATTGCCACCTCTTCCTTACCAAGATGACGCTGGGAGAATTGTGACCTTCCTTGATTATGTTGTGAGGACCTTTGAGGGGTTTGAACCCTCTGTTGGTTTTGTCGTCGTTCGTAAGGACTGTACCATCGCCTGAAGTCCTCCTCTTCTCGAGACCCACAGCTTTAACCATGTCAAGCTCGGTTTTCATTCAAGACATCTCATCATCGGTATGAGATCCGAAGAGGGATGATCGATTGAAAGGAAGGTTAAGAATCCGATGCTGTGCTTCAGGGTTTAGTCCCGTCAGTCTCAGCCAAGCTGAGCGTCGAGCACAAATCCCCTGCTAATAGCCATGTGCAGCTATATCTGAAGCATCCGTCGCTGCACTGATCACTTGATTGGCTACTAGGCCACCTTCATGCAAGATTTCAAGGAAATCTTGCTTGTTCTCTTTTGGGAGCTTCTCTGTGAAGCATGACAGGGAGTCCCATAATGAGCTGTCATATCGACCCAGCATGGCCTAGGCGCTCGCTACTTTCATGTAGGAAGCCGAGGTAGTGAAATTTCTCTTCCCTACAGAGTCCCTAGCCTTACTGTCTTTATCAGGGGGCATAGACGATGATGCCGCCCCGGTCTGCTTCTTTCGTGCCGCAGATACAATAACAGAGTCAGGTGGTGGGTCAGCCCTCAGAAAGAAGGGATCATTCTCAGGAGCCTTATATTTCTTTGATATCCTAGATGGTACAGCCTCCACTGCTGCTGGAGTAAGAAACTTGTGTAATGCAGGCTCCAGCAATCCAGGCACTACAGGAAGCAAAGGTCTGGAGGAAGACTTTTGGTGCAGGGTTTCAAATATCACCGATGTCTTGGTGGTAGAGACAGGCATTTCAATGTGGAGTTTAGCAGCCCCAAGGCAGAGAACCTCATTAAAGGTTAGAACGTCGTTGATGGGTGATATTCTGCTTGGAGGAGATGAGGAAAGAGTCGGAGAATAGTCTGCCTTGGAATCCGACGGCCCTGTGAAAGACCTATAGCTTCGCCTTCTAGTAGATCAGTGGCGTGATGCTCTACTCATGGGAGAGCGTGATGATGGCCTCCTTACCGATGGGGACCTTTTCGGCGTGGTACGCTTGTGTCTCCCCGAAGAATGCACTGACTGGATCAGAGGTGACCTTGATCTTGAAGAAGACTGTGGTAGGTTAATTCTGCAGATCTTCATTCTCCAATATCTCCTAGCCATCTTGACGAGATATTGGTTGGCCGGCTGGTGACGGTACTGGTGAGGGCTTTGGAGATACTTGCACGATCTGAAGCCCTGGGGGCGAAGAAGCACTCCCTGAAGTCACCACCGGGGCGTCACAAGTCATACGGTCCTTCAACGTCGCCCTAGGTCTCTTCCCTGGAGGAGAAGCCGATTTAGATCTCGACGGCGACCTTCCGACGTCGACCTCCTCGACGTCGACCTCCTCGACGTTGACCTGGATCTCGACCTCCTAGACCCAGAAGGCCGTTTTCTTGATCTCGACGTCGATCTCCTCGACGGCGATGTCTTCGACATTGATCTTTTCGGCGTCAACAGCATGTGTCTTCATGTCGAATGGCTGGTTCTCTTCGGCGTCGAAGCCCTTGGTGTTCGGCTCGACATCGATGCCAGTGGACCTCTCGCCGTCGACGGTGATCTCGAGATTGGTCCAGGGCCTCTTACCGGCGAATTTCGACGTCGATGGGTCGACGTAGAGTCCCAACCTCTTGCTGTCTTAGGCGAGCCAGACTTAGACAGCCTCATCCTCAGTCTCTTCTCACCTTGTCCCGACAGCGAGGGATGTCTCTACGACGAAGGATGCTTCGACGGCAAAGGATGTTTCGACGCCGACGGACGCCTCAACGGCGACTTCGACGCCGACTCTGAGCACAGAGGTACCTTGGACGGCAATCTGTCCCTCGATGGAGAAGGAGACCGATGCCTTCTTTTTTCACCTCTTTCCTTGCGCTCTTTAGGATGAGAAGAGGGTTTTCAGGAATGATGCTCTTCTCGTCCACTCACTGTTTCTCCTCTCTCATGTAGGGGATGCAGCTTGATCTTCTCCCTCTCTCTAAGGGTTTTTTTGGAAAACTTGCTGCAGTGGTAACATTGGTCTGGCTTGTGGGATGAAGGCAAACAGGCAATACAAACCAAATGAGGGTCTGATTTGGCCATCTTTTACCACAGGCCGGGCACTTATTAAATAAGGCCGGCATTTTGACTGGAAAAAACAGGCAACAGTCAGAACAAGCATTTGCAATGCAAAAGGTCTCGCATTATGAATGTTTGAGCTATTGGTCTTGTAAATGACACATTTTTTATTTATGTGTTGGTTTTGAAAATAGCGAAATTAATAGCTTTGTCATTTACAATGCCAATACTTTTATCTTTCGCAAATGTAACACCTATAGCATTTGTAATGCAACATGTTTGTATTTACGTGACTTAGATGTATTGATATTACAAATAACAATGGCTTTTCATTTTTTTAAATACATAATACTTAAATAAAAGTTATTGTAATCTATAATGGCAATAGCTTAAACTTTTGTAAATAACTTTTGTGACGATTATGTTCAGTGTATTTTATTGTGACGAAAATCCAAGAACAGAAGTGAAATATTAACATCTTTGTGACATTTGTAATAATGCTTGAAACATTGAGAGAACATATTTGAACCAGTTGATGTTGAATGGTTGCACAGATTGATACTGTGTTGGCGACGAGTGATGCTTTGGCGTTCAGTGATGCTGTGGTAGCGCATATTGATGTTATGGTGCCCCTGAGTGATGCTGTGGTGGTGCTGAGTGATGCTGTGGTACCCCTGAATGATGCTGTGGTGGTGCGCTAGATAGAGTGAGTGAGGGCGATAGATAGAGTGACTGAGGGCGATAGATAGAGTCAGTGAGGGAGGGCAATAGATAGAGGGAGTGAGGGCGATAGATAGAGGGGGTGAGGGAGGGCGATAGATAGATCGAGTGAGGACGATAGATAAGAGTGAGGGAGGGCGATAGATAGATAGATAGATAGAGCGAGGGAGGGCGCTAGATAGATAGAGCGAGGGAGGGCGATAGATTGATAGATCGAGTGAGGGAGGGCGATAGATAGATAGGTAGAGTGAGTGAGGGCGGTAGAGTGAGTGAGGGCGGTAGAGTGAGGGCGGTAGAGTGGTAGAGTGAGGGCGGTAGAGTGGTAGAGTGAGGGCGGTAGAGTGTTAGAGTGAGGGCGGTAGAGTGGTAGAATGAGGGCGGTAGAGTGAGGGTGGTAGAGTGAGGGCGGTAGAGTGGTAGAGTGAGGGAGATAGAGTGGTAGAGTGAGGGCGATAGAGTGGTAGAGGTATGTGAGAGGGTGAAGGTGTGTGAGAGGGTGAGGGTGTGTGAGAGGGTGAGGGTGTGTGAGAGGGTGAGGGTGTGTGAGAGTGAGGGTGAGGGTGCGTGAGTGAGGGTGCGTGAGTGAGGGTGTGTGAGTGAGGGTGTGTGAGTGAGGGTGTGTGAGAGCGAGGGTGTGTGAGAGCGAGGGTGTGTGAGAGCGAGGGTGAGTGAGAGTGAGGGTGTGTGTGAGGGTGAAGGGGTGGGTGAGATGTTGTGTGAGGGTGAGGGTGAAAGGGTGGGTGAGAATGGGTGAGAGGGTGAGTGTGGGTGAGGGGGGGGTGAGGGGGTCTGAGGGTGTGAGGGAGGATGAGGGGATGTGAGGATGAGGGGGTGTGAGGGTGAGGGAGTGTGAGGGTGAGGGGGGTGAGGGGGTGTGAGGGGGAGTGAGGGTGAGGGGGTGTGGGTTGTGGGGATGAGTGAGGGTGAGTGAGGATGAGGGAGGTGTGGGTGTGTGAGGGTGTGTGAGGGTGAGGGGGTGTGAGGGGTGCAAGGGGGTGTGGGGGTGTGTGAGGGTGTGGGGGTGTGTGAGGGTGTGAGGAGTGAGAGGGTGTGAGGGTGAGGGGGTGAGAGGGTGGGAGGGTAGGTGAGGGGATGTGAGGCTGAGGGGTGTGATGGTGAGGATGAGGGGGTGTGAGGGGGTGAGGGGTGTGTGAGGGTGAGGGGGTGTGTGAGGGTGAGGGTGTGTGTGCAAGTGAGAGGGTGTGTGAGGGTAAGAGGGTGTGTGAGGGTGTGTGTGAGGGTTAGGGGGTGTGTGAGGGGGAAAGTGTGTGTGAGGGTGAGGTGGGTGTGTGTGGGTGAGGGGGTGTGTGAGGGTGAGAGGGTGTGTGAGGGTGAGAGGGTGTGTGAGGGTGAGAGGATGTGTGAGGGTGAGAGGGTGTGTGAGGGTGAGAGGGTGTGTGAGGGTAAGAGGGTGTGTGAGGGTAAGAGGGTGTGGGAGGGTGAGAGGGTAAGTGAGGGTGAGAGGGTAAGTGAGGGTGAGAGGGTGTGTGAGGGGGTGGGTGAGGGGGGGTGCGAGGGTGAGATGGTGAGAGGGGGTGTGAGGGTGAGAGGGGGTGAGAGTGTGTGTGAGGGTGAGAGAGGGTGAGTGTTTGTGAGGGTGAGGGTAAGGGTGAGGGGGGGTGAGGGTGTGTGTGAGGGGGTGTGAGGGTGAGGGGGTGTGAGGTTGAGGGGGTGTGAGGTTGAGGGGTGTGAGGGTGAGGGGGATGAGGGGATGTGAGGGCGAGGGTGTGTGAGGGTGAGGGTGAGGATGAGGGTGAGGGTGTGTGAGGGTGACCCAGATTGAAGAGTCAAAGATGAAGTTGTGGGTGCTTAAATATGGCAATAAAGCAAAATTCGTGTTCATATGTGGTAATCTGCATACTAACACTGTATGCGATACCTTGATTCTGAGGTCAACACAGCTACAATGTTGCCCAATATCACATATGAGGTCTCAGCCAGGTCTAGCTTTACAGCCAAAAGCACACTGCATGCTGGGACTTGTAGTTTCACTGTTAACAGCGTAAGTATAGGTTAATAAATCGCAGCATGCAAAGAGCTGTTGTATAAAAAAAGGGCTGAACTGGCTGAACTTATCACACTTCACGTGGTCCTTCTTGACAGCAGTAATATGAATAATTGGCAAGTGGAATAGGTTTCGCCAAAGGCACAACTCAATCTCTAGCTATGTCAATTGTTTCGCCTATGCTGTTGTGAATGAGCAAAAATAAAAAAAGTGCTTGTTTTCCAATGACGAGAGGCATTTCCAAAAAACGCCCAAAAAACAAATAAAATAAGCACATGCCCATCGCGCATGTGCATGTATCTGGCATTAGCATCTCACATGTGCATGTATCTGTCAAGACACTCCAGTGACACCAGTGTGATGACGTGTACGTCATGATGCAGTAGCCATTTAAACAAGTTTGAGCTATTGGCATTGCTAAATAATGCAACACCAATATCTCAAACTTTAATAATGCAAAGCACTTGAAAGGCAATGGCGCAAAAAGTATGACCCGAGCAAAAAGGAGGCCTATCGCAAGGCTAGGAACATCTATCATTCGGCCTGTATGAAAGCCAAAGCCTGCTATGTTGCAGATACCATCAATGCGGCCACCAATAGAGCTCGTACGCTTTTTGATACTGTGAAGGAATTGGCCGGGGAAAAATCGATGGCAGCGGCCTGTCCTCTTAGTACTCAAAAATGCCAAGATTTGGCCTCTTTTTTTGTTGATAAGATTGAAATTATTATCTCCAGTATCAATAAAAACAATACAGTTATGGATGGTCAGGAAAACACTACTTTAGCTAATACAGGAGGACATTGTTTAGAATCTTGGCCCCTCACCACCTTGGACACTCTGAAACCACTACTGAAATCCAACAAATCAGGCTCCCCACGTGACCCAATCCCAATGAGTGTCATAAATCAGATGGATGATTATTCTTTATCAATCATCACGGAGACACTCAATGCATCCATTCAACTTGCTACAGTCCCAGCGGCATGGAAACATGCCATGGTGAGTCCATTGTTAAAAAAGCCCACTGCCGACCCGGAGGTCTTGGCCAATTATCGCCCGATTTCCCTGCTTCCCGCTTTCTCTAAAATCCTCGAGAAACACATTCATGGTGCTCTCACAACATTCACAGAAAACAACTGTTTACTCCACTCCTCTCAGTTCGGATTTAGGGCAGGGTACGCCACAGAAACTGCCCTTCTTGGAGTAACAGAGAAGATCAGGGAACTCTTAGACGATGGCCAAACTGTTGCTCTTATCTTGCTGGACTTAAGTGCGGCCTTCGATACCATATCTCACTCCAGACTGCTAGCCAGGCTGGGGGAAAATGGTATCGGTGGCGCAGCACTGGAATGGATAAGGTCATATCTGTCCCATCGCACCTTTCAGATTTCTTCCTCCCAGGCCTGTTCTGACACATTTAACTCCCCCCATGGTGTGCCACAGGGCTCAATTTTTGATTCCGCTGTTTTTTAATCTTTATCTCCGTCCACTTGCCGATCTAGCGGAGAGATCCGGTCTTGCCTTAATGACCTACGAAGATGATTCACAGATTATTTTTTCACTTTCAAAGTCTGACCCTCTAGCTCCATCTGTGCTCAATCAAGGTATTCAGGAAATCTTCAGCTGGATGTCAAACAACCAGCTGAAGCTTAATGGGGAGAAAACGGAGATCCTCCTACTAGGAAAGAATAAGGACCTCTGGAGTGCCCTCCACTGGCCACCGTCTTTGGGCACTCTTCCTACACCAGCTACCCAGGTCAGAAACCTTGGGGTCTCCATTGACAACTCACTATCCATGAAGCAGCAGGCCAATAAAGTGGCGGGCATTTGTTTTACCATCCTTAAATGGTTGCGTAAAATCTTATGGATGCTGCCTCCTGCCACCCAGAAGACCGTAGTCAATGCTCTTATTACATCTTGGCTTGACTACGGTAACATCCTCTACCTGGGCTCAAACCAAGCAGTGTTAAGACGACTCCAACTCGTCCAAAATTCCGCTGCTAGGTTGCTGTGCAAAATCCCCAGAACAGCAAGGATCTCAAAGCACCTTAGGGACCTGCATTGGCTCAGGGTGGAGAACCGAGTTAGGTTCAAAGCCCTGAGCTACATGTTTAAAATTAAAGCCGGCACTGCTCCCAAATATTTACAAGATCTTGCCAGTTCCTACCTTCCTAAACGCAGCCTGCGATCTTTAACTGCAGCGAACTTTGCAGTGCCCAGGTTCAAATTGGCTAGAATTGGAGGAAGATCCTTTTCTTATTTGGGGCCTACCCTTTGGAATTCTCTTCCCCCCCATATCCGCAAGGAAGAACATTTCTTCCAGCTTCAGGAAAAGCATTAAGACCTGGCTTTTTGACAAATAACTGTGAGTTTGTCCTCCACTCTTCAAAGGTGCAGCTCAGTATCACAGTCTCGGCGTCGGGAAACCCTTTGTGGGTATCTGTGCGCCTTACAAATGTAAAAAATAAATAAATAAAATAAATGCGGAGGGCTGCCACAGGAGTAAATACTCAAATGCTCGACCAGAAGCTGCAGGCTCTGGCTTGCATTGTTCTGCAGTAGGAGGAAGGCCTTGGTGAGGCAGTGTATTGCCATGTCTAACGATGGACAGGGCCACCAAGGGGAGCTTATCTTGTTAGTGGCAGGGTTAAGAGCAGGTGTGCTAGGCCTGCCTGCTGCAAGAACTGGTGAATTCCGCAGTGTGTGTTGCAGGAAACAATTTTTCAGGGACACAGCACCAGAGGTTCAGAGAGCTGAAGAAGGGCTCAGCATGACGCTGCCATCCCTGAGCAGATAACTGGGCAGCCCATCTTATAACGATGACTTGTGCAACTTGCTAGCTGGGTACCTCCAAACCTATCATTTAAAACCAAAAGGGCATTACAACAACCAGGTGTGCTCAAGCCCTGTCGAGTGAGTATGTCAAAGACATCGCCGCTTCGTCAAACACCGAATTTTCGGCGCTGCTAGTTGCACACATCTCTATTTGCAAGCAGGGTCCATCTCACATGGCAGTGTTCTAAAGCAATGGCTTTCAGGAGCTCTCTCTGTAGAGAAATGAAAGGCAAGGGTGGACCACTGAACACACGCCCATGCACCCACACAGAGGCAGTGACATCCGTACACGCGGCCATACAGCGCACACACCAGCCACACAGCATAGACCAAAATCACACAGGTCTTTATAGATGAGGTATCAAATAGGCATATACACTAATTCATCGGTGCACGTTGGTGAGAAGATAAGACAGCTCAGGGTGTTATGGCGGCTGCTGCTGACATTTTTGCGCTGCATGCAGTTTACAGCTACGAGGCATGGCAGGCAGGCTGACTTACTTTCATCTCTCAAGATCCACCGAATGTTCCATGGTGGCTAGAGTCACCTAGTGATTCTCCACGCCTAGAAGTAGTAGGCTGTGGCAGCAAGCACTTTAGGTAGAGGGATTTGTTTTAATTTTAGTGTGGAAGCGTACCAAACGCATATGGGTGGTCACACACAGAAGCACAGTTGCACCACACGTACGCGGTATACACACAAGCAAACCTGCTACTATCTGTACAGAAGATCATTGCTTCCCCCCTCCGTCTATATACATTCCCGAAAAATGCTCTACAGTTTGGGTTTCAAAGAGGCATCGCGCTTTTATAATCTCTCTTGGTGACTGTTGTCGATACGGATTGGATCACAGCCCCCACGTCTCTGTCCCAGGGCTCCATTTAAACTACAACCCCCAAAGAAGCCAGTATCTCTATCCAGCACACGTAGGCGGCCGCATACTACAGCAACGTGCACACATTTCTTCCAGTGCTGGATGATTGCGTGTTATCACTTCACCTCCGGCGTGAAATCTCTCTCACCTCAGTCGCTTTTCTGAAACCCGTTAATCCGATTTCGGCTCCTAACAGCTTGAGCTGGAGACCTGCTTTCCGGCCCCCAGATTCCCTTCGTGAAGTTGGCAGGCTGATTCCCCCGAAAGCTGTGTTTAGCTTGACAGGTGTTAGTGAGATCTGCACGTTCTCCCTGGAATTGTTACCGTTCGGTTGTGAGGAAAGGCAAGCAAGCCCTCAGTGTACAAACTAATGAACCAATTGAGCACTGTGACGTGTGTGTGCGGAAAACTGCTGTGGGGCGGGACTTCCGTTTCCTGTTGGAAGCCCGCGCCCACGGATTGGCTGGCTAGGAGAGGAGCAGTGGTGACGCGGGGCTCCCATGCCTGAGGGAGAGCCCTGCGGTGGCGGTGGAACTCCGGAGTCGCACCGATGCGGTAAGTGGGGTTGGGGGGGGTGCGCGCGTGTGTAGCTGTGCGTGTGTATGTATATGTGTGGCTGTGTGTCTGTTAGCTGTGCGTGTGTATATGTGTGTCCCGATGCATTGTGCCTGCGTGGGTGTATGTGTGTGTGCGCGCATGCGTGACTTTGCCTGTGTGTGATTGAGAGAGCATGTGAATGGCAGGCAGGGGATGTGACGGCGCCGTGCTCGCCCTCGAGGAGGAATCTGAGACAGCAGAGGCGCGTGCTTGGACGCTGTCTCAAATTCCTCCTAACACGCCAACAAAAAGTCCATCGCTAGCTTCGCTAAGCTCGACCTAAAAATGTTGAATTAGTCAGATAGAGACTGAAGACTTTGAGTGAAGTAAAAAAATATATATTTCTACCAGAAAAAAGTGATAAAATATAACCAACTGGCAAGTTCAATGCTCCCTGATCCTCACAGAAGGAGCCAGAAAAAGAACTGTGGTGCATGATGGGAGCCTGGGGGTTCCTGGAGGTCTTAAAGGCACGGCGCCAATGTTCCAATTGTTTTCTATGCAGCCTGTCTAGGCTAAACCTGCCTCTATGATCCTGCCTGTTTTTACCTTTGAAAATAAAGGTAGTGTGTTTCAAAGAAACTCAGGGCAGTTTTCTTCTTTACCTATATATCATATATGGTGACTTATCTGTCTTTATTTAATCAAATGTAAACGTTTTACATGCAATAATGGCAGTTTTGGAGCCTAATATGGTGTTTTTCAGACTGCATATGTATATGTTATTGCATATCATCTATATATATATGGATATTATTGGCTATTGCTCCGGGATCCCACACGTGTGCAGGACTATTCAGTGCTTATGACTATTGACGAGTATCCCCTGGAAGGAATTTCATAAACCTGTGAACGAACCTAAGCCAGGGGATCTTGTGCGCCCCATCCAACCCAATACAATCGTGAAGGATATCTTGATTTAACTGGGTCTGTTCACTAACCCATATCCTGTGCCAAAGGAGGATAGGCTCCAGTTTAATGAGGTCCGTTAAGTACGGTAGGCCCAGCTCCTCATGACACACAAATGAGGACGTGCCAGGAGGAACTGAAAGAATATACCGTAGGAAGGCGTTTTCCACGGTTTATAGAGGGAAAGAATTAACAAAACCCCAGACCCCGGCCCCATTGATCGTCGCGGATATACACTCCGCCTTATATATTTGCAGGAATTCGCCCGGTGGTTTCCTGCCCAACTTCTTCGCAAAGATAGCAAGTGCACTAGTTGATCTACTAAAGGCAAGTTTTTTCGACTCCATTGAGCGGGTCCAAGTATCGTTCTGATTAAAAAAGACACCAAGGTACGAGAAAGTTCTTGTTGATGCTAACTTCCTACCATCCAGACAAATGTCCAAGGCCTTATCCTTACGTGTCCCTATGCCACAACACATTATAAAAGTCTTTGAGAAATTGATACATAACCCCAAATCACGCATAAAAAGCGTTAAAACTGTCCAAAACCCTTTGCAATCCATTTTTGCGTATGCACCATTAACCCTGCGTCATCAGCATATATCAGGGCCGGAACCGGTCGTCCGCCTGCTTGAGGGAAATCTTGACCCCTCTTTAGGAGTGCCTTGGCCAGCCCATTAGTGTATAGATTAAAAAGGAAGGAGCCAGGACACACCCCTGCCTAAACCCTCTCCTTTCAAGGAATGCTTTCGTACACTGACCCTCCAACCCATATCTGACACTGGCCGACGCTCCCTCATAAAGTCGCTGCAGGAAGGTGATGATATTGAGGTCCACCCCTATGTCTACGAGGATCTCCCAAAGCCGAACATGGATCTCAGAATCGAACGCTGCTGTTAGATCCACGAAAACGAAATAAAGCCTCCCTTTTTTAGCTCTTGTATATTTCCCAACAAGGATAGCCAGGTTTAAACTCTGTTCAGTAGTACCCAGCCCCTCCCGGAAGCCGTACTGAAAGTCTGACAGTACCTGATTTTCAGCTGCCCAATCTTGTAATCGCTGCAGGACAACTCGTCCTGCCACCTTCACCATAGAATCAAGGAGGGAAATTGGTCTGTAGCAACCAGGATCTTGATGATTTCCCTTCTTGAATATTGGGACAATGATAGACTCTGTCCAAATCTTTAAGAAGGTAGTTGACTCGCTAGTGTTAACCAATGAGTCAGGAATGGACCCCATAGCGCAACATTTGACTTGAATAGATCAATTGGAACTCCATCGGGCCGGGGGCCTTACCCCCCCTGGCTACAAGCAAGAGCTAAATCCATTTCATACACCGTTACATGAAGGTTACCATGGAGGATAGGATTAACACCCTGAGATTGTTGATCGTCAAGAAGGGCTGGGCCATTATAGAGAGCAGAAAAATTATTTACCGAGTCTCTTTCTGAGATCGCAATCTCAATGGCAGGGCCTCCACCCCCGATCATGGGGTGGGCCCTTAAGACCTTCCAGAAGGCTGTGGAATCCTTCCGTTGGGCTACTGCGTGGAGCGACTCCCACGCTTCCTCCCTCAGGTGCCTTTTTCGTTCAGCAATTGTTCTCTAATAAAGTGCTCTTGTCCTCCTTAACCCCTCACACGATCTAGGTTGTCTATGGAGCTCTCACGTCAAATTGAGTGGAGTGAGCTCTAGTGCAGGCACTATTAAACCAAATGGGGTTTTCAGCTTATTATGGCATTGGACACTCAGTAAACTTTTAACCTCCTTGGTTATCTCATGGAAGGAGTGCACTATGTGTCCGGAGTGGAAAATTTGTTTAGGCAGGTTTACATGTTAGAATGAGCTGTTTAGTCAATGCCTTTGAATCTATTTTAGACCAATGAAGGACATACCCATTAGTTTTATTTATCTCCAGGGTACCCTTCACCCGGTTCACTGGATTCTTCCCCACTGGACTTTGAACAGATAGAAGTAGCTTAAGGCAGAGCAGATAGTGATTGCTCAATGCAATGCTGCTATAGCAAACGAGAACAGCCTAGAGGAAAAAGTATGTGAGATCAACATAAAGTCAATGGTTGACGAAAGACCGCACCCATTAAAGGTCGGGGACATAATCACTAGGTTAGGAACAAGTTCATTTGCAAATCCCATATCAAACCGAGACATTAAATCATTAAATAAATCCCCAGCCTTTGTGTGTGAAAAATTACAGTTAAGGTCCCCATCTTCAATATGGATACCACATATTTTTGGATCAACCGATTTGCACAATGCGCAGTTAAAATCCCCCAACAAGATAATTACAGTGTCCTTTGATCTTGAATTACATATGGCATCCAGCGCCTCGCCAATCCTTATAACCTCAGCTACAGGCTCCCCAGCAGGAACATTGTTATAGAAATTCACCATAAGCACTCTCTGAGAGTTCTTCATATGTAGTTGGATGACGTGATAATAGCAGTCCCCTGCACAAAAGACGATCTTATCCACCACTACCATGTTAGAAATGTACATACACAGCCCTCACTTGGGCCTTCCTCCCAAACCCTTCACCGCAGGAGTGTTACAAGTCATATAGCCGTTATTATGTGTAGGATCCAACTCCCAGGTCTCTTGCAAGCACAGAATGTAAGTGCTGAGGTTCCGTGACAATTGTAAGTGGTGTTTTCGACTCACACGAATATGGTCGAGTCTAGTATCTATGAACCGCAAATGACGAGTTTAGCAAGTGTGCGCAGTTTCGCTGTGCTAACTTAAACCGTTCGTTTGTTATGTGGGTTTGTCATCTGTACCCACGGGTTCCATCTTAGATACGGCATCCATTTTGTCTCTTGCCCTCAAGTAGCCAGCGAACGGACGCTGTCCGCTTCGCGACCCTGGGACTCCCAAGATATTTGCGGAAGACACATGTTCTTTGAAAGTGTCTTTATGACGAGGGGGATGCTACTGTAAGGCAGATGGCGCCGCTCGAGGCTCATCTTGCCGCACGGGCTTATTGTCTCAGCCGTGCATCTCATTAGGCACGTCCCTTTGATGCCTGTATCTCGTGCTTCTCGACACTCCCCTTTTACACCCTTTCCGATCTCCCCACTGTTTCCGTCTTCCTCTGCACCTGTCTTCGTTCCTGTTTCGATCTACTTTACTGCTGATTGGAATTTGCTAATGGTGGGAAGATGGGTTTTTACAGTTGGGAACCGCCAAATGTTTCCGCACTTATGTTCCGGATCTTGTGTGTTTCAAAGTGATCTAAGCGACCCCTCTGAGAGCGACTTGTGGGAACCAGGTTGTAAACTATTGTGTATCATGTTATCCTATGGGTAGAAACTGTATAAAAGGAGCGATCCACAAATACAATTTGAAGCAGTCTCCCCGAACTACACTCGATGTACTTCTTGTGACTTCTGTGTTCCCTGCAGTAAATAAACCTTGACTCTTTGACGCCGAAGGAAGTGTCCCGTGTCTCTGTGACTTGTACGCCGGAGCAGGTTACCCACGAAGGTTTCAGGTGTTGTGCCCTGGCACCGCTGGGTCCAAAGAACCCAGTCCTTCAGTTGGCGCCCAACGTGGGGCTGCATCAGTGGTACCGGTCCAAGCCTGACGATCGTGAGGAACTTCGTGTGAAATCTCCGAGGGAAGGTGCACCCCGCTTCATCGATCCTGTTGTCGAAATAAGTGGCCCGAAGACTTTTCCCGCGAAGATTCCCGCCTCCTAACGGCTGCGACGGACTGCTACCCTGACTGTAGACCTGTTTTGGCGCCTGGCGTAGACCTTGGTATAGCGAGACGATAGACGGGCCTTCCTGAGGACGCCATTGATCTTTGAGTTAAGTATTTGTGGGTCGCTCCCAGAGTTCTTTGTTGTAAACACTTTAGCGAGTGTTTTTGTTGTAGACACTTTAGCGGGTGTCTTTGTTGTACACGCTGTGTGAGTGTTTTTGTCGGTGACACTTTGCTAGCGTACTTTGTTGTTGTTGTATTTGTTTGACGACTGCAGCCGCCAAAGACCGAGGGTTTTGTTCTTGCTGGGACTTGGTAAATCCCGTAACCCTTGAAGTTTGTGAAACTCGGCTAGTGTGCAAGATGCCTGGTCGCAGTACTTTGTTCAGTTGCTTTAGACCTTGTGGTGCGGATTCCCTGCTGGAGGACTCGTGTCCGATACCTCCGGTTGGAACTCCTACTTATGACCTATATAGCAAACATGGGCTAGGCCCGATTGCTTTTAACGATTATTGGATCAAATATACAAAGAAAGACGGCGATCTTCGTTGGCCACCTCACGGTAGCTTCGAAGCGTCGATCTTGGATAATTTGGAAATAAAGTTGTTCGAACGTAAATCTAGGCCGGCCATGTTTGATGCCTTTCGGTTCTGGCGCAAAGAAGCCCGACAGAAAGAGATCAGACAAAATAAACGTAGTCAGCGAGATACTGTTGCTACTATAGTGAAGAAAGCTGAGCAGTTTCAGCGTGATAAGGAGGATAAGGATAAGGAAGTGTTTGAGAGATTACAGCGTATGTCCATAGACAAATGCTATCCTGTTTTGTCTACGGAGTCGGATAAGAAGGAAGAGGCAGTTGAGGATTCTTTAATGTCCTATCTTATGAAGTCGCCACCTCCGTACGTACAGGGTACCGCAGCTCCTGTGGTCCCTGCCGTACCTGTTCCACCAGTTCCTCAACCTGCACCCGCTCTTCCGACTGTTCCTGCTCCTGTGCCTGTTTCTATTCCTACTGCTCCTCCGCTTCCACATACTCCTGTTCCCGCTACTGCTCACGCTACTGCTCCTGTGTTGTTAACCCCTGTTGCTGCTAACGTCTCTACTCCTTCTCTTGTTAGTCCTGTGTCTTACTCTTCTCCCTCTACTCGTAATCGTGATTCTCCTCTTGCGACAAACTTCTTTCAGTCGCTCGGACCTGTTTTTGGGTCTGCTGGTTCTGATGGTCCACAGAGACGTAGCCAGCTTCCTGGTAATAGAGAACGTGTTGCGCTATACAATATGGCGATGGGTTGGATGATAAACCCTGTTAGAAATCCACCTCGTGTTGTCCTCGAAACGTTTGATCAATTCAACATACCTACTCAGAGATATGTGTTTGATGAAATGTGCAAGTTCTTACATGATCAGATAGCGGCTGTTGCGCCTGACGAGGTGCTGACCGCCCTGTCTAATCTCCGGCTTCAGTTCGCAACTGGACTGATAGTCGACACTAATGTCCGACGTGCTATTGAACGGTTGCTATCTCTTCGTCCCGCTCCTATTCCTCATGCATTGTTCGTTGAGGACATTGAACAACGAGATGGGTCTGGCCAATATCCTATGCGAGAAGTTCCGCCAGTTTGGGTACCCGCTGATAATACTAATGCTAATGCTCCAATACCAGCACATTTCCAGAGAGTGTGGATACACCTCCCTTGGAAACGATCGGAAGTGCTTCAGGTGAAACAAACTTTGCCTGATCCTCGCAAAAATCCTGCGGGGTATTACAAAGAATTATCGCAGCTCGTAGACGCTACGATAATGAATCTGGCCGATATCGACATGTTGTTTGGCAATGTCGTACCGCAACCGGTATGGGCCAAGATTCGTCACCAAGATCACGCGAATGAATTAGGTGGTGATTGGGCTGCCATTACAGCGGCAGACGCTGGACAAGTGGCTGCTACTAAACCCGATCAGTTGATTGAACTTCTTCCCCAGCGAATCATTACGTTAATGAAAACGCTTATGCCAGCTATGAGGGTAAATTGGGACAAGTTGTCAGCCTGTAAGCAGAAGAAAGATGAGAGTGTTTCAGACTTCTTTACGAGGTTCGAGGAAACATTCGTCGATCATAGTGGGCAGGATATGGGTACTGAGGGTGGACAGAGGTTGTTTGTGGATAAATTTGTATCGAACTTATTGCCCGACTTGTGCAATAAATTGAAGAATTCAGAAAGTGCGTGGGCCGTTTCTACCTCAGCTCAGATATTGGCTACGGCACAATATTACGAAAATAGAGAAAAAGAGGAAAATGACCGTGCCGATAAAAAGACGAAAGAGCTGAAAACTAAAGTGTTGTTACAACAAGCATATCCGCCGCGTTCTAATCAGAATGCGCCTCAGCAGAATAGATCGCAGTCGCAATCAAATCGATCGCAGCCGCGTAATGATTCATCTTTTCAGAGATCTTCGTTGGGGTACAACCAATGTGCTTATTGTAGACAGGAGGGACACATTAAATTCAATTGTCCTGCTTTAAATGACCGTAGTGGTGGTAATTCGTCTAGAGGAGGTCGTGGTGGTTCACAGAACGCATCACGTGGTAGAGGTCGTGGTGCTCGGAACGACTGTTCTGATAACTCGTCAAATTCTAATAATTGTTTCGACCAACGTGGATCATCGCAAGGACGATCTGCGCAGTACAATGTAGACGATTATTACGTCGATCAGGGAACTGACGATAGTAATTACTAGGACAGCCAAAGACAAGGAGAGGGAGCGGTATCAGTTCCGGTTGATCAGAGAGGGCCTTACGTCGCAGTTGCTACATCGGGCGTCGTTGAGCCTTTTCTGTTGGACACTGGTGCAGCGAAAAGTTCTATCATGCATTCGAAACTCCCTGGCGCACCTTTGTCTGGCTTAACAAATGTATCTGTTGGATTCTCTGGCGCCCCCGTTAGCAATCCAGTTTCGCGCCCTTTGCCCCTTAAAATTGGGCCACGTGAGCTCGAAGCTCCATTGATTTTGTCTACTGGTTGTGGCGAAAATCTTTTGGGTCTGGATTTGCTTAAACGCTTGTATGCGACTTTGTATTGTTCTCCTGCGGGTATAAAGCTTACGTTAGGAGAGAGGGTAGTCTCTCCCATGTACTTGTCCCTCGATAAGCTTCCACCGGAATTGGATTCTCTTCCTGCATCTTTGTGGGCGACGGGTCCAAACGACGTGGGCCTACTTGATATCTCCCCTTATGTTGTTCAGTTGAAATCGAATGTGCGATTGCCACGTATTCCCCAATATCGTATCTCCCTTGATGGTGAACGAGCTTTGTTAGCGATCATCTATGATTTGATCGAGAAAGATGTTATTGAAGAAACTCGGGGAAACGTGTGCAATAGTCCTGTACTGCCCATTCTTAAACGTACTGATCCTACCAAACCGCCTGTTTATCGTTTTGTTATTGATTTACGGGAGGTGAATAAAATTGTGGTTCCTCAATTCCCTGTTGTGCCTGACATTACGGCGCTACTGACTCTGATTCCAGCTACGGCTTCATGGTTTTCGGTGATTGATTTGAAAAATGCGTTTTTCAGCATCCCGATTGCCGAAGAGAGCAGGGACCTTTTCGGTTTCTCTCTTGGTGGACGTAGCTTCCGGTTCAAACGCGCTCCTCAGGGCTACTGTGAAAGTCCATCGATTTACAGTCAAGCTTTGAAGGGTCAACTAGATGCGTTTAGGTTGCCGGTTGGTGCGGCTTTAATCCAATACGTCGACGACTTATTGGTGGCTGCTGATACCCAGGACATTTGCAAAATTGCTACAGTGTCGTTGCTGCAACATCTCTGTGAGTTAAATCACAAGGTGTCACCTTCTAAACTCCAATATTGTTGTCAAGAAGTAACCTATCTAGGTCACTTATTGTCAAAGGAGGGAAGGAGATTGACCCCAGAGAGAATTGCAGCGATTGCGCGCATGGCTGTGCCACAAACCCAAAGAGATGTGCGTGCCTTTCTAGGTATCACATCGTACTGCAGGCAGTGGATTCCTAATTTTTCATTGCTAGCGAAACCATTGGTGGCTCTTACGTGCAAGGATGTTTCGACTCCTTTACCATGGACGGAAGAATGTCAGAAAAGTTTTTCTGAATTACGTGATTCATTGTGTTCGGCCCCTGTGTTAGGTACCCCTGATTACAGCAAGCCGTTCACGTTATATGTTCACGAGAGGGAAGGTTGTGCGTTGAGTGTCTTAACGCAACCTTTTGGTGGTAAGCAACGTCCATGTGCATATTTTTCCTCGACCTTAGACCCAGTAGCTAGAGCATTGCCGAGTTGTTTGAGAGCAACTGCGGCAGCTGCGGTCTCCATCCGACAATCAGCAGGATTGGTCATGGATAATATGCTTACGGTGATGGTTCCGCATGCAGTCGATACTCTTTTGAACCGTACGAAAACTCAGCACTTGACGAGTGCGAGGTTATCTGGGTACGAATTGACGCTCTTGGCAAGCCACATTCAGATAAAACGTTGTAATGTCCTAAATCCGGCAACTTTGTTACCAATTAGTGCAGAGTCAGATGCAGTAACAGAACATGACTGTTACTTGCGTACAGAGGAGGAAACAAAAGGTCGTGTGGACCTTAAAAACACCCCATTGGAAGACCCGGATGGCATCCTGTATGTGGATGGGTCATGTTTTAAATTGCCGAATGGTGATGTGACTACTGCTTATGCTGTGGTGACATTGAATACTGTTGTTGAGACTGCGAGATTGAATCAGAATTCTGCCCAAGCTGCAGAGCTGATCGCTCTTACTAGAGCATGTGTATTAGCAAAAGGTAAACGTGTGAATGTGTACACCGATAGTCAGTATGCTTTCGGTGTAGCGCATAGTTTCGGACGATTGTGGCGAGAACGTGGTTTCTTGACGTCACATGGCACGAAAATACAGCATGGCCAGCTTGTGAACGATCTTTTGGATGCATTGACTTTGCCTGCTCAAGTTGCAATTGTTAAATGTAGTGCGCATCGTAAGGTGACGGATGATGTTGGTCGTGGTAATGCGTTTGCAGATGAGATTGCTAAGGAGACTGCCCGGAACCTTAGCACTCGAATGTATGTGACGAATTCGGTTAGGTGGCCTACAGAATCAAGTATGTGTGAGAATACTATAGAGAGTGTGAAAGCAATTCAGAATGAGGCCACCGACACTGAAAAGATGAAGTGGAAAGAAAGTACGGGAAGGTTGGATGTGAATGGTTGCTGGATTGATTTGTCAGATCAGAAAAGATGGATGTTGCCTGATGCGTATGTACTGGCCGTTGTGCAAATGGCACATGGGTTAGCACATATTAGCGCGAAAGGTATTTGCAAGTTGTTGGCTGATGTGTGGAAGAATGATGGAATTACTAAGTGTGCTGAACGTTTGGTGAAGAATTGTATGGTGTGTATAATGTACAATCCTGGCAAAGGAACCCCAACTCCCCCTGGCAGTTTTGCTCCTCCTTCGTATCCCTTTGAGGTGATCCAATTGGACTTCATCCATATGGAGCGATGCAATAACCTGAAATACGTTTTGGTTGTGGTTTGCGCATTCTCCCGATGGATCGAGGCCTATCCCCTCAAAGATAATACTGCTTTGTCTACTGCGAAAATCCTACTGAAGGAATACTTTCCTCGGTATGGAATGCCTAGAGTCGTGTGGTCAGATAACGGAAGTGAGTTTGTTGGAAGTGTGATGAGGAGTGTGTGTAAGGGCCTTGGAATTAATCAGAAATTCCACAGCGCCAATCATCCCCAATCAGCTGGATTGGTTGAAGGGTACAATGGCACCCTTAAACTAAAATTAGCGAAGATCCAGGCTACGACTGGACTTTCGTGGCCTGACGCTTTGCCTCTAGCATTACTGTCAACTAGGGCGACTGTACACTCCCGAATAGGGCTTAGTCCCTATGAAATAGTGTTCGGCCGTCCTGCGAATGTGTGGGGGGTTCCTAGGCCAGGTATGTTTGTTGATCTTGAGTACCCGATGCTGATTGACTACTTACATGACTTGACTGCTAAACTGAGGTTAATTCATCAACAGGTTTACGACGCCTTGCCGACGCAGACGGAGGGTCCAGGCCACCAGCTCCAGCCTGGTGATTGGGTTGTCACCCGAAATTTTTCGCGCAAGAAGAATCTGGACCCCCGCTTTGTTGGACCTCACCAGGTGCTTTTGGCCACGAGGACTGCCGTTCGTCTTGAGGGACGGAAGAACTGGGTACATGCTACCCATTGTAAGCGAGTCCCTATTCCTTTGCCGGCAGACCCGTGGGTGAGGAAAGGCATTGCGTCAACAGAAGCAGCGACATTGCCGGCGTTTGTACCTTTCAGTGACGCACAACTTGTTGGTGAACACTCAGCGCAGCAGAAAGCCATTGTTGGAACATTGTCAGCAAAAGACTCAAGACCAAATCAGCGAACTGATCAGCAGGACGCTGTCTCTTCGACAGATCCTTTGTTTGACGAGCAGACACGTCCCGGGAAACATCGATATTCTTTGCGTTCTCATACTAAGGACAAATAAATTTTTTTCTTGCTTTGCTGAAACTGATAACTGCAATATCTTCGTTTCCCCTGATCAACTGTGAACAATTCGTATCATTGAAAATTGTTTTGTACATATATCAAGATTTTTTTCTTGTATTTTTTTCCTTCCACAGCTGAATTATTTGTGCTAAATAAAATACATATTGTGTATTGAGGGCCGTAGGGCCGCGCGCGTACTTCCTTCTGGACAGTAGGTCTTGACGCTAGGTTAAAGGCCGTCGGTTCCTAGGAACTCCTGGGAATTGACTATTGCTGCACAGAACGAAGTGCGTCAAGAAACGTTGCGGACGGTCATAGGGAAATGGCATTTTTGAAGCTGAATGATTTGGAAGGAACTTCAGGCGGAGAGACTTATGACATTACAAAACCGTATGGTTTTAGATGTTGTCTTAGCAGATCGCGGTGGGGTATGTAAAGTGATCCATTCGAGCTGTTGCATTTTCATTCCAGATAATGCTCCTACTGTCTATCAAGCCATCTCGAAGTTGCACAAGATCTCCGAATCCATACACGTGGATGTAGGGGATTGGACGCTACTTGGTTGGTTTTGGGGCCTGGTGTCGACTTGGGGTTGGAAGATTCTGACGATCATCGGGGTTGTGGTAGTGTTCCTGTTCACGTGTTGCCTTTGTGTGCAGTGTGGTCCTGCCTTATGTGGCCTCTGTGCTACAACGTGTATGAGACAACCATCTGTTACCAAGGGGACTCGGTTGGACAGAGCTATGCTACAACGACATCTTGATGGTCTGATGAATATCGAGTATGATTCCGACTAGTGCTTGCCTACATGAGGGCAAAAGGAGCGTCTGAGGTTCCGTGACAATTGTAAGTGGTGTTTTCGACTCACACGAATATGGTCGAGTCTAGTATCTATGAACCGCAAATGACGAGTTTAGCAAGTGTGCGCAGTTTCGCTGTGCTAACTTAAACCGTTCGTTTGTTATGTGGGTTTGTCATCTGTACCCACGGGTTCCATCTTAGATACGGCATCCATTTTGTCTCTTGCCCTCAAGTAGCCAGCGAACGGACGCTGTCCGCTTCGCGACCCTGGGACTCCCAAGATATTTGCGGAAGACACATGTTCTTTGAAAGTGTCTTTATGACGAGGGGGATGCTACTGTAAGGCAGATGGCGCCGCTCGAGGCTCATCTTGCCGCACGGGCTTATTGTCTCAGCCGTGCATCTCATTAGGCACGTCCCTTTGATGCCTGTATCTCGTGCTTCTCGACACTCCCCTTTTACACCCTTTCCGATCTCCCCACTGTTTCCGTCTTCCTCTGCACCTGTCTTCGTTCCTGTTTCGATCTACTTTACTGCTGATTGGAATTTGCTAATGGTGGGAAGATGGGTTTTTACAGTTGGGAACCGCCAAATGTTTCCGCACTTATGTTCCGGATCTTGTGTGTTTCAAAGTGATCTAAGCGACCCCTCTGAGAGCGACTTGTGGGAACCAGGTTGTAAACTATTGTGTATCATGTTATCCTATGGGTAGAAACTGTATAAAAGGAGCGATCCACAAATACAATTTGAAGCAGTCTCCCCGAACTACACTCGATGTACTTCTTGTGACTTCTGTGTTCCCTGCAGTAAATAAACCTTGACTCTTTGACGCCGAAGGAAGTGTCCCGTGTCTCTGTGACTTGTACGCCGGAGCAGGTTACCCACGAAGGTTTCAGGTGTTGTGCCCTGGCACCGCTGGGTCCAAAGAACCCAGTCCTTCAGTGCTTGCAATAAAGTCACACCACAGCGGATTTTGAGTTTTCGCATGCAGCCCTGCGATTTTCCAATAAATCTCACTATCCAAAGAACCCAATCTTCATGAAACACAACTTTCAAGAAGGAATGGAAGCAGTCGCCAGGTGGATGAAGAACAGCTGCCTACAACTGAACACAGACAAAAACGAAGTGCTCATCATAGGCCCACATCCCGACACCTGGAATGACACATGGTGGCCCCCGCCCTCGGGAACCCACCACCAACCACGGACCACGGAGATAACATATCATCCTGGACTCCAAACTCAAAATGGACCGCCAGATCAACGCTGTCACCACTTCCTGCTTTCACACCCTCCGTCTCCTAAGCAAAACCTTCAACTGGATCCCCCTCGAACACAGGATAACCGTCACCCATGCCCTCATCAGGAACAGACTGGACTACGGCAACACACTCTACACCGGAACCAACAAGAACCTCACTGGCAAACTCCAGAACATCCAAAAGGCCGCAGACAGACTAGTCCTCAACCTACCGCACCACTGCCACATCACCTAACACCTGAGGGCACTACACTGGCTAACTGTGAAGAAAGAATCATCTTAAAGCTTTTCACCCACACTCACAAGGGCCTCAACAACACCGGCCCTGCCTACATGAACCACTGCCTCTCTTTCCACGCACCCCAAAGGTCCCTCTGCTCAGCTCAGCTCTCCTCACCATGATACCACGCATCAAGTAGGCCAGAACAGGAGGTCGCTCCTTCTCCTTCCTCACGGCCAAAGAATTGACCACACTCCCTCTCCACCTCCGCCAGACTCCAACTCCCTCCAAGTTCCTGATGGACCTCAAGACCTGGGTCTTCGACGAATCACCATGAGCATCCAGACCCGCAAAGGCTTAGGAGCTGGCCGCTTCCCCCCCGCCAGTACCTTGCTCCCCCCCCGGGTGAGCAGCTGCGCTTCACAACCCCTGACTGATTGATTGACGTAAAGCCTAGCACTCTGAACCAAGGTCAAAAACCCCAAAATTAAGCTTAGCATCCTCACATAAGGTCAAGCATCCTCTCACTAAGCCTAGCACCTTGAATCAAGTTCAATCATCTGGACACACGATCTAGCATACTATCACAGGTTAACACCGTGGTACAAGGTCTAAAGGAGTGTTATAATGTCTATCCCTTGAAACTAGGTCAAACACTGTGTCACTAAGCCTAGCAGCCTGAATCAAGGTTAAGGTCCCTGGCCACATGGCCATGCAGCCTAACACTAAGCTTAGCACCCCGGACCAAGATCTAGTATGGCCTAAATGGTGAAGAAGGTCTAGCATCCTGTCATTAAGCCTAGCACCTTGAAAAAAAGAAGAAAAAAAAGCCTAGCACCTTGAATCAAGATCAAGTACACTGCCACACGGCGTAGCACCTGACCTCTAAACTTAGCACACTGGCATTAGGCTGAGCATCCTAGCTCTATATAAAGCCCCCCATATGTAATGTTGAGCACCCCAACACTATGCCAGTCACCCATATGTGGGGTCAAGCATTCTGACACTAGGTAAGCATCTCTCAAGAGAAATTGAGCATTCTGACGCTATGTGAAACATCGTGTACAAGGGATTGAGCATCCCGGCACTATGTTGAGCTCTACACTTGTGTAATTATACACCCTGAAAATATGTGGAGCTCCCTATATAAAGGATCAAACATCCTAGCACTATGACGAGCATCTGAATTGTGAGATTGAGAACCCTAATATGATGCTGAGCACCTTGAATGTGAGATCAAGAATTGTGACGCTATGTTGAGCATTCTTCTTGTGAGATCGAAGACTCTGACACCATGTTGAGCACCTTATGTACAGGATGGAACATCCCAACAGTATGACAGGCAAATACCATGCAAGATTTAGCACTCTAACACTTAGCCCCAACCCCATTATGCAAGTTCAAACATCCTGACACTTTAGCGAGTGGCGTTTCTTGCGAGTTAGAGATGACGGGAACCTCTTGGTTTGTGACGGAATCCGCAGAACTCATAATGTAAAATGTTCAGTTAATGGTAAGATGCGAAGGATAAGAGACGTATAGGCCCAAACTCTGTATATAGTGTGATAATTTGCATGTACCCAAGCTGGAGAGACAGTACAACTGGTGAGGAGATATGGGATTACGTAAATTCCAAGCCTGATATTCCAAGAGTGCATTCTCTGAGAGTTTGCCACGGTCCAGCAAACTGTTCATGTGTCTCAGTCGAAGTGAAAATCGACAGTTGGAATATGTGTAGTCAAAGCTCTACTCCAGCCAGTGCAAGACCTGTGAAAAAAGTGAAGGCCTTACAGAAATGTGTTTGTCATCGGCTTGAACTTTGTTGGTTAAGTCGAGACAAGTGTTACTGCACCACAACGCAGCACAGAGCTGTCATTCATACAGTATGATAGCACTAAAGACATTGATAGCTGAATGTAAGAAAGCATTAAAAGCCAAAACATTTCTTACTCAAAGAAATGCCAAAGGCAGTAGAAACCAGACACAATGCAAAGAGGTGAGATTGGTGAAGGAGTTGTGCAAAAAACAAAGCGCTACTCACCGCCAAGGAAGAAAACAGCGCCTCACGGTTGGAGAGCAAGAGTGATGGACTAAATGGTAGCACAAGGCTAGTGCTTAACGAAGGTGCCAGTACAAACAGGCCGCAAATGCTGACAGGGCAAGCTCCGCTCCCTGAAGCAGGAAGTTCCACAGGTTATGATGCTGTCGCATTCCTAAAACCACCACTTCCCTTCGATACCGCCATGAAGAAAAATATTGGTGACAGATGGACTGCCTAGATTGAAACCTTCGATGATTTCATTGATGCGCTGGAAGAAGCAAATGACAAAAAGTTCATAAACTTTCTAAAGAATATAGGGATGTAGGGGTAAAAGAAGTGATAATGAAAATGCCACAGTGATGAATTGATATACCATCAAATCAAAGAAGAATAAACACCAAGTTCCATCCATTGCCAAATGTTGACTATGAAAGATACATTTTCAGTCAGGAAAGGCAGAGAGCTGGTGAAAAGATGAACACGTTTGTAGAAAGACGATTTGCTTATCAAGCATAGAGAGTTGAACAAGTTCAATGATGAAGAGGCCATGCGTTTCAGATAATAGATGGTTGTCTATCTGATTCCTTCAAACAATGAATGCTGAAAGAGACACTCAGCTTGGAACGAGCACCTATGGCTGCCAGAGCAGAAGAAAGAGCTGATAGGCAAGCACCTAACATGGAGGTCGGAACTTCAGTGCTGAATGTAAAAAGTAAGTCGAAACACAAAGCAGAAGACCATAAAGTAATGTCTCCCAAGCAAAAGTAGTGTTTTTTTGTGGATTTTGCTTTATACATGAATGCCAATGCCTCGCTATTGGACAGATATCCAAAGGATGAGGGAATGAGAACCATTTTGTAAGGGTTTGCAAAGCGAGGGAAAGATCAAGTGTGTGATGTTATAAAAACAAAATGGAGGAAAGATCAAGTGTGTCATGTTGTGGAAACAAAATGGATGCCAGAATGTTTCAGATTTGAACATCTATATGCACACCACCAAGGCCAAGCAAGCACATCAGTTGAGGCAGGTAGAAACTGAATGCTGTCGACTGTCATAAAATTCCTCACCAAACGTACATCACTGTCATTGTCAGGCGACTGTTAGGAAGATGGGTGTGCGATATCTATGTTGATTGCTGGATGAGGTGCACATGTAGGATCAGCTTCTTGCAAGGATGAATTCTGGATGAAGCTGAGTCGACAAGTGAAAGTGCAAAAGTCATTTAACACTGTCCCAAGATCACACTGAAAGTGAATGGGTGCTCCCTACCTTTTATCATATTTAGTGGTCCGTCAAACATAATGCCAGTCGAAAAGTACAATGAACTGTCTCCAGTGCCCTGTTTAAGCCCATTGTAGACCAGTGGCTGATTCAACACCACTGCAAAGTCACAGTTCATTCGTAGCAACCGTGAAGCATAAACAGACAAAAGTACAAGCACCAATTCATGTCTTACCAGGCACTTTGAGTGCTTGTTTACTCAATTTCAGTACTTGTGCTGACATGGGGCTGATTTATGTAAACTACAATGTCAAGGCCTATCATAAGATAGTGAATCAGTTTCTATCTTTGTTTCGTGGACTAAGAAGACTTAAAACCATGAAAGTGCAACTTCCCATTAAAGAGGACATCCTTCCTGTTGCTCAAACACATTGTTGAATTGCATTTCATTTACAAGAGGCCGTTGAGAAAAAGATTGAGATACTATTAAAGTACGACATAACTAAGCGATTCACTGGTAAGATGCCATGAGTATAACCTGTAGCGGTAGTGCTGAAAAAAAATAGTGGAGGAGCCATGCGTATCTGCGTTGACATGCGCCAAGCGAACAAAGCAATTGACAGAGAACAACATCCAGGTCTGCACATTGCTGATATGATTACACAGCTGAATGGCGCCAAAGTCTTTTTCCACCTTGATTTGAACAAAGGATATCATCAGCTGCAGAAGTTTTTCAGGATGTCATTCATCTCTCTGGGATGATTCTCGCATTGCTTTGTCCTCACAGCCTAGAAAACATACATTTCTTTCTGTTATTGTTTTGTAACGTGAACAGCCCCCACCTTTTTATTTTTGATCATTTTTTTCTTGTAGTAGGGTTAAGTATGTGTATTGTGCTTTGTGGGTTTTACAAATTAGGATCACATTTTCTATTGAATGTGAGGCTTGCCAGATTCCTAATAAACAAGCAAAGTCCCATATTATTGGTTTCACAGAATGAACCTTCCTAAAAACGCACTCGGGCTTATGTGCCAAAATCACCATGTGTGGAATGAATGGAAAATAAACGGAAGGGATTGCACTGCGTGGGAAAAAGGAACAGAGAAATACAAGAAAATCCATTCTTGCTTGAGAAGCTTAGCCTCAGGAGTTCAAAGTGAAGGGAGCAACTATGGCAGATTATGAGTGTGTGGCCACACAGGGACTTTGTTTGTGTTCATTTCAGGGTTAATACATTTGCACGTCTCAGAAAGGCACTTGGAGAGGTCACTTAAGAGAAACTGTCACAGAAGCACAGGATGATTGTCAGATCTATCAACATTCTCATTGAAAGATATAAGCATTCTGGTGCTAGGGAATGGCAGGGCTCCCTTTGTCTCATTAAATGATTCATTTGTACGTGGAAAAATTGGAAAAACCATATACATGATCTTTTTTCTTGGTCTTAATGTCTGATTTAGATTCTAGCAGACGGGTTACTCCGTCATAACATGCCAAACCCTATTTAGGCCCTTAGACCTCATGATTTGAAGCTGCAAGACTTTGGAAGTTTCTTGAACAGCATGGCTGCTATGACCATATAGAGGCTTGCTTTTGTGGGTCTAAATCCTCATAAAGTACCTTAAAGTTGCGTTTTCTCTATAGGGTCCTTGGGATAACTTTTATAGGCAGCTCTTATTACTCTTAAATGACTGCTAAAGAGTGTTAAAAATAGTTGTGTGCCACCTTAGTACAGTTAATGATCGTGTCTCACCACAACACAACTACAGGTTGTGTGTGTCACCCTGGTCCATCTTAAGGTTGTATGTCACCTTGTGCAACTAAGGGTTGTGAGTCATCCTAGTGCAGTTAAGGGTTGTCTCACCTTAATTCAGTTAGGGCTCTTGCGCCACCTTAGTGTAGTTAAGGGTTATCAGTCACATTAATGATGTGAGAAGAGCAGAGTGAGTAGCCCACATGAATGGGAAAAGAGCAGTGTGAGCAGCGCACATGTATGTGAGAAGTGAGCAGCGCACATGGATGTGAGAAGAGCAGTGTGAGCAGCGCACATGGATGTGCAAAGTGAGCAGCTCACATGGATGTGAGAAGATCAGTGTGAGCAGCGCACATGGATGTGAGAAGTGAGTAGCGCACATGGATGTGAGAAGAGCAGTGTGAACAGCGCACATGATGTGAGAAGAGCAGTGTGAGCAGTGAAGAACCGGAATAACCCACTTACTGGGTCTTGGCGGCGGGGGAACCGCCCAAGTCTTCCATACCCTCCATACATAGTAAAAGGAGACACAGGAGCCTTTGTCTGCAGGAGGAACCCAGATTTATTCAAATAGCCCTGGCTATGGAACAGAATCCCAAGCTCGTTAGAAACAAGAAAGAGGAGGCTGCTGCTTTACTTCGCAGCTTACAAGCCTTTTATACATTTTTACTTCACTCTTTTGGTATTCAGTCCATTGTTCAATCAGGGCGGTGTTTGCAGTTGATAACCTGATAATGGCGATGTTTGTAGTTGGTGACCTGGTCAAGGCTCGGCACTCAGGTCATTGTCAGCTTGATTAAAGCTTGGTCATTCAGGTCATTGTTCAATCAGCTTGATCAAAGCTTCGGTGTTCAAACCAATTGTGTACTTCCCCCATAGCTGTTTCCTTTGCCTCAAATTGTAAAGCGCTCTGATATCCTTCGGGATCAAGTTTGCGCTATATAAAACTTTATAAAAAAAATAAAAAATCACATAATACAGCCAGTCACAAATGCTTTCAATTAAAGAGATGACGTCCTAGTTTTTGGGTCCACACAAAAGGAACATGATAAAGCTCTTACACAAGTACGTTGTATACTTGTCGATGCAGGTCTCACTTTAAATGCTGCAAAGAGGGAGTTTCATCGAACCAAACTCAAGTTCTTCGGTGAATCCTTTTCTAATGTGGGAATAACTCCATATCCAAATAAAGTGCAGGCCTTGTCATCCAGTTCTCCCCGATAAGATGCAACTACACTGAGATCCTTCCCCTGTATGGCCAGTTACTGATCAAGGAATATACGTGACATTGCCACTGTAAGTGCCCCATTGAGAGACTTAACAAAACAAAATGTCCCATTTCATCAGGTGAATATGAACAAAGCTTCAAGAAAAATCAAACATACAATTGAGAACGTCACTGATTTGGCATACTTTGATCCAAAATTGAAGACAAAGGTTATTGTTTATGCAAGTTCAGTGGGGTTAGGTGCCATGCTTGCCCAGCACACCGGACATCCGCATGCCCCACGACACAATGTCGCTTATGCTAGCCGATGTCTGTCATGTACAGAACATACCTATTCACAACCTGAAAAAGAAGGACTTGCTATGGTGTGGGCTTATGAGCATTTTCATGTGTTTCTATATGAAAAGTGTTTCACAGTTGTAACAGACCACCAAGCATTGGTCACCGTTTTCGGAAATCCTAAAGCCAAGATGCCACCTCTCATTGAGAAGTGGGGGTTGCGAATCGGGAGTATGATTAAACGATTATGCATCGTCCAAAAAAAAGATCAACATCTTGCAGACTACTTATGACGTGTGCCAATACAGTGTCATGGCACTACTTCTAAAGCGGCTGATGCTTATTTGAACTTAATTGTGAAATGCAGTACCCCTGCTGCCATATCAGTAGACTAAATCATTGCTGCCACAAGTTCTGACAGGGTTTCGCTAGCACTCAAAGACATTATTACACATCAATTGTGACGAAAACATAATCAACATCTTCCTGGGGACCTTGAATACCAGAAATTCAAAAATGTGCAGGAATAACTTTCAGGAAACTCCAGAAGGCATCATTTACAAGGTTCACGAATGCCATACCTAAGAGTCTGAGACAACAAGTTATTGAACTGGCTCATGAGGGACACCGTGGAGTTGTTGCAAAAAAACAAGACCTATGGGACCGAGTGTAGTTCCCTCGTCAAGAAGAAAGAGTTTAATAAGAGTTAAAGGCATATCATATGGGCAACTGCTTGTCATACAAGACAACCCCACATCTGTTAAACATGTCTGATCTTCCCAAGCATGCACTTGCAATTGATTACTTTGGACCCCTTTACAATGGAAATCATCTACTAGCAATTGTTGATGATTATTGCCATGTTCCCCTTGTGGAAGATCTGCCATCTACTACTCATGACAGAGTCATTGAGAGAATAGAAAGTATCTTTGCAACATTGGGTGTTCCTTCGATTTTGAAATCTGACAATGGCCCGCCTTTCAATAGTCGAGAATTTAAACATCTTCTCACTCATCTAAATGTCAAGCATCAGAAAAGTGCTCCTCTTTGGCCACAGGCGAATGGCATGGTAAAGAGATTTATGAGCACCCTCAAGAGACCGTTTAGCACACTTTACTGGAAAAGCTTGAACTCAAATCAGTTCTTCAGTCTGCTCTTCATGCAACTTCCTATTCTACCATGGGTGAAAGCCCTGCATCCTTGATGTTTGGGAGAGCCATAGGTACCAAATTGCCTCAATGAACCACTGGGAGAACTATGGCATTGATAAACTATGCACTACTGATATGTCTCACAACATATAATAAAGCCATATGCAGGCAGACGCTGCTGCTGCACTTGGAGCACTGTGTTCAACAGAGAAGACCAGGTTACTGTCAGGCAGAAATGGAAACGCAAGTCTGATACTCCATTTGATGCAGCCACTCTAAGGTTTCTGACTAGTAAATAACACATGGTGACTTCTAACAATCCTGTAATGTCTATTAGTGAGATTCTTTGCATTTCAGGCCCTTGTCTCAACCTGCCCCAACTCCAGATGCTACAAGTGAGACTTGTCCACCTGAGAATCCAGAGAGCCCATTGACTGTCCCAATGTCTCCGTCACCAATGCCAGTCATGAACACTTCTCTAGGTATCTCCGAAGCCTCACATAACCAGCTCTGGGCAATTGATTCGAGCACCAAAACAACTTATTGAAGAGTTATAATGTATATATGTATTCTTTGATACTTTTTATTTAACAAATGAGGGGGATGTTTTGTCTTGTGAGTTCGAGATGACGGGACCCTTTTGATTCCTGACTGACTCCATTGACAGTGACATAAGCGTGTGGGCGTGGGTGATAGAATTCATGATGCAGAACGTTCAGTTAACGGTTATAACCTGAGGAATAAAGATGTGCAATACCAAGCTCCGTGTGTGGCTTGATCATTTGCATATACCCTGGGTGGGGAGGACACTACAGTGAGCATCCCCCTTTTATTATGCCCTGAATCCCATGTGTGAACTCAAGCACCCTAAAACAGGGCAGAGCAACATAACAGAAGAAACTATAACTTTTGATGCAAAGCATTTGCCGGAACTTCTTGGACGCGGCGCCTCGTTCATTCACTGTTCAATAATAACTCTCCAACAGGTTATATTGTGTTTGTGTAATCAATGCTGCGTCTGAGGGTCCTGCACAGGGAGCACTTCTGTGCCCAGAAGCGAAAGGTGCTCAATCTTACCGTCAAGATGTGCAAAGTTTAATCTCTGTAATGACTACGGCTGCTGCTGACTCCAGGGCTCCACCGGCTCTCTAACTGGAAGTGCCTCCTGGGGTCCAGCGTAGTGACTCATACCGAGAGCAGCAGCAGAGCCAGGCACCCTTCGAGCTATTGGTTTGCTTTTATTTTTTACGGCGCGTGGGAGATGAAGCTTTCCAATCAATTCGCCTCCTACGCACATCAGCCGCAGGGCTCGGACCTTATCGCATGCCTAGCAGGGGGTGGGGGGCAGGGGAGGGGCCTCCTTTGGGTTTCACGGTTGTAACATAAAATGCCTGCGAAAACCATAGAAAAGGAACATGTGGACCAGAACATTGCGCCATATTAATATTTGAATGTGAAATTCATCAGCTGGGATTTGACAATGAAGGAACATTTTCAGCAAGGATGCGGTCTTTGATAAATAATAATAAGATGCACTTGTAAAACGGCTTTGTAACGCAGATTCCTGCGGAGATTTTGGCTAAATGATAACTGACGTCAAAGACCAGGGAGGGACGCCTATTGTTGGCTACTGGGGAATGTCTGGATATACACAGACTGGTTCTATCTCGTTCATCGCTCTTCAGAGGCCTTGCTGCTGGCTGTGTGAAAATGTTATACCATCGCTTACTGTCTGCCCAGCAAAGAGTTCTGCTACAACTTAACAGCAGTTCTTAATATGGGATCCGCGGACTGCTTGTGGTTCGCAACGAATCAGGGCATCCACGACTGTTTAGGTAAATTGTATTTTTTTTCACAGTTTAATAAAATACTGTAAACTCATACATAAAAAGCAAAATATAAAATGAAACGTGCTCTGTAAATATGAGACAATTTGCAATTGAGGATAAGCATTAAGCTGGTATCATTTGCTTGAGTCATGGTAGCAGCACAAGCACATCAAACAAAATCTGGTAGGGACAACTGGTGGCCCCAAGTAAAGCAATGGTATGCACCAACAAAAGGGAGCATGCAAGAAAAGCAAAATAGTCAAAGGGATACGAACAATCAATCAATCAATCAAGAGTATTTGTAAAGCACGCTACTCACCCGCTAGGGTCTCAAGGCGCTGGAGGGAGGGGGCGGTGGGGGTTGCTACTCCTCGAAAAGCCAGGTCTTGAGTTGCTTCCTGAAGGAAAGATGGTCCTGGGTGAGTCGTAGGTGGGTGGGGAGGGTGTTCCAGGTCATGGCCGCCAGGTAGATGAAGAATCTTCCTCCGGTGGTGGTTCTGCGGATCCGTGGGACGAGGGCGAGGCTGGCGGAGCGGAGCTGGCCGGTTGGTGTGTAGAACGTGAGGCGGTTGTTGAGGTTTTCGGGGCCCAAGTCGTGGAGAGCCTTGTGTGCGTGGGTGAGGAGTCTGAACGTGATCCTTTTGTTGACGGGGAGCCAGTGCAGGTCCCTCAGGTGGGCTTAGATGTGGCTGTGTCGGGGGATGTCCAAGACAAGTCGTGCTGAGGCATTCTGGATATGCTAGAGTCCAGCATACCACTTTATCTTTAACAAATAAAAACCAAATATTGGAAAGTTCCTACCTTCCCATTTAAATTCAATGTTTCATATATATTGGTTGTGAATTAAATAAAATGTCCCCATTTGTGTATTTGTTTGATCTATACTTTTTCGGTATTTTTGTGTTTGTATTGAGGTTCAAATTATAGCTAGTGCATTGGCAGGAGTCCCCAGCTTCCAATAGTGATTAATTGGGGGTCCACAGATGTCGAAAGATTAACAACCACTGCAGTAGGATATAAGATGAATTGTGAATAGTTTCTACATGTAGGAGCTAGCATTAAGGGTGGTTACAAATCAGATTGTATCAGACTCAATATGTCACACTGCACTAGCAGATTCAGGGTTACATTGCGCTATAATTTATCAGGTAACACAAACCAATATCTATGTCACAGACTGACTGGGTGCTAATATTCTATTGGCTCAAACAATTCGATAAACTGTTACAAGGGTAAGTGAAGCTTTTATCAAAAAAGGAAACTTTTGCCAACTTCATGTTTGTTGGCTTTCACATATTTTGCAGTGTTACCTGCTCTTCGTCAAAGCCCCACAGATCTAGGAACCGAAGTACTTACTTGAACAGCGCTTGAACTTGCAAGAGTGAAAAAGAAGCACAGGTGCACCATAAATTGAAAAGTGCAAACACAACACAATAATTGTACAGGCACAAATAGTGACGTCCAGAGATGTGGTTTGATTGATTGATTTATTTGTCAACAGTAGAAAAACGAACAGCCGACGCGTTTCGTCCTGGAAAGGACTTCTTCAGGGCAAAGAATAAGAGGTAAGCTTATTATGCGGTGTATGCAGTCATGTATTGAAGACCAGAAAATAGGGTTCGGTTTCGCAATCTTTAATAAAAAATTATAATGTCAGAGCAACTGAAGGTCTCTGAAATATTACGATCCTCCAGGATGGACATCTTGCTGGGCTAGGAAGTAGGCTCTAAGAGAGTATATCGATCGTGCAGTAAGGTCAGTATTAATCCAAATATGAGTAAATATTTAGCAAAGGTGCACCAATTCCAAGGTGTGCACCTAAGTCTGAGAGTAACCACAAGACCTTAGGATATTCAAAGCGATTTGTCACCGGATGTTTTATTATTCCTCCACTGTATTTCGTGAGAAACGTTATAAACGAAGTTCCAAGCCCAGACGTCGTATCTCCTCAGTCCGTATAGCGCCTGATGACCTTGGAATTGGTGCACCTTTGCTAAATATTTACATGTCATGGTTCAAACGAGTCCCGAGAGAGTGGGAAACCGCCGGACAGTCACCTCAAAATACCGAAGATGAGGGGGATGGCCCCGCATGTGCTGATTGTCAAAAAAGTTTCCCCTTTGGGTGAACTTACAAATAGCCAATGCATATATACACATCATTTCACACAACATTAGTTTGAACAACAAATATGGAGCAAATTGATAACAACAACAGTAAATTAAAAAGGTACACAATTTATTTCAATTAAAAAACATAATACACAGTGTTGTATCACTAAAAATATACATATAACAATAAACATACAGTGGGAAAATTAATAAGGAAAATGATTCCAATTAAAATTGAGGTGACAACAATAGTCAGAGAATCTGATCACACTCCAAATCATATGTTCATATTGTAATAGGATTCAGAAAAGGGGGTGGTGATGAACAGAGTGTCTGAATTAAGCAGACCACTCTTACCCAGTCCAAAGATCAGGGCTTGATCCATCACAGACATGAGTCCCTTGCTCACTGCACCATCAGGATTCAAGCAAGCCGGGCCGACGACGGCTGAAATGCCAGAAACCGGTCCCCGGAAGCTTGTCTCCTTTCCGGTGAAGAATTGGCTTGGTAGTTTGGTCTGCCCTGTTCCCATGATGCACTGGGCCAGGGACAGACTAATTTGCATATAGCCAGGTTCTGAGCTGGGATGGTGCAGTGAGCTAAATAACGGTGATGGATCAAGCCCTGATCTTTGGACTGGGTAAGAGTGGTCTGCTTAATTCAGACACTCTGTTCATCCCCACCCTCTTTTCTGAATCGTTTTTGGCCACTATAGGTGTGGCAGGGTATACTCAGACATGAGTCCCTTGCTCACTGCACCATCAGGATTCAAGCAAGCCGGGCCGACGACGGCTGAAATGCCAGAAACCGGTCCCCGGAAGCTTGTCTCCTTTCCGGTGAAGAATTGGCTTGGTAGTTTGGTCTGCCCTGTTCCCATGATGCACTGGGCCAGAGACAGACTAATTTGCATATAGCCAGGTTCTGAGCTGGGATGGTGCAGTGAGCTAAATAACGGTGATGGATCAAGCCCTGATCTTTGGACTGGGTAAGAGTGGTCTGCTTAATTCAGACACTCTGTTCATCACCACCCCCTTTTCTGAATCGTTTTTGGCCACTATAGGTGTGGCAGGGTATACTCAGACATGAGTCCCTTGCTCACTGCACCATCAGGATTCAAGCAAGCCGGGCCGATGACGGCTGAAATGCCAGAAACCGGTCCCCGGAAGCTTGTCTCCTTTCCGGTGAAGAATTGGCTTGGTAGTTTGGTCTGCCCTGTTCCCATGATGCACTGGGCCAGGGACAGACTAATTTGCATATAGCCAGGTTCTGAGCTGGGATGGTGCAGTGAGCTAAATAACGGTGATGGATCAAGCCCTGATCTTTGGACTGGGTAAGAGTGGTCTGCTTAATTCAGACACTCTGTTCATCCCCACCCTCTTTTCTGAATCGTTTTTGGCCACTATAGGTGTGGCAGGGTATACTCAGACATGAGTCCCTTGCTCACTGCACCATCAGGATTCAAGCAAGCCGGGCCGACGACGGCTGAAATGCCAGAAACCGGTCCCCGGAAGCTTGTCTCCTTTCCGGTGAAGAATTGGCTTGGTAGTTTGGTCTGCCCTGTTCCCATGATGCACTGGGCCAGAGACAGACTAATTTACATATAGCCAGGTTCTGAGCTGGGATGGTGCAGTGAGCTAAATAACGGTGATGGATCAAGCCCTGATCTTTGGACTGGGTAAGAGTGGTCTGCTTAATTCAGACACTCTGTTCATCACCACCCCCTTTTCTGAATCGTTTTTGGCCACTATAGGTGTGGCAGGGTATACTCAGACATGAGTCCCTTGCTCACTGCACCATCAGGATTCAAGCAAGCCGGGCCGATGACGGCTGAAATGCCAGAAACCGGTCCCCGGAAGCTTGTCTCCTTTCCGGTGAAGAATTGGCTGGGTAGTTTGGTCTGCCCTGTTCCCATGATGCACTGGGCCAGGGACAGACTAATTTGCATATAGCCAGGTTCTGAGCTGGGATGGTGCAGTGAGCTAAATAACGGTGATGGATCAAGCCCTGATCTTTGGACTGGGTAAGAGTGGTCTGCTTAATTCAGACACTCTGTTCATCACCACCCCCTTTTCTGAATCGTTTTTGGCCACTATAGGTGTGGCAGGGTATACTCAGACATGAGTCCCTTGCTCACTGCACCATCAGGATTCAAGCAAGCCGGGCCGATGACGGCTGAAATGCCAGAAACCGGTCCCCGGAAGCTTGTCTCCTTTCCGGTGAAGAATTGGCTTGGTAGTTTGGTCTGCCCTGTTCCCATGATGCACTGGGCCAGGGACAGACTAATTTGCATATAGCCAGGTTCTGAGCTGGGATGGTGCAGTGAGCTAAATAACGGTGATGGATCAAGCCCTGATCTTTGGACTGGGTAAGAGTGGTCTGCTTAATTCAGACACTCTGTTCTTCACCACCCCCTTTTCTGAATCGTTTTTGGCCACTATAGGTGTGGCACGGTATACTCAGACATGAGTCCCTTGCTCACTGCACCATCAGGATTCAAGCAAGCCGGGCCGACGACGGCTGAAATGCCAGAAACCGGTCCCCGGAAGCTTGTCTCCTTTCCGGTGAAGAATTGGCTTGGTAGTTTGGTCTGCCCTGTTCCCATGATGCACTGGGCCAGGGACAGACTAATTTGCATATAGCCAGGTTCTGAGCTGGGATGGTGCAGTGAGCTAAATAACGGTGATGGATCAAGCCCTGATCTTTGGACTGGGTAAGAGTGGTCTGCTTAATTCAGACACTCTGTTCATCACCACCCCCTTTTCTGAATCGATTTTGGCCACTATAGGTGTGGCAGGGTATACTCAGACATGAGTCCCTTGCTCACTGCACCATCAGGATTCAAGCAAGCCGGGCCGACGACGGCTGAAATGCCAGAAACCGGTCCCCGGAAGCTTGTCTCCTTTCCGGTGAAGAATTGGCTTGGTAGTTTGGTCTGCCCTGTTCCCATGATGCACTGGGCCAGGGACAGACTAATTTGCATATAGCCAGGTTCTGAGCTGGGATGGTGCAGTGAGCAAAATAACGGTGATGGATCGAGCCCTGATCTTTGGACTGGGTAAGAGTTGTCTGCTTAATTCAGACACTCTGTTCATCACCACCCCCTTTTCTGAATCGTTTTTGGCCACTATAGGTGTGGCAGGGTATACTCAGACATGAGTCCCTTGCTCACTGCACCATCAGGATTCAAGCAAGCCGGGCCGACGACGGCTGAAATGCCAGAAACCGGTCCCCGGAAGCTTGTCTCCTTTCCGGTGAAGAATTGGCTTGGTAGTTTGGTCTGCCCTGTTCCCATGATGCACTGGGCCAGGGACAGACTAATTTGCATATAGCCAGGTTCTGAGCTGGGATGCTGCAGTGAGCTAAATAACGGTGATGGATCAAGCCCTGATCTTTGGACTGGGTAAGAGTGGTCTGCTTAATTCAGACACTCTGTTCATCACCACCCCCTTTTCTGAATCGTTTTTGGCCACTATAGGTGTGGCAGGGTATACTCAGACATGAGTCCCTTGCTCACTGCACCATCAGGATTCAAGCAAGCCGGGCCGACGACGGCTGAAATGCCAGAAATCGGTCCCCGGAAGCTCGTCTCCTTTCCGGTGAAGAATTGGCTTGGTAGTTTGGTCTGCCCTGTTCCCATGATGCACTGGGCCAGGGACAGACTAATTTGCATATAGCCAGGTTCTGAGCTGGGATGGTGCAGTGAGCTAAATAACGGTGATGGATCAAGCCCTGATCTTTGGACTGGGTAAGAGTGGTCTGCTTAATTCAGACACTCTGTTCATCAACACCCCCTTTTCTGAATCATATTGTAATAGGAGTATTTGAATTCATAAAAACTTAATGTGTCATAGCTCAAAATGCATCGACGCGTTTCGGTTTGGCACTTGTTTTTAAAGCCAACACCTTCTTCAGGATTACAAAATGAAATTCCCACAATTCATATAATAATATCTTTTTGACCGGTCAGACAGAAACCTCAAGACTTCACATTTGTCCACGATACCATATAATGGTTATCTGGGTGGTACTGTTTATTGCATATAACGAGTTCAACTACTGATATTTAATATGCCGACTTCCACACAGTTTGTCGTTTTAAGCGACCCGATTGCCGTTTCCTAATGCAGCTAGACCTCCTGCAGTCTGCTTCTTATGCGTGGATCAGCGCCAAAGGGGTACGGGGCATCACAGTGTCAACTTGGAGAGGCGGCAACTCCACGGAGAATCGAACATGAATCAGCCGTCAGCCAAGAGGGCATCCCGGGCAGCCCCAGAGACACTGCGGAACACTCTGAGAGGTCGGAAGTCAGCGGAAATCCCCGGAGTCAGAAATATTGTCTCAGACCCAATCCGACTCCCAGCCAAAGACTAAATGACTATGCATGGTGCCTGGGCAAGGCTCGAGGGTCACCCTAGGAGGACTAAGTTTGGAGGGATGTACTGACAGAGCCACCCGGCCCGTCCACACACCCATGCACACACACACACACCGAGGGCGGGCTCGTTCGAGGGTATAAATAAACGGGCGCGAGACCCAGTGAAGTAGTCAGCCTGCGTGTGTCTTATTAAAGTGTATCTAGGCCCCACTTCGTGGCATAGGTTGTCATTGCCCCGTGACTCCCGTCACCACAGGTAGGAAGGGGGAATGAACAAGCGCGGAGGGGAAACCTTTTTTCTTGAGCTCCAACAGTTGCTCTGTCTTGAAATCATTCTGATTTAAAACTATGCCACATGCCCCAATCTCATGAGTTAACCTGCCTCTGAATGATGAGTGTTGCCTTGGTCGAGGTACGAGGCAGACAGGGATAAAGGGAGCCACATTGCCTCCTTGCCTGAGGTGCGCCGGTGAAAAGAGAGCAGATAGGAGTCAAAGAACTGCTTCAGACCAGGGGCCTGCTGTTCTAAGGAGGATATTGTGCGCTCATTTGCCTAGTTGACACTAATGGGTTCTCTGTATAAGTATAAAATGACATGGCACGTGACATAAATAATGCTGCTGAACAGCATTAAATCTATTCACACATAAGATTCAGGGTGCTCACATGGCCAGATTACAAAAACACAACTGACAAGGCAGGAAGATACTAAGTTGAAAAAACGCTGAAGAGGTCAAATATAAGGCACAGTGTACTCTCCCTGCACAACAGGGGTTTTAATAAAGAGGAAGCCTGTTGTTCCCTTTGGTGTGATGAAAATGCAGATAGACCAAGAGGGATATATGTGATGGTAGCGGGTAGACAGGATTGGGAGGAAGTACTTCTGGCGAACATGCACATTCCTAATGTTGTCCAGGCGAAGTTCTTCAACTCCCGGTTTCTTCGGTCGACTCTTCGGTGGTGGTGAAAAGGTGGATTGACACAGATCATTTCCACCTCTACCATCCTTAGATACATTGCAGTGGCAAAGGAGGTATTGTATTGCATATGAACTGGGACTTCATTGATTCCTAGCATGCGTTTAATCCAGAGGTCAGGAAATAATTATTTTTAAATATACATCTGATCTCAAAGTCAGATCGTACAAGGTATATGACAAAGTGGTTGTTGGACCCTGACAGACATAACCCACTTCTCCGACACATACTCTGGGTTAGGCGTAGAACTATAATTCCATGCTGGAGATTTCAGACAGCTGTGCTGGAAGATCCTGTGTTCAGGCAAACAATCATGGATGAAACGAGACACTACTTTAGGATAAAATTATTGATTTTACGAGACAATTGTAGATATTCTAGTACCATAACTATTTCTGAGACTGCTTACCAGAAGGGGAAATTACACCACACCATGAAAGAGGCCTTGATAGTCTGCTTCTCCAATCCTGGTCAAGACACTCATGATAAACAGCATTCAGTCCACTTTAGATGCAGAGCATCAAATATAATGTTCTTGTTAAAATGATAGCGAACCGGATAATAACAACCCAGTCATCGACTGGTCTCTCAGATCAAAGTGGATTCGTACCCCTCTAGAACTCTTCATCTAATATTAAATGTTAGAAACAAGTTAGCTCACCACATACCTTTAAACAAATACAGTTTCAAGATGTATAGTAATATATCATAATAGATAATTGCAAAACGAAAAAGGTCTCCCAAATGAATCCAGTGAGTCTTTAAAATACTAGAAAAGTCCTTCCTTTATTCTTTTGTGTTATTATTCTTCAGACTTCGTTCGTTTGTTAAAAACACAATACAAGATTCATAGCTATATTTCTTGTATTTTTGGTTTTCCCAAATTGGCGGGGACATAGGTAGGCCACGTTCCCGGCTCTTTGCACCACAACTCTGTTCAAACTTTTAAGCACTAGACTGACTGGTGCAGGCCCTGAGTACCCTGACCTTCTAGCTCTTGTCTTGCCTAATATTACATTTTGGTTCAATGTGCTTGAGCGGACATCAATTTTGACTCCTAACACTGTTTTAACTGCTGTGGACTTAAATAAGGCCTTTTACATGGTCAATTAAAAGTACATCTTCGAGAAGATGTGGAGAGTGAATTTAGGAGATAACATTGCATAGTCTCCAATCTTCTGGGCTCGAATGAGCCAAGTAATATCACCATTAATCTTTGCATTGGCTATGCAACCCCTGGCGAATATCATCCCAGCATTTAAAAGGTAAATGAGTATTGGTTCACATAATTTCTCTGCATCCAGGTGACTTGATGCATTTGATGAAACTCGCTACGGTCATGATTTCACCAGCACGCACTCACTCTCATTGTGAGGCAAGCCTTAACACGCATGCTCGTTCTCGCTCTTTAAGAGCTATATTCCCCTTCATGAAACCCACCCATGCCCCGTGCAATCAGCACGCGATTTTATGCCAATGGGTAGTATTATCTATCATGATCTGTGTTGATGGATAGATATTACGTGTATTGCATTGAGTATTACATGTATTACACTTGTTGCTATATTGCACTTATTGGTTAAAGCAATTTGTGTTGCCATGCATACGTGATTGTAACAATGCTTGTTTGAAGGCGATACAAACAATGTGGGTATAGTACGATATCCTATCCTAAATCGTAATCGCATACATGGGCACGATCTGCGAGTGCTTAGCATGGAGGAAAAGTGGAGGATTGTGCCCTCACGATTTGTCAGCAGTAATCCGAAAATGGAATGCAGACATTCTTTGAAAGTTTTACGCCTGTTTTTCGCCCTGGTGGCCTATAGGCCGAGGGCTTTTTCAAGGCAAGGTGCAGGTAGAGATCGTGATTCTCTAAAAAGTCGGTATCTCTCTGAGACTGCTTACCAGAAGGGGAAATTACACCACACCATGAAAGAGGCCTTGATAGTCTGCTTCTCCAATCCTGGTCAAGACACTCATGATAAACAGCATTCAGTCCACTTTAGATGCAGAGCATCAAATATAATGTTCTTGTTAAAATGATAGCGAACCGGATAATAACAACCCAGTCATCGACTGGTCTCTCAGATCAAAGTGGATTCGTACCCCTCTAGAACTCTTCATCTAATATTAAATGTTAGAAACAAGTTAGCTCACCACATACCTTTAAACAAATACAGTTTCAAGATGTATAGTAATATATCATAATAGATAATTGCAAAACGAAAAAGGTCTCCCAAATGAATCCAGTGAGTCTTTAAAATACTAGAAAAGTCCTTCCTTTATTCTTTTGTGTTATTATTCTTCAGACTTCGTTCGTTTGTTAAAAACACAATACAAGATTCATAGCTATATTTCTTGTATTTTTGGTTTTCCCAAATTGGCGGGGACATAGGTAGGCCACGTTCCCGGCTCTGTGCACCACAACTCTGTTCAAACTTTTAAGCACTAGACTGACTGGTGCAGGCCCTGAGTACCCTGACCTTCTAGCTCTTGTCTTGCCTAATATTACATTTTGGTTCAATGTGCTTGAGCGGACATCAATTTTGACTCCTAACACTGTTTTAACTGCTGTGGACTTAAATAAGGCCTTTTACATGGTCAATTAAAAGTACATCTTCGAGAAGATGTGGAGAGTGAATTTAGGAGATAACATTGCATAGTCTCCAATCTTCTGGGCTCGAATGAGCCAAGTAATATCACCATTAATCTTTGCATTGGCTATGCAACCCCTGGCGAATATCATCCCAGCATTTAAAAGGTAAATGAGTATTGGTTCACATAATTTCTCTGCATCCAGGTGACTTGATGCATTTGATGAAACTCGCTACGGTCATGATTTCACCAGCACGCACTCACTCTCATTGTGAGGCAAGCCTTAACACGCATGCTCGTTCTCGCTCTTTAAGAGCTATATTCCCCTTCATGAAACCCACCCATGCCCCGTGCAATCAGCACGCGATTTTATGCCAATGGGTAGTATTATCTATCATGATCTGTGTTGATGGATAGATATTACGTGTATTGCATTGAGTATTACATGTATTACACTTGTTGCTATATTGCACTTATTGGTTAAAGCAATTTGTGTTGCCATGCATACGTGATTGTAACAATGCTTGTTTGAAGGCGATACAAACAATGTGGGTATAGTACGATATCCTATCCTAAATCGTAATTGCATACATGGGCACGATCTGCGAGTGCTTAGCATGGAGGAAAAGTGGAGGATTGTGCCCTCACGATTTGCCAGCAGTAATCCGAAAATGGAATGCAGACATTCTTTGAAAGTTTTACGCCTGTTTTTCGCCCTGGTGGCCTATAGGCCGAGGGCTTTTTCAAGGCAAGGTGCAGGTAGAGATCGTGATTCTCTAAAAAGTCGGTATCTCGTCTCTGGGGTCCTGTTCCAGGACACCAGGGCGAAACACGTGTCGGCTGTCCTTTATCCACAGATGTAACATGAAATAAAAACTATGCACGTAAAACTTTCAAAAACGTCTATATTTCATTATCGGATTACTGCTGATGAATAGTGAGGGCACAATCCTCCACTTTTCCTCTATACTTACCCTTACAATGGCTCTTGGGTGAAGCCTTTCGCAAGGAATGTGTCACAACACAATTGGGCCCTGACAATTGTAGCACCGAGGCCCAGAAATTTCCACCCAAACATTTATCCACTGCGTGTGGTTAGCAGTTGGCATTGCAAGGTAACACGGTCTCCCGTTTTGCCAGTTTCAGCATGAACAGTTAAAATGTCATACACTCGACGTGCGGCGGTCATCTTGGGTGTGGCAGAGCTATAAATAGCCACACCCAAGTTACAGAAGGCGCTTAGCCTTCCGCTTGTTGTAAAGGAGACAGTAGGTTCTGGTTCCGCAACGCTTACCTGACAATTTGCCTCAACAGCTTCTGGAGTCTTTGTGGTTCGGTCTTTTCTCTCAGTGAATCATCGTAGTGAGACTTCCAGAACGCCTGCAAAACAGAAAACAGAAAGCTAAGTACAATTGTTTGTATTTCATGGCGCCTTGTGCAAGAAAGCATTAGCATTGTACCTGCTGAACTACAAAACAGAAATTTTGGGGAACATTGCTTCTTGATGCAAGGAAGCAATTTGAAGAAGTTACAAAGTTGTTGAGGAACAGAACTTACAATTGTAAAGGCTCCAGAATGATAGGAGGCCCTTATATTTTATTGTAGTGTGTGTTATTTACACTGTTTTTTACAGTAATCATGATGGTGAGATTCGCTGGAGTATGTGCAAGTAAGTGCAGCGCATCATTATACACCTTTTAAAACCCAATGTATGTACCTTCTGTTAGTGACTTGCACCTATTTTTTGTCAATATAAAAAAACCTTCACCCATTGTAGCTACGCCATCCCGTCTTGAACAAATGTCTCGCAACAGCAACTAGTCACCAGACAGCGGCAACACGACAATCATACGACAACACGGACGCGACTCAGCACACCTGTAGATCGCAGGTAGGATTACGAACAGTCAGAAACACACTAATAATAAACTTAGGCAGTAGAGCATAGTGTAGAAGTGTCGTTGTAAACAGCAGTCAATATTGATGATACTTCCATCATGTTGCCTTGCAGGTCAACAACAGGAACACGGTAGCGTCCAGTATCCAGCCCTCCTCCCCAACTTTTTTCGCATATCCTTAGTGGGTATTTAAACACACAGGTTGTACGATAGGGGATTGGAAAGTTTGGCACATGGCGTCTGTGCGAACTTCAACAAGCACTCAACATGGAAGAGTGCTTTGTGATCAGTCTGACAGAAGGCTAGGCCCAAGGATACTAGTTCGCCCAGACGCTATGGATCCAACTTCTCAGGTATCGTTGAATGACATAGCTGCCATCTTGGCTGATAATAAGGCAGAAAATGCTAAATTACGTAAGGATATGTCCGAGCTACAAGCAAAAATGCAAGCCTCTGTGCCGTCAAGTTCCGCCACCTGGGGGTTTCCCCTAAGGAAAAATCAATACTGAAACCTCCCGTTTTCAGCCTGCTATGTAAACATTGCATAATAGTTCTCCTTCGTCAGCAACACAATTACAAGTAGTGACACTGATTACTGTCCTGTTAGCACCCCCAGAACGATTTTATGGAGACAGTGCTAAATTCACTGTTTTCATGAATCAATGCTATTTGCACTTTATTGCTAAACAAACCGCATTCTCAGATGATTCCTCTAAGATTGCCTTTATTCTGTCCTATCTAGGAGGGGACGCAGCTCTATGGTCAGTTCCATTTGTGGAGCGTGATGATCCCATTCTCTATGAGCTGAGACGATTCAAAAACACCATGAAAAAATTGTTTGCCAAACACATGTTTGTGCAAAGCGCAGATCACAAACTATCTAAAACAAGGCTCTTCGGATTTATTACATTGTATTTCACTCTTCAATAGACTAGTGAAAAAAGCCAATTCGCCAGAAGAAAAAACAGTGTATCTATTTTACAGGGGTTTAAGGGACGAATTAAAGCACATGGTAACCCAGATCTAAGATCCCCCAGAGTATTGTGAGCACGTCATTGTTTTAGTGGTAAAATGAAATCATCGTTTAGCAGAAAGAAAAGGTGAGAAAGGGCGAGCAGATCACATTGGACGAACAGATCACAAACTGTTCACATTCAAGGAAAAGACAACCCTTAAGAGTGAGCCAGTAATCAAGATAAATATGGGGAAACCAATGCAGATAGGAACCATTAGAGGGCCCCAATCCTCCCAATAAAATTACACCTAAAACAAGTGAAGTCGCAGTCACTCAACAGTTGGAAAACCAGAGAGCTCGACGAAAGACGAGGTCAGTTTGTCGAGTGAACACACCAGCTTGGCCTCCACCACCCACGGTCATTGAAAGACAACAATCGGTCCTGGTTTGTGGACGCTCTAATTGATTCAGGAGCTACAGGCAACTTTATAGATACCCAGTTCCTACAAGACTTAGGATTAAAAACTTCACAAAAGGATAGGCCAGAAACAGTCAGAGCAGTGGACGGAAAAGAACTAACATCTGGTTTAAAACAACCACACACAGAGACTCTAGTATGACATGTTCTACGAAACATACTGAACAAATCACATTTGATGTTATTGACGTGCCACAGTTCCGCCTCATATTAGGCGTACCATGGTTAGTCAAACACAACCCAAAAATAGACTGCGTACAAAAGACCACAGTATTTCATTCAGATTACTGTCAGCATACATGCCTTCTAGATCAGGTAGTTGAACATCAAATACAAGGATACGACTTCTCTAGAAATTCCAAAAGTGTATTATTTTTGGAAGGTGTACCTACTGAATATTCCGACTTACTGGATGTTTTTGATAAAAAGAAAGTGAACACTCTACCCCCAAACAGGGATTTCAACTGCTGTATTGACTTAGTGCCTGGGACAACTCTACTGTGCAGCCGCATTTACGCTTTCACAGAGAAAGAGAATGAACACTTGCGAGAATACCTGGATGAATATCTCGCCAACGGATTTATCCGACATTCTAAGTCCCCAGTCTCTTCCCCACTGTTTTTTATACCAAAGAAAGGGGGAGAGTTACGCTCCTGCATCGATTATCGCGCATTGAACAATGTAACCATAAAAAATTGGTACCCTCTTCCCTTAATACGACATTGTTAGACCAAATCAAAGACGCTACCATCTATACAAAACTGGATTTGCGCGAGCCAACCACCTTGTTAGAGCCCAAAAGGGTGCTCAATGGAAAACAGCCTTCCGGACCAAATTTGGTCTCTAGGAGTACCAAGTGATGCCCTCGGACTGTGCAATGCTCCAGTTTTTTCAAAATGAGGTCTTGCGAGATTTCTTGGATATATGCTGTGTGGTAGACATAGACAACATCCTTATATATTCAAAAACTGTTGCTGAACATGTACAACAAGTGTGCGCCACTCTACGACAGCTTTTAAAACATTCATTATACATAAAATTTTCAAAAAGCTTGTTTCATACTACCAAGGTGGAATTTTTTAGGTTACGTAATTAGTCCCACAGGAATTTAAATGGCTCCAAAGAAAATTCATGCAGTACTAATCTGGCCCAGTCCTTCACCCGTGAAACAAGTTCAGAGATTTTAATAGTTTGCCAATTTTTGTAGGCGATTTATACACAACTTCTCTCAAACTATAACCCCAATTACTAAATTGTTGCGCAAGAATACCAAATTTGTAAGGAACAAGTTGGCTGAACAATCTTTTCAAGATTTAAGAAGTCAATTTACTTTGGTGCCAATTTTGATGCACCCTGATCCTTCTTTTCCCTTTATTGTAGAAGCTGATGCCTCTCAAATGGCCATAAGAGGCATCTTGTCGCAAAGACACAAAAAACACAGGGCAAATGCATCCCATAGCACATTATTCAAGGAAATTGTCAGCCACAGAACAAAACTACGCTATAGCTGATAGAGAATTATTGGCTATAAAAGCGGTATTCGAAGAATAGCGACATTGCTTGTTGGGTGCTCGTCACCCTATTACAATTTATACCGATCACCGTAATTTACAAACCTTACGCTCAGTAAAAGCACTTTCCTCTCGTCAACTGTGATAGACTCTATTTTTTAATGATTACAATTTCATTATCACTTATCGTCCTGGGAAAGAGAACAGAAAAGCGGATGCTTTATCTCGGGTGGGAATTAATTATGATATGTGCTCAACACAAGAAACTGTGCAACCAATTTTGCTGACACATTGTTTTCTGGTGGACATCACTACTAAAGACATACTCTTGGACATTCAGAAAGAAATATGTAAAAAAAAAAGAAACATGAATGGCAGGAACTCTATCCCCTGCCTCAGTGGAGAGATGATGTATTACTCATGAATGAACAGCTCTTTGTACCATTTATTAGTTTGCAAAATCAGGTTATACAACAACATCATGACACATTAATGTCTGCACATCCCGGAGTTACAAAAACATATCAATCTAAAAAAGACAATATAAGTGGCCTGCCATGTTTAACGACATACAGACTTATGTGGAGCTATATGTATACAAAATAAGCCAGTTCATCGCGCCCCCAGTAGGTTATTAAAACTCTTGCCGTTGTCCCAAAAACCATGGCACACTGTGTTCCTCGATTTTATAGTGGAGCTTGCCCAGACAAAAGAAGGGTTGACCATTTCACTCGCATGGCATATTTTATACCCCTGAAAAAACTCCCTTCAGCATTAGAATGAACTCACGTCTTTTTAAAAGAAAACATACGATTACATGGAATTCCATCTGTCATTAGTTCAGACAGGGGTTCTCAATTTATCTCCCATTTTTGGCAACATTTAGGAAAGTCGTTAAACATGGGTGTTTGCACGGAACGTACAAACCAAACCATAGAACAGTTTCTATGTTGCATGTTAACTGTTTGTAATCAAGAATGGGCAAGTTTGGGCTTTAGAATTTGCGTATATTAATTCAGATCATTTTTCCACAGGTATGTCTCCATTCTTTTGTGCACATGGTCATCATCCAAAGCATGTGCCTAGTCGAAACGTTACCCCCTTGAGTATACCATCTGCATGTGACTATGTCAAAAACCTGGTTTCCATCCAACAGCAAGCCCAATTCCAACAGGCAAAAGTAAAAGAGTCAAAAACAAATCGTTTATGCACACCGCATCACAAAACCTGCCTATGCTATTGGGGACAAAGTATGGTTAACCACCAAACATTTAAACCCTCCCCCTGCTGTAGAGATCAATGGGACTCCTGAACTTGAGGTAAAATCTGTATTAGACTCCAAAAGGATGCATGGAAAACTGCATTACTTAGTAGACTGGAAGGGATACGGTCCCGAAGAACGAACATGGGAACCTGTAGCTAACCTACAGAATGCCCCACGCTTAGTAAAAAGGTTTCAATCTCATTATCCAGACAAGCCGAAACCCATACCCCTGGTATTAGGGAGGATTTTGCGAGAGGAGTACTGTCATGATTTCACCAGCACGTACTCACTCTCATTGTGAGGCAAGCCTTAACATGCATGCTCGTTCTCACTCTTTAGGAGCTATATTCCCTTCATGAAACCCACCCCTGTCCCATTCAACCAGCATGCCAATGTATGCCTAGGGATATTATTATCTATCATGATCTGTGTTTATGTATAGGTATTGCGAGTATTGCGTTTCGTATTACATGTATTACACTTGTTGGTATATTGCACTTATTGGTTAAAGCAATGCGTGTTGCCATGCATACGTGATTGTAACAATGCTTGTTTGAAGGAGATAAGAACAATGTGGGTATAGTACGATATCCTATCCTAAATCGTGATAGCATACATGGGCATTGTTAGACCTGTCGGCCCTTTGGGTGGTCTTCCCTTTTTTAATTATTTATTTATGTCCCCTTTTGACTCCTAACACTTTCCATGTTTTCCTTTTTCATGTCCACTGGGATTTTTTTTTTATGTTGTCCAGGGGGCTAGGTGCTGCTGGGTTCCTATGATTTTCTGAGGCCTTGGCGCCCTTTTTGGAAGTGCCTTTTTGACTAAATGTGTAAACTCACAAAATGGTGGCTTATAACAGCCATGATTTTTACCTCAGGGTCTAGGGCCATAGGGAGCTATGGGGAGGTTCTAGAACCTTCTGTCTTGTTCTGGACACAGGGGACTAGGAGTATATAAGGCCAACACCTGGGCGGCCATTTTGTCATTCTGGGGCCAGTTGGAGTTTAGGCTGTGGCAGTAGGAGGTCAGCGCAGAGTGGGAAGCTTGACAGCCTTTTGGGGCTGCTCTTCCTGTTTCCTGACGTTACCCCACATCCACCGATCTAGCCCGATCAGGGTACCAGCCTTTAGCCCTGGTATCACCCAGGGTATGTGAGCCCCCAGAAGTGATCGCGACATCACTGGACTGAACTTCCTTGACCCCCCCTCTTCCTCCCTCACGACAAGTAAAACGGAGTGTAGCCGCAGTGTGACTTCGGGGCAAGAACTACTTTGCCTGCGGCCGCGTTCTGCCTGAGGTGGCCCTACCAACCCCAAGAACCTACCAGAGTGGTGGGTGGTTCAGCGACTCTTCAAGGCTTTACTGCAGTGGCGGACCTCCACGCGACAGGTGATAGAGGTGAGGTGTGTCGCGCGAAGTTGGCGGAGCATCCAAGCCGCGTAACAGTGCCGGTGAGGGGAGGCGGAAGCTGCTGAAGGAGGCCGCCGGGAAGAAAGGTGGGAGTGACGTCCCCGCCCCCTAAGCATTGGCGGCAGCGCAAGGGGAGGGGAGAAGCCAGTGGAGGCCGGACTTGGGCGGGAACTACCCCGGGTGAAGACCATCAGGGGGAGGAACCCCGAGGCACCCAGGAAGTACTGTCAGAGCCGGCGTGGGAAGAACCGTAGGAGCGCTCAAGCACAGCGGGATATTTGCTGACAGGAATTCAGCCAGGAATCAGCGCTGAGGTGGGCCGTCTCCATTTAACTTTTGTGAATAGTAAGGGAGCAAGGTCATTAGGAGAAAACCGTGACAGAGATTTTGGGCCCAAGCTGCGGGTAGTGGCTGGGAACCTTGACAGATTGTAATCCCCTCGCAGCTTAATGCCCCGATTTCTATTCTGTCTAAGTTAGACACTTTCCCCGTTTGTGAAGAGACTTTCCAGGAGGGCGGAGGGGAGATTCTTGTGCTATTAATCAACGGGACTCTTGAGTGTGGACAAACAAAAGCACACAGGAGGCCCTGGTACATGTTCACATGGATAAGAGAGAATATATTGCAGACGCATGTACTTAATTCGAGGTTAGAGAAATTCATGTTGGGAACTAGACAGGCCAGGCGACTGCAGCAGGAATTTAAAAGGCTAACTGTGATAAATGTGTAATTTGCTTATTCCATTTCTAGATTTGGTTGCTCAGAGATATTTATGAATACAACCGAATCACCTACGGAGCTATAAGTTGAACCCTGAACTTCAAAAGTGAAATAGCCAATGAACCGTGAGGGGTAAAGTACATACTAAATTCCTCATAGGGAAGTGTTGTCTTTATTGCTTACCTCATCTATTTTTGGGAACAAAAAGCTAAAAGGTGAAATAACAGGGTGAATACTGAAAGTCTTTCAACTTGTGGAAAAAGTATTTATTTATGTAAAGTAAAGTCTTAATAATGTCAGAAATTGAATGTGGAGACATGTTACTGTTCTGTATGTAATTCCTGCTAAGAGTCCAGAAAATAAAGTAAGCCGTATTTTTCTAAACCGGTGTGGCGTCCTTATTTTCAGTGGTGGAACGCTGGGTTACTGTGAGTGAGTTTTGTAAGCACAACACATTTGCCTTGGAGATTAGTTGTCCCCGCTCTGTGCCAGGCTACCCTATGTAGACTGGTAACCCCAGGTCTAACAGGCATGATCTGCGAGTGCTTAGCAGTTGGCATTGTAAGGTAACACTGTCTCCTGTGTTGCCGGTTTCGGCACAAATAGTCATACACACGTCACGTGGCGGCTATCTTGGGTGTGGCAGAGCTATAAATAGCCACACCCAAGTTCCAGAAGGCGCTTAGCCTTCAGCTTGTTGTCGAGGAGACAGCAAGTTCCAGTTCCGCAACGCTTACCTGACAAGCTGCCTCAACAGCTTCTGGAGTCTTCGTGGTTCGGTCTTTTCTCTCAGTGAATCATCGCGGTGAGACTTCCGGAACGCCTGCAAAACAGAAAACAGAAAGCTAAGTACAATTTTTGTATTTCATGGCACCCAACGCAAGAAAGCATCAGGATCATACCTGCTGAATTACAAAACAGAAATTTTTGGGAACATGTTTCCTGATGCAAGGAAGCAATTTGAAGAAGTTACAAAGTTGTTGAGAAACAGAACTTACAATTGTTAAGGGTCCAGAATGATAGGAGGCCCTTATATTTTATTGTAGCATGGGCTATTTACTCTGTTTGTCACAGTAATCATGATGGTGAGATTCGCTGGAATATGTGCAAGTAAGTGCAGCACATCATTGTACACCTTTTAAAACTCATTGCATTTACCTTCTGTAGGGTAACTTGCACCTCTTATTGGTCACTATAGAAAAAACCTTCACCCATTGCTGCTACGCCATCCCTTCTTGAACAAACACATCGCAACAGCAACTAGTCACCAGACATCGGCATCACAACCATCATACGACAACACAGACGCGATGCAGCACACCTGTAGATCGCAGGTAGGATAACGAGCAGTCAGAAACACACTAATGATAAAGTTAGGTAGTACAGCATAGTGTAGAAGTGTTGTTATAAACAGTAGCCAATATTGATGATACTTCCATCTTATTGCCTCGCAGGTCGACAACAGGAACACGGTAGAGTCCAGTTTCCAGCCCTCCTCCCTAACTTTTATCGCATAGCCTTAGTGGGTATTTAAACACACAGGTTGTACGGTAAGGGAGTGGGAAGTTTGGCACATAGCGTCTTTGCGAACTTCAACAAGCACTCAACATGTAGGAGTGCTTTGTGATCAATCTGACAACTACTTGGCTTGGCCAAGTTATAGAAGCTCTTGTGCAATTTGTACTTGCGTCAGAGTTACTGGTTAACAAGTCCAAGTGCTGTGAGGTCCTTATTAGGTTCTCACAAGCTACAGCATCCTGTCCTGCTCTGAGTCATACACTCAACAAACATTTCACGATTGGGGATCCAGGCTTAACATGCCACTGACGGCATAATTGAGGGGAAAAACATAGGAGAACGACGGCCATTAAGAAGCAATATTGCACTATGGAAAACATTTTTGAAGCGATAGATCGAACAGACATAATGTTGATCCTACTGTGTCTCCTTTACCACTTTACCAATCTGTAGATAAAATTACTCAGTAAAATATTTAAGGAATTAGATACCATATTATTGCCATTATTTTTAGAATAATAATAGGCACGGAGAAGCAATGCACAAACTAATGTACCCAGTTCGCAGAAAGGACTGGGGGCCTCTGACTATGACCTTTTTAGGGCTCGCCTTTCCTATTCCGCAGGAATAGGAAAAAGAGCCCTAATGCAGCTAAACCACCACTAAGGCCAAGGGCTCTCCCCAAAAGTGGATTTTGGGAAGTGCACGCCTCGTGCACGAGCTTGCCTGAGCCTTCTGCCTATCAGCCTGCCAGTTCTCCTCCCCTAATTATTCACTTCACTTATTCACGGCCGCAGGCCGTGACTCTGGCTCTTCAAAGGCTCTGCTCCCCGCCCCCCGCCTGCACTTCACGGCCGCCAGGCCGGGCCCCTGTCGCTTCATCTGCTTGCCTTCTGTCCCTTAATCTCCCCGTGACTCCCCCCTCACCTCTCCCACTCCACTGCTGACGTAAATAAATAATTTACTCTCTTAATTTCTATGCAGGTAAGTACTTAATCAATAATAACTCAATTCGGTTGAAAAAAACAGAGTCCGTGGTGTTAGAGTTCTAAGGGGTTTTATTCCTTAAAAAGGAATGGTCTGAATCAGAATATCATGTTCTGACCACCACACAGGGTGTCAGAAGGGATAGAGCGCTACATTTTATTTACAGTACATAGCTTATATACTTATTGTACAACATTAGAAACAGTATAGGAGGCGTAACAGCTGAGAGAAGACAAGATAACAGTATGCACGTGGTACAATTACGTAGGCAGAAGGCGTAAACTAGGCGTAACTGGAGGTGTGTTCTAGAAACGTCACAAGTAGGTGACACATGTGGGTGGCACTAAACTAGAGATGTTGCAATGTCAGCAGAAATCGGAAGCTTGGATGCGTGCGCAGCTGCATGACGTGTGATGCACGTGGGACTGGAGGGTGCATGGGGACTTGACATTTACACTGACGGAAAGAGACAGAAGTCTGGCATGTCAGAGCAACTTGTGCTTCTATCATATCTGATATCTGATGTTTAGGAACTAGACTATCTGAGCGGAAAGGTCTCTAGAGCAGAAGCTATTCTATACTAACTGTGAGTGCGTGTATAAGCGCCTGGGTGTCTGCAAGAGAAAGTGTGGGGGCCTGAGCCTTCCATGGAAGCATGGCAACGGAGGCTATGAATTACTTGAATTAATTGCATAAAGACAGGTCGGCCCTTTGGCCCTGCAGCTGAGGAAGGATGTTTACTGAAGCTAGCAGGCTGGAATGTATCTTCGGGGAGGAAAACAGATAACTCGAAGGTTATAGTCAATCTTGGCAGGCAGCAGGCTGAGCTTGAGCACGGAGGGCCGCGCTAGAAGTAAGTCAGAGTTCACGGGTACGGGGGGCAGCCTGGGCTGCTTGCTCTCAGAGTCAGAGAACAGAGAGGTCTGGATGGCAGAAATTCAGGCCTACTTGGGCAGAACTGAAAAACGTGTAGGATGCACCTTAAAAAGACGTTGGCAAGGCATACTTAGGAACGGACCATTGAACCCATTCATGGTGGGTCTGAAAGAAGACACGTTAACGGTGGACGCAAATGTATCTGCGTCTTCATAGCTGGCACAGGAGGGAAGTTACATGCACTTTAATCTCGTACATGGAGTCGGTGGGGTACTCGCTAGGGAACACAACTTGACCATAAAATTTATATTACCTCATTCCCTCCTTGTTCCCTACGGACCCTTCATGATATATCAATCCTCATGAATCGATCAGTCTGTTCTTGTAACATTATATGTTCATCTTTCTTTCTTTGACTGTTCAGGAGACAACTGGAATGCTCAATACATGACGTGGCACACAGTCCACATATCGCTGGCCCACATTGTAGGCACAGGCAGCAACTGAATACTACAACTAGACCAATGCCTAGGAAGGATAGGATCTTCCATCCCCAAGCGGATAACGTTGTCCAGAACCAACCGGACCAAGTCCAGGTGCCTGGATCCTGATGTATCAGACTTGCAATTTTATGAAGACGAGTAATAGCTTTGTATACAGATGGTGCGTTTTGTGGAATGAAAACACAGCAACTTGACCCGATGACCTTACAGGCTCCACCTCTATCTGCCAAGATGACGTCAATCACGAGACGATTTTGAAGGACAACAGTCCGTATAGCAGACTGCTCCTCTGTTAAGTTACCTAGAGCGGAGGCAGTTTCATTCACTACTGCTTCAAGGGTTCTGGTTAATCTACGTATCAGCTTACTATTAGATACAGTACCTAAGTAAGGGAAGAAACCTTTATTGAAATCTGTGTATTGCTCCCATGCCGTTTCAGTGTAGTCGACAATCGGGAGATCTCTTCGGAGTCTACTTTTTACTAGATTGGTATTTCTGTGATAATCTGGAGGAGCTAGGAAAACAGGTGGCAGTAGGAATGCAATATAACAGGTACCATCCCAGTCTGGGGGCAAACGTATGTATGCGGTATGACCACACACAAAATAAGAATGACGGGTAGCTTTAAAAGACGATTTACCATGATCACTGAATTCGACCACAGTAGTGCATTTACTATGACCTAAGTGTACTGAACCTTTCTTGCTAACACATAATTCACCTGTGACTGGTAGTACGGACATGACGGGCAGTACTGGTTCGGTTTCGGATTCTACAGTAAGGATCATAAGACTAATTGTGTAATTACCTAATCCATATACTTCATTTTCTAGGTCGGTTCCTATTCTAATGGGGAGTCCCTCCTGGTTAGGGTGACAGACGTGAAGCAGAACTAAGTTCAGGTTTCCCCAAACCCAGCTCCCATCGAAAACAGCAATATCAGGATCTAAGGAATTAATTATTTTAAACCATGCACCACATGAGCCATTGTGAGTGAACGGGTACGGAAAAAGAGGCAGAGCTCCCTTGTAATTCTGGTAGGGAGGGAGTCGGCCACATATCCAGCAGTTTGTAGCGTTATTTGTCTGATGGGAATGGTGCAACATACTAATGAATGTGTTATTGCGCAGCGCCAATCTGTAAGAGAGTTCATGTGCAGGAAGTTCACTAAAAGAGTGTTCAGCAGAAACATTGTAAGCAGATTGTTCATGCTTGAAGATAGGACAATATATGGGAAGCAGTAAACTGGCAATGATAACTAGAACACTTAGAAAAAACATTATTAACAGTGTCACTATACAGTGACTACGCAGTGATTTACAGTATGTACGTTTCTTTGCTTCTCTCTCTCTCTCTCTATCTCGATCTAGGGGATACATGTCAGAAACTATTTAACCGATTCACCTAGGGGAGGACTTAAACAATTAAACTGTCTGACTTGCTAGATCGGAGCTTCATACGGTAGAGTTCTTGGGGAGTTTTCTCCCGTTCGGTAACGGCAAAGTCTTTCGCTTTAACACAGTCCTTGATGGGGGTGGGCGAGTCAGAGTCCTGTTTTAATTCGGTCTTGAGTTCATTACAAAGTTTTATATGACTCGAGTGGACCCACCCCTTACGTCCTTCCAGTTTCACGGCGGTCCTGGTGGTAAGCAGAACGGTCTTCGGAGACTTCCAACGGGGCTCCAGCGGACTTTTCCGGTCGAAATTCCGGACGAGTACCAGGTCCCCAGGACGGACCTCATGCGCCTTTACATCGGTGTTGTCAGGGAAGGCTGCGGCAACCTGTGAACGACATGATTGGAGTGCAGACATCAAGGAGGCAAGGTAATCTGTCAACATGTTACTATCAACATCGGTTATTTTTCTCGGACTGGGCGTCCCCCACATATTCGGTGGTCTACCAAAAACCACTTCGTACGGAGATAGCCCTGATCTTGAATGGGCGACCATTCTCATGTAGAATAGTGCCACGGGCAGGGCGACTATCCAGTCGACCCCTTTATCCTGACATATTTTAGCAAGGCGTATCTTTAATGTCTGGTTATGCCTCTCTACAAGGCCAGCTGCTTCGGGGTGTCGGACACAATGGAATCTCCACTGATATCCTAGCAGTAAGGAAACTTGTTTCATTAACTCGGACGAGAATGGCTGTCCGTTATCTGAATACACGACACGAGGCAAACCGTACCGTGGGAAGAATTCACGAACCAGCTGCTTGGCAGTGGTCGGAGCAGTGTAATCTGATACTGGGTAATCTTCCGTCCAGCGGGACAGAGCACAGACAACTACGAGAACATATTTAAAACCTCGACAGCGGTCCATCTGGATATAATCCATCTGGAGGACTTCAAAAGGGTGATCGGGAGGATGAAATCCACCTTGCTCTACAAGGACGCTTTTACCTGGATTGAACTGACAACAGATCATGCAAGTACGCACTTTCTGTTTTGCTGCTGCTCGTAAGTGTTTGTTGTACCAGAGGTTCTGTAAACTGTCTAACATGGCTTTCTCTCCAAGATGGGCAGGACTATGTGCTGTATTTATCATGCTTTGAACCATTGAGTCAGGAAGAAACCATTTAGATTTTTCCTTCGTCATCCAACCTTGATCTGTCTGGATCCCTCCTAGTTCAGTCCATTTCTTTATTTCATCTGCAGTAGCGTGTGTCTGGATATCGATTACGTCTAGGGCGGGATCTCTAACTGCCATACACTGTGTCGGTACTAGTGTCTTTGTCACATCAGTAGTCTGGGTGTGAGTCAATGCTGTGTGTTTTGCTGTCTGGTCTGCCAGGTCGTTACCCTGGGAAACAGAATCTGTGACCTTAGTATGTGCTTTACACTTCATGACTGATATGCCCGAGGGCAAATGTATTGCTTCTAACAGTGCTTGAATGAGGGGACCATGCTGAATCTTGGCACCATGGGAAGTCAAGAAACCTCGCTCTTGCCAGAGGACTCCGAAGTCGTGTACAACTCCGAATGCATAACGGGAATCTGTGTATATGTTAACATTTCTGTTCTTGGCTAGAATACAAGCTCGGGTCAGAGCGATGAGCTCTGCTGCTTGAGCAGACAGTGTGTCAATACGATGTGTTTCTTTAACTTCAGTTTCAGTGGTCACGGCATACGCGGCCACTAATTCTCCTGTACTTGTTCTCATGCATGAACCATCCACATAAAGTGTCAGGTCTGGATTTGTCAGCGGGACATCTGTTAAGTCTCGTCTCGGCTTTGTTACTGCATTAATGATTTCTATACAATCATGCTGAGCTGGATCTGTCATATTTGTAGGTAACAATGTTGCTGGGTTCAAGATACTGCAGCGTCTGATTTCTATGTGTGGCTGGAATAGTGTTAATTCATAACCTGTCAGTCGTGCTATAGTCAAGTGTTGAGTCTGGGTTCTGTTTAACAAAACCTCTACAGAATGTGGAACTTGAACAGTTAACTGATGACCTAAAACAATTGAATCGCTTTGTCTGATTGCTAGTGCTGTTGCTGCTACTGACTTTAAGCACGCAGGGAGTGCCTGAGCTACTGAATCCAATGTACTAGAGAAATAAGCACAAGGCTTATGTGAACCTGCTTGATCTTGAGTGAGGACAGACAACGCTGTACCATCACGTTCTGTAACAAAAAGTGTAAACGGTTTGCTGTAACATGGTGTCGCTAAAACTGGTGCTTGGCATAAAGCTTTCTTTAATTCTTCAAAAGCCTGTGTATGTTCTTGAGTCCAAGGGAGGGCAGTCGAAGTTGCTGCCTCCTGCGTTGTTAACTGAATGAGTGGCTTGGCTAGAAATGCATATTGAGGAATCCATTGTCTGCAGTACGAGGTGAGGCCTATGAAGGCCCGCACTTCCTTTTGTGTCTTGGGTTGCGGCATGTTCACAATTAACTGAATGCGATCGGGAGTGAGCTGTCTCCCCACTTTGGACAGCAAGTGACCCAAGTACACAACTTGCTGAACACAGAATTGTAGCTTCGAAGGGGACACCTTATGTCCCTTGTCGGCCAGGAAATGTAAAACTGTCAGTGATGCTTGTTCACATTCGGGCTCACTTCGTGCGGTGATCAGCAGATCATCGACGTATTGCAGTAAAGCTGTGTTAACTGGCATTGTGATACAATCGAGTTGTCTTTTCAGTGCTTGACTATAGATGCTGGGGCTTTCTGTGAATCCTTGAGGTGCGCGTGAAAATTTGAAACTTCGTCCATTTAAACTGAATCCGAACAAATATTGGCTCTCTGGGTCAATAGGTACACTAAAGAAGGCGTTCTTGAGATCGATTACAGTAAAGAACGTCGCTTCGGAATCAATAGCAGTCAGTAAGGCTGAGATATCGGGGACCACAGGATACTGTGGTACAATGCATTTATTCAATTCTCGAAGATCAATCACCAGCCGATATACTGGCGGTGCATTGGGATCTGTACGTTTAAGAATCGGAATGATGGGTGAATTACAGATGTTGGAGTCGGTCTCGACGACCACTCCTTGGGCAATGAGCTCTTCAATGATTTTCAGTAAAGCCACTACAGCATCGGGTGGTAACTTGTATTGTCTGATTCTGGGTAGAACTACACCTGCTTTAAGTGTGACACGGTATGGTGTAATGTGCATACAACCTACATCAGTTGGGCCTTTTGCCCACAAGTAATCTGGTACATTTTTCAATCTGGCATCAAATTCTCTCAGGACATAGTGTCCCTTGAAATCCCGCAGAAAGAGTCTAACTCCCTCCGGGGAACAGCATATAATAGCTCCTAAAGCCTTTAATGTTTTAATTCCTAACAGATTTTCTGGACATGATTTCGTAAGTAACAGGTCTGTAACACGTGATAATGGACCTACAGCTAGGGGAACTGGTTGCGATACCTCATTTACAATAGGCTGTCCTGAAAAACCAAGGGAAACATTCTGTGAGCCTGAGAGGGGTGCCCCTGGAACTTCATCATGGCTGATTGTAGTGCGACTTGCCCCTGTGTCAATTAAAAACTTTCTGTCTTTTCCCAATGCTTGACTGTGTACATAAGGACCTTCTTGATCTACAGGAATCTCAATAAGAGGCAAGTCACCTTCCCTCTCTAGGCTGTTTCATGTGTATCGGGGATAATCGGGGTAAGCGGACTGGGCATACTGATACATCTGCTGTGAAACTTGCTGAGTTGAGGCAATGGGCTGGGGCTGTGGTACCGCTACTGTCTGTACTGACTGTGCTGATGCATGCATAGGCTGTGTATTCTGCATGTGCTGTTCGTTCTGTGAAGACTGATTCTGGTTATGGTCTTGTCTAGATGGATGCGGTCTTTCTTTAGTTTTACCTGTTGCTATGTTATGTTTCAGAACTGGGCATTCATGTACGTAGTGACCTGGCTGCTTACAATAATTGCATGTCCCTTTAACGGGAGCTGCAGTGTGACTTGTTTGGGTCGCACCCTTTCTGTGACTGTCGGATGGGACCGTCTGGGCTACTAACATTTTCATTTTCGTGTCTTTCATGCGTTTCTGTTCCTGATCTTGTTCTTCTCTGATTCTGTTCTGATGATATTGTAACATTTGTAACATCTGTGATGGCGTATTTGCTTGCCATGTACTCTCGACCTTATACACTCTATTTTTAACTAACGGTAGGGAATTCTCGACTAGCTTTGTTACAAAAAGATGTGGGTACGACTCGCTACTTGGCTGGAGGCCACTATTAATAATGAAACATTTCTCGAATCTTGAATAAAAATCACTAGTATCTTCATCATGTTTCTGTTTACAGGACGATATGGCGTCCCAATCTTCCTTTCTAGTTGTCAATAATCTGGGCAGGACCTGTATTATCAAACCTGGTAATGCTTTAGTTTTGTCCCCAAGGCCTAACCCTGGAACCCGTTTCTTTTCTTCATCCTCTATTTCTGCCCAGGCAATCTTTGTGTCCCCCACCTCCCATTCTTTTTCCTTTAATTTCTCGAATATACCTGTAGGTAACAATACTTTCAACATTTTCATGATATCATCATACGTGTAATCTCCCATTAGTAACATGTCTTTGAGCTCTCTGTGAAAACCTGCAGGGTCTTTATCGTGACACGGAACTAGTTTCTTCATTTCTAACAATTCTAACTTAGTCAGAGGCGTGTGTACATACACGCGTTTCAAGACTTTATCCTCACCCATAACTGGGTGTACTTCCCGTAAGGGGTTCTGTCTTTCAATGCCACCCCCGCATTGCATATGGTACGTTTTTCTTTCTGGAGGTGGGGCAGGAACATATTCAGACTTTATAGTAGTTTCGTATCTATGGCGTTGTTCTAGAATTATCTGAATTAATTTAGTGCTTAAACCTCTCCATCTATCCATAAGTAGGGCTTCTAATGTTTCGTGTAAGGGACCTGGATCGGAATGCTGATTTCTATACTTGAGGAGGAGGTGCTGAATCATGTATACACCTGCTAATTTTTGCTCGTCTGGAGAGAGGTTCAGAAATGTCTGCGCTATGGTATCATCGTTATATATGTCTGTATTTTCGGCCCATAATATGGCGGACCGAGCTAGTTCTTGTTCATCCATAGAATTGAGTACATGGTACCCAACTCGGTCTCGAAGTCTTCTATCAGTTTCCTGAAACTGGTGTTCGGCAGAATTCGGATTCGTTAGAGCAGAGAGGAAAACTCTCTTGCTTTCTGGACGGATACCCTTCCTAAGATAAGTTCCCTTACCTACATATGCTATAGTGCTTGTAGTCTGTTCTGGTTCTTCAGATTCTTCTTCCTCCTCGGAGGGAGCCTCTTCTTTGTCTTTCTGGTGTACGGCTATCACTGCTTTCTTAATTTTCTTGTACATAGAGTCTATGCAATTCTGTCTGTCATGCCTTCCATCAGCTATATTTTGACCCCACTTGTTCAATGCATCTAATTCACTCTGATCTGTTCCGGGCCTGTCTCGTTCTCTTATTAGACAATTTATGAAAAATCGTAGTATCAGTGCTTGCATGCTAACTTTCTGTTTCTCCATGGCATCCTTAATACTGTCGGGGTCCTTTCCTGTTTGAACGAACTCATATATTCTATCTAGGCGCTCCTTCATTCCTGCATAACATAACAAGCTATCAGTAGCAGATCTTAACCGTAATGATGCCAATATCATTAAATCGTCCTTTCCAGGTTCTGGATCATATCTACAAACTGACATGTTTTCTTTTAATGCGTCAAGACGGGATGAATTAGAGGAATGGGGGGATCTGTGCGTAAGAGGACTCTGCATACCTCTGAGATTGAATCTGTGAGTCGGTGGCGGGGTCTGAAGACCCGCAGTCGCACCTCCTGAAGCGGAAGCTTGGGCATTATCTCTGTGTGTAGTCAGTATCTGAATGTGTCTTTTAGTAGGATCTGATTGAAGTGGTTTCGGCAAATCAGTTTTTGGTGCGGGAAGTGGCGGAGCCGGCGGAACGGGACTAGTCTTTTGCGATGTCGGCGGAACGTGATCTGGGGGAGGAGTACCACCCCTGGCCCTGTCAGTAGGCAGGGCACGAACAGGCAGATTGGTGTAAGCTGGAGCTACATCTTCAAGATAGGAGTTTAGGAATATGTCTTTAGTAGTCTTGTGTATTACTTTAGTTGGAACTAATGGCGGCGGCAGATTTTTCGGTATTTCTGAAATGGCGTCGGGTGTACCCTCGGCCATAAGATACATGCCGTTTACTTGGCCATGTCGGATACGATCTATTTGTTCTGATTTTACTCGAATTCCTTCAGTAACTAACTCATTTTCTTGAGCTTTATCTGATTCTCTAAGTCTGTCTTCTCTACGGAGTTCTTTTTCAGTACGCTTGTGTGATTCCTTACGCCAAAATTCAATGGCGTCTTTCTGAGATTGTCTGGCTTTCTTTTTCCATAATGCTTCTTCTACCTTCATGATGCACTCGGCATCCCATGTTCCATTTACTGGCCATCTGTGTCTTTCGTCTAGATGCTTGGTGTAATCGGTCCATAATTCTAGATACAGAATGGCATCTAAGCCATGTTTATTATACATAAAATGACCTGGAGTGTCCCTAGGGGGGATCGGAATTTCTTCCTCTAGTACCCCTTTTCTGGTTCTTATTTGCTTTAACTTACTGAGGAACGGCATTCTGCTTTACTTAATACTGAACGTCAGATTCTTAACTGCTTGGTTCTAGACACAACTAGTTTAACGAGAACACAATAATACACATGAAAAACAGTCTCTCATACAACGACATTGATTACATAAAAAGACATTTGAAACATAGATAACTACCCCCTATACTAGATGTACTGCTCAACAGTACAGATACACTGACGTAGCAGTGCAAAGATTCAGAAATTCGGAATACTAGATATACTGCTAAACAGTACAGATACACTGCCTAAAAACAGTGCAGACCGGACTTGCGTACCCAAACCCGTACAGATACGACCCAGCAATGGTACTCACCGGGAAGCACGGAAACAGAAGGCCTCGGAAAACTCGACTGGACTGGACTCGGCTCGACTCGGAACTTCGGAGAACTTCGGAAAGACTTCGGAAAACTTCGGAAAACTTCGGAAAACTTCGGAAAACTGAGAAACCTGGTGGGCCTCTTGACACCTCGGACCTTGCTTCTTTCGGCTAGGCTCTGGTCGGGATCCTCCGCACTCCTTACCGCCTCGTCTGGGTACTGATCGCAATCTTCGTCACCTCCGTGGGCCAGAGGGAGATACAGGAAATCCTGCCGGTACGCGTAGGTTCCGTCAAGCTGATGGCAGGGGACAGAGTGTGCAATGCACCAACCGGCGCGTAAGGTGGGGGAGGGGTCCCTATTCGGGCGCCAAAATGACGTAAATAAATAATTTACTCTCTTAATTTCTATGCAGGTAAGTACTTAATCAATAATAACTCAATTCGGTTGAAAAAAACAGAGTCCGTGGTGTTAGAGTTCTAAGGGGTTTTATTCCTTAAAAAGGAATGGTCTGAATCAGAATATCATGTTCTGACCACCACACAGGGTGTCAGAAGGGATAGAGCGCTACATTTTATTTACAGTACATAGCTTATATACTTATTGTACAACATTAGAAACAGTATAGGAGGCGTAACAGCTGAGAGAAGACAAGATAACAGTATGCACGTGGTACAATTACGTAGGCAGAAGGCGTAAACTAGGCGTAACTGGAGGTGTGTTCTAGAAACGTCACAAGTAGGTGACACATGTGGGTGGCACTAAACTAGAGATGTTGCAATGTCAGCAGAAATCGGAAGCTTGGATGCGTGCGCAGCTGCATGACGTGTGATGCACGTGGGACTGGAGGGTGCATGGGGACTTGACATTTACACTGACGGAAAGAGACAGAAGTCTGGCATGTCAGAGCAACTTGTGCTTCTATCATATCTGATATCTGATGTTTAGGAACTAGACTATCTGAGCGGAAAGGTCTCTAGAGCAGAAGCTATTCTATACTAACTGTGAGTGCGTGTATAAGCGCCTGGGTGTCTGCAAGAGAAAGTGTGGGGGCCTGAGCCTTCCATGGAAGCATGGCAACGGAGGCTATGAATTACTTGAATTAATTGCATAAAGACAGGTCGGCCCTTTGGCCCTGCAGCTGAGGAAGGATGTTTACTGAAGCTAGCAGGCTGGAATGTATCTTCGGGGAGGAAAACAGATAACTCGAAGGTTATAGTCAATCTTGGCAGGCAGCAGGCTGAGCTTGAGCACGGAGGGCCGCGCTAGAAGTAAGTCAGAGTTCACGGGTACGGGGGGCAGCCTGGGCTGCTTGCTCTCAGAGTCAGAGAACAGAGAGGTCTGGATGGCAGAAATTCAGGCCTACTTGGGCAGAACTGAAAAACGTGTAGGATGCACCTTAAAAAGACGTTGGCAAGGCATACTTAGGAACGGACCATTGAACCCATTCATGGTGGGTCTGAAAGAAGACACGTTAACGGTGGACGCAAATGTATCTGCGTCTTCATAGCTGGCACAGGAGGGAAGTTACATGCACTTTAATCTCGTACATGGAGTCGGTGGGGTACTCGCTAGGGAACACAACTTGACCATAAAATGTATATTACCTCACTGCTTCGGGCCCCCACCATTTGCTCAGGACATTGCTTGTTTACATTTAGGTGTGATGTGAGTGCTTGGTTTTACTCCTTGTAATCTCTTGTTGCTGTATCCTCTCATGTGCATTATATCAGTTTATGCTTCATTTTTATTTAAAACTAGCTTTATTGGGTTTTTGATACAACTGTCGTACAACAGACATGACGAGCATTACAAAACAGGACAATATTCTCTTACATAGATGTTCAAAGCCAACGTAGCCCTTTGCGTGAAGATGATATAATAGCTGTGAAACATGAATATAAAAACAGCAACCTTGAGCCTGTCCCATTCTCTCAGAAGGGAGCGGAGGCACAATCTAAGTGGGCTCGCTGTGCTTTTAGTTCTGGTGTTTTGTCACTTTGCCATTCTACAGGGATCTAATCACTGAATAGTGTTAATGACGTGTCCAGGTTGAAATCCCTAACTTCAGTCATGCATTGGACGCTCCCACCCCCCAACACAGCCATCGTGCTGGGGCGGGCTTCCCCATTCTGCAGAGCCCCCATCACTTTCCGCAGTTCCCTGCAGCTTCGCGGGGAGCTTGTCCCATTCAACTGCAGTGGGATGCTTCCTCAGTCCATGCACCTCCTCCTGTTAAGGGCAGCCGCCTCCATCCTACCCCACCGGCCTACCAACCCCCTCCACTGTACCACGCACAGGGGCCTTCCAATGCATCGCTATTGTCCTGGCGAGCATCAGAGCCAGATCAGTGAAACGGCTCGTAGCACCACCCGCTTTGTTATGCTTTTAAAGGCCCAGCAGGGCAGCTGGTCACATTGTCTAGGTCAGTAATGCTTGTGACTCGGGCGAGGGCCGTGCAGACTTCTGTCCATAATCCGCAGTAGCTTGGACACTTTCAAACCATATATAGTATATCTGGTGCCACTGCGGGGGTATTTTATGCAATCTGACTGGTGTTAAATAGGCTCTGTGCAGAACATTCTGTTGGATATACTGGAACCGGGTGCTGCAAGAGACCTTACGTGGGTAACCCAGTGATCTGCTCTACTCCTTCGCAGACAGCGCACAACCTATATCCTGTTCCCAGGTGCACTGTAGCATTGCAAATGGGTTGTGTGCCATATAGGAGATGGCTTTCGTGAGTCAGGAAAGTAGATGGGACTTATTTACCATTGTATACAGTGTCCCTGCATTGTGTGAGGAAGGAAGCACAAGAAAGCAATCTGAGACTGCAGGAAGGATATTGCTTTTGTAAGATTAGCTTACATGAGGTCACGCAAAGGCATTACATCATTATCCCTGCCCCCTTCCCCCCCCACCCGCCTAAAAGCTACGACCCTGGCATCAGGGCTGCTTCTATTGAGACAGCCAAGGAGTCAAGTCCACTCAGGCCAGATCAGCAGTCTGGTTCTTTTAAAGTGTGTGATCAGATACCAAACCAGACATGGATCTCGTACCCCAACACACATGACCATGGCTGCTGGCGAGGGCGAAGTTGTTGGCTTCCAGTCAATCACAATAAATCTGGCCGAACCGCAGAAATTGTCTGGAGTGCCAGGGAGGCCAGCTGCAAAAAGGGGAAAGCATCTTGTGCCCCACGCCCACTGCTCTACCTCTCTGAACTCCCCCTCCCCCCGAACACTGTGAGGGTGGCATTTGGCAATTTGAAAAGAAAACCAAGACCTACCGCTGCCAGAGCGACATTCGTTGTCTATGGTGTGTGGTCACTGGTGCGAGACAACAACAGACGCTGGTCCATGTGAGGCTGGGTCCAGATGGATCCCACTGTTTGTGAACAAACTGATACTTCCCTGCATGACCATGTGGTCCAGAGAGGCCATTGTTGGAGCAAATCGTGGAAGCTACGTGAAATTGTAACTAACAACTTGTTTTTTTTATTATGCATCAAGCTCCTAAACCAAACGTGCCTTCCTGGTATTTCAAGGTGCTGGAGTCGATAACATGGTTCTCACTCTCTCCTCCTCTATCTCTCCCACCCCTGCTCTCCTCTCTCTCTCTCCCTCTCTCACTCTACTCCCTCTCCTCTCCCTCCTTCCTTCTCGTCCTCCCTCTCTCCCTCCCCTCAGTCTCTCACTCTCTCTCTCTCCATCTACCTCTCTCCCTTTCCCTCACTTCCCTCTCTCTCTCCCCCCTCCCTCTCTCTCCTCTCTGCCCCTCCCTCTCTCTCTCCTCTCTCTCTCCTCTCTCCCTCTCTTTACCTTCCCCCTGCTCTCCTTTTTCTCCCTCTCCCCATCTCCCCCTCTGCCTGCTCTCCTCTCTCTCTCCCTCCCCTCTCTCTCCCCTCCGTCCTTCGCTCTCGTCCTCCCCCTTTCTTCTTCCCCTCCCTCTCTCCCTCTACCCTCTCTCCCTTTCCCTCTCTCCCTTTCCCTCACTTCCCTCTCCCGCACCACCACATTATCACTCAGCACCACCACAGCATCACTCAGCACTACCACAGCATCACCACAGCACCACCCAGCACCACCACAGCACCACTCAGCACCACCACAGCATCACTCAGGACCACCACAGCACCACCACAGCACCACTCAGCGCAACCACAGCACCACTCAGCGCAACCACAGCATCACTCAGCACCACCACAGCATCACTTGTTCAAATATGTTCTTTCAATGTTTCCAGCTTTATTACAAATCACATTTTTTTTAAATATTTCACTTAAATACAAAACATGTTGCATTACAAATGCTATAGGTGTCACATTTACGAAAGTTATAACTATTGGCTTTGTAAATGACAAAGCTATTAATTTAGCTATTTTAAAAAACAATACATAAATAAAAAAAATGTCATTTATAAGACCAATAGCTCAAACATTCCTAAAGCAAGCCCTATTGCATTTCCATTGCTTGTTTTATATGATGGTGAAATTTCCGTGGGTAGTCAAATGATTTGCGAAACTGTCCCCAATGGATGCCTGATTCTTGGCAGCAGACCTTCCATTAATCATAATTATGAGCATGTTGTTAGCACCAAAAAAAACATGGAATGGACTGCCACAATTGCTATTGGTAGTTAAGTGCTGCCAGACATGAATGGTGCCTATTGATAAGTCCTTTGTGACTATATACGCTACACGGGTCCCAATCACGAGTCTGACTGGCGAATGGGAAAGTGGCTTGTCTAGGTTTGACGCCTACCTTACATTGACAAAAGGAGACCTATGTGACTAAGAGGCCCCTTTAAACTGTTTATGAAACTGACACGACCGCAGGGTTTCTAAAGAAGACTTCTTAATTTATAGTAGACTAGCAGCCCGCCCCAGCATTGCCTGGGGCAGAAGGGGGCTGGGGCAGCATTTCAGGTTTGCGTGCACTCCCACCCCGGGCCCCGCCCGCCACAACATTGTCTGTGTCCCGGACAATGTCATGGCGGGGTGGCGGCCGGGGCGGGAGTGCACGCCAGTCTGAAATGCTGCCCCCAGAGCCTGAGCCTTACCTCAGCCGCATTTGTTCAGGGCAAACCTCCCGCCCCGACATTTCCCGTGTCCCAGAGCCTTACCTGAGCCGCCGCTCCTCCCCACGCTCCTCACTTCACCGCCGCTCCTCCTCGTCATGACGCACCTGAGCTGCCGCTCCTCCCCGCGCTCCTCACTTCACTGCCGCTCCTTCTCGTCATCACGTACGTTGCGGCCAGCGCAGCGTCGCGGCCGGCGCTACTTTCAGGTCACTACTTTTTTTTTTAAGTTATATTTTTCAATTTACGTTTTTTTTTATTTTCCATAGCCTATGTCCATCTGCACACCCTGAGGATTACAACAATGTATTGGGTGTGTGGATTGGCGCTGTGGTTCCCGAGTTTACCTTGCCAAAAGGTTTGTGTTCTCTCTTTATAATAGTAGTATAGATTGGTGAAGGCCCAGCATCTAATCTTTGCGGATATTACCACTGAGTCGCTCATATACAACACTTTGAGGCTATTGATTCATCCAGGCAAAGAAAGAAAATAAATAATACATATCTACTAAACACTTACTGACTAATTTAATAGTGATTTATTGAACCTAAAGAATAAATGGTCATTTGACGTCATGCCCAGAACCTCCAGGAATCTGAGATTTAAAATGCAGCAATTTAATTTTTTAATACAGAATGCGCCTCACCCCAAAACTACCATCTAAGATTTTTCCTCCTGTAACATTAAATTGCTTTACGTGTGATATTCTAGAAATTGATTACAATCACATAGTGTAGGCGCGCTCGATGATCGGCAGATACTGTGTGAGAATCACCCTCACACTGGAGATGTCTCTGAACAGAACTGGTGTTATGCTTATACAAGCATTATGTAAACACAGTCCGGTTGATTCTTCGTGGTTCTTTGGCAAGCTTTGTTATGGAAAATGTACCAATTCTGGGGGGAATGAACAGACAAGTTACAACCCACGCATCTTTTTCAATTTACCTAAAGATAATGCAAAATAATCTGTCAGGCATATTTATTTATTGTTGGTGCTGTCAGTTCCGACAACTTCTCAGCACAACTGCTCACTCACAATAAATCCACAGTTATTTTTAAAGGTTTTATCGTGTCAATTGAAGTGTGCAGTATGTAAAACAAAATAATTGCAGAAATAGGTCAAATCATTGCAATTGCGTAGGCAGAAAATATAAATATTAAGAACATTTTCAAAATAATATGTACGGTACATTTTCAAGAATCCATGCATGACTAATCCTAAGGTATTTCTCTGATGAGATACACCAGCTGAATATAATCGACACACGTTAATACTTTTAGTTCATTTATGCTTGTTTTCTTTCTTGGCCTGTCGGCAATACAAGACTGAATTGCTTAAGCCTCAATAGGGAGAAAACTTATGAGACAAACTGCCCAGGTGGGATTGGAGGGTTCAAGTCAGTGGTGCTCTGCTGTCTGGAATGCCATAAAAGTTCTGACCTTTGTCTCACAAGTATAGTTCTAGGGCTGTTTATTTTGAGAAAAATAACCTCATTATCATAATATATATTGATCAATCAATCAATCAGTGCATTTATATAGCGTGCTACTCACCCGGAGGGTCTCAAGGCGCTTGGGAAGGGGGGGTCCGCTACTGCTCGAACAGCCAGGTCTTGAGCTGCTTCCTGAAGGCGAGATGGTCTTGGGTCAGGCGGAGGTGGGTGGGGAGGGAGTTCCATGTCTTGGCGGCCAGGTAGGAGAAGGACCTTCCTCCTGCAGTGGCTCTGCGGATGCGGGGGACGGCGGCGAGGGCGTGGTTGGTCGATCGAAGCTGGCGTGTGGGAGTGTAGCAGTTGAGGCGGTCGTTGAGGTATCTTGGGGCTTGGTTGTGTAGGGCTTTGTGTGCGTGGGTGAGGAGTCGGAACGTGATTCTCTTGTTGACCGGGAGCCAGTGCAGGTCTCTCAGGTGTCCGGAGATGTGGCTGTGTCGAGGGATGTCCAGGATGAGTCTTGCTTGAGAGAACCAAGGTGAGAATTCCCTTGATTACTCATGTTGAAGACTAAAGCTATTATGCTGTTGCCTAAGCACAACCTGTTTAACTGATTATATGAATATATTATCCAAAGCATACTATCGCAACACACAATAAAAACAATGGATGTAATGCGCTTTGGTGCACTATTATGAAAATAAATGCACCAGCTGTTACAGATGAATAATGGTTCATATGGTCTAAAAATTCCTGCTGCACTTAACCCTCCAGCCTAAACATATGGCACTGGAGAACAGGTTCCTATATCTGGCAAGGGTAAATGCCAAGAGATGCTTAGCATGGACCAGGGATTCACCTAGAGACATGGGGCCTCATTTATGAAAGCCTTGCGCCACCGATGCGTTACTTTTTCCCATGTTAAAAGTGACGCACCGGCGGTGCAATGCCTTCATAAATAAGGCCCATGGAGTTTATGCAGTGGGTTAGACAATTTACATATCGGGCTAACATTGATGGTCGAGGGACTCTGCTCAGAAATGCATAGAGGGAAGGGTAGCAGGGACACCACGCTCACATGCAGAGAAATAAGGCATTTATTTAGAAATGTCATAAACATGGACAAGCTGGTGAGCAGCCTGTGTCGTTCTCGCTGCTCCCGCTGCCCGGTACGAGTCTTTTTTTTATCGCAGGGTTGTTCACCTCAGATATTTTCGCTAGTGGCCGCTATTTTGTATTTCGGTGGTAGTGCTCGCGTCTATCTCCGTTAGTGTTACCTCACATTGGTCATTGGTGGCGATAATAATTTCTGGTACTGTTCATTAAAATGCAGTGCAAAGGCTGGTTAAAGGAGATTCTTTCTACGTTCTGACTACGTCTGGAGCTACAGTCGTGCCTACAGGCAGGGTGCTTCTCCTTTCTCTTACATGGATGTGGTTCATTCACTAATTGATAGCCTAGTCTTTTAACACTTTTTAGATGTTAAACTGCCTGTGAATGTTACGCTGAGCCGCTTTTGGTGTCTCTCTCCTCAGATATGCTCCTTAATATGGCGGCATATAAATAACTTGACGGGGCTGTTGATGGTGATCGGCGATAGTGCTGCTTGATGTCCTCTTTTTGTTCGTGCTATCTCTCTGGATCAGAGGCTAGGCTGTGCTATCTTCTGTATTTTTAAGTCCCTGCTCTGCTCACGTTGCTGATTTCCAGGGAGCAGTTTTCGTACAGTGAGGTGTCTGGAGCTTCTTCAGCAGAGTAATAAACGTTGAGGGCTTTTGTAGTTTCTCCTGTATACTCCCATGGCTGACAGTATGGGCCTCTCTCCTAAAGTTAAGGACTCCAAAGGCAATCTTAAAAGGTCTAAACAAACCTCTCCTACTCCAGAGACAGTTCCAAAAGACTCTGGCACCACGTTGGACGCTATTCTATCGCGATTAAACACTGTTCATGATATTGCGCAATCTACTAAAACTAATACCGACTTGCTTCAGGTAGAGGTGGCAGCAATCAGACGTGATTTTCAGAGTTTATCACTCCGCGTTTCTGTTACTGAATCAGGGATAAGTGGTGTGGAAGATACTGAGCAACAACAATTTAAATCGATGCAACAGATGGAGCACTCCCTGTCTGCGTTGCGGAGAGATCTTACGGAACAGGAGGATAGAAATCGTAGAAGCAACCTATGTATTTTTGGCCTGCCCGAAGATGCAGAGAAATCTGCGTCATCAATGTTAGACTTTTTGCTCCATTGGATTCCGACTGTTTTACAGATTTCCTTTCAGAAAGACTTTGAAGTAGAACGTGCTCATCGGGTTCCTGCTTTTCGACCTAAGTCTTCTTCTCATCCTAGAATGGTGGTCTTTAAACCATTGCGTCATAAACATTCTGAACAAATCTTGGCTCAGATTAGGAAAATTAAAGCGATTAACTGGGAGGGTCACAGAATTGCTATTTCTCAAGACTTTGCTAGAGACACTGTTATCAGATGGAAAGGTTTTCTCAATTTACGACGAAGATTGCTTGACATGAACATTCCATTTTCTTTTGCAGGTCCTTTTAGAGGTCGTACTCAAATTTTTTATGAGCCTTCGGAACTACCCACTTTCTGGATAATCAGACGGAGTCCCAGATGGAATCTTCATCTTCTCCTGGCACTTCTGGAAATTGAAATTATCTGAAGGAGTTTTTGTTTTTTCCTCTTGGCTAATATAGCTAAACCAATATGTTAATGCCATGGTCTTTCTTTACAGTTATGCAACAGTTATGTGCTGTTTCCAATATTTGTGTTATTTTAACCTTTTCTTTCTTACAGATGTTACATGTCTTCTCAAGGATGTGCCTTTCTTCTCCGTATTCTTGTTTGCTCTTTTTTCTTTCTTCTTCTTGTGTTCTGTTTAGTGTTGTTTTTGTCTCTTGATATCTTTTCCTTTTTCATTCCTTTTTTTGTACGGTCTCTTTTTTATTGGGTTTGGTTGTTGCAGTGACGATTTTGCCATCTTTTGTCAATAGTGAATGTGTTCTTTGGTCTTTTCTTATGTACTACGTGGTTCCTCTTTCTTTCTTATATATGTTTTTTACGGTCTTGTCTATGATCTTGAAGTCTGTTCTTTGGTTAGAGTATTTTTCTCGTCCTCTTGGTTGTGTTTGTTGGCGAGTTTCTTTATGGTGTTTTTGTGCTTGTTGATTTTTTCTATGTCTGTCTTAGATGAATATAAATATAATGCATTTCCTAAGTTTATATAGAACACTTATATTATTAGATAATATTCCTTTTTTGATTATGTCCCTGTTATTATTTTTAATGTTGTCTCTATGTACCAATGCTATAACTGTGATATATGAATTAGTACTTATGTATGACTAGTTTGTTCTGATGAATTTCTATTTCCTATGTTTTTTCCGATCTATAATGTTTTATAGTAATATTTATTGTAACATTTATCGGGTTTTTGCCTTGCAAGGTAGCATATGAATGTTTAAAGGTATTTCTTATTCATTAACTTTATATTGTTGTTGGTTCCTGAACTATTTCATTTGCTTCTTTATTATAACTAGTATATTGTTTTATATAATTACTCTGCTTTCCTTCCCATTCTCTGGCTCGATGTCTTGAGTACGTTTTTTTCGTTTTGTTGTTTCTGCTTCTGGATGTATTTAAGTTAATGTGTGGTTCATACGCTATTGATCGTCTCTTTTAATCCTTTCGTACATATAATATTTGTTTCCTTGTTTCGTCTATATTACTCTCTTGTTTTGGCTCTATGTTTATTGTTTCTGTTCGTTGGCTGTTTTGGTTTAATATATTGATAAAATGAACTCTTTATGCCTTGCTCATTGTGCTAGATCTACAAGATATGAATTAATAAGTTTAAGGTTATTATGATGTGTTGTAATGTTTATATTTACTGACTTTCCATGCTATATTTTGGATGTTCTACATTATGAATTTGCTAATCTCTGTTTTAAGTATTAATTTTGTGGCTTTTCCTATTGCTTGACACTCCCTGACTTTACCAAATTTGTTCTTCTTTTTTATCTTTTTATGACTACAGTTCCTCATAATGTGTTCTCATAATGTGTTTCTATATTGTACTTGCAATTCTCCTTTATTAAGCCCTTTAGCTCTTCCCCTGTATTTCTTTTAGCCTATGGGGTAATGGTTTTTTCTTTCTATTTACCTTGTTGGCCTTTTTGTTTGCCTCTCCATGTTCCCCCCTCGTATGAATTTGGTCTCTAATAGACCTCCCCTGGTGGATTTCTTTTTTCTTTCTTTCCTGTTTCTTTTCTCTGGATCTCTTTCTTCTTTTTCTCTTTTCCCTCTCCTCCCTTCTCCTTTCTTTCCTTGGATCTCCTGCTGGCACTTATCATTTGTGGTGTCTTTAATATTGCTGTGTCTGTGTTGCTTTATGTTTATTGGTTTTGTAATTTCTTTTCCATTATCTATGGCTAGCGAGATTTTTGTACTTTTGTTTTTATGCCAGGTTTAAAAGTATTGTTGCCTAATGTACGTGGGTTGAATCATCCAGTGAAAAGGGCAAACATTTTGGATTATTGTAAACATCTCTCTACTGATTTAGTCTTATTACAAAAAACGAAGATTTCATACAAAGAAGCTTAAATATTGAGGAAAGAGTGGGTTCTTGATGTTGTGTGCTCGGAAGCCTTTGGTAATAAGAATGGAGTGGTCACATTAATTTCTAAAAATTCAGGTTTGTCTGTGGTTTCTGCGGAACATGATTCAGAAGGACGATGGTTGCTGACTCGACTTTCTAATGGCTCTCTCGATCTCTATGTTATGAATATTTATGCTCCCAACAGTGATGATCCATCGTTTTGGCGTTTGATTACTTAAAAACTGTCCGATGTTCCCCATAAGGGTAATCTGATAGTAGGTGGAGTTTTAATCTTCCAATGGACCCGATTCTGGATAGGCATTCTGTGTCACAAGTGAGAAAAGTTCACTAACCTTTATGCCGGATACAGCAGGAGCGATGCTAAGATACCTTATTCCCTTTATATGGCACTACCTGCGAGTCATAGAATATCACTCTATATCCGGGGAAAGGGTAATAAGGGACAAAGGAAACAATAAAGATGTGGCAGCATAACACATCTAGTGGCGTGCAGTGAACTGGAATGTCTTCACTTTCATACTCGCCCCAGGTTTCCTGTAGTAGAGACACAATAACAAAGTGAGTAGAACCCTGCCCTCCCCTAGGTAAAACAAATAACTATCAGAAACATATATCTACTAAACTTACATATTTGAGCTGCCACATACAATACAAGAAAAAAGGCACAAAAAGGAAAAAATAAAGAAATGAAAATAAACAAGATGCATAGTCTTCTTAATGTCAATGATTGAGATACCGCTCTCAATCTAATATTTCACCTTCAGGTAAGACAACTGGCAATGCAGAAGACTTTCGCAAGGAATGAAAAATAAGTACTTAGCTCTATGTACTCTTAGATGAATATCCATGAGAATATGGTCTTTCAAAATACAGTGTGTTGTAGATATTGGGGTTGGACCCATGTAGTCAGTGGGACCTGGGTAGATAATTGAAATACGTATAGAGGGGTCCCAGACCAAACACACAATCACTTATTCAGAATCACACACAGTTATTTTGAATTGATCCAAAAAACCAAATCCCGGTGCATAGTGTTTTTATTTTCACTGCACCATTAGTCATTCAATGATTGAAAAATCAAGTTACTATATACAAAAATCAACGCGCCCACAAACAAAGGGAAGGAGTGCAAGGGAAGGAACACATTTCAAATAGTTACACATCACTAATCAAAATTTCCATATGTATGAATCCATAAATCAAATCATGAGTACCATTGATCCACATATGAGAGGTCAAATAATATTGTATGCATAAAAAAAAAAAAAAAAAAACACTTTTTGATAGAAGAGACTCCTAAGTTGCTGAAACTATCAAGCTAGAGTAAGGAGTTCTTGGTTGTAGATGAGTGTCTACGTTTCGACCCAGAAATTGTAGGACAGTAGATCCTTACTACGCGGGTCTTCGTCAGGACGTGAGGGGGGTGGAAGGGTAGAGTGGGGCTGATTCCTGGCTGGGCGAACAAAAACGGCCAGAGGAAACGTGGTCCGTAGCCAGGCAATAATAGGTTCTGCTGTTTATGCTGTCCGTATCTTTATGTCAGGGCAGTGGGATATGTAGAATTAAACTGATTATAATTCCTCCGTCTGACCGGGTTATTCTAAAAATATAGTGAAAAAATCACTCGTAGCACATCCGAAAGTTTAGGATAGATTGGTTAAAGTTCCTCCGTCAAATCGGGGTATTGTTAAGGGTTGGAAAAATACTCGTAGCGCATCCGAAAGGATTAAAATTCTCAAGCGGAGTGTGTGAGCCGGCGTCTCACCGCGTCTTCTCGGATCAATATTATTTGACCTCTCATATGTGGATCAATGGTACTCATGATTTGATTTATGGATTCATACATATGGAAATTTTGATTAGTGATGTGTAACTATTTGAAATGTGTTCCTTCCCTTGCACTCCTTCCCTTTGTTTGTGGGCGCGTTGATTTTTGTATATAGTAACTTGATTTTTCAATCATTGAATGACTAATGGTGCAGTGAAAATAAAAACACTATGCACCGGGATTTGGTTTTTTGGATCAATTCAAAATAACTGTGTGTGATTCTGAATAAGTGATTGTGTGTTTGGTCTGGGACCCCTCTATACGTATTTCTTTCAAAATACAGAGCAGGAAAGTTCCAAATGAACGCCCTCTCTGTCAGCGTCTTGATGTATGCCAGACACCGACTTCGGATACTTGCAATACAAAGAAGGAGGCAGAATCTGATCCCAGCACCTAATCCGTGTGCTTCCGTCAAAAAACGATTACCTGTCTGCCACACAAAGTCTCGAAATTGCAGCACTCACGAATACCGGTACAGAATCAATTCGCAATGCTCCGCAATAACTCTGCCTTCAAATATACGCAACCGCGTAACGAGGCAAAATCTGGAAGAACAAAGTAGAAAAATCCGGCCGCTCGCTAATCCAACGTGAGGCAAGGAACAAAGTCGCTTAACCAGCGCAAATCGAGAAATGAACAATAAACGCCAAGGCAGTCCAAGGCAAGGTAACTCAGAACCTTCTGAGTTCAGGAATGCAAGATTAGGAGAAAAAGCCAGCTTGTCTCCTCTGGAACTCGCACAAACAGTTACAGTGACAAGCAAGGTGAAAGGGGGAGGGGAGTGCTTAGATAGGAAAAGGTAGGAAGAGAGGTAGGACTGTAATACAGGTTTTCTGGGAGATGTAGTCCCACTATCATTCCTCATTCTCACAGCCTATCGCCTAGGTGTGACAGAACCCCCTCTCAACGTCCGACGTCTCGGCGGACCACCAGGCTTATAAGGGAATAGTGCATGAAAACGCCTCAAAAGACCTGGGCAACGCAAGTGGTTACGTGGTTCCCAAGAACGGTCTTCAGGCCCGTAACCCTTCCACTCAATAAGGTACTGCATAGTGCCCCTCACTCTCCTAGAAACCAAAATGGCCTTCACCTCATACTCCTCCTCCCCATCTATCTCAATAGACAAAGGTTTTGGAAGCAGGGTTTAAGGAGAGATACATGGAAAACTGGATGTATGTGCCGTTGTTTGGGAATCAACAGTTTCATTGCCACAGGGTTAATTGCACTACTGATCGGATACAGACCTACATATTTAGGTTGTAGCCTAGTGTTGCCTTTGATTCTCAAATGTTTCGTACTAAGCCACACCTTATCACCCACCTCATAAGTCGGTTCAGGTAACCTCCTTCGGTCGGCATTACTCTTGTCTCTAGCCCTGTTTACCTCCAAATGTGTTCTGGCATCTGTTAATACCCATTTGAGATGTGCATGGTGTTCATGTATAGTGGGATTTGGTGATATTCCTGGTACCTCAAATGGCAATATGTTAGGGAGATAGCCATTAAGGCAAAAGAAGGGAGAACAGCCTAAGGAAGAATGTTCAGCGTTATTATATGCAAATTCAGCAGTCCATAACAGTGTTCGCCATTCTTCACCATGTTGCAACGAGAAACCTTGCAGGTACTGTTCCAGTGTCTGATTGAGCCTCTCCGTCTTTCCATCCGTCTGCTGGTGGTAACTTGTAGACAATCTTGCATCTATTTTTAGTATGGTACATAATGCCTTCCAGAACCTGGACGTAAATTGGTACCCTCTGTCTCTGATGATCACTGAAGGGATGCCATGTAACCTCCCAATCTATTGCAGGAAAACAGTAGTTAATACCACAAAATTACCCATTTTGGATAAATGGTCTATAACCACTAGAATCGTATTATTGCAGAGGCTGAGAGGCATTTCTACTATGAAATCCATAGACACAGTATGCCGGGGGGATGGAGGTATAGGTATCGGCCTGAGTAATCCGCTGGGTTTTTGATGCACCGTCTTTGCTTGAATGCAAAAAGAACATTCTGACACATACCGCTCAGTGTCTCTTCGTATGTTGTCCCACCAAAAGTATCTCAACATGGTTTGTAAGGTCTTTTGTTTGCCCAAATGTCCACCCAAAGTTGAGTCATGCATCCATTGGAGGGCCTGCTGTTGAAGAGGTCCTGCTGGGACAGAGTTGTTAGCCATGAAACAGTAGTCTTTCTTTGATGGAATGATGACCAGGGTCTTGAGCTATCCAGGCATCATGATCAAGTGTTTCTACTTGCTTTCTTGTTTCATCTAGGAACTCCGAGGATGTAATTGCTGCTAACCCATCAGAGTGAAACGTGGCCTTTTGAAGAATAATCGGAGGTTCAGGGGCGGTAGTATCTTCGTTATCTGGAACGGGGATGTTAGGTGAGAGAGCGTCTGCCTTGCCGTTTTGGGGTCCAGGTCGGTACTTTATCACAAAGTCAAAATCCGAAAATAACAAGGACCACCTCAGTTGTCGGGAGGTTAAAGCCCTAGCGCTTTTCATGAAGAGTAGGTTCCTATGATCGGTGTATATTTCTACCATATGCCGAGCCCCCAACAAATAGTGTCTCCACTCCTCGCAACCCCTTTTTATTGCCAACAGTTCTTTATCAGTGATGCTGTAGTTCATCTCACAAGTAGACAATTTCTTTGAAAAGAATGCCACCGGAAGGAGCTGTCCTGTTTCAGGATGTCTCTGGGACAAGATACCACCCACAGCATAGTAGGCAGCGCCAGTTTCCATCACGAAAGGCTGACTAGATGTCTCAAGATGGGAGTGCTCGTGAAACAACATTTTAGGGTGTTAAATGCTTGTTCTGCAGCTTCTGTCCATACAAAGGCAACTCCTTTCCATAATAAGTGTGTCAATGGTTGAATGATCTTTGAGAATTCCTTGATGAACCTCCTATAAAAATTAGCAAAGCCTAGAAAACTTTGCAATGCCTTCACACAAGATGGAGATTCCCATTGAACGACAGCCTGTACTTTCTTCTGATCCCTACATATTACGTTAGGTCCTATGATGTACCACAAGAACTCGACTTTGGAGGAATGAAACAAACACTTTTCCAATTTCGCATATAGAGCATTTTGCTGCAGACGTTCTAAAACAGCAGACACATGGATAAGGTGTCCTTTCAATGATGTAGTGTAAATCAAAATATCATCGATGTACACTATGCATGAGACATCCAATAACGCTCTCAGTACTTCATCCATGAAGTACTGGAATGCGGCGGGGGCGTTGCACAGTCCGAAGGGCATCACACAGTACTCATACAACCCAAATTTCGTACGAAATGCCGTCTTCCACTCGTCCCCTTGCAGCACTCTCACCAGATGGTATGCTCCACGGAGATCCAATTTCGTGAATATTTTGGCTCCCTTTAGCTGGTCCAACATCACCGGTATTAAGGGAAGGGGATACCTGTTCTTCTTGGTCACCCTATTGATTGCCCTATAATCGATGTAGGTTTGTAATCCACCTTCACGTTTCGGGATGAAAAACAGGGGCGAAGAAGCGGGAGAAAAAGACGGACGAATAAACCCAGCTGACAACATTTTATCCAGATATTGCTGTAGGTATGTCGTTTCTGACTCGGTGAGGGCGTATATGCGACTGCAGGGGATGCTATATCCAGGTTCTAATTCGATAACACAATCATAATCTCGATGTGGTGGCAACTTGCTGGCTTCTTGTTCACTAAATACCTTCTGGTATTTGCGATAGGCGTCCGGTAGGATGGACGTAACACATATGTTCTTTGTGCTACATGCCCGGGCAAGCAGTACAGCTGGATTATCTTTCGGTTCAACAGCTTGAACGGTGTCATGGGTACAATGTTCTGCACAATATGAAGATCTCTTTTCAAAAGTACGAGCTGCCCATCGTACGAGAGGATCATGCAACGTGAGCCACGGCATCCCTAAGATAAGTCTACAGTGAGTTGCATCAATGAGATCGAATTGTATGCACTCATAATGATTTAACCCAACCTGCATAAGGACTTGATACGTATGAAAACATACTGGACCCGATGTTAAATCCGTTCCAACCAACGCCTTCACTGGTTCTGGTGTTTTCTTTTTTATATAAGGCACTCCTATGTCCTGTGCATATTTCTGATCCATGAAGTTGCCTGTGGATCCTGAATCCAATAAGGCATGAACCAACACGGGTTCTACACCTGTCCGTTCTAGTGCTACACAAACATTCATATGAGGTGAAGTGGGTTGTGTAGTATTTGCCAAGGAGGGGAAGACCTTTTCTGAATCTATCCTCAAACAAGGGGTCTCTAGCTTGTTTGAGCGTATTCGTTTCCCGGCGTTTCTGGTAGATACTCTACAACAGGCGCATTCTAGGACTCCTTTGGATTCTTGTACTTGCTATTCATTTTAGCCTTGCAGTCTTTAATGAAATGGCCCGCCTTTCCACAGTACATACACAATTTCTGTGAGCGTCTTCTATTCCTCTCATCTGTACTCAAAGGTCCGCGTACACCGCTGATCTGCATAGGTTCAGTACCATCACTTGCATGGGAAGACTCCTCGACCACTGGTTTGGATCTTGGAAACATGAACCGAGCTTCTGTGTGATTCTTGTCCCCTCTTTTTTCTTGCAGACGATGATCTAGCTGCACTGTTAGATCGATCAGTTCCTCACAAGTGGCAGGCATAGTGACTACTTGAGCCGGTATATCTTTGAGTTCCCCTCTCAGTCCAAATACAAAGAGACCCTTTTTTCAGTTGGCCATTCTGTTTCAATAACTAGCCTGTTAAAGTTGGTGATGTAAGTTAGGAGATCTTGTGAACCCTGTCTTAGTGTAATGAGTTCCCTATCTAGGGAGAGTTGATGTGCTTTTCTATCGAACAATTTACGCATTTCCTCGCAAAATGCTGTAAAGTTTTTTAATACAGGGTCATTCCTCTCTATCAATGTAAAAAACCAACTGGCAGCATTCCCCCCGAGATATGACATCATAAAAGCAGTCTTGGTTTGATCATCAGGAAACACCGTTGTTTTACAGATGAAGTGTAACTTATGCTGACCTAAAAATATGCCAAACTTCTTAGGGTCTCCCATGAACCTTTCCGGAGGAGCTAAGGGTAACTGCGTAGGCTGTATCACTTGAATAGAGGGTGTACCTGCAGTGCCAGCGGTGTTCTGTGAAGTGTTCAGGGATGTAGGCGGAGGTAAAGTCCAGTTCCTAATATAATAAGGCCCTTACGTACGGGAAAGACTAGCACGAGACAAACCCACTACCTCCCGTCTTACAGTACCTAACTCATTCCTCAATTCCTGGTTTTCTCCCCTAAAGGCGTCTACCTCCATTCTTAACGCAGTTAAAGACTCAAGTACTGACGTGAGTACAGTGTTCGTGTCCATCGCTCAGGCTGTATAACATTGTGGGCTTGTCACTCTGTCACAAGTGATAAAGGTTCCCTAACCTTTATGCTGGATACAGCAGGAGCGATGTTAAGATACCTTATTCCCATTATATGGCACTACCTGCGAGTCATAGAATATCACTCCACAGATGATACCATATCCGGGGAAAGGGTAAAAAGGGACAAAGGAAACAATAAAGATGTGGCAGCATAAAACATCAAGTGGCGTGCAGTGAACTGGAATGTCTTCACTTTCATACTCACCCCAGGTTTCCTGTAGTAGAGACACAATAACAAAGTGAGGAGAACCCTGCCCTCCCCTAGGTAAAACAAATAACTATCAGAAACATATATCTACTAAACTTACATATATGAGCTGCCACATTCAATTCAAGAAAAAAGGCACAAAAAGGAAAAATAAAGGACTGAAAATAAACAGGATGCATAGTCTTCTTAATGTCAATGCTTGAGATACCGCTCTCAATCTAACATTTCACCTTCTGGTAAGACAACTGGCAATGCAGAAGACTTTCACAAGGAATCAAAAATAAGTGCTTAGCTCTATGTACTCTTCGATGAATATCCATTTCAAAATACAGAGCAGGAAAGTTCCATATGAACGCCCTCTCTGTCAGCGTCTTGATGTATACCAGACACCGACTTCGGATACTTGCAATACAAAGGAGGAGGCAGAATCCGATCCCAGCACCTAATCCGTGTGCTTCCGTCAAAAAACGATTAACTGTCTGCCACACAGCGTCTCGAAATTGCAGCACTCACGAATACCGGTACAGAATCAATTCACAATGCTCCGCGATAACTCTGCCTTCAAACATACGCAACCGCGTAATGAGGCAAAATCGGGAAGAACAAAGTAGAAAATGTGGCCACTCGCTAATCCAACGCGAGGCAAGGAACAAAGTCGCTTAGCAGCACGACTCTAGAAATGAACAATAAACGCCGAGGCAGTCCATGCAAGGTAACTCAGAATCTTTTGAGTTCAGGAATGCAAGATTAGGAGAAAACGCCAGCTTGTCTCCTCTGGAACACGCACGAACAGTCACAGTGACATGCAAGGTGAAAGGGGGATTGGAGTGCTTAGATAGGAAAAGGTAGGAAGAGAGGTAGGACTGTAATACAGGTTCTCTGGGAGATGTAGTGCCACTATCATTCCTCATTCTCAAAGCCTATCGCCTAGGTGTGACATTCTGCTTTTAAATTCCGTTCCCCTCGGTCTCACAAAAAGATGACCAATATGTGTGCCTCTGCTAATCTTCAAGATCTTTGGCGTTTACATAATCCTACTGGCAGTGACTTCACTTTTTTCTCTTCTCCGCATTCTAGCTTTTCTCGTATTGATTATCTTTTAGTACACTCAACTCTTTTACAGTTTGCGTCGTCCCCTTCTATCCATCCTATTCTTGTCTCTGATCATGCTGCTGTATCCTTCTCTCTCCTTCATCTCGCTGCTGAGAAAGAACCCCATACATGGAGGTTAAATATAGAGCTTCTGCATGATCAAACTCAAGTTGTGGCTTTGAATGAAGAGATTGATAAAAAAAATTCTGATAATGAAGACTCGGTCAGTTCTCCAATAGTTTTGTGGGATGCCTTTAAATGTACGCTTAGAGGACAAATTATTAAACGTATGGCGAAAAGAAGTGCTGATATTAAGAAGGAACTTAATGATCTCTCAGATACTATTAAGACGCAAGAGTCTCTTTATCGTCTTTCTAATGACAAACATGTATTACAAACCATTAAGAATCGGAAGTATTCCTACAATACTATTGTCACTAAAAGAGCTCACATTGGGGTTCAGGCCCAGAAATCTAAACGTTTACTTTTAAAAAAACGTGCAGGTAAACTTTTGGCGGCAACGTTAACATTTCAGGAATCTAATCTTAGGTCTTCTCAGATATCTTGTATTACCGATAGCTCTGTTACTAAAAAATTAAAAACTAAAGATATTCTTGAGGTCTTTCGTCAATACTATAGTAAATTGTATACTCTTCTTAATCAATCATCATTTGACCAGTGTCAACAATTCTTGTCATCGATCCCTATTCAGACTGTTTCGGATGATGATGGGGTGAAGTTGGGTAGTCCGATTTCTCCTGAGGAGATTACTCATGCTATTAAAGCTACTCGCTCTGGAAAAGCTCCGGGTCCTGATGGATTTCCCATCATGTTCTATAAGACTTTTCTTCCATCTGTCATTCCTCGCCTCAAAGATGTATTTGATTATTTCATTTCATTGGGTTCTGTTTCGGGTTCAGCTGCGGATACTACTATCGTGGTGATTCCAAAAGAAGGTAAAGATCATTCTGATCCTAAGAATTTTTGCCAAATATCCCTTCTCAATATGGAAGCGAAAATCTTCGCCAAAATTCTGCCCAAACGTTTGGAATCCTATATCCCACTGCTTATTCATCCATCTCAGATGGGTTTTGTTAAAGGTCGATTGGCTAGAGACAATATCCTTACCTTTTCCCATATCATAGGTAAAGCAAAATTATCCAACCTTCCAGCGGCTGCTCTTGCCCTCGATGCCGAGAAGGCTTTTGATAAGGTTTCCTGGCCTTTTTTACATGCAGTACTTTGTGCGCATAATCTTGGTGATTCCTTTGTCAATATGGTTATGTCCTTATATGCACATCCTAGAGCGAATATTAGGGTTAATGGTGCTACATCCTCGTTTTTTAATCTTTGTCAAGGTACTAGACAAGAATGTCCTTTATCACCTCTCTTGTTTTTATTGTCTATTGACCCGATTCTTCGGCTAATTATTCTTCATCAAGATATTAAGGGTTTTACATTTGGTTCACACTGCATCAAAACAGCTGCTTATGCTGATGACATGCTCATTTTTTCTGATGACATAGCTACAGCAATTCCTGCTATTTCAGATATCATTAATCTTTTTTCTAGTGTTTCTGGGTATTCCCTTAACAAAGACAAAACAGAGAAGTTTCCCCTCAATGCTTACTGTTTTCCGGCTCATATGGGGAATGCTGGCTTTTAATGGCAATCAAAGCAGATTAAATATTTGGGGATTTGGTTTAGTAGTACCCAATATGACACAGTAGCGTTTAATGAAGCTCAAACCTTACTTAAGATTCGTAAACATTTAGATACGTGGTCTCCTAAGCATATCTCTTGGTGGGGATGCCTTCAAACTTTAAAAATGATGATAACGCTTATTATTAATTTTGTGTCTTCTATGCTCCCTATTAGGTTATCTTCGTCTTTTTTTCATAACATTGATTCCCTCACCTCTAAGTTCCTTTGGAGTGACAAGAGAGCTAGAATAGCTTATAAATCTTTGAGGAAGCCCTTTGATATGGGGGGCTGTAATTTTCTCGATTGGGAGAAGTATCAAGTATCTTTTTTAGCCTCTCAGGGGACCCTTTGGTTCTCCTCAGATCCTCGCCATACCCCTTCTTGGGTGTTGATTGAGCAAGAATGTTCTTTTCCTTTACCTTCCTCTTCTTTCTTAACTACGTCTACGTTGTCCATTCCGTTCTCTCGAGCTATCATCTTAGACACCATTGCTGCGGTTAAAACCATTGATAAGAAAGTGTCTACTCCAATTCATAAGTCTAGGTGGTCCTCTTTATGGCGCAACTCTAAAATTAAAATCCTTATTGATTCCCATTTGATGACTTATTGGGCTAATAAGGGAATTACGTTGGTTCATCATCTTTATGATTCCAATTGATCCATTACCTTTTTCCTCTTTAGCTCAACAGTTCTCTCTTACTAATATGGATTTTTACACCTTTTTAAAATTAAAGCAGCTCTTGCTAAGATAAGTCTTGATCCAGTTTCTCCTACTATATCTCTTTTGCAGATGTGGCTTAGATCTGAGCAAGTGCCTTCTAAGATTTATATATTTTTGTCTTCCAATCCACTTGTCTTAACTACTGTTACTCAGCAGAAATGGATACGTCATTTTGATCATGATCTTACTAAACATATCTCCTCAGACACTTGGCAGCTGATTAGGAGGCTTTCTCTTAGTAATAAAATTGCCCCTTCTTTAATTCAATCTAAATTCCTTTCTCTTAATTTACTACATTGGACTCCAGTACGCTTACATTCTCTCAATCTTAAAGATGATGATCTCTGTTGGAGTTGTGGCTTAACTGCGGGTACGTATCCACATATGTTCTTTGAGTGCTCTTTACTTCCGCCTTTTTGGGATTTGGTCCATAAACATCTCATGTTAATATTTAAGATTCAATTTCAGCTCTCTATTACCATGATTCTGTTGGGCCCATGGTCGTCCCCTATACCAGTACCATTGGACTCTTTAGATTTGCAGTTATTAGATCTGCTACTGACAGTTGCAGTAAAGATTGTCCTTATGGAATGGAAATCGTTTAGGTCCATTTCTTATTATACTTGGTGGGCATGGGCATCTTTTTTACGAGGAGCACATACTTCTGTAGATGAGGCTCATCTCACCCCTTCTATTTCTAGTGGGGTTTGGAGAGCTTTGGATGAATATATGGATTTGGCTTCGAAAGGGTTGGTGGAACAATATCCCTTTGTGGAGTCTCCCTGAATATTTTATTTCTTTATTTTCTTTGTAGTGCTGCAGGAGATCCTTCCTTCCTTCCTTCCACCCTCCCCCCTCTTCTCTCCTCTGACAGAATCTTCTGGAGGAACAATACAGGTAGCTTGGATTCGGGTTTCTTGCACTATTCCTGTACCGGGATTGCCCAGCAGAGGTCAGCAGCGAGGTCAGCAGCGAGTAAGCAGTGAGTGGCGAGCACTCACAGAGCAGAGCAGAGCAGCAGTGAGGAGAGAGCAGAGAAGTGCCTACGAGCCGCGAAAAGACGCCAGGTGAGCGCAGCCCTGCGGTGACGACAGAGAGCCTGGGCCCGGGTGAGGGAAGCGGGAAGCAGGAGCTCGGCTCCAGGCACCCGCGGCTTCCCTTCTGCACCTGAGCTCCATACTGCTAAAAAGAAAGCAGCCTTTCTGCGTTCACTGGAAGTCGACTGGAACTGCCTAGGAACTGCCTAGGATTGCCCGGACTCCGGCCCTTGTCCTGCCGTTCTCGTTCAGCCGGTGTGTGGGGGGGTCTGAGCTGGCAAAGTCTCCCCCCGGGCCGTAGTGAGCGGTGAGTCACGAGGCAAGACACACGGACACACAGTGGTTGGCGGGCAGACTGCTCACCTTGCACCCTGCTCACCTTGCACCTATCACTTGGAGATTGCAGAAAGGTGCTGAGAACCGGGAGGAGCACGGCATGGCAGTGCGGGATTTAAGGAACCAGAAGCACCAGGAGCCTTGAGGTGTTGGGAGTTGGGATTTGGGAGCTGCTGGGGACGAATAGGAGCCCAGAGCCCTTCAAAAATCGGACCATTAGAACTCCAGATCCACAGAACTCTCCTGCACAGAAGACCCCTGCAGGAGAGAGGGACCTTAGGTGACAAGGTCCTTACAAAAATATTTGTACAGAGCTGTGGGGACACAGAAGAACTGAAAGTCACTAAACAGCAATTACAGACTTCGACCACGTAACCTGGACCACGAAAAGAGGCAGTGAGCAGCGAGTGGAGCGGTGGGAGGAGCCGAGGAAACCTGAACCCTGAGCCTGCAGCCTGCATAGGAGTCCCGAGCCCCGAGCCTGAGCGAGGGGGCACCTGAACCTGAGCCTGAGCGAGGTGAGGAGCAGCAAGTAACAAGGGAACAAGGGCACAAGTAACAAGGGAGCAGAGGCGGGCAGCAATAGCGGGCAGCAATAGCGGGGAGCCCGAGGACTTAGCCAGTCAGAGTCTGTGGCTCACCTGCCACACAGCCCCACCGGCAACGCTGCGGCCCCGCGAGAATATTAAAGGAGGCATTGTGTGGAGAGCTGTGCGAACGGTGTGAGACTTGCGACCTGTGGGCCTTGCGGACATTTCAGCTCCAGCTCTCCTCCCAGCGTTCTCCTGGTCTTCTCCTGATTACTGATTACCACCCCTGTGCAGTCTGGGACTTGTAGTTTTGTACTTGAATGTTCCCACAGTTGGAAGGGAGAGAGGAGAGTGAAGAGATAAAAGAGGCCGGCGAACAACAAAGCAAACAACAACGCGGGGGAGACGCTGATTTGGGCATAAGAGGGCATAAGAGGACCACTATGAGGTCAGGGAAAGTAAGAAAACCTCCAACAAGGCAACCGGTAAAACGGAAAAGGAACAACGCATCAATGAGTTTAGAGACAGTGGGAGAAAACAAGCGACCAGCTAGCAGCCACATGGGCTCTAGCAACCCCTTGAGCACCTCCAACTCACTGGATAACAACCAAAAAGACAGCAATTGTGGCACAGAAGAGGGGATACTAACGAACTCAGCCCACATTCCCACTCCAATCTCAATTTCAACTTCAACATCAACTTCACCTCTAGATCAATCCACAAGTAATAAAAATATCAAAAGGAAACACTCTAAAGATCTAATCAACCTAGCAGATCAGCCAGCGAAAATGCAATACAATTACCAACCGAAAATTTATACAAAATTTGCCTTTCTAAAAAATCCAGGAAACGTGATCTACTCGTCAAATGGCTTGGTTACAGGCCTTCAAACCCCCTTGCCACCAGTTGATGCAAATAACCACTCGCCTACAACCTCAAATCTCACTGTAGCTGAAATACACACGCCATCAAACCCAAAAGAGACAACGGCAAACATCAAAAGCATAGCAGGGACAGGGGCAGGAGAACAATGGAGACAAGATTACATCCATCTCATGACGATACAAGAAAGCGCAGCCAGTCTCACCTCAAAAATAGAGGAATATAATCAGGCTACAAGCCAATCCAGTCCTCTGCTGGAGAAAGAAAAACTGACCACTTCCACCCTAGAGCTAGTAGAGTTACAGGGACACCCCATTAACCACGAAGAAAGTGGTATGCCACCTTCAACACTCTCTCTTTCATTCATCCGGCCGCAAGGGGAAGAAGTAACACATGATCAAGAAACAGCATTGGCTCGAGGTAAAAAAAGCAGTCATCAAGCCGAACCAAAACTTCAAGATAAAATCATTGCCCATGGAACCCAAATAGAACCCGCAAACTCCTCTCCACTCAGGACCGACGAGACTTCACCCTCCCTAGAAAGGGACATGACCTTCTTGGAACATCAAGAATGGATCGAACTTGAGGCAGCATACAACACAAAGGACCCCGCAAACAACACCAGCAAAGAGAGTCTAACTTATCCTAATGCGGGGGTAAGGGACACCACTGACACCTTTTGGGCAACCTTACTCAACACGATCCAACTGTCCTCAACAGCACTCCAGTATCAATCTGACAAATTAGATCTACAATTAATTGTGCTGCAAAGGCTGGCAGAGGCCACAATGGGGATCGATAGAAAACTCGCAGATCTCAATGGCCTTATAAAAAGAGGACAAGAGTCAGTAAAACTATCCCAGATCGTAAGAACGGACTGTGTCTGCTCACCTATTGTCGACAAATTATCATCATTACCCACTATGTTGGGTAATCTTCTGGAGGACATAAAATTAAACACCACAAAGTTCCTCACAACAAAGGAAAAGTCTGCCACACCATTTCATAACAAAAGCCCACAAGGGACCGACAACAACCCTAACAAAGCCGGAACGCAATGGTGCCAACAACCAAAATCCAACACTTCAATAGAAGAGTCCCCCCATAATACCCCAACAAGTAATCACATCGAGCAAGCGGGCAGCTCAATGAATGCGCGCACTCGACGCAAACAAAAAAGAAAGGGCAGGAACAAGAAGCAAGTTGATGCTGCCTGTACAGTAGAGAATCGTCAGCTAATTACACTGGGAGGCCCTGATTCGCCAAAATCAAATCAGCACCACAGTACTGAAGAGAACCGCCAGCCAAGCACGCTGGGGGGGTGTGCACCGCTAGAAGCAAACAAGCGCCACTCCAGCGCTTCAACTCAACTTAAAAAATCCACTGACGCACAGACACAAGCCGGAGAGGGCATGCGAACCCCCTCCTCCCCAAAAGAGAAAATTCACAAACAGACAGAGGAACTCCCCTCTGGCCAAACAAAAAACTCAACAACCAACGACTCATCAGAACTGACACGCAAAGGCCAAAGTGACCGCCCAACAGTAACAAAGCAATGCACCTGGGCGGTCGGAAAACAGGCCATGATGAGCCTGTTAAAGCTACAACAAAAGGCACAACCACCGACCCCCTACCCACCACTACTCACAAAAACATTAAGACCATCAGCAGTGAGACAAAGCTGGACCTCGAGATATCAAACATCACTAAAACAGAAAGCGGCCAGCCCAAAGACCAACTCTGGTGGGTAAACTTCAATCAAAACCTTACAATACCCACTAGTCAACATTCAAAAGGGCCAAGCGAACTGGCGAGACAGTCACAGCACACACTACAGCCCATAGAGGAACCCGACATAATTCTCTTCATTCCCGAATTTAAATCCAGAGGAAGAGTGGACACTTTAAACAGGGGTAATATACTGAAGCTGATCAACTCAATTGACAACCTAAAAAATATACAGACCACAGACCTGCTTGAACTCGAATTTCTTCCAGCTTCTCACACATGTGGTAATGAAACAACAAAGACCAGATGGGCAACACAAGAACTTGCAAATTCAATTATGGAGGAAACACTTAGATTCTCCCAGTGGGGAATTAAGTTAGAGGTGGAAATCAGGCCTGCTTACCCGACTTTGCTTCTTGAAGAGATTAAACAAGAACGCCCTAAAATGACTAAATCAATTCTGAAAGGTGCACGGAGCTACTCACCGGGGCCGGCTACACATCAGACACCCCTTCAACACCCAAGCATCTCCCAGCTAGAACCACATAGAGCACAACTATTTACACGTACCATACTCGGTGTAGACTCTAATTGACGAAAAACATCAGTCTTAACCGTCAACTCTACAGTCAGTCCCAAAATAAAAATATGTAACTGGAACATCAATGGCCTCCTAGACAAACTGGAGGACCTTGAGATCTCAAATTACTTAAGATCCTTCGATCTAATCCTCCTTCAGGAAACATGGGAAATAAATGACATTTCACTACAAGGTTTCACAACTCTAACGCACCCGGCAATCAGAAGCTCTCAATATGGTCACAGTTCAGGAGGCTTAGCAATCTTTGCCTCAACATCAACAATCGGGGCAACGGAAACGATAAAAGTAAGCCTCACTCCTCCAAACATGATACAGGCGCTATCAGTAACAATTACAAATAACCAGGCAACCGAACAGCTGTACATTATCAATGTATACATACACCCAAAGCATAGACATTTGGGCACCAGAGAACTTACCAAAGAACTGACAAGAATCATGGCAGACAGGGAAATGGAGAACACACTAGTGGCAGGAGATTTTAACCTTCACCTGTTTGAAATTAAACCAGTAGACGAAATGACCAAGGAAATGGATACCGTTTGGGCCATCCCAAGCCAAACAACCCCATTTCCCAACAAACACATAAAAACTTCAATCGAACTACTGAAAGACCTTGAGCAGCTAAACCTTAGAGTTCTTAATGGACGATTTAAAGACGACATCCCACCAGCACCAACACACTTCTCCACGAGTACGACTTCTCACCTCGACTACATGCTGATGACACTCCCGCTGTATGGAAAAATCACTTCGTTTAAGATCGGGGAAAGTGCTTCAAGCGACCACCAGCCTTTAGAAGCCACATTAGGCGTGTCTAGCGAGAATAAAATCATGGTAAACTGTAATATTGGTACAGAATACACTGCCAATTACAAACGAATAAGGTGCAAGACCACAGAGGTCGAGGAACTATCAAATAGTGCAAAAACAATCATGCAACGGGCATCTTGCTCAAACATAAACCCGCTAGACGCCTGGGAAGGCTTTACAACAGAACTGGGAGCCAAACACGCTACCGAGCTGAAAACCTACAAAGGGACCACCATTAGGTCTTCACATGGAAAAAGTACAACACCTGAGATAAAAAGCACAAAACGCGAAATAAAAAAGACATTGAAACAGCTCCGAAATGAGCCCAACAACGAACGCACTCAAAAGGAGCTTCGAACTCTAAAAAGACAACTAAAAAAGATGATCTGGGAATTAAAAAGACAACAAAGTGAAGATCAATGGATAAAAATCGTCCATAGCTCAAAACAGAAGAATAGCTCCAGCTTTTGGAAAATAATCCACTCCCTTCAACAGCCAGGCCATAAGGGCATTGACTCTAACATATCTGAATCTGAATGGGCCAATTATCTATTTGCACACTTTAACACAGCTGACTCAAAAACAAATAGCCCCAGAGGGGGAGACTGGTCAGATGACGCTGACCAGAACCTCAAATATCTCGGAACACCTGGAAAGGACGAGGCCTCAGCCTATAAAAGAAAATCCTCTCCGCCCTACAACTCAAACACGTGCATAGACTCAAAATCAACCACTAACTTAACAGCAGACATAGAGTTTAACTCACACCTAGAAATAGCAGATAGGATCAAGAAAAAAATTCTAAAAGGCAAACTCGAGGGGGCTCCTGGCCCAAATGGGATCCCGCCAATACTGTACAAAAATGATGCTGGCTTCTGGAGCAGCACCTTGGCACCGGTCTTTCTCAAAATAAGGGAAATATCAACGACACCAACATCCTGGAGAGGCTCGATAATAAGTCCGATTTATAAAAAGGGCCCTAAGAACGACCCAAGCAGCTATCGCCTCATAGCTTTGATGGACACAGAGGCAAAGTACTATGCGGGCCTCATCCTAGAAGATCTGACAGCTTGGGCAACCGCAAAGAACATCATCCCAGCAACCCAAACTGGATTTCGCAGTGGTCAGGGCACTACGACGAACATCATGGCGCTAACCCTCTTGGCAGATGCGGCAAAAGCCTGCAAGACTTCTCTGTGTCTGTGTTTCATCGATTATAGCGCTGCATTCGATCACGTAAACCGTAAAAAACTCTGGCAGAAATTGAGCGTTTGGGGTATCCCAGGCCCACTCCTACAGCAGTTAATACTGCTATATAGTAACACCTGGGTCAGGATAAAACTGGGACCTGGGACGCACCTTTCAAGAGAAATTGGGACCAGCAAAGGACTGAAACAAGGCTGCGTTCTAGCCCCAATGTTGTTCAACCTATTCCTTGCAGATCTACCCGGGGAGCTAGATGCAGTTAAATCTCACGGTCCGCGGCTGGGCAACATCACATTGTCAAATCTTCTTTATGCAGACGACTTAGTTCTCATTAGCCGGTCCCCTATAGGCCTTCAACACCTGCTGGACAAAACTAATATGTTTTCTAAAAATAACTCACTAACAATTAACCTAAACAAAACAAAAATCATGAGAATTAACCACCATAGAAAACGGAACTTTACATGGCAATTGAACGGACAGAAGTTAGAGCAGGTAACCTCTTACAAATACTTAGGCGTCATACTAGATAGCAATGGCTCATTTAAACAACAACTAGAGGCTATCCGGCGGAAGGGCACGACATTCCATCTGTCGATAAAGCCGTTACAGAAGGCTCTTCCTGACCGGACACTGGGTCCCCTCTTACAGGTAATTAGAGCTCGCCTACAGCCAATGCTCACCTACGGCAGCGAATCCATGCGTGGTAAAGACGCAACGATACTAGATAACACCATCAGTCGAGCCTACAGAGCAATATTCCATCTGCCCACTTACACCTCACCTGCCCAAATCCGCCTTGAATTTGGGCTGCAGAAACAAACGGTGGAGAGAAGAGGCGCATACATCAAAAGCTGGCGGAAAATCAGAGACGCGGAGTATGGATCCCTAAACACCCACCTGTGGACTGAACTATCCATTAGAGAAAACTCACCAGCAAGAATATATCTAATGGAATCATTGGAGACCCTAGGACTAACAAACTCATGGGAGTCAGCAACTGATCCCAAGACTTTTAAAAAAATAGTATTGAAGGTTACCAAGATGGTCTCATCAATCGAGGACAAAGCAACTCTTGCTAAGAGAGCACATGGATGGGTGGTACTGGATGGCTACACAGCTCTCAAGCCACAGCAGTATTTAACAATGGGTCTTACACAGAAAACAAAAAATAAGTTTCTCAATATGCGTCTTGGCAACATACCGATAATGCATCATTTAGCACCCTGGAAAAGAGAAAACGCAGCAACCTGCTGCCGACTCTGCTCTACTGGAAAAGAGGATTTGACGCACATAATCTGCATCTGCACAAAACTTCTGGACATAAGACGCTACCTGCTTCGGCCCCTATGGATTCAGAGGGGAATAACTAGCTGCAGGCAGGCTGTGATGCTTTGCTTTAACCCTGGTGAAACCCAGTTAAATTGTAGAACAACAAAATTCTTTGACATTGTGGCTAACAGACTAAAAGAATTAGCTGCCGGGCCAACTGGAATCATTGCCTAATACAAAAAACTGTTAGCATCCAGTCGCCACAATGGATAACAGCATACCAAAACGTGTTTTTAACTATCAAGGAGAACTCAGCTGTTAATTTAATTACAAACATTTTGGTTAGAGATTGTCTTACAAATTTGCTTGTTTCAATAATTGTGAGTTTTTATTAACTGTGCAATAAATCTTTATCTTATCTTATCTTTATCTCTTCTCTCCTCCTCCCCTTCCTTCTCCCTTCTTTTATACTTCTTTCCTTTTGTGTGTTTTCTTCGTTCCCTCTTTCTCTGTTTTCTGCTTTCTTCTTTCTCTTTCTTCTTTTTCTCTTTTACTTATTTTTTTTATCATAGTGATGCATTGGATTTTTTATTATAGTTCCTCGATGTTTACTCTTTCATTTTTGGTAATATGCTTATGGAATTAGTTATTAGAGGAACTGTAGGTGACTTAGTCACATCTGCTTTCTTGTATTTCTCTTTTGTTCACTTGCATCACTTTCTTACTGTATTTAACTATTTATATGCCTTTTTGGAAACTAATAAAATTATTGAACAAAAAACAAATAATAATAATAATCTTATTAGAGAACTGACTCAGCCTACCTATTGCAATTGAAGTGATTATGGCTGCAAATATGATTGTTATATATAGATAACTGAGTGTAACCATGCTCTAATACATTCTAATAATTTTAGGATAATTGCAAGATTATACTCGTACTAATGACGGACCAACCACAGTCACAGATGATCATGATCGTGCAACACACTTGTATCAAATAACATCAATGAAAAATATTACAATCTATTTAAGAAAAACAAGTATGGCCAAGGTAGTGCCGATGGCACTGGCTACTTCGGTAGTAGTTTTTTTTATTCAAAATGTATTTTTATTAGAACACTAGAGACATAAACAGATATCCCTGTCTATTATTAAGTATATCTCCAACCCCCTCTAAAACGTCAGAGATCCAAACATTACCTCATAATCATTTGTCCTAAATGAGCCCTACCTATCTCACCCCGAGGTTAGTTCTTCTTATAAACGTCTCCATCGAAGTCCAGAGTGCTAGAGCTCTCCATCTAGGAGACTAGGCCAGGCTTGGGAAGCCTTCAACAGTGGACCCCATTTCTCTTCAGAATAGAAGTGCAGTTACTAAAATGTCCTGTGTTACTAGAGGATGGATGGGGGAAGTAGGGTCCATATGTATAAAGCATTTTTGCATTCGCAAATGGGTCAATTCTCAGAATCGGACAGTTTGCAAAAGCGATTAATTCTTTCCACATGTACCAAACCCTATTTTGTGATTTGTTAACCTGATACCAATTCACAAATTGGGTTTACGATTCGGTATTTGGAAGGGACATGTTTAGGGCGTCCCTTCCAAATACAGAATCACTGCGGTATGTATGAATATTTTGTGACCTTGAATATGGTTGCAAAACATTCGCATTTATCATCAACTTTAAGTTGGTGGGTGGTAACCCATTTGCAAACGGGAAGGAGTCCCCTAAGAGACCTCTTCCCCTTTGTGAATGTATGCATAAACCTTTTAAGAGCAGGCTGTGGTCCCACGGACCACAGCCTGCTCTTAAAAAATGAAAATTGAACTATCAATTTTTTTTCTAAACAGAACCCGTTCTCCTTTAAGGAAATGGGCTGCATTTAAAAAAATAAGATTGCCTTATTTAGAAGCAATTATGGACATGGTGGTCTGCTGACCCAAGCAGGCCACCATCTCAGTGATTTTAGTGATTCCTAGGGGGTCGCGAATTGCAACCTACCTCATTAATATTAATGAAGTAGGTCAATTTGCAATCCGCTATGAATCGCTATATGAAACTCTTGGAGTTTCATACATTTGTAATAGCGATTACCTGACTGCGATTCGCTGAAAATTGCAATCAGGTAATCGCTATTACAAATGTTGATACATGTGGCCCTACATCTTTTCCACTGACAAGCTATTACCTCTTTCACTGACCTTGGCATTGTAGTATGATGAGCTATTGTTGTTTTAATTTGTTGTGATACATAGGCTGTCTTAGTCCCACCACATAAACATCAGGTCGAGCTGGTAGAGGGAAGCGCGAAATTTATTCCATGTCTGTAGCAATTTCAGTCTAGTATGGCAGTATCTCTGGCCATCTCCACGAAATATGGAGTGCATTTCCTACAGGTCTGAGGTCCCTTCAGCACATTCAGGAAGTGAGAGGAAACTTTTGGTTTATCTGCTCTGTATTATGGAGGTAGTCAAACATAATTTTAAGGTGGATCTCTCTGCTCTTAAGACACATGGTACTCTTGTTCTTATATAGTTGTTCCCATTGTTGAGTGTCAACCGATAACTGTAAATATCTCTCCTATTTTCTCATGAAAGGCAAGTTTATGGGTTATGGTGCAGCAGTGACCAGTACATAGAGGTTGGAAATATTCCTCCTAATGCCTAAGAATCTGCTGTTCGTTTGATTCAAACATGTTAATTGACTCATGACACCAGGTTTAACATCAAGGTGCAACACCCAGTGGCTTATTTGTGGATATCATTATGTTTCTCCCTCTCCCAGTTGAAATTCCGTTTTGCACTGTTGGAATATTTTTTTGTGTGAATTATTGTTAAGGTCTGATATTATTTTGCACCCCCCATTTCTCCACGAATCAATAGGTGCCTGATGGTAGTGCAGAGGTAACATTTTGGTTAAAATGGATAGACAGATAGATATGTATGAGACGGGATTCAGATTACCGAAGAGGTGTTTGGAATAGTGCTAGGTTCCGATTTATAGCAGTTCTTTTGAATGTAATCTGAAAGTGTTACAGGTGGATAACAGACTTCGACTCATATAAGAAGGGGGTCTGATGAGTTTCTGGTTTTTAGAAAACAATGTTTTTGCAGCTATCAGTAGGAAGCCTGCTGCACAGGACAGACCAAAGTTCATTATTTTTCCAAGAATGTTAGACCACAAATCCTACAGGATGGTGTCACAAAACTGCATGATGTCATCAGCGATGCTATCAATGAGGTCATTCATCAGTGACGTCAACGAAATAATCAATAATGTTATTTAACATGTCTTCAGTGATATAATAGATAAGGTCATAAGCAGTGCATGGCGGGGGCACTAGTTATAGTTAGTTCAAGAAAATGTTGAATTTCAGAGGCTTTATTGTTTTTAACAGAAGTTTTTACTTTATTTCAACGCCTCCTCCTCAGGAAAGGATTTACATTCAACAGCTCTTTTTTCAACTAAATTGTGTTCAGGAGCGCGCCACCTTTTACTTGGGTACAACATGTTAGCACTTTAGTTGTTCATTAGAACTCTAAAGAAATGCTTCAGTGGATTTCTAGGGAGTTAATTGACAGGCTGGTGGTGTTGTTGACTTACATTTTACTCTGCATGTCAGAATGGTTTTGTGAAATGGATGAGGCAGATATCTAATAACCCACAGAAAATGCGACCTCATTTTAGCTTTCTGGTGCACTACCCATAATTAATTTCTACGACAAAAACAAGCCCCTCGTTTCCTTACTTACTGCAGTATTATCTGTATGTAATGCTTTCAGTTTAACAGTTTTAATTCCATCAATATGGCATTCAATTGTGCCACACGTTTAACATGAATTCATAATGTTAGCACTTTTGTTGCTCATTAGAAGTTCTGGTAAAGCTGCAGTTGATCAGCAGGGAATTAACTGACTGGCAGCTGCTGTTGTTCGTTGTTGGTGGTGTTGAATGTACATTTCACTCTGCATTACAGAATGTTTTACTGAGTTGTTTCAGAACTCGTAGAAAATGTGTCTTCATTTTAGATTTGATTTCTAAAGTACTAACCGTAGCTTTTATTACAGATAGAACCAGATAGAACCCCCTCATTCTTTTAATTTCTAAAGGAAAGGCTTTAAGTTTTATAGCTTTGATTTCATTAAGCTGTATTCAGGTGTGTAACAATGTTCTCATAATTACAGAATGTTAGTGCTCTTGTTCATTAGAACACTGTGGGACTGTAGTAGAACACTGGGGAATCAACTGTTACTGCTGTTGAACGTACACGTTTTATTCAGAATATCAGACTATATTCTCGCATGACTGCCCTTAACAAAGTTGAATACTACATTTCGTTTTTAACTTGTCTTTTTATAGTATTTGAAGACTACACTATGTCATTTCTAGTATTCAATAGTATTTGTTTCTGAAACCTAGGGGTCGATTCCGAATAGGGAAAAAGCGCTCCGATTAGCTGTACGGAACATTTTTCCAGTACGAATCGTACACCTACAACGTCCCCGTACGTACGAGCAAGTACGATTCCAACCCAAAGTGCCACTCCGTACGACTCGTACCAAACACCGTACAACTTCAAAGTACATACGGATTGTCTCCTGGTGACGCTGTACGCTACGTCCGTACGTAAATAAGGCAGCCATTTCCGGACCAGGAAGTACGATCCGTGTTGACAACACTTCGTACGGCCCTTTTGCTACGAGATGCTGTAAACAGCCGTAAAACCAGAGTCCGGCCCGAACTGCACCCCGGTATGCGACATACACGACATGAACCCCCTCGAGCGTGTCATCCCAGCTCTGTACATCTACGACCTAGTATATAGAAACCGACGATGGCGCAGACAGTGAGTACAACGTACCGCTACAACAGAAGTATACCTGTACGGTCCGCCACACGCTAGCGCATATCATAATTGCTACAGTGATACGTGCCGCACATACGCCATTAACGTCGGGGTACGGTGCGTCACATGCTTGCGCTTATCACCATAGCAATAGTGATACGTGCCGCACACACGTCCGAAATGGCGGGGTACGGTACGCCACATGCTAGCGCATATCACTATTGCAATAGTGATACGTGCCGCACACACGCCAGAAATGTCGGGTACGGTGTGTCACATCTGAGTGGTGGGTGGTAAAGACCCCCAGCAGTGCCCAGCAGTGCCCAACAGTATAGGGGGTGGGTGCAGAGGACTCCCAGCAGTGTCCAGCAGTGCCCAACAGTATAGGGGGTGGGTGCAGAGGACTCCCAGCAGTGCCCAGCAGTGCCCAACAGTATAGGGGGTGGGTGCAGAGGACTCCCAGCAGTGCCCAACAGTATAGGGGGTGGGTGCATAGGACTCCCAGAAGTGCCCAGCAGTGCCCAGCTGTGCCCAGCAGTGCCCAACAGTATAGGGGGTGGGTGCAGAGGACTCCCAGCAGTGCCCAGCAGTGCCCAACAGTATAGGGAGTGGGTGCAGAGGACTCCCAGCAGTGCCCAACAGTATGGGGGGTGGGTGCAGAGGACGCCCAGCAGTGCCCAACAGAATAGGGGGTGGGTGTACAGGACTCCCAGCAGTGCCCAACAGTATAGGGGGTGGGTGCAGAGGACTCCCAGCAGTGCCCAACAGTATAGGGGGTGGGTTCAGAGGACTCCCAGCAGTACCCAGCAGTACCCAACAGTATAGGGGGTGGGTGCAGAGGACTCCCAACAGTGTCCAGCAGTGCCCAACTGTATAGGGAGTGGTTCCAGAGGACTCCCAGCAGTGCCCAACAGTGCCCAGCCGTGCCCAACAGCATAGGGGTGGGTGCAGAGGGCTCCCAGCAGTGCCCTACAGTATAGGGGGTGGGTGCAGAGGACTCCCAGCAGTGCCCAACAGTATAGGGGGTGGGTGCAGATGACTCCCAGCAGTGCCCAGCAGTGCCCAATAGCATAGGGTGTGTGAGCAGAGGACTCCCAGTAGTGCCCAACAGTGTCCAGCAGTGCCCAACAGTGTAGGGGGTGGGTGCAGAGGACTCCCAGCAGTGCCCACAGTGCCCAGCAATATAGGGGGTGGGTGCAGAGGACTCCCAGCAGTGTCGAACATTATAGGGGGTGGGTGCAGAGGACTCACAGCAGTGCCCAGCAGTGTCCAACAGTATAGGGGTGGGTGCAGAGGACTCCCAGCAGTGCTCAACAGTATAGGGGTGGATGCAGAGGAATCCCAGCAGTGCCCAAGAGTATAGGGGGTGGGTGCAGAGGACTCCCAGAAGTGCCCAACAGTATAGGGGGTGGGTGCAGACGACGCCCAACAGTGCCCAACAGTATAGGGGGTGGGTGCAGAGGACGCCCAGCAGTGCCCAACAGTATAGGGGGTGGGTGCACAGGACTCCCAGCAGTGCCCAACAGTATGGGGGGTGGGTGCAGAGGACTCCCAGCAGTGCCTAACAGTATAGGGGGTGGGTTCAGAGGACTCCCAGCCGTACCCAGCAGTACCCAACAGTATAGGGTGGGTGCAGAGGACTCCCAACAGTGTCCAGCAGTGTCCAACTGTATAGGGAGTGGTTCCAGAGGACTCCCAGCAGTGCCCAACACTGCCCAGCAGTGCACAACAGTATAGGGGTGGGTGCAGAGGGCTCCCAGCAGTGCCCAACAGTATAGGGGGTGGGTGCAGAGGACTACCAGCAGTGCCCAACAGTTTAGGGGGTGGGTACAGACGACTCCCAGCAGTGCCCAGCAGTGCCCAGTAGTATAGGGTGTGTGAGCAGAGCACTCCCAGCAGTGCCCAACAGTGCCCAACAGTATAGGGGGTGGGTGCAGAGGACTCCCAGCAGTCCCCACAGTGCCCAGCAGTATAGGGGGTGGGTGCAGAAGACTCCCAGCAGTGTCGAACAGTATAGGGGGTGGGTACAGAGGACTCACAGCAGTGCCCAGCAGTGCCCAGCAGTATAGGGGTGGGTGCAGAGGACTCCCAGCAGTGCCCAACAGTATAGGGTGGGTGCAGAGGACTCCCAACAGTATAGGGATGGGTGCAGAGGACTCCCAGCAGTGCCCAACAGTATAGGGGTGGGTGCAGAGGACTCCCAGCAGTGCCCAAGAGTATAGGGGGTGGGTGCAGAGGACTCCCAGAAATGCCCAGCAGTGTCCAGCAGTGCCCAACAGTATAGGGGGTGGGTGCAGAGGACTCCCAGCAGTGCCCAACAGTATAGGGGGTGGGCGCAGAGGACTATAAGCAGCACCCAACAGTGCCCAACAGTATAGGGGGTGGGTGCAGAGGACTCCCAGCAGTGCCCAACAGTATAGTGGTGGGTGCAGAGGACTCCCAACAGTGTCCAGCAGTGCCCAACAGTATAGGGGGTGGGTGCAGAGGACTTCCAGCAGTGTCGAACAGTATAGGGGGTGGGTGCAGAGGACTCCCAGCAGTGCCCAGCAGTGTCCAGCAGTGCCCAACAGTATATGGGGTGGGTGCAGAGGTCTCCCAGCAGTGCCCAGCAGTGCCCAACAGTATAGGGGGTGGGTGCAGAGGACTCCAAGCAGTGTCCAGCAGTGCCCAACAGTATAGGGGTGGGTGCAGAGGACTCTCAGCAGTGCCCAACTGTATAGGGGGTAGGTGCAGTGGACTCCCAGCAGTGCCCAACAGTATAGGGGGTGGGTGCAGAGGACTCCTAGCAGTGCCCAACAGTATAGGGGGTGGGTGCAGAGGACTCCCAGCAGTGTCGAACAGTATAGGGGTGGGTGCAGAGGACTCCCAGCAGTGCCCAGCAGTGTCCAGCAGTGCCCAACAGTATAGGGGCGGGTGCAGAGGACTCCCAGCAGTGCCCAACAGTATAGGGGTGGGTGCAGAGGACTCCCAGCAGTGCCCAGCAGTATAGGGGGTGGGTGCACAGGAATTCCAGCAGTGCTCAACAGTATAGGGGTGCGTGCACAGGACTCCCAGCAGTGTCCAGCAGTGCCCAACAGTATAGGGGTAGGTGCAGAGGACTCCCAGCAGTGTCCAACAGTATAGGGGGTGGGTGCAGAGGACTCCCAGCAGTGCCCAACAGTATAGGGGATTGGTGCAGAGGACTCCCAGCAGTGTCCAGCAGTGCCCAACAGTAGAGGGGGTGTGTGCAGAGGACTCCCAGCAGTGCCCAACAGTATAGGGGGTGGGTGCAGAGGACTCCCAGCAGTGCCCAGCAGTGTCCAGCAGTGCCCAACAGTATAGGGGTGGGTGCAGAGGACTACCAGCAGTGCCCAACAGTATAGGGGGTGGGTGCAGAGGACTCCCAGCAGTGCCCAACAGTATAGGGGGTGGGTGCAGAGGACTCTCAGCAGTGCCCAACAGTATAGGGGGTGGGTGCAGTGGACTCCCAGCAGTGCCCAACAGTATAGGGGGTGGGTGCAGAGGACTCCCAGCAGTGCCCAACAGTATAGAGGGTGGGTGCAGAGGTCTCCCAGCAGTGCCCAACAGTATAGGGGGTGGGTGCAGAGGTCTTCCAGCAGTGCTCAAAAGTGCCCAACAGTATAGGGGCGGGTGCAGAGGACTCCCAGCAGTGCCCAGCAGTGCCCAACAGTATAGGGGTGGGTGCAGAGGACTCCCAGCAGTGCCCTTCAGTGTCCAGCAGTATAGGGGTGGGTGCAAAGGACTCCCAGCAGTGCTCAACAGTATAGGGGGTGGATGCAGAGGACTCCCAGCAGTGTCCAGCAGTGCCCAACAGTATAGGGGTAGGTGCAGAGGACTCCCAGCAGTGCCCAACAGTATAGGGGTGGGTGCAGAGGACTCCCAACAGTGTCCAACAGTATAGGGGGTGGGTGCAGAAGACTCCCAGCAGTGCCCAACAGTATAGGGGATGGGTGCAGAGGACTCGCAGCAGTGCCCAGCAGTGCCCAACCGTATAGGGGGTGGGTGCAGAGGATTCCCAGCAGTGCCCAACAGTATAGGGGTGGGTGCAGAGGACTCCCAGCAGTTCCCAACAGTAAAGGGGGTGGGTGCAGAGGACTCCCAACAGTGTCCAGCAGTGCCCAACAGTATAGGGGGGGTGCAGAGGACTCCCAGCAGTGTCCAACAGTATAGGGGGTGGGTGCAGAAGACTCCCAGCAGTGCTCAGCAGTGTCCAGCAGTGCCCAACAGTATAGGGGGTGGGTGCAGAGGACTCCCAGCAGTGCCCAGCAGTGCCCAACAGTATAGGGGGAGGGTGCAGAGGACTCCAAGCAGTGTCCAGCAGTGCCCAACAGTATAGGGGGTGGGTGCAGAGGACTCCCAGCAGTGCCCAACAGTATAGGGGGTCGGTGCAGAGGACTCCCAGCAGTGCCCAGCAGTGCCCAACCGTATAGGGGGTGGGAGCAGAGGACTCCCAGCAGTGCCCAACAGTATAGGGGGTGGGTGCAGAGGTCTCCCAGCAGTGCCCAACAGTATAGGGGGTGGGTGCAGAGGTCTTCCAGCAGTGCTCAAAAGTGCCCAAAAGTATAGGGGCGGGTGCAGAGGACTCCCAACAGTGTCCAGCAGTGTCCAGCAGTATAGGGTGTGGGTGCACAGGACTCCCAGCAGTGCCCAACAGTATAGGGGGTGGGTGCAGAGGACTCCCAGCAGTGCCCAGCAGTGCCCAACCTTATAGGGGGTGGGAGCAGAGGACTCCCAGCAGTTCCCAACAGTAAAGGGGGTGGGTACCGGCCACACAGGAGGAGGAATCGCTATCGTCCATAAAAAATCAATCCACATCTCAACCAGCTCTGACGTCAATCTCGCCAACTCTGAACACCTTCACTTCCAGATCCACATCGACCCCAAGACCACACTCAGAGGCACCCTCCTATACAGACCACCAGGACCCCGCGCACAATTCAGTGAAGACATCACGGACTTCATCACTCCACACGCGCTCCCCACCAAAGATTACATCCTTCTAGGAGACCTCAACTTTCACCTTGAAAAGAACAACGACCGCAACACCACCACCCTCTTGGACAACCTCGCCAACCTCGGACTTAAACAACTGGTCACTTCCCCCACCCTCATCGCAGGTCATACTCTCGACCCTATCTTCACCTCCAGCAATCACGTCTCCTTCAGCCACACTACGGCTCTCCTCTGGACCGACCACAGCTGCGTTCACTTTACCTACAACAAGCCTAAACCCATCAACCACCCCCAACCAACTCTGCAAAGAAACTGGAACAAAATCACCATCGACCAGTTCTCCTCATCGCTCCTTCTAAACACCCCAGCCCACTCTTCTAACCCAGACCAAGCCGCCACCAACCTCACCCTATGGTTATCCAACAGCGCCGACATCCTAGCACCACTGAAAAAACGTCAAAGCAAACCTGGCAGCAAGAAGGCCTCATGGTTCAACGATGATCTTAAGAAGTCCAAGAAACTCTGCCGCTCCCTTGAAAAGGCCTGGAAAAAAGACCCAACCACTAGCACCAAGGACGCCTTCAAAAACGCCACCCGCATACACCACCAACTAATCCGAAAGGCCAAGAAAACAGCATTCAAGGATCGACTAGATAACAACGCCCACAACAGCAAGGAGCTTTTCAACATCGTCAAGGAATTTACCAATCCCTCGGCCAACTCCAACGACATCACCCCCTCTCAAGCCCTCTGCGACTCCCTAGCTTCATTCTTCCACAACAAAATTGCAGACATCCACAACAGCTTCGACAACCAACCCGGAGACCAACCCACCCAATCATATGCCGAACATTCACCCCCCTTGAACACCCTTAACGACTGGAACCCAATCTCCACTGAGGACACCATCCGCCTGATGAACTCCATCCACTCAGGATCCCCCACAGACCCATGTCCTCACCACATCTTCAACAAAGCAGACTCCGTCATAGCACCGCACCTCCGAGACGTCATCAACTGCTCCTTCAACTCCGCCACCTTCCCGGAAAGATGGAAACACGCTTAACTCAGCGCCCTTCTGAAAAAACCCACAGCGGACCCCACCGAACTCAAAAATTACCGCCCCATCTCGCTCCTTCCATTCCCGGCCAAAGTCATCGAGAAAGCTGTCAACAACCAGCTCGCCGCTTTCCTCGAAGCCAACAAATCCCTCGACTCCTCACAGTCCGGCTTCCGAGCCAAACACAGCACTGAAACCGCCCTCATCGCAGCAACAGACGACATTCGAACTCTACTGGACAATGGAGACACAGTCGCCCTCATCCTCCTCGACCTCTCCGCAGCCTTCGACACAGTCTGCCATAGCACCCTATTACAGAACCTCAGTAACATCGGAATGCAAGGAAAAGCACTTGAATGGATCACCTCGTTCCTCACCGGAAGAACCCAGAGAGTCCGCCTTCCACCATTCAAGTCCGAGGCCACTGAAGTCATCTGTGGCGTACCACAAGGATCCTCACTCAGTCCCACCCTCTTCAACGTATACATGAGCCCCCTCGCGGCCATCGCCCGCCAACACAACCTCAACATCATCTCCTACGCGGATGACACTCAACTGATCCTTTCACTCACCAATGACCCTAGCACCGCCAAAACTAACCTACACGAAGGAATGAAAGAAGTTGCCGAATGGATGAAACACAGCCGTCTGAAACTGAACTCAGATAAAACAGAAGTCCTCATCTTAGGTACATCCCCCTCTGCATGGGACGACTCTTGGTGGCCGGAAGCCCTTGGAAAAGCACCCATCCCGACAGACCACGCACGGAACCTAGGCATTATCCTGGATTCTTCACTTTCAATGAACAGACAAGTCAGCGCCGTCTCCTCATCCTGCTTCAACATTCTTCGCAAGCTCAAAAAAACATTTCGCTGGATCCCCACCGAAACCAGGAAAACAGTCACCCACGCTCTGGTCACGAGCCGACTGGACTACGGAAACACCCTCTAAGCAGGTACTACCGCTAAACTCCAGAAAAAACTCCAACGAATCCAAAACGCCTCAGCCAGGATCATATTAGACATCCCGCGTAACGAACACATCTCTGGTCACCTGAAAAACCTCCACTGGCTACCCGTCAATAAGAGGATCACTTTCCGACTCCTAACCCACGCACACAAAGCACTCTACGAAATCGGACCAGAATGCCTCAACTCACGACTGTCCTTCTACACCCCCTCCCGCCAACTACGATCTTCCAGCCAAGCCCTCGCCACTGTACCTCGCATCAACAAGACCACCATGGGAGGTAGATCCTTCTCATACCTGGCAGCTAAAACATGGAACTCACTTCCCACTTACCTTCGCCTTACCCAAAACCACCTAGCTTTCAGAAAGCAACTTAAAACGTGGATATTTGACAAGTAATCCTCCTCCCCTCCCTAAGCGCCTTGAGACCCTCTGGGTATGTAGTGCGCTATATAAATTTTATGACTTGACGTGCAGAGGACTCCCAACAGTGTCCAGCAGTGCCCAACAGTATAGGGGGTGGGGGCAGAGGACTCCCAGCAGTGTCCAACAGTATAGGGGGTGGGTGCAGAAGACTCCCAGCAGTGCTCAGCAGTGTCCAGCAGTGCCCAATAGTATAGGGGGTGGGTGCAGAGGACTCCCAGCAGTGCCCAGCAGTGCCCAACAGTATAGGGGGAGGGTGCAGAGGACTCCAAGTAGTCCAGAAGTGCCCAACAGTATAGGGGGTGGGTGCAGAGGACTCCCAGCAGTGCCCAACAGTATAGGGGGTGGGTGCAGAGGACTCCCAGCAGTGCCCAGCAGTGCCCAACCGTATAGGGGGTGGGAGCAGAGGACTCCCAGCAGTGCCCAACAGTATAGGGGGTGGGTGCAGAGGACTCCCAACAGTGTCCAGCAGTGCCCAACAGTATAGGGGGTGGGTGCAGAGGACTCCCAACAGTGTCCAACAGTATAGGGGGTGTGTGCAGAGGACTCCCAGCAGTGCTCAGCAGTGTCCAGCAGTGCCCAACAGTATAGGGGGTGGGTGCAGAGGACTTCCAGCAGTGCCCAACAGTATAGGGGGTGGGTGGGTTCAGAGGACTCCCAGCAGTGCCCAACAGTATAGGGGGTGGGTGCAGAGGACTCCCAGCTGTGCCCAACAGTATAGGGGTGGGTGTAGAGGACTCCCAACAGTGTCCAACAGTATAGGGGGTGGGTGCAGAGGACTCCCAGCAGTGCCCAACAATATAGGGGGTGGGTGCAGAGGACTCCCAGCAGTGCCCAGCAGTGTCCAGCAGTGCCCAACAGTATAGGGGGTGGGTGCAGAGGACTCCCAGCAGTACTCAACAGTATAGGGGGTGGGTGCAGAGGACTATCAGCAGCACCCAACAGTGCCCAACAGTATAGGGGGTGGGTGCAGAGGGCTCCCAGCAGTGCCCAGCAGTGCCCAACAGTATAGGGGGTGGGTGCAGAGGACTCCCGGCAGTGCCCAACAGTATAGGGGTGGGTGCAGAGGACTCCCAACAGTGTCCAACAGTATATGGGGTGGGTGCAGAGGACTCCCAGCAGTGCCCAACAGTATAGGGGATGGGTGCAGAGGACTCCCAGCAGTGTCCAGCAGTGCCCAACAGTATAGGGGGTGTGTGCAGAGGACTCCCAGCAGTGCCCAACAGTATAGGGTGTGGGTGCAGAGGACTATCAGCAGCACCCAACAGTGCCCAACAGTATAGGGGGTGGGTGCAGAGGACTCCTAGCAGTGCCCAGCAGTGCCCAACAGTATAGGGGGTGGGTGCAGAGGACTCCCAACAGTGTCCAGCAGTGCCCAAAAGTATAGGGGGTGGGTGCAGAGGACTCCCAGCAGTGTCCAACAGTATAGGGGGTGGGTGCAGAGGACTCCCAGCAGTGCCCAGCAGTGTCCAGCAGTTCCCAACAGTATAGGGGGTGGGTGCAGAGGACTCCCAGCAGTGCCCAACAGTATAGGGGGTGGGTGCAGAGGACTCCAAGCAGTGTCCAGCAGTGCCCAACAGTATAGGGGGTGAGTGCAGAGGACTCTCAGCAGTGCCCAACAGTATAGGGGGTGGGTGCAGAGGACTCCCAGCAGTGCCCAACAGTATAGGGGGTGGGTGCAGAGGACTCCCAGCAGTGCCCAACAGTATAGGGGGTGGGTGCAGAGGTCTCCCAGCAGTGCTCAAAAGTGCCCAACAGTATAGGGGTGGGTGCAGAGGACTCCCAACAGTGTCCAGCAGTGTCCAGCAGTATAGGGTGTGGGTGCACAGGACTCCCAGCAGTGCCCAGCAGTGTCCAGCAGTATAGGGGGTGGGTGCAGAGGACTCCCAGCAGTGTCCAGCAGTGCCCAACAGTTGAACGAAGAGGGCCTGGATCAACATGTAGCCTTTGTCAGAAATCAGCACAGGTGGGTGCAGAGGACTCCCAGCAGTGCCCAACAGTATAGGGGGTGGGTGCAGAGGTCTCTCAGCAGTGCTCAAAAGTGCCCAACAGTATAGGGGTGGGTGCAGAGGACTCCCAACAGTGTCCAGCAGTGTCCAGCAGTATAGGGTGTGGGTGCACAGGACTCCCAGCAGTGCCCAGCAGTGTCCAGCAGTATAGGGGGTGGGTGCAGAGGACTCCAAGCAGTGTCCAGCAGTGCCCAACAGTATAGGGGGTGGGTGCAGAGGACTCTCAGCAGTGCCCAACAGTATAGGGGGTGGGTGCAGAGGACTCCCAGCAGTGCCCAACAGTATAGGGGATGGGTGCAGAGGACTCCCAGCAGTGTCCAGCAGTGCCCAACAGTATAGGGGGTGTGAGCAGAGGACTCCCAGCAGTGCCCAACAGTATAGGGTGTGGGTGCAGAGGACTATCAGCAGCACCCAACAGTGCCCAACAGTACAGGGGGTGGGTGCAGAGGACTCCTAGCAGTGCCCAGCAGTGCCCAACAGTATAGGGGGTGGGTGCAGAGGACTCCCAACAGTGTCCAGCAGTGCCCAAAAGTATAGGGGGTGGGTGCAGAGGACTCCAAGCAGTGTCCAGCAGTGTCCAACAGTATAGGGGGTGGGTGCAGAGGACTCTCAGCAGTGCCCAACAGTATAGGGGGTGGGTGCAGAGGACTCCCAGCAGTGCCCAACAGTATAGGGGATGGGTGCAGAGGACTCCCAGCAGTGTCCAGCAGTGCCCAACAGTATAGGGGGTGTGAGCAGAGGACTCCCAGCAGTGCCCAACAGTATAGGGTGTGGGTGCAGAGGACTATCAGCAGCACCCAACAGTGCCCAACAGTATAGGGGGTGGGTGCAGAGGACTCCTAGCAGTGCCCAGCAGTGCCCAACAGTATAGGGGGTGGGTGCAGAGGACTCCCAACAGTGTCCAGCAGTGCCCAAAAGTATAGGGGGTGGGTGCAGAGGACTCCCAGCAGTGTCCAACAGTATAGGGGGTGGGTGCAGAGGACTCCCAGCAGTGCCCAGCAGTGTCCAGCAGTTCCCAACAGTATAGGGGGTGGGTGCAGAGGACTCCCAGCAGTGCCCAACAGTATAGGGGGTGGGTGCAGAGGACTCCAAGCAGTGTCCAGCAGTGCCCAACAGTATAGGGGGTGGGTGCAGAGGACTCTCAGCAGTGCCCAACAGTATAGGGGGTGGGTGCAGAGGACTCCCAGCAGTGCCCAACAGTATAGGGGGTGGGTGCAGAGGACTCCCAGCAGTGCCCAACAGTATAGGGGGTGGGTGCAGAGGTCTCCCAGCAGTGCTCAAAAGTGCCCAACAGTATAGGGGTGGGTGCAGAGGACTCCCAACAGTGTCCAGCAGTGTCCAGCAGTATAGGGTGTGGGTGCACAGGACTCTCAGCAGTGCCCAGCAGTGTCCAGCAGTATAGGGGGTGGGTGCAGAGGACTCCCAGCAGTGTCCAGCAGTGCCCAACAGTTGAACGAAGAGGGCCTGGATCAACATGTAGCCTTTGTCAGAAATCAGCACAGGTGGGTGCAGAGGACTCCCAGCAGTGCCCAACAGTATAGGGGGTGGGTGCAGAGGTCTCCCAGCAGTGCTCAAAAGTGCCCAACAGTATAGGGGTGGGTGCAGAGGACTCACAACAGTGTCCAGCAGTGTCCAGCAGTATAGGGTGTGGGTGCACAGGACTCCCAGCAGTGCCCAGCAGTGTCCAGCAGTATAGGGGGTGGGTGCAGAGGACTCCAAGCAGTGTCCAGCAGTGCCCAACAGTATAGGGGGTGGGTGCAGAGGACTCTCAGCAGTGCCCAACAGTATAGGGGGTGGGTGCAGAGGACTCCCAGCAGTGCCCAACAGTATAGGGGGTGGGTGCAGAGGACTCTCAGCAGTGCCCAACAGTATAGGGGGTGGGTGCAGAGGACTCCCAGCAGTGCCCAACAGTATAGGGGGTGGGTGCAGAGGACTCCAAGCAGTGTCCAGCAGTGCCCAACAGTATAGGGGGTGTGTGCAGAGGACTCCCAGCAGTGCCCAACAGTATAGGGTGTGGGTGCAGAGGACTATCAGCAGCACCCAACAGTGCCCAACAGTATAGGGGGTGGGTGCAGAGGACTCCTAGCAGTGCCCAGCAGTGCCCAACAGTATAGGGGGTGGGTGCAGAGGACTCCCAACAGTGTCCAGCAGTGCCCAAAAGTATAGGGGGTGGGTGCAGAGGACTCCCAGCAGTGTCCAACAGTATAGGGGGTGGGTGCAGAGGACTCCCAGCAGTGCCCAGCAGTGTCCAGCAGTTCCCAACAGTATAGGGGGTGGGTGCAGAGGACTCCCAGCAGTGCCCAACAGTATAGGGGGTGGGTGCAGAGGACTCCAAGCAGTGTCCAGCAGTGCCCAACAGTATAGGGGGTGGGTGCAGAGGACTCTCAGCAGTGCCCAACAGTATAGGGGGTGGGTGCAGAGGACTCCCAGCAGTGCCCAACAGTATAGGGGGTGGGTGCAGAGGACTCCCAGCAGTGCCCAACAGTATAGGGGGTGGGTGCAGAGGTCTCCCAGCAGTGCTCAAAAGTGCCCAACAGTATAGGGGTGGGTGCAGAGGACTCCCAACAGTGTCCAGCAGTGTCCAGCAGTATAGGGTGTGGGTGCACAGGACTCCCAGCAGTGCCCAGCAGTGTCCAGCAGTATAGGGGGTGGGTGCAGAGGACTCCCAGCAGTGTCCAGCAGTGCCCAACAGTTGAACGAAGAGGGCCTGGATCAACATGTAGCCTTTGTCAGAAATCAGCACAGGTTTGCATTGTCCCCCCCCCCCACGTTTTGCCCCATTAGAGTCCCCTAGATGCTGGACTTCTGACTCTGAGAGTGCCCTGGGCTCTGCTGGGCAGGCCCAGGGCTATGTTGACAACACAGAGTGAAAACACACACATATATGAGGGTACACTGTATATTAGCATAGCATTGGCACGACATACTCTGTATGTCCCTAGTACATAAAAGGGCAAGGGGATTAAAACTACCTTTAAGTCCCTTATATATAATAGAGCATGACAGTTTAGAGACCAGCAGCCGTTTCTGCACTTGCATGTGTGCACTGCTGAGAGACTGAGGCCATTTTAAAAGCAGCCCTGTGTAGCAGCACTACTTGTAAATGTAAATTGTTTCCCTAACTCAACTTTGGTGGTGGGGGCTTACAAAGTGATAAACTACAATATTTTGGCATATTGGGTACCCCCCAGGGTCTCCCTTAGGTGTCCTATGGGGGTGGGGGGGCAGGTACTTATTAGGAGGGCCCTTATAACAGGATTTATATGCCCTAGGGATATAGAAAGTGCACATTTCACTTCTCCATTGTAGTAAAGTGCTTCCCAAAATTACCTTTTGTGTTAGGAGCACTTTTAGAGGTGTGGATCTACACTAATTATGCATATTCAGAACCCCTGAAGTCTCCTGGGAGTCAAGTAACTATCAGCAGAGTCATTATAACTAGCCCTGGGCGTAGTGGGGTTTCGCGGAGCTACGTGAAGTGTGCGAGAAACTACGCCCACCTCCGCACTCCGCGTAGCCCCACTACGCACCGCAGGCCTCCCTCCCTCCCGCCCTCCCTAAATCCTTTAATTTAAACGTTAGTAATAATTAAAAGGCACTTACCTAGCGCCGCTGCCCGCCGCGTCTCCGGGTCTCCCTTTCTTCATCTGCGCCGTCTTGGGTACTAATGCGCATGCGCGGGCGGCCACGCATGCGCATTTCTCGTGAGAAATGCGCATGCGCGGGCGGCTGCGCATGCGCATTAGTACCCAAGACGGCGCAGATGAAGAAAGGGAGACCCGGAAACGCGGCAGGCAGCGGCGCGCAAGGTAAGTGCCTTTTAATCATTACTAACGTTTAAATTAAAGGAATTAGGGAGGGCGGGAGGGAGGCGGGTATTGCGGCCAGCTACGCTCCGTCTGCGGAGCGTGCGTAGTGCCGAATTCTACGCCTGCTACGCAAAATGCGTAGAAGCCGGCACTATGCACACTCCGTGCACGGAGCGTAGCTGCTCGCCCACCCTTAATTATAACATATGTTTTATAGGCCCTGGTGTTGGAGAAACAGTACATTTCATTTTCCCAATTATAGATCCCCAGGCACATAGGTTAGCATGGAATAGTTTATTAATAAATAACTATTGTTAGGAATTCACACAAAATATAATTCAAAGACTTAAAGGAATGGTATTAATAAATCCAACACTATGCTATTGTTGAATTTATCCTAAAGTATACAGAAAATAAGTTATAAAACGTTATTGTCTGTAAGCCAAAATTCAGCCTTCCTGTGGTCTCCCCTGATTGGTCTGAGTTAAGAGGATTAGCCAGGCTGCCTTTATGAAGTGCTAAGTGGCTCACCCAGGGAGAGGCTATCTGTTAAAGAGAGCTCTGCTACACAGGAATTGCAGAGCAGGGTGCAGGGGTCATAAACTACTGATCTTCAAAGGGGGATAGGATAGGCAGGGGAATGCCAGGGGAATCTTCCCACCAGCTTCCCTGACCTAGCCAGATGGCAGGTTTAAGGCAGGAATTTGCAGATGGTAAGGGGAGGAGAGCTATGGAAATGAGCCATACTGGAGGTTGATTTAACTAGTGCCTGTTTCAGCCATACTGAATTTTGGATAAATGCTTTCTGGGAGAAGATTATGCCACACTTTGGAGGACGTGGTCATGCGTTAGGGTGTTGCCCTGCACCTCATTAGACAGGAGTGCTCTCCTCCTTGATCCCAGAGAACACTGAATACATATGTAAGGTGCAGAGCATATCAAATCTGCTGCTTAAAACTCAAAGAAGAAGGCAAACCAAGCTGGAAACTTGATTTGCACCATAATTGCCCTACATTCTGACTGACTACAGCCCTTTGGATGTACCTTGCTTCAAGAGAAAAAAAGAGTGGACTCCATGCAAGCTACATGTTAACAGGACCATGACCACCAAGAATCTCCAGCAGGAAATGCGTCCAGTGGATGTGTAAAGGCTTTGTCCAAGTGGATTTCGGGAACTGTAATCCCAAACTTTCAAGGACCAGGACCATCTTGGAGACACCAGACCCTTGGATTGTGTTTTGGACACTTTGAAACCCCCAAATGAACTTCAGGAATAAGTTCCAGAAGTTTGGAGCAACTTTGAAAAAAAAGCTCCAGAGGGGGACCAACTCAGCCGTGAGTAACAAGCCAGCGACCTTCAACTGCGACCCGGCCTGCCCTACTGATTCATCCCGCTGAAAAGCTCTGGAGGTCTGACTTCCATAGTTTGACCAGGAGCTCCCTGGAAAGCAAGCAGCCCTAACCGAAACTGGACTGGTGAAGAGCACCGAGGGAGCTCAACAGAATAATATCCAGAAAAGTTGAAATCTCGACCAATGCCTCCTGCGAGAAATATCCGAGCAGGGCTCCATCACAGTTGGTCTGTGTTAGACCTGACATCATTGGCGTTAGTCTTCCTCACATTTTTTGACGGATTGCCTCATCTGTTTTGATATAAGGGCAGGGTGCATTGTAAGTGTAAGGTAGGACATGCTCTGATGTGTGTAGCATGTCCTAATAGTGAATTACAGCCATTTTCGTTTCACTATTGAAAGCTACCTGTTCTCATCGACCAGAATGGGCAGTTAAGATTATTACATTCCTACAATCCTAACTGACTCAGGGAACATGGTAGAAATTCGAATTTAGTATGCCTGAACTCAGAATAATTAAATACATCTTTTAGTAAAGTTTATTTTAATATCCTGTGTTTGCAAATACCACTTTTAGAAAGTAGGTATTTGCTTGCCTAACCATTTGAGCCCGCCTCTGCTGACTTGTGTATTCCTTGTCTGGGTTTGTGTGTGACAGGGCTGGGGAAATTCCAGGAGACAGGTTGAGGCAGCCCAGGGGTGAATAGAGAGATCAGCACCTAGATGGGAGGGAGGTGCGCACCTGGGACCTGAATAGGGCTAGGCCTTCCCTCCACAATGCTGGCTCCACCTCCTGTGGCTTGTCTGATGTCTCTGCGCTGCACTGTGAAAGGAGAAAGGGAATCATGTCAACAGAGTGCTCAGAGCTGAATCTTCCCATCCCTGTGCTGGCTCCACCTCCTGTGAGGTGTCCGGTGTTTCTGCCCTGCACAGTGAAAGGAAGAGAAGAGTCCTGTAAAGAAAGGGCTCAGGAACTGGTTTGAACTAGGCAGAGGCCTCTCTGCCTTCAGAAAACAAAGGTTTTTGGGGTATAAATATTGGGACCCAGTCCCACAGACTTTAGATCACTTCTGGAACAAGAAATCTTTCTGCCAAGGAGATGAACCAAGGAAGCTGCAGGAGTTGGGCTGCCCCTCTGCCAGTGTGCTGTTTGCTGGGTTGGCCTGCAGTGGTTGCTTCATTGCCAAGGGAAAAGAGAAGGACATTTTTGAGGACTTTCATTTATCTACAGAATATTCTCCAAGGGCTTGAACTGTGCTTGCCTCCTGCTGAAGTCTTGGGGCCAAAAGACTTCACCTCCAGCTCCCTCCTGAATTTCCTTGCTGGGAATTCTGACTCCAGTCACTTGCGTGCCGTTGTGAGCTGGAAGCGCGATGCATCGAGAAGAAGCGTGTCGCCGCCGCAGCTGGAATCGTCGCAACGCCGGAGAAGCGAGCTTTCGTCGCATCTCCCTGGAAGCGTGTGTCCATCAAAGCTGTCTGCTGTTGCATCGCCGGAGAAGCGCGACGCATCGAGAGACCCGTCATCGCATCACCGAAGAAGCACGTCGCAGGGCCTGTCGCGGCTCCAAAGTAGAGTCGCCGCAAGGCTGCCAGGGCGTCATCGCATCGCTGCATCAAGGGCGCCATCTTCTCACATCGCAACTGGATCGTCGCATCGCATCAAGGCGCCATCTTGCGCACAGCAACGGGCCCGCAGGCCGAGAACCTACGCATCACCTCCGCACCGGTAAGAAGCACGACGCATCCCCTACTCTGCACAAGCATTGAGGCACGACGCATCATTTCCCCCTGATCACGGAACAGACGCATCTCCCCTTTTGCGAGCCTTTTGTTTACTTTGCTTCACGCATCCAGGTACTTTGTTGAGAACTTTGCCGCATTCATCATCAACTTGAACTAAGCAACTTGAATCATCTTTTAAGCAATCTTAAGTGTAGTATTATGGATTTTTGTCGTTTGTGATCTTGTATTTAAGTCTATATAAAGAATACTTATTTTTATAAAACCTGTGTTGTGTCCATCTGAAGTGTTATCACTGCATTACTGTGTATATTCGCAAATGCTTAACACACTGCCTCTGAGATAAGCCTGTCTGCTCGTGCCAAGTTACCAAGGGGGTGAGCGTAATCTCCTTATCCTGACTTAGAAGTAAGGGTCCCTATTTGGACAAAGGTGATAACCATTGCCAACTAGAGACCCCCAGATCGAAGTCTGAAACTTTGACTTTGTCCCGGTCAAGTGCAACCAGATGTCACAATGTGGCACAATAGGTTTCTAAGTGCTATATAGTGCTAAATCTTTCAGAATTCCTATCTCTGGTTCCCTACATTGGAGTTTTTTTGTTTTGGTGTCATTTTAAAGATAAAAATATTTCCTATTTTTATAAATTGGTGTGGGATTTTCATTGTGTGTTATGTCTTAATTATTTACTGAATTGGTGTTTTCAAATGCGTTACATACCTATCACTTAAGTTAAGCCGGCCTGCTCGCAGCCAAGCTACCAAGGATTGAGCATGGGAATAATTTATTGATAACTATACTGCACCCTACTCTGCCAGTGGCCTTATTGCAAGTGGTAGATGCATATTTAACACTACTAATAACCCACTTTCCAACATACTTCATCAGTAGAAGTATACTTCCCATAGAACAGGGGTAGAGCGCAATAGAAAGGGAAGCCTTACTTGTGGTCTGGGCACCGAAGAAGCTAAGGTCATACCTGCTTGGCACTCACTTCCGGGTTCAGATAGACCACAGGCCCTTCAAGATGGTTAGTGCAAATGAGGGGTGACAATCCCAAACTGTTGAGGTGGTTCATCTCCCTACAGGTAATGGACTTTAAGGTGAAACACTGTTCGAGAACAAACCATGCCAATGCTGATGATCTCTCCAGGTTCTTTAGTTTTAGTGAAGACAACTCCCAGGAGTTGGGTAGCTCTCCCCACTTTCTGCTGGGGACAGAGAGGCGTTACACCAGGCATCTCTGGCATGGTTTTCCCTGACTTTTGCCTATTAAACTACTTTTTCTACAGACTTATTTTTTGCAGTCCTTAGGAATCTGAGCACTTTACCACTGCTAACCAGTGCTAAAGCACATGTGCTCTTTACTTTAAATATGATAACATTGGTTTTAACCACAATTGGCATATTTGATTTACTCATAAGTCCCTAATAAAGTGCACTACATGTGCCCAGGGCCTGCCAATTAAATGCTACTAGTGGGCTTGCAGCACTGATTGTGCCACCAATTTAAATAGCCCTTTAAAGATGTCTCAGGCTTGCCACTGCAGAGCCTGTATGTCAAGTTTTAAAACTGCCATTTCAACCTGGAAAGTTAACCTCTTGCAAGGCCCAAACCTCACGTTTTATTATATATAGATCACCCCTAAGGTAGGCCGTAGACAGTCCCTGGGCAGAGTACAGTGTATTTAAAAAGTAGGACATATACTTCAAAGTTTTACATGTCCTGGTAGTGAAAACATTCAAATTCTGTTATCACTACTGCAAGACCTATCTTTTCCTTCGGTTAACATTAGGATTCCCTTATTACATTTTTAAGTGTAATTTCCAAATCGGGAAGAGATGGGAAACCCAAATTTGGGGTCCCCGAAATCACAATATAAAAACAACTGATGGTGAAGTTGGTTTTTAAATTTCAGTACTGAAAATGCCCCTTTTAGAAAGTAGGCCTTTTGCTACTTAAACCATTTGGTGCCTTCGGCCTGTCTCTAGAATACATGTATGGGGTGGGTGATAGCTGGCTTCCTGCATTCCCTTTGGACAGCTACCAACCGAGGAAGGGTAAGTTTGACTGAGTAGCTACCTGCATGTTGATTGGAGCAGGTTGGGATGAAAGAGCTGACACTACACCTGAAAGGGCAGAGTCCTGTGCCCACACAAAGGGCACCATACCCTCCTGGATTGAGTCTGGAGACAAGAAAAGCTGGGTCTTGTAAATGTAAATGTAAATGTACATGTATTTATATAGCGCAAATCGCCCACATCGCAGGCATCTATGCGCTTGCTTAGGGAACCCGTCCTGGTATTCCCCTGTGAGATATCCCGGCAGGGTATCCACAAGGTGAAAGCCAGGCATCCCGCCGCGAGGGGCCGTTGTGGAGATTAAGCAAGCTATTGCCCAGAGTCGCAGAGTGTGAACCCGTGAGTCGAGTAGGCACCGGAGCCAGAATTATCGAGTCTGTGGAATTATTGAGCCCAACCCCCGTCGGGGCGGGGAATTGAACCCTGGTCCAGGGCCGATCTCAGCTTCCAGGTCTGCCTCTAACCCCTGAGCCACACTTCTCCACTTGTGTAGGCCTGGGCAGTGAACTCTGCTCCGTTTGCTGAGTTTGTGAAGTGTTTCGGACTCTGTGATCTGCGGAGCTCGCAGTGTTTGTTCCTCACTCACCAACAATCAGTTGGTGAGCTTAGCGATGAAAAAACTCAGCTAGACCGCTCGCCACCCGTACTTCTCAACTCAGGGGTCGCGGATGGACGCTACGGCTCGCATTGAGAAACCTTATGTTCGCATTGAGGAAGCTCCTGCTGGAGTACAACTTCTACTCGGGCAGCAGAAAGAAGCAGTGCCCTCTTGTGCTGCGCGTGATGCAGTTGGTGCTGATTTTACAGTGCAGGACAAACAGTGTGAAAGGCGCGAGGTAACGCACTCTGCATAGCTTGGTGGAGGTTTGTTTGTCAAAACGCTGAGTTCCACGTAGGAATTCACCCAGACCTAGACTTGTGGACGTCAAAGCATTTCTTTGAATTCTCCAGACTTCAAATGCCCAACTTGGTTATAAATATTGGGCATCTGACACCACCAGAGCAGAGTACTTCTGGAAATGAGAACATTCTATAAGGAAGAAGGACTGCTGTGCTGCCAGAAGGGACTTCCACTTTGCTGTACAGCTTTGCTGTGTTGGCCTGCTGCCTGCCTGGGTGTGTAAAGGACTGGATCTGCATCTCTACATCCCAGAACCTAGGTATTCATCAAAGGTTTGGTGACTTGCCTCCTGTTGCTGATGTCTCAGGAAAATCAAAGACTTCACTTTTTAACTTCAACTCAGAACCGGGACTTTATTTGCTGTACGTCTTACTCTGACAAGTGGTGTCCAGGGCCATTGGAAGTGAATTTAAAGTGCAGCATCTGACAAGAACCTACGCATTGACCCAGTAGCGCTAATCAAGGCTGGCGCATTACCTGCTGCGTGATTGATGCATCACCGCTGCTGAAGGAACTGGGACCAGCGCATCACACTCAGAACCGCCGCATTCCCCTGGAACCATTGCTTCAAAATTAACGCTTCGCTGCTGAGTGGAGAAGATCAACACATCATCCTTCCAGCATAGGTTAACCTGGCGCCTAGCATTAGGAACTGCGGACCTCTGGAATCGGGGATTATTCCACAGAACCGTGTGTAGGAGAGTAGGGTCTGCAATCCTATGGTCACCCCAGATTTTGTTTTTTGCTTCACTGGTTTACGACTTTCCCGGGCTGTGGGCCTGCTAATCAGACCCACAGCCTAGCTGTTCTCTCTCTCAATTGACATCCATGTACTTTAGGTGCATTTACCAATTGGTATTGGGTCACTCTTGTAAGTCCTTGTACAGTGTACCATAGGTACCCAGGGCATAAGTGAACCCAAGGCCTACCAGGGGCTGCAGCATATATTATGCCACCCCTGGCTGGCCATCCAAATCTGACACAACTGGCTGATGAATCAGCTGGGGCAAGGTGGTGTAATCCCCCTTTGCTTTAGATATAGTATACCTATATCTAACCCTAAAATGGACACATATCCTCCTATAAGTCACTCCTATGGCAGGCCTTAACAATCCTGGAGGCAGAGTGCTTGGAATTATGTGAGATGGTGCTCTAGCATGAGCTGAGCCTGTCTGCAGCTTTCGGAACCAAGTCCGTTAGCTGTTTATTTATTTATGTATTTGTAGGTTTGTAACGCACTCAAATCGACTCCCTGAGGAGTATCTCTGCGCCTGTGACCTAAAGAACACTGTCAGCAAGTCCAAAGGGGAAATGATTTATGACTGAAACAAAAAGGTCTTAAGTTGTTTCCTGAAACTCAGGTGTTCTGTGCATTTCCTAAGTGGCAGGGGTAATCCATACCACAGGGTGGGACCGGCTACGGACAAAGCCCTACCACCCTGCCTTACTTTCTTGGCGGCTGGCACTGTTAGGAGCAGCTGGTTACTGGACCTGAGAGATCGCACCGAAATATAAGGTACAAATTTGTCTATCCAGTATGTTGGCCCTAATCCATTTAGGCTTTTATGGATAAGGCAACAGGTCTTGAATATCACCCTTTTCCGAACAGGGAGCCAGTGTAACTTATCCAAGAGTGGTTTGGATGGCGTTCTTGGGGGGCGTTTAATACCAGCCTTCCTGCTGTATTCTGCACAACTTGGAGTTTGGCTTTAACTCCCTCGTTGGCTGACAGCAAGAGCCCATTGCAATAGCCTAATCGACTGAGAACCAGAGCCTGCACCAAGGTTTTTCTGGTGGCATCTGGTAGCAAGGGGAAAACTTTTCGAAGGAGGCCAATCACATGAAAGCAAGTGCCCACCACTGAGTTGCCATGCTGCTTCAGAGAAAGATCTCGATCCAGGCGTACCCCCAGGTTTTTCACGATCAGTTTGGGTTCAGGCACTGGCCCAAGATCTTGCGGCCACCAGTCCGGGGTCCACAGGATCTTAGCTTCTCCAAGAAGCAGGACCTCTGTCTTCCCTACGTTGCATTGAAGGCAGTTTGATGACATCCATTTTTCCATGATAACGCTGTACCATATACTCTTAAGTGCATTATAATCCTCTCGGTTATTGCTAACTTTGGCATAGCATTATCAAAACATGTCGAGTAAGGTGTCATACGAAGTGGAATACTACCCCCTCGCCAATTCTGGCGACGGGGGTAGCATTCCACCCTTTTAGAGGGACACGACATGTATGTAACTGTGAACCCCGGTTAAAGTTAACTCGAGCCTCAGCATCACAAAATGGATGCTGCCACCACAGACACGAGTCTGACCTCCTGCTGCTGGGAGTCTTTCCAGCGAGGGAGGCCTGGACAAAGGGTTTCCTGCCTTGGGAGGTGCTAGCACCACCCCAGACAGGATTTTGTGTATCAGGTAGGACAGGCCTGAAAGGAATGAGACATGCCTGGGGCACACAAGGTGTCCCTGTGCATACCCCGGTTCAAACCAGTTGCTGGGGCACTCCAGCCCCAGCTCTGGCGCGAAACTGGACAAAGGATAGGGGGTGTAACCACCCCCTTCCTGGTCCCACCCATAGGAGGGACCTAGTCATAGTACAGCCCCCTTTAGGCGAATAAAGGTAGGAGCTGGTCCCATTCCAAATTACATTATCCTGAATTGAATCTACAAGAAAAAACTCTGGACTTCGACGTTCTGCTCCACAGAAGACTGAAGAAATCTCCCTTGTGGCCAAGGAGTGACCACCCTGCACAAGCAGGCACCATCAAGCGTCCTAGCGGTTCACTTTGTCATCTTCCCTGGTGGATCCGGACTTCAGAGCCCGACGAGACCCGGACTTCCAGACCTTTCCGACCTCAACTCACATCTGCAGCACAGCTGAGATCCGTGGGTGCGACGAGACACGTGGGACCGGCATCTTGAAGAAACTGCACTTCGCTTCCAGCACGATTTCAGAGGCATCCTCGACGAAGTGCTATGGGGATTGAGAAGCCCCAGCCCCGAGCAGCTCCTGCACAGAAGATCAGCCCTCCAGCATCCACGAGATCTGCGTGGGGCCCTTTTGCTTGATTGCTGCTCGACGCGTTGTCTGGTCACTTGCTGGCTGGCTAGTGGCCTCCTAGACGATGATCCTTGAAATCTACACCGCTGGTCTGGTTGCTCCAGACTGGCCCTTGCTTCCCTGCAAAGGAGAAGCACCCCGGACCCTCCTGGTCCGCACCAGACGCGTTTTCCACTCACCGCGTGGGTTGCCTTTGCCAAGGCCTGTTGACGCCGAATCCGGAACCAACACCGCCGACAGCGAGAGCCTGCGTGGGACAGCTCGTGCCTCCATCCTGGTCGTCAAAGACACCTCCTGGTCCACGTGGCTGCAGAGTCAAGCGTTCACTCTTCACCTGATCGCGACAACAGCATCTGGTTCCTTCCTGGTTCCACTCCAGTCACTGGCTAATGATTGTGAACATTGTCCCCTCTGCTTTCAGGTCTCCATCTTCCTTGATCCACCCTTGGATCACTCCGGACAGCTTCCTCCTGGTCGCCTGCAGCATCTTTCTTCAAGGCTCCATAGACTTCAACGCGGAAACCCGACACACTTTGACACCTATGCATCCGCAGCCCGTGGGTGAGGTAACGAGAGCATTTCGGTGTTCAAGGGTAGATTGACTCTCCTAGTGTCTAGATTTCCAGTCGTTTTAGTCCTACCTAGTCGGAACTGTCTAATACTTACCTTTTCGTAATTTGTACAGTCCAGTTACTTTGTTACGCATCTCGCGTGTGAGTTCACACTCTGCACACGCGTCCCGTGGGCCTCCTATTACTTACCTAAGGTTAGGGTAGTGTAGTCCAAGCGATCCTACAGCCTCTGGACAGCTCCAGCAAACTGTCTCAAATTAAACTCTGACAAGACAGAGATAAGGACATTTGGGAAATTGGAACCTTCTTGGTCCCCTCAATGGTGGCCAACTGAGATGGGACCTCCACCTGAACCTGTCACCAAGGTTCGTAACCTCGGAGTAATGTTTGACAACATACTAACCTTTAACCATCATGTCAACCTCACCCTCAAAAAAATAAAAAAACTGCTACCCTACCTTCCCATTTCAGCCGGTAAAACCCTAATCAGCACTTTGGTCTTCGCCAAAACAGACTATTGTAACGCCCTTTTTCTTAACGCCCAGGAAAAAGTCCTTAACAGGCTTCAACTAGTACAGAATTCCTCAGCCAGAGTTCTACTGGACATTCCTAAATTCTCTTCCATCTCTCCTTACATCCAACAGCTGCACTAGCCCCCAGTCAGGAGCCGTACAAAATTCAAGGCATTATGTATAGCCTACAAAGCCATTAACAACTTAGGCCCACAGTTCCTCAAGGATGCCCTCTGCCCGCTAGAAAATCCAGGAACGCTTCGTTCTTCCTCAGCTCATTTGCTTAAAATTCATCGAACAAAAAAAGCCAATTGGGGTGACAGGTGCTTCGTGATTTCCACAGCCAAACTTTGGAACACACTCCCCTTTCACATCAAAATGGCCCCTACCCTTATTAGCTTCAGGAGGAAATTAAAAACTTGGCTTTTCCTACATTAACTTTCTGCCATAGCTGTGTTCTGTTACTGAGCACCGAGACACCTCCGGGTAGTTGCGCGATATAAAAATCACAAAAAACATAAACATAAACATAAACATTCCTTCTATCGATTTCCTTATACCACTTGTTTAGTATATGATTTCTTGTGCCCCTAGGGCACCATTGTAATTCGTGCAACTTAAACATATTTTTCTTAAGAGTCTTGTCATGTGCTTAGCCCTCTGATCTCATAAAGAGTTCAGAGGTGTTTGTTATTAATAAATATCTTGTTTATTTTTAAAACAACCTGTGTGGTGTCCTTTCACTTGGTATTCAAGTGGTTATATGTGGTAAACCAGCTGGCTTCACATGCCAAAAGAGTTTAGCCTAAGACTGCTTTCTCCATGCTACCTTTAGGATAGCTGGTCTATAAGGTTGACTTACAACCAATCACCATAAGGGTTGTTTGGACTGATACAAGGTGATCACTAGAACTAGTGAGCATCATATATCAGGCCAACTTCTCACACCGTGCATCGCCGCTACTGAGTGAAGGAATCCGGTGCAACCTGTCAACTATGTGAGAATCATCGATGCATCGCTCTACTGCACCCTGCATTTTGTTCTGCGTCATGGATTAAGGTACTTTTGGTCAGCTGGTCCTGTAGCCAGGCTGCACTCCATCTCAGGTGGCCTGAACTCTTGACTTTCTCCTGGTACAGCTTGACAAATTAACTCTTTGACCGCTATTTCTTTTAAGTGCTATTTTTGCATTTAATCTTTAAAAATTCATATCTCAACTTCTACTGACTGGATTTTTGTCAATTTGGGCTTTTTTTGTGTAGTTCCTACAACCCATTGTAGGATCTGGGTGTTTAGACAACATAGACTGTGGGATTGGTGTCCAGACTGATTCTAGACACCCCCACTGGGTATGTTTGCCTGTATACCAGCTAGCTCACAGTGCCATTGTAAACTTCTCTTACAAAGGAGAGAATAGTTCTTGGCAACAATCGAACATGACAACTCTGTCCCATCAGGGATCGTGGAAACAGTACAGCACATTTCGCTCAGTCACTCGTGCTCACTTTGTCTCGGAGAGATACACAGAATAAACAGTGGTGGAAATTTTTCAATAAGCATTTATTGATTCAGCGTCATTCTAGTGTAAAATAGATGTGCTGAAACAACAATAAGACAGAAGCAGATATACATGATTATTTATAAATGCCAACAGGGTAAATGGATGTTCAATTTCTATCACAGTGCTAAACCATTGAATATGCGCAAGCATATAAATACATGACAGTAATAATGCGTACTCCTACGATGCAACTCTAACTAGATATACCTAAGTGTACCTAGCATGTATGTAGGTGTAGAGTAAAGAATCCCCCTAGGCTGAAGCCAACTCCATTACCTGAAGTGAGAGTCTGTAGGACCCCGTCTTGGTCTCGAAATGGACACCCCGCAAGGGATGTCAGACCACTGCGAGCTGGAGTGTCTGCGTGCAGGAACCTCAGCGTCTCGTGTCAGTGTGTCAGCATGGAAGTCTTTCTCCTCTGCACACCCTGGCAAAGATGTGTTGTATAAATCCAAAAGGTAACCTCATGGGATTCTACCTTGCAGTGTCATGTCAGCAAGGATGATGGAAGGGATGACCCTTATACATAGTTATTATGCAGAAGATGGTAATCCTGCTGTGATTCTGAGAGTCCTTATGCATAATTAAAGACTAGTATTCGGGGAAAACCACACAACATGTATGCAGCACTTAACTAGGTAAAAGGTAAATACCAAAACCCTTTATGTAGTACAACGGTATGGTAAATGTAGGTGAAGGATCAAGAGGCCACTCAAGCCTATATTGGGATACCCTACGAAACATAACACCCTCTCCTCATCCGACCGGACAACATATTAAAAAGGAAAATTCCTTTTAATCAAGCATTAAACATTGCTAAAAAGACATTTAAAATTGTTCTCAAAGTTCATAAAATCTCAAAAAAATAAACTCTAAAAATCCCTTAAAATCTGTTCATATATATAGTCTGAGCAACTGAGTATGTCTGAAAGCCATGGTGCTCAGAAAGCGTAAATAAGAGGGGAAAGAAACAACATTTTGTTTAAAATTCCAATTTCGGTTGTTTTGGAAGAACAATTGTTACTTATCTGTAAACAGGTGGTTCTCCAGTATTGGTGTCTTTCATAGATTCACATGCTTGAATATTCCCCGTCGTCGGTAAATAAAATAGCAATTATATTATATATATATATATATATATATATATATATATATAGATATATATATATATATATATATATATATATATATATATATATATATATATATATATATATATATAGATATATATATATATATATATGTGTAACAACATAAAACCTGAAATATGTACTAGAAAAAAGGCATAAACAGCCAACCCACATTTCTACATAGGAATGCATGGGAAAAAGAAAAAACCATATGCAGTCTATCCTTGTCATTATGTTGGTCCAAACTGCAGCCTATCAGGCGTCAGCAACCCTCTAGAACATTCTCCTCAGAGCTCAGCACCTCAGATTTTCGTAGCACAAGAGTGACCAAAGAGCCTATGAGGAGAAGAGAGCCTCTGAGGGGAGGAGGGAGGGTCGCATGTGAATCTATGAAAGACACCAATACTGGAGAACCACCTGTTTACAGGTAAGTAACAATTGTTCTTCTCCAGTATTTGGGTGTCTTTCATAGATTCACATGCTTGAATATAGAATAGATAGCAGTCAGCACCAAGCAAAAGTTTCCATAGTTACAAAGCATATGAGAAGACTGAAAAGCATATGTATGGGATAGATATATATATCAACAGTCAATAAATACTTGGAAACCAATAGGAGGAGGGTAGAACAGAGGCTCACCTTATTGAAAAATATTACGAAGCACAGCTTGTCCTACTCCGGTATCCGCTTCATTCATGGCACCCAGGCAATAGTGTTTCGTAAACGTGTGCCTGCTGGACCACGTGGCTGCTCTGCAAATTTGATGCAACGGGACACCAGCAAATAAGGCCGTTGAGGACGCCATTGATCTGGTAGAGTGGGCTCTCACCGAAAACTGCAGAGGCTTACCAGCCCTCTGATGTCAGAAAGCAATGGCCGAAGACACCCAACGTGCTATAGTAGGTTTGGTAACTGGACGCCCCTTTTGAAAACGTCCATAAGCCACGAAGAGCTGATCAGATTTGCGAAACGGAGCAGTTCTGTTGATATAGAACTTCAAGCACCGTTTAATGTCTAGGGAGTGCAAGCGCTGTTCCGCAGGAGACTGTGGGTTTGCAAAGCAAGTCTTCAGAAGAACAGGTTCATTGATGTGGAAATCTGAAGGTACCTTAAGTAAAAAGGTAGGGTTGGTGCGAAGCACCACACAATCCGGTTAAAACTGCAGAAACGGAGGATTGATCGTTAATGCATGAATGTCACTCACGCGACGTGAAGACGTCAATGCAAGGAGTAGAGCCACTTTCCAGGTGAGATACTTTAAGTCAGCTCTATGTATGGGTTCGAATGGTGACTTCATTAGTTGTGCCAAAACAATATTAACAAGAATACAAAAAGGCTTTGGGTCCAACCAAACAGACCAGCCTGGACCTCAACAGTTGTAAAACAGAAAACAATGGCCAGCCTGGATATTTTGATTTCAAATTAGGACTCACACAGCCCATAAAGTACTGCGTGACCGAGCTATTTACTTAGCAACACATTTATTTCAATTCTTAAAACAGGTTTCAAGCTCATATAAGCATGACATCAAAAGAAAACCACTGTCAAAAGCAATCGGGTCACAAACAAAAACAGACAGTTGTGTGCACAATCAATACACTATATACAAACATGAATACTAAATACTCAAAACAGTCACATGACACCAAATACAATTTAGAATGTGATACATACAGCCTAAGTTAATTACATTAAAAAAACATATACAGCATAAAGGAAAAAGACCAGTCCTTTAACTGAAATACCAGGGGACAGGCGGAATCAGAGATGGAGAACAATTGCCTGCCTGTCACACGGAACCTGTGACTAAGAGTTCAATCTGGTTGCACGAAAGGGCCCACACAAGGGGGATAAATTAGTCCCTGGCTGCACCCTTCTTTGTTGTCACAGGCTGGGGGTCAACGCGTTTCGAACCTGAAACAATTATAGGTTCTCCTCAGGACGGGGACTGGGTACGATCTTTACTGCACTGCGGGCAACAGGAATTGCGAGAGTGGAGGTAGACTGTAAAGCAGGACAGTTTATTCTGATGGGAAAATTGGTGGTGTCACTTAACACGGAGCGCCCGCCGAGCGGTGCGCTGTGGAGGAGTCACAGAATTCGCATTCCTTGGACACGCTGCACGCCGTAAGTGAATGGAACCGGCTGGATGCAGTAGCGGGTTTAATCCAGGCAGAGGCTGAAGGACGATCCGCACGCCTTCAGCCTCTGCCTGGATTTATTCCGCATTTTTTCATTGGCGCCGTGTGGCAGATTTAATCCCCGCCGCGCGTGGAAAGAAAACTTAAACCCGCTACTGCATCCAGCCTCTGTCTAGAACCCAACGGTCCGAGGTGATGGAGGACCATTAAGAACCAAACAGGGAGATTTGACCTCCAATCTGCTGGGTTAAAGGCAAGTCATTGTCGTTTATTAGAGGATCCCCTGTAAGAGGATTTTCCTCTATAGGCTTTGGCCGGCTGTTGGAGAGACGACTGTTGTCTGTTATTGGAGTAACGCTGGTTGTTTTGATTATAGGAGCAATATTGATTGCTTCCTCCTCGAAAATTTGAGTTGGTGCCTCGTCCTCGAGCACCCCGAAAGGGCTGCTTTTTAAATTGCAGGGTTCCCAAGGCACGTGCCGTGTCCGCGTCCTTTTTAATGGACTGTAGTGCCTGATCAATGTGTGCCCCAAAGAGTGATTCGCTATCATACGGCATATCCAGAATCTTTGCTTGAGCATCCTGACAGAAGGTGGAGCACAACCAGCCTTGTCTTCGTAAGACAGCTGCTCCCGCAAGCTGTCAGAAACCAGTGGAGGCTGCATCTACTGCACAATCAATCAGTTCTTCTGACGTTCTTTCGCCTTCCTGGAGAAGTTGTAACGCCTCATTCTTGGATGCACCCGGAAGCATAGCCACATAAGCAGTCATGTCTGCCCATATCTGGCAGTCGTATCGACCCAAAATGCCCATCGCATTAGCCGCCCTCACTGTGGTGGAAGACATCGTGGAGAACTTGCGGCCTATAGCGTCAAGGCCCTCACGGTCTGGTGGCGCTGTGATAGCGGATGCAGGATTCCGGGATCCCCGCTGGGCTGCCTGTGTAACAACCGAATCCGGCATCGGCTGGCCAATGAGGCATGCTGGTGTTCCTAAAGGGGCCTTATACTTCTTATCCAATCTTGGCAATTGGGCAGGCAAGGAATTTGGGGCCCGATGTAGGTGGCTATTTACCGGCCGGTAATGGCCGATTTCGGCCGTTACCGACCGGTAAATGGGTTTTGGGGATGTAGGGGGCCAATTTTACCGATTCGGTAAATTTACCGAATCGGAAACATACTGATTCAGTATTTTGACCGATTCGGTAACTTCTAGATGTAGGCAGGACTCTTCTGAGTCCAAAAGGCCTTTCAGATTCGGTATTTTACCACCCAATCCAATTGGGTGGTAAAATACCGCATCCAGGTGTGCATGCACATGTGTGCATGCACACCAATGCCATGTGACAGACAGACATGGCACACATGCCTGTATTTGGGGTGCTAGAGGGTGTCAAAGTGACACTCCCTGCACCCTTGCTGGAATCGGTATTTACCGGATCGGTAAATACCGATTCGGTAATGCCCATTGATTCCTATGGGCTTCAATGCCCATAGGAATCAATGGGCATTACCGAATCAGTATTTACAGAATCGGTAAATACCGAATCTTAACGATTCGGTATTTACCGATTCTGTAATACCTACACCCCCCCCCCCTCTATTTTACCAATTCTTAAAATATCGAATCGGTAAAATTCGGTATTTAAGAAGTGGTAAAATAAAATTTCCTACATCTAGCCCTTGGTGTTTTCATCAATTTTTCCCCTTCAGCCCAGATGAAATCAATAATTGGAACAGTATGAATCTGTTTGAATGGCTGACTTTTAAAATCGTAGAGGAAACAATCCTCCTCTCTTTGGACTCGTGGCAGCTTAAAACGTTGAGCTGCTCTGTCCATTAGCTGATGGACACTTGCAATATCTACTGGAGGAGAATCCCCTTGCGGCACTTGAGATGGGGACGGTGTTTGAGCCCGATAGTCATCCCACTCCGCCATATTATCAACAGCATCCACATTCGTAACCTCTCCATTCTCCCGATCAGGTGGGTTCTCCTCCTCATCATCTGGATACACAGTTGCGTGTACTTGAATGGATGTATGTCTCTGAGTAACTGCAGGTGGTTGAGGCACGAAAGGAGTAGCTGACGGCTCCGCCGTAGGTGCTAAGACGGAAGGAACAGTAGACACCTGTGGGGATGGAGGGAAACGTCTGTTATAGTCATCTAACATATTCTGTAAGTTAGAGATGAGCGACAAAGGTAACGTCGTAGTTGGAATTTGAACAGGCATTTCTTCATCTTGGCCATATTGCTCCTCATCATCATTGCTGAACTCTTGACATTTTATAATTAAATCAGATGGACTTTGAGCGTCAGTGAAGGACTCATGCACATCCACTTCAGATTCCTGGTCTGAGTCCGTAGCAAGCAAAGGTGAGGGAGGCAGTGTATCACCAGGAAGTGCAAGGTGGCCACTTGGAACCTTATGACCCTTGTGAGGAGTGTCATCCTTTGCGGAACCGGTGGAAGACAGTGGCAGCAAGGGCAGAGAGGCAAATGTAGATGGCATCGTAGTTGGAAATGTCTTTTCCACAGTTGGAGACTCCATCGCCGACGGCAATGATCCTGCGGATGGTGCCGTAGTCAGCATCGACGACGACGAAGGTTTCTTGGTCTTTGTCGTCGAAAACGTCGTCGACTGTGACATCGTCGACGAGGCAGCCATCGACGGTGATGTCGTCGACGGCAATGGCTTCGTCGACGGAACCTTCGACGACGTAGCCGTCGACGGGACCTTCGTCGACGGCAATGGCTTCTTCTTCGTCGACGGGGCCGTGGTCGATGGAACACCCGTCGACGGAATACTCATTGTCTAAGGCGTCGACGAAGCCAGTACCTTTACACCCTTTGTCGACGATGATCTAACGGTCGACGGAACTTTCTTAGTTGACGACGACGAAATTGGAATGACTGACAACACAGTCTTTGAACTGAGGATCACCTTCATCGTCGACGACGATGTCGACGGAAAAGTTATAGACGACCCAGAAGCAAGCATCGTCGTGACCGTCGTCGTCAATGTACCAGAGACAGCCAATCTCGTCGACGGAACTGCAGTCGACACTGTCGTCAACGGAGCAATAGTTTTCCTCACAGAAAAATCTGTGGAAGTCGCAGCAGTAGCCTGAGAGCCAAGTCTCGTGGGCCCAGGAGTAGTAGGAAGAGGTGAATACACCGCAGGGGCCAAAGAAAGAGAAATTTTCTTCTTTTTTATAAATGGAGAAGGCAACTCCTGCACACTACTTCTTTTTGAGGCTGCTTGGGAATGACCTGACATGAGGCTTTCAGCATCAGAAAGTACATGCTCCTTGTCTTTCAGTCTCTGAAGCCAGAGGAGTAAACGGCCTTCCCTATCTTTTAAAGTCTTTGTGGAGAAAGTTCTACAGAACTTACAACTTCCCACGACATGGTCCGGGTAAAGACAGTAAATACACTTACTGTGTGGATCCTCAGATCAAAGTCTTAGGTTTCCACATGAAAAACAAGCTCTGAAGAGGGATTTCTTACTTGAAGACATGTTGAAAACCAGGCAAAAAGCAGAAGAGTAGAGAAAACTGAGCAGGGCTCAGGGAGACTCCCTTACACACGACGTGCAGTAGAAAATCTGAGGTGCTGAGCTCTGAGGAGAAGGTTCTAGAGGGTTGCTGACGCCTGATTGGCTGCAGTTTGGACCAACATAATGACAAGGATAGACTGCATATGGTTTTTTCCTTTTCCCATGCATTCGAATGTAGAAATGTGGGTAGGCTGTTTATGCCTTTTTTCTAGTACATATTTCAGGTTTTATGTTGTTACATATATATATATATATATATAAATATATATATATATATATATATATTATATAATTGCTATTTTATTTACCGTGGGACTCCCACTCACAGGAGTGGGGAGAAGTGTGGCTCAGGGGTTAGAGGCGGCAGACCCGGAAGCTGAGATCGGCCCTGGACCAGGGTTCAATTCCCCGCCTCGGCGGGTCTTGGGCTAAAAATTCCACTGACTCGATAATTCTCGCTCCGGTGCCTTCTCGACTCACGGGTTCACACTCTGCGACTCTGGGCAATAGCTTGCTTAATCTCCACAACGGCCCCTCGCGGCGGGATGCCTGGCTTTCACCTTGTGGATACCCTGCCGGGGCTATCTCACAGGGGAATACCAGGACGGGTTCCCTAAGCAAGCGCCGGGACACCCACTGCGGGTAGCTGTGCGCTATATAAGCTCAAATACAAATACAAATACAAAAATACTCCAACGACGGGGAATATTCAAGCATGTGACTCTATGAAAGACACCCTAATACCGGAGAAACAAGGCTGAATTCCTCCCAGCACACGGACATCCAAATATTCATGTGCCGTTTGTGGGAGACGCAACGTCACTGATGCTTGCCTTCACAGGCGATGGTCCCTGTAACACCTCACAGATCAGGTCAATCGAGCAAAGGTGATATTCTTCAGTTCTCACTGCCGATGGTGAGGAGGTAGTTGAAGCATCCAAATGCCTGTGTGCCTGTAGTAGAGCTGGTATCCAATCCAACAGGAGCTGAAGCATCCTGTGGTGGCTCTAAGAATGTCGATAACAAAATGGGAATATGCTGGGGACATTGCAGTACGTGGGCCATTAGCGGGACCAGTAATACATCTACCTCTTGTGGGACAACCGATGGAACTGTTAGACAGACATCCAACACGCATTCTTGTCTGCGGAAAAAGAAACGAAGAACAGGCAAAACACAGTCAATCCAGACTGCTCTAAATGATAGGAACCAAGAATCGCTTAGCTCTAGAAGGCAAGGTGTGCCCAGATGTAGTACCATGTGATCACGGTAATGGTGCTCCAAGAGCGTCTTTTTCATCTCCTTGGTGACTGGGACGTCCATTGCAAACCAGAAAAATTAAAATCAGGATACCCACTATCAGTAGTAGGATTAGCGGAAGCCTCCAAAAGTGCTTCCAAATACAGAGTGTATAAAAGCTGGAATCACTCCAAAGACTGTCTGAAAGGTGCTTAACAGTCCAGAACCTATAGTCTTAAATAGGTGTACTATACCATTCATAACAGACATGTTATAGATATGCTGTACCATTTCTCAGAGGGCAGTTAGTTAGTACCAGTGCCTGTATCCCAGCAGAGGACCTGGCAACCTGGAGATCAAAAGTCTCTCAGGCTGAGGTTAAGGGCACATCCTTCTGTAAGAGCATGGCTTTCATTCGGCTCAGAGTATCAAACCGTATAAAGGAAACATTCAACAAAGGTCATACCAGCGCCTCCCAGACTGTGTGGGGCGGTACAAACAATACTTGCATACAATAAGTAACCCTGGAACTTACAGTGACAAGATACGTGATGCCTGGAAGCATCCCACAGCAACCTTGATCAGTCAACATTAAGTAACTCCCATTTGAGAGAAGGCTGAACACTGTATTATTCACAGCTGCTGGGGAACCCTTCAAATCACAAATAAGTTGGCTACTGAACGTTACAGTCCCATGAAGTAAAATATCCTGGCAAATGAGAGCTCCACTAAAAGAATTCTCGCATTCTGCACCACTGAGAAACACTTCAGTGTCCCCGTTCTTGCATCTAAATCTATACGGTAATTCCCAAGATTCATGGATGAATTCCCTACCCATTGCTTCATACCTGCCTATCTGGTGGTGGTCCAGGCAATATTGAAACTGGAAAGTTGTTACCAGCAATTTTATAGGCCATGAATTAACCATTCGATTGATGATGACTCTGCAACAGTGAAAGGTAATGGGTCTACTTTTTCAAAGCACAGCATTGCATATTTTGCATCCCTTTGTGCCATTTTTATCTACTTTTCAGTAAAATTATATGCAAAGAACAGAGACGTGCTGTTGATATATCGCCAGGGCACATAACCAGAACGCAATGTTTGTACCAGCTTAATGACGCAATAGAACGTAACTGTGATTGTCCGTGTTGTAAGATGGACAGATGCTGCTTCAATACATCTATTGCAGAAGATACAATGTTGCCCAGTGAATACATCCTGGATGTTAGCGTGGCCATTGTCAACCACAGCCAAAGCCTTTTCTAAGTTAATTCTGTCAATTTCACACAATCTCTCTGTAGCTTCCTGTTGAGGGATTTTCCAAATGTCATTATAAACAGCGTATAAGAAGCCTTTCTGACGTGGTTTTCGCAAAGACCTAGCAAAAAATCCCTAAGATCCATGTCACCTGAGAGTAAGGACAAGTGTTGTTTCACCTGTGACAGTGTTCAGGTTCTTCGTCAATCTAGGCATAACTTCCCAACGCTGAATGATGTCACCACCCCTGGATATTCTCGTTGTACATTGCGCAAGTCAGGCCTATGGATACTAAACCTTCAGTGGTACCCCTGAATCTTGACTGACACCTATTTGGGTTGATAGGCCAAACCAACTATCCGTTCCAATTGGGGTCTGTTGAATTGTATGAAACTTCATGCTCAATGTCATCAATTGTGCCTTTACCATGTTGCGTATAGTATTGCCATCCCTCCAAGAGTGAAAGCCAGGAAACACGAGGTGTGTTCAATTCCTTAATCTTGGCTAACCCAAGACAGGAAGTCTGATACACAGTGTCGTTCAGGAAGATCATTTGTTGTGGTATAAGGCATTCTCTAAATAGTGCCTCAGTTCCCTGAACCTGCCTGTCTTTAGTCCCCTAGACTGATTTAATGTCTATAGTGTCTTTCCATAAGCGGAAACCCTGTTCAGACAGTTGAGCAATAAAGGATGCAGAGTATATCTGTTTCGTGTTAGTGAGCATACTTTTCTTTGCAGATATGGGTGCAAGTTCGTAATAGTATGAGTGTGGATCTGATGTATTAAACCCAGAAAAATAAGCAAACTTTTGTGCAAACCTTCTTGATTTTTTTTGTGCTGGTTTTGGGTAATGTTCCCATTGGCGGTATGCGAGAACATTCCGTGGTGCTTTTATTTTATGCAGAAAGTGAGGACCATAATGTTGGTAACAGTACATGGTATTAACACCTTGGCTGCTTGGGAGATTCTTCCCTTGTGCTGGACCTTAATGTAAATGGGTGTGGTCATGACGAGCTAAGTTCGTCATGAGCACCCTTCGTCTGCTGATGGTTCCCAGATTCAAGCTTTCTCGGACTGGCGGCAGATCTTTCACCATCACTGCCGCCAAGCTCTGGAACAGCCTCCCCCTTGACCTCAGGTTTTGCGAATCCGAGCCAACCTTTCGTCGCAAACTCAAGACCTGGTTGTTCACTAAGCGGTAGGACCTGGCACGGTCAGATTCTCGCTTTTTCCCAGTCCCTCTGTGAGATATGATTCTGGTTTCTCTTCATGGGGACAATCATGTAATCTTAGCGCCGGGACACCTCCGTCGGAGGTAGCTGTGCGCTCTATAAGCTTCATAAATAAATAAATAAATAAATATACCTCATGACGAGCTGAGTTCGTCATGAGCACGGAAGGCGTTAAAGTCAGCTGAGCATCAAACATTTCATTTTTTGAAAATGCTGCAGATACTTCTAAATCAGACAGCATATTATTGACTGTTTCTAAATCCCAATCGTCAGAGTATGTACTGGAGGTGATGATATCAATTTAAGAAATTCTGAATACATGTGGTATCTTTAAAAGTTCAGTGGAACCAAATACCTCATATGAAACTTAACCCAAACTATTCTGTCAGGAACCGGAACTGCTGTAATGTTCACATAGGACAGGTCTCTCTGTTCACAAAGAGATGAAGTATGAGGTTTCAGTACTAAGTTCACATGTTATACTGCAGAGCGTTCTGGGAGATAGTGTCCATTCACGAGAAAAGAAACGACAATCACTAAACCTATCCAGACTAGTAGGAACAGTATTCCAGCGACTATCTAGAGTTGTAGCCATGGTAATATTAGGTAAGTCTTTTTCAGAAAAATATAGAAGTCATGAAGTCGTTTTTTATGGGAAACTGGAGCTGGCGGTGACTCAGGTTCACTTGGATCCAGAGAAAACATGTCAAAATCGATGAAGTAGCCGGACACAGTTCGATCTATCTTTGGTAACTCAGCAGGTTTTGTTGAACTTGCAGATGTCTCCTGTAGAGGCATATTGATGTAGATGTCGATGGTAGGCTGAATTGATACCTGTGTTTCATTTTAATTTTGATATTCAATTTCAATAGGAACGAGTTTCATTTCATTGTTGGTAACTCCTTTACTTCGAATTGTAGACTCTTCAGATGTTATAAGTCTTTCTGTCTGAACTTCCTGTATGGTATCGAGAGGAAAGCAGCGGCTACCCAGGAATCCACGTGGCCTGCTATTCAGGATTGGAGACATAGTGTATTTTGAACAGATCAACTGACACAAATCTCTTCTCTTTTTTGCCGGCAAGAGGCTGAAGAAGCACTGTTCTTGTTCCTTCAACAGCCAGGACAGATACAGGCTTTCTGTATGATGAACCAAATTCTTTCTTGTCAACAATCTTTTTTCTGACCAGATCCCCGACTTTTGGGATCCAGGCAGGTCTTGCCGTTCCTGATTTCACCTCCCCAGTGGTGGTGCATTTTACTTGCACGTTGCTTTGTTGTGCCCCGAATTCATTAAGATCCTGTAAAATAGCCAAACGTTTATTGATGTCAAAAGGTTTTTCATCCACCACTGTGCTTTCATAATCAAGGTCAGGGACCAACATTTCCTTTCCAAATAGGACTTTGTAAGGGGTGACACCTCCTAGGGAACTTCTTGGCATATTATTTTGTGCCCACTGGACCCCATATAGGTGATTGACCCAACTACCACCCAAACCTAATACCCTTGGTGTTGAAGATTGCTTTAAGTCCCAATTTTTACTCTCCACGACTGAATTTCCCTTGGGATGGTACAGAGAGGAGTACTGGAATGCAACACCCAAACTTTGCATGGCTTCCTTGTAAGGCCTAGAGCTAAACGCGGGGCCATGGTCAGAATGTAATGTACCAACTGCGTATGTCCCTATGAAGACTTGCAAATCTTTTATAACAGTTCGAGCGTCAGCCAAGCGCTGAGTCCAAACCCACGGGAATCTGGAGAATTATTTAAACTGCCACCAAGATGTACTTGTAAGCCCCATCAGATTATAAGGGGCCTCAGTGGTACAAATAGAGACAAGCGAGAGGTATGTCTGATAATAGTAATGATGTTTGTGGTGGGCGTGCTATAGTTGAACCCTTCCTCTACTGACAGATGTTGCATTTAAGTACAAACACTTTCATTTGTTTAGTTAGACCGCCAATAGTGTTATTTCAGTAATGAAACAGTCGCAGTAATCCCTGCATGTCCAGAACCCAGAACCTTGTGTGCAGCTAGAATTAAACCTAATCTGCGAACCATATTTGGTATTACTCTATCCCTCACTATTAGAATTTGCGCATACAGAATATTTTTAATCTAACTTGAAGGAGTACTTGAGTGGAAAACCTTTCGGCATGGCTGTGCTATTGTTGCCTGAAGCAATGACAGCTACCGTCTATTCTCGTGCTAGAACGAGTGATTGCAGCTACGGCAGCAGTCCGCACCGGCGCCTTGGCGGCTTCATCAGCCAATGAAGTCCCTTCAACGTGAACGCCATCACGTTAATGACTCAGCGTGTGTATTACGTGAGCTCTCGGCAAGTCTTTTTTCAACTCTGCCACTTGTTCCCAAAGCAACTTGAGCTTTATTGTGCAACCGTTTTGAGTCTTTAAACCAATTCTGACCCCAGTAGTGAAGATATTCATTGTAAGACTGGACACAGTGAAACAAATTGCACACTATAAGTGTGGGGAATTTCCAATCAGTTTCTATTAGTGCCAGTAATATTGCTTTTAATTCTGCCATCTCTGCCGTGCAGTCTCTTAGAGACTGTGTCTTCATACTGCGAGGATGGAACCTGCCGTCCTGCATACATCCTTTTACAATCGCACAAGCTGCGCTGTATTGCTGTTTACTACCCATGGCAGGCTGAGCTGAACCAATAGTGTAAATAATGTATTCATACTGATCTAGAGGCGATATTTCCTTCAGGAGAGGATATTCTTGTTCGTATTTCAGGAATGCTTGCGTTTGTGGTGTAGAATCAAATTTGTAGTCTACCTCTTTTGCAGTGAGAGACTTAGCCCATTGTATTCATCCAGGATGTAAAGCTTTAGCATTTGGAATGCTTGCCTTTGTAACAGCATCTAAGGCCGGTATCGGAGTTACATTTTTTCGTTTCCCCTCAGCCAGTGCTCTTTCTCTCACTATAGCAGTCTGTACTGCTGTCAGATTTTTTTCTGTAGCAGCAAAGCACATTTCAGCGTTTATGTACAATTGTGATTTGTATGCTATGGGTACTGTTTTGCCTTCATTTAAGGTTAGGTAAGTGTACCCTGATTGACCCGCAATTACACGCATCACCAGATTTGTGGTATTTACACGTGTGTGTAGGTGTTTGGAAGCTATTATGTCAGCGGGCAAGAAATTAAGTATATCTGTGTGTTCCTGTGTCCAATGTTTAATTGAAAAATCAGGTCTGATTAAATAGTAGAAAGGTTTAGCTTTTTCTGCGTAATCCAAAATGTTTGTTCTGCCAGAATTTAGGAATCCCAATATGGATTGTAAGTTTTTCAGAGGTTTTGGAGGATGGAGCAGCACACACATTTCTAAAACGTTAGCTGCTAGGCTTTTCCCTTCACTTGAAAGCTCTTATCCCACAAAAAGGACATTGAGGTGGGCTATTTTTGATTTTTTAAAGTTGAACTTGTAGCCCTCAGAGGTGAACTATGTTGCTCACCCTGGTCAAATGATACATTAAATCATCATCCGTCAGGTAAATATCATCTACATAGGACAATGCGTCTTCATCAAGATTTTGAAGTAACTCTGTTGCCCTGGCTGAGAACAACTCGGGGCTATCCTTATACCCTTGGGGAAGTCAACAGAATTGTTCCTGTGCGCCTAATGCTGAGAATGCTCTCAAATACCTGCTATCAGGCGTTATATTGTGGCAGAAATATCTATTTGAGATGTCTAGTGCTGTTTTGTATTTTTTCCGCACAATGTTGTTAATTAATGCAGCACTGTGTTTGTACTGTACTGCAAATGTTTTTGTGCATGTGTTCAAATGTCTGTAGTCTAAAACTAGATGGTATGAATTATCGAGTTTCATTACAGAAAACAAAGGATTTTTCATTGAAGAGGTGCAATTACCTATTACACCTTGGTATTCAAGTTGATCTAAGATCTCCCTGACCTGTTTCTTCGCTTCTTGTTTAATAGGGTACTGTCTCTGTGAAGTTGGACTATTTGATAATGGGATTACATGGTGGGGTGACTCAGCATCCAATCCTACATAGTTGCGATATAATGCTGGAGCAAGAGCTACTGCCCACTCTTGCGCACATGAATGTTTTAAGTATACTGAAACGTGGTCAGAAAAAGCTGTAAAATTACCGTTTCTCCCTTTGGGCAATCCATAACAATCTCAGGTGGACAATCTTTTTCAGCCAAAACGCTGTCATAGACATAAGCCAGGTTCTCCCTAAAAAGAACTTTAATTTTTCTGGGTTTGTCCCCCTCCAGTTGGAGTGTTATTCCAATAACGGGTCTGGGACTCACCCTAATATCAGGTGTCTCCACCAGGATATTCTCATTCAATGCCGCTATCAGCACAAATTCCATCAGGTTCTGGCGAGCTATCGTTACTTCTGCTATGCTGTCTAGCATCGTCAGAGCCCATTCGCTGTTCAGAAGGTGAGTCCTCAGTATCCTTGGCATGTCTAACTTTAAGACCTGCTACCTTCTTCTTTTTAAATTGAGGTTTTGGTGTATCTTTCTTTTTGATATTATAGTCCGAAGTACAATGTGTGTCTATGGGCTCTGTCCGTTCTTCCCTCTCGGAGTTTTGTGATGAACCCTGAAAGGATCGGGAGGCACGTGTATCATTATCCTGATACCTGTCAGGTTTCTTAATGTTATCACGATTCCTAAGGTCGTACCTCTTTTCGGAGGAACACTTGCAGCACCTCTGGGAAGTGTTGGTGGCACTGTGCAAGGAAGGCCTCACGATCAAGGCCAGTAAGTGTCAGATCGGGCAGGGCTCTGTTGTGTACTTGGGTCACCAGGTAGGAAGCAGCCAGGTGGCGCCCCTACAACCCAAGATTGATACCATCCCGGCATGGGGACCCCCAAAGACTCAGACACAGGTGAGAGCCTTTTTAGGACTCACAGAGTACTTCTGGAGGTTTGTCAAGGGGTATGGCAACATTGTTGCACCCTTGACTGAGCTGACTTCCAGGACGCAGCCCAAGAAAGTGAACTGGACCGACACCTGTCAGAAAGCTTTTGATGCCCTGAAGACTGCCATGTGCACAGAACCTGTGCTTCAGGCACCCAACTTCTCAAAAGAATTCATTGTACAGACAGACGCTTCAGAGCATAGTGTGGAGGCTGTTCTATCACAGATTACTAAAGAGGGCATTGACCAACCTGTAGCCTTCATCAGTAGGAGGTTACTTCCATGGGAACAGAGGTGGAGTGCAATTGAGCGTGAGGCATTTGCTGTGGTCTGGGCATTGAAAAAGTTGAGACTATACTTGTCTGGGACTCACTTCCGGGTTCAGACCGACCACAGGCCCCTCATATGGCTGATGCAGATGAGGGGTGAGAACCCAAAGTTGTTGAGGTGGTCCATCTCCCTACAGGGTATTGACTTTACAGTGGAACACCGCCCTGGTACAGAACATGCCAACGCTGATGGTCTGTCCAGATTTTCCGCCTTAGTGAAGAGAACTCCCAAGGGGAAGGGTAGTTCTCCCCACATTTCAGCTGGAGGGGACACGTGTTAGACTTGACATCATTGGCATGAGTCTCCCTCCCATTTTTTGACAGATTGCCTCCTCTGTTTTGATATATTTTTTGATGGATTTATGCTTTGGGCACTGTGCCACTGCTAATCAATGCCACAGTGCAAGTGTTTCCTATGTTAAATTGATATACTGATTGGATTCCATGATTGGCTTATTTGATTTACTGACAGCCCCTAGTACCGTGCACCAAGTGTGACCAGGGCTTGTAGATCAGATGCTGCTGGTGGGCTTGCAGCACTGGTTGTGCCACCCACAGAAGCAGCTTGTAAACTGTGTCTCAGGCCTGCCATTGCAAGGCCTATTGGTAGTCTGTGACTACCATGTCGACTTGGCCAAGGGCACCCCCTTGCCAGTCCCTAAACCTTCCCTTTGCTTCATATTAGATACCCATATTGTAGGCCCAAGGGCAGGGTGCATTGTAAGTATAAGGTAGGACATGCTCTGATGAGTGTAGCATGTCCTAATAGTGAATTACAGCCATTTTCGTTTCACTATTGAAAGCTACCTGTTCTCATCGGCCAGAATGGACAGTTAAGATTGTTACATTCCTACAATCCTAACTGACTCAGGGAACATGGTAGAAATTCAAATTTAGTATGCCTGAACTCAGAATAATTAAATACATCTCCTAGTAAAGTTTATTTTAATATCCTGTGTTTGCAAATACCACTTTTAGAAAGTAGGTATTTGCTTGCCTAACCATTTGAACCCGCCTCTGCTGACTTGTGTATTCCTTGTCTGGGTTTGTGTGTGACAGGGCTGGGGAAATTCCAGGAGACAGGTTGAGGGAGCCCAGTGGTGAATAGAGAGATCAGCACTTAGATGGGAGGGAGGTGTGCACCTGGGACCTGAATAGGGCTAGGCCTTCCCTCCACAATGCTGCCTCCACCTCCTTTGGCTTGTCTGATGTCTCTGCCCTGCACTGTGAAAGGAGAAAGGGAATCATGTCAACAGAGTGCTCAGAGCTGAATCTTCCCTCCCCTGTGCTGGCTCCACCTCCTGTGGGGCGTCTGATGTTTCTGCCCCGCACAGTGAAAGGAAGAGAAGAGTCCTGTAAACAAAGTGCTCAGGAACTGTTTTGAACTAGGCAGAGGCCTCTCTGCCTTCAGAAAACAAAGGCTTTTGGGGTATAAATATTGGGACCCAGTCCCACAGACTTTAGATCACTTCTGGAACAAGAAACCTTTCTGCCAAGGAGCTGAACCAAGGATGCTGCAGGAGTTGGACTGCCCCTCTGCCAGTGTGCTGTTTGCTGGGTTGGCCTGCAGTGGTTGCTTTATTGCCAAGGGAAAAGAGAAGGAACTTTTTGAGGACTTTCATTTATCTACAGAATATTCTCCAAGGGCTTGAACTGTGCTTGCCTCCTGCTGAAGTCTTGGACCAAAAGACTTCACCTCCAGCTCCCTCCTGAATTTCCTTGCTGGGAATTCTGACTCCAGTCACTTGCGTGCCGTTGGGAGCTGGAAGCGCGATGCATCGAGAAGAAGCGTGTCGCCGCTGCAGCTGAATCGTCGTAACGCCGGAGAAGCGAGCTTTCATCGCATCTCCCTGGAAGCGTGTGTCCATCAAAGCTGTCTGCTGTTGCATCGCCGGAGAAGCGCAACGCATCGAGAGACCCGTCATCGCATCACCAAAGAAGCGCGTCAAAGGGCCTGTTGCGGCTCCAAAGTAGAGTCGCCGCAAGGCTGCCAGGGCGTCATCGCATTGCTGCATCAAGGGCGCCATCTTCTCACATCGCAACTGGATCGTCGCATCGCATCAAGGCGCCATCTTGCGCACCGCAACGGGACCGCAGGCCGAGAACCTACGCATCACCTCTGCACCGGTAAGAAGCACAACGCATCCCCTACTCTGCACAAGCATTGAGGCACGACGCATCATCTCCCCCTGATCACGGAACCGACACATCTCCCCTTTTGCGAGCCTTTTGTTTACTTTGCTTCACGCATCCCGGTACTTTGTTGAGAACTTTGCCGCATTCATCATCAACTTGAACTAAGCAACTTGAATCATCTTTTAAGCAATCTTAAGTGTAGTATTATGGATTTTTGTCGTTTGTGATCTTGTGTTTAAGTCTATATAAAGAATACTTATTTTTATAAAACCTGTGTTGTGTCCATCTGAAGTGTTATCACTGTATTACTGTGTATATTCACAAATGCTTAACACACTGCCTCTGAGATAAGCCTGTCTGCTCGTGCCATGCTACCAAGGGGGTGAGCGTAATCCCCTTATCCTGACTTAGAAGTAAGGGTCCCTATTTGGACAAAGGTGGTAACCATTGCCAACTAAAGACCCCCAGATCTAACAGTCTGAAACTTTCACTTTGTCCCGGTCAAGTGCAACCAGATGTCACAATGTGGCGCAATAGGTTTCTAAGTGCTATATAGTGCTAAATCTTTCAGAATTCCTATCTCCGGTTCCCTACATTGGAGTTTTTTTGTTTTGGTGTCATTTTAAAGATAAAAATATTTCCTATTTTTATAAATTGGTGTGGGATTTTCATTGTGTCTTAATTATTTACTGAATTGGTGTTTTCAAATGCGTTACATACCTATCACTTAAGTTAAGCCTGCCTGCTCGCAGCCAACGTACCAAGGATTGAGCATGGGAATAATTTATTGATAACTACACTGAACCCTACTCTGTCAGTGGCCTTATTGCCAGTGGTAGATGCATATTTAACACTACTAATAACCCACTTTCCAACAGACTTCATCAGTAGAAGTATACTTCCCATAGAACAGGGGTAGAGCGCAATAGAAAGGGAAGCCTTACTTGTGGTCTGGGCACCGAAGAAGCTAAGGTCATACCTGCTTGGCACTCACTTCCGGGTTCAGATAGACCACAGGCCCTTCAAGATGGTTAGTGCAAATAAGGGGTGACAATCCCAAACTGTTGAGGTGGTTCATCTCCCTAAAGTTAATGGACTTTATGGTGCAAAAACTGTCTGAGAACAATCCATGCCAATGCTGATGATCTCTCCAGGTTCTTTAGTTTTAGTGAAGACAACTCCCAGGAGTTGGGTAGCTCTCCCCACTTTCTGCTGGGGACGGAGAGGCGTTACACCTGGCATCCGTGGCATGGTTTTCCCTGACCTTTGCCTACCAAACTACTTTTTCTACAGACTTCATTTTTGCAGTCCTTAGGAATCTGAGCACTTTAGCACTGCTAACCAGTTCTAAAGCACATGTGTTCTTTACGTTAAATATGATAACATTGGTTTTAACCACAATTGGCATATTTGATTTACTCATAAGTCCCTAATACAGTGCACTACATGTGCCCAGGGCCTGCCAATTAAATGCTACTAGTGGGCTTGCAGCACTGATTGTGCCACCATTTTAAATAGCCCTTTAAAGATGTCTCAGGCTTGCCACTGCAGAGCCTGTATGTCAAGTTTTAAAACTGCCATTTCAACCTGGCAAGTTAACCTACTTGCAAGGCCCAAACCTCACTTTTTATTATATATAGATCACCCCTAAGGTAGGCCATAGACAGTCCCTGGGCAGAGTACAGTGTATTTAAAAAGTAGGACCTATACTTCAAAGTTTTACATGTCCTGGTAGTGAAAACATTCAAATTCTGTTATCACTACTGCAAGACCTATCTTTTCCTTCGGTTAACATTAGGATTCCCTTATTACATTTTTAAGTGTAATTTCCAAATCGGGAAGAGATGGGAAACCCAAATTTGGTGTCCTCGAAATCACAATATAAAAACAACTGATGGTGAAGTTGGTTTTTAAATTTCAGTGCTGAAAATGTCCCTTTTAGAAAGTTGGCCTTTTGCTACTTAAACCATTTGGTGCCTTCGGCCTGTCTCTAGAATACATGTCTGGGGTGGGTGATAGCTGGCTTCCTGCATTCCCTTTTGACAGCCACCAACCAAGGAAGGGTAGGTTTGACTGAGTAGCCATCTGCATGTTCATTGGAGCAGGTTGGGATGAAAGAGCTGACACTACACCTGAAAGGGCAGAGTCCTGTGCCCACACAAAGAGCACCAAACCCTCCTGGATTGAGTCTGGAGACAAGAAAAGCTGGGTCTTGTGTAGGCCTGGGCAGTGAACTCTGCTCCGTTTGCTGAGTTTGTGAAGTGTTTCGGACTCTGTGATATGCGGAGCTCACAGTGTTTGTTCCTCACTCACCAACAATCAGTTGGTGAGCTTAGCGATGAAAAACCTCAGCTAGACCGCTTCCCACCCGTACTTCTCAACCCGGGGGTCGCGGTTGGTCGCTACGGCTCGCATTGAGAAACCTTATGTTCGCATTGAGGAAGCTCCTGCTGGAGTACAACTTCTACTCGGGCAGCAGAAAGAAGCAGCGCCCTCTTGTGCTGCGCGTGATGCAGTTGGTGCTGATTTTACAGTGCAGGACAAACAGTGTGAAAGGCGCCAGGTAACGCACTCTGCATAGCTTGGTGGAGGTTTGTTTGTCAAAACGCTGAGTTCCACGTAGAGGAATCCTGTGAAATTCACCCAGACCTAGACTTGTGGACTTCAAAGCATTTCTTTGAAGTCTCCAGACTTCAAATGCCCAACTTGGTTATAAATATTGGGCATCTGACACCACCAGAGCAGAGTACTTCTGGAAATGAGAACATTCTATCAGGAAGAAGGACTGCTGTGCTGCCAGAAGGGACTTCCACTTTACTGTACAGCTTTGCTGTGTTGCCCTGCTGCCTTCCTGGGTGTGTAAAGGACTGGATCTGCATCTCTACATTCCAGAACCTAGGTATTTATCAAAGGTTTGGTGACTTGCCTCCTGTTGCTGATGTCTCAGGAAAATCAAAGACTTCACTTTTTAACTTGAACTCAGAACCGGGACTTTATTTGCTGTACGTCTTACTCTTGACAAGTGGTGTCCAGGGCCTTTGGAAGTGAATTTAAAGTGCAGCATCTGACAAGAACCTAGGCATTGACCCAGTAGCGCTAATCGAGGCTGGCGCATTACCTGCTGCGTGATTGATGCATCACCGCTGCTGAAGGAACTGGGACCAGCGCATCACAATCAGAACCGCCGCATTTCCCCTGGAACCATTGCTTCAAAATTAACGCTTCGCCGCTGAGTGGAGAAGATCAACACATCATCCCTCCAGCATAGGATAACCTGGCGCCTAGCATTAGGAACTGCGGACCTCTGGAATCGGCGATTATTCCACAGAACCGTGTGTAGGAGAGTAGGGTCTGCAATCCTATGGTCACCCCAGATTTTTGCTTTTAGCTTCACTGGTTTACGACTTTCCCGGGCTGTGGGCCTGCTAATCAGACCCGAAGCCTAGCTGTTCTCTCTCTAAATTGACATCTATGTACTTTTCCATGTGCATTTGCCAATTGGTATTGAGTCACTCTTGTAAGTCCTTGTACAGTGTACCATAGGTACCCAGGGCATAAGTGAACCCAAGGCCTACCAGGGGCTGCAGCATGTATTATGCCACCCCTGGCTGGCCATCCAAATCTGACACAACTGGCTGATCAATCAGCTGGGGCAAGGTGGTGTAATCCCCCTTTGCTTTAGATATTGTATACCTATATCTAACCCTAAAATGGACACATATCCTCCTATAAGTCACTCCTATGGCAGGCCTTAACAATCCTGGAGGCAGAGTGCTTGGAATTATGTGAGATGGTGCTCTAGCATGAGCTGAGCCTGTCTGCAGCTTTCGGAACCAAGTCCGTTAGCTGTTTATTTATTTATGTATTTGTAGGTTTGTAACGCGCTCAAATCGACTCCCTGAGGAGTATCTCTGCGCCTGTGACCTAAAGAACACTGTCAGCAAGTCCAAAGGGGAAATGATTTATGACTGAAACAAAAAGGTCTTAAGTTGTTTCCTGAAACTCAGGTGTTCTGTGCATTTCCTAAGTGGCAGGGGTAATCCATTCCACAAGGTGGGACCGGCTACGGACAAAGCCCTACCACCCTGCCTTACTTTCTTGGCGGCTGGCACTGTTAGGAGCAGCTGGTTACTGGACCTGAGAGATCGCACCGGAATATAAGGTACAAATTTGTCTATCCAGTATGTTAGCCCTAATCCATTTAGGCTTTTATGGATAAGGCAACAGGTCTTGAATATCACCCTTTTCCGAACAGGGAGCCAGTGTAACTTATCCAAGAGTGGTTTGGATGGCGTTCTTGGGGGGGCGTTTAATACCAGCCTTGCTGCAGTATTCTGCACAACTTGGAGTTTGGCTTAAACTCCCTCGTTGGCTGACAGCAGGAGCCCATTGCAATAGTCTAATCGACTGAGAACCAGAGCCTGCACCAAGGTTTTTCTGGTGGCATCTGGTAGCAAGGAGAAAACTTTTCGCAGGAGGCCGATCACATGAAAGCAAGTGCCCACCACTGAGTTGCCTTGCTGCTTCAGAGAAAGATCTCGATCCAGGCATACCCCCAGGTTTTTCACGACCAGTTTGGGTTCAGGCACTGGCCCAAGATCTTGCGGCCACCAGTCCGGGGTCCACAGGATGTTAGCTTCTCCAAGAAGCAGGACCTCTGTCTTCCCTACGTTGCATTGAAGGCAGTTTGATGACATCCATTTTTCCATGATAACGCTATACCATATACTCTTAAGTGCATTATAATCCTCTTGGTTATTGCTACCTTTGGCTAAGCATTATCAAAACATGTCGAGTAAGGTGTCATACGAATTGGAATACTACCCCCTCGCCAATTCTGGCGACGGGGGTAGCATTCCACCCTTTCAGAGGGACACGACATGTATGTAACTGTGAACCCCGGTTAAAGTTAACTCGAGCCTCAGCATCACAAAATGGATGCTGCCACCACAGACACGAGTCTGACCTCCTGCTGCTGGGAGTCCTTCCAGCGAGGAAGGCCTGGACAAAGGGTTTCCTGCCTTGGGAGGTGCTAACACCACCCCAGACAGGATTTTGTGTATTAGGTAGGACAGGCCTGAAAGGAATGAGACATGCCTGGGGCACACAAGGTGTCCCAGTGCATACCCCGGTTCAAACCAGTTGCTGGGGCACTCCAGCCCCAGCTCTGGCGCAAAACTGGATAAAGGATAGGGGGTGTAACCACCCCACATCCTGGTCCCACCCATAGGAGGGACCTAGTCATAGTACAGCCCCCTTTAGGCGAATAAAGGTAGGAGCTGGTCCCATTCCAAATTAGATTTTCCTGAATTGAATCTACAAGAAAAAACTCTGGACTTCGACATTCTGCTCCACAGAAGACTGAAGAAATCTCCCTTGTAGCCAAGGAGTGACCACCCTGCACAAGCAGGCACCATCAAGCGTCCTAGCGGTTCACTTTGTCGTCTTCCCTGGTGGATCCGGACTTCAGAGCCCAACGAGACCCGGACTTCCAGACCTCTCCGACCTCAAATCACATCTGCAGCACAGCTGAGATCCGGGGGTGCGACGAGAAACGAGGGACCGGCCATCTTGAAGAAACTGCACTTCGCTTCCTGCACGACTTCAGAGGCATCCTCAACATAGTGCTATGGGGATTGAGAAGCCCCAGCCCCGAAGCAGCTCCTGCACAGAAGATCAGCCCTCCAGCATCCACGAGATCTGCGTGGGGCCCTTTTGCTTGATTGCTGCTCGACGCGTTGTCTGGTCAATTGCCAGCTGGCTAGTGGCCTCCTAGACGACGATCCTTGAAATCTACACCGCTGGTCTGGTTGCTCCAGGCTGGCCCTTGCTTCCCTGCAAAGGAGAAGCACCCCGGACCCTCCTGGTCCGCACCAGACGCCTTTTCCACTCACCGCGTGGGTTGCCTTTGCCAAGGCCTGTTGACGCCGAATCCGGAACCAACACCGCCGACAGCGAGAGCCTGCGTGGGACAGCTCGTACCTCCATCCTGGTCGTCAAAGACACCTCCTGGTCCACGTGGCTGCGGAGTCAAGCGTACACTCTTCACCTGATCGCGACAACAGCATCTGGTTCCTTCCTGGTTCCACTCCAGTCACTGGCTAATGATTGTGAACATTGTCCCCTCTGCTTTCAGGTCTCCATCTTCCTTGATCCACCCTTGTATCAGTCCGGACCGCTTCCTCCTGGTCGCCTGCAGCATCTTTATTCAAGGCTCCATAGACTTCAACGCGGAAACCCGACACACTTTGACACCTATGCACCCGCAGCCCGTGGGTAAGGTAACGAGAGCATTTCGGTGCTCAAGGGTAGATTGACTCTCCTAGTGTCTAGATTTCCAGTCGTTTTAGTCCTACCTAGTTGGAACTGTCTAATACTTACCTTTTCGTAATTTGTACTGTCCAGTGACTTTGTTACGCATCTCGCGTGTGAGTTCACACTCTGCACACGCGTCCCGTGGGCCTCCTATTACTTACCTAAGGTTAGAGTAGTGTAGTCCCAGCGATCCTACAGCCTCTGGACAGCTCCATTCCTTCTATCGATTTCCTTATACCACTTGTTTAGTATATGGTTTCTCGTGCCCCTAGGGCACCATTGTAATTCGAGCAACTTAAACGTATTTTTCTTAAGAGTCTCGTCATGTGCTTAGCCCTCTGATCTCATAAAGAGTTCAGAGGTGTTTGTTATTAATAAATATCTTGTTTATTTTTAAAACAACCTGTGTGGTGTTCTTTCACTTGGTATTCAAGGGGTTATATGTGGTAAAACAGCTGGCTTCACATGCCAAAAGAGTTTAGCCTAAGACTGCTTTGTCCATGCTACCATTAGGATAGCTGGTCTATAAGGTTGACTTACAACCAATCACCATAAGGGTTGTTTGGACTGATACGAGGTGATCACTAGAACTAGTGAGCATCATATATCAGGCCAACTTCTCACACCGTGCATCGCAGCTACTAAGTGGAGGAATCCGGTGCAACCTGTCAACTATGTGAGAATCATCGATGCATCGCTCTACTGCACCCTGCATTTTGTTCTGTGTCATGGATTAAGGTACTTTTGGTCAGCTGGTCCTGTGTGGGTCCTGTAGCCAGCCTGCACTCCATCTCAGGTGGCCTGAACTCTTGACTTTCTCCTGGTACAGCTTGACAAATTAACTCTTTGACCGCTATTTGCTTTTAAGTGCTATTTTTGCATTTAATCTTAAAAAATTCATATCTTGAATTCTACTGACTGGATTTTTGTCAATTTGGGCTTTTTTGTGTAGTTCCTACAACCCTATGTAGGATCTGGGTGTTTAGACAACATAGACTGTGGGATTGGTGTCCAGACTGATTCCAGACACCCCCACTGGGTATGTTTGCCTGTATACCAGCTAGCTCACAGTGCCATTGTAAACTTCTCTTACAAAGGAGAGAATAGTTCTTGGCAACAATCGAACATGACAACTCTGTCAGGGATCGTGGAAACAGTACAGCATATTTCGCTCAGTCACTCGTGCTCACTTTGTCTCGGAGAGATACACAGAATAAACAGTGGTGGAAATTTTTCAATAAGCATTTATTGATTCAGCGTCATTCTAGTGTAAAATAGATGTACTGAAACAACAATAAGACAGAAGCAGATATACATGATTATTTATAAATGCCAACAGAGTAAATGGATGTTCAATTTCTATCACAGTGCTAAACTATTTAATATGTGCAAGCATATAAATACATGACAGTAATAATGCGTACTCCTACGATGCAACTCTAACTAGATGTACCTAGGTGTACCTAGCATGTATGTAGGTGTAGAGTAAAGAATCCCCCTAAGCTGAAGCCAACTCCATTTCTGAAGTGAGAGTCTGTAGGACCCCGTCTTGGTCTCGAAATGGACACCCCGCAAGGGATGTCAGACCACTGCGAGCTGGAGTTTCTGCGTGCAGGAACCTCAGCGTCTCGTGTCAGTGTGTCAGCATGGAAGTCTTTCTCCTCTGCCCACCCTGGCAAAGATGTGTTGTATAAATCCAAAAGGTAACCTCATGGGATTCTACCTTGCTGTGTCATGTCAGCAAGGATGATGGAAGGGATGACCCTTATACATAGTTATTATGCAGAAGATGGTAATCCTGCTGTGATTCTGAGAGTCCTTATGCATAATTAAAGACTAGTATTCGGGGAAAACCACACAACATGTATGCAGCACTTAACTAGGTAAAAGGTCAATACCAAAACCCTTTATGTAGTACAACGGTATGGTAAATGTAGGTGAAGGATCAGGAGGCCACTCAAGCCTATATTGGGATACCCTACGAAACATAACACCCTCTCCTCATCCGACCGGACAACATATTAAAAAGGAAATTTCCTTTTAATCAAGCATTAAACATTGCTAAAAAGACATTTAAAATTGTTCTCAAAGTTCATAAAATCTCAAAAAAATAAACTCTAAAAATCCCTTAAAATCTGTTCATATATATAGTCTGAGCAACTGAGTATGTCTGAAAGCCATGGTGCTCAGCAAGCGTAAATAAGAGGGGAAAGAAAAAACATGTTGTTTAAAATTCCAATTTCGGTTGTTTTGGAAGAACAATTGTTACTTACCTGTAAACAGGTGGTTCTCCAGTATTGGTGTCTTTCATAGATTCACATGCTTGAATATTCCCCGTCGTCTGTAAATAAAATAGCAATTATATACTATATATATATATGTGTAACAACATAAAACCTGAAATATGTACTAGAAAAAAGGCATAAACAGCCTACCCACATTTCTACATAGGAATGCATGGGAAAAAGAAAAATCCATATGCAGTCTATCCTTGTCATTATGTTGGTCCAAACTGCAGCAAATCAGGCGTCAGCAACCCTCTAGAACCTTCTCCTCAGAGCTCAGCACCTCAGATTTTCGTAGCACAAGAGTGACCAAAGAGTCTATGAGGAGAAGAGAGCCTCTGAGGGGAGGAGGGAGGGTCGCATGTGAATCTTTGAAGGACACCAATACTGGAGAACCACCTGTTTCCAGGTAAGTAACAATTGTTCTTCTCCAGTATTAGGTGGCCTTTCATAGATTCACATGCTTGAATACAGAATAGATAGCAGTCAGCACCAAGCAAAAGTTTCCATAGTTACAAAGCATATAAGAAGACTGAAAAGCATATGTATGGGATACATATATATATCAACAGTCAATAAATACTTGGAAACCAATAGGAGGAGGGTAGAACAGAGGCTCACCTTATTGAAAAATATTACGAAGCACAGCTTGTCCTACTGCGGTATCCGCTTCATTCATGGCACCCAGGCAATAGTGTTTCGTAAACGTGTGCCTGCTGGACCACGTGGCTGCTCTGCAAATTTGATGCAACGGGACACCAGCAAATAAGGCCGTTGAGGACGCTATCGATCTGGTATAGTGGGCTCTCACCGAAAACTGCAGAGGCTTACCAGCCTCTGATGTCAGAAAGCAATAGCCGAAGACACCCAACGTGCTATAGTAGGTTTGGTAACTGGACGCCCCTTTTGAAAACGTCCATAAGCCACGAAGGGCTGATCAGATTTGCGAAACTGAGGAGTTCTGTTGATATAGAACTTCAAGCACCGTTTAATGTCTAAGGAGTGCAAGCGCTGTTCCGCAGGAGACTGTGGGTTTGCAAAGCAAGTCTTCAGAAGAACAGGTTCATTGATGTGGAAATCTGAAGGTACCTTAAGTAAAAAGGTAGGGTTGGTGCGAAGCACCACACAATCCAGTTGAAACTGCAGAAACGGAGGATTGATCTGAGATCTCTCCCGTCCTTACAGAATGTAAATGTAAATGTGGCGTATTTGTACAGCGCGAACAGTGACCCGGAGGCATCCCGGCGCTTGTACTCCTACCACAAGGGAACCCCTCCTGGCTTTTCCTTGTGGGGTGTCCACTCCTGGGCATCCCATGGTGAAACCAGGCATCCCTTGTGTATCAGGGGGCCTTTGTGGAGACTAAGCAAGCTATTGCCCAGAGTTGCAGCGTGGGACCCATGCTTAGAATCGGCACTGAGGCGAGAATATCCGGTCAGAGGAATTTAAGCCCGAAACCCGCCGAGGCGGGAATCGAACCCTGGTCCCTGGCCAGCGTTCTGCATCAAGGTCTGCCGCTCTAAGCATTGAGCCACACTTCTCCACTTCCGCACTGCCTTAAAAACCCTTCTCTTCCAGCAAGCATATGTGTAGGGTTTCATGTCTTTTCCTGATCATTCTCTGATCTTTTTGCTAGGCGCCTTGATACCTGCGGGTTATTGTTTTTGCGCATTATAAATCTCTGTTCAATTCAATTCCGTTCAATGCATGAATGTCACTCACGCGACGTGAAGACGTCAATGCAAGGAGTAGATCCACTTTCCAGGTGAGATACTTTAAGTCAGCTCTATGTATGGGTTGGAATGGTGACTTCATTAGTTGTGCCAAAAAAATATTAAGGCGCCAAGCCGGAGGAGGGCCCCGAATAGGTGGAAATTTACGGAATAGTCCCTTGAAAAACTCACGTATGATTCTAGAAGAGCAGAGGGAGGTGGAGCCATCTTGGTGGAAGTGTGAAATTGCCGCCAGAAAAACCCTTGAAGTGGCATGAGACAGTCCGGACTGAGCCAATTGCAAGAAGAAAGGGAGGAGCTGTGCAGGCGTTGCACGAATGGGATGAACACCAGCAGCAGCACACCAATGGCAGAACCTTTTCCATTTCAACTTGTAGGTCTTTACAGTTGAAGGAGCTCTGGCCTGAGCAAGGACTTCTCGGCAATCTTGTGGAATGGCTAGATGGGCAAATTCACAGTGTTCCGGTTCCAGGCTGATAAACTCAGAGAAGAGGGGTCCGGATGGTAAATGAGACCCCTGTCCATGGTGAGCAGATCCATCCGAGGATGTAGAAGGATGGGCTCGCAATGGGACAGCAGAAGCAACTCCGAGAACCATGCTTGACGAGGCCACCTGGGAGCTATCAGCAGGATGTGGCAGGGTTCTCTCCGCATCTTCCAGAGCACCCGAGGCACTAGAGGGATCGGAGGAAAGGCGTAAGCAAACAGATTGGACCAGTTCATCAAAAGGGCATTGCCTTGAGACCCTCTGTGGGGATGCCAACTTGAGTAAGATGGGCATTTTCGGTTCTCTGGTGTTGCGAAGAGATCCAGCGCCGGGAGCCCCCATCGCCGAAAAATCATTTCGAGTGTTAGTTGGCGCAGCTCCCACTCGTGGGTCGATGACCGGGACCTGCTGAGGGAATCCGCCAGGAGGTTGGATATTCCTGGGAGATGAACTGCGGTGATTGTGATTTGGTGCGTGAGCGCCCAGTCCCAAATTGACTGTGCTAGTCGAGAAAGCACTGGAGATTTTGTTCCGCCCTGCTTGTTTATGTAAAGCATGCAGGTTGTGTTGTCCATTTGTATCAGGACTGACTCTCCTCGAAGCACGGGCTGGAACGACTTGAGCCCTAGAAATATAGCCATGAGCTCCAACCTGTTGATGTGCCAGGCTTTCTGTGGCAAAGTCCATCTTCCTTTTACGGAGAGGTCTTGGAGGTGCGCTCCCCATCCCTCCAGAGAGGCATCCGTCGTGAGTGTGAGATCTGGAGTGACGGATAGGAATGATGTCCCTGCTGCAAGGTGCACTGGCTGTGCCCACCATTGGAGCGCCCTTTTCATGCGAGTCGTGACACAAACCAGGTCGTTGAAGGAACCGGTGATTTGACGCCACTGTCCGTCTAATTCTTCTTGAGTGGGACGTGTCCTTAATCTGCAATGTGGAATGAGTGCGATGCACGATGACGCCATTCCCAGAAAGGACTTCAGTAGTCGGACTGAAACGTACTGCCTTGACAGCAGAAGTGATACTAGACGCAGAATCAGTTGTTGACGTTCCAGGGACAAATGCTTTTGCCAAAGTTGTATCCAATGTGGCTCCTAGAAAATCCTTGGAAGGAGCTGGACACAATTGGGATTTCTCCAGATTGAGAGACAGGCCCAAGGAACAAAACACCCTCTGGCAAAGGGATGTATGCTGAATCAGCTGTGTGCGAGACTGCGACTTCAGGAGGCAATCGTCGAGGTACGGAAATATCTGGACACCTCGGGGACGTAAATAGGCCATTACAGGCGCCAACATCTTTGTAAAGACTCGTGGGGCGGAACGAAGGCCGAATGGCAAGACCTTGAACTGGAAATGTTTCTGCCCCACCCGAAAACGTAGAAACTTCCGATGATGCTGGAGTATTGGGACATGGAAGTAAGCATCTCTGAGGTCGATAGTTGCCATGAAATCTCCGACTAAGAGCAAACACAATATCTCTGTAAGAGTTAGCATCCGAAATGATTAACTCTTGAGATACTTGTTGAGCGCTCTCAAGTCCAATATTGGGCGCCAATCCCCGTTCTTCTTTACGATAAGGAAGAAACAGGAATAAAACCCCTTCCCTCTTTGAGACCTTGGCACCACCTCTACTGCACCCTTCTGAATAAGAAGATGAACTTGATGGAAAAGTTCCTTGATGTGAGGGGGTGGCGGTCTGAAAGGTGGAGTTGGAGGAGGGATGGTGACGAATTCCAACGCATGGCCCTTGTCTACGATGTCTAGAACCCACGGTCCGAGGTGATGGAGGACCATTGAGAACCAAACAGGGAGATTCGACCACCAATCTGCTGGGTTAAAGGCAAGTCATTGTCGTTTATTAGAGGATCCCCTGTAAGAGGATTTTCCTCTATAGGCTTTGGCCGGCTGTTGGCGAGACGACTGTTGTCGGTTATTGGAGTAACGCTGGTTGTTTTGATTATAGGAGCGATATTGATTGCTTCCTCCTCGAAAATTAGAGTTCGTGCCTCGTCCTCGAGCACCCCGAAAGGGCTGCTTTTTAAATTGCAGGGTTCCCAAGGAACGTGCCGTGTCCGTGTCCTTTTTAATGGACTGTAGTGCCTGATCAATGTGTGCCCCAAAGAGTGATTCGCCATCATACGGCATATCCAGAATCTTTGCTTGAGCTTCCTGATGGAAGGTGGAGCGCAACCAGCCTTGTCTTCGTAAGACAGCTGCTCCCGCAAGCTGTCGGAAACCAGTGCAGGCTACATCTACTGCACAATCAATCAGTTCTTCTGACGTTCTTTCGCCTTCCTGGAGAAGTTGTAACGCCTCATTCTTGGATGCATCCGGAAGCATAGCCACATAAGCAGTCATGTCTGCCCATATCGGGCAGTCGTATCGACCCAAAATGCCCATCGCATTAGCCGCCCTCACTGTGGTGGAAGACATCGTGGAGAACTTGCGGCCTATAGCGTCAAGGCGACGGCCCTCACGGTCTGGTGGCGCTGTGATAGCGGATGCAGGATTCTGGGATCCCCGCTGGGATGCCTGTGTAACAACCAAATCTGGCTTCGGCTGGCCAATGAGGCATGCTGGTGTTCCTACAGGCGCCTTATACTTCTTTTCCAATCTTGGCAATTGGGCAGGCAAGGAATTCGGGGCCCGATGCAGGTGGCCATTTACCGGCCGGTAACGGACGATTTCGGCCGTTACCGACCGGTAAATGGGTTATGGGGATGTAGGGGGCCAATTTTACTGATTCAGTAAATTTACCGAATCGGTAAATTTACCGAATCGGTAAAATACCAAATCGGTATTTTTATCGATCCAGTAACTTCTAGATGTAGGCGGGACTCTTCTGAGTCCAAAAGGTCTTTCAGATTCGGTATTTTACCACCCAATCCACTTGTATATGGCATCGTAGTTGGAAATGTCTTTTCCACAGTTGGAGACTCCATCGCCGACGGCAATGATCCTGCGGATGGTGCCGTCGTCAGCATCGACGACGACGAAGGTTTCTTGGTCTTTGTCGCCGAAAACGTCGTCGACTGTGACATCGTCGACGAGGCAGCCGTCGACGGTGATGTCGTAGACGGCAATGGCTTCATCAACGGAACCTTCGTCGACGTAGCCGTCGACGGGACCTTCGTCGACGGCAATGGCTACTTCTTTGTCGACGGGGCCGTGGCCGATGGAACACCCGTCGACGGAATACTCATCGTCGAAGGCGTCGACGAAGCCAGCACCTTTACACCCTTCGTCGACGATGATCTAACTGTCGACGGAACTTTCTTCGTTGACGACGACGAAATTGGAATGACTGACGACAGTCTTTGAACTGAGGATCACCTTCATCGTCGACGACGACGTCGACGGAAAAGCTATAGACGACCCAGAAGCAAGTGTCGTCGTGACCGTCGTCATCAATGTACCAGAGACAGCCAATCTCGTCGACGGAACTGCAGTCGACACTGTCGTCGACGGAGCAACAGTTTTCCTCACAGAAAAATCTGTGGAAGTCGCAGCAGTAGCCTGAGAGCCAGGTCTCGTGGGCCCAGAAGTAGTAGGAAGAGGTGAAGACACCGCCGGGGCCAAAGAAAGAGACATTTTCTTTTTTATAAATGGAGAAGGCAACTCCTGCACACTACTTCTTTTTGAGGCTGCTTGGGAATGACCTGACATGAGGCTTTCAGCATCAGAAAGTACATGCTCCTTGTCTTTTAGTCTCTGAAGCCAGAGGAGTAAACGGCCTTCCCTATCTTTTAAAGTCTTTGTGGAGAAAGTTCTACAGAACTTACAACTTCCCACTTCATGGTCCGGGTAAAGACAGTAAATACACTTACTGTGTGGATCCTCAGAATAAAGTCTTAGCTTTCCACATGAAGAACAAGCTCTGAAGAGGGATTTCTTACTTGAAGACATGTTGAAAACCAGGCAAAAAGCAGAAGAGTAGAGAAAACTGAGCAGAGCTCAGGGAGACTCCCTTACACACGACGTGCAGTAGAAAATCTGAGGTGCTGAGCTCTGAGGAGAAGGTTCTAGAGGGTTGCTGACGCCTGATTGGCTGCAGTTTGGACCAACATAATGACAAGAATAGACTGCATATGGTTTTTTCCTTTTCCCATGCATTCCAAAGTAGAAATGTGGGTAGGCTGCTTATGCCTTTTTTCTAGTACATATTTCAGGTTTTATGTTGTTACATATATATATATATATATATATATATATATATAGTATATAATTGCTATTTTATTTACTGTGGGACTCCCACTCCGACGACGGGGAATATTCCAGCATGTGAATCTATGAAAGACACCCTAATACTGGAGAAACAAGGCTGAATTCCTCCCAGCACACGGACATCCAAATATTCATGTGCCCTTTGTGGGAGACGCAACGTCACTGATGCTTGCCTTCACAGGCGACGGTCCCTGTAACACCTCACAGATCAGGTCAATCGAGCAAAGGTGATATTCTTCAGTTCTCACAGCCGATGGTGAGGAGGTAGTTGAAACATCCAAATGCCTGTGTGCCAGTAGTAGAGCTGGTATCCAATCCAACAGGAGCTGAAGCATCCTGTGGTGGCTCTAAGAATGTCGATAACAAAATGGGAATATGCTGGGAACATTGCAGTACGTGGGCCATTAGCGGGACCAGTAATACATCTACCACCGGTGGCGCAACCGATGGAACTGTTAGACAGACATCCAACACGCATTCTTGTCTGCGGAAAAAGAAACGAAGAACAGGCAAAACACAGTCAATCCAGACTGCTCTAAATGATAGGAACCAAGAATCGCTTAGCTCTTGAAGGCAAGGTGTGCCCAGACGTAGTACCATGTGATCACGGTAATGGTGCTCCAAGAGCGTCTTATTCATCTCCTTGGTGACTGGGACGTCCATTGCAAACCAGAAAAATTAAAATCAGGATACCCACTATCAGTAGTAGGATTAGCGGAAGCCCTCCAAAAATGCTTCCAAATACAGAGTGTATAAAAGCTGGAATCACTCCAAAGACTGTCTGAAAGGTGTTTAACAGTCCAGAACCTATATTCGTAAATATGTGTACTATACCATTTCTCAGAGGGCAGTTAGTTAGTACCAGTGCCTATATCTCAGCAGAGGACCTGGCAACCTGGAGATCAAAAGTCTCTCAGGCTGAGGTTAAGGGCACATCCTTCTGTAAGAGCATGGCTTTCATTCGGCTCAGAGTATCAAACCGTATAAAGGAAACATTCAACAAAGGTCATACCAGCGCCTCCCAGACTGTGTGGGGCGGTAGAAACAATACTTGCATACAATAAGTAACCCTGGAACTTACATTGACAAGATAGGTGATGCCTGGAAGCATCCCACAGCAACCTTGATCAGTCAACATTAAGTAACTCCCATTTGAGAGAAGGCTGAACACTGTATTATTCACAGCTGCTGGGGAACCCTTCAAATCACAGGATAAGTTGGCTACTGAACCGTTACAGTCCCATGAAGTAAAATATCCTGGCAAATGAGAGATCCACTAAAAGAATTCTCGCATTCTGCACCACTGAGAAACACTTCAGTGTCCACGTTCTTGCATCTAAATCTATACGGTAATTCCCGAGATTCATGGACGAATTCCCTACCCATTGCTTCATACCTGCCTATCTGGTGGTGGTCTAGGCAATATTGAACCTGGAAAGTTGTTACCAGCAATTTTATAGGCCATGAATTAACCATTCGATTGATGATGACTCTGCTACAGTGAAAGGTAATGGGTCTACTTTTTTCAAAGCACAGTATTGTATATTTTGCATCCCTTTGTGCCATTTTTATCTACTTTTCAGTAAAATTATATGCAAAGAACAGAGACGTGCTGTTGATATATCGCCAGGGCACATAACCAGAACGCAATGTTTGTAGAGTCCAGCTTAATGACGCAATAGAACGTAACTGTGATTGTCCGTGTTGTATGATGGACAGATGCTGCTTCAATATATCTATTGCAGAAGATACAATGTTGCCCAGTGAATACATCCTGGATGTTAGTGTGGCCATTGTCAACCACAGCCAAAGCCTTTTCTAAGTTAATTCTGTCAATTTCACACAATCTCTCTGTAGCTTCCTGTTGAGGGATTTTCCAAATGTCATTATAAACAGCATATAAGAAGCCTTTCTGATGTGGTTTTCGCAAAGACCTAGCAGAAAATCCCTAAGATCCATGTCATCCGAGAGTAAGGACAAGTGCTGTTTCACCTGTGACAGTGTTCAGGTTCTTCGTCAATCTAGGCATAACTTCCCAACACTGAATGATGTCACCACCCCTGGATATTCTTGTTGTACATTGCGCAAGTCAGGCCTATGGATACTAAACCTTCAGTGGTACCCCTGAATCTTGACTGACACCTATTTGGGTCGATAGGCCAAACCAACTATCCGTTCCAATTGGGGTCTGTTGAATTGTATGAAACTTCATGCTCAATGTCATCAAGTGTGCCTTTACCATGTTGCGTATAGTTTTGCCATCCCTCCAAGAGTGAAAGCCAGGAAACACGAGGTGTGTTCAATTCCTTAATCTTGGCTAACTCAAGACAGGAAGTCTGTTGCACAGTGTCGTTCAGGAAGATCATTTGTTGTGGTATAAGGCATTCTCTAAATAGTGCCTCAGTTCCTTGAACCTGACTGTCTTTAGTCCCCCAGACTGATTTAATGTCTATAGTGTCTTTCCATAAGCCGAAACCCTGTTCAGACAGTTGAGCAATAAAGGATGCAGAGTATATCTGTTTCGTGTTAGTGAGCATACTTTTCTTTGCAGATATGGATGCAAGTTCGTAATAGTATGAGTGTGGATCTGATGTATTAAACCCAGAAAAATAAGCAAACTTTTGTGCGAACCTTTGTGATTTTTTTTGTGCTGGTTTTGGGTAATGTTCCCATTGATGGTATGCGAGAACATTCCGTGGTGCTTTTATTTTATGCAGAAAGTGAGGAACATAATGTTGGTAACAGTACATGGTATTAACACCTTGGCTGCTTGGGAGATTCTTCCCTTGTGCTGGACCTTAATGTAAATGGGTGTGGTCATGACGAGCTAAGCTTGTCATGAGCACCCTAGAGGTATTCCTCAAGACAAGCTGAGCTCGTCATGAGCACGGAAGGCGTTAAAGTCAGCTGAGCATCAAACATTTCATTTTTTGAAAATGCTGCAGATACTTCTAAATCAGACAACATATTATTAACTGTTTCGAAATCCCAATCGTCAGAGTATGTACTGGAGGTGATGATGATATCAATTTAAGAAATTCTGAATACATGTGGTATCTTTAAAAGTTCAGTGGAACCAAATCCCTCATATGAAACTTAACCCAAACTATTCTGTCAGGAACCGGAACTGCTGTAATGTTCACATAGGACAGGTCTCTCTGTTCACAAAGAGCTGAAGTATGAGGTTTCAGTACTAAGTTCACATGTTATACTGCAGAGCGTTCTGGGAGATAGTGTCCATTCACGAGAAAGGAAAAGACAATCACTAAACCTATCCAGACGAGTAGGAACAGTATTCCAGCGATTATCTAGAGCTGTAGTCATGGTAATACTAGGTATGTCTTTTTCAGAAAAATATAGAAGTCATGAAGTCGTTTTTTATGGGAAACTGGAGCTGGCGGTGACTCAGGTTCACTTGGATCCAGAGAAAACATGTCAAAATCGATGAAGTAGCCGGACACAGTTCGATCTATCTTTGGTAGCTCAGCAGGTTTTGTCGAACTTGCAGATGTCTCCTGTAGAGGCATATTGATGTAGATGTCGATGGTAGGCTGAATTGATATCTGTGTTTCATTTTAATTTTGGTGTTCAATTTCAATAGGAACGAGTTTTATTTCATTGTTGGTAACTCCTTTACTTCGAATTGTAGACTCTTCAGATGTTATAAGTCTTTATGTCTGAACTTCCTGTATGGTATCGAGAGGAAAGCAGCGGCTACCCAGGAATCCACGTGGCCTGCTATTCAGGATTGGCCACATAGTGTATTTTGAACAGATCAATTGAGACAAATCTCTTCTCTTTTTTGCCGGCAAGAGGCTGAAGAAGCACTGTTCTTGTTCCTTCAACAGCCAGGACAGATGCAGGCTTTCTGTATGATGACCCAAATTCTTTCTTGTCAACAATCTTTTTTCTGACCAGATCCCCGACTTTTGGGATCCAGGCAGGTCTTGCCGTTCCTGATTTCACCTCCCCAGTGGTGGTGCATTTTACTTGCACGTTGCTTTGTTGTGCCCCGAATTCATTAAGATCCTGTAAAATAGCCAAACGTTTATTGATGTCAAAAGATTTTTCATCCACCACTGTGCTTTCATAATCAAGGTCAGGGACCCACATTTCCTTCCCAAATAGGACTTTGTAAGGGGTGACACCTCCTAGGGAACTTCTTGGCATATTATTTTGTGCCCACTGGACCCCATAAAGGTGATTGACCCAACTACCACCCAAACCTAACACCCTTGCTGTTGAAGATTGCTTTAAGTCCCGATTTTTCCTCTCCACGTCTGAATTTCCCTTTGGATGGTACAGAGAGGAGTACTAGAATACAACACCCAAACTTTGCATGGCTTCCTTGGCTAAACGCGGGGCCATGGTCAGAATGTAATGTACCAACTGCGTATGTCCCTATGAAGACTTGCAAATCTTTTATAACAGTTCGAGCGTCAGCCAAGCGCTGAGTCCAAACCCACGGGAATCTGGAGAATTATTTCAACTGCCACCAAGATGTACTTGTAAGCCCCATCAGATTACAAGGGGCCTCAGTGGTACAAATAGACACAAGGGAGAGGTCTGTTTGATAATAGTAATGATGTTTTTGGTGGGCGTGCTATAGTTGAACCCTTCCTCTACTGACAGATGTTGCCCCTCAAGTTTCTGCTGTGGTCGGATCCTGCATAGGTGTGTTGAGGCAACTGCGAAAGCTAGTTCCCATCCTATCTGCCTCCACCCTGCAATTGATCGTATCCGCCACAGTCATTTCGAGACTTGATTATGGCATAGCCTTATACCTAGGCCTACCACAGAAGCTGTTGAGGAAGCTGCAGGTAATACAAAACGATGCAGCCAGGCTGATCCATTCTTTGCCTAGAAACTCGCACGTAACCCCACTGCTTCAGAAGCTGCACTGGATCCCAGTGAAATTCCGAGTGCAGTTCAAATGTCTCTGTGTGGCCCATAAGGCACTCTTTGGGAAAGCCCCAGAGTACATTAAGCAACGTCTAAAGAGGTACATTCCCGGGAGGCCATTGCGCTCAGGAACAACCTCCAACCTGTTTCAACTTAGGTTCAAATTAAAGACCAAAGGAGGCAGGGCCTTGTCTGTGCTCCTTCCACAACTGTGGAACGAGCTCCCACCTACCTTGAAAGAGGAATCGCAGCTTCTACCTTTCAGAAAGAAACTAAAAACTTATCTTTTCAGAAAGGCCTTCATGACATCATAGGAGGTGAAACAACTGAGGTTCTAGGGTCATTAGTGTGTTATGTTCCTTCTGGTAAGCGCTTAGAGACCGGCGGTGATAGGCGCTATACAAGTAAACCCTAACTAACTTAAGTACAAACACTTTCATTTGTTTAGTTAGACCGCCAATAGTGTTATTTCAGTAATGAAACAGTCGCAGTAATCCCTGCATGTCCAAAACCCAGAACCTTGTGTGCAGCTAGAATTAAACCTAATCTGCGATCCATGTTTGGTATTACTCTATCCCTCACTCCTGGAATTTGAGCATACAGAATATTTTTAATCTAACTTGAAGGAGTACTTGAGTGGAAAACCTTTCGGCAAGGCTGTGCTATTTTTGCCTGAAGTAATAACAGCTACCGTCTATCCTCGTGCTACAATGAGTGATTGTAGCTACGGCAGCAGTCCGCACCGGCGCCTTGGCGGCTTCATCAGCCAATGAATTCCCTTCAACGTGAACGCCATCACGTTAATGACTCAGCGTGTGTATTACGTGAGCTCTCGGCAAGTCTTTTTTCAACTCTGCCACTTGTTCCCAAAGCAACTTGAGCTTTATTGTGCAACCGTTTTGAGTCTTTAAACCAATTCTGACCCCAGTAGTGAAGATATTCATTGTAAGACTGGACACAGTGAAACAAATTGCACACTATAAGTGTGGGGAATTCCCAATCAGTTTCTATTAGTGCCAGTAAAATGGCTTTTAATTCTGCCATCTCTGCCTTGCAGTCTCTTAGAGACTGTGTCTTCATACTGCTAGGATGGAACCTGCCGTCCTGCATACATCCTTTTACAATCGCACAAGCTGCGCTGTATTGCTGTTTACTACCTATGGCAGGCTGAGCTGAACCAACAGTGTAAATAATGTATTCATACTGATTTATAGGCGTTATTTCATTCAGGAGAGGATATTCTTGCTCGTATTTCAGGAATGCTTGCGTTTGTGGTGTAGAATCAAATTTGTAGTCTACATCTTTTGCAGTGAGAGAATTAGCCCATTGTATTCATCCAGGATGTAAAGCTTTAGCATTCGGAATGCTTGCCTTTGTAACAGCATCTAAGACCGGTATCGGAGTTAAATTTTTTCGTTTCCCCTCAGCCAGTTCTCTTTCTCTCACTATAGCAGTCTGTACTGCTGTCAGATTTTTTTCTGTAGCAGCAAAGCACATTTCAGCGTTTATGTACAATTGTGATTTGTATGCTATGGGTACTGTTTTGCCTTCATTTAAGGTTAGGTAAGTGTACCCTGATTGATCCGCAATTACACGCATCACCAGATTTGTCGTATTTACACGTGTGTGTAGGTGTTTTGAAGCTATTATGTCAGCGTGCAAGAAATGAAGTATATCTGTGTGTTCCTGTGTCCAATGTTTAATTGAAAAATCAGGTCTGCTTAAATAGTAGAAAGGTTTAACTTTTTCTGCGTAATCCAAAATGTTTGTTCTGCCAAAATTTAGGAATCCCAATATGGATTGTAAGTTTTTCAGAGGTTTTGGAGGTTGGAGCAGCACACGCATTTCTAAAACGTTAGCTGCTAGGCTTTTCCCTTCACTTGAAAGCTCATATCCCACAAAAAGGATATTGAGGTGGGCTATTTTTGATTTTTTAAAGTTTAACTTGTAGCCCTCAGAGGTGAACTATGTTGCTCACCCTGGTCAAATGCTCACCCTGGTCAAATGATACATTAAATCATCATCCGTCAGGCAAATATCATCTACATAGGACAATGCGTCTTCATCAAGATTTTTGAAGTAACTCTGTTGCCCTGGCTGAGAACAACTTGGGGCTATCCTTATACCCTTGGGGAAGTCAACAGAATTGTTCCTGTGCGCCTAATGCTGAGAATGCTCTCAAATACCTGCTCTCAGGCGTTATATTTTGGCAGAAATATCTATTTGAGATGTCTAGTGTTGTTTTGTATTTTTTCCGCACATTGTTGTTAATTAATGCAGCACTGTGTTTGTTCTGTACTGCAAATGTTTTTGTGCATGTGTTCAAATGTCTGTAGTCTAAAACTAGATGGTATGAATTATCGAGTTTCATTACAGAAAACAAAGGATTTTTCATTGAAGAGGTACAATTACCTATTATACCTTGCTATTCAAGTTGATCTAAGATCTCCCTGACCTGTTTCTTCGCTTCTTGTTTAATAGGATACTGTCTCTGTGGAGTTGAACTATTTGTTACTGGGATTACATGGTGGGGTGACTCAGCATCCAACCCTACATAGTTGCGATATAATGCTGGAGCAAGTGCTACTGCCCACTCTTGCACACATGAATGTTTTAAGTATACTGGAACGGGGTCAGAAAAAGCTGTAAAATTACTTACTGTTTCTCCCTTTGGGCAATCCATACCAATCTCAGATGGACAATCTTTTTCAGCCAAAACGCTGTCATAGACATAAGCCAGGTTATCCCTAAAAAGAACTTACATTTTTCTGGGTTTGTCCCCCTCCAGTTGGAGTGTTATTTCAAATAACGGGTGTGGGACTCACCCTAGTATCAGGTATCTCCACCAGGATATTCTCATTCAATGCCGCTATCAGCACAAATTCCATCAAGTTCTGGCGAGCTATTGTGGTAAACAAAATTACCCGAACATAGTTTCTATACATTAATAAAGAATAAGGATAGCTCACAAAATGAGAGGCAGAGTCCGTGGTGTCCGAGTCAAAAGGGCTTTATTACAATGACTCGAGCCAGTGGAGAATCGGGTTCCATCACCACTAAGGTTCAGGAAGGGATATCTGACGTTTTATTCACATAACACATTATATATAGTAAAGCCATACAATTGCAATGAATAGAGAAGGCGGAACGCTCCAGGCGGAGCAAGTGAAAAGAGAGAGATAAGAACACATGGGCGTGAAAGAAGGCGTGTAAAGAGGCGTACACGTAGGTGTGTTCACTTGATGAGTCATAGGTGTGTCATAGGTGGGTGGATGCATAGAGGAAGTCTGCAGGGTCAGCAGAAACCTTTACCCTACATGTGTGCGCAACGGGTCAGGACGTGAAATTGACGTGTAACTGGGGAGAGCTGGGGGGAACTGACTTTAGCACTAGTAGAGGAGTCTGGAGTGTCAGAACGACCTGCACCTTTGACATATCTGATATCTTGTGTTTGGAGGATGTATTGTCTGAAGTAAAGGTCTCTCGAGTAAAAGCTGTTCATCACTAAATGTTAGTGTGTGCATATATTTCTTCGTGCATTGCGTGGGGGCCATGGGCCTTCTATGGCAACGGGTTCAGTAAATCACTTGCATGGAGACAGGAAGGCTAGGCCCTATGCTCTGCAGGCGGAATATGTTTACCTCTTTCACTAGACTGGAATGTGTTTTTTCGGAGCTGAACAGATAACTGTAGGCAAAATACCGTCTTGGCAGGCAGGCCAGGCCGGGCACCTCTCGGCTGAGCAGGGAGTAAGGGAGAGGTCAGGGATGCATACCTAAACTGCAGCTTTCAGAGTCAGAAGAGGCTCGGAGCCTGAATTCAGGGCCTGGCTCGGCTGGGCCACAAAAACGTGTGCTTCTCGACTTTTAAACGTGTACCATGTAAATGCATTGGCAACGGTGCAGAATTAACGTCTCATTCATGGAAGGCCTAATAAATGACATGCCAACATTAGACGGAAATGCAGGGGCATTATTATTACAGGCACGGGAAGGGAATTACATGATAACATGGTCATACATGGGGCATAGGTACATGGATAGGGTGCGAGTGGGGAAAACACTGACCATATAAAAATTTCTATTTCCTCATTCCCTCCTTGTCCCCTACTGCGCCCTTTAGGAGACATCTATATTCATGAGACCATCTATTTGTTCATATAGCATCATTTGTTCATCCTTTTTCATTTGTGCACGGGAACGTGAACGTGGACGGGGAATACAGGCAGTGGCACACAAGCCGCAAATCGCTGGGCCACATTGCAGACAGAGACAGCAACTGAAAACTATGAGCAGTATTATTCCTAGGAATGACAATACTTTCCATCCCCAGGCTGATATCACACTCCAGAGCCAACCGGACCAAGTCCAGGTGCCTGGATTCTGGTGTATCTCATGAGCTATCTTATGGAGCCTTGTTATTGCTGCATACACTGATGGTGCGTTATTAGGAATAAACACACAACAACTGGAGCCGATCACTCTACAAGCTCCGCCCCTATCGGCCAGGATGACGTCAAGATCAAGGCGGTTCTGAAGAACAACAAGTCTCATAGCAGACTGCTCCTCGGTCAGGTTACCTAAGGCAGAAGTAGTCTCATTCACTACTGCTTCCAAAGTTCTGGTTAATTTGCGTATTAATTTACTCTTTTGGACGGGACCTATGAAGAAAAAGAATCCTTTATTGAAATCTGTATATTGCTCCCACGCTGTCTCAGTCTGATCGACAACTGGGGACTCGGTCTCCCTCTTGTGTCTTACATGTACGAGTTGGGAATCTCGATGATAATGGGATGGGGCTAGAAAAACAGGTGGCAGTAGGAACGCAATATAACACGTTCCACCCCAGTCTAAAGGCAGACGTACATAGGCTGTCTGACCACAAATGAAATAGGAATGGCGGGAAGCTTTGAAAGTAGACTTTCCTTTATCACTGAATTCAACCACAGTGTTACAATCACTGTGTCCTAGGTGCACTGAACCATTCTTTCTAACACATAATTCACCTTTTACTGGCAAGACTGTTATAAACGATGAACCTGTATTGGTCTCAGACTGGACGTTCAGAATCATGAGGTTAAGGGAAACATTCCCTAATTCGTACACTTCATTTTCTAGATCTGTTCCTTTCCTTTGGGGGAAACCATCTTTATCGGGAAAACATGCCTTATTCATGACTATATTCAGGTCCCCCCAAATCCTTTAACTCTGGGAGTTTGTGAACTGTCTGTCTTGTGTTGATGACATTAAAGCAAACCAAGCTCCGCACGAACCATTGTGCGAAAACGGATAAGGAAAGAGGGGCAGAACTCCCTTCATTTTCTGATAAGGTGGGAGTCGGCCGCATACCCAGAAATTCGTAACATTGCTGGTCTGGTGAGAATGGTGTAACATACGAATAAAAGTGTTGTTGCGCAGTGCTAGTCAATATGACAATTCATGGGGTGGCAGGTCACTGAATGTATGCTCAGTGTCATTGAAGGAAGAATGTATATGTGAACCAAGAGGTGGAAAGAAAACATGTAGCGTCAAACTTATACATATAATCGATATACTTAAAAAAAACATAATGATCAGAGTTACTATGCATCTACTGCGTAAGGTTTTGCAGTACTTTGTTTTCATCTCTTTCTGCCTATCTCTCTGTCTATTTGGGTCTATGATCTTATTCATGTCAGGAACCTGTCTAACCGCTTCACCCGGGGGGGACTTAAACAATTAAACGCTGTCTGACTTACTAGACCGTAGTTTTTGCCTATATTCTTGTTGCGGAGTCTTTTCTAGCAAAGGGGGTTTAGAGTCACTATTTTCGGAACAGTCCTCAGAGTCCTTGACTGAACCACGTCCATGGAAACGTTTCACGTGATGGGCGTGGAGCCATCCTTTTCGCCCCTCGACCTTGACTGCAGTCCTCGTCGTCAACAAGACCAATTTGGGCGCGCACCAGCGAGGCTCCAGAGGGCTTGAACGGTCGAAGTTTCGGACATACACCAGGTCTCCCGGAACAATTGTGTGAGTCTTCACCTGGGTGTTGTCGGGGAAGGCAGCTGCAACCTGTGAACGACAAGAAAGGAGTGCAGACATCAAGGAAGCCAGGTAATCTGTCAGCATAGTACTGTCGACATCTGTAATTTTTCTTGGCATGGGTGTACCCCACATATTCGGCGGTCTACCAAAAACCACCTCGTACGGGGATAGTCCGGTTCTGGAATGAGCTACCATACGCATGTAAAAGAGGGCAACTGGCAAGGCTACCATCCAATCCACGCCTTTGTCTGCACAGACCTTCGCTAACTTGGTTTTGAGAGTCTGATTGTGTCTCTCAACGAGACCTGCTGCCTCCGGGTGTCGTACGCAATGGAATTTCCACTGGTACCCTAACAGAAGAGATACTTGTTTCATCAGTTCAGAAGAGAATGGCTGCCCATTATCTGAGTACACGACACGGGGCAAGCCATATCGCGGGAAGAATTCTCGGACCAACTGCCTGGCAGTAGTCACAGCAGTGTAATCTGGGACTGGGTACGCTTCTGTCCATCTAGATAGGGCACATACAACTACAAGGACATACTTGAATCCTCAACATCTGTCCATCTGAATATAATCCATCTGGAGGACTTCAAAAGGGTGGTCAGGAGGATGAAATCCACCTTGTTCCACGGGAATGCCTTTGCCTGGATTGAACTGACAACAGATCATGCAGGTACGCACTTTCTGTTTCGCTGCTGCACGTAAATGCTTGTTGAACCAGATGTTCTGTATGCTGTCTAACATGGCTTTTTCTCCTAAGTGTGCTGGACTATGTGCTGTATTTATGATAGCTTGAACCATGGAGTCAGGGAGGAACCACGTAGCTTTGCCTTTTGTCATCCATCCCTGATCTGTCTGGACCCCTCCTTGTTCAGTCCATTTCTTGATTTCGTCTGGAGTGGCATGTGTCTGTATGTCAAGTACATCTTGTGAGGGATCCCTGACTGTCATGCAATTTGTCAGTGATGGTACTTCAGTCTTTGTCGTGTCAGTTGGAATGTCTGTTTGAGTCTGAGCTGTAAGTTTATCTGTTCGATCTGCCAGGTCGTTACCCTGGGAAATGGTGTCTGTAACCTTCGTATGTGCTTTGCACTTCATGATGGCTATGGCTGTAGGCAAGTGTATTGCATCTAACAGAGCTTGAATGAGGGGACCATGCTGTATTTTGGCCCCATGAGAGGTCAGAAAACCTCTCTCCTGCCAGAGGACTCCAAAGTCGTGTACGACTCCGAATGCATACTGTGAATCCGTGTAAATGTTTACTTTCAAGTTCTTGGCTCGTATGCAGGCTTGGGTCAGAGCGATGAGCTCTGCTGCTTTGGCAGACAGGGTGTCAATACGATGTGTCTCTATGACTTCAGTATCAGTGGTCACTGCATATGCGGCCACTAACTCTCCTGTGCTTGTTCTCATGCATGAACCATCCACATAAAGTGTCAGGTCTGGGTCGGGTAATGCAATGTCTGTCAAGTCTTGTCTTGGCTTCGTCACTGTGTTAATTACTTCCACACAGTCATATGGTGCAGAGTCTGGTGTGCTCGAGGGTAAAAGTGTAGCAGGGTTCAGAATATTGCATCGTCTGATCTCTATGTGTGGCTGGAACAATGTCAGTTCATATCCTGTCAGTCTTGCTATAGTCAGGTGCTGTGTCTGTGTCCTGTTCAAGAGAACTTCCACCGAGTGTGGAACCTGTACTGTCAGAGGATGTCCTAACACTATGGAATGGCTTTGTCTGATTGCTAGAGCTGTTGCTGCAACTGATGTTAGGCACGCAGGCAGAGCCTGGGCCACTGGATCCAATGTACTAGAAAAGTAAGCACAAGGCTTGTGTTTTCCTGCCTGATCTTGTGTAAGGACAGATAATGCTGTGCCGTCGCGTTCGGCGTCAAAAAGTGTAAAAGGTTTGCTGTAACATGGTGTCGCTAAAACAGGTGCTTGATATAGAGCTTTTTTCAATTCATCAAATGCAAGTGTATGTTCCTGAGTCCAAGGGAGGACAGTCGAAGTCGCTGCCTCCTGTGTTGTCAACCGTATGAGTGGTTTCGCTAGATATGCGTACTGAGGAATCCATTGTCTGCAGTAAGAAGTGAGGCCAATGAAGGCCCGTACTTCCTTTTGTGTCTTGGCCTGTGGAAGGTGTGCAATTAACTGAATGCGGTCAGGTGTCAACTGTCTACCCCTCTTGGACAGCAAGTGTCCAAGGTACACCACTTGCTGGGCACAGAATTGTAGCTTTGAAGGGGACACTTTGTGCCCCTTTTCTGCCAGGAAGTATAAGACTGTCAGTGATGCACGTTCACAGTCTCGTTCTGTTCGTGCTGTGATCAAAAGATCATCAACGTATTGGAGCAGTGCAGTGTCAGTAGGCATGTGAATACTGTCTAGTTGTCTTTTCAATGCTTGACTGTAAATACTAGGACTTTCTGTGAACCCTTGAGGAGCCCTCGTAAATTTGAAGCTTCGTCCATTTAAACAGAATCCGAAGAGGTATTGGCTCTCCGGATGGATCGGGACACTAAAGAAGGCGTTCTTGAGATCAATTACAGTAAAGAACGTCGCTTCAGAATCAATTGCAGTCAATAATGAAGAAATGTCCGGGACCACTGGGTACTGTGGTATTATGCATTTGTTCAATTCTCGGAGGTCAATCACTAGTCTGTAGACCGGTGGTGCATTTGGGTCAGTTCGTTTAAGAATCGGAATGATAGGAGAATTACATACATTGGAGTCAGTTTCTACAACCACTCCTTGTGCAATGAGTTCGTCAACAATTTTCAGTAATGCAACTACAGCATCAGGTGGTAACTTGTATTGTCGGATTCGTGGCAGTACAACTGCTTGCTTGAGTGTGACGCGGTATGGTGTAATGTGCATGTAACCTACATCAGTCGGACCTTGCGCCCATAAATGCTGTGGTACATTTTGAAGTCTGGGGTCAAAATCTGTCAACACATAATGTCCTTTAAAATCACGTAAAAACAATCTCACTCCTTCCGGAGAACAACAAATCACTGCTCCTAGTTCTTTCAATGTCTTTATACCAAGCAAGTTTTCTGGACATGATTTAGTAAGCAACAAGTCTGTAGTGCGGGACAATGGACCGACTCCTAGGGAAACTGGCTTTGACACTTCGTTAACAATAGGCTTTCCTGAAAATCCCAGGGAAATATTCTGTGAGCCTGAGAGGGGTGCCCCTGGAACCATCGTCATGACTGATGGTAGTTCTGCTCGCCCCTGTGTCAATCAGAAATTTTCTGTCTTTCCCCAATACATGACTATGCACATAGGGACCCTCTTGATCTACAGGAACCTCAATAAGGGGCAAGCCAACCTCCCTCTCTAGGCTGTTTCATGAGTACTGTTGATAATCTGGGTAGTCTGACTGTGCGTACTGGTACATTTGTTGCGTGACATGTTGTGTAGCAGCAATGGGTTGGGGTACAGCTACTGTCTGTTGCGTGTTCTGTGGCGTTTGCGTGTTCTGCGGGATGTTATCCTGTCTAGGAGGACGCGGTCTTTCTTTCGTCTTGCCTGTAGCTATATTGTGTTTCAGGACAGCACATTCATTTATATAGTGACCTGGCTGTTTACAGTAGTTGCAGTTCCCTTTGACAGGTGCCGCGCCCTTTTTCTGGCCATCGGCTGGAACTGATTGAGCAACTAGTACTTTCATTTTCGTATCTTTCATGCGTCTCTTTTCGTGTTCCTGTTCTTCTCTAATTCGGTTTTGGTGATACTGTAACATTTGTAACATTTGGGAAGGGCTATTTGCTTGCCAGGTACTCTCAACCTTCAGTACTCTATTTTTGATCTGGGGTAAGGAATTCTCTACTAATTTGCTCACAAAAAGATGCGGGTACGATTCACTAATTGTCTTCAGGCCACTGTTAATAAGAAAACATTTTTCGAATCTAGAATAAAAATCACTAGTGTCTTCATCTTGTTTCTGTTTGCAGGTTGAAATAGCATCCCAATCTTCCTTTTTGGTAATCAATAATCTCGGCAAAACCTGTATTAACAGCTCGGGTAGTTCCTTAGCTTTGTCCCCAAGACCAACACCCGGGCCTCGGAGTTTATCCTCGTCTTCTAATTCTGTCCAGTTGATCTTTTTCTCTCCCACCTCCCATTCTTTTTCTTTAAGCTTTTCATAAATGCCTGCTGGTAGCAGTACCTTCAATAATTTAATCGTATCAGCGTAGGTGTACTCCCCCATGCGGAGCATGTCTTTTAATTCACGGTGGAACCCCCCTGGGTCTTTATCGTGACAGGGCAGTAATTTTTTCATTTCCAATAATTCCATTTTCGTCAAGGGTGTGTAAACGTATACTCGTTGAAGCGCACCCCCTGCAGTTTTAACGGGATGAACCTCTCGTAGGGGATTCTGTCTGTCTATGTGAAAGGTCTTTCTTTCTCGGTGTGGGGCAGGAATCAAGTGCGGTATCAGAGAAGTCAAGTATTTGTGTCGTTGATCTAGAATGACATTAATTAACTGGGTACCTAGGCCTCTCCATCTCTCTAGGAGTAAATCGTCAAGTAATTTATACAAGGGACCTGGATCAGAATGCTGACTCTCGTACAATGTGATGAGATGTTGAATCATGTAAATACCAGCTAAACGCTGTTCTTCCGGAGGAAGACTCAAAAATGTTTGCGCTACTATGTCATCTTTATATATGTTAGAATTACAAGCCCATTGAACTGCTGACCGGGCTAGTTCCTGTTCATGCATAGTACTAAGTTCACTACTACCGACTCGTTTTTTCAGTGCATGTTCAGTAGCTTGGAATAGGTGTTCGAGGGAATATTGTTCTGGTATTGGAGAGACAGAACGTTTATTGTAATCTAGGCCTATGGGTCTGTCAAACGGCCTTGCCCTACCTACGTAATTCATTTTATTCATTTCCTCTGTTACTGTATCATCCTCATCTGTGACTTCGTCGTCCTCTTTCTCGGCCTGTTCTTTCTTGTGTATATCAAGAATTTCTTTACCAATTTTCCTGTATATGCATTCTATTCTGTTCTGTGTATCATGTTTACCAACACCTATATTGTCACTTCAAGTCAATATACTTTTAGTCACTACTTTATCTGGCTGGTCTTGTTCCCTGATCAAACAATTAATCAAAAATTGTAAAAGCATTCTTTGAATCTCCACCTTTCTATTTGCCATGGCCTCGTGTATACTTTCTGGTCCCTCCCCCGTTCTAATGAAGTGGTATATTCTGTCTAAATGTTCCTTCATGTCTGGTAAAGTGACCAAATAGTTTGCAACACGTCTTAAACGTACTGAGTGTACGAGCATTACGCCCACACCTGGTACTGGATCATATACACAATCGGAAAGTGATTGTCTAAGGTACGCTGGTGTCGTTATCGTTTTCGGTGCGCTTTGTAGTGCTAATTCTCGTAGTGATCGCGATGGCGGTGGTGGGGTGTGCGGTGTGTGTGGTATGTCTCCAGAGGGCCCCCCTCCCGATGCCCCCTGACTGGAGTCGTCTTGGCTTGAGTCGTCTTTCACTGCCGGTGCTGCTACTGGTAATGCGGGTTGATCTTGTGCTACGGGTTGTTGGCGAAAAGGATTGGTAGGGATGGTGGCAGGAGGATTGGTAGGGTTGGGAGGAGGAGGAGGAAAATCTTCATTTACATACTCTGGAGCAGCGTCGTCTAAATAGGAGGAAAGAAAAATGTCCGCTGCTGTCTGTTTATGACTACGGAGTTTAGTCGGGATCAGTGGTGGCGGCAAGTTACTGGGTACTTCCGGGGTCACTTTAGGTAGGCCCTCGGCGAGGATGGGATACATGCCTTTAATAAGGGCATTTCTTTGTCTATCAATTTGTTCTGCTTTAACCCGTTCACCTTCTTCCTTTAGCTCTTTTTCTTTGGCTTTTTCTGATGCTTCTCTACTTCTCTCTGCTTTGTGGATTTCTTTCTCTGTTCTTCTATGCGCTTCTTTACGCCACAACTCTATGGCATCTTTCTGGGATTGTCTAGCTTTCTTTTTCCACAGTGCTTCCTCAACTCTCATGATGCACTCAGCATCCCATGTCCCTGAGACAGGCCATCTATGTTTCTCTTCCAGATCCTTCGTGTAATCTACCCATAAATCCAAGTACAGTATGGCATCTAGGCCATGCTTTTGGTACATAAAATGTCCAGGAGTGTCCCTAGGCGGGACGGGAACTGCCTCTTCGAGTATCCCTTTCCTGGTCCCTATCTGACGTAATTTCGGAAACAGCGGCATGTTTGAACTAGCTTGAACGAAAACACAATAAGGACAATAATAGACTAAGAACAATCATTCATACCACGACATTAAAACATTAGAAACAGATGCTAACTAGTACATAGAAAAACACAATCCTAAAATAACCTCATTTACTGTATGCACTGCTAGAACAGTACAGTCATACCGGTCTCATAAAGAGACACGTCTTTACCGCATCCACCTAAATGGACACGTCTTTACCGGATCTGTGTACCCAGACCCGTCTTGACCGGGCTCAAATAAATGAACCCGTCTCTATGCGTTCCCAACAACGGTACTCACCGGGAAGCAAAACTGAAGGCCTCGGAAACTCAATACTGGACTGGACTGGTACGGCTTCTTGCTGCGCATGCGCCTCGGAACAGGTGGGCCTCGGGATACCTCGGACCTTGCTCTCTCGGCTTGGGCTCTGGTCGGGATGGTCCGCAATCCTCACCGCCTCGTGTGGATGCCTGGTCGCAGTCTCCGTCTCCTCCGTAGGCCTGAGGGAGTTGGCGGGAAATCCCGCTGACGTGCACACTGGAAGTCCGTCACGGCTATAGATAGGGTCAGGGGCTGCGCTTACATCGCCGGCGCGTGGGGAAGGGGACTAGTCCCTATTCGGGCGCCAGATTTATGTGGTAAACAAAATTACTCGGACATAGTTTCTATACATTAATAAAGAATAAGGATAGCTCATAAAATGAGAGGCAGAGTCCGTGGTGTCCGAGTCAAAAGGGCTTTATTACAATGACTCGAGCCAGTGGAGAATCGGGTTCCATCACCACTAAGGTTCAGGAAGGGATATCTGACGTTTTATTCACATAACACATTATATATAGTAAAGCCATACAATTGCAATGAATAGAGAAGGCGGAACGCTCCAGGCGGAGCAAGTGAAAAGAGAGAGATAAGAACACATGGGCGTGAAAGAAGGCGTGTAAAGAGGCGTACACGTAGGTGTGTTCACTTGATGAGTCATAGGTGGGTGGATGCATAGAGGAGGTCTGCAGGGTCAGCAGAAACTTTTACCCTACATGTGTGCGCAACGGGTCAGGACGTGAAATTGACGTGTAACTGGGGAGAGCTGGGGGGAACTGACTTTAGCACTAGTAGAGGAGTCTGGAGTCTGGAGTGTCAGAACGACCTGCACCTTTGACATATCTGATATCTTGTGTTTGGAGGATGTATTGTCTGAAGTAAAGGTCTCTCGAGTAAAAGCTGTTCATCACTAAATGTTAGTGTGTGCATATATTTCTTCGTGCATTGCGTGGGGGCCATGGGCCTTCTATGGCAACGGGTTCAGTAAATCACTTGCATGGAGACAGGAAGGCTAGGCCCTATGCTCTGCAGGCGGAATATGTTTACCTCTTTCACTAGACTGGAATGTGTTTTTTCGGAGCTGAACAGATAACTGTAGGCAAAATACCGTCTTGGCAGGCAGGCCAGGCCGGGCACCTCTCGGCTGAGCAGGGAGTAAGGGAGAGGTCAGGGATGCATACCTAAACTGCAGCTTTCAGAGTCAGAAGAGGCTCGGAGCCTGAATTCAGGGCCTGGCTCGGCTGGGCCACAAAAACGTGTGCTTCTCGACTTTTAAACGTGTACCATGTAAATGCATTGGCAACGGTGCAGAATTAACGTCTCATTCATGGAAGGCCTAATAACTGACATGCCAACATTAGACGGAAATGCAGGGGCATTATTATTACAGGCACGGGAAGGGAATTACATGATAACATGGTCATACATGGGGCATAGGTACATGGATAGGGTGCGAGTGGGGGGACACACTGACCATATAAAAATTTCTATTTCCTCACTATTATTACTTCTGCTATGCTGTCTAGCATCATTAGAGCCCATTCGCTGTTCAGAAGGTGAGTCCTCAGTATCCTTGGCATGTCTAACTTTAAGACCTGCTACCTTCTTCTTTTTAAATTGAGGTTTTGGTGTATCTTCTTTTTTGATATTATAGTCCGAAGTACAATGTGTGTCTATGGACTCTGTCCGTTCTTCCCTCTCAGAGTTTTGTGATGAACCCTGAAAGGATCGGGAGGCACGTGTATCATTATCCTGATACCTGTCAGGTTTCTTAACCTCTTGGCTGCTAATGACAAGGGTAACTCGTCATGGACTTTCCATTGATTTCAATGGAAATTAAATGAGCAGAAGAATAATGCCTTAGCAGCCAAGAGGTTAATGTTATCACGATTCCTAAGGTCGCACCTCTTTTCGGAGGGCTCCTGTTGAGGAGAATCACTCCTTGATTGTAATCTATTCTCTCTATTATTTTGTTTTTTATTGACCCATTTCTTGTTGGAAGAATCGGACATCTGCTTGTTGTTATCCTTTTCACGACCACCCATGAGTTGAGGTTTTGTTGCTCTAGCTCCCAAATTATGTCTACCTAAGTCGGCATATGTATCTTCGATAATTTTAGGGATTTCACACTCTTGTTGTAAAGGAGTGAAAACTCTCAGGCCTTGGCATATTGCCACTGCTGCTGCCTCCCCTTTTATGTTTGGTAATATAATAGTGGATACCAGGGCAAAGTTTCCTAACAATTTCATCCCTAAGTTCAGAGCAGGTTCTGCTCCATACTCATTCTGTATTTGTCTCAAAACATCTGGTATTACTGCTATTGAGGGGATACCATGAGTTCTGGTATAGATGGTAGCAAAAACTGTAGCCCAAGCGGTACAATCCTCAATCTGAGGAGCTATCCCTATTGGCAAGCAGATTGTTAGCATTCTTGAGGGCTTGTGTGTGGAAACACTGGCTTTAACTGTGTTATTTTCTGAACTATCAAGAATGGCATTTGCTCACCTTTAGTTGGCATTTTACCCATCACTGCGTTTAGCGTTAGTGTAGTTATTTTTGTTGCAGACCCCTGAATTTGTCTTGCTGGTATAGCTATTGTTGGCTGAAGTGTGAGTGTTCTCATCACGAACTATGTCAGGTTTCTGTAAAGCGTTATTATTTCTTTGTGTGGTGGATCTAAGTCTGCTACCAGCATTGTGTCAATGTCTGGATGCAGTGTGTGATCCGCTAGGACCGGAAAAGTGGGTCCATCTCTGCTAAGTAAATCAAGTCTTACTTTATCTTTTGTGTGTTTGAGGGCACCTCCAAACTAGTTGATGTCCTCCTGGTAGGTGAGCGGAACTCCAATGTCCTCATATGAAGAGTATTCCTTTGGTGTTTCATCTTCAGTGTAAGAAAGAAATGTATTTGTGCATGCATCTGTTGGTGGGAATTTACAAATTAATAGAACAACTCTGTTCTGTAGGAGTCGTGTGCCTCAATCACGAATGTTATTGTCCCACCTCTAGATGTGACTTCATAGTCTGCTAACTTTAAAGTAAGGGCAGTTCTGGCATTTTTTTTGTTTAAATCTGTTTTATTGATTTTCAGCGCATCAAACACAGTACAATATGACAAATTGGGGCTCCGAAGGCAACCCTGGAAGCCCTGGCTGCACCCCCCTCTTGCACCAATGAGCGAATTGTGCGAGCTTCCGGGTGATATAGTGTGTCCATGAAAGCAAGTATTGTGAAGCCCTCGGACCGGTGTGCATTCAGATGCTCCGTAAACAAACAAACTCACCCCCGGTACCCACCCCCCCCAACTCCCCTCCCTCCCCCCTCCGGGGTGTCGCTTCTCTCCTCTTGATGGTAAATATGTAACGTGCTGGCGTGGGCCCTAACTCTGAGGGACGTCTTTCTTGGCCGGCTCATCTGCGAGTAGTAGCAACCAGAGGTATTTCGGGCCTGTTAGTTCCCTGAACTCCCTGGCTAGTAATGCAATGAAGTGCTGCCAAACAGTAGTGAAGGAGTCAGAGGTTTGAGTTAAAGACGCCTGTATCTGCTCCATACCCAGAATATACGAAATCCTAGGAAGCCAGCCTGTGTGTGTGTAGGTCTCTGTGTGGTGCCCCGGAGCGAAAGAATATGATGTGCCGCCGCCCCCACCGCTAACCCCATCTGTCGCCCCCTATTCGATTTAAGTGGAGACGTCAAGGCATTTGGGATGCCCAGTAATGTATAGGTGGAGAAACGGGGGATCTCTGTCGCAAAATGTTGGTCAATGTCATCTAGCACTTCATTCCAATAGTCCACTACCTCCGTGCATTCCGACAACAAGTGGGTCAGCATCTCCACTTTGCCGTAACCCCTCCAGCATGCGTAGCTACACGTCGGATTGCCCTGATGTAGTCTAGCTGGCGTCAGGTACCAGTAGTATGCGATCTTAACTGCCGACTCCTTACTTGCCAAATTTCTGGCAGTGCGATGAGCTCTATGGTAGATATCGCACAACTCTTTGTCTGAGAGGGTTCTGCCGATCTCCAATTCCCAGCGCTTCTGGCCGGCAGAGCGTATGGTTGGTCAGGGCGGGCTTAACATTTAATATAAATCTGTAATTGCCTGCCTATCTGTCTTTTTCGTGATGAGCCATTTCTCATACGTTGTAAGGCGTCAGCTCACGTGGGTCAGCATGTCTTTTTGCGTCAGCCAATGGCGATTCTGGAAATATTGGAACCGGTGCGACGCCACCAGAGTGTACATCTCCTTCAAGGTATCAAGCTGGATAAAGCCTTCTAGGTCAAACAGATGACCAGCTGATTTACATTCCGAGACTCGCCATGGGCCAAACGCTTGAGGTTCCATCCCGGGAGGAAATGTCAGATTGTCAAACAGGGGCGTAATAGGTGAGGGGAAAGTGATGAGGCCTCTGTTTACCTCTACCGCATCCCACACCTTGAGGAGCGAGCGAGTAATAGGCGACTTTTGGAAATAAGACGGTCTGTCGGAACGCTTCGGGAAGGGGAGCTTCCAGAGTGACACTTGGGTCATCGCTCGGTCCTGGAAAAGCCACTGTTCTTCCGACTCAGGGCAATTCCACTCCAGGAGGTACCGGAGCTGCGTCGCTTGGAAGTAGCGAAAAAGGTCAGGGATGCCCAAACCACCCTCCATAGGAGCCTGTCTAGCCTAAACTCTGCGAAGACGCGGACGCTTACCCGCCCAAACGAACTGCCGTATGGCGTCCTGCATTTTCTGCAGCAGTCCTATCGGTGGAGTCACTGGAATGGGTTGGAACACAAAGAGTGCTTTGGGCAGCAGGGACATTTTAATTGCCACCACTCGCCCCAACCAGGATAATGATAACTGCCGCCATCTCTTTAAGTCCCCCTGAATTTGCGCAAAGAGTGTCGAGTAGTTTTGATCTACCGTTTGTGCTGTGCTAGGCGTCAAGACAATCCCAAGATATGGCAGTGACACTTGGGATGAAAGACCCCCAAATTGTCGCTGGCCTTCAGCGGATCTGCGGGCATTCCGGCCCAGAGGAAGAATGATTTAGTTACTTACCTGTAATCCTAGTTCTCTTCCAGGGGTATACTCATTAAAGTCATAAGCACTGAATAATCTCCGCCCATAAGCGGGAACCCGGGACACATAACCAAATACATATATATGTGTAAATATATAAAAAATAGTACATAGTACTAAACAAATCATACACATATACATGTATAAACCAATAATATGCAGCCCAACCAAAACCTATAGGCTAATAAGGCCATTATTACATACTTTCTGCAGCATGAAAATAAACCATATAAACAATGCAATAAACAGGCATGAGCCTAAAATGCATTCCATAAACAGCAAAACCTTTTATTTTCATCAAAGAACCTATAATAAAAGGCAATTAGCCTAAGCAGGCTGTATGAAGAAAAACTATCCCTGTACAGAAAATCAGACTGACACCTCGCCTTTAAGGCCTCAGAGAATCTGAACAATTTTCCTTTAAGGCCTCCAGGGGAACTCTGCTCCCATCATGCCCCGCAGGTGACAGTTAGGTCAGTTCTTTTGTACGGTACAGTAAACCTCGCAGGTATCTGCATATAGAAGTGCAAAAACAACCACTGCTCGCCCGGGGAGGCGGGAGGGTGCTTATGACTTTAATGTGTATACCCCTGGAAGAGAACTAGGATTACAGGTAAGTAACTAATCCTCTTCCAGGGGATACTCATTAATAGTCATAAGCACTGAATAGAATAGCAAGCTCATTCCCACTTAGAAGCGAGCGAGCAGAAAAAAGAAATAACAACAGCTTTGACACACATATCTTAGCTAGAATTAGCAAATAAATTCATGAGCGATGCCTGCCCAACCTGAGCATCTGCCTGTGTGTCTGAATCAAGACAGTAATGGTGAGTTAAGGTATAACCTGAACGCCATGTAGCTGCCTTACAGATTTCTGCCATAGAAACATTTCTAAGGAGAGCTGTAGTGGAAGCTTTCCCTCTTGTAGAATGAGCCTTCGGTCTTCCTGACAAAGACCTGTTTAACAACTGATACGCTAGGGCAATGCAAGACAAAATCCATCTAGATATGGACCTCTTGGAAGCCGAAGAGCCCGTACTATTAGTAGGACCATAGTTAATGAACAAACGGTCTGACTGTCTCAAAGTTTTTGTTCTGTCCAGATAACACTTAAGAACTCTCTTAAGATCTAAAGAGTGTAGAGCTCTTTCAGGAGGATTGGTAGGATTTGGGAAAAAAGTCGGCAAGGTTATAGTCTGATTAATGTGAAAATTTGACACTACCTTGGGCAAAAAGGCAGGATGCGTCGTGAGTACCACTCTATTAGCATGGAACACAATGAAAGGTTCCTTACAACACAGAGCCTGGATCTCGCTCACTCTACGAGCAGAAGTAATGGCTACAAGGAACGCTACCTTCCAAGTTAAGTGTTGCAAGGAGGCCTTATGTATAGGTTCAAAAGGAGCACCCATTAACTTAGTTAACACCACATTAAGCTCCCAAGGAGGAGAAGGTGACCTGACTGGCGGATAAACCATTCTTAAGCCTTCCAGAAAATCTTTCACTACAGGCATCCTAAAAAAGGAGGTCTGAGTAGGCGATTTCCTGAAGGCCGGGATCGCTGCAAGGTGGACTTTAATAGAGTTAGACTGCAAAATGTAACAGATAAGGTAGAATCACCTGTTCCTGACCATGTATAGGATCAAAACCATTGTTCTCACACCACAGAAAAAATTGTTTCCATTTAAAACCATATGATTTCCTTGTAGAAGGTCGCTTCGCCTCTTTAAGTATATGCATACACTCTGCATTCAACTGCAAGTGTCCATACTGGATGACTTCAGGAGCCATGCTGCCAGGCATATGGAGGACAGGTTGGGGTGGAACACTCTCCCCTTCTGCTTGGACAGAAGATCCGGGCGACACGGCAACCTCCTGAGTGGCACTACCGACAACTGAAGGAGTTCTGGAAACCACCATTGGCGTGGCCACTCAGGGGCAATCAGAATCATCCTGGACTTGGTTTTGTACATCCTGTTGATTACTGTTGGTATCAATGGGGTCGGAGGAAAAGCATACAGTAAATTCTGACATCAGTCTATCAAAAGGGCATTCCCTTGAGACCCGACCTGGGGAAACCTGGAAGGGAAGACGGGGCATTTTGCGTTTCCCGCGTCTGCGAACAGGTCGATATCTGGGATTCCCCATGCTTGAAAAATACTGTTTGCAACTTCCTCGTTGGGGACCCAATCGTGAGCCTTGACAAAGTCCCTGCTGAGGAAATCCGCCTGCGAGTTGAGGGACCCGGGCAGATGCACCGCTGTTATCGACAAGTCTCTCGCCAGTAACCAATTCCAGATTGTCTGGGCTTCCATGGAAAGAGTCCTAGACCTGGTACCCCCCTGCTTGTTTAAATAATACATTGTAGTTTTATTGTCTGTTTGCACTAGGAGGGACCGAGACTGGAATGATGGAAACAGGGACTTGAGAGCCAGATGAACGGCTCTTGGTTCCAGCAGGTTGATGTGATAGCCCTTCTCGGATTCTGACCATAGCCCTTGTACTTGCAGAGGGCCCATATGAGCACCCCAACCCTGGAGAGAGGAATCTGTGATCAGAGTTTGAGGAGGAGGATCTTGATGAAATGGCACTCCTTGCATTAAATGGGACCTCTTCATCCACCATCGGATATAATCTTTGACGGACTGATGAAGAACAATAGTTACTTACCTGTAATCTGTGGTTCTCCAGTATTGGTGTCTTTCATAGATTCACATGCCTGAATCATTCCCCGTCGTCGGAGTGGGAGTCCCACGGTACATAAAATAGCAATAAAATGCCATAAATATGCAGTAAATACCTATAGAATAAACCAGGAAGTAAAGTAGCCCAGCTACAGTAGGAAAAAAACTTCCACATCTATGACTATCATAGTCATTTTGTATAGTCCAAACTACAGCCAATCAGGCGCCAGCACCCACCAGAATGTTCTCCCCAGAGGCTCAGGCTCTCAGATTTTCTCGCAAGGAGTGAAGGTAACCCAAATAGCCTAAAAAGCCTCTGAGGGGAGGCGGGCGGGTTGCATGTGAATCTATGAAAGACACCAATACTGGAGAACCACAGATTACAGGTAAGTAACTATTTTTCTTCTCCAGTATTAGGGGTGTCTTTCATAGATTCACATGCCTGAATCAGAGTAGCTAGCAGTACATCCTTGTCAGGCAGATAAGCATGTTTGACAGCTTGCCAGTGAATAGTATGTAACACAGTATAATTGAAAATACACATCTTGTTAACGTATAGTAAAATACAGTTCTGCAAGCAAAATTAACAAACATGGCATAAAAGAGCCTGACAGCTAAAAGGAGGTGGGAAACAGAGGCTCACCTTATTTGAAAAGGTTCCGCAGGACTGCTCGACCCACAGACGTATCTGCTTCGCTGGCTGTCTCCAGACAGTAGTGCTTGGTGAATGTATGGCGGCTAGCCCAAGTAGCCGCTCTGCAAATTTGCTGAATTGGGACTCCAGCAAATAAAGCCGTTGATGAAGCCATCGCTCTTGTGGAATGCGCTCTAGGAACTGTCTGCAGCGGTCGTCCCGCTTGCGTATGGCAAAAGGCAATGGCAGACGAAATCCATCTTGCAATTGTCTGTTTAGAGACTGCCTGCCCCTTACGAATAGTCCCGTAAGTGATGAACAGCTGATTGGAAGAGCGCAAGGAGGATGTTCTCTGCAGATAGAATTTAAGACATCTCTTGACATCCAAGGTATGTAATGCTTTTTCTGCTTGTGATTGCGGATTAGGAAAATATGTTTTCAGAATTATAGGCTCATTGAGGAGGAATTCCAAGGGTACCTTGGGAATGTATTTTGGATTAGTGCGGAGCACTACAGAGTCGCTTGTAAATTGCAGAAAAGGCTGTTGGATTGTAAAGGCCTGGAGGTCACTGACTCTTCTGGCGGATGTCAACGCCAGTAACAATGCCACCTTCCAAGAGAGATATTTGAGGTCAGCCTTGTGAATGGGTTCAAAAGGATGACGCATAAGTTGTGCCAAGACTACATTGAGATGCCACATCGGTGGAGGTCGGCGTATTGGAGGAAACATCCTAAAGAGTCCCTTGAAGAATTGTTGTACAACCCTAGTCGAGTACAAGGAAGTAGAACCGTCTTGCCGATATCTGGATATCGCTGCCAGGAACACCTTTAAAGTTGCGTGAGATAGACCTAATTTTGCTAAATGTAGGAAGAACGGTAGAATCTCTTCCGGTGTTGCTGAAAACGGGTGAAGCCCATTTGCCTGACACCAAATGCAGAAACGTCTCCATTTCAGACTGTAAGTCCTTATTGTGGACGGTGCCCTCGCCCTGGCCAATACCTCTTTGCATTCTTCTGGGATGTTCAAGTGGGCGAACTCCCGGTATTCAGGTGCCAGGCTGCTAATTTCAGAGATGCTGGATCTGGGTGACAGACCTGACCGTCCTGCATACTGAGTAGATTCGGGACTGGATCTAATTGAATTGGTTTGCAGTCTGATAGCAGAAGGAGTTCCGTGAACCAATATTGACGCGGCCATCTGGGTGCAATTAGGATTAGTCTGCACGGTTCCTTCTTGACTTTCCGCAGAACTCTGGGTACAAGAGGGATTGGAGGAAATGCATACGCATAACTTAGGGACCAGTTCAGAGAAAACGCATTCCCTTGAGAGTCCTTTTGGGGATGCCAGCTTGCGAAGAGCTTGCATTTGCTGTTGGTCTTTGTAGCGAATAGATCTATGTCTGGGCGACCCCATAGTCGAAAGATGCGCTCCACCGTCTGTTGGTGAAGCTCCCACTCGTGAGTGGAGACCTTCGTTCTGCTGAGCGAGTCTGCCAAGACATTCTCTATCCCTGGAACGTGTACCGCTTGAAGATGTACATCGTGTTCTAAAGCCCACGTCCACAACTCCTGGGCTTCCTGGGAGAGGAGGAGAGATCGAGTTCCCCCTTGCTTGTTGACATAGTGCATGCTTGTTGTGTTGTCGGTCTTTATCAACACATTGGAGCCTTGAATGACTGCATGAAACGCCTTGAGCGCCAGAAAAATGGCTCTGAGCTCCAAGCGGTTTATGTGCCAACGCTGTTGCAGGGCAGTCCACTTGCCACTGATAGTGAGGCCTTGAAGGTGCGCTCCCCAACCCTCGAGAGAGGCATCTGTCGTGATGGTGAGGCTTGGTGGCTCTTGGAGAAACGCACACCCCTCTTGAAGATGTCGTTTCTGCATCCACCATCTGAAAGATTCTTGCATTGTCGGAGTGATCCTGATCATATCCTCGAACGTTCCTGAGACCTGCAGCCACTGCTGGGTCAGTTCTTCCTGTAGAGGCCTCATTCTGAGGCGACAGTTCGGTAACAATGGGATGCAAGAAGAGGCCATCCCCAGAAAGGATTTGAATATCCGAACAGAAACTGACTTTTTTGACAACAGTTTTTGTGCCATGTCCCTTATCCTGAGTTGTCTTTCTTCCGAGACAAAGGCTCGAAGTTCCTGAGTGTCCAAAGTTGCTCCCAAGAAGGTTTGTCTTTGTGACGGTTGCAGCTTGGATTTTTCGTGGTTGATGGAGAGGCCCAGGGACTTGAACAGGTGTAGACATAGTTGCAGATGCGAATGAACGACTGCTCGAGAACTGGCCTTTATAAGGCAGTCGTCTAAGTATGGGAATATTTGGATTCCCTGTAGGCGGAGATGCGCCGCCACTGGAGCCAGAACCTTGGTGAAAACTCTTGGCGCCGACCGTAGTCCAAAAGGTAGAACCTTGAATTGGTAATCCCTGCCAGCCACCCTGAAGCGCAGGAACTTTCTGTGACGTGGTAGAATTGGGATATGGAAATACGCATCTTGGAGATCTAAAGTGACCATGTGATCCCCTGCTGCCAAAAGATGCAATATTTCCTGGAGCGATAACATCCTGAATGTCAATTTCCTCAGGTATTTGTTCAGAGCGCGAAGATCTAGAATCGGGCGCCACTCTCCATTCTTCTTCTTTATCAGAAAGAATCTGGAGTAAAACCCCATTCCTTTCATCTTGTGAGGCACGCTCTCGATCGCTCCCTTCTGCATCATTATTCTGATTTGAGCAAATAATTCCTTCAGGTGAGCTGGGCGGGGTCCTTTTGGAGCAACGTTTGGGGGAAATCTCTCGAATTCTAGGGCATGACCCTTGGATACTATGTCCAGGACCCATTTGTCTGAAGTTATTGACTGCCAACTTGAGTAAAATTTGGATATTCGCCCTCCAATTTTTTCTTTTGAATAGGGCGGCGGTGGCGGCAGGTGAAAAATTTCATTGTCTTTTATCCTTTCCTCGGTAACTTGATCTACCCCTGTTTTGGGGATAGGAAGGCTTTCTTTGGTTAAAAGACTGATAGCGTTGAGTCTGGTACCTTTGGTTATTTTGCCTGTAAGAGGATTGCTGGCCATATCCACCTCTGGTAGAGGACGCTCCCCGTCCTCTCGCTCCTCGAAAGGGCGGCTTTCGGAACTGAAGAGACACTAAGGATTTCGCAGTTTCAGAATCCTTCTTTATAGTTTGCAAGGCTTCTTCTACCTGAGGTCCAAACAGATATTCACCATCATATGGTAGATCTAGTACCTTATGTTGAACTTCTTGTCTAAAAGAAGTAGATCGCAGCCACCCCTGCCGGCGAAGAACTGCAGCTCCTGCCAGCTGCCGAAAACCTGTTGAGGCCACATCCACAGCTGAATCGATAATCTCCTCCGAGATTCTTTGGCCTTCATGAAGAATCTTGAGCGCCTCAGTCTTTGAATTTTCAGGTATAAGATCAAGATATGGTGCGATATCAGACCACATTTGCCGGTCATATCTTCCTAATATGGCCAATGAATTTGCCGCTCTAACTGTCGTAGCCGCCATAGTAGAGACACGTTTTCCAATAGATTTCAAGCGTTTGCCATCCCTGTCAGGAGGGGCCGTTAGCTGGGACGAAGGATTTCTAGCTCTCTTCTGTGCCGCTTGAATTATTACAGAGTCCAGTTTAGGCTGTCCTATAAGGCACGCTGGAGATTTGTCTGGAGCCCTGTACTTCTTCTCCAAACGTGGTAGGACTGGAGGAATGGATGCTGGTGTCGCCATGACCTTAATCCCCTCCTGCCAGATGAAATCAATGATGGGAATCGACTTAACCTGTCGCTTTGGTTGGTCTTTAAAGTCATAAAGAAAACAATCTTGCTCCTTATGCTCCATATCGATATGAAAACGTTTAGTGGCGCGTTCCATTAAGAGATGGAAGCCAACCACATCCACTGGTGGAGAAATCGAAACTGCTTGGCGCGAAGGGGAAGGTGTGTGCTCTTGATATTCATCCCACTCCGACTCATCTTGAACCTCACCTTCCTCCCTTTGTTCCTCCTCCTCCGAAGACAAAGGTTCGGCTCCTTCCGCATGTACCTGTGAAGCAGGCGATGCAGGAAGTACTGGTTGCGAAGTTGGTGTCGGCACCTCAGTAGTAGGAGTAGTTGGTTCTGAGCCCGCTGGCTCTGAAGGTGGGAACCTCCTATAGTAATCGTCCAACATGTATTGGAGATTGGACAGTAAAGCCATAGGCACTTGAGTGAGTGGTATGGAATCCACCTGGGATGGCATCTGCACTTCTGGATGATCTTCCTCCTGTTCATCCTCCTTCAACTGAATATTCAATTCAGAAGGACTTGTAGCCACTCCAAACCTCTGATCTGTCTCCTCCTCACTATCCGAGTCCAAAAGACGGTCAGGAACTTGCGTCGTCGGTCTTGGTGTTACGAAAACTGTAGACGGAGACCATACTTGCAACGCGGTACAGGATGAAAGCTGCGGCGTCGACGGTGCGTTTTCCAATTCAGTGGCCGATATTGTAGGTGCCGTTGAAATTGCCGTCGACTGGATGGACTTCGTCGACGGTACATCCCTCGAGGACGGTACGCCCTTCGTGGACGGTACCCCTTTTACCGACGATATACCCTTCGTCGACGGTACGTCCCTCGTCGACGGTATACCTTTCGTCGACGGTGCGCTCTTCGTCGACGGGACGCTCTTCGTCGACGGTATACCCTTCGTCGACGGTCTCGTCTCCGTCGACGGTATGCTCTTCGTCGACGGTATGCTCTTCGTCGACGGTATGCTCTTCGTCGACGGTATGATCGTCGACGACTGGGTGGCCGTCGTCGACGGATTGATCTTCGTCAACGGGATTTTAGTCGTCGACGTGGAGGCCTTCGTCGACGGAACGCTAGTCGTCGTCGGAATGACCTTCGTCGGCGGCAGCGCCGTCGACGATATTGTCGCTGACGGTCTTCTCGATGACGGCTAGGCTTTCAGACTCGATGTCGACGAGGAATCGCCGACGGCCGTCGTCGACGAGATAGGCCTTACCGTCACGTAAACCATAGTTGGGGAAGACGAAGCCGTCGTCATAATCATAGACGATTTAGGCGATGAGAAGGTCATCGTCGACGTGGATGACGCATCGGCGGAGGTCTTCGTCGACGAGCTGACAGAGGAAGGCGTCTGAAAAGATGAGTCCTGAGAAGAACTCTTGACAGTTTTTTGAGGCAAGTTCTTGGCGGGCTTTTTATGAGACGAACTCTCCATGTCTTTGCCTGAAGAGGCAGCCCTTGAACATGAAGGTTTGTCAGAACCTTTTGGTGGTTGATTTTTCTTAGCAACCTTAGCCTCAGAAGATGGTTGATGTTCAGACGCAGGCCTCTTCCTAGACACTGAAGTGGAACCTGAGGCAATACTGTCAACATCAGACACAGCTTTATCAGAATTCTTTAGCTTTTGTAGCCACAAAAGCAATCGACCTTCTCTGTCTCTCTGAGTCTTAGGAGGAAATTTCCTGCAGATCTTACAGTCTTTGACTAGATGATCTGGGTAGAGACAATATATACATTTCTCATGAGGATCCTCTTTAAAAAGCCGGAGCTTACCACAGGATTCGCAGGCTCTGAAAAGAGACTTCCTTGAAGACATTTCAACTGGAAAGTAGAGATATATCAAAAGAAACTGAGCAGAGCTCAGGGAGACTCCCTTCACACGACGTGCGGTAGAAAATCTGAGAGCCTGAGCCTCTGGGGAGAACATTCTGGTGGGTGCTGGCGCCTGATTGGCTGTAGTTTGGACTATACAAAATGACTATGATAGTCATAGATGTGGAAGTTTTTTTCCTACTGTAGCTGGGCTACTTTACTTCCTGGTTTATTCTATAGGTATTTACTGCATATTTATGGCATTTTATTGCTATTTTATGTACCGTGGGACTCCCACTCCGACGACGGGGAATGATTCAGGCATGTGAATCTATGAAAGACACCCCTAATACTGGAGAAGGAGTATTCGATCCTCCCAGCACCCCGTCCTCTGTCTCCATTGATCCTCTAAACACTGTTGCAGAGGACGCATGTGCAATCTTGCGTTTTGAACTATGAAGATGCACGACGCCATCGACCCCAGGAGAGAGGCCAATTGGCGAACTGTCGGGGAAGTGGCTTGAAAAAGAAGCTGACATTTTACCCTGATTGATAACCACCTCTCCTCCGAAGGACACAAGTTTTCTTTTTCTGTGTCCAAGAGAGCTCCCAGATAGTGGATTTGCTGGGTTGGGTTCATTATCGATTTCTTGAAATTGACCTGAAGACCCAACTTGTGCATGAGGTGAAGGCATATTGAAAGATGATCTTCCAGAAGAGATGGAGACAAACTTTTCAGGAGCCAGTCGTCCAAGTAAGGATATATGAAAATCCTTTGTCTCCGAAGAAAGGCAGCTACCACCGCCATACACTTCGAGAATGTTCGGGGAGCTGACTTTAGTTTGAACGGAAGTACTGCATACTGGTAGTGATGAACAGACACTTGAAATCTGAAAAATTTGCGATGCCTCTTTGAGATTGGAACATGAAAATATGCATCCTTCAGGTCGATGGAACACATCCAGTCCCCCTGATGTAACTGGGGAAATATTTGATGGAGCGCTAACATCTAAAATTTCTCCCTTAAAATAAATCTGTTCAACAATCTTAAATCCAGTATAGGTCTGAATTCTGCATTGGGACCTTTCTTTCTCACCAAGAAGAAGCGGGAGTACAGACCTTGGTTTCTCTGTGAAAGAGGAACTTCCTCTATGGCGTTTTTGCACAAAAGGATGTTTACTTCTTTTTGTAGGAGTGTTTGACTTTGATGAAAAACTCTCTTTGGACTTATGACAGGAGGAGGTGATTTGAATTTGAGGAGATAACCATTTTGGATTATGCCGATGACCCACCTGTCCTTTGTCAATCTTCTCCACTCGTCCAAGTATAAAGTAATGCTTCCTCCCACCAGAGTGGACCACAGCTGTGAAGGAAGTTCTTTCTCATTGCTTCTGAGGCTGTTTCGCAGCAGAAGACTGCTGTCTATTTCCTCCTCTGCCTGACCCAGGCTTGCGCTTTTGAAACTACGACTTCTGTTGAATGCGAACGCCTCTTCACCGGAGATCTAGATCTTCTTGGAGAACCACTAGCCAGTGGTCTTGAAGCTTCTAAAGTAAGAGGCCTGTCATTGGGCCTTGGCTGCATCTTTCAATGATGTATGCTTTCCAGCCATCTAGGAGACAGGTTCACAGGAGGTGTTCTATGCACCGGAGAGCCCTCCGGGGTAACCTGCACAATCTGAATTCCCATTGAGGAAGAAGACGCTGAAAAAGAACTCCGAATAGACTACAGAGATCTTGAAGCCACCTCTCTGGGGACCAATTGTCTATCCCTTGACGTTGAATTTCTCGACGTCGAGCCAGAATGCGCCACAATATAAGATTCTTTATGCGGAGAGGCTCCGACCACGGAAGACCTGCCCACAGATGTCCTCGACGTCAAGTCTTTCGACGTAGACCTTGGAGGGTCAGCCAATGCCCTTGACGCCGGCTGAGACCTCGACAAAGACCTATGAGAGGTCCGAGAGGCCGATCTAGAATGTCTCGACGCCAACCGTGAGGCAAATGGCGGAGACCTCAACGTCGACTTCCTCGATTGCCTTTTTGACGTCGTCAGCGCCATTTCAAGCCTCGAGCCCGGGGCATGTCATGACGTCGACCCATGTCTCGACGGCGACCTTGATCATCTTCTTTTCGCAGGTCTCGACGTCGTACCTTTATCTCGCAACGTTGATCTCACTTTCTCTCTCGACGTCGATCTCACGCTTCCTCTCGATGTCGACCTCACTCTCTCTCTCGACGTAGATCGACTCTCTCTCGACTTCGTCCTCACAGCAACCAACACCAAATGCCTCGACGTCGACAAGCTTCTCGACGGTGACCTCGATCTCCGCTTCGACGTCGACTTGTGCCTTAACGGCAATGACTTCGACGTCGATGTACTTCTCTCCACTGGTCTCGACGTCGACATACCTGACGGCGATCTAGATTTCAACATCGAACTCACTTTCTTCGACGTCGACGCTTCCTGATGTTGTTTTTTCTTGCTTTTACCTTCAGGAGAAGCAGACCTTCGATGTTTTGCGGAAGAGGAGGGCCTTCCAGATGATAACTCACTTCTTGCCCCCTTTCCATGATGTATTTCTCTCTCCAGAAGTGCCAAAAGCCGAATCTTCTCTCTTTCCTTCAAAGTTCTTCTGGAAAGCTTGAGGCAATGATAATATTTTTCCACATCATGTGTGGAAGGTAGACAAACCACGCAAACAGAATGGGGATCTGTTTTAGACATCTTCTTCCCACAGGAAGGACAGTTGTAGAAAAAATGTGGCATAACTGACTAAAAAAAGCTTGAAGAATTAGTCAGAAAAGGTAGAATATTACCACCAGCAGCAAGTTCTGTCAAATAAGAACGGAAAAAAACAAATTCTGACTGAAAAACAATCAAATTCAGCAGAGCTCAAGTTCCAGGTTCCTCACAGAACAAGCCGGAAAAAAGAACTGACCTAACTGTCACCTGTGGGGCATGATGGGAGCAGAGTTCCCCTGGAGGCCTTAAAGGCAAAGTGTTCAGATTCTCTGAGGCCTTAAAGGCGAGGTGTCAGTCTGATTTTCTGTACAGGGATAGTTTTTCTATATGCAGCCTGCTTAGGCTAATTGCCTTTTATTACAGGTTCTTTGATGAAAATAAAAGGTTTAGCTGTTTATGGAATGCATTTTAGGCTCATGCCTGTTTATTGCATTGTTTATTTTCATGCTGCAGAAAGTATCTAATGATGGCCTTATTAGCCTATAGATTATGGTTGGGCTGCATATTATTGGTTTATACATGTATATGTGTATAATTTGTTTAGTACTATGTACTATTTTTTATATATTTACACATATATATGTATTTAGTTATGTGTTCCGGGTTCCCGCTCATGGGCGGAGATGATTCAGTGCTTAATACTATTAATGAGTATCAGAACAACAAAATAGGAGGGAGAAGGAGGTTAAACCAATCTAGGTCGGCCTCCAGTCAGTATCAGAAATACAGGAACCCACTGTGAAGGGTTCAGAGACCTAGTTGGTATTTTCTGGTTACTGCTAATTAAGTCAGTGTGTACCAAAATTTTGAGAAAGAAAAATTTCTTTCTAGAGTCCCCTCACTCACCGGGGTTGCCCCACGGTGACATGCTTCATCATTGGGGCCATCCCAGTTCTCTACGAAAAGGGGCGTGCTGCGACAAGCGGACTACGCAGGAGCACTAGTTTGTGAAATGACTATGTGTGGTGTAAAGTGTAGTGATGGTGGAGTGGGTGTGTGATTAAAAATACCGTGCTAGTGGGCCTCAACAATTTATTTTGCTCCTAGTGTGGTATGATTAAAATGGGGTAACACTGTGTTCTAATTTTAAGTTTGAGCTAGATAAGTGTTCTGGTCGACATGTTTCAAGCTCCCCAAGCTTTTCATCAGGACCATACAGGGTCCAGCCCTGTATTTTCCACTCCTATATTCTAATGAATAGGCTTTTTTTTAAAAACAATTTAAGTTATTATGCTACACGCTGTCAATAATAAAACATGCGTTTTCCATATACATCCGATTTGTATTCTACTCGTATTTCTGTAAAAGAAAATCACACTTGATTAGTGGCAAACATCCCCCTTCAAAAAAGGGGATCACACATGCAGCTCACTTCATCTAGGGCGTGGGTGTGCCCTCGGCACCATACTGGTGCGTGCAGGTTTTCAAACCGGTGTAGAAGGAAAAAGAACTGTGAATGAAGTGGATTTGTGATTTCACACAGAAGACACAGAACTTAATGTGACTATCGACAAGACACACATACACATAAAATATTTTCATGGCAGATGGTATATTTACATATATGAGTGTTAAGTTACACTTCATGGTCTCAGGCGAGGGCAGGATCGCCTCGTGGAAACATTGCTGTAAAGTTTTGAAGACAATGGTTACTTCTCTCATTATCTATTGTTTTTAGTTTCCTTCGTGAGAAATTCAAACCCTCTAGAAAGGCTTGACACAGCGGCATTATTGCGTGATGTTGTACTTACTCCCTATCGGCAAACCCGCTCGGTACTACCTGTTCAGTCCTCACCCGACCGCATACTAATGCTGGAAGGGTGTGCCGGTGTATTTAGATTCACCGCGCTTCCGGGTTGCCGGGCCTTTTGCAAAAGCTAGACTGTAATGTCTTTGGCGGCCATCTTGGATGTGTGTCGATGCAGTCGACACGAGTACGTGATAAATTCATGTATATAATTGTTATCTGGCCGAATTTTGGGGGACGGAGTAATTTAGAGTGATGCTCCAATAAGGGACTTTTTTTTATTCCAATTTAGAACACAGTTTTTTAAAACCACAGTTTTCGAGAAATTAAAACAGTTATTGCAATTCTCGATGGTGAATATGAGAAACAGTAGAACCCGTCTGCATTGGTTGTAGTTCGCTTTGAGGATCCTTGTAAAGAGATGTTTCTGCTTTTATGTCTTTGTATATGGTTCCAAAAGAGGGTCTGGACAGTTTCAGGAATATTGTTGTTTCCACATGGTTGGGCTAGGGTCGAAATGCCCCCCATGGGATTTCATCATTGAGCCCAGGGTGTCAGTGTGCAATCGGAACACCCATCTTTGTTCTCGCTCATGAAGAATTCTCTCCAGGTTGTCCTTGTTTTTTACTACTTCCAGGACTACCCACGTGAGGTCATTAGGTGTATGGTTCTGCTCAATGAAGTGGGTGGTCATTCTGGTGGTGGCTCGTTTGCACCTGATGTTGCTTCTGTGTTCCACTATGCGGGTACTGACCTTCCTTGTGGTCATCCCTACATAGTGTAGGTTGCATGTGCAAGTTATCAGGTACACCACTCCACTGGTGTTGCAATTGGAGAAACCTCTTAACTCCCATTTTGTAGCATTGTTGAAGGTTATAGTTTTCGTGGCAGATGTTAAATGGCACACACTACAATTGTTACAAGGGAAATGTCCACTTGGTAGTGGTTGAGATCTTATTGTCTGACTTGTCAGTATGGGGCGGGTATGGACCAGAAAGTCTTTCAAGTTTTTGCCCCGTCTATGGCTGAACATGGGGGTAGGTATGGTGTGTCCACCACTGTTGATTATTGGCCAATGTTTTTTGATTATTTTAGACACAGTGTCTGAAACTTGGTTGAATGTAGTGATACAAATTGGTCTGTTGTTCTCTGGTTGGGTTCTCTCTTTTTGTTCTAATAGGGCTTCCCTATTGTTATTTCCAGCTCGTTTTTTAGCTTCCTTGATCAGCTTGTTCAGGTATTTTCTGTTTCTCAGCTTGTTGCCCAGGTCTTCTGCTTGGGTCAGGTAGTCAGTTTTTTTGCTACAATTCCTTCGTAAGCGGAGGAATAGCCCGAATGGGAGGTTCTGTCTGAGGTGGCGAGGGTGAAAGCTGTCGAAGGCCAAGAGACAGTTTCGTGACGTCTCCTTGAAGTGAGTTGTTGTGACCAATTTTCCTGATTCGGCATGTATGTTCAGATCTAAGAATACCAGGTCGGTCTTGCTCATTGAGCAAGTCAATTTCAGGAAGGGATCCTGTGTATTGAGCCATGTTAAGAAGGTTTGTGCTTCTTCCTCTGTACCTTGCCAGATCAACAAAATATCGTCGATATAACGTTTCCATTCCAAAATTCGATGTCTGTGGGGATTCCTCTCATTTAGTATTTTATTTTTCTCCAATTGATGGACATACAGGCCGGCTATGCTCGGCGCAAATGTGCTGCCCATGCTGGTCCCGTGTTGTTGTTTGTATAGTGTTGATTCGAAACGGAAAAAGTTTTCAGACAGTGCTAGTTGGCAACATTCCATTACCACATGTCGTGGGGTGTGGAATTCCCACTCACTCTCGAACAGTACCTCCTCCAATATCTGTAAGGTCTCCCTGTGTGGCAAGCTGGTGTACAAACTTTCCACATCCAGACTGATTAGAATACTGGATGTGGGATCAAAAACTAGATCTTTTAGGAGGCACAGTACATCCTTGGTGTCCCGAAGGCAAGTATCAGTTTTCTGTACCAGCGGCCTGAGAAAAGCGTCCGCAAATTGCGACAGGGGTTCCAGGATTGACCCTATTCCAGAGATTATTGGTCTTCCTGGTGGGTTTTCTAGTCTCTTATGAATTTTAGGGATAGTATAGAAATATGGTGTAATGGGTTTCTTATTTGTTAGAAACTCTATTTCCTTCTTGCTCAACCAGTCGTTGGCTTGACACTCCTCTGTCAGGTAGGCAATTGAAATCCTTAATCGTTCTGTTGGGTCTTCATTCAGTATGACATAATTTCTCGTGTCACCTAATAGGCGAAGGCATTCTCTTCTGTAATCGGTGGTATTCCGTAGGACGATTGCCCCGCCTTTGTCGGCTGGCTTGATGGTAATGAGGTTATTTCTTGAAAGTTCTTGTATTGCTGTAAGTTCAGCCTTACTGGTATTGTGAAATACTTTGACTGTACGTGGGTCCAGCTCCTGTACCTCCTTCATGACTGCTTTCTCAAAAGTCAGTATTTCCACGGGTAGAGTGTGGGCCGGTGGAACAAAATTTGATTTCTTTTGTAGTCCTGTGTCACTCTTAGATCGTTCTTCGGAATTTTTATCTTTGAAGAATACCTGTAGTTTGATTTTTCTCAGGAATTCTTTTAATTCACAGCAAAGTTTGAACTTATCTGTGATTGGGGTTGGTACAAAACCTAAACCCTTGTTTAATACTTGGATCTGTGTGTCCGTCAGGTTTATGGAGGATAGGTTGACCTCTAGACCGAGTTGGTGCTCGTGGTGGGTTCCGGGGGTCCCTTGCTCCGTGTGTGGCGTCCTGTTGTCACCACTGGTTCTGCCCATTGCACTCCTTGGTTGGGTTTGTTCTTTGCTCGTTGGGCTTGGCGGCCTCTCCCTAAAAAAGGTTTCCTCTGGTTTTCTTGATTGCCTTGGTTGTTTCCCCAGTTTTGATAGTTTGGTTGATGGTACATAGGTGGGCCATAGAAAAAAGGTGGTGGTGGGGGGCCGTAGTTGTACGGGTCCTGGTACATTGGCCACATAGGTGCTTGGTTGCCCCTGTAATTTCTTGTGTTGCCTCTTCCTCTTCTGGGTCTTCTGTTGGGGGTAGTGTTGCAATTACTAGATCCCCCTGAGCTGTCTGATCCTGTGTCAGAACCATCGCTATCAGTGTTATAGCCTGGATTCCTGCTACTGGTTCTGTAGTCATCCCTGACATAAGGATAAACTTTTTCATGTGAAAATATCTTCTTATCTTTGGATAGTTTATTATATTTTGAATCCTTTAGGCTAATCTCGAATTCTGGCAAGGTACAGAGGAAGAAGCACAAACCTTCTTAACATGGCTCAATACACAGGATCCCTTCCTGAAATTCACTTGCTCAATGAGCAAGACCGACCTGGTATTCTTAGATCTGAACATACATGCCGAATCAGGAAAATTGGTCACAACAACTCACTTCAAGGAGACGTCACGAAACTGTCTCTTGGCCTTCGACAGCTTTCACCCTCGCCACCTCAGACAGAACCTCCCATTCGGGCTATTCCTCCGCTTACGAAGGAATTGTAGCAAAAAAACTGACTACCTGGCCCAAGCAGAAGACCTGGGCAACAAGCTGAGAAACAGAAAATACCCGAACAAGCTGATCAAGGAAGCTAAAAAACGAGCTGGAAATAACAATAGGGAAGCCCTATTAGAACAAAAAGAGAGAACCCAACCAGAGAACAACAGACCAATTTGTATCACTACATTTAACCAAGTTTCAGACACTGTGTCTAAAATAATCAAAAAACATTGGCCAATAATCAACAGTGGTGGACTAACCATACCTACCCCCATGTTCAGCCATAGACGGGGCAAAAACTTGAAATACTTTCTGGTCCATACCCGCCCCATACTGACAAGTCAGACAATAAGATCTCAACCACTACCAAGTGGACATTTCCCTTGTAACAATTGTAGTGTGTGCCATTTAACATCTGCCACGAAAACTATAACCTTCAACAATGCTATAAAATGGGAGTTAAGAGGTTTCTCCAATTGCAACACCAGTGGAGTGGTGTACCTGATAACTTGCACATGCAACCTACACTATGTAGGGATGACCACAAGGAAAGTCAGTACCCGCATAGTGGAACACAGAAGCAACATCAGGTGCAAACGAGCCACCACCAGAATGACCACCCACTTCATTGAGCAGAACCATACACCTAATGACCTCACGTGGGTAGTCCTGGAAGTAGTAAAAAACAAGGACAACCTGGAGAGAATTCTTCATGAGCGAGAACAAAGATGGGTGTTCCGATTGCACACTGACACCCTGGGGCTCAATGATGAAATCCCATGGGGGGCATTTCGACCCTAGCCCAACCATGTGGAAACAACAATATTCCTGAAACTGTCCAGACCCTCTTATGGAACCATATACAAAGACATAAAAGCAGAAACATCTCTTTACAAGGATCCTCAAAGCGAACTACAATCAATGCAGACGGGTTCTACTGTTTCTCATATTCACCATCGAGAATTGCAATAACTGTTTTAATTTCTCGAAAACTGTGGTTTTAAAAAACTGTGTTCTAAATTGGAATAAAAAAAAGTCCCTTATTGGAGCATCACTCTAAATTACTCTGTCCCCCAAAATTCGGCCAGATAACAATTATATACATGAATTTATCACGTACTCGTGTCGACTGCATCGACACACATCCAAGATGGCCACCAAAGACATTACAGTCTAGCTTTTGCAAAAGGCCCGGCAACCCGGAAGCGCGGTGAATCTAAATACACCGGCACACCCTTCCAGCATTAGTATGCGGTCGGGTGAGGACTGAACAGGTAGTACCGAGCGGGTTTGCCGATAGTAAGTAAGTACAACATCACGCAATAATGCCGCTGTGTCAAGCCTTTCTAGAGGGTTTGAATTTCTCACGAAGGAAACTAAAAACAATAGATAATGAGAGAAGTAACCATTGTCTTCAAAACTTTACAGCAATGTTTCCACGAGGCGATCCTGCCCTCGCCTGAGACCATGAAGTGTAACTTAACACTCATATATGTAAATATACCATCTGCCATGAAAATATTTTATGTGTATGTGTTGTGTGTCTTGTCGATAGTCACATTAAGTTCAGTGTCTTCTGTGTGAAATCACAAATCCACTTTATTCACAGTTCTTTTTCCTTCTACACCGGTTTGAAAACCTGCACGCACCAGTATGGTGCCGAGGGCACACCCACGCCCTAGATGAAGTGAGCTGCATGTGTGATCCCCTTTTTTGAAGGGGGATGTTTGCCACTAATCAAGTGTCATTTTCTTTTACAGAAATACGAGTAGAATACAAATCGTATGTATATGGAAAACGCATGTTTTATTATTGACAGCGTGTAGCATAATAACTAAAATTGTTTTTAAAAAAAGCCTATTCATTAGAATATAGGAGTGGAAAATACAGGGCTGAACCCTGTATGGTCCTGATGAAAAGCTTGGGGAGCTTGAAACATGTCGACCAGAACACTGATCTAGCTCAAACTTAAAGTTAGAACACAGTGTTACCCCATTTTAATCATACCACACTAGGAGCAAAATAAATTGTTGAGGCCCACTAGCACGGTATTTTTAATCACACACCCACTCCACCATCACTACACTTTACACCACACATAGTCATTTCACAAACTAGTGCTCCTGCGTAGTCCGCTTGTCGCAGCACGCCCCTTTTCGTAGAGAACTGGGATGGCCCCAATGATGAAGCATGTCACCGTGGGGCAACCCCGGTGAGTGAGGGGACTCTAGAAATACATTTTTCTTTCTCAAAATTTTGGTACACACTGACTTAATTAGCAGTAACCAGAAAATACCAACTAGGTCTCTGAACCCTTCACAGGGGGTTCCTGTATTTCTAATAATGAGTATCTCCTGGAAGAGAACAGAGATTTCCCTACGTTCATTTTGAACCCCGAGACCTTCCCAAAGGCCTCCATTTCAGTGAGGAATGCCAGCACAGAACGCTTGGGGTTGTCAACCACCACCAGTATGTCATCGGCATATAGGCTGATGGTATGGGGCTCCCGTCCAAATGTGATACCAGCGATATCCGTGTTATCACGGATTTGTTGCGCAAAACGTTCGATGCAAAGCGCAAACAAAAGGGGTGAGAGTGGGCAGCCTTGCTTGGTGCCCCGCCGGATATCAAAAGGCTGCAAGCCGATGCCGTTAACCCGAATCGTTGCTTTAGGGGTCATAGCAACTGGCCAACCATGCGCGGAATCGCTCCCCAATGCCAAAGCACGCCAATGTCCTATCCAGGTATCCCCAGTCCACCCTGTCGAACGCCTTCTCGGTGTCGACAGATAAAAGAGCTGCATCGGAATCGGTAAAGTGGGCTTTATCTATAAGGTGTAATATAGGTTTAGTATTATAACTGCACTGCCGAGTGGGAATGAAACCCAATTGATCGGATTCTATTATGCCCGGCAGGCATGGTCCAAGCCTCGCCGCCAGAATCCCCGTGAAGATTTTAAGATCCTGGTTGAGCAGGGAAATGGGCCGGTATGCGGCGCACTGCGTGGTGTCTTTGCCTGGTTTAGGCAGAACTATAATATCCGCAGCCAGCATATCAGGTGGAATGGAGCCCGGCCCCTTGAAGGAATTAAACAATTTAGTGAGAAATGGCACCAATAATGGACAGAAGGCTTCATAAAAGCCGGCTGAGAGGCCGTCGGGCCCTGGAGCTTTCAGTGGCTTAAGGCGAACTATCGCAGCTACCACTTCCTCCGTCCGGATCAGGGCGTCCAGGGAGAGCGCGCCAGCCCTGTTAAGTGCTGTAACAGCCGCCTCACTGAGATAAGCCTCCCCCTGCTCGGGGACTGAAGTGGGGTCCGCATCATAATGTGAGGCATAAAATGCCCGAAAGGCATCTGCTATCTGAACATCTTCAGTGAGCATTTTCCCCCTTGGCTCTGTATGCTGGTGATTTTAGATCTTTGGACCCGAGCCCTAAGTTTACTGGCCAGCAGTATGCCAGGTATGTTTTAAGCGTAGGACTGTGTATTCTGCGCTATTAATGTTGAGGCCCACGAGTTGCGCCCTAGCTGCCTTTAGCTGTCGCCAGATCCTAGGGGCCCCAGTTTGGCTATGTACCCGTTCTAGTTCTAACACCAGCACCGTCAGAGCCTGTCTCCTGTCCTTGCGTTCTTTAGCCTCCGCTGTAGCAATTGATATGAGATCCCCGTGCACTACCACCTTAAGCGCCCCCCAAACCGCCCCCACTGGGACCTCTGTGGTGTCGTTAAGACTCAAATAATTCGAGATGCTTTTTTGTAGTTTCTGTGTGACCACTGTGCACTGCAGCAAGGTCTCTCGGAGGCGCCACCTGCCTCTTTGTGCTGTTGTGCAGGGGACCGACAACTGAAGTTTGAACGCGTCATGGTCGGTGAGTGGGAACGGGGTGATGTCTATGACTGAGGCGGCTAAGTCGGGGGTTCCCAGAAAGTGAACCAATCTAGCATAGGTGTGGTGCACACGAGTAGAACGAGTACCCCGTGGAGTTGGGATGAGTCTCCCGCCAAATGTCCAGTAATCCTTTATTAGTCAACCACTGCCTACCCTCTAGGGAGATTGCCCCCGAAGCGCCAAAGCGATGGCCCGATCTATCCCTGCCCTGGTCCATCACCAGATTAAGATCGCCCCCCACCAGAATGTGTCTCGACTGAGCTGCCAGGACATCTGCCAGTGCCCCCTTAAGAAAAATGTCTTGCTTAGTGTTGGGCGTGTATATAGACCCTATGACCAATGATCTGCCCCCCCCACCTGAACACCAAACGCCAATAGCCTGCCCTTGATTTCTGCCACTTTGTCGCCCACCTGGCCCTTAAAGTGTCTGGCAAAGAGAAGAGCGGCCCCTGCCTTCTTCTCCGTAGTGGAAGAGTAGTTTTGCTGGAGGAATGCCCTGGAGTGCATACGATGCCAGTCCCTGGAGAGCAGGTGTGTTTCTTGCAACAGGCGAATCGAGGCACCCGAGTTCTCTAAGAACGATATGATGCTCCCTCCTAATAATGGGGTTGTTAAGCCCTTTCACGTTCAGGGTGTTAATTTTCAGGACATCATCAGCCATGGTAGGATCTTAATTGGGCTGGCCAAATGGTGAGTGGGGCCACCAACTCCAATTGCCCACCTGCACAATTCTCTAGAGCAACACACCGTAGCCCTCCTTCCCCCCCCCTTTCCACCCCCCCTCACCACTCACTTCCCCACCCGCCCTACCCTCCCCAACTCCCGGCCCCAACATCCCAACACACCTTCCCCCTCCCTACCCCCCATGCCCCCTCCCCCCACCTAACTCTAACTGGACCCGCCCCCGGAACAGACAATATCCGGTTCCTGTCAGTCTCTAGGCCTGAACACCCCAACTCCATGCCCCCCAACATCCCCAACCCCAACATCAGAGTCCAAACCCTTGATCATAGTCCCAGGCCTGATATTGTCCATGCCACAGGCCCGCAGAGAAGTTACCTGATGGAACTGAGGAACCGGAATTGACTTTCGGTTTAGTGAAACATATAGTTGCTTTTGATAATTAGCATGATGCATCTAGTAAGACTAACGAAGAAACGCAAACATTAATATACACACGAAAGGAAGTAATTTAGGAATTAGCATACACCATATTGCATGTTTTTGTATCTAGATCACAGAGAGCCCTGCTTGACTAGACCGACGCCATTTTGTGGCCTTGTTCGATCTCTGCATTAGCAAGCCCTATCCTTGCATTCTGCCAAAGTAGTTCCCCTGAGAAATAGCCCAACTGTTGCAAACTGCTGTTTATGCACGTTAGGCCTGTCAAGGTTATAGGTAGAAGGGGGAGGCTGGATAAGCACATTCCGAGGGGTGCTGCGTGGACTCTCTCGGAGTTAGCAGAAGGGAGTCACCCTCACGACCTTGCTATAATGAGATGAGCTAAACCAAGAGCGCTTTGTTTCCCATATATGGTCTTTCCCTCTGCACCAACCTGTACCAACTTGTATGTTTCCATCTTGGGTAACGGTTTCGAAATGTAACAGTATATATGTGATGTTCTGACAATGTGCCAGCAGTCTTCTTGGCGGACCTCGTGGGGTTAGGTCGCAAGGAGCTCCTCTGGCACAGTTTGTTTGTTATAATAAACGATTGTACCTTCTACACTGCCAACCGACTGATTATTGGTAATTGGTATTGGGCTAGTTGTAAGTATGGCTCTAGGTGGGTTGTAATAATTTTTTCGGTACTTCAGTTGGCGACTCCGCCGGGACTCCGCATTGGGGTCGTATCTCTGTAATCAGAAAAGAAACGGGACATTGAAAAGGGCGATCTTGATCGGGGGGGGGGAGGGATAGACCAAGAATTTGGGGTCTGCTCTGCTCTCCCGATCGAGAGAACCCCAGCTGCTAGTGACCCCACGCCGGAGTCCTTCGGGTGTAACCCGAGAACCAGCCACGTTGGCTTAACAGAAATTGGCAGTGGAGAACGCACAATCGGAATTGCACCAGGTGATTGTCTTGTCTTGTCTTGTCTTGTGTTGGATATCTCTTGGATTTTGGATTTGAGACTTGGCATTTGGTGACCTTTGGTCACGGAGAACTTGACAAAGGGGGTCTGACGGGGCAGTACTGAAACTGCACGTGCGGACGCCCCTGTTTTGGATTGTGAAAATAACTAGAGATTGAGACCAGACGCCTCGGTGTAAATTGCGTTTTTCACCAGGCCGGACTGCTCTCTGGAATGCCGGCGGCTGAGATTGGGTAGCACTCGGACAGATCTGGAGCGCGCTTGAAAAAGCGGGCTTAGCCAGAATAGTTCGGGAGGTGAACCATGAATGCTGTCGGATGGCCCGTAGGTCGGTCTGTGGTTTAGAGAAACCTGTGTGGCTATCTCTAGGCAGTCTAAGGGCAAGACTGTTGGACTTCGTCATTTTTGAGCTTTGAAGTTCTGGAAAGGGTTCTCCATAGGTGGGAGTCGACGGGCTCCACCTCTTGTTTGCAAATACCTGTGTTTTTGTCTTTCATGTTGATGTAAACTGAAGATTCGTTTTTGTGCTGTGGTTACTTTATTCGTGTAAGAGTGAATTAGAGTGCAGACATGGCCATGGGTATGAGAGTGTTGTGATTAACAATTTTGATTCCTTTTCAGCTCGATTTTGGTAAAAGGGTCGATGCCGTGCTTTAGTAAACTATGCTTTGGCTGTATTGACCGAGGGAGCACAAGGTTGGATGAAAGCCAGCCAGCCCCTCCGGAGGGAACTCCCAGCCATGATATGTATTGCAAGCACGGAATAGGGCCCCTCCTCTTTAATAACTTGAGGAACAAATACACTAAAGATAATGTAGAACTACAATGGCCAAAGACCGGGTCTTTTGATCAGAAAAATATCCAGTATCTGCAAGAACGCCTGTTTGCTAAACGCAGTAGAGAGGCCATGTTTGATACTCTTAATAAATGGCAAAAAGAGGCGAAGCGGAGACGCATCCGGTCTGAAAAACTCCTGAAGATACAGCAAGGGCAGACTGTAACTCAGAAAGCCATTGCTCATGATAAAAATAAGACCGAGCAAAATATTGAGTATGCAGACAGACAGTTTAGGTTGCAGGTAGATAAGAGTTATGTGACACGGAATGAAGCAGAGAATAAGATAGAGGATTTTTTAGATAAACGGCCTCCCCCACCGTATGCGCCTCAACGCATATACCTTGGGGTACCTCTCTAGGTGACTGCCGCGCCCCTGGCCTCCGCACCGGAGGAAGATGTGCCTCTCACCTCCCTGGGGACTACCCGTGCCCCACCTACCTCTGTGAGAGACATGGCTACCCTCATCCCTGACCCCAGACAACCCCCGGGAACGTCCCATATGGTGTCAGCAGCTCCAAGCCCCATATGGACCTCCCAATCGGCCAGTACAACACCTGGAGATCTGGGGCAAACACCGAAGGGGGAACCGGGAGGTCTAAGCAGTAAACGATTATTCACGAGAGCCTCTGTAGGGTATGGTGAAAAAGAAGCAGTAGCAGATCAGGCAGCTAAATGGATGCGGAACGATATATACACAGTAGCTGATGTTTGGAGCACTATTAAAGATTTGGATCCGGTAATGCAGCAGCATGCCCTATATCAGATGTCTTGTTACCTCATCGAGGCCTGGGAGCTATGTTTCCGGGATGGGATGGCCCCTCAGGTACTGTATAACATCAGAGACTGGACTCATAAGTTTAACATGGATCCACAGGAGGTATACAAGAATGTCGACACATTAGTGAAATATCGAGGCAGAATGTTCATAAAAAGCCCCAATTGGACTTCCCAGCATCCCATGCGGGAAGTGCACCCTATTTTTCATCCCGAAATTCCTGAAGCACGTGATAATGCTGACCAAGTTATAAGAGCTCGAGTAGAGGCCCGCTTCAAGGAGCAATGGGTGTACACTCCGTGGAAGCGAAGTGAGGTTCTTGCCCTTAAATCTCAACTGCCCGATCCCCGCAAGAATCCCACCGGCTACTACAAGGAACTGACCGAAGCCGCAGCCTCGGCTGTAATGACATTGGCAGATGTCGAGCTATTCTTTGGGTTAATAGTTCCGGTTGATATATGGCGGCAGGTTCATGACGCCGATCATGCTGCAGAACTAGGGGGAACTTGGAACGAGTTGAAGGATTGGGACCGAGATCGAAAACCTGGGGATAAGCCTAGAAACAAAATCACCTCTTTGCCACCAAAAATATTAGCGTACATGCATACCCTGATTCCTGCACGAAAGGTTGACTGGGACAAATTGACAGCTTGTAGGCAGAAAAAGGATGAAAGTGTGTCCGATTTCTTTACCAGGTTTGAAGGGGGTTTCATTGACTTTAGTGGGAAGGACTTGGCCACAGAAGGTGGAATCAGGTTGTTCGTGAATAGATTTGTTACCAATTTGGCACCGGAAATTTCTGCACGGTTGCAGGCCGCAGAAAGCACCTGGACTACCTCCACTCCCTCCGTGATTTTGAGCATGGCCCAATATTACGAGCATAGGGAAAACGAAAACAAGGATAAAGTGGAGAAAAAGGCCAAAGATCTGAAAACACGGGTGCTGCTTCAGCAAGTTGTCCGAGGACAGGGAGGAGGGAGAGGAGCCAGAGGGCCCGTGTTTAGATGGGCGGGAACAGGCAGAGGCGCAGGCGGGGCTCAGACTATAGGGATAAACCAATGATCCTATTGTAAGCAGGAGGGACACTGGAAAGCGCAGTGCCCGTTATTACTTGCCCAGAACAGGGCAATCCGAGGGCGAGGACGAGGACGGGGTGGCCCAGACTGGAGTGATATGCACAGAGAAGAGGCACCAGGCAAGTCCGAACTGAATCATTTTGATGGTCACCAAGGTAGACAATATTATCATGACGATTACGCATTCGAAGATCAGGATGCGTACGTCCACCCATAGGACAGCCAGGGACAGAGTAGGGGCCAAGTGTCAATCCCAGTCAATCAACAAGGATCTTATGTGAGAGGGGAATTGATGGGGACTTCTGAGAATTTCCTGATTGACACAGGGGCAATGAATAGTTCAGTTGCTCGATCATTGGTTCCAGGGGCGGCTCTGTCTGGGCAAAGTAATGTATCCGTGGGATTTTCAGGAGTCCCAGTAGTCAGTCCCATCTCTAAACCACTCTCCTTCACGATCGGTCCCGCTACTGTTGAATCACCTTTTCGGCTAACCTTGCATTGTGGTGAGAATTTGTTGGGCTTAGATATGCTAAAAAGGTTGAATGCAAAAATATACTGCTCCCCTGATGGGGTTTATTTGACGATACAACCCCACACTGACTGCATGAAACAATGTTTTGCTAAAAACGAACCTCTTCCCCTCGAGTTTAACAGCATTCCCGCTGCATTATGGGCAACAGGGGATGCGGACGTGGGAAAGTTAGACATCCCACCAGTCCATATCACGTTGATACCGCAGTATAAAATCTCACCAGCCGGTGAACGGGCTTTACTTTCAATTATTCAGGATCTCATTGATAAAGGAGCAGTGGAGGAGACAGCTGCCAATACTTGTAATAGCCCGATTCTTCCAATTTTGAAGAAGAGTCCTGATTCTGACCCACAGGGAAACGTTGATGCTTATCGTTTTGTGATTGACCTGAGGGCAGGTAATAAGATAGTTGTACCGCAGTACCCTGTGGTAACAGACATCACCACTATCCTTACGAAGATTCCTCACACTGCTCAGTATTTTTCGGTCATAGATCTGAAGAATGCTTTCTTCAGTATCCCTATCCACTCCGATAGCAGACAGATCTTCGGATTCTCGTTATTTGGCCGAATCTTCCGATTCTGTCGTGCACCTCAAGGCTATACTGAAAGTCCGAGCATCTATAGTCAGGCCCTTAAGGCTCTGTTGAACGATCTAGTCTTGCCCGAGGGCAACGTGCTCATGCAATACGTGGATGACCTGTTGATCGCCTCTGACACGGAAGAAGGCTGCAAGGCTGCCACTGTTAAATTATTGCACCATTTGGCGGCGAAGGGGAATAAGATGTCCTTGTCTAAGTTCCAATACTGTCGACAGGAGGTAACCTACCTAGGTCATCTACTGTCGAAGGAGGGTAGGCGATTGACTCCTGAACGCATTACTACCATCTCTAACATGTCTGTCCCTTACACTCAGCGTGAAGTTCGTGCCTTTCTTGGCATCACCTCTTACGGTCGCCAATGGATACCTAATTTTTCTCTTCTCGCGAAACCTTTGTTGCATCTAACCACTAAAGACGTGCATGAACCCCTCCCCTGGACGGATGAATGTCAGCATTCCTTTGACTCTTTAAAAACTGCTCTCTGTTCTGCACCCGTCTTGGGTAATCCTGACTACCGTAAACCCTTTGTACTATATGTGCATGAGGTTGACGGTTGCTCGCTTTCAGTGTTAACGCAAGAATTTGGTGGTAAGCAAAGACCTTGCGCTTATTTGTCGGCCACATTGGACAATGTCGCAGGAGCACTTCCTAGCTGCCTGAGGGCCACCGCAGCTGTCGCGGTGGCCATCTGGCAGTCGGAAGGACTTGTTCTAAATTCCAACCTAACAGTGATGGTGCCGCACGCTGTGGACACATTACTAAACAAAACTAAGACACAGCACCTTACGAGCGCACACCTCCCTGGGTATGAATTGACACTATTTGCTCCACACATCACGATTACGCGATGTGCCACGTTAAATCCAGCTACATTGCTACCACTCCCTACGAGTGAAACTACCAATGATATACATGATTGCATATTTCGAACTGAAGAAGAAACGAAGGGTAGGATTGATCTTATTGACACTCCTCTTTCTGACACACAGGGGGAGTTATATGTGGATGGGTCCTGTTTCAGATTAGCAGATGGAACAACAACAGCTGCATATGCAATAACCTCTTTAAAAACAGTAGTTGAAACATCTCGAGTGCCCCATCGGTCAGCTCAAGCTGCTGAGCTGGTGGCGTTGTTATGAGCCTGTGAATTGAGTGAAGGACTTGAGGTTAATATCTACACAGAGAGCCAATACGCCTTCGGCGTGGCCCATAGTTTTGTGCGGCTGTGGAGGGAACGGGGTTTCCTCACCTCTCATGGTCAGAAAATACAGAATGGTCCCCTGGTGTTACGATTGTTGGATGCCCTCACTCTGAAGCTAGCCATAATAAAATGCAGTGCACATAAGGCAGTGGTGGATGAAGTAGGAGAGGGGAATGCTTTTGCAGACCAGGTTGCTAAACAAACGGCCCAATCTACGATGTCGACTATGTTTGTAATGTCCTCTGCAAGGTGGGTGGAGGAATCTGATTTGTTTAATAATACCATAGAGAGTGTGAGAGAACTGCAGAAGGAAGCTACCCCAGCTGAATTAGAGCGATGGGAGAAGAAAGTAGGGAGGTTGAATGGGAATAATTGTGGGGTTGATTTGACAGAAAAACAGAGATGGTTGTTACCCAATGCATTGGTGCAGGCCGTTGTAACTATGGCCCACAGTTCTGCCCATGTAGGAGCTAAAGGTATTTGTGGCTTGTTAGACCCAGTATGGAATAACCCTAACATACAAAGGACGGCTGTCCGTTTGGTCCAATACTGTATCGTCTGTATGCAACACAATCCGGGAAAGGCGGAAAATGTTTCGAGTGGGAATTTTGCACCCCCAATGTTACCCTTTGAAGTGCTCCAGATGGATTATATCCACATGGAGCGCGTCAACAATTTGAAATATGTTTTAGTAGTGGTCTGTGCTTTCAGTAAATGCGTTGAGGCCTACCCCACGAAAGAGAACACTGCCCTGGCTACAGCAAGGGCCCTTCTTAAGGAGTTTATACAACGCTATGGATTGCCCCTTTTGATATGGTCGGACAATGGGGGGCATTTGCATGGGGCCCTTGTTAAGCATATTTGTGATGGATTACAGATAAAACAGAAATTCCACGCAGCCCGACACCCCCAGTCAGCAGGGCTCGTGGAGAAGTACCAAGGGATTCTGAAACTGAAGATGGCTAAAATTCAGGAAAGCACGGGTTTAAAATTGCCTGACACCCTGCCTCTGGCCCTCATGTCATTGCGAGTTACCCCTCATTCTCGCTCTAGTCTCTCTCCTTATGAGATAACCTTCGGGTGACCAGCTAATATATTGGGGGTACCCAGACCACGGTCCTTTTCTGAAATCGAATATCCTATGTTGATCGATTACCTGTATGCCCTGACTAAAGATCTCCGTTCTATTCATCAGAAGGTAGCATCTGTACTGCAGCCTCTGCCAGAGGGCCCCGGACATCGTTTGGAACCTGGCCAGTGAGTGCTGGAATAAGAAGTTCGACCGAGACTCCAGCCTAGCTCCAAGGTGGTCCGAGCCACATCAAATTCTGCTCGCAACCCGGACGGCTGTAAAGGTGGATGGGAGAAAGCATTGGATACACGTCTCTCATCTGAAAAGGCTGCTGCTCCCGCTTCCTTATGATCAGCAACGCTCTGGGGGAATATTGACCCAGGAAACCGAGAGAGCCACTGCATTTGTACCCTTTTCCGACGCCTGCAAAGTAGAACGAAGGCAAGAAGAGGGAGTGACGAGATCGGGTGAACCGGTCTCCGCTGAACCTGCAATTGCTCTGAATCCTGTCATTGATATCCCAGCAAGCGAAAGCTCTAATGAAGGAGAGATACCTTCTTTGCTGTTTTCTGATCAGGAAATTCCGGGTCATGTGCGATACAACCTACGGCCAAGAAAGCATCACGGTGCCTCAGACCCTACTGCCGGGAGATAAGGAAAGACTTGATTGAGTAGACAGGGTTTGCTAGATTTCAGGTCTGAGGTATTGAGCGAGACACTGGACTGAACCCGTTGAGAGCTGGAACTTTTGTTACTGTGCTCTGTTCAGAAAGAAAGAATAACACTTGTGAACGGCCAGGTTGTACACCAGGATTCCTTTGACCACGACGTTTGTTGAGATGAACGATAGGAGTCTGCCTGTGAGACTCTGACGGACACAGGGAGAAGAACCCTCTGGCAGAACGGACTGCTAGGCCCGAGTTTAGTTTTGGACTTTTAGCTAGGAATGTACCCTTTTGGTCGTATTGTACTTGAAGAAGAACTTCCCATTGCACCACAATACTTACCATTTTATGAGCCAATGTTTTCTACATGGACCACGTGTGTCAAAATTGCCTTTGTATTGGTAATAACGGTTATATTAGATATCTTTATGAGCCTATTCATATATTTAGAATATAAGTACCCCCTGCAAACTCTTCTGCCCTCTACTGTTGCCCCACCTGAACATTTCATGTTCACCTTAGCACCCCACAAAGAACGACATTGTCAGACTTATGCGAAGAATGTATTTGTAAAAATGCTCCATCAAACCCATAGCGCTACCAACATCACCGACTGGTGGGTTTGTGGGCTTTTGCCATCCGTTATGCATAAACATGTCCTGTTCCTCTCATTGCCATTGTCCTATTTGGGAAGTTGTGAAGCATGGTTTAAAATGTTTTCTGCTATGTACAGCCACTATGTTGAAAATCCCAAACAGTACACCAATAAGGATTACAACATGATCTTGGCATATATTGAAACCCACCAGGGATTTGACCCAGAGGGAAATGGGGGACAGGGATCATTGGACCCAGAAGCCTGTATGAATTTATATACTGAGAGCGAAAATAGTACCTGGTTAAAGGATGAACTCTATGATTTTGCTAACTTTAATGATTCCCAGTATTTCCAACACTTTGTTGTTAGAAATGTTACCAGTGAGCATATTGTACCCATTCCTATTTTGAATACTTCTTCTGATTACGAGGGATGGGACATGTACAGGTTGGTGACAGTGTCTGTAACTATACTAATCGCATGAAAATATTCAGTAGTCCTCCACTGTTGACACCGCCAAATGTGTATTTCGTGTGCGGGGAAAATGCTTACACTTGGTTACCCAGAGGTTGGGCGGGTCAATGTTATCTGTCCTTTTTGTACCCCCCTGTATACATTGCACCATCCGACTATCATAGGACACACCAACTCCATTGTGCTAAAGCAGTTCCCAATAGGCAGAGTAGACAGCTCGTAGTACCGGAAGTCGATCAAACTGACACTTCCCTGCAGCAGTTCACAGACTTTAGTAAAGGATTGGTCCCTTTTTGGGGGCCCATATTCAATAGTAGAGAAATAAGACGTTTGTCTAGGATAGTAGAGAATGTCATTAATATCACCACAGATATCATGACCAATATAACAGTAGAGTTTCTAGCGACAAGACTCGTTTCGCGCCAGAACCGGATGGTTCTTGACGTTATCTTGGCTGATCGAGGCGGAGCATGCCGAGTGCTTGGCAGCTCCTGCTGTGTGTATATTGGAGACTCCGCCCCCACAGTTCATTTGGCTATCCAAAAGTTGCATCGCATCGCGTCTGAAATGCACACCGATAATGGGTCCTGGTCACTGTCTGGTTGGTTCTGGGGGCTCTTAACAACATGGGGTTGGAAATTATTGTTGATAGTAGCTGGGGCAGCAGGTATCATTTTTACCTGTTGCCTCTGTGTACAATGTGGTCCAGCATGTTGCTCCTATTGTGCCACCAAGGTGACAGCCATGTGCGTCCCTACCCCTGTCCCCACTAAAATTCAGATGCTCCAGCAGGAGATTCATGAGCTGATGGCCATTGATGAGGAGGTCTTCCAAGACTAGTACTCCTTCTTAGTTAGCTACATCATGCTAAAAGGAGGGTTTGAGGAACCGAAATTGACTTTCGGTTTAGCGAAACATATAGTTGCTTTTGATAATTAGCAAGATGCATCTAGTAACTAACGAAGAAACGCAAACATTAATACACACACGAAAGGAAGTGATTTAGGAATTAGCATACACCATATTGCATGTTTTTGTATCTAGATCACAGACAGCCCTGCTTGACTCGACGGATGTCATTTTGTGGCGTCGTTCGATCTCTGCATTAGCAAGCCTTATCCTTGCATTCTGCCAAAGCCGTTCCCCTGAGAAATAGCCCAACTGTTGCAAACTGCTGTTTCTGCACGTTAGGCCTGTCAAGGTTATAGGTAGAAGGGGGAGGCTGGATAAGCACATTCCAAGGGGTACTGCGTGGACTCTCTCGGAGTTAGCAGGAGGGAGTCACCCTCACGACCTTGCTATAATGAGATGAGCTAAACCAAGAGCGCTTTGTTTCCCATATATGGTCTTTCCCAATGCACCAACCTGTACCAACTTGTATTTTTCCATCTTGGGTAACGGTTTCGAAATGTAACAGTATATATGTGATCTTCTGACAATGTGCCAGCAATCTTCTTGGCGGACCTCGTGGGGTTAGGTCGCAAGGAGCTCCTCTGGCAGAGTTTGTTTGTTATAATAAACGACTGTACCTTCTACACTGCCACCCGACTGATTATTGGTAATTGGTATTGGGCTAGTTGTAAGTATGGCTCTAGGTGGGTTGTGATCATTTTTTCGGTACTTCAGAACAAGCAGTTGTGGCGACATCTACGTCCCCTGCCCGCCTACCCCCGGCCCCAGCAGCGCATTAATGCGAAAGAACCCTCCCAGTCTCCGTCGTCTTCTTCCAGCGGTGATGTATCCTTGGCAACTTCTTGGATGGCAAGGGCCCTCTCTTGAGCGATAGTGTGTGAGCTGGGCTTCAGGTCTTTGTTCGGAGAACGCATGTGCCGAATCTTCTGCCAGCCTCCCCAGGTAAGTTACTGGGACGGCTCTGGTGTGGGAGGCTCCTGGAGCGATCGCAGCTGCTGAAGGGTGCCGTTCCATTTGAAAATTAGTTGAAAGGGATGCCCCAAGGAGTATGGGACCCCCTTGTTGCGTAGGAAGTCCATAGCTACTTTGAATGCCTTTCTTTTCTGTAGAGTGATGGCTGATAGGTCCTGAACTAAAGCCATTGGCCTTCCCAGGTATTGAAGGGCTGTTTCCGCCGTGCCTTTCGTAGGATCTGTTCTTTTAATGGAAAGTCCAGGGGAAAGGCCAGGATATCTGGGGGAGGCGCCGGCGCCCTACGTGCCAGACCCACCCTATGCGCTCTGTCGATCCGAATGTCGAAGTCGGCCTTTTCTCAGATGATGTCCCGGAACAAGCCCTGTAAGTAATCGGTTATATCTGTCCCTTCCTCCTTCAGCGGTACGCCTCAGACCCGTATGTTGTTACGTCGGGATCTATTTTCCAAATCTTCTGCATGGGCTTGCAGGTCGACTTGCTGATCCCTCAGTTTAATGGTCTCTTGTTGAAGTTGTTCCACCTCCTCACTTCTCGTTTGGTTCGCTTCTTCAACGACCGCCACTCTCTCTCATAGGCCGTCGACATCTCGGCGCAGCTCACAGATCTCCCCGGCTATCTCCTGTTTTAGTGTTTGGAAATCTTCAAGTAAGGAGTTGAACAGAGTCTCCAGAAAAGAATTTGTGATCAGCGCCTTGCCTTCCCCCGAGTCAGTGTGTGGCTTTGCCACCGTCAGGGAGGAGGACCCCTTGTCTCCTTTGGGTTGGCCTTTGCCTAGCATTTCGGTGAGTGTTCGCTCCCCCTTCCTCCTCGCCCCAGCCATGCTTCGCCGTCGGTCTCTGCACCGGCGACCCGCGGTGTGGGTCCCGCCGCGATACTGATAGTTGGTGGTCCCAAGCGGTCCTCTGTGCTCCCACCGCCCTTTCCGCTGGCGTTCCGTCGCTGCTCAAGTGCTAGGGTGAATAGACCGCTCCTGCGGAATGGAGTCACTTTCAGGTCCCCCACTCGCTAATACTCTTGGTTCCTCACAAGGCTACCCCAGAAAGTCGTCACAGACCATCGGAGGCACTCTCCGCAGTATCCCCCAGTGATTCCGTTGCTGTAGGGGAGCGCCAGTTCAGTTCAGGTTGCATTACCTACAGGCTCTTGACGTAGTGGGTGCGGCCCCGCCCCACAGCTGCCTGTCCTTGTGTTGCACCGCCGTAGGCGCTCAACTCGCCACTCGTCAGTTAGGGGACTCGCCCTCCACCACCAGCAGTGGCGCTACTTCTGTTGGCGCTGCAATGGATCAGTCGCGGGTGCCCAGGCCCACCAGGCAAGCCACTATTAACCACTTCCTCCACCGCGAGGCTGGGGCCCTCCGAGCAAGCACACTGCAATCCAGCAAATCAAAGGGAAAGCCTACGCGTGACAGGCGCTGATGAGGAGTATGTGGAATGAGGTTCAGAGCCCGTAAAGTATCTCGCCCTGCAACGCTGATGGGTGCTAGGGCCTCCTCTTAGTCCGCACGCAGCCCTCGTGGCATGTACTGTCTCTGCCCCCACACGTCTCCCAGGGGGCCTGGTATGCCCCCCACGATCACCTCCGTTGGTAATGGGTTACCCCTACAGCAGTGCGCAAATGGTAGGCCGCCGCCGCCCCCTTAAAGCCTCCAGTTCACCTAAAATTGCGCCGCTAATGCGTTGGTCTGTCTAGGGCCCGACCTCCCCAAGCTGTTGCCCCGGTCTCACCTCAGGAGGCAGCTGAGATCCGCTATTGCGCTGTGTGCTGCGCTCCCTCAGCAGAAGCTCAGGAAGGGGGCGCCGGACCAATCCACAGGTCACTCACCGCACTCGCCTCAGTTGGGCCCTTGTACCCTGGGCTCAATTATTGCGCAGCCGGGCCGCTGCCTCCTTCGGCCGCCTGGTTACCGCCTCACTCCCACCGCGGACACCGGACTGCCACTATCCGCCATCTTCTGGTAGGGGTCCTACCTCTCCACCAGTCTGGGCAGTGGGGTTGGCGACAAGCTGCTAGTGAGCCAAAGGCGGCACGTCGCAGGGGACTCTCGCAGCGGCTCCCGCGGCACCGGCGTCACTCCACTATGGCACCTGGTGAGTAAGCATGGGCGGAAAATCCGTTACGCTCGCGGATTTTGCGGATTTTCGGGAAATCCGCAATCCGCGAGATTTGCGAATTTCCCGCAAAATCCGCAAATCCGCGAGCAGCGGATTTTGCTCGCGCTGCTCGCACTGTTCGCGTGAGTTCGCGCCCCGCGAATAAGTGCAAAATTGCAGAAATACGATCTTAGCAAAACTGAAAGTAACTACTTACTAGGTTCAAAAGTTCAGGCACATCATTAGTAGCCATTTCCTGTAGTGCTTCCTGAGGGGCCCCTCCAGAGTTCAGTTGCCAGTTGAAACTATTATGTGACCCTGCTCTGAACCTCAGAATAGTTACACATATGCCACAAAGGTCCTGAATTACAGCTAAGGGAGACAAGCAGGAGCCAGGCTGGAAGTTAAAATCCATTAATCAGCCCCTAATTCATTATTGTCAGTTGGGGCAGGGCAGGTGTTGTAACTAATTTTGCAACAATGAAAGCACTTAGCAAGTGCAAAAGATCACTAATCAGGGCGCACTAAGGAAGCAGGTGCCAGCTAAAAAAATATTCTGTGACACATTAATCAGCCCCAAATTAATTCAGGTCACTTGAGGCAGGGAAGGTGTGCTTTGCTTTGCCGAAAATAATGTACACTGGACAACCAGAGGGTGTGGTGATGAAACAGAGGGTGGCATGGGTGGGCCAGAGGGTGGCATGAGTAGTCAGAGAGTGGCAGTGGTGACAGAGAGTGGCAGTGATGAAGAAGAGTGTCCCAAACAGGCTGGACACGTAGAAACAACAAGTTCGCAAAACTTGCGACCCGACAGGTAAGTTCGCAAATTGCGAAATTGTAAAAACCCTCGCGAACTGGCAGAAACACGGGCGAACACAAAAAAAAAAAAAATCCGCAAATTCGCCGGAATTCGCGGATTTTGCGGATTGCGAATCCGCAAATCCGCAAAATTCGCGGATTGCCAATCCGCAAAATCTGCTCATGCTTACTGGTGAGTCACAAGCACTCCCACTGCCCGTGCTGCTCTTCGGGAGGGGGTTAAAGCGATATTTAAGGCCCGGGGAGGATTTGGCACAGGGAGCCTGTGGATTCTGCTGCCGACTAAGTTGCCATATTGGCCACGCCCCCAGTTCTGACATTTAAAAAAAAAAAAATCACCTTCCTGCTCTTCTCCCCTCACTGCATTCGCACATAGTGCTGGTGCAGCAATGTCTTTGTCAGCCATTGTTTAAAAAGTTTAAAGGAAACTGAGATAAGGTTTTATGCACATTAGGAACTATTTGTCCTTCAAGCTTGAATACACCTACAGCCAATACATAGGATATGCCTCCTCAGCTGTGGTATATTTTTCCCTTCCCACTTGAGACATCTCTGGGTGAATGTGAGTAGTGGTCTCTGAGAGAAGCATGACTAAACCACTCAGATCTGACCGTTAAATAAGAACCAAACCAACATTGGCGGCGCCATGTTGTGTAGTTCCTATAAACCTATATAGGATCTGCCTGTATAGACAACATAGACTGTGGGATTGGGGTCCAGACTGATTCCAGACACTCCCACCAGACATGTTTGCCTGTGTACCAGCTAGCTCACAGTGCCACTGTAAACTCCTATTAATAAGGAGAGAATAGTTCTTGGCAACTATCGAACATGACAGCTCTGTCCCATCAGGGATCTTGGAAAGAGTACAGTACTTTTCACTCAGTCACTCATGCTCACTTTGTCTCGGAGAGATTCACAGAATAAATGGTGGGGACGTTTTTCAATAAGCATTTATTGAACCAGTGTCATTCTAGTGTGAAATAGATGTTAGGTTTCTACCATAGTGCTAAACCAATGAATATATGCAAGCATATGAATACATGATAGTAATAATGCGTACTACTACGATGCAACCCTAACTAAATGTAACTAAGTGTACCTAGCATGTATGTAGGTGTAGAGCCAAGAATCCCCCTAGGCTGAAGCCAACCCCATTACCTGAACTGAGAGACTGTAGGACCCGTCTTAGTCTCGAGATGGACAACCCGTAAGGGATGTCAGACCACTGCGAGCTGGAGTGTCTGCGTGCAGGAACCTCAGAGTCTTGTGTCAGTGTGTCAGCATAGAAGTTTTCTCCTCTGCCCACCCTGGCACAGATGTGATGTATATATACCCAGGAGGTACCCTCAGGGGATTCTACCTTGCTGTGTCATGTCGGCTGAGGATGACGGAAGGGATGACCCTTATACATAGTTATTATGCAGAAGATGGTAATGCTGCTGTGATTCTGAAAATCCTTATGTATAATTTATGAGGCTAGTTTTCGGGGAAAACCACACAACATTTATGCAGTGCTTAACAAGGTAGAAGGTCAATACCAAAACCCGTTATGTAGTACAATGGTACGGTAAATGTAGGTGAAGGGGTAAGGTGACTACTCAAGCCTATATTGGGGTACCCTACGAAACATAATATTTTATTCATACATTGATTCCTTTTTTTTCTAAACTGGTGTGGTTGTAGTGTTTTCACTGTGGTACTGTGCGTTGTGTGCAAAAATACTTTATAAATTGACTCTTAAGTTAAGCCTGACTGCTCTGTGCCAAGCTACCAGCGGGTAAGCACGGATTAATTTTAAGTTTGTTTTTGAATTTCCCTGGCTAGGATTGTGGTTCTTGCTTGGTCAAGGTACATACCTCTCCCACCCAGAAACCAAATTTCTAACATAGAGTAATAAACTCATACAGAAGGTTTTCTGTTAGGGATCTTAGGTGGAATCTTTCAAACGGCAGGATTTTGTTTCAGTCAGTTGGTTTTGATATACCAGAGTCAAAAGTTTCCTGTCGATAGCCTTGATTTCCAGATCAAGAAAGGGAGGAGACACATTTGTGATGGTTAACGTAAAATGGAGAAAAGGGTTTCTGCTAAAATATATGTGCGGACTGTGTGTCCCCACACCAGATTAAGAGAACATAATCGATAAAACGGCTGCATAATTTGATTATACTTCCAAAGGGGCTGTTAGGGGAATAGATATATTCTCTCTCAAACTCCACCAAAAATAACATGCGAGACTCACAGCCACGGCAGCTGCAGGTAAGAGCCGTGGGGCAATGGCCCCGGCTGGGGGAATTTTCGAAAGACGACCACAAGGGAAAATTAAATAAATAATGAATTTTCCCTTGTTGTCGTCTCTCGAAATCCCCCTCAGTTGGCCCCACCGTTCTTACCTGCAGCGGCCGCAAACTCAGCACAAACGTTCTCCCCATTGAAGTCCCATATGACTGGAGGTATATTATGTTTTAAGACTACAAGTAGTTCTGCATTAGAGCCATTAGGGCCCAGCACAGGAGAAGGATACCATCAGCAGCGATGGTGTTAAGACATACGTTTTGTCCTTGAGATAAGAAGACATTTTCTCAACCAGGGGTCTTATAAAGTAATCACAGAACTGTGATAATGGCTCCAACACAGACCTAATGCCCGATACTATTGGTCGACTCGGAGGGGGGCTGGTGGTCTTATGCACTTTTGGTAAAGTGTTGAAATAGGGGCCCACTAGTTTGTCTTTACACAGAAAAGCTGTTTTGTTTCGTGAGATCAAATCATTACTGATAGCCTCGATAACTAGGGTCCAGATCTCCCTTTGTAAATCAGGGGTAGGGTCTTCGGTCAGTATTTTGTAGTTCTCTCTATCAGATCACAGACAGAGACATTCAAGTTCATAGGCCTCCTTAGTTTGAATCAGACTAGACCCCTCCCACCTTAGCTGCCAATATTGGGGTTCTGACTTAGTTACTGTATGGCTTGTGTTTCCAACTTGGAAGGATTTTTAAAGGGTTGGTTACTGGTCTGGCTCATGTGTTCAATCTTGTCAGTTGCTGCCTGCTCAAAGGCTGCAATCTCTGGTGGGAGTTATGAGAGCATGGGTACAAATGTGGATTTGGGGCATACCCTTGTTGGGTGGGCCCTGCGTTATCTATGTCAAAGAAAACCTTCAGACATACTTTCCTGGAAAATTCTGCTAGTTCGCATCTGAGTTGGAAAATGTCAACCACATTGGTGTGTACAAATCTTAGGGCAGTCTATTGTTCTGTCAGCATAATGGCAGTTAGGGTCATAATCAGACACATTCCTTGTTTGTCCCGGGCGCAATGTCCTAAGTCATGCTCCAGGTTACTCTCTGGTTGAAGTCTCTCTATTGGGCTTTTTGTCCTCTCTGTTTTCCTCTATACTGCCTCTCCCTAAACATGGATGGGGGTTGTGAGGGTACTGGAAGGGCTGAACTGGAGGATACATGGGGGGGGGGGGGGCAACTGTACCTGGTGCCAGGTAGAGGAAGGGGGAATATCTGTGGGTGTCTCTGGTCCTTCTTACTCTCAGTCTGAACTCATAGGCACTGCTGTCACTTCCTGTGCTTGAGGTGTCTCCTTCCCTCCTACCCAAGGTTTATTTTCCTTTCTCACATGAAAATTTCTTTAAATCTTTTTGAAGTTTATTTATCTTGGACTGGGCAATCCTTGTACTCTTTTGCCTCTTTGACTGCTTCCTCTAGTTTCACTTTGAAGGTGGTCAGCTGGTTTGGGGTTTTTAGTGCATTTTCACTAGTCTGTATTTGAATCAGAAGTGTAATTGTGATTTTTTGGGGGTATTAATAATTAGTATAAGCCAATCTCTGGCATACTTACAAGTTATTAAGGCCCAATCTCTTCTAAATGATGCAGCCTCCATTAATATTAGGGGTTCATTGTTAACTAGTTGGCCCCTTGGTGATGCATTAGCTCTTAAGTATGCTGGTAATATGGCCCTATGCAAAATAGTTTTGATTTGAGTATTTTTCAATTCCACTAGCGTGTCCCAACACTCCACCTGTGTCAGTGCATGAGTGATGTAGTCTCCCCTAGTAGAGAAGGTTCTGCTAAAATGTATGTTGCTGCATCATTGGAGTAAGATAGGCCCTGCTCATCCATCATGGTCTATCTGTAGGTGAGAGTGCCATACTCAGTATTGTCAAAAAATTAAGCGTCCTTCGTTCACTAGCAGTCTGACAAACCCTGCAGCTATGTGGCCATACTGAGACCATACTCACTGAGGAAATAGAAATTTTTAGGTAGCCAGTGTGACCCCCACTCGCACCCTAACCATGCACCCATGTCCCATGTATGTCATGTAATTTCCTTCCCGTGCCTGCCATGAAGACGCATATGCATTTGCGTCCAACGTTAACATGTCAGTTATTCAGTTCTCCAAGAAAACCACGTTAGTTTGGCTTTTAGGCCTATGGTGCCAACGTCTTTACTTGGTACACTTTTAATATTGAAATGCACACGTTCTTCACGTTTTCCTGGCTCAGTCGAGCCAGGCCCTTAATTGAGGCTCCGAGTCTCTTCTGCCTCTGAAAGCTACAGTTTAGGTATACATCCCTGACCTTTACCTTACTTCCTGCTCAGACGAGCGGTGCCCGGCTCGGCCTGGCCTGCCTGCCAAGACGGTATTTTGCCTACAAGTTATCTGTTCAGCCTCCGCAAAAACACATTCCAGTTCAGTGAAATAGGTAAACATATTCCAGCCTGCAGAGCAAAGGGCCTAGCTTTCCTGTCCCCTTGCACGTAATTTACTGCACCCGTTACCATGGTAGACCCATGGCCCCCGCGCTTTGCATGAAGAACTATAGACACGCACTAGCATTCAGTATTGAACGGCCTCTGCCCGAGAGACCTTTTACTTCAGACAACACATCCTCCAAACATAAGATATCAGATATGTTATAGGTGCAGGTCGTTCTGACACCCCAGACACCAGACTCCTCTACTAGTGCTAAAGTCAAGCCCCCCAGCTCTCCCCAGTTACACGTCATGCTCAGTTGCGCACGCATCCAGGGTAAAAGTTTCTGCTGACCCTGCAGAATTTCTCTATGCATCCACCCACCTATGACACTTCTGTGACGTTTCCTGCACACACCTCCGTGTACGCCCCTGTACACGCCTTCTTTTACGCACATGTGTTCTTATCTTCTCTCTTTTCACTTGTTACGCCTACTGTATTCATTTCCATTATACAGTTTTACTATATATAATGTGTGATGTTAATAAAATGTTGAATATCCCTTCCTGAACCTTAGTGGTGATGGAACCTGATGTCCAGTATCTCGAGATACTTAATTAAAGCCCGTATGACTCAGATACCACGGACTCTGCCTCTCATTTTTGAGCTATCTTTATTGTCATGTAATGTATAGAAAAATAGTCCGGTAAATTTATTTACCACATAATCTGGCGCCCGAACAGGGACCCCTCCCCTTCCCCACTCGCCGGCGATGTAACACAGGCCCCTGACCCCTTCTACAGCCGTGACGGACTCCTGTGCACACCTGCGGGTTTTCCTGCTATCTCCCTCAGGCCCACGGAGGAGACGGAGACTGCGGTCCGGCATCCAGACGAGGCGGTGAGGAACGCGGAGAGTACCGACCAGAGCCCCAGCCGAGAGAGCAAGTTCCGAGGTGTCTGGAAGCCCACCTGTTCCGAAGCGCATGCGTATTAGCAGCCAGACGCCGTAGCAGTCCAGTCCAGTCCAGTGTCGAGTTTCCGAGGCCTTCAGTTCTGTTTTCCCGGTGAGTACCGTTGCTGGGGAACATCTAGACGGGTTCATTAATTTATGCCCGGTCAAGACGGGTCTGGGTACACAGATCCGGTCAAGACGTGTTCACTTAGGTGAATACGGTATGACGTGTCTCTTTATGGGACCGGTATGTCTGTACTGTTTTAGCAGTGCATCTAGTGATCCAGTAGTCTAGTATTCCAGTATTGTTTCTCGAGATTTTCTGAATTTATGTTTTTCAATGTACCAGGTAGTATTCAGTCGGAAAATGTTTTAATGTGTTTGATGTCGTGGTATGAGTGATTGTTTGCTTTTCATTACTGTGTTTGTTGTGTTCACGTTCAAGTAAAATACAACTATGCCGCTGTTTTCGAAATTACGTCAGATAGGAACCAGGAAAGGGATACTCGAAGAAGCAGTTCCCGTCCCGCCTAGGGACACTCCCGGACATTTTATGTACCATAAACATGGCTTAGATGCCATACTGTATTTGGACTTAAGGGTTGATTACACCAAGGATCTGGAAGAGAAGTATAGATGGCCTGTCTCAGGGACATGGGATGCTGAATGCATCATGAGAGTAGAAGAAGCACAATGGAAAAAGAAAGCCAGACAATCCCAGAAAGATGCCATAGAATTATGGCGTAAAGAATCGCATAGAAGAACAGAGAAAGAACTTAGAAAAGCAGAGAAAAGTAGCGAGGAATCTGAAAAAGCCCAGGAAAAAGAAGTACTAGAAGAAGGTGAACGAGTTAGAGCCGAACAATTAGACCGACAAAGAAATGCCCTTATTACAGGTCTATATCCTGTTCTCGCCGAGGGCCTACCCAAGGCGACCCCGGAAGTACCCAGTAATTTACCGCCACCATTGGTCCCGACTAAACTCCGTCATAGACAGACCGCAGCAGACATTTTCCTTTCTTCCTATCTAGATGACGTTGCTCCAGAGTATGCTAATGCATGTGTACCACCTACTATTAATAATCCTCCCAACCCCGTTCATGACACGATTCCCCCTACTGTTCCTGCTGCCACTGGTCCTGGCAATCCTTTTACGACAGCAACCCAGGGCCAACTTATATTGCCTACACCGACTTCTACTACACCTACTTTACCAGCTCCGTTACTACCATCGACAGCACAACCAGTATTAGTTGACGATCACACTCCAGGAGGAGCGGTAGGAGGTCTCCCTATCACCCCGCCCCAAGTAAAACGAACCACACTCAGAGAAGCAGCATTACAACGCACACCAAAAGTAACTACGTACGCAGCCCTCAAACAGTATCTTACTGATTGTAGATATGATGCAGTACCTGGCGAAGACCAGATGATCCTATATTCAATACGTTTACGACGGGTTACAAACTATTTGACTATTTTTCCAGATATGCAAGAACATTTAGATAACATATACCATTTTATCAGAACAGGGGAGAGACCAGACAGTATTCAAGAAGCCATGGCACACAGAAAGGTGGAGACTCAAAATATGATCTTACAGTTTTTGATAAATTGTTTAATAAGGGAACGAGACCAGCCCGGTTATAATAAAGAAGAGATGAGAGTTCTGACAAAATGGAGTGACAACATAGCCGATGGCAAGCATAGTAGACAGGCTTGTATAGAAGCCATGTACAGAAACATTCGTAAGGTAATTATAGACATACACGAAAGGGAAAGAGCAGAAAGAGAGGCCGATAGAGAAGTTGATGATGTAGTTTCAGAAGATGATGATATACCAATTGAAAACCCCGATAACGCGGATAAAATAGCGTACGTAGGTAGGGCGAGACCCTTTGACAAACCCATACGCCTAGAAAGCAAGAAACGTTTTCTTTCTCCCATACCAGAACAATTGTTCTCTTGAGCATTTATTCCAAACCACTGATAAAGTACTAAAACAACGAATAGGTTATAGTGAACTTAGCTCCATGCATGAACAGGAACTAGCTCGGTCAGCAGTACAATAGGCTGGCAATACTAGCGTATATAAAGATGATTCAGTAGCGCAAACATTTTTGAATCTTTCCCCAGACGAACAGCGTTTAGCTGGTATGTACATGATTCAACATCTCATTACATTGTATGAAAGTCAGCATTCTGATCCAGGTCCCCTATATAATATATTGGACGAGTTACTCCTAGGTAGATGGAGAGGCCTAGGTACCGATTTAATTAATGTCATTCTAGAACAGCGACACAAGTACAGAACTTTCCTGACTCCACATTTTGTTCCCGTTCCACCCCCAGTACGAAAAACTTTCTACATAGACAGACAGAATCCTTTGCGAGAAGTTCATCCAGTCCTGAGGGCAGATGATGCGCTTGAACGAGTATTCGTATACACACCCTTAACGAAAATGGAATTATTGGAAATGAAAAAATGAGTACCCTGTCACGATAAAGATCCAACAGGGTTTCACCGTGAATTAAAAGACATGCTCCACATGGGGGAGTATACGTATCCCGATATCCTTAAAATATTGAAAGTTCTGTTGCCTGCTGGCGTTTACGAAAAACTCAAAGAAAAAGAATGGGAGGTGGGAGAGAAAAAGATTGTTTGGGCAGAATTAGAAGACGAAGAAAATACGCGAGTCCCTGGTACTGGTCTTGGGGACAAAGCCAAAGCATTACCAGGATTATTAGTACAGGTCTTGCTGAGGTTATTGACAACTAAAAAGGAAGACTGGGATGAAATCTCAGCCTGCAAACAGAAACAAGATGAAGACACTAGCGATTTTTATTCCAGATTTGAGAAATGTTTTATTATTAATAGCGGTCTGAAGGAAAGTAGTGAATCATACCCACATCTTTTTGTGACCAAATTAGTAGAGAATTCCTTACTACAAGTCAAAAATAGAGTACTAAAGGTAGAGAGTACCTGGCAAGCTAATACCCCTTCCCAAATGTTACAAATGTTACAGTACCATCAAAACCGAATTAGAGAAGAACACGAACACGAACAGAGACGTATTAAAGACACGAAAATGAAAGTACTAGTTGCTCAGTCTGTCCCAGCTGACGGTCAGAAGAGGGGTACGACATCGTCCAGTCATCCTGCAGCTCCTGTTAAAGGGAACTGCAACTACTGTAAACAGCCAGGTCACTATATAAATGAATGTGCTGTTCTGAGACATAATATAGCTACAGGCAAAATGAAAGAAAGACCGCGTCCACCTAGACAAGAACATGTTCCACAAAATATTCCGCAGAACACGCAACCTCCACAGAATCCACAACAGACAGTAGCAGTACCCCAGCCTCAACCTATTGCTGCCACACAACATGTCACTCAACAAATGTACCAGTATGCTCAGTCAGACTACCCTGATTACCAGCAGTACTCATGAAACAGCCTAGAGAGGGAGGTTGGCTTGCCCCTTATCGAGGTTCCTGTAGATCAAGAGGGTCCCTATGTACATAGTCAGGTATTAGGGAAGGACAGAAAATTTTTGATTGACACAGGGGCGAGCAGAACTACCATCAGTCATGACGAGGTTCCAGGGGCACCCCTCTCAGGCTCACAGAATGTTTCCCTGGGATTTTCAGGAAAGCCTATTGTTAATGAAGTGTCAAAGCCAGTTTCCCTAGAAGTTGGTCCATTGTCCCGTACTACAGACTTGTTGCTTACGAAATCATGTCCTGAAAATGTGCTTGGTATTAAAACGTTGAAAGCACTAGGTGCAGTGATTTGTTGTTCTCCGGAAGGAGTGAGATTGTTTTTACGTGATTTTAAAGGTCATTATGTGTTGAGAGATTTCGATCCAAGACTTCAGAATGTTCCACAGCATTTATGGGCGCAAGGCCCAACTGATGTAGGTTGTATGCACATTACACCATACCGTGTTACTCTCAAACAAGGAGTTGTACTACCCCGAATTAGACAATACAAGTTACCACCTGATGCTGTAGTGGCTTTACTGAAAATTGTTGACGAGCTCATTGCACAAGGAGTAGTTGTAGAAACCGACTCCAATGTATGTAATTCCCCTATCATTCCAATTCTTAAACGAACTGACCCAAATGCACCACCGGTCTACAGATTGGTGATTGATCTTCGAGAATTAAATAAATGCATTATACCGCACTACCCTGTGTTCCCCGACATTTCGTCACTATTGACTGCTATTGACTCAGAAGCTGTGTTCTTTACTGTAATCGATCTCAAGAACGCCTTCTTTAGTGTCCCCATTCACCCGGAAAGCCAATATCTTTTCGGTTTCTGTTTAAATGGCCGGAGCTTCAAATTTGCACGTGCTCCTCAAGGATTCACAGAAAGCCCTAGTATCTACAGCCAAGCTTTAAAACGACAACTTGACTGTATTCACATGCCTACTGACACTGCCCTACTCCAATATGTTGATGATCTGTTAATTACAGCACGGACCGAACGTGATTACGAACGTGCATCACTGACTGTCTTGTATTTCTTGGCCGAAAAGGGGCACAAGGTGTCCCCTTCCAAGCTACAATTCTGTGCCCAGCAAGTGGTATACCTTGGACACTTGCTGTCCAAGAGGGGTAGACAGTTGACACCTGACCGTATCCAGTTAATTGCACATCTTCCACAACCCAAGACACAAAAGGAAGTACGGGCCTTCATTGGCCTCACTCTTACTGCAGACAATGGATTCCCCAGTACGCATATCTAGCAAAGCCACTCATACAGTTGACAACACAGGAGGCAGCGACTTCGACTGTCCTCCCTTGGACTCAGGAACATACACAAGCTTTTGACGAACTGAAGAAAGCCCTATGTCAAGCACCTGTTTTAGCGACACCATGTTACAGCAAACCTTTTACACTTTTTGTTACTGAACGCGATGGCACAGCATTATCTGTTCTGACACAAGATCAAGCAGGAAAACACAAGCCTTGTGCTTATTTTTCTAGTACATTGGATCCAGTAGCCCAGGCTCTGCCTGCGTGCCTGAAATCAGTTGCAGCAACAGCTTTAGCTATCAGACAAAGTGACTCAATAGTGTTAGGACATCCCCTGACAGTACAGGTTCCACATTCCGTGGAAGTTCTCCTAAACAGGACACAGACTCAGCACTTGACCATAGCAAGATTGACAGGATATGAATTGACACTGTTTCAGCCACACATCGAGATCAGACGTTGCAATACATTAAACCCTGCTACACTGTTACCGTCAAGCACAACAGACCCTACACCACATGACTGTGTGGAAGTCATTGACACAATTACGAAACCAAGACAAGACTTGACAGACATTGCCTTACCCGATCCGGACCTGACACTTTATGTGGATGGTTCATGTATGAGAACAAGCACAGGAGAATTAGTGGCCGCATATGCTGTGACCACTGATACTGAAGTCATAGAAACACATCGTATTGACACACTGTCTGCTCAAGCAGCAGAGCTCATTGCTCTGACCCAAGCCTGTATACGAGCCAAGAACCTGAAAGTAAACATATACACAGATTCACAGTATGCATTCGGAGTCGTACACGACTTCGGTGTTCTCTGGCAAGAGAGAGGTTTTTTGACCTCCCACGGAGCCAAGATACAGCATGGTCCCCTCATTCAAGCTCTGTTAGAAGCAATACATTTGCCTACAGCCATAGCCATCATGAAGTGCAAAGCACATACTAAGGTCACAGACACAATTTCCCAGGGTAACGACCTGGCAGATCGAACAGCTAAACTTACAGCTCAGACTCAAACAGACATACCGACTGACATGACAAAGACTGAAGTAACGCCACTGACACATTGCATGACAGTCAGGGATCCCACACAAGATGTACTCGACATACAGACACATGCCACTCCGGACGAAATCAAGAAATGGACTGAACAAGGAGGGGTCCAGACAGATCAGGGATGGATGACAAAAGGCAAAGCTACGTGGTTCCTCCCTGACTCCATGGTTCAAGCTATCATAAATACAGCACATAGTCCAGCACACTTAGGAGAAAAAGCCATGTTAGACAGCATACAGAACATCTGGTTCAACAAGCATTTACGTGCAGCAGCGAAACAGAAAGTGCGTACCTGCATGATCTGTTGTCAGTTCAACCCAGGCAAAGGCATTCCCGTGGAACAAGGTGGATTTCATCCTCCGGACCATCCTTTTGAGGTCCTCCAGATGGATTATATCCAGATGGACCGATGCCGAGGATTCAAGTATGTCCTCGTAGTCGTATGTGCCCTTTCCCGATGGACAGAAGCTTACCCAGTCCCAGATTACTCAGGCGGAGGGCGGTATGTGTGGTGTTCTTGGTGGTATACCGTCCGCCCTGGGCATCGCCAGATTTTCCGGCTTTGTTTATCAAATTGGTTCAGGATTTGCGCTCGAGATACGATAAAATGGTTGTCGTTGGGGACTTCAACTACCACTGGGAAAAATATCCCAAAGAGGGACAAGCACTACAGATTGAGGAGGCTATTTCCTCCTTGGATTTCACCCAACAGGTGAAGGGACCGACACACGAGAAGGGACATGTGCTTGATTTAGTCTGGACCACCATGCCAGCCCAGGGTGTTACAGAGATCTTGCCTTGTGCCTGGTCTGACCACTTTTTAATAAAGGGCAGAATTGTACTGAAAGGCCATTTGTCCAAGTCGGGGGAAGGTTGGAAAATGGCCCGGAAGTGGAGAAATTTTGATGGGGAAAAAATGGTCCATCTCCTAGAACAGTTTCCTTCAGTAAAGGAGCAGGATGCTAACATTGATGCCCTCTGTGGTCACCTTCAGCATAAACTGAGGAGCGCCATTGATTTGGTGGCACCCCTTTGTAGGGTGAAGAAGGTGGAGAGAGGAGCTGGGGCCCCTTGGTACAATGATTCCCTACGGGATATGAAACGTGGGGTGAGGAAGAAAGAACGGGCATGGAGAAAAGAGTATGACGCCACGGCTAAGAAAGAATACGTTTCTTCCTTGGCGAATTACAAACTAGCCATCCAAACCAGGAAGGCTGCTTTCTTCGAGGAAAGAATAGTTGCAGCTAGAAATCCACAGAAGGAAATCTTTCGGGTCCTGGCGGAGCTCAGGATAAATAAAGAGCAAAGTACTGAGTTCACCCAGGAGGACTGCCAGAGGTTCCAGGATTTCTTCGTGAATAAGATCTCCAATATTCTGGGAGAAATTGCTGCAACTACACCCCTCGAATGTCCTTGCACATTGGACCTTACTGCCCCGCCAGATATCTCACCACTAGTTGAGTTCTCCCCAATTTCAAAGCAGGAACTATTTAAGATCATGGACCGAGTCAAATCGGGTTCCCTGGTGGATCCATGCCCTCCTGATGTGTTCAAGTTGGCACTGCCAGGAATTGAGGAAGAGGTTTTGCAGTTGCTAAATACCTCCCTTCACTCAGGACAGGTCCCTCTAGCTTTTAAAGAGGCTCGCCTGATTCCTCTGCTAAAGAAACCCGGATCGGACACGAAGTGTTTGAAAAACTTCCGACCCATCTCCCAGTTGCCTTTCCTGGCTAAGGTGATCGAGCAGCATGTGTTAGCACTACTCTCAGGCCATCTAGAGAGCAAAAACTTGCTGGAGTCCAATCAGGCAGGGTTCCGTGCTAACCATAGCACGGAATTAGTCATGTTATCAATCCTGGATGAACTAAGAACTCGGGCTGATGTAAAAACACCGAGCGCCCTGGTACTACTGGATCTCTCCGCGGCTTTTGATACCGTGTGTCATGAACAGCTTTTGTCGCGGTTGAGATCTTTTGGTATCAGGGGAACAGCACTTGCATGGCTTACATCATTCTTGCAAGGCAGGACACAAAGAGTACAGTTGGGAGATTTACTTTCCACCTCTGCTCCCATCACCTGCGGGGTTCCACAGGCATCTGCCCTGTCACCATTACTCTTTAATATTTACCTGCAGCCATTAATCGCCCTCCTGAACAGGATGGACTGCCTCGTATACAACTACGCCGATGATACCCAGATAATCATCCGGCTGGATGATGGCCCGGGAGTGTCCACCAGGTTGCAAGACATACTTAAAGCCACGGTCAACTGGATGTCCGAGAATTCCTTGAAAATCAATCCGGATAAGACGGAAGTGTTGCCCATCTCCATCTCGGGCAACCCCTGGAGCGAGAAATATTGGCCTGTGGAGCTGGGTGTACCACCAAAACCGGCGACTGCAGTCAAAAGTCTAGGCCTATACGTGGATGACAAACTATCCATGAAAAAACAAGTCACTACGGTAGTAGGTACTTGTATAGGCCTGATACGACAATTAAGGAAGATCTCTGCATTACTTTCATTCTCTACTCTGAGACACGTGGTCTCAGTCACAATTCTGGCTAGGGTGGACTACGGGAACTCCCTGTATATAGGTTTACCTCAGCGGCTGCTGGATAAACTACAGGGGGTTATGAATGATGCAGCCAGGCTGATTTATAAGAAACCTAGGACTGCCCACTCTTCCCCCCTGATGCAGGAGCTACACTGGCTTCCGATTCGGCAGAGGGTTGTATTTAAAGGCCTGTGCATCGTACACAAGACGCTGTATGGTAAAGCACCAAGATATCTGAAATCCCGCCTATCCCATACATACCAGGCAGGACCTTGCGCTCGTCGGACGCTACCCTCCTGTCCCAATCTCGGTTCAAACTAGCCACGGTGGGGGGACGTGCTTTCTCTAACACACTCCCAGCTTTGTGGAACAAACTGGCCCCAGAACTTAGGAAGGAAAGCAATCTGCTATCCTTCAGGAAAAAATTAAAAACTGTACTTTTTAAGCAAGCATGGTGCAGACCCTAGGCGCTCTACTGGGATCAAGTGAATGCCATACCTCACGTCGTAATCTGGACAAAACAGCGCTTAGAGACCCCGGTGGTTATAACGCGCTATATAAGTTAAATAAATAAATAAATAAAATAAATTACACTGCTGTAACCACTGCCAAGCAGCTGGTTCGTGAATTCTTTCCGCGATACGGCTTGCCCCGTGTCGTGTACTCAGATAATGGACAGCCATTCTCGTCCGAGCTCATGAAACAAGTATCACTCCTGTTAGGTTACCAGTGGAAATTTCACTGTGTACGACACCCTGAAGCAGCAGGTCTCGTTGAGAGACATAATCAGACTCTGAAAACACAGTTAGCGAAAGTCTGTGCAGAAAAAGGTGTAGATTGGATGGTAGCCTTGCCGGTTGCCCTCTTTTACATGCGAATGGTAGCTCATTCCAGAACAGGGCTATCCCCGTACGAAGTGGTCTTTGGCAGACCACCGAATATGTGGGGGACGCCTATGCCGCGTAAGATTGCAGATGTTGAAAGTAATATGCTGACAGATTACCTGGCTTCCTTGATGTCTGCACTACTATCTTGTCGTTCACAGGTCGCGGCTGCCTTCCCGGACAACACCCAAGTGAAACCGCATGAAATCGTTCCTGGCGACCTGGTGCATATAAGAAATTTCGACCGATCAAGCCCTCTGGAGCCCAGGTGGAAGGAACCGAAACTGGTGTTGATGACCACGAGGACCGCAGTAAAGATCGAAGGACGAAAAGGCTGGATCCATTCCAGCCACATCAAACGCTTTCATGGACTGAAACCAGAGACTGTTCCCAAGGACTGCCCCGTTTCCGACACAGACTCTAAACTCCCCCTGTTAGAGAAAACTCTGCAACAGGAGTATAAATTAAAATTGAGGTCTAGTAAGTCAGACAGCGTTTAATTGTTTAAGTCCCCCTCGGGTGAAGCGGTTAGACAGGTTTCTGACATGTATGAGATAGACCCCAATAGTCAGACAGATAGACAGAAAGTCAAGAAAATGAAATACTGTAAAGATCTGCGAAGCCGATGCATCATAACATTACTTTTTATGTTTTTTCTGAGTATTACGATCATATGTATAAGCTGGACATTACATATTTTCTTTCCTCTTGGTTCACATGTACATTCTTCTTCTAATGACACCATCGAGCATACTTTTAGTGACCTGCCACCACACGAACTGTCCTATCGTTTAGCACTGCGCAACAACACTTTTATCCGTATGTTACACCATTCACATCAGACCAGCAATGCTACGAATTGCTGGGTATGTGGCTGACTCCCTCCCTATCAGAAATACAAGGGAGCTCTGCCCCTCTATCCTTACCCGTTTACACATAATGGTTCGTGCGGTGCATGGTTTACATTAATGTCATCTTTAGACAGTGAGTCCAAAGTTTCCCAAGGCAATTGGATATGGGGAAATCTGAATACAGTTATGAATAAAGCATGTTTTCTAGACAAGGACGGCCTTCCCCAAAGGACAGGGACCGATCTAGAAAATGAAGTATATGGATTAGGGAATTTTACCCTCAATCTCATGATTCTGAACGTTCAATCCGAGACCAATTCGGACTTGCCGTTTATAACAGTTTTACCAGTAACAGGCGAATTATGCGTCAGAAAGAATGGTTCAGTACATCTAGGACACAGCGATTGTAATACTGTGGTCGAATTCAGTGATAAAGGAAAGTCTACTTTCAAAGCTTCCCGCCACTCTTATTTTATTTGTGGTCAGACAGCTTATGTACGTCTGCCCTTAGATTGGGATGGAACGTGTTACCTTGCGTTCCTATTACCACCTGTTTTTCTAGCCCCATCTGATTATCATCGAAATTCACATCTTGTGCATATAAGACATAGAAGGGAGATCAAGTCCCCAATTGTCGATCAGACTGAGACAACGTGGGAACAATATACAGATTTCAATAAAGGATTCTTTTTCTTTGTAGGTCCTGTCCAAAACAGTAAACTGATACGCAAATTAACCAGAACTCTTGAAGCAGTAGTGAATGAGACTACTTCTGCCTTAGGTAATTTGACCGAAGAGCAGTCTGCTATGAGACTTGTTGTTCTTCAAAATCGCCTTGTCCTTGACGTCATCCTGGCCGATAGGGACGGGGCTTGTACAGTGATCGGATCTAGTTGTTGTGTGTTTATTCCTAATAACGCACCATCAGTATATAAAGCAATTACAAGGCTTCATGAGATAGCTCATCAGATGCACCAGAATCCAGGCACCTGGACATGGTCCGGCTGGCTCTGGAGTGTGATATCCGCCTGGGGATGGAAAGTACTGTCATTCCTAGGAATAATACTGCTCATAGTATTCAGTTGTTGTCTCTGTCTGCAATGTGGGCCAGCGATTTGCGGCTTGTGCGCCACGTCATGTATTCCCCGTCAAAGTCCACGTTCCCGTTCCCGAATGAAGAAAGATGAGCAAATGATGTTATATGAACAGATCGATGGTCTCATGAAAATAGATATATCCTGAAGGGCGCCGTAGGGGCCAAGGAGGGAATGAGGAAATAGAAATTTTTAGGTAGCCAGTGTGACCCCCACTCGCACCCTAACCATGCACCCATGTCCCATGTATGTAATGTAATTTCCTTCCTGTGCCTGCCATGAAGACGCATATGCATTTGCGTCCAACGTTAACATGTCAGTTATTCAGTTCTCCAAGAAAACCACGTTAGTTTGGCTTTTAGGCCTATGGTGCCAACGTCTTTACATGGTACACTTTTAATATTGAAATGCACACGTTCTTCACGTTTTCCTGGCTCAGTCGAGCCAGGCCCTTAATTGAGGCTCCGAGTCTCTTCTGCCTCTGAAAGCTACAGTTTAGGTATACATCCCTGACCTTTACCTTACTTCCTGCTCAGACGAGCGGTGCCCGGCTCGGCCTGGCCTGCCTGCCAAGACGGTATTTTGCCTACAAGTTATCTGTTCAGCCTCCGCAAAAACACATTCCAGTTCAGTGAAATAGGTAAACATATTCCAGCCTGCAGAGCAAAGGGCCTAGCTTTCCTGTCCCCTTGCACGTAATTTACTGCACCCGTTACCATGGTAGACCCATGGCCCCCGCGCTTTGCATGAAGAACTATAGACACGCACTAGCATTCAGTATTGAACGGCCTCTGCCCGAGAGACCTTTTACTTCAGACAACACATCCTCCAAACATAAGATATCAGATATGTTATAGGTGCAGGTCGTTCTGACACCCCAGACACCAGACTCCTCTACTAGTGCTAAAGTCAAGCCCCTCAGCTCTCCCCAGTTACACGTCATGCTCAGTTGCGCACGCATCCAGGGTAAAAGTTTCTGCTGACCCTGCAGAATTTCTCTATGCATCCACCCACCTATGACACTTCTGTGACGTTTCCTGCACACACCTCCGTGTACGCCCCTGTACACGCCTTCTTTTACGCACATGTGTTCTTATCTTCTCTCTTTTCACTTGTTACGCCTACTGTATTCATTTCCATTATACAGTTTTACTATATATAATGTGTGATGTTAATAAAATGTTGAATATCCCTTCCTGAACCTTAGTGGTGATGGAACCTGATGTCCAGTATCTCGAGATACTTAATTAAAGCCCGTATGACTCAGATACCACGGACTCTGCCTCTCATTTTTGAGCTATCTTTATTGTCATGTAATGTATAGAAAAATAGTCCGGTAAAAAAGAATGAGCAGTATACTCCTCAACCATCCTCCCTGACCAATAACCTAGCACACACAAAAAGGGAAAAGAAGGTAAGTGTAAAAAAAAGGAACTCACCCTCTGTAGGAAACTCTAAGTGGTTTTAAAAATGCTCTCCCCTCCTACATATTGGCATGCTTCATCATTGGGCATGCTACAACACCCCCAGGCAGACCAACGTCCAGGTGGAGCAATGTGTTTTTTTGTGGTTAATAAACAAGTACTACTAGGGATACACTGTGCAGAATGTCATTAACACTACTTTAAGGGATTCCCTCTCTGTTTCATTCTAATTCGGCTAGGCAGGGTTATTAAAATAGCCTGGAATGAATGAGGGTGATTATTGCCCCATCATTCTATCTGCAGTTAACATGTTTCGGCCTGTCTACCACTGTTCTGGGTCGTTGGCCTTCATCAGGACTCACATCCCTCTACTCATACACAAATATGGCCCTTCCTTGTCAATAAGTCTAGTAATAGGTGGAGGTAGAATCTTATGCAGTGACCTTACTTGCCTCTTCAGGTAACATAATCAGTGATTACCTGTAAGTCTTTACAATATCAATCCACTTCTATAAGAGGTTGAAATGTACATATTTGCAGCATCAAAAACAGTTCGAACTATGGTCAAGTGCCCAATCAGTAAAGTTTCCATACTCTGAATTTAAATGGCCAAGTCCCAATGCGAATGACAGACTCTTAAGTTTCTTACCCTGATCGCCAACGCTACTCTCTAAAACCGGGGTATGAGTGGGAGAGTCGCCCTGTAGTCACACACTGGGTGGGAACAAAACACTTCAGTCACAATACCTGTGTTTATATATGTAAGACAACTGGTGTCAAATACTGTGTTATATTAAAGAGGCCAATGTTTTTAGACCAATGATGAGCGGTGTGTATATCACTGCCCCCTTATGCGTAGTTGTGGTTGTACTGTTAGTTACAAGCAGTGTATACAGACCACTAACAAACCAAATGGGTCATTCTGTCTGCTTGCTCATAGTGTAGCCAAATAAACAATGTAGAAAATTCCAGTGTGGTGATGCCATGAAAGGTGGATCACAAAATATTAACAAGCATTGGTAAAACCATTAGGTCTCACCTATTTAAAAGCTATTGAAGCAACAACATGGACAAGGGGGTGAGAGACGAAGGAGCAACAAGGAAGGCAGGGGAAGAAGAAAACAGTACCTCAATCACAGCATGGAGGAGGAGCTTTGCGCGCATCCGAGATGGCCGCGTGAGCACAGGGCTCCCGGGACCCTCGCCGCCTTCCGCATCTATCCTGAACAAAATCCTGATTATGAAGACAGGTTATTGGAGATGAAACTCGGCTGATAGACTAGCTGCTTTCAAAAATTGATTCGGACTTCGGGAACCACCACTACGACATCCTGAACTTTTGAGGCCCACCCCATGGCGACGCCTGGGGCTTGAGTCGTTGAGACGCCCAGGCAGTAGTTGAACAACAACGACCGCGGGGCTCTGCTCATTGCCTTGGAGTTAACTTTCGGTTTTGCTTTTGGGTCTTTGGCCTTATCCTATCTTAAGATCGATCTGGTTGCCCGAGGTCTAGCCGAGCGCTGTGAATCCACTGTGTGCCAACGGTCGCAAGTCTTTGTGTGCTGAGTTGCTGGTGCCTGCCTTTGAAGACTCCGTGGGTTTGGCCGCGAAGGGCCATTTTCACCCGGTCTCACAGGCCCCTCGGGGGCACATTGCCCAACATGGCGGGCAGGCCCGACAACGAGAAGCAAAAAACCAAGACGCCTCTTCGGGGGGGAATCATCCAAACGAATGTCATGGATCGATATACCCAGCCCAAGGGGTCCCCCGGTGGTACGAACAAGACCCTGGAAGAGGCAAAAGAAGACCCGGCTGCGATGATCGATTTGACTCTACAGGATGTCATGGGCGCCATTGCTGGTATTAAAACTTCCATTGGCCAGCAATATGAGGCTCTCGCCCTTAACCTCGACACCGTGTCCATTGACCTCAATTTGATTAGAACGGACTTATCAAAGACTAATGAGAAGGTCAAATCCTTAGATCTGAAGACCTCCAGCCTCACGACCGATGTGTCCGGCTTACAGACAGAGGTCGGAAATCTGCGATCCTCCAATGATCTCATGGCTCGTCGACTTGAGGATTTTGAAAATAGGGCCAGACGCATTAATGTACGTATTATTAGGGTCCATGAAAAATCGGAAACTCCCGCTGCAGATCTCCTTGTTGAGGATCTCATCCTAAATTACCTCGCCCCCAAAGGCCTAAGTAAACTCTTTGCTGTTGAGCGTGCGCACCGAGTGCCGGGTGGGAAGCCGAAGCCGGGTGCCCCTCCGAGGCCGATTATCGCCAGAATTTTCAACTTTAGAGACAGAGACGCTATCCTGCAGGCATCGCGGGTGGGCGGCCCAGTGAAGTTTGAAAACACAACAGTGAGCTTCTACCCAGACTTTACCCAGTTTGTTCAGAGGCAGAGGATGGGGTTTTAGGGAGTGAAGCGATGTTTGAGAGACATGGGCTTGAAATACGCCATGCTATTTCCAACCAGGCTCCGTGTCGAATACGAGGACCAGAGGTTTTTCTTTGATCGCCCCGAGGGAGTGAGTGACTGGCTGGATACATTACCAATGCGGAGCGATCGAACGGAACACTCGGGTGGAGCGGAGGGTGGCGTGCCGGAGCAAGAATAACAATGACAATGTGGTTCCTGATTTCCGAACAATTACCATAACATGCAGCTTGGTTCGACGTCTTTCATACTTATGTAATTGTCGGTGGCACAACCGAGGGAGGCGGGGGGAGTGGGGCTCTTTCCTCCTCTGGGTTTCTTTTTGTAGACTAGTTTAATGTTTGGGCGACAGGAACACTGCAAGTTGGGGTGGCTTTAGAGTCTAACGCAGGGGTGCAGGGTGGGGGGTATTGTAACGGGTCCATGTTGGGGGGTGGAGGGGGGGGTTTGGGTATGTTTTATTTTCTCTCAAGGCAATGTATTGTTTTATTTTTGGATCTGGGTACTGTGTTCGCTATGGGGTGGATTCTGCATTCATTTCCGGGATGGGGGTAGTGGGTTGAAACTACTGTGTTGGAATGTCAATGGGTTGGGGGATAGGATAAAGCAGGGAGTAGTGTTGCAACTGCTGAGATGCCTCTCCCCTGACGTTGTGTTGTTGCAGGAGACGCACTTGATTGGAAACTCTTGTCACGCTATGAATCGGCGAGGATATCGTCTCGCTGCACACTCTGGGTTCACTACTGGTTCTAGGGGCGCAGGCATCCTAATTAAGAACTCTCTCCCCTTGGATATAGACAACATGATCCTTGATGACAGGGGGCGCTACGCTGCTCTCACAGGGAGGTGGGAGGGGAGGACTGTCTCGCTGATTTCTGTATATGTCCCGCCTGGTCTACAGACCTCGACTTTTGCTGATCTTGGGCGTGTGGTACTGGGACTTCCGGATGGTATCCTTGTTATGGGCAGAGATTTCAATTTGGTTGTCTCCGGTAGTGTAGATCGCCACCCCCCCAGAGACCTCACTAGGTCACAGTCTTGGTTAAGTGGGTTTTTGGAGACACTGGGTTTGGTAGATTGTTGGAGGTTGATGCATCCGGGACAGGTACAATACACCTTCCACTCTGGTGCCCATGGCAGTCTCTCTAGACTTGATTATGTTTTGATGCCGGCGGCACAGGCCTCCTCTGTCAGGATAATTAGGCCTCTGGCCCGGGGTATATCAGACCACTCCCCACTGTGGCTCCAGATCGGCACTAGTATGGGTACCGAGGGACGAGTTGCCCCGATCAATACCTTCACAACCCCAAAACTCGTGCTGAGTTGATTAAGTCCTTGGATCAGTACTTTGCTGAGAACGAGGGATCTGTGTCCTCTTCTGTTTCACTGTGGGAGGCATTTAAGACAGTCATTCGAGGACAGGCATTATTGGTAATCGCTGGAGCCAAGAAAAGTAAAAATGAGGAGGTGGTCCGTTTAGAGACTGAAATAACTGTACTAGAAAGGGATTTGGAACTAGATGTAACTAGTGACAAGCTTCATGCCCTTAGCCTCAAACAACTTGATTATAGGGCCCTAGTCACAGATGCCGCTAAAGTCATGAGTAGAGAGCAGCAGGGCAGACTGTATGATGTGGGAGATAAGGCAGGGAAGCTGATTGCTTGGCTGGATAAAAAGGAGAGGGCGAGTCGTGTGGTGCCTGTGATTGAGAAACCTGATGGGGTGTGTGTGACTGACCCGACTGAGATTGTCGAGTGTTTCGCGGAACATTTCCGGAATGTGTATTCCCCAGTCTCCAATAGACCGGAGGAAGACTCTCACCTGTTGCTGCATGACATTGCATTGTCTCGCCTGTCGGATTCAGATAGGGACCTAATGGAAGCTGCAATCTCAGCTGATGCGGTGGCCGTCGCTATTCGCTCGGCGCGCTCGGGCAAGGCTATGGGCCCTTATGGTCTTTCCATCAAACTCTACAAGTTGCGCCCTGTCAAAATGGCGCCGTATCTCCGTGATATGTTTCTAGAGTCACGAGACATCAGCTCCCTTCCTCGTGATCAGCGTCTTGCTACCATCGTTGTGGTCCACAAGGAGGGGAAACCGCTGGATCGCTGTGCGTCCTACAGGCCCATTTCGCTCTTAAACGCTGAACCAAAGATTCTCGCTAAAAGTAATTAGTGACTTGATTCACCCGGATCAGTCCGGTTTTATCCCACACCGCAATACAGCACTTAACCTGAGGCGCTTGCACGGCGTTCTAGCGAGGGCGGCGTCGCTGCATGAGCCGGCCATTTTGGCTTTCTTGGACGCTACGATGGCCTTTGATACGGTGGAGTGGCCCTACCTCTGGGCTGCTCTTGCGAAATTTGGTTTCGGTCCCGGTTTTATCGGCTGGGTGAAACTTTTGTATGAGGAACCATTGGCGCAGGTGGTAGTGAATGGTAGAGTGTCTAAGCCTTTTGTTCTCGGGAGGGGTACGCGGCAGGGCTGTCCGTTGTCCCCACTTCTTTTCGCCCTTGCCCTGGAGCCTCTGGCTGCCTGGCTCCGATGGGAGCCTTCGATGAAGGGTATTCAGTGGACCCCGGAATTAGAGGATCGTATATCGCTTTATGCAGACGACATTTTGTTGTACCTCACGTCCCCTCGTATGTCTTTGAATGTATTGTTTGATGTGCTCACCTCGTTTGGAAGGAACTCCGGCCTTGTGATCAATTGGACCAAGTCCTGTGTGTATGTGCTTTCGGGTAATACCCCCCCACTCCCACGCGATGTCCCATCCAGGTGTCGCAGATGGGATTTAAGTACTTGGGGATTTTCATAACTTCAGATCCTGTGGCTCGTTACGATCGTAATCTGCGTTCTCCTCTTCAGAGGTTAAAACCTGACGTGGCGGGTTGGCTCAGGCTATCGCTTTCACCACTTGGGCTCGCAGCTCTTTTTAAAATGATGTCCTTACCGCGATTTCTATACTCGCTCCAGAATACATTTGATGGTTTTTCGGCGAGTTATTTTCGGGAGGTGGAGAGTCTGCAGAGAAAATTGAGCTGGGATGGACGCTCGCGTATTGCCCTCGCCAAGCTCACACTTCCCTGGTACGACGGAGGTATAGCACTTACGGATATCAGGCGATATTATTGGGCCTCACAGTTGGGAGCGATTAACCATGGAATGTATGGACCAGCCTCTAACCCTGCATTCAAGATGGATAAGTACTTGTTACCGGGTGGGGACTATAACAGGGCCCTTTATTCTAAAGCAGCGGGAAGGGAACTTTCGGGACCCACCAAGATAGCGGTACGAGTGTGGCATGATGCGAATGCGGCAACGGGATGGAGGGATCAACTGAGCCGCGCGACTCCGCTTTACGCATCTGAAAGACTGGGTTGCCTGTGGAAGACGAAAGGATTTGAAAAGTGGGATATGATTGGTATTAGTAAGGTGAGTGATCTGTGGGTCAAGGGTAAAGTCAAGATCTTCGAGGCACTGAAGGTAGAGTATGAGCTGAGTGATAGGGAATTCTTCGGTTATGCACAGATTACCCACGCATTGAGTTTGGTTTTTCCTGAGGGTACTGATATCCCCGAATCCTCCCCACTAGAAGATCGGGTGCTTGACGGATACATGCCCGACAGCACTATTTCTTTGATATATAAGAAATTGATCAATAATCGAACGGATCTGTTGGTGCGGCTCAGGGAGGTTTGGACCACCGATGGTTTAGAGTTGGATGAAGAGGACTGGCAGTCGGCGCTATGCTCGCCTAAGGAGATCGCGATTCCGGCCCGTCTCCGACTCGTTCAATTTAAAATCCTACACCGGATATATGTAACTGGTCCGCGCTTGATTCGTATGGGTTATTCAGTGGACGAGTTATGTAGGCGTAGTTGTGGACTCGTTGGAACCTTCCTTCATATCATTTGGGAGTGTCCGGAGGTGGTGGTGTTCTGGAATCGTGTACATGCTGTGATGGAAAGAGTCACAGGTGTGGCATTATTACCCGAAGCCAGGCATTGCCTGTTGAATGTATGGGAACCAAATGACTATGATGTGGCACAGACGCAGTGGGCGACCCTTGGGAATATGATTGCTAAGAGAGATATCGCGCAGAAGTGGGGCTCCCAGCGGCCGCCCACGGTTTTGGCATGGAAGGAGAACATGGACTGGTGTATGTTTAGGGAGAAGACGGTGTATGTGGCACGGAGTAGACCGAGGAAATGGAATAAAATTTGGAGCCAGTGGAACTCCTACCGTGGGAATATATGTACGCCTCCATTCGTGGAGACCCCAGAGGTTTCCCTTTCCCCCTGATCCGGCGTTCCAAGTCTGGTGCATCTTTTATGATAACTGATTTTGTCCCCTCACTGGCCCCCCCCTTGCTGCAATGATGTTTGTATTATACTGTACTGCAGTTACACTCCTTCTTGAACACGGATCCGAATGTATTGTCTTATTGCCTTGTATCTAAGTTCTTTTTCTTTAATAAAATAAAAATTATACCCCCCAAAAAAAATCACAGCATGAGCAGTTAGGAGGCTGTGGAAATTTGAGAAATTGATGTACATAAACAGCGTTCATTATTCCATTTTCCCGCTCCTCTCCCTGTAAGCACCATGAATACCGTAAACTATTGACCGCATCACTCTGCCAGTAAAAGCCCGCACCCATATGTACATGACAGCCATTTTAGGCACCCTGGCCTTTTTTTTCCCTGCTCATTAGAATCACCGGCTTCCCTTCTGCGCGTATCTGAACCCCCCTCCCTCTCTCACATGCATAGACTATGAAACCCTCTCCCTCTGCGCGACCCTGCCCTGAAAGGCAACCCTCCTGCTTGACCCACGCAAACCCCCCCATTCCCTCTTGGAGAGGCACCCTTTGCCTTAGCTGACATAGCCCTCCCCAGCTGCACCTGACTGTCCCCGCTCTCTCACGCATAAGTCATAAGATCTCTCTCTCTCTGTGCGACTCTGTCCCTGTACACACCCTGGCTCCCCCTCCCTTCTCCCTCACACGGGCAAGTCATAAACCTTCTTCTTCTGCAAGACCCTGTCCTTGGGAGTCACGGCCGCGCCTGACCAGCACCTCCTCTCCTTTCATGAATAACCCATCTGTTAGTAAACCCTCCCTCTGCGATTGACTGTCCACACATGTCTGAGGTCATCGCCTAAGCCAGGAGATACTGTTTACTGCTTATTGTATGGAATCACTCCTCTTCAAAGGACCCACTATTGATCCTGGGCACCCCACCCCCTGGGCTATGATCAGGCGCACACATCCTAAAAGTTGGCGGAACACTCAGCTGCGTGATTACCCTCCCCTCTTATCAGCAGGTCAAGGGTCCCTATTGTGAACATATGTGGGGTAGGATTGACACGAGGATCATGGGGATGTCCTTTCCGTGTTTCACAATGTCATGATTGTAATGCTAAGTGTTCTGTAAAGTATAAAAGACGACGTTGCAGCTCACTTGTTAGAGCACCTCCCGAAAGACACTGTGTTTCGTGTCCGAAATGACAGGCTCTCCTCATGATTAATAAATCCTGTTCTTGTGACTCCTGCTTCCAGCGCCCGTCTCTTTATTTGGTAACTATTCAGAATGGAAACTAAGAGGCGTCTTGCGCCAGCCATCCGGGCATCGATACTAGTATGGACCCACATTTTACAATTGGCGTCCCAACGCGGGGTCCATCAGTGACATGAGGTCCAGTAAGAGAGATCCAGACGATGAGGTGAATATCTAAATGATCGGAGTATACCTGCCTTGAGAGGGCCCTCGTCCGGCTGCCGATTAAATGAACTTCACCGATTCTGAACGGACCTCTCTCGAGTGACCTACTGTCCTGACTGGAATCCCACAGGAATGCTGCATAGAATAAGAGAACGATCGGGCGCTGGAAGGGGAAGACGAAGAACTATCAGCATGGTCCGGTCCGGGTAAGATTAAGTAGGGTGTTTTTACGCCTGATTGGTAGGGTGGTTCTATCCACCTGATTGATTGTATTGGAATCGGTATTTGAATACTGATATTGTTGTTATTGGTTCATTTAGCTTTGGATGCTACTTGAAATATTGGTTCTCTTCTTGAGAACGAGACATTCTCTGTTTGCAAACAGCGGTGAATAGGAACGTTCGCCCCTCTTTGCAGATAGAGAAGGGTAGGTAATGCAGACTTTTGTCCCCGTTGTAATCCGTCATGCCTACTTTTCTCCCCACTGATTGTTTGGAATCGACTAATAATCGATTGTTGCTCTTTGAGATCTTCCCTGTCTACAAACAGAGACGAATAGAAATATTCTGTCTTCCTTTATGGATAGCGAAGGGCAGGTAATGCAGACGTTTGTCCCCGTTGTAATCCGTCATGCCTGTTTTTCTCCCCACTGATTGATTGGTTGCCTGGACATTGTTGTTCCAGGAATTGTTTCGTTTGATGTATTTTCTATTTGCAAACAACGTGGAATAGAAATATTCTGTCTAGTCTTTGCAAGTAGTAAAGGGTAGGTTATGCCCCTTTGTGAATTCGTCAGTACTACCCACTCCCCACTGATTGTTTATTTGGGGGGTAGCTCGCATGGTCCGTACAGGAGGCTACCCTTATGGAGGACATATGCTCCCCACTCATGGGCCATTTAGTGGAAGTAGACCATCTGGTCCGTCCAGGAGGCTACCCTAGTAAGTGGAAGTACATCGTTTGGTCTGTCCAGGATGATACGCTAATGAAGGAATATATGTTCCCCTTTTGATCGATAATCTAGTTCCACCCCGGACCATTTATTGGAGGTAACTCGTCTGGTCCGTCCAGGAGTGCCCCTAATGAAAAGGACACATAAAAATATGAAGTGATCACCGTACCCTATTAACAAGAAACTTTAGCTCGAAACACGCTAAGGAAAAGAAGAATAAAAATAAAAAGAAATCAGGCTAAGTCAGTAACCCCCTGATGAGCTTTTGACTTCACTAAAAATAAGAAACATTAGAAACAGTTCGTAATAAGAAATATAAAATGGCAAAAAATTTGACAGCAAGACAGCCACGAGGTAGCTAGGTTCCGCTGCCTACTCCTGCTCCAAACATGTCTGCCTCATTGCCCACCACGCCCAAATAACGGTCACCTGAAATAGATACAAATCAATAGGTACCTACCCCCATTCCGGAAACTCCCGGAGTGCCACAGGTCCGCGGTTACGCCCATCCGGAAGGCGAGGCCTCGAAGCATGCGGGGCTCGCCTGGCCGCAGTCGGAAGGGGAGGATGTGGGGCGGACGGCCCGGAAAACCGTGATGGCCTCTCCTTCTCTCCTCTTCTGCTGCCCTGCAGGCCACGGGGGGGGCTGTCTTGCCTCAGCCACCGACCACCCCCCCCCTCTCTCTCGCCTGATCCGGCCCGCAAAGAAGGCCGAAGCCGAGGCGAGGACGGCGGCGCTTACAGGTAGTCCCGCCACATGTCGACGCCTGGACAATATCAGGTAGTCCCGCCACAATGTCAACCCCTGGATAGTTTCAGGTAGTCCCGCCACATGTCAAAGGGGGGGGGGATGTCTTGCCTCAGCCACCGACCCCCCCCCCCCCATCTTCAATAGCCGGCACGGCCAATACCGAAGCGGTGGAGCCGAGGAACGGCGCGGGGTCGCTGGAAGGGGGAGGCGGCGCGAACGAGCCTCCCCCACCTCCCTCCAGGTGGAGGCTTCCAGCGACACCCCAACGCTCTTGCTTAAAGAGGGTCCACATCGAAAAGCGGTCTTTTGCCCGGGACGGGCACACGCCCCATGCCTTCTCTCCTCAACTTTGAAGATTCTATGAGAGCCGGGGGGCCCCCCGACCCCTCCGCATGGGCGCCCCCGTCCCCCTCACTGGGACCCGCGACATCGATGCACTCCTGCCGGCGCCAGCCTCAGTTTGGAAATGGCTAAAACACAGCCAAGGTACAGACTTGATCAGTTCCGGTAGAACACCAGAATGACCCGGTAGGAAAATTGTTGCCGCCCTCCCCACTCTTTGACTGATGGTCCATATTGTTAGACTGTTACCACATTGCGAAAAACTTTTTGAACTGCCAACGGAAGGTTCTGGTCCAACCATGAGTCATTGGAGACATTCTGACTATACCGGAACCTGCCTGACCTCGCCCAAAATGGCGCCGATACACGAAACGAAACTTTCGAACTCCCTGTTCACCCGGATTGCTCGAATATTGATGCTCTGAGATATGTATGCATTTTTGGACAATGAAAGTCGATAAGATGGATAGTGATTATGTGCTTAGAGAAGAAAGCAATACAGATATTGATCATGTGTTTGGACAATGAACTGATTTAGGGTGGGTACTAATTATGATTGGGAACAATGCATTGGTATAATTTAGGCACTGAATGAGCATTTGGATAATGAATTAATGAATTAATTGAAGAACTGAATTCTTGACATGCATCATGCTTGCTCTGTAGAAAAGTTCGATACGATTTTATTGCACTGCCGCACTTTATGCAATGAACTGCCACCAACTTCGTTCTTCTTATGTACAGTTCCTATCTGCTCCGTGGCCGGTCCACTGGGTTGTAATCCTGTATTTATACACCAGCACTTTTTATTAAAAGTATTTTGAAAAAGAAAGCATAGTTGTAGCGGTTGCATTAATGAGTTTTGAATGTATTTCTACTGTGAGGAACGAGAAAGTATGATGAAGGCTGAAGGTTAAAAAGGACCCGATATTTAGCAGCTACAGTATGTGTCACAGGCAGCCGGAAAGTGTTTTAGAATCCTTAAAACGACACCACAGAAATGCCACCTGACCGCCAACCTTGCACACAACCAAAAGGGGTCGCAACCAAGTAACTCATGTAGATACGCAGATCGTCAATGATTATCTATCTGACATTACTGGTCCCTCTGGGCTTAAACGCCGAGATGGTAAAAGAAATGCACTACGTGGAGATAGGTCGAGTATGTGGTAGGTAAAAACATTTTCGGATTACTGCATGCTGCCCCCCCCACCCCTTCTTTCTCCTCCCTTCTGCAGGTCGCGTTGGAACGTCGGCTGAAGTATGGGAGAACGATGATCGAACCACCGACGAAAAAGGGAAGGAGGGAATATGAGCATAGTCCTTATGACGATAAGTTTTTAAAAAGACGTAGACTTAAACATGACTGTTCCTCCTTAGAACATAGCGACTGGGAGGATGGACTGACATAGAGACTTGACGGGTACTGTATGACGAAAATTGACTCGAAATAACACGTTAGAGAATGTAACTAGACGTTTTGACTAGGTAGGGAAAGGACAAAGAAAAGTGCACGGGTAAGGGTTACCAAGGCACCACCCGTCTGGGAAGTTAGAAATGTTGCTGATGTTCAAAATGTACTGCCCCCCCCCTTCTCACACTCTTATAGATCTAGCCAAGCTGTCCGACTGTTCTCCCGATCAATACTTGCCGTTGCCTCAGCCTGAAGAACTTCCCACCAAAGGAAGAAACTGGAAAATGGTTTAAGATCGAACCATGGGTAAAAAGCACGACCAGGTTAATTTCTGATCGACTAACCGAGGTGTAAGTATTGGCAATTGAGAACGCTCGAAGAGATAACAAGCGAGAGGGAAAAGGAGGGAAAAGGAGGGAAGGTAAAAAGAGCTAAGCACGTAGGTAAATAGGATAGTAAAAGATAAGTAGGATATAAAAAAAAAATATATATATAGATCTTGTTGGCCAACTATTGTTTTCTGTTTTGTTGTGAATGTCTTATATATGTAATACATGTACTGTCTTCATTCATCTGAGTTTGTGTGTGTGTACTGTAGGGGTTTATGTTCTCTCTCTTTGTTTGCGTCTCTCCGTTACCTGACCCCCTGCTGTCCTGTGTTGTGAACGCACTAAATGACCTATTTTTGTACACGTCTCTCTCTCTCTTTCTCTATCTCTCTCCGCCCTTTTTCCTATCTCTATCTCTCTCTCTCTCTCTCTCTCTCTCTCTACATGTCATACGTGTACCAAATGGCTCGTTTAGATTGCGGACGACTCTCACTCTCTATGAGAGTCTCCCTATTTCCTCTTCCTTTTTATGGTAAAACCGTGCCTCGCTGGCACCAGTCTGATTGGATACTTATTGAACGCGAAGGTGTTCAGCGAAATTGACCGAAACTAAAATGATTGTATCTCGCCATATTACTACCTCTCCTTTCTGCAAAATGAATGAACTCGAATTGGCTGAGAAGGAAAGGACAGGTAAGACGACTAAGGTCCCCCAATCTGGCCCTTATGGGGGAACTGTATGTCAATGGCACCTTATTTTTGTGTTCATCAGAGACGAACGCCAACGTCTAGGTTTACCCCCAATGCCCAGATTGCCCCACCCCCCTTTTTTTTGCACCCAAGCGCGAACGCCCGAAGCATCCCCGCTCCATTTGATAGACCCCAGCTGCTGTCCCAGATATAAACATGACGACCATGAGTAACCGTCGCCCCTCGAGAAAAGCTGTTTTTACCCTGACTATCAATGATAGCGCCCCCGCCCTGTTTGAAAAGGTTAGCCAGCCTTGAAGGGAAATGTTCCGAAATGTTGAATATGATGAAATGCACAGTTGATGGGAATCTTATTTATCCTCACTTGAGTTATAAAAAGGACGATGAATAAACTTGGCATGAACTCAGTAGGAATGCCGACATATGCACTGCTTGGTAATAGACCTCTGACTGTGACCGATGAGCGTATCTCCCAAGTACGTAGGATTAAGGGAGGAATTCACATGCATAAATGTCTTCGTCTACCAGTTCTCTAAAAGATTGTTTTGTACCTATTCAAAGATTCACGATCACCGGAGGAGAAGGGTCGGACGTGACGTACAGCCTAGCTGCAGATCTTGAGACACATGTGACCTCGACCAAAGGTGGAGCTGCAGAGCAACAAGATACGGGACGAGACAGCAATTTCAAACGTGGAAAATGAAACTTGACGGGCTGCCCTGAAGCCCTCCGTCTGCTAACCCACGTGTGCCTGGAGTCTCCGTCCCCCTTCTTTGGGCCCGATTGATGGGCCTGCCTGCTTGTTATCCTTTGCTCCCTTGGTCTCTTTTGTGTGTCCCAGGAACTCTGACCCAACTCCTCCTCTCTCCTATCGACTGTTTGAACAACACACACCCTCTTTTCCATGTGACTTCACCCCAAAAGGAAGAACGGCATTCAGGTAGGACTAGGGTGTTGCCACAGAAATATAGGTGCCGAGCATAAGGCGCCACTAAAAGGACTGGTTAGGGAACAGGACTGTGGTCTAACAGCAGAGGACAGACCGCACCTTGCAACGCGAAAGGTTGAATACGAGCTGGACCTATAGCTCCACCGCCGGTGCTCAACAGCGCCAACGAAAGGATACGGACTAGAGCCTACCAGTGATGGCTCACTGCTAAAAAGACACTGTGACGAAGAGATCTTGTGTATTGAACTGAATTCCGCCCTCAGCTACTTGGTCAAAATACTCATTGGTCGCATTATTTTTTTTTAAGTCAGATACATTTATGCTATGTAGTGCGTTTGAATGTTAGGAACTCGACAAATGCAATTTCCTATGTGCTGCATCCTGCCAATCACATCAACTGTCCATGATTATATGCCAAATGTTAATATTTGACAAATGCTAATTCTTCAACCACGCCTGTGTATTTTTGTACCCCCATCAATTACAAAAATGAACTCTGTAATGTAAAAAGGGGCGACTGTGGAAATTTGAGAAATTGATGTACATAAACAGCGTTCATTATTCCATTTTCCCGCTCCTCTCCCTGTAAGCACCATGAATACCGTAAACTATTGACCGCATCACTCTGCCAGTAAAAGCCCGCACCCATATGTACATGACAGCCATTTTAGGCACCCTGGCCTTTTTTTTCCCTGCTCATTAGAATCACCGGCTTCCCTTCTGCGCGTATCTGAACCCCCCTCCCTCTCTCACATGCATAGACTATGAAACCCTCTCCCTCTGCGCGACCCTGCCCTGAAAGGCAACCCTCCTGCTTGACCCACGCAAACCCCCCCATTCCCTCTTGGAGAGGCACCCTTTGCCTTAGCTGACATAGCCCTCCCCAGCTGCACCTGACTGTCCCCGCTCTCTCACGCATAAGTCATAAGATCTCTCTCTCTCTGTGCGACTCTGTCCCTGTACACACCCTGGCTCCCCCTCCCTTCTCCCTCACACGGGCAAGTCATAAACCTTCTTCTTCTGCAAGACCCTGTCCTTGGGAGTCACGGCCGCGCCTGACCAGCACCTCCTCTCCTTTCATGAATAACCCATCTGTTAGTAAACCCTCCCTCTGCGATTGACTGTCCACACATGTCTGAGGTCATCGCCTAAGCCAGGAGATACTGTTTACTGCTTATTGTATGGAATCACTCCTCTTCAAAGGACCCACTATTGATCCTGGGCACCCCACCCCCTGGGCTATGATCAGGCGCACACATCCTAAAAGTTGGCGGAACACTCAGCTGCGTGATTACCCTCCCCTCTTATCAGCAGGTCAAGGGTCCCTATAGTGAACATATCTGGGGTAGGATTGACACGAGGATCATGGGGATGTCCTTTCCGTGTTTCACAATGTCATGATTGTAATGCTAAGTGTTCTGTAAAGTATAAAAGACGACGTTGCAGCTCACTTGTTAGAGCACCTCCCGAAAGACACTGTGTTTCGTGTCCGAAATGACAGGCTCTCCTCATGAGTAATAAATCCTGTTCTTGTGACTCCTGCTTCCAGCGCCCGTCTCTTTATTTGGTAACTATTCAGAATGGAAACTAAGAGGCGTCTTGCGCCAGCCATCCGGGCATCGATACTAGTATGGACCCACATTTTACAAGGCGGCAAAAAAATTGACAATTAAGCTAACGAATGGTAAGCAGTAGACAAGATCTAAGCCCCTTGTACTCAATATCTGTTACAGCCACAGTGCATTCATGCTGTCTTTGGCAAGACCTAAAAATAAATGAAGTAGGGGGAAAAAAAAGTGAGGAGAAAAAACTGAAAAAACTAAACATCAGAGGGAAAGGTAAAAAAGAAAAAGTAAAGATGAGAGAAGAAATGGGTAGATAGAAAAAGGAAAGAAAGGGAGGAGACATTAAAAGAAAGAAGGAAAAAAGATGAAAGCTAGGATGGAAGGGAAGAATGAATGGATAGATGGGTGATTGGTTGGATGGAAGGTTCGACAGATAAAAGGTTGAATGGTCAGAAGGAGACAAGTGAATAGATGAATGAGTTAAAGGATGAATGGACACATGAATATATTGATGGGTGGATGAAAGGATGGATGTATTGATGTTGATGAGTGGATGGAAAGGTGAAAGGATGGACAGATAAATGCATATCTGTATGGATGCAGAGATAGATGATGGAAAGAGGATGAAAGGGTAGAAGGAATTCTTATGAGGGGGTCGGTTTGTTTGCTTTGTGCGCTCTTTAAGATTAGAGGAATATTTCAAGTGGGGAGTGTTTTCATTTTTCGAATTTTTCCAATATTTTAGAGGTATCACTGTGAAATTAAATAGAATAATGTTTTGTTTGCATAACTACGCATACATTAACTGTCAATGTTTGGACGTTTATAATATCTCTTTTATATTTCTTTGAAATCTCATTTATACATTGAAAACTAAAAAACCAGACACCAGTTCTTTTTTGTACTTAAAGTGTAAAGATGTTTCTTCTTTTCAAAAGTTTTAATTAAGCACGGGCCTTGCCAAATGGATCTTAGTGCGCTCTGCAACTAATTTAACACAAAACAATACGGGTGAACCACAGTTAACATACAAAGATGCCATAATATGTTGCTAGTTTTTTCTCGTATATAACCAGAGAAATAAACAAAGGCATTGGTAACAAGCACAGACTGGGTGACCCTCAGCAGTAGAACATGTTTGTAAAATAAACTGGAACCTGCCGCGACGGGCACAAAGCACTAAAATGAAACGGCAGCGATGGGAGGGGGAGAGAGGGGACCACAGCATGGGATATTAAGTTATTTTATGTTATCTTTATTTGTAACACGCACGGATACTCAAAAGTGTCCCGGCGCACAGCCTGCAAGGAGGGTGAGAGAGTCTGTTTAAGCAAAAAGATGTGTTTTTACATTTTTCTTGAATACAGCTAGGTTTTGCAAGTTACGGAGGGCAAGGGGCAGCGCATTCCAGGCGACAGCAGCCATTCTTGCCAGCGAACTGCCACCTACCCTCTGATATTTGAATCGGGGAACCTGAACAAGGCGATGGGATGAAGACCACAACTGTCTAGCTGGAACATAAAAAGAGAACCGTTTTTGTAGGTAGGGTGGACTGAGGCTATACAGAGCTCGGTGGGCTAAAACCAGTGCTTTAAACTTCACACCCCTGCCACCACAGGCAGCCAATGCAAGGATCGCAGGTGATGGTGCACGTTGTTCCTGGTGGACATGCCCAGAAGAAGTCAGGCTGCCGCATTCTGGAGCACCTGCAGCTTTTTTAACAAATATCCCGGAATGCCCATAAAAAAGCATTGGCATAATCAATCCGGGATAGAATAAGTGCACAGGTGACCGTTTCTCTCGCTGCTTGGGGAAGGAGAGGAAACAACTTCCTCAGGGTCTTGAGAAGGCCAAAACAGTTGCTGGCCAACTTCTTTATATGATTTGAGAATGAGAGGCTCTCATCGAACCACACCCCTAAGTTCTTGGCTGGCTTCCCAGCAGAGGTGGGCAAGGGAAACTCTGGAGGCCAAAGAGAGTCCCGAAAGTTCAGCTGGAATTTTCTGTAAAGGAAAATCTCTGACTTCTCCTCATTGTGATAAGCGCGCGAGGCTACGCTAATTGAAAACAGAAGGCCCGTGCGCGCCGCTGCTCGCTCCCACAAGGTGGAGGCCTTTTTAAGTACGAGTGTTTGAAAAGAGCTGATGGATTTCTAAAAGTCTTCTCCTAGAGCAGCTAGGGCTCGACCTATAAACAAAACCAGCACAGTGCTGGTGAAATGCTAGCAGTGCTAATAGATAATTCTGATAGATAATACTGACAATTATTAACAAGCAACCAAGTGGGAGGCAGGGCAGGGGAGGCAGCAGTAAAACATCTGTGGTGTTAAGACGGGTGGGAGGAAGAATGCTACATTTAAATGTAAGAAGCTAGGGCACTGAAGCTGAACACAGACAAACACTAACAGAGCAGGAAACCAAGAGAAAAAAAGAGTCCCCCAGAGAACAGATAAAGAACCATAGTGGAATGAAACAATACTTAGTCCCTGCTGCAAGGGAGGAACTGAAGAGAGAAAGGAGGGACAAAGAGGCAGGAATGACCACTGGCAAGCAAGGATTTTTGAAGGTCACTGACACAAACAAATCAAAAGCTGGGGGATATCTTTAACCCAACATAAGAAATTACAATAGGTCTCGAATGCTCAACCTAAAAACAAGTCCATGTCTGAAACGAAAACTATTTGATAAAGGTGAAATATAAACTCAACAAAGGGAAGATTGCTGAGGCCACCTCCCTCTGGGAAGCCTGCAAAGTGCACAACAGGGAGGTGTGTATATAAACTCTGGGATACTTTTGCCCTTGCGTGGCACACTCAATCAACTTAAGAATAATTCGCTGGAAAATTCACATGCCAGTACTTTACATACCCCTCTGCTCACCACACTGCAAGAGAAAATGTAGAACTTTTGTGAAGCTTCGGAACACACAGCCCTCTACCTGGGCAAAAACAGCAGAGCCCGACTGTTTGGGGAGTGTGATAGGCCAGGCAGAACACTGACATGGGGCATAAATCAGATCCCCACTATGATCATGCTGCTAGTATCACCTGTTCAGACGCAGCTATTACCTCTCTTTCGGAGATATATTGGAAGCATTTAGGTGCTATTGTATTGATCTATACTCCGCTAAGCCCCAAAATGAAAGTTCGGCCATATCCGACCATTTGGATTAAATCACACTAGGGTGGATCGAAGACATCATGAGGGAACTGCTGAACCCTTGATTGCAATAGATGGAAATTAAGGGTGCAATACGCTCCCATTCCAGCAGCAAGGCACTCGGAGGTGACGGCCTGTCCATAGACTTTAATAAAGAGTTTATCAGTGTACTTGCCCCTCCATTTCTGGAGGTTTAACATGCTGCAGTTGATAAGAAGTACCTCCCCCTCCTCCTTGGGGGAGGCTGTCTTGTTATTGCTCCTAAAGCCGGGCAGGGTCTCTACTAGGTGTTCCTCTTATAGGCCCCAGTTATTACTGAATTATGATTCCAAAACACAAGCTAAATTATTAGTATAGCGTCTGCACCCACTGATGCAGATTTGGTACTCCCTGAACAGGCATGCTTCATACTTCAATGACCAACAGCATTTAATTGTAGTGCCTAATGGCTGTTTTGACTTGCATCAACCTCCAACTACAGGCAGCAGCAGTATTGCTAGACAAGGAAAAGGCATTTGATGATTTGGAATGATCCTACATGTTTGCAACAGTAGGGAAAGTGTTGGATAGTGTAGGGGTAAAAATTACTGTTCCCACTCCAATGAGTGCAACAGTAAGGAAAGCGTTGGAAAGTGTAGGGATACGCTCCAGAGAGTGCAACTCCAGAGAGTGCAATGGTAGGGAAAGTAATGATTTAATATTAAAATAAAATTAAATTAATTATCAATACCAATAAAAAATTAATTAAAAATAATTACCAATTAATACAAATTACTTACCAATAAAAAAAATGAATCACCAATTAATGAATTGCCAATCAATAACCAATTATCAATTCATTATCAATACATATAAATAAAAATAAATCTTTATTTTATTACAATTAAATTACTTCCCACCCTATTCCCCTATAAACCCACAACCCGCTCCAAATTATAATACAATTGACATAATTATCAATTAATCAATTAATAAACATCAGTTACCAATTAATAACAATTAATTACCAATTAATAAAAAATAATTACCAATTAATAAATAATTATCAAGCAAATAATTATCAATACATATAAATAAAAATAAATATTAACTTTATTACAATTAAATGACTTCCCACCCTATTCCCCTTTAAACCCACAACCCGGTCCAAATAAATAATACAATTAACATAATTATCAATTAATCAATAAATACAAATTAATTACCAATTAGTAAAAATTACCAATTAATAATTAATTATCAATCAATTATTTACCAATACATATAAATAAAAATTAATATTTAATTTACTATAATTGAATTACTTCCCACCCTATTCCCTTATAAACCCACAACCCCCTACGGAATTATATTACGCAAAAATGAAATTACATAACTTTCATTACTTAAAAAAAATTAAACATACATTACAAAATTAATACATAATTTTAACACACATACTACCATGCATAACACTAAAAAAAATCGATATTAAGGAAATTAATATTTTAAATTCGATATTATGAAAATCAATATTTCATACCCCAAATTAGATATTTTGACTGACTATATTTTACTAATTCGATATTCTGTCCTATCAATATTTTGGAGTCGATATTCTGTCCATTCTATTTTTTGGATTCTATATTTTGGTCGTTTACCTTTCTCTCTGAAGTGGAGCACCAACGGAGTAAAATACCTTGGTATTTATTTTACACATGACACTTCAGAAATGTTCAGGTGAAACTTCAGTGCAGCGCTTGAAACACTTAAGACGCAGGTCAAAAGATGGAGACGTTGCAGATCTCTTCATTAGGTCGCATTCCAATCAAGATGGGGGTGCTTCCAAACTTTTTACATTCATTCACTAATGTTCAAGATCGAATATCTGCGGTATTCTTCAAGCAATTGCGACAAACGTTGTTGTTTCCTTTGTGGACATAGGCAACTACATGTGAAATGGGATGTTCTGATACATTTCATGAGCACTGGCAGGTTGGCTATTACAGACTTCCAGAACTACTACTTAGTGGCATAAGCACACTATATTAAGTACTGGCTTCCTGGTATTAATATGCAAATTCACGCTCACATAGAACGCACCATGATACGCCCCGAGCCACTTCTAGCTATGATTTAATCTGTGCTTATGGATGACGTGGAGGCGTTTGGCATGAGGTGCTGAGCATGGAGGATATTGTCTAAGAAGATAGGCTATCCGCGATCATACTGCCTGTTTCTGCCCATTCAAGTCTACCCTACGTTTGAAAAGCTGGCACCACATTTTAAACGTAGTAAATATAGAGACCACAGGAGACCTCTTTTCTAATAGGGAGAATATTAGCCTTCTAGAGTTTCTAGAACATGCGGGACTCTCCTCGATGGCAGTGCTGTTTTACTACCGGATACACTCTGCTGTTAGGAAGGCCTTTGCAGGTTTTACCCCCCAGCTTCTTGAGTTTATCCTGCTCACGAACTATATCCAGCTGTGGGACATAGGCAGATTAATTTCCTTTCTGTATGCAGAAGTCATCTCGACCACTCGTGTCCTGTTGTATAGCAGCAACTCCAAATGGGAGTGGGGTATGATATCCGATAAACGTTGGTGTTACTTTTGTGTACAAGTAAGAGATTCTCCTCTCACATGTAGTCATAAACTCATTCAATTTAAATATCTATACCAACTACATCTCCCCCGAATGAATAGCTAACTTTGTTACTGATACTTAAGTGAAATGTAAGAAATGCGGTGAGGTTAGAGTTGCCCAAGATGTCAGCGTACTTGATCAAAGTATTCAACTTATTAAATGTGATGGTGAGTGGCACACTGTCCCCTTTGCCCACCATGGCCCTACTCGGCACACCATTTGAATTGTCCAGAGGAATGAAGCGGTTCATTGAAATGGCTCTCCTTCAGACCAAAAGAAGAGTGGCTAAGCACTAGATGCCAAACGTAGACCACAGGATACAGGACATGATATATTCTGGGGTGTGGCATTTAGTAAAATATCAACTCATGCATGGGACAGGATACTTCATAAATCCACTTGTTCTGTAACAAAATTCACTTCTCCCTTTGGAGTCATGTAGTGCGGCAACATAGTATAAAAGCAATCTCCTTATATAAGAGCTCTGATAATGGCCTCTCTGATTATGCCAGGGTTCATACTATAGTACGGTTTGAATACTAGCAATTCTCTTATTTCGCCACTTTTCCGCAGATCTAAATACTGGTGCTGGAGGTAGCAAAAAGAAATAGTTCGAAGGTTAGAATGCCTATATGAGCCAGTGCAAACCTACTAAATTGCATATTTTATGGGCTTTCACCAGCTTTTCTCTAATCTTTTTCCAAACTGAGAAAAGTTGGAACTTTACTACAGAAATAAAACTTCCATGTTTGGGAAAAAAGTGGTTGGAGGGAAAGTGAACTTGTAAACGATCAACAGATTTTCACATGGGCAAATCTACCCATGCATATTTGCTCTTGCTAAAATGCAGTTCACAAACATTTTCTAGTATTATGATTTCATGCCCTACTTCTGTAAATTCCAGTGAATTCATGAAAGCAGCAAATCAGCACTAATGCAAGCACATATACCATGGGTGCACTTTTGTGAGTTTCTTCAAGAATTGGGCGATCATTATGTCTGGCATTAAACAAGACATCTTGTTTTTATTAAAATTCTATCTCTCTCTCTCTCTTTATTGGTTGGCTTCACTGTGATTGGCAGCATTCTGCTCTTTCACAAGGAGCTTATCAGCACACAAAGGAGTATTGTTCAGTGCCAGGAACTACTGTGGCAATGTGTGCTCTTTGAGACCCAAAAACATTTTTGCATTTTGCCAATGTTTGTAATAATGGTGGGGGCACGGCAACTCCTACAACAATAAACTTTTACATAAACCATGTCAAAACAAGACACGCATTGACAAAACCAAAAGGCTGACCACCAATGTAAAATCTATTGGCTTTGTCAAGCCTAGTATAATTTAATTTTTCCCATAATTTTGTTGAAACTGGTTACACAGATTTTCCATTATGAATATTTCTTTTAAATACTAACCACCCCAACCACCTACAATGCATCTTGCTCAACACCCGATCGGTCCACAGGCACGCCATTGACCTATGGAATCTACTAGACACCATCTCTCCGGACGTCGCCTTCCTTACAGAAACATGGATGAACGCCTCCTCCGCCCCAGACATCACCATTGCCATCCCAGAAGATTATAAGATCATACGCAAGGACCGTACCGGCCACACAGGAGGAGGAATCGCTATCGTCCATAAGAAATCCATCCACATCTCAACCAGCTCTGACGTCAATCTCACCAACTCTGAACACCTTCACTTCCAGATACACATCGACCCCAAGACCACACTCAGAGGCACCCTCCTTTACAGGCCACCAGGACCCCGCGCACAATTTAGTGAGGACATCACGGACTTCATCACTCCACACGCGCTCCCCTCCAAAGATTACATCCTTCTGGGAGACCTCAATTTTCACCTTGAAAAGAACAACGACCGCAACTCCACCACCCTTTTGGACAACCTCGCCAACCTCGGACTTAAACAACTGGTCACTACCCCCACCCACATCGCAGGTCACACCCTCGACCCTATCTTCACCTCCAGCAATCATGTCTCCTTCAGCCACACTACGGCTCTCCTCTGGACTGACCACAGCTGCGTTCACTTTACCTACAACAAGCCCAAACCCAACAACCACCCCCTACCAACTCTGCAAAGAAACTGGAACAAAATCACCATCGACCAGATCTCCTCATCACTTCTTCTAAACCCCCCAGCCCACTCCTCAAACCCCGACCAAGCCGCCACCAACCTCACCCTCTGGTTATCCAACAGCGCCGACATCCTAGCACCACTGAAAAAACGACAAAGCAAACTTGGAAGCAAGAAGGCCTCCTGGTTCAACGATGATCTTAAGAAATCCAAGAAACTCTGCCGCTCCCTTGAGAAGGCCTGGAAAAAAGACCCAACCACCAGCACCAAGGACGCCTTCAAAAACGCCACCCGCATACACCACCAACTGATCCGAAAGGCCAAGAAAACCGCCTTCAAGGACCGACTAGATAACAACGCCCACAACAGCAAGGAACTTTTCAACATCGTCAAGGAATTTACCAATCCCTCGGCCAACTCTAACGACATCACCCCCTCTCAAGCCCTCTGCGACTCCCTAGCTTCATTCTTCCACAACAAAATTGCAGACATCCACAACAGCTTCGACAACCAACCCGGAGACCAACCCACCCAACCATTTGCTGGACCTTCACCCCCCTCGAACATCCTTAATGACTGGAACCCAATCTCCACTGAGGACACCATCCGCCTGATGAACTCCATCCACTCAGGATCCCCCACAGACCCATGCCCTCACCACATCTTCAACAAAGCAGACTCCATCATAGCACCGCACCTCCGAGACGTCATCAACTGCTCCTTCAACTCCGCCACCTTCCCGGAAAGCTGGAAACACGCTGAACTCAGCGCCCTTCTGAAAAAACCCACAGCGGACCCCAACAAACTCAAAAATTACCGCCCCATCTCGCTCCTTCCATTCCCGGCCAAAGTCATCGAAAAAGCTGTCAACAACCAGCTCGCCGCCTTCCTCGAAACCAACAAATCCCTCGACTCCTCACAGTCCGGCTTCCGAGCGAAACACAGCACTGAGACCGCCCTCATCGCAGCAACAGACGACATTCGAACTCTACTGGACAATGGAGACACAGTCGCCCTCATCCTCCTCGACCTCTCCGCAGCCTTCGACACAGTCTGCCACAGCACCCTTCTACAGCGCCTCAGAAACATCGGAATCCAAGGAAAAGCACTAGAATGGATCACCTCTTTCCTCACCGGAAGAACCCAGAGAGTCCGCCTTCCACCATTCAAGTCAGAGGCCACTGAAGTCATCTGCGGCGTACCACAAGGATCTTCACTCAGCCCCACCCTCTTCAACGTGTACATGAGCCCCCTCGCGGTCATCGCACGCCAACACAACCTCAACATCATCTCCTACGCGGATGACACTCAACTGATCCTATCACTCACCAATGACCCTAGCACCGCCAAAACTAACCTACACGAAGGAATGAAAGAAGTAGCCGAATGGATGAAACACAGCCGTCTGAAACTGAACTCAGATAAAACAGAAGTCCTCATCTTAGGTACCTCCCCCTCCGCATGGGACGACTCTTGGTGGCCAGAAGCCCTTGGAAAAGCACACATCCCGACAGACCACGCACGGAACCTGGGCGTCATCCTGGATTCCTCACTTTCAATGAACAGACAAGTCAACGCCGTCTCCTCATCCTGCTTCAACATTCTTCGCATGCTCAAAAAAACATTTCGTTGGATCCCCACCGAAACCAGGAAAACGGTCACCCACGCTCTGGTCACGAGCCGACTGGACTATGGAAACACCCTCTACGCCGGTACTACCGCTAAACTCCAGAAAAAACTCCAACGAATCCAAAATGCCTCAGCCCGGCTCATATTAGACATCCCGCGTAAAGAACATATCTCTGGTCACCTGAAAAACCTCCACTGGCTTCCCGTCAATAAGAGGATCACTTTCCGGCTCCTGACCCACGCACACAAAGCACTCTACGAAATCGGACCAGAATGCCTCAACACACGACTGTCCTTCTACACCCCCTCCCGCCAGCTACGATCATCCAACCAAGCCCTTGCCACTGTACCTCGCATCAACAAAACCACCATGGGAGGTAGATCCTTCTCCTACCTAGCAGCTAAAACCTGGAACTCACTTCCCACTTACCTTCGCCTTACCCAGAACCACCTAGCATTCAGAAAGCAACTTAAAACGTGGATATTCGACAAGTAATTCCCCACCCCCACTCAAGCGCCTTGAGACCCTCTGGGTATGTAGTGCGCTATACAAATTCTCTGACTTGACTTGACTTGACTTGACATGCATCAACACATTTTACTAAATGATGTGTCAAAGAAATGGTACCTAAAACTTTACAGTAGTTTAGCAAAAATATTTTTTTCCTAGTTGCATTTTTTGTGTAATCGTTTTATTTTGAAAGCAAAGAATCATCAATCTTGCTTTCAAGCTTCTGCAAATATTTGCATCCGATCAGAGAGCATTCTAGGAGCATTATATCTAGACGCATATTGTTAAACCTTGCACCCGTGCATTCATTTTTATACTGGAACCACTGTCCGAAGTGCAGTCTGAGCTTGCAAAATGTCCTTACAGTGCTCACCCTAATAATAAAGGCTTTGCATCAATAAACCATAAATACAAGTTTGCACATTATTACAATATGTACATAAATATTATTTTAACAGCAGATAATGTCAGTGATTCCCTGGTCCATAATGTGGGTCTGTAAACTGACAACCAAAGGGTTTTTGCTTCAGGGGTTGAGCTTACTTGTCCCAAGGGTAAAATAAACATGAAAACTTGTTGTCCTTTACCCCAAATAATTTATCCTGGGTGTCGGCTTTAGGAATTCCATACACCTGATATACTGTAAAGATCAAGCTGAAATGTATGCTTGAGACCTTCATCCTATGTTCAACCATAAAGATTTTTGGGACCCTCTTCAAACTTACTTCCAACAGGTTTGTCTCAGATTCCTCCCCCACAAGTAGCAATACAGCTTATGACATCATTGTAAAACAGTATAGTCAACGCCATGAGGCACTGATGCTCTGTAGAAATAGTTGGCTATTACTTAATGCCTATGAATGATGTACTGTGCTTGCGGCTATTGTTCACACTTTGTACTCTGCCAATCTGACTTCATTGCATGCATGTATGTTATAAATGTATCCACTGCAAAAGTTTAATAAAAATCTTAAAAGTAAAAAAAATTACATGCTGGAAAATATTTTTACTCCAGCTTCTGGGGTTGAAAAGAGAAAAAACATTCTTCCAAAAAGGGCCCTCTTCCTTCTTCATCAGCAGAAACAACCATATTGTTAAGATGTATGGTTTCCTACGTTCTTTTTTCTTTCTACTGGCTGTACTCCAGCTGGGGTGTGTACCTTAGCTACACAGTGTTGCACCTTCCTGTCATCATTTGTTATTGATGGTTTTGATGGCAGAATATCGGCTATGTGGACAGCTGCAAGAGTGCAGCGGGGACTCCTGACACACATTGATATAGGCTAGATCACACTACATGCACCATGTACTTAGTGGCTCATCCCATATAATCTGGATGCCAAATGTGACGCTCAGAGGGCATAGCTTCACGCGATAGCCGCACTCAGCAGGGGCGAAGGTTACTGGTGAGTGCAACATGGCACACGTGAAGAATATCAGGGCAGGAATTTTATTTTACTTTATATTTTTTATGCCTCACTTATATTCCACTACACTGTGCTGTGTGAGGCAGGCTAAGGCTGCTTGAGAGGTGTGAAGGGTGGCCCACTCCCCTGCCTAAACGTAGCCCCTGGTGTGGGTTGTGAGCACAAATCAAACCAACATTAGTATGCAGAGAGGATATTCGCATACTGATCCTAGGCCTTGCCCTCCTAGTGCTGTGGTCCTCTGCAGCTCTTGGCACGCGATTTATCAACTATCCACATAATATGGTCCTGTCTGGATGTTTGGCCATCCTGAGTCCTGCCGTGACCTACCATGTTGCCTGCATTATGAGAGCCACTAGATTGAAAACGCAATTAGCAAAATAAAACTAAGCAAGAGTAACCGACAAGCTCCAGCTCTTAAGGGGAGCTTGAGGGCTACTCAACGTTGCCCTCGAGGGGTAATGGTCTGATGGCCCTTTCAAAGGATCAAATAGGCAAAATGTTACCTAGAATTAAACTCCATAAGAGAACCCTGAAAGAACCTTACCAGTATCATGTGCTACACAAAATGTTTTTGACTTGGAAGCACAAGTTACTACTTGTGCAACGATATATCTGTAAGAGACATTAGTTAGTGATAGATTCCTTACCTTAGAATATCCCCAGGCGTCAGACTGGATCCGGAAACTTTTGCGTAGCAGTACCCTTGTGCGTCGGTAGGCGTCGCCTGTGGCTCCGCGTCCGTCGTCGGCGTCGTGGGCGCCGTGATGACGTCGTCGGAGTACTTAGACGCCGCCTCCGCATGCTGACGTCAGTTCTTAGACACAGCTTTTCCGCGCCAGAAGCGCAGAGCCATGCCAAAAACCAACACTGGTGCCATGAAACTAGGGCCCTGAAAGGGGATGACCTTAACCCTAGATATCGGTTCGCAGAACAGGGAGGATGGGTGGGTCGGTAAGGAATCTATCACTAACTAATGTCTCTTACAGATATATTGTTACACAAGTAGTAAATTGTGCATCTGAAAGAGACACGTTAGTGATAGATTCCTTACCTTAGAATAGATACCCCAGCAATACCAACCCCGTGGTGGTGGGTCTGCGAACCAATAATCACACCAGAAAGTCCTGGAGGACGGAACGGCCAAAGAAGCCATCCCTCCGGACTTGACTGTCCAGGCAATAATGTCTTGCAAACGTGTGCAGCGAGGCCCACGTAGCCGCCTGGCAAATGTCCTGCAAGGGCACACCTCGGCCCAAGGCAGATGTAGTGGCTGTGGCTCGAGTGGAATGAGCCCGCAGTCCAACAGGGGGTTCCTTCTTAGCCAAGGAGGAACACGCCTGGATACACAAGATGATCCACCGGGAAATGGTCCGCTTGTGCACCGCTTTCCCTTTCTTTTAGCGCCCGCGTATCCAACAAAGAGTTGATCATCCACCCAGAACTGTTGAGTGCGATTCAAATAAAATGAAAGCGCACGTTTTGGGTCCAGACGGTGGAGCCTCTCTTCCTCTCTCGAGGGGTGCGGAGGCGGAAAGAAGGTGGGCAAGGTGATAGATTGCCCAATGTGGAAGGCCGTGACTACCTTGGGTAGGAAAGAGGGCCTTTTCCGTAACACAACTTTGTGCGGATGGACGGAAAGGAAAGGAGGCTTACAAGATAGAGCCTGGAGCTCACTCACTCTCCTGGCAGAGGTGATGGCTACCAGGAAGGCAGTCTTCAAGGAGAGAAGGCAAAGAGGACAGTTGTGAAGTGGCTCAAAGGGAGCCCACATCAGAAATGTAAGAACCAGGTTCAAGTCCCACTGAGGCATCACAAAGGGAACAGGAGGGAACGTGTGTGTGATGCCCTTCAGGAATCGATTAGCGATAGGGGACTTGAACAAAGAAGGCTGATCAGGCAGCCTCAGAAAGTATGAAAGAGCTGAAAGATAGCCCTTGATAGCGGCCAGAGCAGAGCCCTGCTGGGCAAGAGAAAGAAGGAAGAGGAGAACCTCAGAAAGAGGGGCATTGAGGGGATCCACAGCCTTTGCTGTGCACCATGCCACAAACCTGTTCCACCTGCAGGCGTATACCGACTTTGTGGAGGGACGCCTGGCTGCCAGAATGATGTTACAGACTTCAGGAGGCAAGTCAAATGGCCTCAACTGTCGCCGCTCAATCTCCAAGCATGGAGGTGGAGACTGGACAGGTTCGGGTGGAGGACCGTCCCCTGCTGCTGCGACAGAAGGTCCTCCTGAAGAGGCAGACGAACCGGGGGATCGACTGACATACTGAGTAGCTCGGGATACCAGTACCTTCGTGCCCAGTCCGGAGCCACAAGGATGACTTGTGCCCGGTCGCGCTTGATCTTCTTCAGCACTCTGGGAAGAAGTGGTATAGGCGGAAAGGCGTACAACAGACCGCAACTCCACTCGCGACGAAACGCGTCTCCGAGCGAGTGCCGCCTTGGAAATTCCAACGCGCAGAATTGATGACATTGCGCGTTCTCTTCGGTGGCGAATAGATCTAACCAAGGCTCTCCCCAATGCAGAAAGAGACCTTGCGCCATGTCCGAGTTCAGACGCCATTCGTGATCCGTCATGCACCGGCGGCTGAGCTCGTCCGCGCTGGCGTTCAGAGAACCTGCCAGGTGTTGAGCCATCAGAGTCACGCCCTGATGTTCCAGCCATTGCCAGAGACGCAGAGCCTCCTGGCAAAGGATCCACGACCCCAACCCGCCTTGTTTGTTGCAGTACCACATGGCGGTGATGTTGTCCGTGAACACCTGCACTACACTCCCTCGGACAGACGGGAGGAATGCCTTCAGTGCCAGACGAATCGCCCGCAACTCCAAGAGGTTGATATGGAGCCGGGACTCCACCGGAGACCAGAGGCCTCTGATCTCCGCCCGTCCCATGTGGCCTCCCCAGCCCTGGAGGGACGCTTCCGTCACAACTACGTGCTCCGGTTGGGGAAGGGAGAGGGATCTGCTGTTGACCCAATCTTGGTCCGTGAGCCACCACTGCAGCTGTCTCGCAGTGCCCTCCGAGATCAGGACATGGTCGGACAGGTTGCCCTGATGCTGGGCCCACTGAAACTTCAGGTCCCACTGCAGAGCCCGCATCCGCCACCTGGCGTGATGCACCAGAAGATGCAGGAGGCCATCAGCCCCAGAAGCCGCAGCGTCAACCTGACCGAAACCCGGGATAAAGGCCGGAAGATTGGAATCAGAGCCTGTATATCCCGAACCCGCTGTTCGGGCAGGTAAACCCGAAACTGCGCCTAGTCGAGAACTGCTCCGATGAAAAGGAGCTTGTAGGAAGGTGGATATCTGACTATGGTTGCCCCCAACTTTTTGCCTGGTGTTTTGCTGGTTTTTCGACTTAGTTGACCTTGGGCCCTGCTATTCAGGACCCCAGGCCCACTGCTCTCTCTGTAAAATGGATTCCATGTACCTTAGGTACATATCTAATTGGATACTGAGTCACCTTATCAGTCCCTGTACAGTGTACCTTAGGTACCCAGGGCATAGGTGCACCCAGGGCCTCCCAGGGGCTGCAGCATGTATTATGCCACCCCTGGCTGGCCATCCAAATCTGACACAACTGGCTGCACGACAGCTGGGGCAAGGTGGTGTAATCACCCTTTGCTTTAGATATAGTATTCCTATATCTAACCCTAAAATGGACACATGTATTCCTATCAGTCACTCCTATGGCAGGCCTTATCAATCCTGAAGGCAGAGTGCTTCGAATTATGTGAGATGGTGCTCTGGCATGAGCCGAGCCCGTTTGCAGCTTGCGGAACCAAGTCCTAATAGCTGTTCCATGATAACGCGTACCATATACTCTTAAGTGCATTATAATCCTTGCGGTTATTTGCCAACTTTGGTATCGCTTTATCAAAACATGTCGAGTAAGGTGTCATACGAATTGGAATACTAACCCCTCGCCAATTCTGGCGACGAGGTTAGCATTCCACCCTTCTAGAGGGACACGACATGTATGTAACTGTGAACCCCGGTTAAAGCTAACTCGAGCCTCAGCATCACAAAATGGATGCTGCCACCACAGACACAAGTCTGACCTCCAGCTGCTGGGAGTCCTTCCAGCGAGGAGAGCTTGGACAAAGGGTTTCCTGTCAGGGGCGGTGCTAGCACCATCCCAGACAGGGTTTTCTGTATCTCAGGTAGGCAGGGCTGAGAGGAAGGTGACTGCAAGTGGCACCCCGGTGCTCACTGTGCATATGCCGGCTTAAACCAGTTCCAGGGGCACACCAGCCCCTGAGCTGGGGAAAGTCCGGACAAGGGAGAGGGGTGTAACCACCCCCCTTCCTGGTCCCACCCATGGGCAGGACCTAGTCACGTGCCAGCCCCTTTTTTTAGAATAAAGGTAGGAGCAGGCCCCCTTCCCAAATTAGATAATTCTGAATCTAGACTACTTTCCACGAAAGGACTCTTGAACTTTCCTGAAGACTCTCCCTTGTGGCTAAGGAGTAGCCACCCTGCACCAGCGGGCACCATCTAAGCGCTTGCGGTTTGCTGTAAGTCCATCCTCCGGATCAAGATTGCCCAGCTCGACGAGACCCGGATTCCCTGGCATCTCTGACCTCTACCTGCATCATCAGCCCAGCTGAGATTCGTGGGTGTGACGAGAACTGAAGGGACCGGCCATCTTCAAAACTGCACGACGCTTATCCAGCACGACCGCCGAGGAATCCTCGAATGAGTGCTTTGAGGTTTGAGAAGCCCTAACCCTGAGCAGCTCCAGCACCGAAGTCCAGCCCCCCAGCATCCACGAGATCTGCGTGGGGCCCTTCTGCTCTTTGCTGCTCACCGCGTTGTCCGGTCACTTGCCTGCTGGCTAGTGGCCCTCCTGACGACGAACCATGACGATTACATCGCTGGTCTGGTTGCTCCAGACTGGCCCTTGCTCCCTTCCAAGAGAGGAGCACCCCAGACCCTCCTGGTCCACTCCAGACGCCATCTTGACTCCATCGCGTGGGCTTGCCTTTGCCAAGGTTTGTTGCCCCAATCCTGGGTCCAGCATCGCCGACAGCATACACCTTCGTGGGACAGCTCGCACCTCCATCCTGGTCGCCGACAACGCCTCCTGGTCCGAGAGACAGCAGAGCCCAGCGTCGCCCACTCACCTGGTCGAGGTGACTTCATCCGGTGCCATCCTGGTGCCCATCTAATCACTGGCAAGTGATTAAGAACTGAGTCCCCTCTGCTTTCAGGTCGTCTCCATCATCGATCTAGGCTTGGATCCCTCCGAATATCTTCACTGGTCGCCTGCCAGCAACTTCTTCTTTCAAGCTCCATAGACTTCAACGAGGATTCCCGACGTCTTTTGAACCCTATGCAGCCGCAGCCCCTGGGCTAGGTAACCTGAGCATTTTGGTGCTCCAGCGTAGGTTCACTATCCAAGTGTCCAGATCCTTTGTCGTTTTCAGTCTATCTAGTCGGATTCGTCCGATAACTGTAACTTTACGAAAACTAGCATCCATAGACTTTGTCCCGCATCCCGTGTGAGAGTGCACACTCTGCACCCGATCTCCCTAGGCCTCCTGCTCCTAACCTTAGGGTTCAGTAGTGTAGTCCTAGCGATCCTGAAGCCTCTGGATCTTGTTACTTACCTGCTAGTATTTCGCATTCCACTTTTAGTGTATATGGTTTTTCGTGCCCCTAGGGCATTTGTGTAAATTGTGCAACTTAAAGTATTTTCGTAAGAGTTTTGTTGTGTGCTTAGCTCCCTGACTCATAAAGAGTTCAGGGTAGACTTGTTATAAATAAATATCCTTTTATTTTCATAACACCGTGTGTGGTGTCCTTTCACTTGGTGTTCAAGGGGTATATGTGATGGTATAACAGCTGGCTTAACACGCCCTCTAGAGTTTAGCCTAAAGACTGCTCTTGTCCATGCTACTAGGATAGCTGGTCTATAAGGTTGACTTACAACCAATCATCAATAAGGGTCGTTTGGTATGATACACAGTGATCACTAGAATAGTGAGCACTATATATCAGGCCAACTTCTCACATTGGTGAGCAGCGGTTGGGATTTGAGCTTGCTGTTGTTTTACCACACGCATCCTAAGAATATCATTTGAAAGATCACATAAGTACCTTATAACTTACCTTAGAATACTCTGAGTTCTACTGAACCAGCTGTTGTAGTGTAACAGGGCTTAGCACACCCTGACTACAACTCTTAGCAAGGGATCAGTAGGCAAACAAATAGTGTAGGTAAGTGCACCACTTACACCTCACTAGAAGCATGTCTAACCACGGAGAGTCTACAGAGACTCCCCTTGTGGTTATTGACCCTCCACAGGTCATGTCCAGATATGCAGCTCTTAGCTTCCAGGAGATGAGACAAGTGTGTACCTCCAGGAAGCTAAAACAGGGTTCTAACCCTACCATCCCATTTCTGATAGGTCTCTTAGAGACTTATGATGCCAGGAGGGCTTCTAACACAGGCCCTTCTAATCCAGATGGGAGCATGCCCCCCTTAGAGGGAACCCTTGGGGACCCTGACCTCAACCTCAATGGAACAGTTAGTGAAGGAGAGGAAGAGGATCAGGAGTTGTCAGGGGATGAGGCAGACAAGGGTCAGGTAGAAGTCAGTAGACTCACCAGGACCAACTTAAGCAGGCATGAAAATGGACTTGGGAGACCCCCAGGCCCACTCTCAGGCAGGCTTAACATTGGGAGTGGACGAGTTAGGTCTCTCTCCAGAGGCTCTAACAGATCCATTCGAACCAATGGCTCTCAGACCTCTTCTCACAGAGGGATGACATCCCCTCAGAGAAGAGAGCATGAGGCCAAGATGAGGGAAGTCAATCTGAGGATTGAAAGGGAAGAACTTGCCCTGGCCAAAGAGAGACTTGCCTTTGCTAGAGAGCAGAAATTGAGTGGGGCAGACCCCACTGGTGGCAGCATTATCCCTAGAGATAAAGACAGGAGTTTTGATACTAGACACCTGAGTAAAATAGTGCCCCCCTTTAAACAAGGGGATGACATCCACAAATGGATGACTGCTTTGGAGAGGGCCTGCACTGTCCAGTGCATCCCCCAGAGTTAGTGGGCAGCTATTCTGTGGCTCTCCTTTGAAGGTAAAGGTAGCGAGTAAGCTCCTCACTACTAGAGCTGAGGATGCTAACAATTACCAAGTCCTGAAGAATACACTGGTTGATGGGTTTGGCTTAACAACTGAGCAGTACAGGTTGCTGTTCAGGGACACCCAGAAGACTCAGTTCCAGGATTGGGCTGACTTTGTTGATTGTGCCACTAAGGCTTTGGAAGGCTGGTTGCTGGGTAGCAAAGTTACTGATTACACAGGGTTGTACAATCTGATCATGAGAGAACAGATTTTAAATAATTGTCAGAACCAGTTATTACACCAGCACCTGGTAGACTCTGATCTGACCTCTCCACAAGAATTGGGTAAGAGGGCAGACAAATGGGTCAGAACCAGGATTAGGCCTAAGAACCAGGGTGGTGACCAAAAGAAAGAATCAACCAAGCCTCAAGAGAAGGGTGGGAATAAATCTACAGATCAAACCCCAGGGCCCCAAAAATCCTCTGAAAAGGGTGGGTCCCAAAATCCTTCCAATACCCAAAAGAAACCTTATTGTCATACCTGCAAACAGGTAGGCCATTACAAAACTGACAACAGTTGCCCAAGGGCCAGCAACAATAAGGAGAACATACCCCCAAGTAACACTTCCAAGCCTCCTGTTACTACTAGTAGTAATCCCCCAGGTGGTGGGAGTCCCCCCAATAATTTGGGTGCATTTACTTTGGGAGTTCCTGGGGACTCTGGCCTAACCAGGTCCCCTGACTTAGATACTCTTGTCTGTGAGACTGGCAAGGGGTTTGCCAACTTCACAGCTTGTCCCAACACTTTGGACAAGTACAGACAGGAGCCCCTCATCAATGGTTCAAAAGTTGAGGCCTACAGAGACACAGGGGCTAGCATCACCATGGTGACTGAGAGCCTAGACCCCTCAAGGCAACTTATACCTGGAGCCACATACCAGGTAACCAACATTGATGGAGTGCAGAGAGATCATCCCATAGCAGTGGTCAATCTCAGCTGGGGAGGCGTCACTGGCCACAAGAAAGTGGCAGTGTCACCAAACTTACCTGTAGATTGCCTACTGGGGAATGATTTAGAGATCCCAGCCTGGGCTGAGGTAGAGCAAGAAACTCATTTTAAAATGGTAAACCTCCATGGTAAGGTTAGTGGGTCAGTGATAGCCACAGCCCCAGTCCAAGATGTCCTCCCTGAACAGGTCAGGAGGGCTGTTAGAGTCACAGCCCAATCTCAGACAGATTCCTTCCCTGAACAGGTTGGCAAGGCTGTGATGGTCACAGCCCATACCCAAACTGAGTCCCTTCCTGAAAAGGTTGGTGGAGTTGTGATGGCCACAGCTCAAACTCAGACAGATAATAGTGTTGTGAAGCCTGAAACTATGGATCACTCCACTCAAACAGAGAGCATTGAGGAGGAAGATAAATCTCCCTCCCACCAGACTTTAGGAAAGGATCAGCATCCTCAGGGAACTGATCTGACCCCTTGTGAAGAAACTGCCCCAGAGGTAGTCAGGCCTAGCCTGGCAGAACCCCTGATGTCAGTGGACCCTTCCAAGGTGGGACCCAGTCTGGAGCAGGTAACCTGCCCCTCTCTACCCTGCCTCAGTCAGCCCAGGGCTGTAGAGGTCAGGGAGGCCAGTGGTGGACCCCAAAGGGCCCCCTGTCCAAAAGAACGCCCCAATCAGCAGATTAAGGGCACTGAAGCTAGTAGTCCTAGCCAAGTGAAAATAAAAAACACTCCTGAGGGATCCCCCTTAAACTTAGTTAAGGACCTCCCACAGATGGACACTGTTGGGCACAGCCAAACCTGGGACCTAAAAGCCCCAAACCTGACCTGTCCCTCCAGTAAGCCAAACAGAGGGACTCAGCCTCCAGTTTTAGGTAGCCAGAGGTTGACCCTGAGAGCTCACAGCAACTCAGTCCTGGAAAGAAATGCATATATGGTGGATAGTGATTGAAGGAAGTTGAGCCCAACATTAGTGGAGTCTCACTTCAGTACTCCATCCCAGCACCAGCCTTTTACTTTGCCAAAGCACACCACAGGTAGAGATTCCCTATGGTGGAGACCCTCAGATACCCTTAGGGTGAGGGATTGCCTAGTGGACCATGATATAGGGGGTACCCATGCCAGTGCATATACCACCTCATGTGGCCACTCAGGCAATATAGGCTTACCTGGTCAAGGATAGCCTTATCTCCTTTCGTTTAGGGGCGGGGGTGGAGGGGGTTATGTAGGAAGGTGGATATCTTTACTATGGTTGCCCCCAACTTTTTGCCTGGTGTTTTGCTGGTTTTTCGACTTAGTTGACCTGGGGCCCTGCTATTCAGGACCCCAGGCCCACTGCTCTCTCTGTAAAATGGATTCCATGTACCTGAGGTACATATCTAATTGGATACTGAGTCACCTTATCAGTCCCTGTACAGTGTACCTTAGGTACCCAGGGCATAGGTGCACCCAGGGCCTACCAGGGGCTGCAGCCACCCCTGGCTGGCCATCCAAATCTGACACAACTGGCTGCACGACAGCTGGGGCAAGGTGGTGTAATCACCCTTTGCTTTAGATATAGTATTCCTATATCTAACCCTAAAATGGACACATGTATTCCTATCAGTCACTCCTATGGCAGGCCTTATCAATCCTGAAGGCAGAGTGCTTGGAATTATGTGAGATGGTGCTCTGGCATGAGCCGAGCCCGTTTGCAGCTTGCGGAACCAAGTCCTAATAGCTGTTCCATGATAACGCGTACCATATACTCTTAAGTGCATTATAATCCTCGCGGTTATTTGCCAACTTTGGTATCGCTTTATCAAAACATGTCGAGTAAGGTGTCATACGAATTGGAATACTAACCCCTCGCCAATTCTGGCGACGGGGTTAGCATTCCACCCTTCTAGAGGGACACGACATGTATGTAACTGTGAACCCCGGTTAAAGCTAACTCGAGCCTCAGCATCACAAAATGGATGCTGCCACCACAGACACAAGTCTGACCTCCTGCTGCTGGGAGTCCTTCCAGCGAGGAGAGCTTGGACAAAGGGTTTCCTGTCAGGGGCGGTGCTAGCACCATCCCAGACAGGGTTTTGTGTATCCCAGGTAGGCAGGGCTGAGAGGAAGGTGACTGCAAGTGGCACCCCGGTGCTCACTGTGCATATGCCGGCTTAAACCAGTTCCAGGGGCACACCAGCCCCTGAGCTGGGGAAAGTCCGGACAAGGGAGAGGGGTGTAACCACCCCTCTTCCTGGTCCCACCCATGGGCAGGACCTAGTCGCGTGCCAGCCCCTTTTTTTAGAATAAAGGTAGGAGCAGGCCCCTTCCCAAATTAGATTATTCTGAATCTTGACTACTTTACACGAAAGGACTCTTGAACATTTCTGAAGACTCTCCCTTGTGGCTAAGGAGTAGCCACCCTGCACCAGCGGGCACCATCTAAGCGCTTGCGGTTTGCTGTAAGTCCATCCTCCGGATCAAGACTGCCCAGCTCGACGAGACCTGGATTCCCTGGCATCTCTGACCTCTACCTGCATCATCAGCCCAGCTGAGATTCGTGGGTGTGACGAGACCTGAAGGGACCGGCCATCTTCAAAACTAAACGACGCTTATCCAGCACGACCGCCGAGGGATCCTCGAGTGAGTGCTTTGGGGTTTGAGAAGCCCTAACCCTGAGCAGCTCCAGCACCAAAGTCCAGCCCCCCAGCATCCACGAGATCTGCGTGGGGCCCTTCTGCTCTTTGCTGCTCACCACGTTGTCCGGTCACTTGCCTGCTGGCTAGCGGCCCTCCTGACGATGAACCACGACGATTACATCGCTGGTCTGGTTGTTCCAAACTGGCCCTTGCTCCCTTCCAAGAGAGGAGCAACCCGGACCCTCCTGGTCCACTCCAGACGCCATCTTGACTCCACCGCGTGGGCTTGCCTTTGCCAAGGTTTGTTGCCCCAATCCTGGGTCCAGCATCGCCGACAGCAGACACCTTCATGGGACAGCTCGCTTCTCCATCCTGGTCGCCGACAACGCATCCTGGTCCGAGAGACAGCAGAGCCCAGCGTCACCCACTCACCTGGTCGGGGTGACTTCATCCGGTGCCATCCTGGTGCCCATCTAATCACTGGCTAGTGATTAAGTACTGATTCCCCTCTGCTTTCAGGTCGTCTCCATCATCGATCCAGGCTTGGATCCCTCCGAATATCTTCACTGGTCGCCTGCCAGCAACTTCTTCTTTCAGGCTCCATAGACTTCAACGAGGATTCCCGACGTCTTTTGAACCCTATGCAGCTGCAGCCCCTGGGCTAGGTAACCTGAGCATTTCGGTGCTCCAACGTAGGTTCACTATCCAAGTGTCCAGATCCTTTGTCGTTTTCAGTCTATCTAGTCGGATTTGTCAGATAACTGTAACTTTACGAAAACTAGCATCCATAGACTTTGTCCCGCATCCCGCGTGAGAGTGCACACTCTGCACCCGATCTCCCTAGGCCTCCTGCTCCTAACCTTAGGGTTCCGTAGTGTAGTCCTAGCGATCCTGAAGCCTCTGGATCTTGTTACTTACCTGCTAGTATTTCGCATTCCACTTTTAGTGTATATGGTTTTTCGTGCCCCTAGGGCATTTGTGTAAATTGTGCAACTTAAAGTATTTTCGTAAGAGTTTTGTTGTGTGCTTAGCTCCCTGACTCATAAAGAGTTCAGGGTAGACTTGTTATAAATAAATATCCTTTTATTTTCATAACAACTTGTGTGGTGTCCTTTCACTTGGTGTTCAAGGGGTATATGTGATGGTATAACAGCTGGCTTAACACGCTCTCTAGAGATTAGCCTAAAGACTGCTCTTGTCCATGCTACTAGGATAGCTGGTCAATAAGGTTGACTTACAACCAATCATCAATAAGGGTCGTTTGGTATGATACACAGTGATCACTAGAATAGTGAGCACTATATATCAGGCCAACTTCTCCCAGAGCTTCTGAGAGGGACACAGGTGTGACTTCGGCACATTGATGGAGAACCCCAGCTGGTGCAGGAGATCTGCCGTGGTCTGGAGGTGGCTGACGACTGTCTGGGGCAAGCCCGCCTTCAACAACCAGTCGTCGAGGTAGGGGAAGACTGAAACCCCCAACCTGCGCAGATGAGCTGCGACCACCGCCATCACCTTCGTGAACACTCGTGGGGCGCTGGTAAGGCCGAAGGGGAGCACGGTAAACTGAAAGTGCTCGTGGCCTACCATGAACCGCAGGTAACGCCGATGGGCCGGCAGGACCGGGATGTGGAAATATGCGTCCTGCAAGTCTAACGCTACCATCCAGTCTCCTGGGTCTAGGGCAGCTAAGACCTGAGCCAGAGTCAGCATTTTGAACTTCTCCTTCCGGAGGAAGCCATTGACGTTCCTCAGATCCAAGATAGGGCGTAGGCCCCCTTTGCCCTTCTTGGGTACCAGAAAGTAGTGGGAGTAGCAACCACGTCCTACTTCTGGCCCAGGAACGCGCTTGATGGCCCTCTTGGCCAAGAGGGCCGAAACTTCCTCCTGCAGGAGCCGCAAGTGATCCCCCGATACGCGGTTGAGTCGTGGTGGCATGGCTTGAGGAGTCGTCTCGAAGGGGAGGGTGTAGCCCCTCCGGACGATCTGCAGCACCCACCTGTCCGAAGTGACAGTGCGCCAGTGAGAGTGGTGATGGCGAACCCTGCCTCCCACTGGCGTCACATGGGCCGAAAAGCACGGACTAGGAGGGTTTAGAGGCGAATGCTGCGGGGGAAGGTGTGGACTGACCTCGCCGGTTTCCCCGACCGCCTCCACGGCGGTTTCCACGGCCGCCGCCGCGCTGGATGACAGTCTGCGGCGAGTGGCTGGCGGCACGTGTGGGGACGCCCCTTCCGTGGCCACGAAAGGAGCGAAAGGCAGCCGTTTGCTGGCGCGGCCGAGAGGCCCAAGGACTTGGCCGTAACCCTGGAGTCCTTAAAGCGCTCAAGCGCGTGGTCTGCCTTGTCGCCAAAAAGGCGACGGCCATCAAACGGCATGTCCATCAGAGTGTTCTGGACATCTACCGAAAAATTGGCGGATCTCAGCCAGGCGTGGCGTCTCACCGCCACCGTCGTAGCCATCGCTCTGCCTAGCGAGACGGTGGTATCCAGCCCACACCTGATCGAATACTTGGCTGCATCTCGGCCCTCCACAAGGGCTTGGCCGAGTTTGGCCCGTACCTCCAACGGGCACTCTGGCAGCCCCTCTGCCACCGTCTCCCACAGAGAGAGGGTGTAGCGGCCCAAGAGGCATGCGGTGTTGGAAGACCGCAGTCCCAAACTAAGGGAGGAGAATATCTTTTTACCATAATTCTCATACCTCTTGGATTCCGTGTCCGGCGGAGCCGTCGGGAATGCGGTCTGGGAATTAGAGGCCTGGATGACCAGACTCTCGGGGGTGGGGTGGGAGGACAGGAAACATGGGTCGCCAGGAGCCGGGCGGTGGCGTCTGGCCACGTTCCTATCTACGGGCGAACCCGTAGCAGGCCTGGACCAAGTGCCCAAAAGAACGTCGGTCAAGGCCTCATTAAAGGGCAGCAGAGGCTCAGCCGAGCATGACTGCGGTTTAAGGACCTCTGTGAGGAGGTTAGTCCTCACGGCCGCGACGGGGAGCTCAAGGCCCAAGGCCTTGGCAGCCCGAGTCAACACCACACCATAGGTAGCCCCCTCCTCTGAAGCCACGGTAGGAGGAGAGACAAAACCAGTGTCTGGAGAGGTGTCCTGGCCACTGGCCTCCCCAAGGTCTCCTGCCCAGTCCTCATGAGACTGACACTCCTTGGTCAGAGGGTCCTCAGACCCCTCCCAATCCTCCTCATCACCCATCTCCTGAGACTCACGGTCGTAATTGAATGAGGTCAATTCATAGAAGTGGAAATCTCCAAGCGGCGAGGACGGCGCCGGAGGTGACACCTGACGGACCGTCACCGGGGGGGTTGTAAGGTCCATCGGTGACGATCCAGAGCCCGAGGAAGGGCCAGCGGCGCCCCGCGGCGCCGGGCCCGAAGGCGCCGGCGGCGCTGGAGCCGCTGTCCCCTGCGGCGCCAGGCCCGAAGGCACCGGCGGTGTCGGGATCGTGGGACCCTGCGGCACCGGACACGAAGGCGCCGGCGGTGTCGGGGCCGAAGCACCCGACGGCGTCGGGGTCAAAGCCCCCGACCCGCTTAGGCCCCTAGACGGGTCCGCTGGGCCCGAAAGCGCCACGGAGCCCGTCGGAAGAGAAAGGGACCTCATGGCCATGAGGAAGCGCTTAATCTCCTCCGGCGTCGCGTCCTGCCCAGGGACCGGAGAGTGTGGGGCGGGACGAGACGCCTGCGACTCCGAAGGAGCCGCGGGGGCGGTGTCACCCGAACCCCCGGCCGCATCGCGCGAGCGTCGGGGGGAGACAGAAGAGCGATGATGCCTCTTCGACTTCTTGTGTTTCTTACCTGACGACTTGGACCCGGAGGAGTGGTGCCGACTCCCGGAGCTGTGACGGCTCCGTCCCCGCGACCTGTCCCTCGACCTCCCGTGGGACCGGGACCTCACTCGGCGCGGGGCCGACTGCCGGAGTTCGAGCCGCCTGCGGGACCGCTCCCGCCTGGCTTTCCTCGAGAGGGCCCGACAGTCGGGGCAGGCCTCGTCGTCGTGGTCGACACCCAGACAAGTTAGGCATAGGCGGTGAGGGTCCGTGACCGACATTGTGCGGTCGCACTCCTCACAGTGCTTAAACCCGGGCATCCCTAAGACACCGATCGGAGTCGTGAGACTACGAGAAAAGATCAAAAAATGATCCAAAAAGTTAGTCAAAAATTGACTTGGGTAACTGCTCTTTCCAGATCTGCGCTGGCTGGCGCGGAAAAAAGAAGATCTGACGTCAGCACGCGGAGGCGGCGTCTAAGTACTCCGACGACGTCATCACGGCGCCCACGACGCCGACGACGGACCCGCAGACGACGCCTACTGACGCGCAAGGGTACTGCTACGCAAAAGTTTCCGGATCCAGTCTGACGCCTGGGGATATTCTAAGGTAAGGAATCTATCACTAATGTGTCTCTTTCAGATATAGTACTTAACATTGCGCAGGTAGCATCATCAGATAAATCCCACACCATTAATGACCCTAAATCTGCGTCAGATGACATCCCCAAGCGTCCAGGCTAACATCAATATTAGGAAAATAACCACTTGTTTTAAAGGGAAATAGAAAGGAAAAGTTGAAATCTGTGTTCACCATACCTCCAGCAATGCGAATATGTTGAAAACTGACACATTTTCATTGTCTTTCAAACTGTACTTTTGTTGCAGTTGAAATCCTACCCAATGGACATTGATTTCACCCACTACTCACCTCAAGGTGATTCCAAATAATCTTTTCGAACTCCAAATACAAACAACACGACCATATCCAGAGTAACAAACCTGATGCATCCCACCCACCCAGTAAGTCCTCTTACGTAATGTGTCACAGGTTCGATTCTGTAGCTGATGCACTGTAGCTGCACTCAACTGTGGTGAAAGACTAAACTATGGCCCTGCGTGAAATAACGTCTACATTAGCCACAATAGACAATAAGAATAACATGTGTATTTGTAAAGCGCACGCTCACCCGGAGGCATCTTGGCGCTGAAAAACAGATGTTTATTGTTACCCAACTCAATGTACTTGATGGAAGAAGTAGTAAGGGACTCAATGAAGACCTGAGGATCTCTTAACACTTAAAAAAGTTGCAATTGCACAATATCCTTGCTAAACTTGGAGAAATCCCTAAAGTAGTTGAGTCAATTCTTGACGACTGTAAGAAATCTTTAAAGAATAGTCTCCACTCAGCAGACATTAAAATCAGATGTTTTTTCTGCTGCAGTAATAATCTTACCCACAGCACGTACAACAGTGGTCCGAACATATCAAAATGGCAGCCTGAATATTGCTATCCACCTTCCTAAATCAGAATGTCCAATTCGTCATACAACCAAGAATGGCAGCAAGCTACCCAAAAAGAAAATACAAATCCGACAAAGACTAAGAAAGAAATTATAACTCTATTATCAACTGTAATTATGTAAATTATGTAAATCGAATCACGAGAAACATTCAGCTGGAGGTGCTTGGAGGATACACAATTCCTGCTTCAAATCCTCACTCAGGTCTAGTAGGTAACTTTAATTGGAAATTGCACACAGGACCACATAATGAGGAAGATGCAAAACAGGTTGTCTGGAAAGACTTCTCAAATAATGATCAACAGAAAGGAATCACTGATCAAACAATAATAAATACACATTCAAGTCTTGAAGTCAAAGACACACCTTGAACTTATGCTACCAAAGACTCAAGTGCATCCAAATTAATTATTTACTATGAAGGAAAAACTTTCAACGAGTGTGTCCCTGATCATGCAGGGAGTCACAAGGAGTCATTCCATGACGACAATTGTAAATAGAAGCCCTATCAAAACATTGCTTAACAAAATCCCAAGAATGTATTTGAGGAAGTCACATTTCCACTCCCAGCCCAAAACAAGTAATGTACCTTTACGAATAAGAGCACGTCAAATAAAAGCCTATTGATGCCACTTTATGAATTAAGAGGGGCTCACTACGTTCTAAATAGAGGCAACATCTAGAAAACAACCAAATCCGTTCCCGACCTAACATTGACTTGCTCTGATGACATGCTGGCTGTGAAAATTCCTTGGAAAGAGACTGAATGCCTGTAGCTAACCCACAGAGACCATATGGTCAAATGAGGCTTTGGCAACAAAAATTCCAACCACTTAAGACTTTCTCTTTGAATGAAATTATTCAAAAACAATGGTTCTCATTGGCATCAATCAAAGCTCATTTTCAATAAACAGCTAAACCATTTTATGTAATTGTGGAATTTTTCAAAACAATGGTTCTCATTGGTATTGTTCAAAGCTCGTTTTCAATAAACAGCAAAATCACTTTCTGCAGCACTTCCATGTGCAACATAAGATCAACACTTTTGAATTTGTGTAAGACTAAGTCTTTATTCTCAAGTATTCAAAGAACAATATCTAGTTACACAAAAAGACCGTCAAATACTAACAAAGGCAAATGTGTAAATATGTCTCAAGTGCAGAAAACGGGTAAAACACTTCCAAAAGGTGTAGAAGCAAAAAGTTACTTTTCTGCTTTTATAACAAACAACTAACTGCTTGTAATCCTTAATGGTCAATTGATAAAATTAGATTTGTTTGTCAGGCTCTCAATGACATTTCAACCCTCTTCAAGGAAGTGGGGTCTCATTAGGACAAAAAAGATGTAAGGGCATCTCTAATGAATTAAATAAACGGGTAGCTATTGTGTTGTGTGACCCCTTATGTTGTGAATTGGAATAGGAATAGGTAGGTAGCCAAAAATCCTTCTTTTAAGGAAGCGATTAACATTGTCGAAAGCATGGAACATACTTCCTGTTGGGCTAAGGAGATGTGCAACACACCAAGTGCCACTAATGCGACAACTCCCACTTTTTCGGACGTAATGGAATATGTTTGTGAGTGTAGTGGGGTTGAAGTTTACAACGGAGCAGTGCAGAAAGTAACAGTTAAAACTGATAAAACATAAGCCTAGCCTGGGAGGAATTAAGGACTCGAAGTTTAAGTGCTTCAAATGTGGCAGTCCCAACCATTCTTCGAATTATCTGAATTGTTATGCCTGGAATGCCAACTGGAGGAATTGTGAGAAGAAGGGACCCTATGCACATATGTGTAAAGAACAGAAAGTGAACAGTATTGCATTTGACCCAGAGTTGCATCACAATGCAATTTTGCATGTAACTGATTGTGTTTGTTGTACAGAGCGTGCGCAGAATGTGGATAATGATACTGTTACCAAATGGGATATCACTATAGGTGACAAAAGTATGCCAGTCTTAGCAAACTCAGGGTCACCCTTTACTTTAATAGATGATAAAAACTGGAAAAGGATGTTTGGAAAGGAGACTATTTTATTAAACAACCGAACATAAATCTCATAGACTATGGTCGGCAGACAATCGACCTTTTGTGCTATACTGTGATTACTATAAAGTTCAAAGACAGAAACTATTGACAAGTAGTACGTGGCTGAGCAGGGTGACAATCTTCTGGGGTGGCATCATCAGAGAGACCTAGGCATCACACTGAACCCACAGTCACTTGAGCGAGTCATGCTGCGGTACATGTAAGTGAGGATACAGACATTGTGCAGGAGCTCCAAGAGGTATTTAAAGACGAACTGTGATTATTGAAGGAATTCAAGATCATCCTTAAATCAAGGGCAAAGAAAATAGTACACAAGGTGAGAAGAGTACGGAATCTCATGCTCAAAACTACTTAGGACACAGCATTTCTGGGCATGATATAAGCCCCAAATTGGAGTTGGCAGAAGCTATATCCCACACACCTGCACCATGCGACAAAGACAAAGTTAGATGATTCTTTGGTCCTGTTTAAGAAGGGTGCAAAATTAACTTGGTCCTCTGAATGTGGAGAGGCTATTAACAAGGTAAAGGAGGAGATAGCCTGTATGCCAACCGTAGGACATTTTGATGTCACTGGTAAAAGAATACTGACCACAATATGCCAGTTTGAAGGGGTTTGGCACTGCACTGTCCTCACCCAGATAGTTGAAGGGGTAGAAAGAGTGCTAGCTTATGTCTCTTGTTTGCTCAAAGGAGCTGAAGAACAGTACTCAGTAATAGAGTGGGAGGCATCAGCTTGCATGCAGGCTATTACCATTTTATTTTTCTTCTGTGGAGTTTGCCTTTCACAGTGAAAAAGGAACACGGGCCAAAGGACCAAACATCTGTTTGTCTACATACAAAGATATGTTTGCATGTAGACATACAGAGATATCCACTCCTAGAATAAAGAGGTGGGTAGAGAGATTAATGGAGTACAATTTTGTTGTAGAGTACCTGCCGGGTAAAAGTAACATACCGGATGATTACTTATCCAGGATGCCATTGGATAAGGAATGGCTTCTGCACCAGAAGTGCTGATACTTTGGGTCCAGGAACTGGCTCTTAACAAACAGCAATAGAAGCTGGAGTGTCCATTGATGCGACAATGAAACTGGTACTGGTTTTGTGTTGTGAGGTTGGCCAGGCTTAAGCAATGGGCTTGAAGATGGTAGAGCATTTTGGAATGTACGAGAGGAATGGAATAATAGAAAAGATGAACCATTTGCACCCCCTTATCTCCTGTAGAGATCCATAAGGAACCATGGTGTAAATAGGAGCTAGATATTGCAGGCCCATTTGAAGTATTATTCAAGAAAAGGAGGGACTAAGGGGCCTGTTTACTGAGGTCCAGCGTGTATACCCCACAATGGCTAGTAAGCAAAAAGGGTACAAAGTTCCTCTGTATTATGAAGGCTGGAGATAGGGTGGAGGACAAAGTGTGGCGTGTCCGAAGGGACCACTATGTGTGTGCAAGAAGGAGGGGAATCCCCTTGTCGGAACTAGGGCTCTCACACACCCAGCAAGCTAGGTGTCATGCTTCATCACATGAGCCTGTCCCTCGTCAGGTCGCTGCAATTCCTGACGGGCACCCAAACCGGGGCTCTTTGTCGGGATCGTTTGTTCCTGCTGGTGGGTGTAGTGGGGGTGAGGGGCCTAGTGTGTAGATGTGTGGTATAGTGAATGTAAAATAGGTCAGTTAGTCCTAAACAAATTTTATTGGGAAGGTAAACTGCCTAGTCTAAAAGAGTGAGAGGGGCACGGGACTAGTAATGATGTATCTAGTAGTGTATGCCCAGCTCTCAAGTGATCAACATGTTTCGTGCCATTGCAGTCATATAGATCAGGGCACTTCCTCAGGATCGGATAAAACACTATCTACACTACAGAGGTAAGTACATTTCTACATACCCTAAACACAGGTGGTTTACCTGTAGATAAAGTGAAGAAAAAACAAGAACATATTGGCATGTGAATAGCATAATATGGTATCAAAGAGAGGAGTGATGAGCTATTACTGCTCTAACAGAGTAGAAGGTCCAGACACGACGTGCCCAAATAATAAGTCTAAACAAAAGTTGTCGTGTTGTTCCTGAGGAAGAGAAGGAAATGCTACAGTCTATGATGCAGATGATTTATGGCAGGGTAACCAGACGGTAGCCCTGGGAATCCATTTTGTTGGATTTAATGCCCTCACACACCCTTTCAGGTGTCATGCATACATTCATACTCGCATGAGACTGTTCTTGTGTACCGGAAAAAAAGAATATGGACCAGAACATAAACAAAAGGAAGGAGTAAAGTCAAGAATACTTCTCTAGACGGTCCGGATGCGAGCCTGTGCTGCTCGACGATCCAGGCCCTCCTGGTGGCGATCATCCTGTACTGTGGGGGCAAAAATAGCAATGCTGGGGCACCGGGTCATCTAGTGGACTCCCCAGGACCGAGCAGAGTCAGACTGCAATCGCTGCAGAGACCCCAGAGGCTGCTGCGAACCGCGCCTGCAAGGCAGCTCTAGAGGAGAGGGAGCCGTGGCTGGAACTTGAGGCGGGGCAGAGAAAAAATGCCCACCTCGCAGCAACAGAGTGCCCTTGACGGGGGAGGAGCTGTGCCTTGGTCTCCCACTCAGCTGATGGGTATTACTGCCAGCAACTACTATCAAGGTGGAGAGCCACCATTAACAAGATCCGGCGGTGGCGAATGGCCTTTTGGGAGGCCCAGTTAGACTGGGCCAACTTCCCCCTAGCGGTGCATGATTCACGAGGGCAACAACTTCCAAGTGGTGAGAGAGCCCCACTACCTTAATGGACACATAGAGAAAGAACCTGGGGGACTGGCTCTCCGGTGCTAGAGGTTCTGAGGCCCAGAAGTGGAGATTTGCCGTCCTTCCTCATTGGCGGACTGCCCGATTGCTAGAGGAGTGGTGAGGAGACTGATATGTTTCGAGAAGTGCAGGCTCTGGTTTGTGAACCCCAGACTGGGGGATAAACCATGTTTAGGGTATATCTGGCTGGAGTACTGGTTCACTGAAGCAACAGGGATTGCTGTACATACTGGCCCGCAAGGAAGGAGAGGCAAGCTAAAAGACGTTAGGGGAGGCATGGACAAGTTGTGAGAGAATCCACCGTGAAGCAGACAAAGTGCATGATAGTGACGAGAGCATTCAAGGTGAATGGGGGCGCTCGTGCCGGCTGGGGTGCAAGGTTGGCCCAGAGTGTGGTTTCATATGGCGCAGCGGCCAGTTGTGTATCCCTTCTGGTGGGCTGAGGAGTTGGGTTGGTTGGTCGGGCCGAAGCGTGAATCCCTTGTGATAGGCAGTCGCCAGCGCTCTTCACTGCTGTAACACAACGTCGTGCAAACACCCGCTACTGTTGCTATATACATGATGGTGCTCAGCAAGCTCTCGCCTGGTCCACTACCTGCAAACGAAGGGATTCGGAGATCACAAGGAAACCCACCGGTTATTGAGCCGAGTGAGGAACTGGAGGCCCACGGAGCAGAAATACTGGCTGCCATAAGGTATATCAAGGTGGCACTGGAGGGCAAGAGCAACACGGTCGCCATAGACCTCTGACTCCTGAGAGTGGACTACCGCAAATTGACAGACAAGGTGGGTAAAACTGAGAAAACAGTACAACTGATGCAACCCACACTGAAGGACCATGACAAACATTATAGTTTCCGAGGCACGAAGTGGGGTGGCTCAGAGATAGGGTCGAAGATGTGGAAGGCTGCTTGCGCCATAGCAATGTCCGAATAGTGGCACACCCGAATGCTCGAGCGGCCCAGTATGGACCTCTACATGGAGATGTGGCAAGTCCTAGGTGGCAAGACATCTCTACATACTTTACTGTTGAGAGAGCACACAGGGAGGCAGTGGGCCCGCCAAAACCAGGGGCGCTCCCTAGATCCGTGGTGGTCCATCTTCTCAACTATCAAGACTGGGACAACATTCTTCAGCGAGCCCGGGTACATGGGCCCCTGGCAGGTTGAAGGGGGATTGGTAAACATTTACCCTGACTACACCCAGGCAGGTCAGTGTCAGCAAGAAACGTTTGTGGCCGTGAAAAAACAGCAGAGGGCACTTGATTTGAAATATGCACTCCTTTTCCCAGCTAAACTTCGTGTGGTGAACCAGGAGAACATACACTTCTTTACCTCTGCTAAGGAGGCATGGACATGGCTGGAGAGTAAGGGCTGCACTCGACTGTCGGAACACGAGCCTTTGACTCAAGATGGATGCACAATGCCCAGATGAAAAAAGCATGACTGTAGCCGGCTAATGGCGACCCGAACGAGGGTACAGGCAGAAACGGTGCAAGCAAAGGTGGTGACAGAAATACAACACACATGTACCAAATTAACATCGTGGATCAGGGTTAATGCACAAATTAGGGGCCTTCGATGGGACCTGTGCTGGGAAGATGTTCTGAATATCGAGTATCTTGGATATGTTAACAATTTTTGGCTCCTATGAGGGTTTCCAAATCAATTGGCATAAGTCTGTCACCTTTCCACTGGGGGACCTGCCCATTTCGTTGGCCAACCTAAGACTGGCATTTTTGTCACACCAAAGTTAACCCTATATATGCTGGAGCACCTGGAGAGGGTCCTGGAGGCCAAATGAAGGGATGCAGTAAGAGATGGAGAAAACGGCTGCTTTGACTTCTGGGTCATGCGGCCTTCTATAAGAGGATATACTTCCCCAAATTTCTATATGTGCTGCAGAATTCCCCCTATCCAGTCCCATGCACATTCTTCTGCAGGGTGGATAAAGCTATGAGAGTATTGCTCTTGGATGGCAGGATACCTAGAATAGCCCTCTCAATACTGACAAGATGCCAAACAGATGGAGGCATTGCCCTCCTGAATCGCCGGCTCTACTACTGGGTTTCACAATTGTTGACAAAGACTGGGTCTTCTCCTCCCAACAGGAACCTTCCCTGTGGGTAGACCGCACCACGATGACCCCAGAGGGATACCTCCGAAGACTTTATGAAGGAAGTACACTCCCCCCTCTCCCGACGCAGACGGTGGTACTCATTTGGAGGAGGGTGATGAGTACGTTGGAGTGGCGGGGCAAGGAGATATTTCAGGCTTCGCTCTGGGACTCGGATCTCCTCCAGGGTCTAAGGAGCATAGCGGGTCATCGAAAATGGCACTCTTCCACTTGGGGGAAGCCTGAAGGGATGGCAAAGTAATCCTGTTCAACTAAATGCAATCGGAGTACGAATGATCCAGTAGTCAATTTTTGCAATATCAGCAAATGCGGTTTTAGCTCAGCAAGTGTGAAGCATTACCGGCCAATGTAAAGGAGGAATCCCCTTGGAGTGTAGGATCTTGCGTTCCCCCGCACAGAAATGCTGTGTCCCAAATCTACTCCACACTGCTGAACAACAGTCTTTTTAATCCTGGGCCACTTGAGGGAGAGATGCAAGAGAGATCTGGGTACACATTGAGGATGGTGACAAGAGCCAGGCATGCACATATCCCAGAGATGTTGCGATCCAGGCAGGTTTCTGCCTGATACAATTGAAAAGTTTGCATACAGCCTACTACACCAGAACCAGGCTGTTTACTATGGGTTGGACTCCTGACAACTGATGTCTCTGGGGCAGCAGTATGAGGGGCAACTTGAGGCACACGCTCTGGGATTGCCCAAAGTTGGGGGCATACCGGAGAAGGCTGAGCAAAACAATGTCAGAGACCACAGGAGACAAGCGAAGATCCAGCCCCTGCTGGTGTCCCTGGGGATCTTTAGTGACCAAACCTTGGACCGCTATAGCTTGTTCTTCTGCAATCTGACCCTGATGGTGGACCACAGAGATATCCTGAAATACTGCAGGATGCCAATTTTGCCAACTATCAGAGACTTTGCCAACTATCAGAGAATGGGAAGAGGGTGTTGACTGGTGTATGGGGGTGGAAAAATTGTTATATCAGGCGCTGGGCAGTCCACACAAATTTGAGAAAATCTGGGGCCCATGGAGAGAGGCGAGAGAACAAGATGGGTAGGGGCAATTAGTGGTTGCCTGCTGCAAAGGCGAGCGGCCTCAACTGTGGATCGCTTGAAGGGATCACCTTGGCATGCTGTGACTATCACCTGGAAAAAGTCTTATTTGTCATATTATTATCTGGTCCTGCCCATCCCTGGGTGGTTCACCGTAATTCTGAATGTTTACTGTATCTGCATTTCCTCAAAGTTGGGGTTTGTTTTAATGTCTTTTACCTATATGCATAACTCAATAAAGAGATTTAATAAATAAAAAATAAAATTTAATCAGACACAAACTGAGAAGGATGCTGGTCAGTTCACCCACATCTCTGGAGCAATTTTCGAGAGTGGTGGGCCTCCTCTTCGTGTCTCTTCAGGCCATTTTGTACAAGCCCCTTTATTATCAAGCCTTCCATTACATCATTCCATTTAGGGGTAACAAAGTCCAAATCCCTGTCGGATTTAGCCCAGAGTTTCTGGGATTATTGTCTCGAGAATCAGATCTGTGTCATGGCAGAGCACCTTCTGGGTTCTACCAACCAGGTGGGTGATTGGGAGTCGCAATATCTCCAGGACATGAGCCTAAGGAGGATGGATCATTCCCTGTTCCCACGGCTTGCGTCCAAATGGTGTCCGCTCACGGTGGGTATTCATTGTATCCAGGCTCGATCACCAACTGGGCTGATACTTCAGCTGGAGGCCGGATCCCAATGCTGCAGCAACAAAACCCTTCATACAGGACTAAGTGATAGAGGCGAGATATGCGTTACCACCGTTCTCCATGATAATGAGACTTTTGGCACAGATCAGGAGCAGAGGCGGTCCTTCATGAAAGCAGACAAGAGTTGCCCTACTAACTAAATTGCCCCAGGGATGAAAAATAAAATGTTAATAAAGTTCATTTATTACTATTTTATTTTTCAATAGCCCCAAGCTGAGCGTCAGGACAGGGCAGGGCAACTGCAGACTGACAGCAGAGAACAGTGATTGGCAGGGCACTTTAAATTTAAAGTGCACATGTCTCTTTGGACGGCCGTCTTGCGACGGCCAGCCAGACGTGCGCATTTTAAACCTCTCCAACCCAGCTGGGTTGGAGAAAGTACAGCTCTCCAATGCTCTTGGGAGCGATGAAAGAGCTCACTCTATCCAATCCTGGCACTTTTCTCATGCTGGTTAACAGCATGAAAGCAGCATCAGGTTTGGGTAAGGGAGTTAACTGGAACTTCGAGGAAAGAAAAAGAGGACCAGAGCAGGAAAACGTGTTGTTGTGCAGGCTGCAGCAAGCAAGGTACATTTTTATTTCGTTTATTTCCTAGGCGCTTTGCACCTAGCGCTTGAGAATGCTAACCCCCATCCATTTGCCTGCCCCTCCTCTCTCAGTGTTGCCAGCTACCACTGGTCAGGAGATAGCAAGCAGACGTTGTAGCAGGGATTCCATTCTCCTACAGAACTGTGCATAGAGATTTGGAACCTCAGTGAAATAGGATGGCCCAAAACTCACCTTAGTACCCAAAATCCCCTTACCGAGCTAGCTACAGTGTCTCATTGGTCATAACAAACTCCTAATGTTTAGACAAACCAGAACATGATCTTACAATACCTCAGGTCACGTGGAACACATAGACACTCTTTCGTTATATAATCATTTCAAACCAGAACGTGGAGTAAATGAGGACTCGTGCATATTTGAAATATTTATTTACTAATGCAGGGTTCTCAAACGCAGTATCTTAGATAATACAAGCAAACATATTATAAGCAGCAAAGTTATCAGCATAGTTACTAGTCCATAATATGCAAAAGGTGACAACATGCTAACATGTTAAAATGAAGAGGAGTTAACAATACCTAATTCTCACCCTCCCTAACTAGCATATTATATTATATCTAAGAAGGTCTCTTTGGGCTTTTACAGGGTGACCCCATACCTCAATCTCTCAGTTGCAGAGGATCACATCATCTTCCACCAGCTCTCTGCATGCGAAGCACCATCAAGTGTGTTTATGTGTTCTTAGCAAAGTAATATAAAACGCGCCTAAAGGCAGATTTGGCAGCAGCTGCATTTATGTTATGTCTAGGGAAGTGCGAAGATAAGACCATACAATAACACCGTGTTTACTTATCCTTCAAGGCTTCAGCACTCACTGTACAGACACCGTTATGCTAAGCAATGTTATCAGAGCAATAACATATTATTCTCGTGTAAATCACAACGCTCTTCTAGGCTGAAAGCGAAAGCAACAATTATGTGTCGTGTGCAGAAGCAGCAAAAGGTAAAATGGCGTTTAAACATTTAATAAACTCATGCTAACTTAACACGGTATATAGGTAAGCAGTAACTATATGACATCCCCCCATGATCCGAGCACGGATAAGATAAGATAAGATAAGATAAGGCACGGGGCACATCAAGAAGACAGAGTTCAAGAACAATAAGCCAGGCCAAATTATAACGATTGATTGACAAAACATTTTCGCATTTATAAGTCAATTCAGAATTTTCATGTTTGCTCAAGTCAATAGGTCTGGGTAATGAAAAAACCACGCATAATTTACAAAAAAAATTATTGCAATCAAGAACGGAAAGTCATTCAAAAGAGTCGAAAACCTTCAGGAAAGGACTGAATATGCAAAATAAGCAGCAACAGCCTCCAGCATGAAGTCACTGTCCTCATGCGAAAACAGTTAAGCCATCCAATTTAATAGTGGGAAAGAACATACGTGCTCTTCAAGCACCGGAGCCTCTAGTATTATCAGAGGACAACTCGGTGGGTTCTAAAGAACTCTTGCACTGCTGCGAGTATGTTCCAACGACCCATTAGTCCATGCATCGCTGCCATGGCCATAATCCTTCCGCCACAACAAACCACCTCGTGAGCAATTATGGGACTCATCAGATGATTAAAATCGACGTCAGGAGACACCGTCTTGCAGAGACACAAATCAAGGGCCCAGTCAAAATCGCAGCTCAGGCAATGAAACACAGGCTGGACACATGTGAAATAGGAAAATCGAAACTATAATCCATATGCCGTGCTTAAGGTAGCAAGCGGCAGCGTGCCATAATATTCAAGCATCCTGTTGCGGAACAGTGCCAGGTGGGGCTGTGCGGCGTGTAACACAGGACGGGCATCCATTTTTAATAAAACAAAATATAACCAGAATGCCTGCAGCCAGCGCCAGCAAAACAAAAAATCCACCAAATAAGCTTGAGAATATTGAATGAAAGAAAGCAGGAATGACTCCAAATATCTTCTCAAATGAAGTCACAAGACCACTGCTAACTAATTTAAAAAAGTGCGCAAGGCCAGAAGTGGAGGACGCATTAAAGATTGAATGAATCAACTCGCAGAAATGCAATGGTAAGTCAGTATTCAAAAGGGCCTGCACCTCTGTGCGGGTGTTGGCGATATGAAGGACAAATGTTTCACGAGCCGAACTCAGGGCCACTTGTTTTTGTTTTTGAGACAAAAGGGCTCTTATTCTACTCATTCCATTGAACTCTGCCTTCAAGGTTGGGATTCGCGGCCAGATGGAAACATCTGAATTCCCATGCGGAGGAGGATACAGAACGTTTTTGCAACACACCAACCGTTCAGATACGGTTACCACATAAGCAAATGAGGCTATATCAAGTCGGCTCTTAGTCATCATGTCTTTAATCCTTAACGTCTGACGAGCTAGGCGTGCACGTTGGTACCGCGTACAATTCACCCCTATAAAGGTATATTTCTACAATAAGGCCTCCAATTTCCATTTGGGTTTAGCCATATCATTTACTCGTGTTTCTTTTAGCATCATGTTAATAGGACACAAACATCTAATAGTGGTATACACTTTCTTTATTAGGAGCCATCACGCTTCCAACGGCCCAATACTAACGCCCCCGGCCTTCCGTTTTACTCTTCACAAGAAAGGAAGGTCCTATCAACAAGCAGCGTTTATTTAACCTTTTTGGTAAGCGGACTACACGTGTACTCAAATATAAATTACAGATTACTCGAATCTATCCCACAATGTGCATCTCTTTCTTCTTTGATAGGATTTTAATACTACATTTCTACAGTCTTATGGTGCTGTTCAACTAGTTGCCTGGAACCCACACTTTGAAAATACAAAGTCGAGTTTTTTGGTAAGAAGGTTATAATAAAAGTCTCCCCTTGTATTAAACCAATAATAGCAACTAGATGTGTACTAATGCAATCACTCTATTTACTCGTAGGCTCTGCAATCCCGTTTTTTATATCATAGCCTAAATAGAAGAAAATTGTAGCATTGCTCACGTACGCTGCCCACTTATATGAGTACTAGGTAAGAGAATATTAACTTTGTGAATGTACATTAGGTCATTTTCTAGAAATAGGATACACCTATTCCTCTGTCTACCAAAATATAGCACCCTTTTATTTCAGGTTTAATAATCTAATAACTCCCAGTAAATTAATAAGCTACTACCCAACTACCCATAACGTAGCAATACCTGATTACCTTTCTTTCTTTTCTTCATCCTTTCCTTTACCTTCATTTTTTCTAACAAGTACGACTGATGGAGTCTTTTTCACAGTCTAGGAACAGACATATGCTCATATTACTGTGAATATGTTTCTTGTAAATTGTATTTAGTTAACTTAAAGAGGTAATGTTTTATCTGTAACAACATTTATACAGTTATCGTAGTGAGAATGCATCAACGAGTATCAGCAAAAATCAATTGTTTATCCCTGATATGAATACAAAAAAGGATAGCTTATAACCATACCATCTTGGTCATTGGTCCTGAGTGGAACTAAAAATTGCTGTCCCGTTATCATGTATTTTGCTGGTTTTGAGAACACAATTTATATTAGTTTCTGTTTCTAAATATCTATACCATATACACGAATTTAGTCATGAGTTGTTTCTGAGACCAACGTTCATGCATAGGTTGTTTAGCTGTTTAGTTGTTTAATTAAAGCGGTACATCAGGAATTTGGAATGAAGATTATACTTTTACCAATAGAATGTAGCAACAAATTGTTAACTAGTTCAGTTGTAAATAGGTCACGATAGTAATCTAATAATAGTAATACTATGTTATGATTATGTTTTACAGAATTTTTTGATGGTCAAAGTCCTGATGAAGACATATTGTATATGTCGAAACGCGTCGACCGGATGCCATCTAACTTCTTTTTAATCTGTTTTGTGAATACATATGTATCATTTTTTATTAATTGTGATTAATGCACTTACTTTTTATCCCTTTTTATCAAATTAAAAAATAATAATTTTTCTAACTGAACTAGTTTGTTTGTTTGAATCTATTGCGTATTTCCTCAGTGTATGCCTGGGATTGTTATTTCTCACATACCACATAAGCAATGCCTTTAATTAACCCACAACACTCTTCATTATTCAAAATTAAATAACTACAGTTTGCCAGTAAAGTGAAAGTAGGGACGATTGCGGGAACCGGTGTACCTTTCAAAAGACAGGCTAAATTTGGACGTTCCTGGTTGCAAGAACCATGTAATTGGATATGTCTACACATTAACGAGTGATCTGGTGTTTCGGTGCACTCCTCACCTTTAAGATAAACCTCATTGCCATCTTTTATGTTTAAATTTTGTTTATTACGCTGCACATTCAATCTGATATACCAACATGCTTTACGAGCTGGTTCGGCTTCAACATTCGCCCTAGCCAGCGTTGAGGCAGCTTTTAACAATAGATCAAAACAGTAACAAGGAAGGATAAAATGCTTGGTCAATCGCGTTTCGCTGACTCCGGTAGTTAGTTCAAGTGCGGGTAGAAGATCTCTTAAATAGCATTGGTGGTGGCTCAGAGTATCTGGACACCATGACAAGGTAATGGCCACGTCGACCGGGTCTGCAGCAAAGCTTCGTAGTAAAGTCCAAAATAAAATAGAACAACAACCAAACTTTATATCCCCATTCCCTCCACCCCCCCCCGCCTGCCCACCCCCTACCCCTGTTCCAGGTCCAACCGTCCTCTGCATAGCAGTGATCGGTCATTCCGTAGGTCCTCCGGCATGGGACTGTGACAGTCGCAGCAGGCGCAGATATCTAGGGCAAGTCACCTCCCTAAACTCAGTTGCTAGAAGCGTTAAGAAGGGTCGCCACAGTTCTGGGTACTTGTCTCCCTCCCCCTTGGCAATTAGTGATAGCTTCTCCATCCCCAGGAAGTTCCAAAGACGGTGCAACCAGCCCTGAAAAGTGGGGACATGTGTAGTGCGCCAATAAGTGAGAATGTTCTGTAACGCTGATCCCAGGGCTATGGCTATCAGTCTTCCTCGGTGGGAGCGCAGTGGGTAGGTGATGGGATTGGGCGAGCCCAGCAGTACATATGCGGGGAACCTCGGGATGGTAGTGTCTAAGTGTATGTCTACCTCGTCCAGCACCCGTTTCCAGTAATCCTGCCGGTGAGTACAGTCCCACAATAGGTGCACTAATGTACCCCTCTCCCCACATCCCCGCCAGCAGAGTGTGTCTCGTGAGTGATCCATCTCGTGTAGTTTTTCAGGAGTATAGTACCAATACGTGGCAATTTTGGTGAGGGTGTCCGTCAAACCCATATGATGAGCAGAATGACGGGCCCTATAGCAGATGCCCTCCCACTCTTTATTACTCAGTGTACGTCCTAATTCCTTCTCCCACCTTGCTCTCCCTGCATTGTGGATATGTGTGTACCTACCCAACAGCATGCGATAAATGTCCAATATTAAGTTGCGGTCAGTTTTCCTTGAGAGCAGCCAGTACTCGTACTCGCTGAGTCTGCGATCAGCCCCGTCTCTAGTGGTGGGATGGAGTGCCCAGTGTCTCACCTGGAAGTAACGGAGACGTTCCTCCTTAGGCAAGCCAAATTCACGGCGAAAGGCGTCAAAGGGGATGGCCCCTTCCTTCGCGTATATGTGGGATAGTACCTTACAGCCCGCCGGGCCCCATTTCGCAAATGCCGCCACGTTCATACCAGGACTAAAGTCCGGATTGGTCATCAAGGGTGTTAGTGGGGATGGGAAGGACGTCAGCTCATGTGCCACACTCACCTGGTCCCACACCTCCAGAGGCGTTCTCGTGATGAAGGAGGCATAGAGATTCGGGGGTCGGTGCTGCCGCCGCAGGAAAGGGACCTCCTGCAGAGTGTGGCCCGCCACTGCCTGGTCTTGGAAGAGCCAGTGCTTCTCCGACTCCCATCTACTCCACTCCACTAGTGTTCGTAGTTGTGCCGCCTGGTAGTATAATAACAGGTCCGGGAGGCCAAATCCCCCGTTTTCAGGAGGCAACATTGCTAGGTGAAGTTTCATGCGTGGGCGTTGCCCGTTCCATATGAAGTGGGCCAGTTCAGCCTGGGTCTGACGGATCCATCCCTCCGGGGGTCTCCTAGGGATGGCTCGGAATAAATACAGGACCTGCGGTAGAATCGTAATTTTGATCACCGCTACTTTGCCGAGCCACGATAATGGAAGGTGTCTCCACCTGCCCAGCTCCGACCGAATCGTTTGCCGGAGTTTCGCGTAGTTGAGGCGGACCGTGCCCTGCAGAGTTGGTGCCAACTGAATACCCAAATGAAGGACAGCCTCAGACGCCCACAGGAATGGGAAGAGTCTCTGTAAGTGTGCCTTCGTGGACTCCTCCAGGGAAAGGTCGAGTGCTACGGATTTGCTGAGGTTGACTTTAAAACCGGCCACCTCCGGGAAGGCGTCCAGAATCGTCACACAGGCCGGAAGCGACTCACCGGGGGAGGACAGTGACAGCAGAACATCGTCCGCATATAAGCTTATGGTATGCTCGAAGGCCCTCATTTTGATTCCATGAATCCCTGGGGCAAGCCTCACCGCCTGTGCCAGGGGCTCCATATAGAGGGCAAATAACAAGGGGGAAAGTGGACATCCCTGCCTCGTGCCACGCTCTATCAGGAAGCGGGGCGAGGAGCACCCATTAACACGAACCGTCGCCGAGGGCCTCGAGTAGCAGTTCAAAATCCAGGCTCGGAAACGGTCACCCAGTCCGGCCTTCACCAGGACCTGCTCCAAATACGGCCAGTGGACGCGATCGAATGCCTTTTCGGCGTCACTTGACAGTAGCATATATTCCCCTGTCGTACGCGTGGCCTTCTCAATGAAGTATAGTGCCCTTTTTGTGTTATCGACGGTTTGACGTTCCGAAATAAACCCTGCCTGGTCTGGGTCAATTAGTCCAGGCATTAGTGGACCGAGTCACGCGGCAGGGATGCTGGTGTACAGCTTCAGATCTATATTGAGAAGCGAGATGGGTCGATATGCTTCACACCTCGAGTGGTCTTTTCCCGGTTTAGGGATCACAGAGATGGTAGCGTCTAGAAGGTCCTCCGAGATCGCGTCTGGCTCAGAAAGATGATTAAATAGAGTGGTAAGTAGCGGTACTAACTGTGCACAGAACTTTTTATAAAAGAGGGCCGTGAAGCCGTCCGGTCCCGGGGAATTCCCCAGTTTGGATCTGGAGATGGCCGAGATGACCTCCTCGGGTCTGATGTTGCATTCCAAGGCCGAAGCCTGATCCACAGAGAGCGCAGGGAGCTGGACAGAGTCGAGGAACGCCTCACCCGCCGCCCGATCCAGCGTCGCCCCTGTGTATAGAGAGGTGTAAAAATCGCTGAAGGCGGTCGCTATCTCGCCATCCTCTGTAGCCAGGCTTCCCCCGGTTGTTCTGATTTCCTTCACCGTTTGACGCGGACGCTTCTCTCTAAGCGCCTGCCCCAACAGGCGCCCGCATCTATCCCCCCCCATATAATACATATGGCGCACCCTTAATGCCGCGAATTCCGCTCTATCCTGGTCCAGGGCGCTCAATTGCTTTCTAACCAGAGTGAGCTGCCTCCAGATCCTCGGGGCGCACGTCCTTTGGTGCATGCCTTCCAGCTCCCTGACTTTCTGCGTCAGCTCGTCCCTTTTCTCTGCCCGCGCCTTGTTTTCCGCCGAAGATAGGTCTATAAATTCTCCTCTAAGGACTGCTTTTAACGCTGCCCAGTGTGTTGCCGGGGAAGTGTCAGAGGCGTTGTTATGTAGCAGGTAATCAGTGATCGCGCGTATTATTTTCTCAGGGACCTCCTTGCGGTGCAGCAGTGTGTCTCTGAGGCGCCAGCACCGGGAGAGTCGCTGCACTGGAGGGAAAAGAAAAGTCGCCAGCAGGGGAGCGTGGTCCGAAAGGGACGCCACTCCTATCTCTACAGTGGATGTCAGTGCTTGTAAGGAGGTAGAGGCCAGAAAATAGTCCAGCCTAGCATATGGGCGATGTGCGCTCGAGAAGTATGAGTAGGCCCGAATGCCTGGGTGAAAGCTGCGCCAAAGGTCCACGATACCCAGCTCCCCTAGCCTCGCCAGTCCCCCCTCGGACAGTGACCAAGCCTGTGTAGACTGACCTATCTAAAGTGGTGTCGAACACAAGGTTAAGGTCGCCCCCCATAAGGACATGCCTGTCTTCAGATGCCGCCACTACGCTAAGTGCTTCGTGAAAGAATTTTTCCTGTCCCTCGTTAGGAGCATAGACCGAGCAGACCGTGAATTCAGACCCCCCCAAAGAGAAGTGGTATGATAGGAGCCTTTCCTTCTATTCCGCACCCTTCCGTAGAACCCTCCACCGAAACCTTCGTGCCACTAATATTGCAACCCCAGCTTTCTTGTTTGGCGCGGATGAGAAGAACTGGTGCGGAAAGTTGTGTGCCCTCATCCTCATGCAGTCTTTCTGTAGTAAGTGTGTCTCTTGTAGGAGACAGATGTCCGCTTGTGCATGCTCGAGGCAGGAGAGCACCGCCCTTCGTTTTATGGGGTTGTTGAGCCCCCTCACATTCAGGGAGAGAATGCGTACTTCAGTGGGAGCCATGAGTCACCCTCTTCTCCTCCCGCTCCATGCTCCCGTGTCGACCCTTACTGCACACAACCCCGCTCCAACCTGGCATCCGCAACCTTCTGAATCGTGTCCGGCCGTGGCCTGCCACTGAAGACCTAGAGTGCTCAACAGCCTGTCGTGGTGGAACCCCCCCGGACCTGGAACCCCTCCCTCGCCCTCCCACAACAATGTACAGCCCCGTCCCTATCCCCCTTCCAACCCCGGTACCCCCTCCATCCCTCTCCCCAACCCCACCAACTCCCCCATCCCCCCCCCGGCCCCCGACCCAACCCCTCCACCTCCCACCACCCCTCTCCTCCCCAAACTGTAGAACACAGAAACTGAACATGTCCATTGTCCACACAAACCCAGTCAGTGTGGGAAAGAAATTGGGGAAATGTGTCCGGATCCATTGATTCCCCCTCCCGTCGCCAACCACCGGCTCACTCAATGCTCATGCCCGAGGGCTCCGGGCCCCCACAGGTCTGCGCCTCAGCCGTTGTCCGTCGCCGCCAACTCCTGAGCCGCTGTAGCGACCGCGGCTCGCTGACCTTCCTGGATCTCCCCGGGGGGTGGGTGCTTTGGTCTACGCCTTCGCTTTTGCTGCCACCACTGACCTGTAGCGCTGGCTTCCGGGCCCCCCCCCCCTGGCGTGGGCCCCCCTCCGACTCGGGCTCCTCAATGCCCAGTAGCTGGCACGTGTCCCGGAGCGACCGCAACTGGCACACTTTATTCTCCCATTTGAACACCAAGCGGAATGGGTGCCCCCAGCTGTACATGATTCCAAGGCGTCTCAGCTCAGCGGTAACCGGCCTGAAGGACCTGCGTTTCTCCAGAGTGATGGCGGCCAGATCCTGATATAGGGTCGGGGAATGATCGCCAAAGGAAATGGACCCCATCTGCCGTGCTTTGCTTAATATCTCCTCCTTAGTGCGAAAGTCCTAGACGCAAACTAAAATGTCTGCCGGCAGGGCCGGCGAACTGGTCCACTGGGTGGACCAGTCCGGTGTGCTCTGTCCAAGTGTATAACGGAGTCTGCCGGTCTGCCCAGGATGTGATTGAAGAGGCCTTGGGTGAAGTGGAAGAGATCCTTGGTGTCGGGGGAGTGCTTCACCCCTCGAATCCGAATATTGTGCCGCCGGGAACGGTTCTCCAAGTCCTCAACATGGGATTGCAGGTCAACCTCTCGATCATGGATGCAAATGATCTCCTGTTGGAGCGCTTCCATCTCGACGTCTCGACTGTCACTCTTCGTCTCCAGTTCAGCCACTCTCTCTCCGATGGCATCGGTGTCGCGGCGCAGCTCTCGAATCTCTCCCTTCAATTCTGTCTTCAGGAGTTGGAGATCTTCCCGTAGGCCACTGAACAGGGACTCCAAGAAGGACTTACAGCCTGATTCATCATAGACCCGTTTTGAGAGTCTATAATAGCGATTCATAAGGAATCGCTATTACAGACTCGCAAAACGGGATTCATGTAGGAATCGCAAAAAGATTTGCGATTCCTACACAATCCTTATTTGCGATTAGCTAATTGCTAATCGCAAATAAGGAATACTCCCCATTCATTCCTATGGGCCAAAAGGCCCATAGGAATGAATGAGGAGTATTCCTTATTTGCGATTAGCAATTAGCTAATCGCAAATAAGATAGCTATTTAAAGGGTGCCAGGGGTGTCCAAAGGACACCCTGTAGCACCCCTTAAATGCAAATTGAAACAGGTGTTGCGCACACACATGTCCAAAGGACATGTGAGTGTGCAACATGCAACTTAGAAAAATGCTTTTAAAAGCATTTTTCTAAGTTTTCGCTATTTACCACGAGGTTTGACCTCGCGGTAAATAGCGGGCTGAAATTGCAAAATCGCAATTTTTTAATGGATGATGAATTGCATTTAAGGAATCTCAAATAGAGATTCCTTAAATGTAATTCCTCGCAAAATTGCGACATCGCTCTTACCGATTTTTGCATTTGGGATGATGAATCCCAAATGCAAAAATAGAGCTTGCAAAGGGCCAGATTCTCAGAATCTGGCCCTTTGCGAGCCGATTTCGGCTTGATGAATCAGGCTGTTAGTGATAGGCTCCTCCGCACCCTGTGTGCCTGCGCTGGGTGAGCCAGTCGCCATCTTGTTGGACGTTGCCAGTTGTCCAGGGATCTGGAGGTCCGTTTTCTTCCCCATCGAGGTGGGGGTGAGCAAGTCCCTGATGGTCCTGTCCTTGCGCACTCTCCCAGCGGCCATGCCCCCGGGTCCTCAAACGGAATGACGCGATGTAGCGTAGCATGTGACCTCGTGGAGTCCGTGCTCAAGAGGCTCAGGTCCGCCGGGGCAGGGTCGCAATCGCCAGTCCCAGAGCTCTCCCGCGGGGCCCACTGACCCCACTCGTCACAACCCCGGGGGGTCACCTAGGCAGGCTCCGGACTTCCACTCGCGGCCCGCAAGGCTGACCCTTCCGCCAGCGTGTAGGTATGGCTCCCCAAACCCCTCAGTCTGTCCTGTGGCCGTGGGGACGGAGTGCAGCAGAACTGTGGTGTGGTGTGGTGTGACACCACTTGTCTATCCCAGCCGTGTGGGACAATCACTGGGCAGGGCAGAGTTGGGACTCCCAGAAGGGCCGAAGTCACGCGCCGTACAAGATGGCGGCCTTCAGCGCGCTGTGCCTACGAGGCCTCGAGGCATCCAGCTGCTACCAGGGTCGGGGACAGACCCAGCCCCACCACACGCCGTGCAAGCTCACCACCGTCACTGCGGGACGCCCTGCTCCGCCGCCGCTGCACGGCTGCTGGCCGCTTCAACCGGGGGCGTGGGGGGAGGCCTCACGAGAACCCACCGCTCCTCACCTCTGCCGTCTTGTCTGTGTGTGGGCCCCCCTGTCCCGCTCCTCGCATACGGCCTCCGGCACCCGCGGCCGCCGCCCGGCAGTCCCAGCAGTCCCGCCGTCTCTTAGAAGGATGGCAGCAGGTCCGCAGAAGCCCCCGGGAAGGAACCTCCGGGGGCCTCGCGCATAGTCGCACGGGCCGGACCCACCTCTTAAGCCCAGTCAAGACGCCTCAGTGCGGGGCACGTAGCTCCGCCCACCGCGGCCTCACTTTCGGCGCTCCACACTCCACGGACCCCAGCAGGCCGCACCAGGCCGCCCGATCCCGGTGCTTCTCAGGCGCCGCTGGTCGTCGTCACGGACCCCGCAGACCACCAAAGCACCGAAGTCGGAGTCGGGCACACTGGCACCCAATTCAGAGCAGTAGGATGCTATTAAAAGTGCTAATAAGGCAGCTGGCGGCGGGAGCCCAGAGAGGAACGTCCGTTCACACCGCCATCTTGGCCACGCCCCTCCCATTGCCATCTTTTAGAAAGCTGTATGTAAAGGGAAGGGATCATGCCTCATGCAAAAATCCACTACCAAGGGGTTCATATCGCATACAATTTGTAAATTTAAATAAAGCAAATGGCAGTGTGATTAACCCGTGGATAAGCCACGTTGCGGCAGTGTCTTCTGCTACAGAAAACGGTAAGGACTCCAGCCTTTCAATGTGTAACATAGAAAAAGACGCATCCCTCATTGAAAGTAACCGTTGCTTCTCAGTTAAATTAAATGGGGCAAACAGGGAAGACACGTTCATGTGATTCCAAGGCACTTTTCCAGACTTAAGTGTCTGTAGGGTCAATGCAAATTGCATAATGGAACGCAATTGATTCTGACTATGGTATAACACAGATAATTCATCTTGCACAATATCAACAACAGAAGCCACAATATTTTTTAAAGTGTAAATGCGGGAAGAGAGCATATTAATGCTATTATCTACAACAGCAAGCACTTTTTCTAGATTAGCCTATCAATGGCCCTAAGGCGTTATGCCGCCTCAATCTGTGAAGTTTTCCATATTTCATTATAAATTGCATATATCCATCTTTTTGATCTGCCACTAGCCGGACCTTTTATGAAATCATTCAAATCCACTTCATCTGTCAGCTTGGATAGATGCAGTTTAACCAATGCCAAAGTAGAATGTTTGAGCCAATTCTGACATAATTTGCCTACTGAATAAGTGGTGACAGAATGGTCAGTCTCAAAACGAAGATCGGGCCTGACCTGAGTACAGCCATCAGCTAAACCCAAAAAACGACATTGGCAGGAATCTGCACTTCTGTGCCACGCTAGCCAACCCTTAGGATCAAAATTTGATATATTGAATGATGAATTTTGCAAAAGAGTTTGTAATTCTCGAATAGAAAAGTCAGTAGTATTACTCCAACCACAATATTCTTCCAAATCAGGTATGATAGGAGAATTTAATCTTTTAGAAGTAGCCAATCCAAAGCATGTGGTTTGAAAAATGGTGGAATTTAAAAACAACATATGATTTGGGATGAGACATGCACGGTGCAAAGCCTCAGTGCCTTGTACCTGCCAACTTTTAGAACCCCAAACTGATTTAAGGTCAATGGTTTCCTTCCACAACTCGTAGCCTTCTACAGCCAACTTGTCTAGAAAGGAGTTTGAATATAATAATTTTGTATCAGTAAGTCAAACCTTGGACATGGACTTCTGTGTCATTTTAAAATAAAAAGACCCGGGATTGGACTGATTAAAGTCAGTAAAATAAGTGTACTGTTTCAAAAAAGTACTCGAACTGCCTTGTAAAGGAGCTGGGCAATGCTCCCACTGTGTATAATTAACAGAACTTCTTCTGGAACTCGTTTTATGCAAAAAATGGTTACCAAAATGTTGGAAGCAAAATAAATCACCATAATTAGCGGATTCTAAGTATAAATCTTCAGCGTCAAAAGCAGCATAATATTTCAAATCAGTAAACAATGCCTCTACGGTTTGAATATCCCAATCATCAGAACATATGTTTTGTTTAAATACATCCCCCATGTTCACTCTAAGCACATTAGGAACATTAACCACTTCAGTTGGGCCATGGATTTGAAATTTAACTGCATCCCACACAATCCCATCAAGGACAGGCCAAGCTGTGATGTTAACAAAAGTTAAGTCTCTCTTCAGTCTGTGAGCTGAATGCGATGAGGAAAGGGGGGCCAAAGTCCCATTCAGATGCCGAATGCATGTTCTCTCCTCGACATAGTGTCTATTGACAATTCGAAAAAAATAAAACACAAAACCAATTGACATAAAAAGGTACATTGAAAAAAGTACCAGCCAAATATATGTCCAAGGGGGGATTAAAAAATGTTTTTAAATAGGGTGGCATAAATCGCAAAACGTGAGGGCTTGTTTGAATTATGTGAAACAGTGTCAAATGAAAATCTGGATTCCGTGGCCAAACGTGTTTGCAAATCAGGCATAGATAAGTCAGTTGGGTATGTGTAATCAAGTTCAATAACGTTAGTACTAGGCAAAGTACTTAATAAAGGACTGGAAATCACAGGTATCTCGATGGCCACCTCTGGCTCAGGATTAGAAGCAGTGGCCAAAACAGAATTTCTCACAATCGAAGGACAGGAGACCGCCGGTGTCATGCTAAGAAGTTTCGGCCATTCTGTGTATCTTGACTTTGTCAATTGAGATAAACCTGTTTTCCTTACGACCTGGAAGTGGTGGTAAAATGACTGTCCTTGTGCCCTTCACTCCAAGCACTGGAACCGGAGCTCGATAGCAAGGACCAAATTCTTTCTTGTGATCGATCTTTTCTCGAACCAGTTCTCCAATTTGGGGTAGCCAGCCAACTACCGGGATCTGCAACGCATCATCCGATGTGGAGGGCAAATGTTCCTTTGCAAGACTGTCTCTCGTCTTTTGTAGATCCTGTAAAACATTGCAATGTTCATCTACGTCAAAGGTTGTGGCTTGGGCCACGCAGTCTAGACAGTCAAGGTCCGGGACATACATCTTGATACCAAAGAGCATCTCGTATGGGGTCCGCCCACCCAGAGACCTTCTAGGGAGATTATTAAGAGCACGCTGCACGCCATTGAGATGGGCCAGCCAGTTTCTGCCAGTGCCTATAACTCGAGCTGTCAATGATTGCTTTAAGTCACGGTTCATTCGTTCCACTACACTATTACCCTCAGGTCTGTATGGAGACGAAAACTTGACTTGGACCCCCATCGAAATCATGGCATCCTTGTACGCCTTAGAGGCGAAAGCCGGACCCTGATCCGAATGGAAGGTACCACAGGCAAAAATCCCTACAAAGACACGCAAATCTTTTATGACAGTCCGTGAATTAGCGCTGCGATGGGGCCAGACCCACACAAAGCGTGTGCATGAATCAACTGCTACTAAGATGTACATATACGCAGTATCAGAAGAAAAAGGACCGCAGTGATCTAAATAAATGCAACCTAGCGGTTTATTAGATATGTAGAACTGTGTCTGTGGTGGACGGGCAGCAGTCGAAGGCTTGATCTGCTGGCAAATGTCACATTGAAGGACATAATCGCGCATCTGTTTGTACAGTCCCCGCCACCAGAAACGTTGTTGCAACTGAGACACAGTGGCCGAGACGCCCGCATGCGCAGACGCCACACCTTCATGTGCCGTTGTAATCAATGCATTCCTGCGGTCAGAGTTAGGAATCAACCGATCCCCAACTCCAGGAAGTTTCACATAAGGAACCTTATCGGGACTTAAGAGGTATGTGTACTTCGAAGGGAAAACCGTAGGATATTTACCTCCCTTCTCAGTGGCAGCCACCGCCTCCAAGATGTCATCATCTATCTTACTTTTGGACCTCGTAACTGCTGCAACTAAATATGTAGATACCGCTGATTTCGCCGCTTCATCAGCAAGCGAGTTACCCACAGCGTGAACTCCAACACGCTGGTGGCCAAGAGTATGAATCACAAACACAAGTGGCAACCGCTCTTTAAGCTCAACAACTTCGAACCAGATCATTTTATGTTTTATTGTGCTCCCTTTGGAATCGCGAAACTCATTTTGCATCCAAAAGAACAAGTTTTCATTGTAAGACTGGACACAGTAATAGGAATCACTCACAATAAGAGTCGTCACACTAGGATCCGCGTACTCCAATGCAAGCAAAAGAGCCAGAAGTTCTGCTAATTGTGCAGTGCAGTCCCCTAGAGTCTGCGTATGCACGACTCTGGACTTGAACTCATCGTTCACTATGGCACCGACCACAATGGCGCATGCGGAAACGTAGGCATGTTTAGAGCCATGCGCAACCTGCGCCGATCCATTAGTGTAAATGATGCAGTGGAAATCCTCCAAAGGCCGCATAGCTAAAGGAGCTGGATGAACGAATTCATACTGTAAGTACTCCTGCGACCGTAATGAGGTGTCAAAAATAAACGTGACATCCGAGGACGTCAAAGAAGCAGCCCATTGTATCCACCGAGGGTGCAAAGCTTTAGAATTTGGTACACTGGCTTTCGTAACTGCCTCCAAGGCAGGACAAGGGGTAACAACCAACATACGCTTTCCCTGTGACAGAGCACGTTCCTTAAGAATCGCCATCTGCACAGCCGTCAAAACTTTCTCCACAGTGGAAAATCGCATTTCGCCGAAGTGTACAAGTGTGACTTGTAAGCAATAGGAACTGTGTCTCCTTCAATAAAAGTAAGGTATGTAAAACCCACCGTCCCAGGGATGATACTTATCACCAGGTTGGTGTGGTTGTCACGAGTCAGTAAAAATTTAGAAGCGAGCAGATCAGCCTGCAAAGACTGCAGAATAGCTGAGTGCTCAGGCAGCCAGCATGATTTGTAAGATTTGGTTGCATCAAAGCATACAAAGGCTAGATACGCTGGGCATATTCCGGAACGTATGTCCTTCCGAAATTCAAAAAACCCAGCAAAGACTGTAATTTTTTCAGAGTTGAGGGACAGCGCAGTTGTGAGCATTTCTCCAGGAAGTGAGGAGCCAAACCTCTACCTTCATCATTGAGCTCGTAGCCAAAGAACAACACTGTATATTCTGCAATGTGCGATTTTGCAAAATTGAATTTGTAACCCATGTCTGCAAAGCTACAAATTAAGCAGTCAACGCGACGCAGATGCTCCCAAAGTTCGTTGTCTGTGAGATTAATGTCATCCACATACGAGCGTGCATCCGGGTCTACTCTCTCTAGAAGAGAGACTATGCGGGCAGTGAAAATCCCAGGACTATTCTTATAGCCCATAGGCAAACGTCGAAACTGTTTTTGCACACCGCCGCAAGTAAAGGAGGTCCATTGGGAACTGAGACCATCCAATCGATGGGCATAAAAACCATTGGAAATGTCAAGCGTGGTCTTAAAACGCTTACGCACAAGACTATCCACTAAAGCAGAGCCGTGAGTATTCTGTACTGCACAGGTACGGCAATGCGAGTTTAAATGCCGGTAATCCAACACCAAACGATATGACCCGTCTGGCTTGGTCACAGTAAAAAGAGGGTTATTCATAGGTGACACACGTTTCAATTACACCTTGATATTCCAATTGTTCAAGGATTGCCGCGACGGAAGCTTTTGCTTCACGTCGTATGGGATATTGTGGTTGAGGCTGCGGCTGAGACCGTAAAGGAATCTCGTGGTTCGGGGAAAATTTATCCCAACCACAATGTGTACGGTACAGAGCCGGCGCCAGTGCCTTAGCCCACTCTTCTGCAAAATTCAGCGCATGCTCCTTCGAGAACGTGTGCGCGAAATTGGGGAGGATCACCTACTCCCCTCGCGGAGCTGCGAGAACAAAAGGTGGGGGCCAGTTAGCCTCCGAAAGCAAAATGTCATACGTAGATGAAAGATTTTCCCAAAATAACCCTTTTATGGTATGCTGCATGTCACCTTCAATAAGCAGGACTATTTCATAAAGTCTGTCAGGTGGAGAAACTCTAGTATCAGCTGTTTCTATTACAACATATCGATCAGTCGCTGTCACCTTCAGTAGTGAACGCAGGGCCTCCCGCACTATGGTAATCTCCGCCGCGCTGTCCAGCAAGGTGAGAGCCCATGTCAGATTCCGAAGCCGCGTTCTCACTATCTGTGGCATATTTCGCTGTTAAGGCGGTGACTCTCTTCTTCTGAAACTGCGGTCTTTTTGGAGTAGAGCCGTCCTGCTTTCCTGCACCTTCTTTCGGGCGGGGCTGGTCACGTCCTTATTGGCCACCCCGACCCCTTCCCCCTCCTCCTCCACCGGTTGTTGAGGCCGATGAGTCCTGAAAGAACGAGGAGAGCGTTGATCAGAAACCTGAAAACGATCAGGTGTTTTAATCGTCGCGCGATCGCGCAAGTCATAGACACATTCTGTAGGCGCAGGCAATGGAGACGCAGGACGAGACTCCTGTTTCTGTTGCTGTTGCTTTCCCTGTTTCTGTTTTTATGTCAATTTTGTTTTTTGGACTTGGGCTGAACATCCGTTTCAGACTTCTGCCCTTGGGGTTGCGTTTTTTCTTTAGTCGAAAAAAGTTTCAGTCCCCTACTATTGCGACCCACAGTCTTATAAGCCGCCACAATAATCCTCGCTAACTGACGGGGTTTCTCATCATCAGGAAGCGCCGCCAAAGCATTGGCCACCTGAAAGTTCACTGCATCCCCCTTGACATTCGCAAGAATGAGATCGCAAACCACATCAAAGGTGCCACACAGCCGCATACCCAATTCAACCGAAGCCTCAGGTCCCTGGTCATCTTGAACACGCTTAATGACCATAGGCAGGACAGCCATAGACGGAGTGCCGTAACACCTCGCATAGACTGCCGCAAATGTCTTACCCCAGGATTCACAGTCACCGATTTCAGGGGTCAAATCCTTGGGCAAACTAATTGTCATAATCCTGTGTTTTTCACCAGGAGACGTATTAGGAAACACCTCTTCCAGCTGGTCAAACTTCTCATCAAGCCAGAATGGAAAATCATCCTTATCCTGGGGATGCTTGCCCATCAGAGCATTGACCATTACAGGACTGAGCTTCATACTGCCCTGTCCACCCAGAAGCACCGCAACCCCGGGGCCCCACCCGGAAGATTGCGGGTTATGTACTGCACCAAAGCTCGAATAACGCTAATGGAGACAACGTGTAGTCGTCTCAACAATGCTACGTTACATGCTCCGTGCAGAGGATGAGGCGTAAATCCAGCCAAAACAGACCAACTAGCACCTGGAATGGACAAAGGACCTAACCACGGAGCCGTCAAAGAATGGGGAGGGCGCCACCAAACCAAACTCTATGCTGCCAAACATCAATAGGTACTTCCTGTACGGCGTATATTCATTCTGTACAGGAGAGGGAGTGTAAGTGTGGAACACACCCGAATTGTCGTCCACAGCCGGAAAAGTCACCCACGAATAAAAGATTTTGTATGGGTAAGCTGTCTCCGCACTCACCACCATTATCACGGCCATGCTATCAACTGGTACATTGTATTGCTACAAATGATTGCACACCGCAATGCGACTATGCTGCGGAATGTCCACGGCAGCCATGACGGCACAGAAATACAGAAGAACAAAGTAAACTTTGTAGCAGAACTGGGTAGTAATTCAAGGAAACAGTTTAGTAAGAATCAAACTTGAAAAGGACCTATTTCACAAACAGGTAGGTTTTTCCGACACCACCATTTACCGGAAACGACAGTGAAGGGGTTAAGGAATGAATGATATACTACTCAAGTGTCATGTTATAAGACCACCAACGTACGGGCGCCATGTAGCAGGGATTCCATTCTCCTACAGAACTGTGCATAAAGATTTGGAACCTCAGTGAATTAGGATGGCCCAAAACTCACCTTAGTACCCAAAATCCCCTTACCAAGCTAGCTACAGTTTCTCATTGGTCATAACAAACTGCCAATGTTTAGACAAACCAGAACATGATCTTAGAATACCTCAGGTCACGTGGAACACATAGACACTCTTTCGTTATATAATCATTTCAAACCAGAACGTGGAGTAAATGAGGACTCGTGCATATTTGAAATATTTATTTACTACTGTAGGGTTCTCAAACGCAGTATCTTAGATAATACAAGCAAACATATTATAAGCAGCACATTTATCAGCACAGTTACTAGTCCATAAAATGCAAAAGGTGACAACATGCTAACATGTTAAAATGAATAGGAGTTAACAACACCTAATTCTCACCCTCCCTAACTAGCATATTATATTATATCTAAGAAGGTCTCTTAGGGCTTTAGCAGGGCGACCCCATACCCCATACCTCAATCTCTCAGTGGCAGAGGATCACATCATCTTCCACCAGCTCTCTGCATGCGAAGCACCATCAAGTGTGTTTATGTGTTCTTAGCAAAGCAATATAAAACGCGCCTAAAGCCAGATTTGGCAGCAGCTTCATTTATGTTATGTCTAGGGAAGTGCAAAGATCAGACCTTACAATAACACCGTGTTTACTTATCCTTCAAGGCTTCAGCACTCACTGTACAGACACCGTTATGCTAAGCAATGTTATCAGAGCAATAACATATTATTCTCGTGTAAATCACAACGCTCTTCTAGGCTGAAAGCTAAAGCAACAATTATGTGTCATGTGCAGAAGCAGCAAAAGGTAAAATGGCGTTTAAACATTTAATAAACTCATGCTAACTTAACAAGGTATATAGGTAAGCAGTAACTATATGACAATGTGGTTGTAGTGACCCACACGTGTAGATCTGAAGTTTGGTGTCTAGTTCTGATGGAACTATCTTGTGATTTTCCAATCTGTTTACCCCTGTTTCTGGGTCCCTAAGATATCCCTCATGGGAATCTCGGGTTATCTGCAGCTTATGGCATGGAGGATTGCCAGGGGACAATGGAAAGTCCCAGGACTTTCGAGCCAGGCAGCAGACTTACTTTCAAAGGCATGCGTTGACAGTACAGTCAAACGCTATCCATAGGCCTAGTCCAGATGGATGGGTGTAGGAAAGTAGGATCTGCTATCATGGTCATCCCCACTTTTTGCTTGTGTCATTCTGTTTTCTATCTAGTCTGACTAGGGTCCTGCTAATCAGGACCCCCGTCACGGTGCTCTCTCCCTAAATTTGACTATGGTAAGTACCTTGGTATCTTCCTAATAGGTTATAAGTGTACCCTTCTAAGTCCCTAGTATATGGTATCTTTTAGCGAGTTTCCCGTCTTTTTGCTTTCTGACCTCCTAGTTTCGACTGTTTTTGCTGGTTTAGCGTCTGTCTCTGCACACTTTCTCACTGCTGTTCAGTGTTAAAGTGCAAGTGCTCCTATTGTAAATTGGATTATGGATTGGTGTTTCCATGTTTGGCATATTTGATTTACTGGTAAGTCCCTAATAAAGTGCACTGAGAGTGCCAGGGCCCGTAAATCAAATGCTGCTAGTGGGCCGCAGCACTGATTGTGCCACCCACACGAGCAGCCCTTCAAAGTGTTTTCAGACCTGCCGCCGTGCCATGTCGACTTGGAAAGTGCACCCACTTGCCAAGCCCTAACCTTCCTTTTTAGGACGAGCTATTTATAGCTCTGAACTATTGTAGTTAAAACAGACTCTTTGACCAAGAGGATTCCAAGCCAGATTCCTCCCAATGCATGTTGTCTACTGAACCGTGACGCTTCGCCAGTTGCGCGCTTGGCCTCACTCACACCCCATGCTGGTTCCCTCCCACTCGCTCACTCCCCTGCTCTCCCGCCTCCCACCTCCATCCGCCTCGCACACCACATCAAAGGCTGCTGCTCCCCCGCCCACCCCGAGTTTTCTTTTGATGTTCTGTCAGGTTGGATGTAAGGCTGAATCTCGCTTCTTACAGAGGTTCAGATTAGGAGTGTGTCAAAGTTTCCTCAAAACGTTTCTTTGAAATATCAGTTTGATTTTTGTATTCGGTTTCTTTTGTTCTAAAGCCCATTTGGCACACCCTTTGATTGCGCTTGAGAGCGGCTCCGATTCCTTGACTCAGGTTTTATTGCTTCAGAGGCTGGAGTGTTCCTTTCGGTTCCGTGTTAATTGGATAATAATTCTATTAGTTGAGAGGCAGACTAACAAACTGGATGAAAACGCACTTTCTCAGAGAACAATTAATTGTCCGTCTGTTGTCAACAACTCATCCAGGGAACAAAGCTGCTCACCATATGTTGTCGACGAAACATCAAGCACTGCGAAACGAAATTCGAGAAAAGAGCAGTTTCAGCTTGAAGGATTTGCTGAGACGGAGCATGCTTTTCTGTCGTGTGTGTTGAAACGTGGAGGGGAAGCCTAGCTCGTATTGAGACACCGTGTTTTGGGGAAATGTTGTATTTATTCTATTTAGTATTTAACCAGATCCTTGAACCCAAATTGGTACTTTTGTCTGTTCAATGCCAGGGCTGCTTTACAATACTTTGTTAGATAAATGTTTTCGAGTGACGTTTGAGGACACGGTGCAAAGCCATTGTTTTAAGTATATAAAAACATTCTCTCAGTTAAAGTGTTGCACGTGACATTGGGCAGAATGCAAACTGTCTTGGTGGGTTGTGGGACCCACGATAGGCAAGGACATACTATTTTTTGCAGATTTATATAGCGGGAACTCGACACAAAGGTATTGCAGTGGTTACATGAGCACTAGTTATGTTACACAAGTACACATTCATCTTTTTAGGTCTCGTTGACACTCACTCTCTCTCACACTCTCTCTCGCTCACGCTCACACTCTCTCTCTCTCTCACTCTCTCACACACTCTCACTCACACACTCTCTCTCACACACTCTCTCACACACACTCTCTCACACACACTCTCTCACACACACTCTCTCACACACACTCTCTCACACACTCTCTCACACACTCTCTCACACACTCTCTCACACACTCTCTCACACACTCTCTCACACACTCTCTCACACACTCTCTCACACACTCTCTCTCTCACACACTCTCTCACACACTCTCTCACACACTCTCTCACACACTCTCTCTCTCACACACTCTCTCTCACATGCACACACTCTCTCTCTCACACACACTCTCTCTCTCACACACACACTCTCTCTCACACACACACTCTCTCTCTCACACACAAACACACTCTCTCTCACTCACACACACTCTCTCTCACACACACACACTCTCTGTCACATACACACACTCTCTCTGTCACAAACACACACTCTCTCACACACACCCTCTCTCTCACACACACACTCTCTCTCTCTCACACACAGTACAGCCTTCTACCACAACACTCTACCACTCTATTCGCCACCACCCTATCCACCACTCTATGCACCACCAGTCTAGCGCACACACTCTAGTGCACACACTCTAGCGCTACCACTCTAGCGCCACCACTCGATCCGCCACCACTCGATACGCCCACCGCTCAATCCACCCACCGCTCGATCTGCCCACCACTCGATCCAACTCCACCCTCCAACTCCAAAACCACCCTCAAACACCACCCTACAACTCCACCCTCCAACTCCACCATCCAACTCCACCCTCCAACTCCACCCTCCAACTCCACCCTCCAACTCCACCATCTAACTCCACCATCTAACTCTACCCTCCAATTCCACCATCTAACTCCACCCTCCAACTACAACTCCAGCCTCAAACTCCACCCTCAAACTCAAGTCTCCAACTCCACCCTCCAAATCCAACCTCACCTTCCAACTCCAAATCCACCCTCCAACTCCACCCTCAAAATCCACCCTCTAACTCCACCTTCAACTCCACCTTCAACTCCACCCTCCAACTCCACCCTCCAACTCCACCCTCCAACTCCACCCTCCAACTCCACATTCCAACTCCACATTCCAACTCCACCCTCCAACTCCACCCTCCAACTCCACCCTCCAACTCCACCCTCCAAATCCACCATTCAAATCCACCCTCCAAATTCACCCTCTAGCTCCACCCTCTAACTCCACCCTCCAAATCCAACTCCACCCTCCAAATCCAACCCCACCCTCCAAATCCAAACTCCAAATCCAAATCCACCCTCCAAATCCAAATCCACCCTCCACACCCACCCTCCACACCCACCCTCCAAATCCACTCTCTATTTCCACCCTCCAACTCCACCCTCTATTTCCACCCTCTATTTCCACCCTCCAACTCCACCCTCCAAATCCACCCTCCAAATCCACCCTCCAAATCCACCCTCCAAATCCAACTCCACCCTCCAAATCCAACCCCACCCTCCAAATCCAAATCCACCCTCCAAATCCAAATCCACCCTCCAACTCCACCCTCCAGATTCACCCTCCAAATTCACCCTCCAAATTCACCCTCTAGCTCCACCCTCCAACTCCACCCTCCAACTCCACCCTCCAACTCCACCCTCTAACTCCACCCTCCAACTCCACCCTCCAACTCCACCCTCCAACTCCACCCTCCAACTCCACCCTCTAACTCCACCCTCCAACTCCACCCTCCAACTCCACCCTCTAACTCCACCCTCCAAATCCACCCTCCAAATCCACTCTCCAAATCCAAATCCACCCTCCAAATCCACTCTCTATTTCCACCCTCCAACTCCACCCTCCATTTCCACCCTCCGACTCCACCCTCCAACTCCACCCTCCAAATCCACCCTCCAAATCCACCCTCCAAATCCAACTCCACCCTCCAAATCCAACCCAACCCTCCAAATCCAAATCCACCCTCCAAATCCAACTCCACCCTTCAAATCCACCCTCCAGATTCACCCTCCAAATTCACCCTCCAACTCCACCCTCCAACTCCACCCTCCAACTCCACCCTCCAACTCCACCCTCCAAATCCACCCTCCAAATCCAACTCCACCCTCCAAATCCAACCCCACCCTCCAAATCCAACCCCACCCTCCAAATCCAAATCCACCATCCACATCCACCCTCCGACTCCACCCTCCAACTCCACCCTGGAGTGGAGGAGTGTGGCTCACTGATTAGAGCGGCAGACCCTGATGCAAAGGTCTGGCCCGGGACCAGGGTTCAATTCCCGACGCGGCAGGGTCCTGAGCCCAAAATGTCCACGGACTCGATAATTTTCGCCTCGGTGCCGATTCTAATCATGGGGTCCCACGCTGCAACTCTGGGCAATAGTTGCTTAATCTCCACTACGGCGGCCCACCCGCTGCGGGATGCCTGGCTTTCACTTTGGGGATGCCCAGTAGGGGTTATCTCACAGGGAAAAGCCAGGACGGGTTCCCAAGGCAAGCGCCTTGATGCCTTCGGGTGATACGTGCGCTAAATAAATCACAATACATTTACACATTTACATTTTACCCTCCAACTCCACCCTCCAACTCCACCCTCCAACTCCACCCTCCAACTCCACCCTCTAACTCCACCCTCTAACTCCACCCTCCAAATCCACCCTCCAAATCCACCTGCTCTCTTCTCCTGTGCTGATCTGCTATTCTATTCCACCCGCCTCCTTCTTTACCTCCCTGTTCTCTTCTCCTGTGCTGTTCTGCTGCTCTCTTCCACCCGTATCCTTCTTTAACTCTATGTTCTCTTCTCCTGTGATAATCTTTAAGCTATCTTCCATCCGCCTACTTCTCTAACTTCCTGTTCTCTTCTCCTGTGCTGATCTGCTGTTCTCTTTCACCCGCCTTCTTCTATAACTCCTTTTTCTCTTCTCCTGTGCTGATCTGCTGTTCTCTGTCAGCCGCCTCCTTCTCTAACTCCCGTTTCTCTTCTCCTGTGCTGAACTGCTGTTCTCTTTCACCCTGCCCCCTTCTATAACTCACTGTCCTGTTCTCCTGTGCTAATATGTTGTTCTCTTCCACCCGCTTCCTTATTTAACTCCATGTTCTCTTCTCCTGTGCTGATCTGCTGCTCTCTTCCACCCCGCCACCTTCTTTAACTCCATGTTCTCTTCTCCTGTGCTGATCTGCTGCTCTCTTCCACACCGCCTCCTTCTTTAACTCCATGTTCTCGTCTCCTGTGCCGATCTGCTGTTCTCTAAAACCTGCCTCCTTCTTTAACTCCATGTTCTCTCCTCCTGTGCTGATCTGCTGCTCTCTTCCACCCGCTTCCTTATTTAACTTCATGTTCTCTTCACCTGAGCTGATCTGCTGCTCTCAAACACCCCGCCTCCTTCTTTAACTCTGTTATTTTCTCCGGTGCTAATCTGCTGTTCTCTTCCACCCGCCTCCTTCTTTAACTCCCTGTTCTGTTCTCCCATCCTGATTTGCTGCTCTCTTCCACCCGCCCCTTCTCCAAAACCCTGTTCTCTTCTCCCATGCTGATCTGCTGTTCCCTTCCACTGCCTACTTCTCTAACTCCCTGTTCTCTTCTCTTCTCCTGTGCTGATCTGCTGCTCTCTTCCACCCGCCTCCTTCTTTAACTCCCTGTTCCGTTCTCCCATTCTGATCTGCTGCTCTCTTCCACCCCGCCCCCTTCTCCAAAACCCTGTTCTCTTCTCCCGTGCTGATCTGCTGTTGCCTTCCACCACCTACTTCTCTAACTCCATGTTCTGTTGTTCTGTGCTGAACTGCTGATCTCTTCAACACGCATCCTTCGTTAACTCCTTGTTCTCTTATAACATGCTGATCTGCTGCTCTCTTCCACATATATCCTTCTGTAACTGCACACTCACATACATACAACCATGCACGCACACATACAACACACATACAACCACACACATCTATCGCCCTCACTCTATCTATCGCCCTCACTCTATCTAATGCCCTCACTCTATCGCCCTCACTCTCTCTATCTATCGCCCTCACTCTATCTATCTATCGTCCTCACTCTATCTATCTATCGCCCTCACTCTATCTATCTATCGCCCTCACTCTATCTATCTATCGCCCTCCCTCCATCTATCTATCGCCCTCACTCCATCTATCTATCGCCCTCACTCCATCTATCTATCGCCCTCACTCCATCTATCTATCGCCCTCACTCCATCTATCTATCGCCCTCACTCCATCTATCTATCGCCCTCACTCCATCTATCTATCGCCCTCACTCCATCTATCTATCACCCTCACTCCATCTATCCATCGCCCTCACTCCATCTATCCATCGCCCTCACTCCATCTATCCATCGCCCTCACTCCATCTATCTATCGCCCTCGCTCCATCTATCTATCGCCCTCGCTCTATCTATCTATCGCACAACAACAGCATCACTCAGGGGCACCACAACATCACTATGCGCTACCACAGCATCACTGAACGCCACAGCATCACTTGTCGCCACCACATCACTCAGCGCCACCACTGTATCAATCTGTGCAAACATTCAACAACAACTGGTTCAAATATGTTCTCTCAATGTTTCAAGCTTTATTACAAATGTCACATAAAAATGTTGATATTTCACTTCTGTGCTTATATTTTAGTCACGATAAAATACAATGAACTTAATCTTCACAAAAGTTATTTACAAAAGTTTAAGCCGGTGGTTCTCAAACTGTGCGCCGCGGCTCCCTGGTGCGCCGTTAGGAGTTGCTAGGGGCGCCGCACACGATTTGGGAAAGAGCTTGTGCCTAGGTAGCAGCTAATGATGTGATAATGTAGCAATTAAACACCTCCTTTACAAAGCCTTCGATCCCAAGCAGTTCCACTGCTGGATGTGCCACGCTTCAACAAATCCTAACCTGGGGGGCGCTCACCTAGGGATGTTGATAGCAGGGGATGCACTCCCCTGGAGGGGCGTCAGCAGGAGGCGCTCTCATCTGATAGCACTGAAAGCAGGGGCGGCCTCTGGCCAGCCGGGTTGGATGACAGCTGGGCTCAGTCACCAGGGCATCTGGAGAAGTAGACAGCAGGACCCCTCCTCTCCTGTGGTACTGCAGAAGGGGCGCCCTCTCGCCAGGATACCCCAGCGGCGCTCTCGCCTCGGTATCCAGATGACAGGGCTGCTTTCATCTGGGGACGTGGATAGCAGGACGCCGCCTCTCCTGGTGGCCCTAACGGCATGGGCTGTCTCTCCCCTGGCGGTACAAACATGACGTTTGGGCGCACTCACCTGGTGGTATAAACGTCATGGGGTGCTCTCACCTGCCCGCACGCGCTCTCAACAGAGGAATGGGCAGCACGTGGAGCTCCAGGTGAGAGAGTGTCCCCTTCCGGTCCCTGTAATCAAGTAAAAGCTCCTCAGCTGTCAATGTTCCCTCGCCTCAAACTCTGCTAGCTAGGGTCTGCACAGCTATTGGCATCGTGATGGGCAGCACAAAAGATCTAAATACCTTGTTTCTGTGTTTGTTTTCATATGTAACAATAAATGTAGACTGAGAAATTGTGTTCTCTCTGTATTTTCCGTTAAAGGGCGGTACTGTACTTCGAAGTGAATGACAGAATCACAGTCTCCTTTTCTATTTTGGAACAGATTATTGAATTTGCGGCAATTGCAGGGGTTAATTTTGGCCGATGCTTGAAGGTGGGGACCACGGGCACACATGTTTTTGGGGACTGGTGCCTGTTTTTCCTCAACAAACTTTTACCCGGGGCAAGAGACCGAGAGAAAAATGCAAAAGGGAGAATAAAGAGAAATATGGAAAAGCCATAGCAAAGGGAGAAAGTAGGGATGAAAAAGAACCTGCGAGTGTGAGCAAAAGGGGCAGGGAGTGTCAGATGTGGATGAAGGTTGAAGTGAGTTTGAACGATGGGCACAGAAAAACTCAAAACTCCCTTACCTTAGCAATAAAAATATCCAGTCCTGGATGTATAATCTGCTTTTTTACTTATCAGAATCTTAGACGGGAAGAACCGGTGTCATGTGAAATGTTCCACTTTGCTGTGAGCAACAAGCATTGGCAAAGGCATTGGTTCTCACCTATGCAAGATCTATTGGCTTTGTCAATTATTTTAGAGCCATGCTGTACAGCAGCACAGCTTCTGTGCTCCATTGCTAAAAGCAATGAGGGTGGGAGGATACTGAATGGGAGGGGGAAGTAGGATGTGAAGTAGGATGTAGCACTAAGGGAGAGCTGCCATCCTCAGAACTGGGGTATCTGGTATGAGTCTTGGCATCAGCTCAACATCCTCTGGATCTGGGCCAATCACTCAATCACCTTTTCTTTCCAAAAATAAAAAATGCGAAGTTGATCGATGTAATTAGTGCTCATTTGAAGCTCTAAAAAAAGAAAAAATATGAATTTGTGGAATGTAACTGGCGCTCCTGTAAAGCGCTGATACCTTCAAGTCGAGTTTGTGCTATAAAATAAAATGCCAAAAAAAGAAGAAATGGTACATTAATCACAGCACAAGCAGTCAATGGACACTAATTAACATGAATTAATCTGTACTTTGGTCATGCGCTCGCAAACAAAACAAAGTGATGCGTCAAATATTCTTCCGAATTAGAAGGCAGCTAAAAAGAGTGATAAGGATGCCAAAAAATGTTAAGTAATGGGTGGGCTAAACGCCCCATTTTAGAGGGTTTTTTTTAGACACAAGTGATCATCACCATAGCGCGCTGCCTGCAAGCGAGACCTAAAAACGGGCTTAAATCCCCCCACCTGTAAAGAAAAAAGACATGATGGGGAGCCACGGCCAACTGCCAATTAGGTCGAGGGAGACACAGATCGAAAAAGTTTGGGAACCACTGGTTTAAGCTATTGCCACAATAACTTTTATTTCAGTATTAATTATTTTTTTTAACATTGTTATTTGTAAAATCAATACTTCTAAGTCACGTAAATACAAAACATGTTGCATTAAAAATGCTATAGGTGTCACATTGTCAAAAAATAAAAGTATTACCATTCTAAATGACAAAGCTATTAATTTCACAATTTTCAAAAATAACACAGAAATAACAAATTTGTCATGTACAGGACAAATAACTCAAACTTTCCTAATGCGAGACCTATTGCATTGCAAATGCTTGTTATTACATGTTAGTCACCCCTGAGGTAGGCCCAAGATACTCCTATGGGCAGGGTGCAGTGTATGTGAAAGGTAGGACATGTCCATGTGAATGTGACATGTCCTGATAGTGAATCTGTCCCGTAGGATAGAACAGGGAATAATTGGTAACGTTTTTCGAGTATATCATCCTACTGGGACAAGATGGAGAAAGAGTTTAGTATGCCTGAACTCAGAACGTAGAAGTCCAGCCTTTACTACAGATGATTTTTATGTTTGGTTTTTCAAAATACCACTTTTAGAAAGTAGGTATTTTCTTGCTTAGCCATCCTGTGTGCCTCAGCTGGGTTGTGGATTGACTATCTGGCTTTGCAGTGACAGGGGCTGGGATGTGCATTCTCCTCAGACAGCCACTGTGGGAGGGGGGGGGGTCAAGGGGTGCCCTGCCTTTCCTGGATGAGTCAGGGCTGGGCTAAATAAACCTGGTCTGCATTTAGAGCAATGGAAGGAGATTTCCTTGCACTGAATGGGCCTGGTTTGCCTTGGACCATGCGGTCTCCAACTTCTGCAGGAGGCTGGGCCAGAGAGGACCAAACAGGTATTGGACTAAGCACAGACACTCTCTGCCCAAGAGAACAAAGAGAAACCAAGTATAAATATTGGGGCCCAGACCCCAGAACTCTACAACTCGCTTGGATTAAGGAAGCTGCCAAGAAGAAGAGCCGGAAGAACTGCCTGGACGAGTACTGCCCCTTTTCTGTGTTGTTGCTTTGCTGGGTTGGCCTGAAATTGCTGCTTCTGCCTTGGGCAGTGAAAGGACTGGGCTGAACTTTCTTCACTTGTCGCTGAGTATCTCCAAGGGCTTGAAATAGAGCTTGCCTCCTGTTTACAAAGTCTTAGGGACAGCAACGATTTCACTTACCTCTGGGTTCCACCTCTGTAACCGTGGGTTTCAGTTGCCACAGAGGGTGACATCAGCCGACACGTCACTGCTGCGGACTCAGTGTCCTGAAGGCAATGCCACACTTCGCACTGCAACCCTGATCTCACCAACGACGACCGCTGCAGCCTCCAAGCCACTGCTTGCACTGCGACCTGTGAGTACCGCCCTCTGCACCCCCTCGCTTCACTCTGCCGCCCTGGTCTTACCAATGACATTGCTGCACTCTGACCTCAGCACCTGTGACAGCACCGTTGTCTGGGGGGCACCGCTTGTAAGTCACACAATGCATTGCCTTGTCCCACACGGCCGATCAACGCCAACTCCCATCAACTGCCACTGTCACTTGCACCAATCAATCATTTGTAAAGTGCACTACTCACCTGGGAATGTCTCAAGGCTCTGAAGGTGGGGGGGGGGGGGGGGGGGGGGGTGGGTGGGGGCTCAGCTACTGCTCTAACAGCCAGGTCTTGAGGAGTCTCCTGAAGGTCAGCCGGTCCTGGGTCTGGCGCAGCTGTGGGGGAAGGGTGTTCCAGGTCTTGGCGGCAAGGTAGGCGAAGGATCTGGCACCGGTGGTGGTCCTGCCGATGTGTGGGACGGCAGCGAGGTCGGCGTAACGAAGATGGCAGTTCAGGGTGTAGACCGTGAGGCGTTTTTTGAGGTATGCTGGTCCGGCATTGTGGAGTGCTTTGTGAGCGTGGGTGAGGAGTTTGAAGGTGATCCTTTTGTTGACTGGGATCCAGTGCAGGTCTCTCAGGTGCGCAGTGATGTGGGAGTGGCGGGGTATGTCGAGGATGAGTTGTGCTGAGGCGTTCTGTATTCGCTAGAGTCTTTTCAGGAGTTTGGCCGTGGTTCCTGGGTAGAGGGCGTTCCCGTAGTCCAGTCTGCTACTGACGAGGGCTGAGTGACCGTCCTTCTGGTTCCGGTGGGGATCCACATGTAGATCTTACGGAGCATGGGGAGGGTGTTGAAGCAGGAGGAGGAGACAGCGTTGACAAGCTGGGTCATAGAGAGTGAAAATGTTTTTTTTTATACTTGTATAGCGCACAGCTACCCGGACCGGGTCTCCCGGCGCTTGTACTCATACCGCTAAGGAACCCTTCCTGGCTTTTCCCTGTGAAATGTCCACTCCTGGGCATCTCCAAGGTGAAGCCAGGCATCCCAGCGCTGTTGGGGCCGTTGTGGAGATTAAGCAAGCTATTGCCCAAAGTTGCAGCGTGGGACCCATGATTAGAATAGGCACCGATGCGAGAAATCAGGTCAGAAGAATTTAGAGCTCAAGACCCCGCCAAGGCCGGCCGAGGCGGGAATTGAACCCTGGTCCCGGGCCAGACCTCTGCATCAGGGTCTGCCGCTTTAACCATTGAGCCACACTTCTCCAGAGTGATGATTCCAGGATGATCCCCAGGTTGCGTGCGTGGTTGGTGGGTGTGGGTGCGCTCCCAGGGCGGCTGGCCACCAGGAGTCCTCCCAGGCTGAGGGGTTGGAGCCCAGTATGAGGACCTCTGTCTTGTCTGAGTTAAGTTTTAGGCAGCTGTTCTGCATCCAGTAGGAGACAGCCCTCATTCCTTCGTGGAAGTTGTTTTTGGCTGTGTGTTCTTTGTGAGTGAGAGGATCAGCTGAGTGTCGTCGGCGTAGGAAACGATGTTGAGGTTGTGAGCGCGGACAATGCTGGCGAGCAGAGCCATGTAGATGTTGAAAAGAATAGAGCTGAGGAAAGATCCTTGGTGCACGCCGCAAATGATGGCGGTTTCGGAAAGGAATGGGGTGAGGGGTACCCTCTAGGTTCTGTCGGTGAGGAAGGAGGTCGTCCAGTCCAGGGCTTTGTCGCGTATTCCTACGTCGTGAAGGCGTGTGCAAAGGGTGTGGTGGCAGATGGTTTTAAAGGCAGCCGAGAGGTCCAGTAGGATGAGGGCCACGGGTTTGCCGTTGTCCAGTAGGGTCCTGATGTCATCTGTGGCAGCGATGAGGGTGGATTTGGTGTGGTGCTTGCTGCGGAATCCCAATTGGGATGGGTCCAGGATGTTGTTCTCCTCGTGGTAGTGAGTCACTTGCCTGTTGACGATCTTATCAATGGCTTTTCCGGGAACACTGAGACGGATCTCGCCCTTGAAGGTAGTACCCTCAACTTATGCAAAATGATGTTGAACTTGAGGAAGTACAGAGCGCAGGCGAGAATAGGTGCTCTAAAAAGGATAAAAACCCTCAGAAGGCGATGACAAATCTGGAGCTCTAAAAGGATTAAAACCCTCAGAAAGTCGATGACAAATCTGGAGCCTAGATGACAATAACACATTAACCTAGCGAGGGCAAGCGCCTAGTATTTTGCGCTGAAAAGACAGCATTGCCTTGCTGTGAGAGAGGAGTTGGGAGCACGTAACACAAATGAAGGAGGTTGGAATTGTCAGTGGAGACGCTCACTGGAACCCGACTGTGAGGTAGCTGGGACGCCGGGAGTGACTTTCTGACATGAACTTGAACGAACATCTGGCTGTGAGGTGGCTGGGGCACCCAGAGCGTCTTCTTGACGGCTGAGGGGGCGATGTACCGTGGTACATCTCACAGAGGAGCTGACAGAATTCACCCCTGAAGACCAGCTGTGGCGCAGTGAAGAAATAGGCTGAAGAGCCGAAAGGAAGCAGCGGAGCTGTGAGCAGGGCCAGTGAGGAGCTGAAAGGCGCAGGAGAATCCCTGAGGAGCTGACAGAATTCACTCCTGAAGACCAGCTGTGGCGCAGCGAAGAGATAGGCTGGAGCGCCGAAAGGAAGCAGCAAAGCTGTGAGCAGGGCCAGCGAGGGGCTGATTGGTGCCGGAGATTCGGCTCAGCAATGCCCAGACACCCCTTGCCACGGAGAGGTAGCAGGAGCCAGGAAACACTGCAACCCAACGGCCACAGACCGCAGTCGTCCCCGGAGCAGAGACTCCCCCCCCCCCGCCTCCGAGGGCGCGGCACAGCAGAGAGAGACTGAAGCAGGACAGGCGGGCGGCAATCACAGGCACCTCACACAGCGTTCCGGGAGCCAGCGATGGCCCAGATCACTGCAATTCACCAGAGCACTGTAAAGACTTCCACACAGTGTAGAGGTGCGAGCTAGGTTTCAGTTCAAGGCAAAGAGTCCAGGATTAGGAACAATCAGCAAGACAGCTTCTCCCCGGCGACTAGTAGCCTGAGAGCAACTAGCGGCGCAGGCAAACCAGTTGCTCAGTAGGGTGTCACAGTTACCAGGCGAAGAGCGAAGGATGGTTCATCCGGAGAACATTACAGGAATACCTTCAATGAGACTTCCAGTTCACGGGATATGAAGACAACCCCTGAGGAGATGCTGGAGTCTTCCTTGCAAATGGAGACACTTCTCTGGAAATAATCACTTCAGGACAGAAGAATCACCATGTAGAGGTAGAGAGTAAAGAAAGGAGAGATGACAGAGATGGACCCCTTCGCCAATTCGTCACAAGTGTTGTGAAGAATAATAGTCTGAGGCAGGGTGAGTAAGAACGTCTTTATTCTGTCATCCACCCTCCGTAACTGACAGGCTGTCCAACATTCCACAGTGAACTCTGGAGGAACGTTCCAAAAGGGAGGAGGGGGCGGGGGGGGGGAGAGGGAAGTACGAAAAAGGACCCTACCTTTCCTGCTGTAGCTGAAACATATGAGGATGCAAATTCCAGAGGCTGACATCCCTCCCATGATGAGAGTGCCAATCCGCTACCTGATTGGAACTGCCCAGAAGATGTTCAGCTGACAGAGAAATCTGGTTGGCCAAGAAGTACTCCCATAGCGTGCACGTGAGGTCCAATAGGGCCGTGTCTCCCCCAGATAGATGACATTTCGGACCGCCGCCACATTTTCCATCTTCAAGAGGACCGGACACTGGCCTTTTTCCTTTGTCCAACATCTGAGGATGAAGGAACCTGACATCAAATCGAGGCAATTGATGTGTAGATTGTTCTGGGGAGGACCATTTTTCTTCGGTGGAGAAGTCCCACAACGAGCATCCCACCCAGAACCACTGGCATTGGATTCAATTACCGGGTCGGGTTGAGAGTCGAATAGCACTCGACCATTCCACGCCTCCATATGGGCAATCCACCATTGCATCTCCTCCTTTGTCTCTTCTTAGAGTGGAACCAACTGTGAGTAAGCGAGGCCCTTCTGTAGATGAGCAACTTTTAGGCGTTGAAGCGTATGGTAGTGGATGGCTCAATGCCTTGTTAGGATGATTAGAGGAGCCCCACTATCTGTGCCAACTGGCAAAGGGAAACACGTCCTCCTGAGCTTGTGTCTAATCCTGGTCAGTTTCCGACCCAGGAGACTGAGTATCGCCTTGACCGAGTCCATCAGGAATCCCAGAAATTGCAAGGCTTGGGCTGGGACAAGAGCAGATTTTCCCTTGTTGATCAGAAAGCCCAAAGATTCGAGAAGATCGACGGCCCTCTGTAAGTGAAGGGAAAGGCGGCATGGGCAGTGATTGATGATCTGATCAGAATATCGTAAAGAAAGACAATCAGATGCACCCCTTGCACATGCAGGTGTTCGGCCCCGGCCTCATCAATTTGGTGAACAACCAAGAGGCGACGAGAGACCGAAAGGCAGGATGCAAATTCGAACACTTGAGTGCCCTAACAGAATTGTAGGAAGCGCCTGTGAGGCGGAAAGATAGGGACCCTCAGGTAAGCGTCTTTCACATCCAGACTCACCATTCAGTACTGATGCCTGTAGAAGATCTCTCAGATGGTGAATGCCTTCCATTTTGAAGTTCCGGTATAGGAGCCTTCCATTGAACTCCTTCAGGTTAATAACCAGACGTTGCCCCCATCCATTCTTTCCACTAGGAAAAGGTTGCTGGGGAACCCATTATGCTTTTGCACATTATGTTAACCATTTAAAAATCGGCACATACATTTGTTTTTATGTGCTTTACTTTTTAACTGTTGATTGTTCTTGAATTTGATTGTTGCTTGGGCTACTTACTTCCGCGTTCCCCGGTCTGCCACTGAGATCCGCCATCTTGGGCAGTGCGCTCTCTAGCTTGGTGGCTGCCGCGGCTATATAGATGCGCGCTGCGCGGACGTGAAGCGGGCGCACCTAAGGCAAGCCCGTCAGTGTCCCGGAAGCGGCCAGCACCAGCCATGCTGCCCGTCGGCCCCGGGGCCAGAGGGCAGATTGTGCTACACCAGGGATCTCTCGCAGGCTCTCTGTCCCCATTAAGGTAACAGAGATGTTCTTGCATGCATAGATAGCATCTGCCCGACTTGTGGTTTTAAGCTGGGTTCGGGCTCAGTCCCTTCCGCCCAAATCAGCACCTCTACTAGCAGGCCCATGAGGGTCCTCCCCATTTCGGCTGCAATGATTAATGTCCGTTCACTCAGGAAACATCATATAGATGTCTTTGACCTCCTCGTAGACAGACCTGTTGACCTGTTTATTACAGAGACTTGGCTAGATAATTTGTATGATCCCATTATCACCCTCGCCACTCTTGAGGGCTATAAGATCTCTAGAGCCGATCGCCCAGAGGGGAGGGGAGGGGAGGGGGTGGAGTGGCTGTTATTTATAAGAATAAGTGGGACCTTTGCAGGCGCGATGTCACTTCCTGGGGAGAAATTTAGACCCTTGACTTTAGCATCCGCTTCCAGGCTCACTTCACACTGCGAGGCTCCCTGATGTACAGGCCCCCTGGCCCTGCGGGATCCTTTCTTCAAGCTTGGGGTAATGCTGTAATTCCTCGGGCTCTTTGATTCTCCCATTACATTGTTCTAGGAGATCTTAATATCCATCTTCATCAGGCAGAAACTAAGGACTAGCTTGACTTCCTGGATGCTTTACTTCTGGCCCAACTCTCTCTGTGGGTTAGCCTTGCCACTCACCATGCGGGTCATATATTGGACCCTATCTGCACCAATTTTCCCATCTAGCTGGAAGATCCGTGTCCGGTTCCATGGTCTGACCATTCTTTAAATGTATTTCTCCTGGGAAGTATCTAATGCCGAGCCCTCAGTGCGATTTTACTGTAAACCAGCTATTGCCAAAATTGATCCACTGGGGTTTAAAGAGGCCTTGAATAACTACAGGTCGACCCTTTCAGGGGATCTTGCGGGCCGACTTGCCGGGTTCACTAACTGGATTTCTAACACCGTAGACACGCTAACCTCATCCTCTTCACCTAGGCTGTCTAGGGAATCTCCCTCCAAACCTTGGTTTACTCTTGACCTCAAAGTGCTTAAACATCAATGCAAGATTCTTGAGCGTGCGTGGCGTCGCAGCGTTTACTGCCCTGCTGCTAAGTTGAAGCTTAGACTTAAACAAAAAATCTACTATGGGGCCATAACTCAGGCCAAAAGACAATGCCAAAGAAATCTTCGCAATTGCCCAGAGTTTTACTTCCCCTACTGCCCAATCTAGCATATCTCCATCTACTGACCCCTGGTGGACAATCTCCCCAATTTCTTTTTGGACAAAATCCACACCATTCAGGCGGCTTTCTCTTCCTGTGACAATTGTCCTGGGACAGCTTTGGAGTCATTGCCTGTTGACCCCAATCACTCCTTGTATGCTTTTAAGCCTGTGGACCTGCCTGGCTCTCTCGAAATCCTCACGGGTTTGAAGTTGGGCTCACCCTCAAACCCTTGTCCAGCGAGACTGCTGGCAGCAGCTGCAATACTGAAGTGAATGGCCTCATCAATCTGTCCCTTCAGGGAACCTGTGTTTCAGAGGCTAGGAAGCAATCCAAGATTCTGCCTCTTCTTAAAAAGCTGTCAAATGATCCCCTTGGCCCAGGGAATTACCGCCCCATCTCTCTCCTGCCGGGCTTGGCCAAGGTGTGTGAGAAGGTGGTAAATAAACAACTCACTGAGATGGCTGAGAAGGCGGGCCTTCTGCATCCGGCCCAGTCAGGGTTTAGGGCCTCCCACAGCACCGAGTCTGCCCCTTTGGAGGTCTCGAAAGCCATTCGGGAGTGTCTGGACGCCGGTGGGAGAGCAGCACTGATCTTGCTTGACCTATCTGCGGCGTTCGACACGGTCCCGCATTCACTGCTTCTTACGCGACTCACCGAGATCAGTGTGTCGGGTACTGCTTGGGGCTGGCTCAGGTCCTTCTTGGAAGGACGGGTCCAGCAGATCTGGCTTCCACCTTCCTCTTCTTCTCCCCAGTCGGTGCCCACTGGAGTCACCCAGGGGTCCTCCCTTAGCCCCCTTCTCTTTAACATTTATGTTACTCCTCTGGTATATCTGGCAGAGGATCTGGGGGCTAAGGTTATGGCTCACGCTGACGACACCCAGCTACTCTTCACATGGGATAAAAATGCGGACTCAGTCTCTTCTGCTCAATACTGTCTGTCTTCTGTTCTTAAATGACTGGCAGCCATGCAACTCAAGTGCAGTGCAGTGAAGAGAGGTCTGAGATTCTCCTCTTTGGAATTTTCCCTACTAATTTCACGGACTCTTTAGCCACCCAAGGTTCCCCCTGCCTACTTCTACAGGGAAGCCCGCCAAGAACCTGGGGGTTTGGTTTGAAGAGAACCTTTCCTTCCTTACTCAGATCAAGAAGCTTGCCGGCAACTGTTTTGGTCTTCTTAAAACACTAAGGAAGTTTCTCCCTCTCCTTCCCATGGCTGCGAAAACAAACAGCCATATGCACACTTATTCTGTCTCTGCTGGATTACGCCAACGCCCTTTACGCTGGTATCCATGGCTATCTGATGAAGAAGCTGCAGGTGGTTTAGATTGCAGCCGTCAGACTTCTTCTTTACATTCCCTCCGGGATGGGCGTGAGACATCAATTACGCTCACTGCACTGGCATTCCCTGGCCGAACGGGTCAAATTTAAATCTTTAGTTATCGCCCATGGCGCTCTTCATGGCCACTGCCCTACCCTCTTGCAAAAACGCTTCTCCTTCTATGCCCCTCTGAGACATTTATGCTCTACGTCCCAATGTGTTGTGCAGGTTCCTCGTTTTTAATATCAGAGGCTAGGTGGCAGCTCTCTCGCCCGGAAAGCTGCTGTTGCATGGAATGCTCTTCCCTTCGCGTTACGGAACATTTGGACCCGTTGGTTTTCAAGAAGAAGCTGAAGACACACCTCTTTGTCTTATCCTAACCTTTTACCTCTCATGGTTTCGCGCCGGGACACTCCTGAGTATCTGTGCATGCTACAAATAAAAATAACAATAACATAAACATAACATAACATGGACCTTCGTGTGGACTATCGCTCTTTTCTCTAAGAGACTGGATACTTCTTGATCTTGAGGGCTCTCTGCTCCAGTGAGAAGACTAAAAGCCTGGGACTGTTGGCTTGCATCAAAGTCCCATAAAATGATATCCATAAACCTCTTACTGTTTAAAGAACCCACGCATTTGAGGAGAGATTCTGCCAGGTTGGTACAAAAGAGGCCAGGCGACCCCCAATTCGGAGCCCCACGACTCCTGTACTCTCACCTTGCACATTGTTGAAGCTGCTGTTGCCCCTGGAACCGCCTCTGCCTCCCTGACACCGGGGGTAGGGTATGGTGGGGAAGAAGTTTCCAAATTTACCGGAGTCCAGCCATTGACCTCGACGGGAGATACCACCTTTGGAGGCTTGATGGAACATTAGGTTGAGCATCCCCTACCTTGACCGGCTCTGACAAAAACACGTGGGTAAATATTCCATTAATGCAGGTCAGGGCTTTATCTAGTGAATTGAAAGTGTTAACAAACTTGCCCAGTTCCTGGATGAAGAGGTCCCCAAAGAGGTTACCCTGGGCCACTGTACCCGCCTCAGAGGTGGAGAGTTCCCCAACTTGGGAGTGCTCTTGGTCAGCAGCAATCTGCACCGCTCAGTGGAGATCGCGCAAAACGTGCTACCAAGAAGAATAATGACTCGTTGAACGCAGTCAGGCAAGGCGTCCAGAGAAATTAGCCACCCGAGGTCTTCGCATCCTCTGCCATGTCCATAATCTTTGCTAGGGGCCCTGCTTTGCCTATCTTTTTATCTTGGTATGATCACCACTATCTGTCAATGCTCTTCTTGGGGGTCACAGACAAATTTAGCCAGAAATTTGACCATTTTAGCATCAATGTCTGGTGTGAGGGCCACTTGTCCCTCTAAAGATGGCCTAGGGCACTCTGACTTAAGGAAACCCTTCACCTCCAAATCAAGGAGCCTACGCAACCTGTTCACCATGTAGGCAGCCACCTTGGGAGCTGGGTACCACTCCGCTGAGCATGGATGAAGTAGGGCATTTTTGGTGGTAGGGAGCCACGACCTGGAGTGGTCTTCATCCCCATCTGAAGTATTGTGGGAGTTGTCACCATGTCCAGGATCAGCTGGGGGGGTAAGGGCGTTCCCTGAAGGCCGCAGACCCTGAGGTTCTTCCACAGGTTGGGATTCCATAAAGGCCTTCTTTAGGCATGCTTAAGCATCCAAATCAACCCCTGGATCATCTGCACATTTGCGCTTGTCTGAGATAGGACAAAGGGTAGCTGGCTGCCCTGGAGGTAGGGGGGCTGAAGGCCCAGTATTGACTTCTCTCTGAGAGAGAGGCTGCCTGAAGAGCCAAGATTTTCTTCTCCAGTGGGGCTACAAGTTGTGAGACAGCTTTGAAGATGGAAGTGTCCATCACTTGGCAAAAGTGATCATCACTTGGAAGCAGGTAATCTCTTCCTCTTCCCAATAGTCCTCAGAACTCTCAAAGCCTGTCAAAGTAGGCCAACTGTGAGAAGGGGCAATATAGTGGGGTTCTAATCTGAGTAATAACAAGCAGTCTTTGGAAGATAGGGCTTACAAAACACTTGGGACAAACACCCCTTCCTGTAATCGGGAAAAGATCATCACCTGGGAATCATCCAACCAATTGTCTTAGACAAGGCTAGCCTTACCCTTACGGGTGTCATTCCTCCAGGCGGTGGCTCGCTTAAAATCTCTCACCATTTGTGAGGAGAAAACTGCCCAGACATCAACTCTTATTCGAGTTACAGAAGCAAAGCAATTAGGCTTCCAACATATCTTTTGCTACAGCCGGACGGGCTTCACTGCACTCTTACAGTGAAACTGATGTGTGCTGGCTACCGGGGGGGTCAGGACACACAGTGCGCATATCAAATTAGTGTGCCAGCTCCCTGGCAGTCGGAAGACCGCACCGCACGTGAGCCAGCAGTTGAGTCACAATCGCTTAGGAACAAGAAAGTTCTCGCATTCGCCCTAAACTAGGAAAAAAATCAGTGTTAACAACAAAACTCCCAAATCAGCAGTGCGGTTAGAGACACAATACTGCTAGCTTAGAAATACAGACCGTTGCGGGGTTACAAAGCACACAATTGTGAGGGAAAACACTTATCTGAATGCTGCTGGAGCAGCGAAGAAAGAGGGAGATAGAAGGGCTGCAGGTAGAAGGCATCACTGTGATTGGATGCACTGTTTCAGTTTCTTTTTCCCAGTGGCTCATGGGAAATGTAGTTGTGTTTATAAAAATGGTTTTCTTTGAAAAGGCTGCTGGAAAAAATAAAGAGAACAGCCTAATTATCGTCTCGGGTCCTGCCATAGAATATAACATTTCCTAGCTTTCATAACGGAAAGTTTCAATTAAATTAGGGACACAGAGTCAAGGATTATTGCGCTAGGTGTTTGAGGTCTGACTGTGCTACCCTGTACGTATGAATGCCACTGATCATGGAATGATGGTGATGACCGGGTTTGTTGTAAGTAATCAAAGCTTGATAAATGTTATTGGCTATTGTGCTATGTAGTCATGGATGATATAACACAGAAGCTTGGTGACCATACTTGATAGGTAAATGTTACCTTCGATGATTAGGGATCTCGACCCATTGATCTCTATTGTTCCACAAGTGATGAATCGACAAAACAGAACTTGACCGGAAGGATTCTGCCTGATTTCGCACAAAGGAAAAGGTGACAGGAGAGTTAAGAAGGGGCTATGAAGGAGCACTTGCAAATTCATTGGATGGAATGATAGTTCACTGTTTTCCCTGTAGTTTGACGTTTTTCCAGAGTTTCAAATCTAGCTGCTGTATGAACAAAGCAGGGAAAATAAGGTATAATCCTTGCCTCCGTGTCCTTAATAGAATTTAAACTTTTCATTATGAAAGCTGAGAAATGTTACATTCTCTATAAGCAAAGCCTGATCTCTTTGGACTGTTGAAAGGTAGACCCTCACCTGTCAACTTGCAACCTGCCTGGAAAACCTTGAACAGGGAAAATCTACTGGCATCCATCATCATTGAGTACTATGGCATCATACGCCATTGAAGCTTTTCAAGGAAAAATAGAATCTATCATTGAGCTGGATGGAAGCGGAGGAGAGGTAGCTGAAATTCTCCTTAGCTACAAGTCGTTGACACACCTGGCTTCGAAATTACAACGAAGACAAAATGTTGAAGTTAGAAACAAACCAAAGAACCTAACATGCTTTGACACTGATTGACTATATGAAAAATGAGTAATAAGGGACGCATTGCGAGCAAGGCGCCAAAATAGAACAGACGAAAATAAATTTTGGAATCTAAGGAAACTCTATAAACTATTGATAAAAGATAAAAAGAAACAAGAGCATGGGGCAAGGTGAAAGCAGACCTAAAACAAACAATGGGCCTTAGTAAGATAGGGCTTTGAGGAACCTGTAACAGATTTGTACACAGGAAATCAGCCGGGACACTTGGCTGGAACGCTTTTCTTACCTCTACTCTACAGCAGTTCTAAAGAAGCTGTATCTCAAGCACAATTGCCTTAAAAATTGAACAGAGAGTTCACAGATGAGGAAGTAGCATAGGCAATACTGAGCCAAAAGCACATACAAACCCTAGGACTGGATCAAATCTCTGCCGATCTATTTAGATCAAATGCTGTCCTATTCGGCACTAGTCTGGAAAGCAGTGTTTAATGCAGTTCTGTTAACAGGGAAAGTCCCTTCCTCCTGGAGATCAGCTATAATAATTCCTACATTCAAAAAGAGCCACAAATCAACACAATGCACTATCAAAAAATCTCACAGGGAAAATCTATGGAAAACTCATCCTGAATCTTTGGAAAGAATGAACAGACAATACATTATTAATTAACAACTTACAAGTCGGTGTCAGACAAAGAATGGGCACCACAGACCAAGGTATAAGGCTCTACGCCACTTGCATCAAATATATGAAATTAAAGAAAAACACATTATTCCTAGCATTTGTTGATCTGAAAATAGCATTTGACTCAGTTGACAGAAACCTATTATGGATCACTGTAAGACACCGAGGGATACCCACCAATCTACTAAGTACCTTACAATGGCTATAGTATGACAATATGGCCAGAATGAGATACAGTACAAAAGGGTAATGTACAACGGTGTTTTCTGACTCAGATTGGAATACGCCAAGGTTGCATGCTAGCCCTGATGTTATTCAATCTGTATATCAACGACGTTGGGAAACACCTTAAAGTTTCCTACAACTAGACCTTCCAATATGTGAAGGAGAAAATGCTCCTGACCTTCTTTTAGCTAACAACACTTTGTTGGCCTAACAGAAATAGCCATGCGTTGCTTATTGTGGGGCTTCAAACACTACTGCGCTACTAAAAAGAACTAATACATCAATATCATTTATTCAAGTGATGCGATATTGTTTTAATAATCTGTAGTCCTACACTCCGAGTTAGTAGCATTTAGATACAGGTGAACTACAGAGTGTAAATTGAGCATATCTATTAACAAAACAAAATACCTTACAATGAAAACCTCACCTCCAGCTAAAGAGTATTTGAGACTGCCTGATCCTGTCATATGGATTGCTACTCAAACATTTTGAAGGTTTCACATTCAGTAAAAGTTTCCTACTTTCTGGTTTAAATCTCAAAAGACTGTTTTGTAGCCCTATGCAAAACATACCCAAGTATGCCCCCTTAACTCCTTTCCCTAAATGGCATTTACCCACATCTCTACGAAAACACAAATCATGAAGTTATCTTTTAACACATACCTTGCAGGCTTTGCTAAGACGTTTATCGGACATACATTTTGCAAGGTACACGCAGATTTCAGAACTCCAGGTAAACAGATCTCCTTACGCCCCTCGGTCTACCTGCCAGATTGAGAAGAAAAACAAATAGAGTAAGATATTGCTTTTATAAACTAAGCACTCTTAAACAGAAGAGGATATAAAGAAATGAGACAAGGAAAGAAAAACACAAAAAAGGAAGTGTACAAAAAAAGAGAATAGAAGAGGCAGAAAGGAGAACATGAAAGGAAGAACAACAACAAAAATAAGGAGTGAAAGCAGGAAGTAAAGGAAGAAAAGGAGTAAAGATGGTAGGAGAAAAAGTTCAAAAAGGAGGGATTGAGGAAGGAAAGAAAATGAAACAAAAGGAATGAGAGATGGATGGATGGTAGAAAAGGAAAGAAAGACAATAATGAAAAGAAGGAAAAATGATGCGAATGAAAAAAAGTATGGAGATGGAAAAAAGTGAAAAGAATAAGGAGAGAAAGAAGGTGAGATGAGGAAAGTGAAAGAACTGTTGAGAAAAAGAGAAAGAAAAGAAAACAGGAAAGGAAAGGAAGAGAGAATCGAGAGGAAGAAACAAAACAAGAAAGAAGGTGGGAAGAAGTGAAAAAAATTAAGAGAGGGAAGGGGAAAGGAGATAAAAAGGAGACCAAGTTCCTCTCAGGTGAAGTAAGAAAGGAGATTTGCACTTGCATAGATTGGTCAGTTAGATTGGGGTTTGACCTTCAAATTTTCCAACAATCAGGCTGGCATTTAAAATAAAACTATATTATAGGCCAAGTGGTGCAGGAGAGGGGGCCTAAGGGGCAGTGGCAAGGAATAGGAATGCAGATTAGTAGGAGTAATACAAGAGAAAACACTGCAGGCCCAATTCACAAATACAGTTAGTCATTTGATCTAAACTTAGACCAAACATCTGAGTTTAGGATTTTGTGAATTCACATAGAGCATTTACCAGTACTATTATTACGCCCAAAAGGGGGGCAGAGATCCTCCTTAATGCCCTTTTTAAACTTAGACGTTTTGGGCTTAATTTTCCTTTGTGAATCAAGCCCAATATTTTGTAAAATAACCACATTTCTGAGGACTTTTAAAACAGAGTGTGCGTTTTCGTCTATGACAACATTCCTGGTTAAATCCGTCAACAATTCACCATACCCGACTGAAAGCACATGTACCCAACTGTTGACTAGAAAGTACACCTGTTGTGGGGGTGAAACACCCGCCCTCCTCTTCTCCTCTGAGACTGGGCCTTGAGCACTCAGATCCTACCACCGTCACTGGTGCCCGACAGAGGGAGTACGTCAGCGGACGCTGTGCATGGAGACGTCATCCGTGCCAGCGCGGGAAGCGCAAACAAATCACTGCTCTTTTCATTGCAAGTCGACTTCCAGCGCATAGTAAGAGCGCTGTTGATTTGCTGATTACTTTCTTATTTTAAATTACGACTGCGATACAGTTTATTTTAGCGGCCATGAAGAAACTTCTGCTATGAAACTAGCTCGCTGTTTTATGACGTGAGAAGGCATATCTGTGGGGTTGAGCAGCTTTTAAGTTATCGGATGAGGTGAGGAAAGGTGAATTTGTCACTGAATTCTTGTATTTGCGTTTAGAGTGAAAGCTCCGGTTTTTACCCAGAACTGCCACGTAACTTAATTTTAACCTAAACTTTCAATCAAAACAAGCAATTAGCAAAAGTTAAAAAAAACATTACCTTCGTTTTATAGTAGGTTTGGAATGTTGGGGTTTTATGTAATGATTTTAAGCATCCATTACTTGTTCACAATTTGTCTTTCATTAAAAACATGAATTGTCCAACCGGAGAGTGGGTACGACAGAAAATATTGCGACTATACACAGCTGCCAAGGTCTCAGATTGTCATGTGTGACATTTTCAGAACGTCAATGTTATTAAGAGTGACATTTGAAGGAATATGAGTGACTTTCTCGTGAGCAAAATGAAGCAATGAAGACAAGGGAAACATATAAATAGCACAAATTACAACCATTTGTGCAATGAGACACTATACTAGCTCCTCAGTAAACCCCAGCTGCCCTGTGTTGCAGGGGGCGAAATGTCTAGTAGGCATTACTGCACTGTGTGAGGTGGACATCAGTGAAGTTTGAATGGGAGCATCGGAAGCCTGTGAAAGGCCTAGCGTTAGGAGGCACTAATGTACACACTCCAACTGAGCAACAAAGAGGTGGAGAGGCGTGGATTGAGAGACACTACTGGGACATACATACAGTAACAGACGCGTATTTACAGATACTGGGATTTAGAGAGTTAGACATGGGGGCATAAAGACATTGGCAAACTGTCACTACAACTTAATGCAGACACAGGGTGGAAAGATACAGGGAACCAGGGCTTTAAGTGGGCCGGGTCTGATCACCGGCAGTTATTTTTAAGGAGCCTCAAAACGGGTCTCCTTCGAGGTCTATTTTCGGTCCGTTTTCTTTTCTAGGACTTCAGTGAATGCATGCACACAGCTCAATGCTGGCTTCCTCGGGGAGCGGAATATAAATCAGATCCCATTTCACTGCAATATATGTTTGTGGTTTCCGAGAGGATCAAACCCAAGTGGTCCTTCTCAAATAATGCACGGCCGTCAAAAGTAATGAAACTGCCGGATTTCTGCCTACATGACAAGCCTTCTGTAGGGAAGTCAAAAGTAATCACGCAGGAGAAGAGTTACAGATGGACGAGGTTTATTAAGATGCTCTCGTCTTAAGTTACAAGCTTGTAATGCCTACAACAGTTATAAGCACCTTACTCCCCAGTAATCCTGAAAGCGCAAAACGAGTCTTACTGCGGAGGTAAAATTCAGGGGAAAAAAAATAAATCTTGTTCCTCTGATGCAGGTAACGAATCCCGCCCGTCGCCAGTGTAGGGAAGTCAAAAGTAATCACGCAGGAGAAGAGTTACAGATGGACGAGGTTTATTAAGATGCTCTCGTCTTAAGTTACAAGCTTGTAATGCCTACAACAGTTATAAGCACATTACTCCCCACATTCCAGATATTCAAATAACAACACGGTATCCCAATGCACGAGCTTGTCACGAGCTATCAGACACCTGAGCGCTCGTGACAGCTCACATGAACATATGTACATACCCAACACCTTCTGCTTCGGAAAAATCAAAGGGGATGCTAAAACAATACGGCAGGACCATTTTGTGACGTGAATGGTGGGAATGCAGGAGGATTGCACTACCAACGGTGCCCGTGCCGGGTCACGTGACCCTAGGACTCACGGCCTTGTTTGTATTCAGGGTGAAGATAGGTCACTGAGAAGAATGGCGCAGGCAGTGTTTTCTGGTGAAGGCTGCACTGCTTTCAGCATAACGCAGAGCCATCACGCGAGCAAACCAGAAGAGAATATCTATAGCACCCACACGTTTACGCCTTGCTCATGACCGCATGAGCACTTTTTAGCGTGTTTGACTGTGAAATATGCCCCCACGAAAGCAGCCAGACCAGGTTATTTAAATAACAGCTGTGACTGCCAGCCAAATCAATTAATCAAACGTGGAAAGATAAACGGCTGAGTCGCTGTGCAGAGATTTGACCATTGTGACCTGGAGGTTAACCCCAGACTCTCCACAGTACACTCACCCCGCTGCATTATCTTGTAGTCTACATTTGATGTCTTATGTGCTGTTATTATGTTGCTGCTTGCGTGATATGCCCCTTTACTTTAGTGCCAGAGAATCAACATGCAAAATGGCGGAGCGGTCCTGCAAATCCGTGTGACTCGCTCCCGAAAGAGCACTTAGGCTGTCGCCTCACAGATACACAGAGGCCTTGAGCCAAACGTGGATCAGGAGGCTACCTGGTTCCTACCTCGCAGGAGCTCACATTATCCCTGGATGCATCTTGGGTTGCAAGTTCCTCAGGGGGTGGGTACACAGCCGTCCTGTCCCCATCTTGCACACTCTGTCTGACATGGTGCTTTTCATACCCTGGCAACTTGGCTCTCAGACCCACTGGGTGTTGCATCTGTTGTGCTATTGCCATCAATAGCATAGGTCTAACTACTACTAAACTCAGGGCTTTAAGTGGGACAGGTCTTTCTGGGTCTGAGCACTGGCAGTTCTTTTCAGGGGGCCTCCAAACAAGTCTCTATCAGGCTCTATTTTCGGGCCTCGCAGAGATAGTCTGTTTTCTTTATTTTTTTCTTGGACTTCAGTGAGCGCATGCAAATCGATGTGCACATGCTCATTTTGCTCACTACTGAGTAGTGGAGATCAAGCCATGACATCATGCCAGGTGAACTGCGTTGCAGGAGGACTCTGTGGCATGTTTTGAAGGGGGTGGCGGCTTCGTTAAAACACACCCCTGTGAAGCCGCGTTCCCTTCTGGGAGCAGTGCTTCTAGTACACTCAGCCTCATGTGAAGCCACCCTATACGGGAGGTGTCTGCCTGGGCATTTGGGGAGGGTGTATGGCGTTATCCATAGCTTAGCTGTAATAAGGAGGAGAGAGAGCGAGCTTGAGCGGGGAATTCCAAATCTGATGACCCTCTGAGGAGTCGTAGAGCTGACGGCTTGTCAGAGCAGGGGGTACTCCTACACTAGTTACCTTTATTTAGACCACGCCCCTTCTCAGATAGGCCACACCCCTTTAAGAGGTTTGCCCACCCCTTTTAGAGCACCCCCAGTTTTTTTTCCCACTTCAAGCCCTGCAGGGAACTCACACCAAAAGGTAGGGACGCGCTAATGGGTGAATTGGCACTGACAATTACAAACACAATGTAGAAAGATAGAAACAAACTTAGAGAAACCTAAAGAGACCGAAAACTGGGTAAAAGGCTTAATAAATGAATGTGGCTTTAAGGAGGTAATGAAAAGTGAGGAAATTATGCCAAAATCAACTGTATTGATTGCCCAGACCCAGTAACACAAGCAGTTTTTTTTATCATCACATGAGGCCGCACTTCTTCCTAGGCTAACTTTTACCCAAAGTCACCAGTCAATTATGCTACAAAAAGTCACAATACTATACATTGTTTACTTGCGCCACAGCCAAACACTTCACAAAGTCAGAGAATAGCATGGCTTAAAGCAGTCAGATTTATTGCTTACCTGACTGGGAAGTGGAGTTCCAACTGCTGGTAACACTACAGCTGATGGAAATGGTTTAGGGAAGGCAGTGGGGCATGTAATCGGCAGCTTCGCTGTTACTTACACTCCCATGCCTCGACCTCTCTCCTCGGGCTCGACTGTGTCCATGAGGCCTCAGCACCTTAAGCTGATATGCTTCCCACATCTTTAGGCCTTAGCATAACACAGTATATCGACAATGCGCGCACGGCCGTCTATGAGGTAATTGGACCTGCAAAACATTCAATTACTCTAATCTTCCCGGGCCTAAACACTGGTGCTACTTTAAGTGTTTCTTCGGCTCAGGCTCGCACTGTATAAAAGTACAAAAATAGACACAGAATATCAGAGATATTAAGTGTTCTCAAAACACGGAAACTGTTAACTGCTACGTATTCCATATAGCGCATATAATACCGAGAAAACTGAAACAGTTTACATTTTTTTTATCACTGCACCCGATGGTGTTAATCGAAACTCGGTGCGTGGCTGGTACTTACTTCGAGTCTTTACCTGACCCGCCTCCTTAGTCCAGGGCTGTCTGCTGTTGTCCAGTGACAGACACTGTCCTGGGCGGCCTCTGCAACCGCCCGTCACAAGCTCCATGATGTGAGCGCCTCGGCAATTAATAATTGAATTCACCGCAGGCATACAAGTACTGTACTGTACTTGATGGCGACCCGGCCCGGTGTGAAGCAGCAGCAGGCAGTGCTACGAGCTCTCCGGTACCGTGCTGATTAAGGCTGCCATGCCTTCCAACACAGGTAATAATGCTCTGCGCAACCGAGGGCTCTAATGAGTTATTCATGATGCTGACGCAGACAGCACACAGAGTGACTGCCCGTCAGCGCTCGACACGCCTTCACGAGACCGCACGGATTCCTGAATCCTATCCGGCCTTGACTTCCTTCCAGACCAGGACTTTGAGGTCACATCCCCCGGCGGCGCCAGCCAGTACTCAACCACTGCTGAGGGCAGGTCCCGCCCGGGTGTCTTGGTGCCCAGCACTGCCTTGGCCGGGTGATGTCAGCATGCACAATGCAGCCAGATCAGGGCTATTAAGATACATTGTAGCAGGCTACAACAGTGATCATCAACTGTTACTGAGCCTGTGCTGGTGGCAGCACCGGCGTGAGCAATGGAGCAGCAGAGCCGGCACTCAGATGTCACAGGGATTGAGACAGTGGCATTAAAATGCGTGACAATGCATTTCAGTGCAGTGATGCGGAACACCACACTGAAATGCGTTAGTGTCGCGTCTGATGCGTGATACTTGGCAGGCCTGGGGGTTCCAGTCTTCCCTATCTCGACAACTGGCTGTTAAGGCAGGCTCCCCCCAGACTGTTGTCTCCCACCCCCAGACTACGGATGACCTCCTGCATTCGCTGGGGTTCTCCAGAAATATGCCGAAGTCACACCTGCTCCCATCTCAGAACTCCTCTTCATCTGAGCGGTTCTGGACACGACGCAGTTTTGGGTGTATCCTACCGAACAGCGAGTCCGGGATATTCAGGCTACGATACCGATCTTTCAGCCTCTATCCCGGGTTTCAGTCAGGTTGCCCCCGAGGCTGCTGGGCCTGATGGCCTCCTGCATCCTGCTGGTCTATCATGCCAGGTGGCATATGTGGGCTCTGCAGTGGAACCTGAAGTTCCAGTGGGCGCAGCATCAGGGGAATCTGTCCGATTCCATCCAGATCTCGGAGGGCACTGCACGACTATTGCAGTGCTGGCTCACAAACCAGGATTGGGTCAACGACAGATCCCTCTACCTTCCCCAACCAGAGTACACAGTGGTGACAGACGCATCCCTTCTGGGATGGGGTGGCCACATGGGAGAGGTAGGGATCAGAGGCCTCTGGTCTCCGGCGGAGTTCGGGCTCCATATCAACCTTCTGGAGCTCTGGGCAATGAGCTTCGCACTTGAGGCATTCCTTCCCTCTGTCCAGGGAAGAGTAGTGCAGGTGTTCACAGAGAACACCACCACCATGTGGTACTGCAACGAACAAGGCGGGGTGGGGTTGTGAACCCTATGTCAAGAGGCTCTCCGCCTCCGGATATGTCGGGAACATCAGGGCATATCCCTTGTGGTTCAACACCTGGCAGGTTCCCTGAATGCCAGGGCGGATGACCTCAGCTGCCGGTGCATGATGGATCACGAATGGCGTCTTCACTCGGAGGTGGTGCAGGGTCTCTTTCAACAAATGGGAGAGCCTTGGTTAGATCAATTCGCCACCGAAGAGAACCCACAATGTCAGTAAATCTGCGCATTGGAATTTCCAAGACTGCACTCGCTAGGCGACGCTTTTTGTCGCGGGTAGAGTTGCGGTCTGTTGTATGCCTTTCCGCCTATACCACTTCTACCCAAAGTGCTGAAGAAGATCAAGCGCAACCGGGCCCAAGTCATTCTGGTGGCTCTGGATTGGAAACGAAGAGTCTGGTATCCCGAGATGCTCAACATGGTCATCGACCCTCCGATCCGGCTGCCTCTTTGGAGGATCTTCTGTCGCAGCAGAAGGGGACGGTCCTCCACCCGAACCTGTCCAGCCTCCACCTCCTTGTGTGGAGACTGAGCGGCGGCAGTTGAAGTCATTTGACTTGCCTCTCAAAGTTTGTGCTGTAATCTTGGCAGCCTGGCGTCCCTCTACTAAGACGATATACGCCTGCCGCATCTTTCAAAAGAGTAAGAGAGGCTCCACCGTCTGGACCCAAAACGTGAGCTTTCTTTTTATCTGGATCGCACCAAACTGTTCCGGGTGGATGACCAGCTCTTTGTTGGCTACGTGGGCGCTAAGAGAGGTCGGGCCATACACAGGCAGACTATCTCCAGATGGATCGTTTTGTGTATCAAAGCCTGCTATTCTCTAGCGAAGAAGGAGCCTCCAGTGGGGCTGCGCGCCCATTCCACCAGGGCGACAGCAGCCACTACTGCTTTGTGACGAAGAGTTGCTCTAAATGACATCTGCCAGGCAGCTACGTGGGCATCGCTGCACACGTTTACAAGACACTACTGCCTTGACAGCCAAGTCCGGAGAGACAGCTTCTTTGGCCGTTCTGTTCTCCGGGACTTTCTGATGTGAACTTGGTTTGCAGACCCACCTCAGGGGTTGGTATTGCTGAGGTATCTATTTTAAGGTAAGGAATCCATAACAAGTTACTTACCTTCGGTAACGATATATCTGTAAGAAACATGGGTTAGTTATAGATTCCTTACCGCCTCACCAATCCTTCCCGTTCTGCGAATTGATTTCTAGTGTTCAGGACATCCTTTCAGGGCCCTAGTTTTGTGAACCAGTGGTCAGTGTCTTGCATGGCTCTGCGTTACTGGCGCAGAAAGTCGTGTACAGAACTGGCGGGAGAGGACGGCGTCTCAGTAGCTACCGTGATGTCATCAAGGCGACCACGACGCCAACGACGAAAGCAGAGCCGACCGACGCCACCTTCCGACGCGCAGAGGTACTGCTGACGAAAAACTATCTCGATCCAGTCTTACCCCTGGTGGTACTTCTAAGGTAAGGAATCTTATGATTCTTAGTTATCATTACCGAGGGTAAGTAACTTGTTCATCTCCACTCACACCAATACCTTAAATACTAGCCACTCTCACCTTAACCCTTGTGCAAGCAAGCTCAGCACCTGCAACATGAGCCACTGACTATATATTTGCAGTCAACACCCAGATTTCCATTAACACATCCTCACATGTGTGGCAACTAAGAGCATGGTGGAGACTCAAGATCTGGGAGCATCTGCACAGTAGACAGACACACATTCTTTCTGTGCACTCACTGTCCACTTTCCTCACCACATGTACCACATAGCAAGTCAACAGACATCACAACACTCATAATACAGCTTGTGTCAGAAGGTTTATGTTTCTTCAGGGCTTGCACGATGCTAGAATGGATCCACCTCCAGGCAGCTCCAAATCTGAATGTCATTATGACACACATGGTTGGAGTGGCCAGGTGAGGGAAAGGGTGTTGGGTAGGAAACAGCTGGGAAGGAGACCTGCAAAATAAGGTTTCAAATTGTTACTTTATCCAACCTTATAAACTAGGAACAGATAAGCTATGTGAGCAAATTAAAGGACTAACTATATTTGCTTTTTTGTCTTTTTGGGGGATTTATAGTAGAAAGGTAGGCTATAGGTAAATACAAAGTATTTGGTAATAAACATGTACAGAAAATATTCCCATGTCTAACTCTAGTATTCTTAGAGCTAAGGAAAACAGTTATACCCACCTATGTTTTCAACTACTGCACCTTTCTCCTTAACTCTTTTCCTTTGCTTCTTATTGATTGATTTTCCTAGACTTGGAAATTATGAAGAGATGCGGAACCTGCCTCGCAACTTTGTACAAGATTATTCCAGTTCAGTTCCTTTAACTGTTCAGGATACTCAAATAGTCATTCCTAGAAATCTAGAGACCTCTCAGATCAGAGGTCAAACAAGCAATGCTGCCTTTATAACTTCAAAACGAAATCGAAATGTCTTTAGTTCAAGTTTGCCTTTACTTTAGCACAAAACAAAAATTGAATCTCTCCTACCCGAGTTCCAGAAGAGAAGAGCTCTCCAAAGTCCTTTCTTAGCTGCCAGCTGAAACCTCTGTGTGTCCTGAAAACTCCCCCAGTGATTGCTTCAGTTCTTAACACCCCTTCCGATCTGAAGGCAGGAACGGAAGAATAGCGAGCGTGTGCGCTCGGGCGTGGCTTCCTTTTATAGCGAGGAGCCGCCCTTGAGGAGGGTGACATTTTTGAAGTAGTGTGTGTGGGCGTGGCCAATTCCCCGTATCAGAAGAGCAGCTAGGAAGGAACTCTGCAATAATGAGAGCAAACAATAAAAAACATAGCGCAAGAAACAAACTTGTGCAAGTGAAAGAAAACAAAGCGCATGAGACAAAAACTGCGCAAGTAAAGACGCAGTGTACAAGAAGTACTTTGACACTAAGCCATCTGTGTACACCCCTTATGGCATTTCCAACAATATCGAGGTGAAGAACTAGCAGAGCACATTTTGCCAGAGACATAAAGAATTTTGCCACAGGCTTTGCGAGGAGATGATATTGCGCGGCACAAGCGCCTGCCACGAGATGTGACAGCGTCCCTAGAGCCGCAGCCCAGAACCATGACAGTACTTTCCCCCTCCCAAGGGACTCTAGGGACGGGTTTATGAGGGTAGGAGTCATGGAATTGATGCACCAAGCGAGGTGCATGTACGTTCTCTGCAGGTTCCCATGAATCATGTTCAGGTCCATAGCCTTTCCAAGAGATCAAATACCATAGGCGAGATTGACGCCTACGAGAGTTCAGGATACGACGAACCTCAAACTCCTCTTGACCATCAACAATCAGGGGGCCAGGGGAAACCACACAATGCTGTGGTGCGGCTTTTAACAGGGAGGTATGAAAAACTGGGTGAATCCGTAAATGAGAAGGTAGTTAGAGTTTGTAAACGACTGGATTGATTTGCTTGAGAACAGTGTAAGGACATATGAATTTGGGGTGAAAGGCTTTCCTCTGTTTGAAAGTTATGGTCTTGGTGGAAAGCCATACCTTGTCACCAGCAGTGTAGCAGGGACCAGGGATACAGTGTTTACCTGCTTCTTTCTTGTATCTTACCTTTGTCCTTTCCAATTGCTGGTGTATCCGGGAGTGAATTCTGTGGATACGGTCTACTCCTGTAATGATGGAAGGGATCAGGCTTTCATCCTTAGGGAGTGTTACCTGTAGGTAATTTGGATGCAAACCATAGAATAGAACGGCGAGGCTTGAGTAGATGAATGATGAGCAGCATTGTAAGCAATTTCAGCTAACCATAATGGATCCAACTATGAGTCTTTTGCAGAGCTGACATAACAACGCAGATACTGCTTAAAAGTCTGATTGAGTCTCTCCGTGTGGCCGTCTGTTTCAGGATGATAACTGGTGGAGAGAGCAGGAGAAATCTGTAAAGCCTTGCACCATTGAGACCAGAATGTTGCAGTGAACTGGGTTCTGAAACAATTTTCTGAGGAATTCCATGCAAACGTACTACATGAACTAGTAACAGTTTTGCTAATTCATTGGATGTGGGTACTTTACATGCTACAAAATGTCCCATTTTGGAAAAACTGTCTATGATTACTAGGATACAAGTATACCCTTGGTCGCCTGGCAAGTCTGTGATAAAGTCTATGGAACAGTGTTCCCAAGGTCGCTGTGGGGTTTGCAAGGGTAACAACAAGCCTTTTGTTTTCTTGTGTTCACTTTTACTGCGAGCACAGATTTCACAATCAGCAACCCATTCTGCAATGTCTTTAAGTAAGTTGGGCCACCAGAAGTTTCATTGAACTGCTGTGATAGTCTTTAGCTTACCAGGATGCCCTGCACAAGGGTGATTGTGGCCAATCAAACACAGTTTTCTACAGTTGTTCAGTAGGTAAAAACAAGGCTGATTCGTGGAATGGTAAAATCTGAATGATTTGTCTATTTGCATCTTTAGCTAACCATGTCTTCCAGGATTGAACCGGAAAATTATCTCTTACTGAATCCAAAAACTATTCGGTAGAGATAAGACAAATGACTTTTTCCGGGTTGATTTATGGCCTGTGGATTTTCAGTGACCGGACTAAAGGTTGAGTCTTGACGAGTCAAAGCATCAGCTTTTCTGTTTTCTGTACCTGGACGATATGTTACAAGAAAATCGTATTCAGAGAAAAAGAGCATCCACCTTAGTTGTCTCGGAGTCAGAACTCTGGCACTTTTCATAAATTGCAGATTGCGGTGGTCTGTAAACACCGTAATCATATGACGATATGTCTCCATTCTTTGAAGGCTTCTTTTATTGCTAGAAGTTCTTTTTCAGCAATTGTATAGTTCTTTTCTGCGACTGATAGTTTCTTTGTCATAAAGGCTAGAGGGTGCAATTGTCCAGTATGCACATCTCTTTGTGACAAGATAGCGCCAAGAGCGATGTCTGAGGCAACAGCTTCAACAATGTAATTTAGTTCAGGATTTGGATGTACTAACACAGGAGCTGATGTAAAGGCCTTTTTGAGATGATTGAACGCTACTTGGGCCTCTGGATTCCAATGAAAGGAGAAATGTTTTCGTAGTAACTGGGTAATAGTCGCGATTATCTGTGAAAAATGATTGATTAACCACCTAGAAAAATTTGCAAAGTCCAGGAAACTTTGGACATCACGTACATTCTTTGGACAAGGCCAGTTCAGAACCGCTTGAATTTTTCTTTGTGCCATCTGGAAACCCCCAGGAGTTAAGATGATGCCCAAAAACTCTACTTAGGTAAAGTGGAACTCAGACTTGCTCAGCTTGCAATAGAGACCATTTTTGAGTAATAGTTCTAAGATTGTAGACACATGTTGCTCGTGCTGTGTTTGTGATGTTGAGTAAATGAGAATGTCATCAATATAGACAACAACAAATTTATCTAGATATTCTCGTAAAATGTAATTGAGAAAAAATTGAAAAGCTGCTTGGGCATGGTAAAGACCAAATGGCATTACGGTGTATTCAAAAAGACCTGGTTTTAAATGCCTTTTTCCACTCGTCCCCTTCTCTCATTTTGACTAAATGATAAGCTCCTTTTAAATCAAATTTAGTGTAGATCACTGCAGATTTCACTTGATCCAAGAGGACTGGGATGAGTGGAAGTGAGTATTTATTCTTTACGGTGATTTTGTTTAATGCTAGATAGTCATTACGGAGTTCGCCTTTGGCTTTTGGTACAAAAAGAAGTGGAGAGGCTGCTGGAGTCTTGGAGGGTCTAATAAAACTGTTGGCCAGGAATTTATCCAGATATTCTCAGTCTTGGGAGGCAATATGGCCGCCGCTGTGCAGGTGGTGTGAGTTCCCGAGTCCTCCGTTCCTGGTCAGAAAGGGAAGGAAAAGAGAAAGACCTACCCTGAGGCATAGTACCCGTTATGAATTCCTGATGCTATTTACTGCTGGGCATTAAGTTATCGAGGAAAAGCCTGAATCGAACAGGGTGACCGCGTCTTTTTTGGCCCCGGTATCGGCATCTCAGTGCTGGCGTTGCAAGTACTCGCCTCCTTATGGTTCACCGGTTGCTGTTACTCTCTGGAACGTTAAACGGACCATTTCATGCTTGGCGTTTTCTTTTTCATCGGCTCAGACTTTCACGGGGCGGCAGCTGTTGTAAAATGCCCCCAAATCCTCTGAAACCGCCCGTCACCAGGAGGGCAAAAACGAAGACCATGGAGACTACCGAGGCTGTTCTGGGTGCAGATGTAGCTGGTGCTGGCTCCGCGCAAGACACTCAGACAGCTGGTGAGTCAGTTATCATGCAGCAGACATCTCATAAAAAAGGTGTTGAGCGTTCTAATAAAAATATTATGCTTTCTCAAACTGTGCCAGCTTTGTTTGAGAAGCAGTCAATTAGAAACGTGCGGACTCAGCGTGATGAAACTGCACTCGCAGCTTTGGAGACAGACCCAGACTTAATAATTAACGGCAGCAGCACTGTAACTATAACAATTCACGAAAAAACCCCTGAAGAGGTTCTGAATCATCCATCTGAAACGCTTGAAGCAGTGCAAACGCTTGAGCCCGTTTACGAATCTTAATTCACAGTAAATGGCATTCTGGAACTGTAGTTTCCAGACTGTCTCCCAGTGTAACCAATGAAACTTTGGCTGGTGTGTCTAATTTATCTGGACGATTTCAGTGGTGGAGACAGCCAAATCCTTTGGTGAAGACTTTATTGATACACAAGAAATCTCTGATTAATTTTTCTCAATGTCTTCCGATCATACGTCAGATGAAAGCATAGACCGAGACTGGGCTGATTATCCAGATGATAGCAGCATCGATGAGGAATCAAGGTTAAGTGAGATTTCTCCAGGATCAGCTATCACGGTTAAAAAACACAGACCCAGGAAGTCACATGGTATGAGGAATAAACCCAATGACTTTATTGATCCTTTATTTGAGAATGTGCCTCAACCCAGCTCTTTAGAAGAGCATGTACAACGTGAGGAGTCCGATCAGGAAGTCACATTAACCATGATCTATCAGACAATGATTTCACATAGATCTGAAATAAAAACCGAGATTGCACGCACCCAGGCCACCTGTCGTAAGGTTCAGAATGCTGTTAGGCGTGTTACTAAAGTTTGTATGGACATCTCTACCAGTGTTCTGAGGCAGAGGCAAGAATATCTATTCTTGAAGACGAGGTTGCTGCACAGAAACTAGAACTTTCTTCTGTCAAAGCTCAACACGACGATATTAGTTTTAAACTTACTGAGTTAGAAAATCAATCTCGGAGAAATAACTTGCGGGTTTTAGGGATCCCGGAAAATTTAGGGGTATATTATACACGGAATTTTGTTTGTGAATTATTTTCCGAGGCATTCCCTGAACTCACCACATGGGATTGGGCTGTAGTGGTTGAACGAGCGCACCGCTTTCCATTTTCTATCAATAAAGATAGACAGAGGAAAGGCGATCTTCCAAGAGCAATATTGGTTAGATTTAGTAATTTCCTAGCTAGGGAAGCTGTTTTTGGTCTGGCAAGACCAGACAAGAAGCGGACTGCCAAGGGGTGTCACTTTTTTGTTAGGCCTGATTTTTTTGCCAGGCAACTGTGTCTAAACGGTGGCATCTTAGTCAGCTGATCGCTGGATTTCAAGAGAAGGGTGCTGTAGTTTATCTACAAAATCCAGCCCAATTAAAAGTTATTGCTAAGGGTCAAACAAAAATCTTTTTTTTCGGAAATTGCTGCAAAAGAATACCTAACTACTTTGTGAAAAAAAAACAATGTATGGAAAAGTGATGTTTTCTTACATGCTCAAGTTTTATTGTCTTGTATGCAAGTATTAACAATTCTAGAATGGGGGAGGAGCTTCGTGCGCAACCAAGATGGCCGCGTGAGCACAGGGCTCCCGAGACCCTCGCAACCTCCCACGTCTATCCTGAAAATTATCCTGATTACATTGACGGGTTATTGAAGACGAGCCATAGCTGAGGCGAACACCATTGTCCAAATTTGAATCGGACTTCGGGAACCGGAATTACAACGATTTGAATATTGCGGCCTGCCCCTCGGAGATGCCCGGAGCTCGAGTTGGTACAGTGCACGGTCGGTGGTTGAACAACAGCGGCATGAAGAGACACTGACTTGTACTTTCACTTTCGTTTTCGAGGCTCCAGTCTGATCTTATCTGAGAAAGGAACTGCAAGTAACAGAAGCTATTTGATGGCTTAACGATCATAAGGCGATATCCTGACTGCCCACATTGGGCCTAGATTGACTGTGCCTTCTGGTTGCTGCTGTTGCTTTGATCACAGCTCCCGGTGCGGCCACTTTCTCTCGAGATACGCCACTTTGGAGGGCCTCCTTGTCTGTGATGGCGACCAGACCTGATGGCGACAAGCAAAATTCCAAGACCACTAGGCAAGGTGGCTACACCCAAACAAATAATATGGATCAATATGCCCAATCTAAAGGATCCCCTGGTGGCCCGAGCAGATCACTAGATGGTACTAAAGAGGGCCCGGCCTCGACGGCAGAATTGACTCTACAAGACGTCATGGGCGCCCTTGATGGGATGAAGGCGCACATCGGCCAGCAATTTGAGACTCTCGCCCACAAGCTGGACACGGTTTTGATCGATGTCAATTTGATCCGTACGGATTTATCAAAAACGAATGAAAAGGTCAAATCTTTAGATCTGAAAACTTCCAGCCTAAAGGGTGATGTGTCCGACTTGCAGACAGAGGTCCGCAACCTGCGGACCTCGAACAATCTTTTTTGCGTGCCGGTTGGAGGACTTTGAAGGTAGGGCCCAGCGTAACAACGTACGCATTATTGGGGTCCCAGAAAAATCTGAGGATCCGGCAGCCGATTTGTTCATGGAAGATCTCATCACCAAACACCTCGCTCCTAAGGGTCTGAGCAAGTTTTTCGCAGTTGAACGAGCCCACATAGTACCGGGTGGTAAACCGAAGCTGGGTGCCCCGCCGAGACCTCTCTTCGCCAGAATCTTCAATTTCCGGGATAGCGACGCTATCCTGCAGGCCTCACGGATGAGTGGACCTACTAAATTCAAAAATACCACTGTAAGTTTCTACCCGGACTTTACACAGGCAGTCCAAAAGCAAAGACTTGGATTTATGGGCGTGAAACGGCGACTGAGAGAGATGGAACCGAAATACGCAATGTTATTTCCAGCCAGGCTGCACGTGGAATACAAGGAATGAACATATTTTTTTGACCGCCCGGATATGGCAGGAGATTGGCTCGAAACTTTGCCACACCAACGTGGCCGGGAGCAACATTCTGGAGGAGCGGAAGGTGGCCCAACGGAGCAGGAATAGGAGTATGGTTTCTGGTCCCTGAACTTTACTGATAACCCTGACTATGGTTCGATAACTTTCACAGTATGATTTGATGCGTCATACCCGGGAGTGGCGGGGCGATGGGTTGACTCTCTTCCTCCTCGGGGGGTTTCTTTTTGTAGACTAGTTTGATATCAGGGCGACAGGCACACTGCAAGTTAGGGTGGATATTTAGTCTTATGCAGGGGTGCAGGGTGGGGGGAGTTGTACCGGGTTTGAGGGTTGAGGGGTGTTCAAGTGGGTGTGTTTTGGTTCTATGCAAGGCAACGTATTATATTATCATTTGATTGGGATTTTGAGTTCCGAAGGGGGGGGGGGGTCTGCTTTCACCTTTGGGATGGGGGGTAGGGGATTGAGACTAATGAGTTGGAATGTAAATGGGCTGGGGGATAAGATAAAACGAGGGGTTGTGTTACAGTTGTTGAAGCAACTTTCCAGTGACGTGGTGTTGTTGCAGGAAACGCATTTGATTGGTAACGCTAGCCACACCATGAACCGGAGAGGGTATCACCTGGTTGCTCATGCGGGGTTCACCTCTGGATCCAGGGGGGTGGGTATCCTGATTAGGAATTCTCTCCCATTAGATATAGATGCTACGGTTCTGGACGATAGGGGGCGTTATGTAGCTCTTATTGGACGGTGGGAGGGTAGAACTTTATCCTTGATCTCGGTTTACGTCCCCCCCGGGTCTGCAGTCGACAACGTTTGCAACCTGGGGCAAATAGTATTGGGACTTCCTGAGGGAACTCTGGTAATGGGCGGAGATTTTAACTCAGTTGTCTCTGGTAGAGAGGATCGTCACGCACCCAGGGACCTCACGGGGACACAGAATTGGCTTAGTGGCTTTGTAGATACGCTGCGGTTGGTGGATTGTTGGAGACTGCTGCACCCTGCCTAGAATCAATACACTTTCCACTCGGGTGCACACGGTAGCCTTTCTAGGATTGATTACATTTTGATGCCAGCAGCACAGGCCACCTCCGTAACTGAGGTTCGTCATTTAGCACGGGGAATATCCGACCACTCTCCACTGTGGCTTCGGATAGACTCGTGTGTAGGTTCGGAGGGGCGGGTAGCCCTAATTAATCCGTGGTATCTCCGTAACCCTAAGACCCGCGCGGCGTTGGTCAAATCTCTTGACCAGTATTTTGTTGAGAACCTGGAATCAGTGTCTTCTGTAATATCGCTCTGGGAGGCCTTTAAAACGGTCATCCGAGGTCAGGCGTTATCGTTGATTGCTGGTGCGAAGAAGAGTAGAAACAAGGAGGTGGTCAGGCTCGAGACAGATCACCGAGCTGGAGCGTGAGCTGGAATCTGGCGTCACCCGTGAGAAGATGCATGTTATGCGACTTAAACAGCTTGACTACAGGGCGTTGGTTACGGATGCCGCAAAAGTTATGGGCAGGGAGCAGCAGGGTCGGTTGTATGATGTCGGAGATAAAGCCGGCAAATTGATTGCATGGCTGGATAAAAAAGAGAGGGCTAGTCGTGTGGTTCCTGTGATTGAGAGAGTGAATGGTGGGTGTGTGACTGAACCTGAGGAGATCGTCCAGAGGTTTGCGGAACATCTCCGGGAAGTGTATTCCCCCGTATCTGATAGGTCGGAGGAAGACTCCCATTTATTGTTGCGCGACATTGCATTGCCCCGCTTATCTGATTCTGATAGAGAGTCACTAGATGTCGTAATAACCGCGGAAGAGGTGGCTCTCGCTATCCGCTCTGTTCGTTCGGGAAAGGCGATGGGCCCTAATGGACTCCCCATTGAACATTATAAACTGCGCCCCGATAAAATTGCGCCATATCTTCGTGATATGTATTTGGAATCGCAAGATGGCGGCTCCCTTCCCCGTGATCAGCGTCTTGCGACCATAGTGGTGCTTCCTAAGGAAGGGAAGCCAAAGGACTGCTGCGCCTCTTAGAGGCCAATATCACTTCTTAATGCGGAACCCAAGATTCGCGCTAAGTTGTTAGCCAATCGTGTAATAAAGGTGATTAGTGATTTGATTCATCCGGATCAGTCCGGTTTCATCCCGCATCGGAATACGGCCCTGAATCTGCGACGTTTGCGTGGTGTTCTCGCGAGGGCTTTGTCATTGCATGAGCCGGCCATCTTGGCCTCTTTGGATGCCACGATGGCTTTCGATACTATTGAGTGGCCATATTTGTGGGCTGTATTCACTAAGTTTGGTTTTGGTCCTGGCTTTATTAGCTGGGTCAGGCTTCTCTATGAGGACCCGTTGGTGCAGGTGGTAGTGAATGGTCGGATCTCTGAGCCCTTTGTTCTCGGAAGGGGCACAAGACAGGGTTGTCCATTATCTCCGCTCTTGTTTGCTCTTGCCCTTGAGCCCCTCACAGCCTGGATTAGATGGGAACCGTCGATGAAGGGTATTCAGTGGACCCCAGACCTCAAGGATCGTATTTCGCTTTACGCGGACGATATGTTGTTGTATCTGACTTCGCCACGGAAGTCGTTAATTGTTCTGTTTGATGTCCTCACCTCCTTTGGTAGGAACTCGGGTCTGGTCATTAATTGGACTAAGTCTTACCTATACGTCCTCTCGGGAGACGTCCCTCTATTACCGCATGATTGTCCCACCCAGGTTACACAGACGGGTTTTAAGTATCTCGGGGTTTATGTATCATTGAACCCGGCTGCCCGATATGAACAGAACTTACTCCTGCCGCTGACCTGGCTTAAGCTGGATGTGGTGCGCTGGCGCAAGCTGCCGCTTAGCCGTGCAGCGCTCTTTAAGATGATGTCATTGCCACGCTTTCTGTATGCTCTTCAGAACACCTTTGATGTAATTCCCGCGAGCTATTTTCGGACTATTGAGGGTCTCCAGAGGAAGTTGATCTGGGATGGGCGTTCGCGTATCGCTCTCGCCAAGTTGACGCTCCCATGGTATGACGGTGGTATCGCTCTCCCTGACATCAAACGGTATTATTGGGCGTCTCAATTGGGGGCCATTAATCATGGCATGTATGGTCCCGGATTGAACCCTGCGTTTTCCATGGACAGGTGCCTGTCGCCGGGGGGGCGATTATTATAGAGCGCTTTATTCTAGTTTGGATAGAGAGAAGCTCTCCGGGCCCACAAAGATTGCTGTACAGGTTTGGCACTGTGCAAACAATGCTATGGGATGGAAGGATCTACTTACTCGTGCGATCCCACTTTTTGCTTCCGAGAAGCTGGGTAACTTATGGAGAACGAAAGGATTTGAGAAATGGGATATGATTGGTATCAGTAAGGTGGGTGACCTATGGGTAAAAGGGAAGTTTAAAACCTTTGAGGAATTAAGGGTTGAGTTTAACCTTAGAGACAGGGAATATTTCTGATACGCTCAGGTCCATCATGCCCTGCATTCGGTTTTTACTGATAGTGCGGAGATTCCCGAGTCCTCTCCGCTTGAGGATAGAATACTAGTGGTTATTTGCCAGATAGTACTATCTCTTTGATCTATAAAAAACTGATCAATGGTAGGACTGACCTGTTGGTGCTCCTCCGGGAGGTATGGACCCGAGACGGTCTTGAATTAGATGATGAGGACTGGCAGTTTGTGATCTCTTCTCTCAAGGAGGTCGCGTTTCCGGCCCGTCTCCGGTTTGTGCAACTTAAAATACTGCATAGAGTCTATGTGACTGGCCCACGCTTGATTAGAATGGGTTATTTTAGAGGATGGTCTTTGCAAGCATGGTTGTGGGCTGCTCGGGACGTTTCTACATATAATCTGGGAGTGTCCTGCAGTAGCTGCCTTTTGGGCTGGGGTACACAATAAGATGAAGGAGGCTACTGGTATTGATTTGCTACCCGAGGCTAGACGTTGTCTCCTGAATGTCTGGGAACCGACTGATTATAATGTTGCACAGACGCAGTGGGTAACCCTGGGAAATATGGTGGCTAAAAGAGACATAGCGCAGTTGTGGGGTTCCCAGAGGCCACCCACGGTCGAGGCTTGGATGGAAAACATGGATTGGTGCATGTTTAGGGAGAAAACGGTCTATGTAGCGAGGGGGAGGCCCAGGAAATGGGGTAAGATATGGGGTTACTGGAACACTTACCGGGGAGATATTTGCACTCCTCCTCTTGTGGATATACCTGAAGTTCCACTTGCTCCCTGACCTTCCATTCCTCGTAATGTAATAAATGTAATCGGTTTTGAACTTGTTTCTCCCCTGCTCCCATCCCCTAATATGATTTGTATGCTTTGTTGTATGATACTTATTCCTCCTTCCACATTCGGACTGATATCCTATTGTATTGTGTTTATTGCCTTGTTGTTTTTTACTTTCAATAAAAATTTACAAAAAAAACAAAAAACAATGCTAGAATGATAGCTTGGTTAGGTCTGGTTAAATTGATTGATTATCATAGATATCCTTTTCTCTTTCTGACCTGGAACGGAGGAGGGGGCACTCTGTGTGTTAAGGGACTAATAGTCCTTGTGCTCATATGGTGGGTTGGGCAGGGTGGTGGGGAAGGAGCCGGGTTGGGGGGTGGGCGAAGAGGAGGTTCTTGGGGGGGGGGGGGGGGGTGATGGTGGGAAGGGTGTAAATCAGCAACAGCTGTTATTGAGCATCGGTTTATCGGGGCCGGCTTTAACTTGCTTTTGAATTTGAATTCTTCTACTAGATATGGTACGAAAATGAAAATCTTATTTGTATTACTACACATGGGTATTGTTGATTTACGAAATGGATAGGAAAGTGAGAGTTTGTACGCTGAATGTTAATGGTCTTAACCCCTTCCCTGCTCATGACGAGCTCAGCTCGTCATGATACATGGACTATAACAATTTCCAGCACAGGAGGGGAATTGCCTTAGCAGTCATGTGGTTAATGATGCAAAGAAGAAAGGAATCTTAATTAAAATGATACAATTATTGCAAATGGATATTCTTTGTCTTCAGGAAACACATGTTGCCTGGGAAAAAAAGGACTGGTTAAAAAATCTGGGTCTAGATCTGCTAATATGTTCTAAACAAACCGGGATTAAGAGGGGTATCGCTATTTTCATGCGGCGAGGTTTAGGTATATGTCTTAAAACCCTAGCAGATAAATGGGGGCGATGGGGACTGGCAGAACTTCAGGTATTTCTAAATAAGTTTATGATTTGCACAATATATGGCCCAAATCTAGATGACTCTGAGCTGTTGAATTGTTTGAATTTAGAGCTTGCTTTATGGAATCAGCCCATTATTCTTTGTGGGGATTTTAATATTCACATTGAAGCCGGATGTGATATCAGGCAAAGTAAAGAAAACCTAAGGTATAAACCCCGGATTTATAAAGCTCTTCACAATCTAGTGTTGGATAATGGCCTTATAGATGTCTGGCACACTTTATGCCCTAAGGATCCTGGATATAGCTTTTTTTCTGCCCCCCATCGGAAATTTGTTCAGCTTGATTATTTTTTTGTTTCCCAGTATTTTATTGATAAAACACAGATTGAAATTCTCCCTAAACTGCTGTCAGACCATAATCCGTTAGTAATAAATATTTGACTTCCTTCTATTAGAGAAGGGTCTAAAATGCAATGGTCATTCCAAAGAAATCTATTATTTGAGGATGATTATCTTGTTTACATGACCAAAATTATTCAAGAATTTTATCGGATTAATAATAATACTGCTTCTATTCCAATTGTTTGGGACACATTTAAATCCATAGTCTAGGGGGAAACTCTTAATTACTCGAATTTTCAGCAAAAAGCTAAACAAAATAAATTTAAAAGTGACTGTGATATTGTTTTGAAAGCAGAGAGAAAATTAGCAGAAAATATTAAATCTAGGCGGAACTTTGAAGAAGCTCAATTAGACTTAGCCATTAAACGTAGTATAGTTTATTCCCACGTAGCTGATCAGGTTGTGTCTAAGTTTAGACAATATAGAACAGAAAGATACGAATTAGGCGAACAAACAGGTAAAATATTAGCTCAGAGATTACGCCAGAAGGCAGCATATAATGAAATCCTAAGAATTTGTGATGTAAATGAGATTCTCAGGAATTCTAAAGGGGAGATATTCGAAGCATTCAGGGAGTTTTACCAGTTGCTATACCATCAGTCCGATGATGTTTTAGACATAGGAATCGTTCAATATTTTCAACATTTAGATAACGTTGGATTACTAGAAGACCAGAAGTGCATATTGTCTGCTCCCATTGTGTGGGAGGAAATAGAAGCAGCAATTTATGGCTTGGCAGCTGGGAAGGCAATGGGACCGGACAATTTGCCTTTAGAATTTTATCGCGTATTTAGGAATCTCCTTAAGTCCGAGATGCTTAAAGTATTTCAACAAGCCTTTTTAGGTAATCCCCCTGACTCTTGGTCGCTCGCTACCATAGGTATTTTCAAAAGAAAGGGAAGGCTGACGACGAGCTAGGGCCATACAGACCCATCTCCCTTATCACTGCTGATAGCAAAAAAAATTCAAAAATTCTTGCAAACAGACTGAATGATTTTATGCCGTCCCTTGTTTCAGCGAGACAACATGGATTTATCCTGAAGCGAGACACCACAGTCCATGTTAAAAAAATTATAACACTTTTGGACTGGGCGCAGGCTACGGAATCCCAGGTTGCAGTGGCCCTGTTGGACGCTGAAAAATCGTTCGACAGGGTCGCCTGGAGGTTCCTGTGGGCTGTAATAGTCTGGAAGGGATTCCCTAAGGAATATATTACGGCAATAAAAACGCTATATCTTCACCCGAAGGATGTTATCCGGCTATCAGACACACTGTCAGAGAGTTTTATGATAACAAGGGGGACAAGGCAAGGATGTCCTTGTTCCCCCTTGTTGTTTGCCCTGCATATAGAACCCTATCTTAATACATTAGAAAAGGAGGTTGATATTACTCCAGTCTCTATTCTACAAAATGATTTCAAAGTATTTGCGTATGCAGATGACGTCGCTATCACCACCTCGGACATCAGGCGTGCTCTCCCTAAAATAATTGATTTAGCTAGTGAATTTGGAAATCTTTCGGGTTATAAGTTAAACATTACTAAAACAGATAATTCATTCAGAAAAGGGCCGCCCTAATGATATAGTCATTGACACAGAAGCACATTATCTTGGGATTATAATATCACCCAAAGTAGATGATATAGTGCGTCTCAACATAGAACCGGTGTTAAGATCTGCAAATAGAACCCTAGAAAGGTTAAATAATTTACATGTTTCACTTTATGGTTGTACCAATATTTTAAAAATGATGATTTTTCCAATTTTATTTTACTTATTTCGTACTATACCCCTTTTGTTTTCATCTTCTTATTTTTCCAAAATAGACAGAATGTCATCTAGATTTCTCTGGGGATATCATCGATCCAGAAGGGCTCTCAAATGGTGTACTCTCCCAAGAATGAAGGGCGGCTGGGGGATCCCCAATTTCCGGCTCTATTACTGGGCTATTTTACTTAGATATATGGGCATACTTATTTTTCCTGATATAAGACTGGAAGATTCGGCTAGCCCATCGTTTTATGAAATGCTATTGGGGGAAGAAGTTCATCAATGTTTAGTAAAGATATTAGAGCCCAGCTATTAAAAAAAAACGAAATTTAAAAACATGATAAAGGCCTCGATAATATGAAAGCAGGTTAGAAAGAAAATTCTTCGTTGTGGTGATCTAAATTTCCATACTCCGATTCGTAACAATCGTATGCTACCCGCTATTTTTCAAGACCAAATCATGAATAGATGGTATGCAGCTGGGATTCGGTTATTAGGAGACCTATACCAAGGCAGTTGAGTAGCTTCTTTAGCTGTCTTACAACAGGAATATAATTCATCTAAAAATGATTTTTTTAAATATCTTCAATACGAAGTTTTTGGGAATCTAAGGGTCTCCTTGATAACCCAATAATGACTAAAAATAAAATTTTGGAAACTAGTGGAAGGGTAAAGAAAATCGGTACAGTATATCAAATGATGTTAAACCAAATGGAAGATGACTTGTCCTTGGTTGAAATGAAGTGGCAAAGGAAACTTGAAACCGATAACGTTGATTTATCCCGATCATTATCAATTAATATGTTATTTAATGGCCCATTACAAAGCCAACACTTTATGGCTATTTTTGATTTATATTATTCTCCTGCTCAGTTGGCAAAATGGAAAGTTAGAAATGGGGATAAGCGCAAGCGATGTGATTTTGTAGCTGCTGACACTATACATATGTTTTTTAGTTGCCTGAAACTTTTTCAATTTATTACAGATGTTCAATTTTTTTTAAATAATAGTGTAGGGATTGACGTACAATTGTCAGCTGAAATGATCATTTTTGGGATGCAAACGAATCAAATTGGAAAAAGGTCAGCAGCTGAAGAAGGATTTTTATTTATTTGTATGGCAATTTATCGTTTCGGTATCACCTCTCGTTGGCTAGACCCCGAGCCACCAGTATTCAATCATTGGCAATCGAAATGACTTTCCATTTATCAATTAGAAATGGCAATGTATAGATCAAAAGGTAAAAAAAGAAAGAATTTGGGCAAAATGTATGGGCTTCTATCTCCAATTGGGTTTGATTTTGTATTGTTTTACGGTTATTGTGTCCGGGTAATCTGAAGTATATACCTTCTTCCTTTTTTCTGTTCTTGATTTCCTTTCTGTATCTTGTCAATATACAACTGATTGCTGAAATAAAAATTGCAAAAATAAATAAATAAATAGATATTCTCATAAAATGTAATTGAGGGAAAATTGAAAAGCCGCTGGGGCATTGCAAAGACCAAACGGCATTACGGTGTATTAAAAATGACTGCACCTGGTTTTAAAGGCCGTTTTCCACTCATCCCCTTCTCTCATTCTGACCAAATGATAAGCTCCTTTTAAATCTAATTTAGTGTAGATCATTGCAGATTTCACTTGATCCAAGAGGACTGGGATGAGTGGAAGTGGGGATTTATTGTTTACAATGATTTTGTTTAATGCTCGATAGTCAACACACAGGCGGAGTTCGCCGTTGGCTTTTGGCACAAAAAGAAGTGGAGAGGCCGCTGGAGACTTGGAGGGTCTAATAAAACCATTGGCCAGGAATTTATCCAGATATTCTCTAAGATGTTGGTTTTCTTTTTCCGCCAGGGCGTAGATTCGACAATTGGGGATCATAGCTCCAGGAGTTAAATCTATTTGACAGTCATATGCCCAGTGAGGGGGCAAAGTGTCTGCTTGTTGTTCATTGAAGACTTCTCTAAAACACTCATATCTGGATGGCAGAACTGTTTATTTTTCCTCGGCTGTTGCCACAGTATGAGTTTGTTCTTCTTGATCAAATGGAGCCACTTCACAATTTTTACTACAGGAAGTAGAAAAGCCAGTAATTTTTCTTTGAACCCGATCTATCAATTGGTTATGAGTCTGTAACCTAGGCATCCCAAGGATGAATCCATACTGTGGAGCTTTGATCAGATTGAATGAGATTTTTTCAACAAGTCGCAAGGTGGAAACAACGAATTTCAGTTCCATGATCTTTGTTTGTTGTGTAATAGGTCCGGAAGACAATACCCTTCCGTCCACAGTTTGGACGATTTTTGCCTTTTTTTTGAAGACACATGGTAATAGCGGTTTTTGCGCCAATGTTGAATCAACAAAATTACCTGTAGCCCCTGAATCTAGGAGTAATGAGATGGAATATTTCTTTTCAGGTGAAACTGTTAGTATCATATCCAAAGTTAGGTGAGCTACGTGTCTATCAGTAGGAGAACTTATTGATGGGATTTGCCAAGTTCTCAAAGGATCCCTCTTCTCATCCTTCGAAGCAACTAGTTTTCCGTCAAAGCAGTGATGCTATTCACTGTCTTAGCTGGTGGAATACTCCTATTTCGAGGTTTTGTTAGGCATTCCCTCACGAAATACCCCTTTTTTCCGCAATAAAGACATAATCTGTTTTTGCGTCGTGATTCTTTTTCGTCTTTAGTTAATGCTGGACGAACTGATCCAATCTCCATGGGCTCACTGTGGTTTTCTGAAGGTGGAACACTGTTGTGCTTTAGGTCGTTGAAAGCCATATCTTCCACTATCCGTGCAACGTCCCTTTCGTTCAGCCATTCTATGATCAAGGCGTAAAGTCAGGTTGATTAGTTCTGTACAACCTTTGATTTGGGGTTCAATTTGTGCTAAAACGTCCTTTAATTCCTCTCGTAACCCTCGATAATACAAAGCAGCTCTTTTTTTCCTTGGGCAATTTAGTCTCAGATATCAAGCGATTAAAATGTGTTAAGTATGTTACCAAGTCTCGATTGCCTTGTCATAATTCTAACACTTCCTTGTTGGCTGCTAGGGTGGCTGCCCTTCTGTCAAACACTTTCTCAAATTCTCTGACAAAGGCTTTCCAGTTATATATGATAACGTTATCTTCTTGGACTAGCGGGGACTGCCCAGGATGCTGCATCACCAATTAAGTAGGAGATTAAATATGCTACCTTAGACTGAGCATCTGGAAATGATGTTGGCCTACATGTCAAATACAGCTCAATTTGAGTGAGAAAATCTGAATTATTGTGGGATCTCCAGAAAAACATTCTGGAGCTGCTACGAGTATTTTGGGAGGAACAGTAACCGTAATGGAAGTTGGGTTGACAGTACCACTAGACGCGCCATGTCCCATGGTGTGTACTACACTTGGAAATTTCCCCAAAGGTACATCAAAGGGGTTCCTCTCTGTTTTTTTCTAACTTTTATTTTATGGTGTAATATAGCTACGTTATCTGCCAAAGATGCTGTTTGTGCCTTAGAATCAGCTAATTCATGTTGCACGTGCCCTAATGCCTTAAGAATATCATCTAAAGTAGCCATTGTAGGATCGAGCAAGCCAGGAGGAAACTAAGTTTGTGGCCTCGCTATTCTGTCAGAAGGTTTACGTTTCTTCAGGGCTTGAATGATACTAGAATGGATCCACCTCCAGGCAGCTTCAAAGCTGAATGTTGTTATGACTCAGCTGGTTGGAGTGGCCAGGTGGGGGAAAGGGTGTTGGGTAGGGAACAGCTGGGAAGGAGATCTGCAAAATAAGATTCTAAATTGTTACTTTATGCAACCGTATAAACTAGGAACAGATGAGCTACATAAGCTAATTAAAGGACTAACTAAATTTGCTTTTTTGTCTTTTTGGGGGATTTATAGTAGAAAGGTAGGCTATAGGTAAATGCAAAGTATTTGTTAATAAACATGTACATAAAATATTCCCATGTCTAACTCTAGTATTCTTTGAGCCAAGGAAAACAATTATACCCACCTATGTTTTCAACTACTGCACCTTTCTCCTTAATTCTTTTCCTTTGCTTTTTATTGATTGATTTTCTTAGATTTGGCAATTATGAGGAGTTGCGAGGAGTTGATATTGTGCAGCACAAGCGCCTGCCAAGAGATGTGACAGCGTCCCTAGAGCCACAGCCCAGAACCATGACAGTACTTCCCCCTCCCAAGCGGACTCTAGGGGTGGGTTTATGAGGGTAGAAGTCATGGAATTGACGCACCAAGCGAGCTGCATGTACGTTCTCTGCAGGTTCCCATAAATCATGTTCAGGTCCATAGCCTTTCCAAGAGATCAAATACCATAGACGAGATTGACGCCTACGAGAGTCAAGGATATGACGAACCTCAAACTCCTCTTGACCATCAACAATCAGGGGTCCAAGGGAAACCACACAATGCTGCAGTGTGAGTTTTAACAGGGAGGTATGAAAAACTGGGTGAATCCGTTAATGAGAAGGCAGTTGGAGTTTGTAAACGACTGGATTGATTTGCTTGAGAACAGTGTAAAGACATGAATTTGGGGTGAAAGGCTTTCCTCTGTTTGAAAGTTATGTTCTTGGTGAAAAGCCATACTGTGTCACCAGCAGTGTAGCCAGGGATACTGTGTTTATCTGCTTCTTTCCTGTATCTTACCTTTGTCCTTTCCAATTGCTGGTGTATCCGGGAGTGAATTTTATGGATACGATCTACTCCTGTTGTGATGGAAGGGACCATGCTTTCATCCTTAGGGAGAGTTACCAGTAGGTAATTTGGATGCAAACCATACGTTAAATAGAACGGCGAGGCTTGAGTAGATGAATGATGAGCAGCATTGTAAGCAATTTCAGCTAACCATAACAGATCCACCCATGATTCTTTTGCAGAGCTGACATAACAACGCAGATGCTGCTTCAAAGTCTGATTGAGTCTCTCCGTCTGGCCGTCTGTTTGAGGATGATAACTGGTGGAGAGAGCAGGAGAAATCCGTAAAGCCTTGCACCAATGAGACCAGAATGTTGCAGTGAACTGGGTACCACGGTCTGAAACAATTTTCTGAGGAATTCCATGCAAACGTACTACATAAACTAGTAACAGTTTTGCAAATTCACTGGATGTGGGTACTTTCTTACATGCTACAAAATGTCCCATTTTGGAAAAACTGTCTACGATTACTAGAATACAAGTATACCCTTGGTCGCCTGGGAAGTCTGTGATAAAGTTTATGGAACTGTGTTCCCAAGGTCGTTGTGGGGTTTGCAAGGGTAACAACAAGACTTTTGTTTTCTTGCGTTCACTTTTACTGCGAGCACAGGTTTTACAATCAACAACCCATTCTGCAATGTCTTTAAGTAAGTTGGGCCACCAGAAGTTTTGTTGAACTGCTCTGATAGTTTTTAGCTTACCAGGATGCCCTGCACAAGGCTGATTGTGGTGTCAATGAAAGACAGTTTTCTGTAGTTGTTCAGTAGGTAAAAACAAGGCTGATTCCTGGAATGGTAAAGCCTGAATGATTTGTCTATTTGCATCTTTAGCTAACCATGTCTTCCAGGATTGAACTGGAAAATTATCTCTTACTGAATCCAAAAACTCTTCGGTAGAAATAAGACAAATGACTTTTTCCGGCTTGATTATGGCCTGTGGTTTTTCAGTGACAGGACTAAAGGTTGAGTCTTGACGAGTCAAAGCATCAGCTTTTCTGTTTTCTGTACCTGGACGATATGTTACAAGAAATGAGACTCCCCTCACCCTCTCCGTCACTCTGTCCCTGCTCCGATGACTTTTCACTGGACCCAGTTTGACTTTCTGCTCCCACATGATCCGTGGCACTGTCTCCTCTTGTGGCCGCTGATGATGCTGTGACCAAGAAAGACAAAGATTTCGATGAGTCATCCATATCCAGTTGTCACATAGTTAACATCACAGATGCTCAGAGATATCAGACATCACAATGAGTTGTGCTATTAGCTGATGCTGCATTAACAATAATGGTACTTGTTACTCAACATTGCATGTATCAACATCAAAGTACAGAACCAGAAGATTGACTAATGGAGTTTGTGGCAGGGAATGTTTTGTCTTGGGCTCATGACGGACCTGTGAACTGACATTACTTTCTCCTATCCTGCAAGGGAGTAGAGCCATCAAAATGGGAATGTGAATCACATATTTCATTGAGACATGGTACACTTACTGCAATCCTCAGTCACCTAATGTTGAACCATTGGCTCATAAGTAACGGCTCACATGTCTACCTTGTCAAAAATGCACAATGCATACCAGGGCTCGAAAAATGCAAAAAAATGGTACTAGTCCTGCAGGACTAGTACCTTAAAAAATGTCCTCGACCTAACTGCAACCTACTTGACCTTCGTCTCTGAAAGCGGAGCAAATGTGACAAGATAACAAAATTTAAAGGCATCTGTATTGCTCATTAAACTTGTGAGCAAAAAATGCCTTTAAATCTTGTTATCTTGTCACATTTGTTCTGTTTTCACAGAGAGAGGACAAAAGTTGGTTTGTTTTCCTACTTGCCAGAAAGGGCGAGTAGGACCTAAAAACAGCTCGAGCTTGTTAAATTTAGCACGACTTTGCGAGCGGTCGAGTGGAATTTTCAAGCCCTGCATACGAATTGCACGAGTCATGTTACACAGTTAACAGTGATTGATAACGTGTTTATTAGCTTTGCTTATCCAATGTCAGTTCACACATATGAGTGAGTGTCTTCCTGTAAACACCAAGGCAGTAGGTATAGCTGGGCTGACAGGCATGTAGCACACTGTTCTGTGTCATTTATGCACGGTGTCATGTAGCAGAATCAGAAAGATTTGAATATTAAAAACAACTCCTCTTTCAGAGATGTAATAAATAGTCTACAAACTTCCAGATCTGATAACAGCAGCTTCACAATGCCTCATGTGGAACACCATTCCACTGGCACATCTGGGTGCAACTACTGTAGGGACTCTAGTAACTGAACTCATTTCTAGCATGAGTACAGTCAACACTATTGAACAATTTTGGTTCCACAAGTAAATGTGTATGGAGAAAGTCTGACTGTCCTTCCCTTTGATTACACAGTATGCACACTTTGCACTGCTGAAATTGCTCATGTCTAACAACTCATGTGGGTAACAAACCTAAATTGTTTGCATATTTGACATCTCTGAATCAGACAGTGATACCTAAAAATACCTTGTTTAGCAAGCAATCAAGTTGGAGCTTTCAAGAGCATTAACACACACAATGTTATGACTGTGTACTTCACATCATACCTCACAAATGCTGCCATGTTGCAATCAGTGACATCTTATGTTTGGCACTGAATGGCTTGTGATTTCACCATCACAAACTCCTGCTCATGGACTCACTCTTCAGGATGTTGTTTGTAGATTTTTACAAGACATCAAGGTTCAGGTCAACGTGACGTGACAAGAATTACCCTAGCTGTGACTGCCCTATGGGATACATGTGATCACAATTAGCTGCATGACTGGGGTAAAAAAAATTGCACACAGACCAAGCCAAACCAATCTAGGCCTCAACCTAGACAAATCACTCTGACAAAATGTTTAGCATGGGATTTCCACAATTGAAATCTCCTTTCACAAAGTACTTCAATGATTTGTTCAGACCACTTTGAGAACAGGATCACACATCAATGAATGTGCAGACACTTGTCAAGCTATGGGATTCATGCTGAAACTCATACACATGTCTTGTGAAAATTAGAAGCACACACGTTCATGTCACCACTGTTACAATCCCTGACCATGACTCACTCACATGTCCTGGATGAATGAGGCATTACCTGTCATCTATTGAACATTTTCATCTAGTGAAAATGATTGCACGTTTGGCAGACATACGACCTGCTAAAGTGCCATCAAAACTTGCCGGAATAAAGATAGAAGTGCAACATGTAACTGACTCACACCCTCCTTGCTGCTGTTGGGCCTTCAACTGCCTTCCAGGTCAGGGAAGACCACCGCTATGATGCAGAACATGTGTGAAGTCAATGTTCGCTGGCTGCCTCACTTGTCCAGTTATGACCGGACCAGCTGGACCTCAGCAATACTCTTGGATAAGCCACGAAGGTCCTGCCACCTCTTGCGGCAATGACGGACCCGACGATATGCGACCCCCACGTCACGCACCATCTTGGCAATGGTCAGCCACATCTTTGCCTTCTCATGGGAGTTGACCTGTAAAAATGACATGGTGATAGTCCCTTAGTTTACATGCATCATGTTTCTGAGTCATACACTCCCATACATAGCTGATGGTCATGTTTAAAAAAATAACTAAGGGTAATGCATGTGGCATCATGTGCATCAGTCCTGTGTTCAATCTAATCTCTGCTCCGTGAGAACATAGATGAAATGTTTGTCCCAGTACACACACTTCCACAGCAGTGTGCCTTGCCAAATCAGTTCCCTACACCCAGTGAAACTGGCAAAAGATCAAGCAAGTATATCGGTGAATGTTGCACCAGTCGTCATGCGGTCATCTGCTTCGGGGAAAAAGGTGCTTGATCCTTTGAACTAACACTATCCATAGGTGTGGACGTACAGTGTACAAGATACAAACATTTTTAATAACGAGCTTTTTGAGTTGATACTACCTGTGTATGAGAACAGATATATGTTTTAAATTAACTGATATGACATACAGGCAACAACTACACGAAACGCATTGGCAGGTTCAGATCTTAACGAATATGAATAAAGAATGAACTCCAAACAACACGATATCTGTTTGACTTTTTCTTGGGAAAACACCTCGTGTATTGTAAAATGTAAATTGATATTTGTATAGCGCACTACTCACCCGCAGGGTTCTCAAGGCACTAGTACGAATACCGCTGTGGAACCCCTCCTGGCTTTCCCTGTGAGGCGTCCACTCCTGGGCACCCTCAAGATGGAGGCCAGGCATCCTTAGCGTTGTGGGGGCCATTGTGGAGATTAAGCAAGCTATTGCCCAGAGTTGCAGAGTGGGACTCCATGATTAGAATAGGCACCGAGACGAGAATTATCAGGTCCGTGGAATTTTGAGCCCAAGCCCAATGATGTGCACATGTATTTAATATGGAAAAGAGTGCTGGGCAGTTTTTTTGCTATATTGTACTAGAGTGACAAGGAAGCTTTTACCTGTCTCTCTAATTTGGGACCTAGGTGTCTCTAGACCTTTGCACCTTGTTTCCACTTGATATTACTCTCAGGGATGTTAAGACTGGTGCAGGCATCCATGTTTTGATCCCCAATCTTGTGTGATTAGTACATTTTATTACACAGTGGCAACATCTGGTGGATGTCACAAACTATATTTAGCCGTGTTCTGCTAGATGTTTTGGGGGCATTTCTGTGTTTCTTGTGCGAATACATTAAGGGCCAATGTAGGTAAATCCCATTTACCGAATTTGAAATACCGAATTTTACCGATTCGGTATTTCAAAATCGGTAAATGGGATGTAGGTCCCAACATCTGGAATCGTTACCGATTCCTTACAAATTCGGTATTTACCGATTCGGTAAATACCGAATCGGTATTTGCTATTGAATCCTATGGGCCTTTGAAGCCCATAGGATTAAAGTCAAATACCGAATCGGTATTTACCGAATCGGTAAATACCGAATTTGGCAAGGGTGCAGGGGGTGTCACTTTGACACCCTCTAGCACCCCCAAAACGGGCATGTGTGCAATGTGGCACACAGACATGCCCTAAGGCATGGGTACTCACAAACTTTCTCTAGGGGGCCAAATTTACAGTGTGGTTTATGTCCGAGGGCCGCACTGGTGGGGGCGGGGTCAGTGGGGGAAGGGGCGGGGCTAGAGCAACAAGAAAAAAACTGTGACCATGAGGTTGATCACAGGTCCCCGCAGCGGACGCCTTTGTCCACTGAGCCACCAGACCCGGCATACACACATCTCTCTCTCGTTCTTTCTCTCCCTCACTCTCTCTCCCTCTCTCTCCCTCTGTCTCTCTGTCTCCATCTGTCTCCTTCACTCTGACTGTCTCGCTCCCTCTCTCCCTCTGTCTCACTCCCTCTCTCCCTCTGTCTCACTCTTGCTCTCCCTGTCTTGCTCACTCCCTCTCTCCCTCTGTCTCACTCACTCTGAATGTCTCACTCTCTGTATCTACCTCTCCATCTCTGTCTACCTCTCCATCTCTGTCTACCTCTCCATCTCTGTCTACCTCTCCATCTCTGTCTACCTCTCCATCTCTGTCTTCCTCTCCCTCACTCTGTTTCCCTCTCTCTCACTGTTTCCCTCTCCCTCAGTTTCCCTCTCTCTCCCTCAGTTTCCCTTTCCCTCTCCCTCAGTTTCCCTCTCCTTCACTCTGTTTCCCTCTCCCTCAGTTTCCCTCTCACTCACTGTTTCCCACTCCCTCCTTCCCTCTGTCTCCCTCTCTCCTTCCTTCCCTCTGTCTCCCTCTCTCTTCCCTCTCCCTCCTTCCCTTTCCCTCTTTCCCTCGGTCTCTCTCTCTCTCTCTCCCTCCCTCACTCTGTCTCCCTCTCTCACTATGTCTCCCTCCCTCACTCTTAGCGGGTTCCCTCACTCTTAGCGGGTTCCCTCACTCTTAGCGGGTTCCCTCACTCTTAGCGGGCTCCCTCACTCTTAGCGGGTTCCCTCACTCTTAGCGGGCTCCCTTACTCTCCTTCCCTCTCCCTCCTACCCTCCCTCACTCTCCTTCCCTCACTCTCTCCTTCCCTCACTCTCTCCCTCCCTCCCTCTCTCCTTCCCTCGCTCTCTCCTTCCCTCCCCCCTCGCCCTCCCTCTCCCCTCGCCCTCCCTCTCCCCTCGCCCTCCCTCTCCCCTCGCCCTCCCTCTCTCCTTCCCTCACTCTATCCTCCCTTGCTCTCCTCCCTCCCTCCCTCCCTCTTCCTCGCTCTCCCTCCCTCGCTCTCCTTCTCTCTCTCCTTCCCACTCCCCCCTTCCCTCACTCTCCCTCCTTCCCTCACTCTCCCTCACTCTCTTTCCCTCACTCCTTCCCTCTCCCTCCCTCTCTCCTTCGCTCCCTCTCTCCTTCGCTCCCTCTCTCCTTCGCTCCCTCTCTCCTTCGCTCCCTCTCTCCTTCCCTCTCCCTCCTTCACTCTCCCTCCCTCTCTCCTTCGCTCCCTCTCTCCTTCCCTCTCTCCTTCCCTCTCTCCTTCCCTCCCTCCTTCCCTCCCTCCCTCTCTCCTTCCCTTGCTCTCTCCTTCCCTTGCTCTCTCCTTCCCTTGCTCTCTCCTTCCCTTGCTCGTCCTCCCTCTCCCTCGACCTCCCTCTCCCTCCCTCTCCCTCACTCTCTCCTTCCCTCGCTCTCTCCTTCCCTCATTCTCCTTCCCTCTCCCTCCCTCACTCTCTCCTTCCCTCACTCTCTCCTTCCCTCACTCTCTCCTTCCCTCTCGTCCTCCCTCTCCCTCTCCCTCACTCTCTCCTTCCCTCGCTCTACCTCACTCTCCTGCCCTCACTCTCCTGCCATCACTCTCCCTCACTCTCCTTCCCTCCCTCTCCCTCCCTGTCTCTCGCCCTCCCTCCACCTTGCCTGTGTGTGCCCGGGCTGAGACAGCTTCTGGGCAGGCACACCCACAAACACAGCCTCACCGGAGCACTTCACACGTCTTCAAAAGACAATTCGTATGTTTATGAGGCTTTGTCACCTCTTAGCCCCCCTGCAGCCCCACTCTGACGACGAAGGGAATCGCCCGGCCCCCACAGAGCAGCAGTCTGAGTCTCGCTGCCGCAGGGGTTTTTGCTGACACAAAAAAAGAAAATTTAAACATGGCTATATGTCTGCAAGGTCCGCGGGCCGCCAGGGAAGGCTTGCCGGGCCGCCCCTGGCCCGCGGGCCGTACTATGAGTACCCTTGCCCTAAGGGCACGTCTGTCTGTCACATGGCACATGTGTACATGCACAGATGTGCATGTACACAGGAATCGGTATTTTACCATGGATTTGTATTCCATGGTAAAATACAGATTCTGTAAGCCATGTGCTGATGGAACATTGGTTACCTACATTGCATTTTCGGTAATTTTACCAAATCGTTATCATTACCGAATCGGTAAATATTACCGATTCGGTAATGATAACGATTCGGTAAAATTACCGAAAATGTGCCCCTACATCTCGATAGCCCTTTACCGATCGGAAACGGCCGAAAATCGGTATTTTCGGCCGATTCCGATCGGTAAAGGGCTACCTACATCGGGCCCTTAGTTCCCAGCACCTGGAGAATCTAGAAATCAAGGATGAATTTTATGCATTGGGACGGATACCCCATATAATTGGCTCCATTGATGGCACCACGTTGGATTTGGCTGCCACAACAAGCTAATGAGGTAGTGTATCGCAACTGCAAACATTACCACTTAATTAATGTACAGGTGGTATGTTTGGCGGACATGTCCATCTCGCATGTCTGTGCACGTTTCCCAGGATCTGCACATGACGCTTACAACTTGAGGAACAGTGCCATCCCCCATTTAATGTGACAGCCACACCCTGACCGTGCCTGGCTTGTTGGTAGGTGATGTTAAATGTTTGTGCTGTGTTGTGTGAAGATTGTATGTCAGATAATGCTCATTCAACCAACAACTGTATCTATTTTTCTGTTTTCAATGTAGGAGACTCTGGGTACCCCAACCAACCTTGGTTACTGGCACCACTCCGTAACCCAGTCACCCCTGTCGAAATGCGGTATAATGAGGCCCTTGGTAGGAGCCGGTGAGTCATTGAGCCGTGTTTTTGCCTCCTGAAGACGAGATTCGTCTGCCTCAATCAGACGGGAGAAGCCGTACAATATGCACAATTGAAGGTGGGCAACATTATTACTGCTTGCTGCATTCTCCACAACCTGGCTTTACAGAGGGAAATTCCACTTATACAGGTCGATGGAGACCAGCATCCGCCAGCGAGGGAGGATCCTGGACTGGGACATGACAACCGTGTGGAGGATGATGATGGTGTGGATTTGAGACAAAAGCTTATCAACAACTTCTTCACATGAGTGTAGGTATGCAATGTAAGTAGGGAACTAGCCCCTAGTACTTGTTGTTGTATTGCTGGTTCACAATGTGTATGTATGTTTGTGAGTGTATGATAATTGACATGATGTTAGTTGTCTGATAACTGTTAGTGAGATGGAAAGGTTGAGATGTACAGTGTTACTTTGAATCATATGTAGTGTCCACACACTGAAAATCCTTTGCCTCAGCTGACAGTGTTATCAAAATTGTGGAGGCTTAGTCCTGTGTGCCGAACTCTGTTCTATGTTTCTCCTTACCAGGGAACTTTGCAGGTGTCAACCATGCAAGTTGTGTCCTCACCGGAAACTTGATGCTGTGACCTATTCCAACATTGGACTTTGTTGTAAGTCTATGGCACGCACTTCCTTTTGGACTGATGAACGTTTGTATTCCCTTTACAGCATTTTCGTAGCGTGTGCTGTCCATTGAAGTTGGATTAATGCGCCAGGTTGTGTCAGGGAAATAAACCTAGGATACACAATGATTCATGCCTTGTGTATTTTTACATATCCCAAGGTTATTTTTGAACTGGACATGCTCCATGATGCACTGGTTTACTAAAAATGTTTGTTTAGTGTGTTTGAAAATGGTGCTAGTATTTTAAGCAATGCACTTGCATTGCATCTGTAACATGTCCTACGGGTTGCGCCATGACCTGGGTGTGTCTTTCTATCATGCTGTTACAATGTACATGTACTTCTTCAAAGTGATGTGTTACCAATGTTGTGCACACTCTCTTCTTTGACTTTTTCAACATCTTTACAGTTAATACATTTGTTATTCAAATTAACGACATGACCACTTTTTGGTGCCGAGGGATTTATTTTAGTGCATAATGTGGAGATATCTGTCCATATCATGGTGGTGTTGAGAACAAAAAAGATTAAGAGAAGTGCAGATAGGACTTGGTAGTGTTTGTAGATGAGGTATTCCAAAGGAGATGCACAGTTATTTGAGTCCATAGCCCAACGTAGTAAATTTCAAGAAACAAGAATCGTCTGCCCCAAATGATTAATAGACAGGCTCAGGAAGAGTCCTTAATTCACATAACGCAGGTATAGGCTCACCAAAACCAGAAACATAAACAACTAATGTCTGGGAAAGAAATTATATGAGGGTAATCATATTTTTATTTTCCTTTTTCATATATAAAAATCAAATTTTTTTAACAAACAGACGAACCAAATTTACACAACATATGAGTTGCTGATAAACCACAACCTAATTCAAGGGACATCCCACACAACCCTGAACAATTTCAATCATACTGCTCAGCACACATACACATCCTTACTCTTTATGCATGTACTCACTCACAGAAGTTCTCTCATACTCATTCATTCAAATTTCATCCATATACATCATACTCCAGTAGCCGGATGTTAAACATATGTAGTGTCCTGAAAAGCTTCCAAACTCAAGGTCGGATATTAGTTGACAGAATATCAGGACAGAACAAACAACGCCAACGCGCATTTCGGTGCTAGGCCAGGTGTAAGGCCATACCTTCTTCAGGGCACACAAGAGAGGGGAGGGGGACGAAGAAACAGCATGTATCTGAAAAAAATAAATAAAAAACATATCGCTAATAGTGTGTACATTTCATTGCTACACTTAATTTTTACAAAAAACATTTTCTTTGCAAGGATATACATATATATACATTAATCTTTATGACATCACCAAGTTGCTAGCTTTCTGGTAATATAGGGAGCCTATCCATTGCATAATAGCTAGATAATTCCATGACTTTACACTGTCATAGTACTAGGAACCCAAAACAACAAACATACCACATACTCAAAAACGTACTTCACATCAAATGGTGTGTACCAGGTGGGAGAAGATCGCGACAATGGAGATGAATAAATTGCAAAATAAAGATAAAAATGACATAAATCTCCAGGGCCAGTTCGGACCAACTCATTTCGGACAGTACTCATAGAAAGGAATTAGAAGAACCCAAAATCTCGGCCCCAAAACTCACTATGCAGGATCCCGAAGGGGAGCGTGCTTCTCAAGCACCTCAAATATGTGCAAGGATGTCAGAAAGAACCTTCAAAGGTTTCCAAAGAGTGAGTTCTGCAGCGGTAACAAAAAAAGTGAGCCTCTAATCAGACCACACCAATCATGTTGAGAGGGACTGAGACACAATAGCCCAACTTAGACCCTCTAGCCAATGTGACAGTCAACAAAGTGATTGTTTGGCACACAATGGAGGATATCAGGAGCAGGTAGTCACTTCCTGGGAGTGATACGTAGAAATCTGTCTCTCACCTTTGCTTCTTTAGGCGACCGACTCCACATTTTTCCGGTGCAGGCAGCTGCAGTGCAGGGGGCTCTCTGTCAGAGTCCAAATCCTCCCTGTGGCTGTTGCAGATGTTGTTGCAGTGGATGGGGTAGGCACACAGGGATGTGTGGCTATATTGGTGGCAATCTGGCGGAGGGAGTTGGCAATGTCCCAGTGCACTGCAGTCTGTTCATCCAGTTTTTTACAAAAACCTGTTCAGTTTTTCATTTTGGCCTGCCTGCTGCTGTTGAATAGTCCTGAGGATCCCTATGACCCGGCCCATCTGTACTTGTGAATCCTCATATGCATTGAGGATTCTGGAGAGATTTTGGATCTCCACATCAGCAGCATCAGGTGCATGATGTTGCCAATCCCCACGACGCCTCCCACCATCCCTACCAACCCAGGCAGGGCAGGCAGGTACTGGCACCTTCGACACAGAGCCTCCTTCATCATTGGCATTGGTGCTGTTGGGCAACTCCAGAGTGCCCTGTGTTGCTGTGCTGGGTGTTGGCAGCTAAGGCAGGAGTGGTCGCAGAGGATCTGGATGTTCCCACCATTGGTGCTGTGGGGTGACCCATACCATGCCAGGTTTGTCGTTGTAGTCCGAAGAATGATGACGCCAAAGGGCTCCTGGTCGACTTGAGTCTGGGCATGGCTGTCCTGGATGGTTCCAGTGGTGTCCTCTGCTGGCCCTGTAGGTAGAAACATAACACAATGACTGCTGTGAATGTCCACTGCCCCTCAAATCATAAACATTACATAGCCTACCCAAGATCATGATGAGTTACGACTCCTTCATCCATGATGCAGAAACATTTTTTGTGATGACTATGTTCTGGGACAAGAGGGGGATTGATGAACATGTACAGGCACGTGCATTGATGGGCCTGTTGTGTTTAGTTCACAGTACATGTCGGAAGACATTGACTGGTTATTGACACCCTATGAATGACACAGGTGTGTTTAGGTTGTCCACATCTGTACTTTCACAGTTAGATACATACACTTTCTCTCCTATTACTGAGAACTTCCATTTGGCCTGAAGTCAGCACCCAGGAATTTCTACAAATGTGTGGCAGTAGTGGCTTGCTTCCCATCTCCAGAAACACAATGTGTTCATCTACCCCTATCTAGACGACTGGCTTATCAAGGCATCCACATGTCAGGAGGTTCAGATTCACTACAGTTGGCTTGAGATCTCCTGCACTGGCTGGGCCTTCTTATCAACTTCTGTCCCAGTGAAATTGTTAAACAATCTGGGGGCCTCCATCGACACCCTCCTGGCAAACGCAGAGGAGAGGCGTTTATCGATCCTTCAGAGGTCTCAGAATCTCAGGACAATCTCTCATCCCAGACGAATGTCTCCTCTCTCCTCAGCTCGATGGCCCCCTGTATTTTTATCACGCCAAATACCCACATCCACATGAGACCCCTACAGGAGTCCCTCGAAAACCAGTGGGACCAACTGACAGGCAATTAGGACAACAAGATACAACTATCTCAACGTGTAAAGCTGTCCCTCAGATGGTGGTACTCTCCAACTAATCTCCTACAAGAGGACCCTACCTCTTGCCAGAAAGATGTAATCCGTCCATACTTACTCCATTTGGCACAATCTGGCTCGCAATTCCCTTGCATTAAGGTTCACCTGGCAGCTCTAACTTTCTACAGTAAATGTCCTTCACAAACCTCCTTTTTTGGAAAACCTTCATCAAAGATTTCCTAGAGGGTTTGAAGAAGGCTCTTCCTCCCATTAGATGTCCTTCCAATCCAGTGGAGCTTAATGCGGCTCTCTCACGTCTTATGCTGAAACCCTTCGAACCCATAAATAATGCGTCTCTTCAACACCTGTCTTGGGAAACAGCTTTCCTTGTGGCTATAACATCAACCCGCAGGGTTAGTGAACTCCAAACTCTCTTGCCACATGAGCCATACACAGTATTTCATTCTTCCAAAGTGGTCATGAAGACTCATCCGAAATACCTACTTCTGATGGTTTCAGATTTCCATGTTAACCAAACAATCTCTTTGACTAAATTTTTTCAGAATACTTCTACTCCAGCGGAAAGATCCCTCCATTTCGTGGATGTTAGACAATTTCTCAAATTCTATCTGGAAAAAACAAAAGGTATACAAAGACCGGATCAATTGTTTATCAACTATAGCCCCCTCTGTACAAGCTTAGCTACCTCTAAGCAATCCATTTACCGATGGATTGTCTCATGTATTTTACTCTGTTATCAAAAGGCTAACAGAACTCTCTGCTAGACCTAAACCATTCCATGGGAAAAGCAGCTACTGCGGCTTTGCTCCGCAATAGTCCCATTCCAGAGATTTGCAAAGCGACGACCTGAGAGTCAGTTTATACATTCACTAAACACTACTGCCTAGACTCTAACGCTAGGGCGGATGCTCAAGTAGGGCAAGCGTCCCTAAGAAACCTATCTGCTTAATCTTTTTCCAATGATCTTCTGTCTCTGTCACCGCGTTCTGTGGAAATGGGCTTGCTAATCTATTCAGTTCATATGATTATACATGGAAATCTTCTATGAGAGAAGGAACAGTTTCTTACCTGTAACTCCAGTTCTCTCATAGGGGTATTTCCATAAGCAACCCTCCCTCCTCCCCGGTGGAAAAGACAGAGGTGTCCAGACAGTCTGCTTAGGTCTCACATCACCTTAAAAAAGAATGGAAGCAGCTTCCACCAGCCGTGCATGATGGGATACTGGTGGTGTCTGGGTTCTTCAAGGCACAGCCTCTGTTTTTTAGTCATATAATGGCAGCCTAAAGGGCCACTCTATCCTACTCTCATTCATCTCTATCATGAAAAAGGGCTTTGTTAGGGAGATTCATTCTGTATTTAAAACATCCCCATTTCCTCTCAAATGTAATGTACTAAGCCCTTGTTCACGTCATGATGAAGACTTTGGCAAGTGTAGCCTATGTATAGGCTGCATTATTGGTCTGTCTATCTCTTAAGTGTCTTTACAGGCCTTCCTGAAGAAAGGCGAAGAATATCTACTTAAGGAGATAACTAGAAGTGCTCCAGGGTCCGTGCACTTGAGCGGGACTATTCAGTGCTTATGACTAATCATGGAAATACCCCTACGAGAGAACTGTAGTTACAGGTAAGAAACTGTTCCATCACCATCTGCAGATGCTAAAATCCGAAGTCAACATCCTTCTGCAGAAGCATGCGGTGGAGACTGTTCCTCCCAAACAATGAGGAACTGGCATTAATTCACGATACTTTCTGGTAAAGAAAAAATGCCCTAGAAACTAGTTCAGACCCATTCTCAATTTGAAACTAGCCAACAAATGGATTCGACAAGAAACATTTTGAATGCTGTCACTGCATCAGATCTATCTCCAGTTACACCTGGGAGACTGGCTCTGCTCAATTAGGAAACGTCCTTTAAGAAGAAGCCCCAGTCACCCTGTGCCTTCTCAGCGCCAGCAACAGAATGAACACATCTTAGGCACGCATTCGTTCTGTACGCAAGTCGTTACAGTGACTTGCGTACACTGGTGGAATGGTGTTAGAATTAAAGTCCAACACCTTCCCTGCTGTTGCGCAGACTGGAGTTGAAATAGTAAATGAAACTATTCCAAAAGAGAGCACCCCCCTAAGGGAAGTCATTATAACGACTTGTGTGCGGAACGAATGCGTGCTAAAGACGCGATCATTCTAATGACGGCCTTCCCACGGCATGCGCGATAAACGCATGTGGAATACCGTCATACATTCACTCAATTGACCTCCAAGATGCGTACTTTCATATCCCAATAGCCAAGAAGCATTGCAAATTCTTGAGGTTCGTCGTGGGTCAAGATACTTATCAATACAAAGTGCTTCTGTTTAGGCTCGAATCTGCCCTTGGAACTCTCTCAAAGTGCATGGCAATGGTAGCTGTCCACCTCAGGAAACATTGAGTCTTTGTCTTCCCCTACTTAGACGCTCATCAAGGCGTCGACCCCTCAGGAACCCTGTCTGTATTACCAGGTGACAAGCAATGTCCTTCAAAGATTAGGGCTGCATATCAGTCACAGCAATTCAACATCTACTCTTATTCAGACACTCCATTATTTGGGGATTTCTATCAACACCAGTCAGGCAGGCGTGTGTCTCTCATGAAAGCCTCTCAGCCCACAGTGAAGAAAGTGTCTTCTCCCCTCGACTTGCCTTCACGTATCTTCCTAATGCTGAATGCCCATTTCCACATGCGTCCTTCTTCAGGAGTGTCTCTAGTGGGACCAACTTGCTGGAATTGGGAGGACAGGATTACACTCTCCACCATGTCACAAAGTCTCTGAAATTGTGGTTCTCTCATACAAATCTGCTTCAAGGGGTGCCATTTCATCACAATGTCCCCTCCCAGACCATAGTAAAAGATGCATTGTTACTAGGATGAGAAGCACACATGGATCATCTCCAAATCCAAGGAGTATGGTCTCCGAGAGAAATGACCTACAACATCAGTCTCCTTCAGCTCCGCGCAGTTTACTTGGTGCTGAAAGCTTTTCTCCCACCGTTCAAGACCCAATCCCTGCTTGTTCAGACAGACAACACAACAACCATGTACTACCACAAAAAGCAGGGGAGCGAGGTCCAGACCATTAGTCCATGAGGCCAAGACAATATGGAAGTGGCTAATAGCCAGGGGCTTGCAGATCACAGCAACTCATCTCCCAGGTGTGCAAAATGTTCAAGCATACTCCCTAAACAGAGTTCTGCAGGAAAACCACAAATGGGTCCTTCACGACAACATTGTGCAAAATATCTTCAAACTGTGGGGCGCTCTGCACATCGATTTGTTTGCCACTGCAGAAAATGAAAAATGTCCAACCTGGGACACTGTGGAATGATCTATGGATCGACTGGTCTTGTTAATTTCTCTACACCAGTCTTCTCCAGCCAGTAGCTCTTGAGCACTGGTAGCTCTGCAGCTACCTGCAAGAAGCTCTGCTGTGTCAGCCCATGCTCCTACATTAGAAGCTTTTTATGTGTTGAATTAATATGTTTATATCAAATTTGAAATGTGTAATTGATATGAAAATGTGAGTTTTTATTTCAAATCTTAAGAACTGGGTGCTTGTAGAAAAAGAATTAAATTAAAAAAATATATTTAAAACTGATATGTCTGTGATATATCATGCAGCGCTTAGTGATATTATTACCTTGGTGCCAGGTCACTGCGGATGCTGCTGAATATGTATTAACCATAAGAAGGCATTCTGGATTGACAAAGCCATTTTACATTACTTCTGGCATTAATTTCGTATTAACCTAGGTGGTCACCTCTGGTAAACTTGCATATGGTGGACACTAGTATGATCTTGTCTAATGTAGTCACAATTCCAAAGCTAATGATAACAGTAGGGTGACATGATTTTCATTGAACATAAGGCCCTGTTACAGAAAAGGTTGGCGACCCCTGCTCTAACCTTCCTCTGATCCCGTCGATCCTCATCAAACTGCCCTACTCGAGTGTCAGAAGGGTCTTGATTGCTCCAGAGTGGCCACGTCAATGGTTGTTATTGGACCTGCTTCATCGGTCAGAGTGTTCACATCTCAAGCTGCCTTGCAGACCGGATCTTCTGTTGAGATTTAGAGGTTGGATGGTTCACCTTAATCTCTCCTCCTTGAATTTGGCCCCATGGCTCCTGAGCTAGTTCAGCATGGACACTTGAACCTTCCGCACAACTGCATGAACATTCTCAAGGAGGCTAAATGGCCATCAACTTGTTCAACCTACCCTCAAATGTAAGAGATTTTACATTTGGCGTTCTAATAAGAACGTGGACCCAATAACCTGTCAAGATGTCATTCTTCCACGCATACTCTACTTGGCAAATTTCCATAAAGGTTCATTTGGCAGCTCTTCCTGGCTACAGAAAATGACCTTCACAAGCCTCTTTTTTCAAAACCCTATTATCAAAGACTTTTTAGAAGGGTTGAACAAGGTTTTTCCTCCCATTAGGCATCCTTCTGCGCCCTTGGAACTCAACATAGTTTTCTCACTCCTCATGCAGGACCCCTTTTTAACCCATTCACAAACCGTCCTTGCAGCATCTCTCATGGAAGACTGCTTACCTTCTAGCAATCATATCAGCATGGAAAGTTATCGAAATACAGGTGTTCTATTCTCTTGAACCTTATGACTTGTTTCACTCCTATAAGGTAGTAATGAGGACTCACCTGAATATCCTTCCATAACTCATTTTGGATTTTCATGTCAATCAGATGATTTCCTTACTAACCTTATTTCTGCATCCTTCCTCTCCGGTTGAAAGAACTCCATTGACATTAGTCAAGTCTTAATGTTTTTTCCAGACAAAACACGAGACTTACATATGTCGGACCAATTATTTATAATTTACGGCCCGGTCCATACATGCCAATTAATCAATCAAACATTAGTAAAGTGCCGCAAATCACCCAGGAGGGTCTTGAGCCACTGGAGATTTTGGTTGCTACCGCGGCTGTTTGCTCATTCGAACAACCAGGTCTTGAGTTCTCTCTTGAATTGCTGGAGTGCCGGTGCTGTCCTTAGGTGCAGGGGTAGGTTGATCAATGCCTTGTCCGCCAGGTGTGAGAAAGAGTGCCCTCCGATATTGATTTAATGGATCTCTGAGTTATCTGCGTAGGAGATGGAAGCAGATCAAAGGTGTCAGGTTGGTTTGTGGAAGGTCAGTTGTTTGGTGATGTATGCTGGTCCTTCATTGTGCAAGGCCTTGTAAAAGTGGTCTGCATCTTGAGCTAGTATCTCTTCAGGATCGGGAGCCAGTGAAGTTTCTTGCAGTGGGGTGTGATGTGGGTCCTTTTGGGGAGGTCAAGAATGAGTCTTGCTTCTGAGTTTGTATTGTCTGGAGTCTCTTCATGAGGTGTGCAATGATGCCTACCAAGAGTTTGTTTCTGTAGTCCAGTCTGCTAGTGACGACGGCCTGTGTGACAGTCCTTCTGGTCTAGGCACTTCTAAACAATCCATCTCCTGATGGATAGTATCTTTCTTCCTTTTATGCTACCAAAACGCCAATAAGACTTTATCCGCTGGGCCTAAGGCTCATTCTACTAGGGGCAAAGTGGCTACTGCCAATTTGGTGTGGAATGTCCAGACATGGCAGACACAGTCCCTCTCTTCGCTAGCCACTAGGTGCAGCTGGTGCAGTCCCCGTCGGTGCCGCCTCTCTTTGGTCGTTCCCCTGTGCAACAAGGCAGACCTTCCTCAGGTCTTCTTCTAAGTCAGTCAAGATCTGAGGTCTGGGTGCCTCTCTTATGCTCGGAAAAGGCCCTCAGTGCAGAAGATTTCCTCCCACCAGTGACCACTACCTGTGGAGCGTGGCATCTGGCTATCCCAGGATGCACGATTCTGCCCACTCCCGAGATGGCGAGATCCCTTTCTCAATGTTCAGAATTACATAGTCCACCCCTTGGGTGTGGCTACCCCAGGGCAACTCTGCCCTGGAAAAACTGGTTTCGTAACTGGTTTCCCCCTTCTGCTCCCCGTCCCAGCCTGTCTGCTTAAACAATGGAGCAGTCCTCCTACCTAGGGTGATACATCTGCACTTCCAAGGCAACTTTCCCTTGGAAACCTGCCTTTTGAGGCTAACACCTAAGTTGTTTCCTGCAGGAAGGAGGTAACACCTCTCCGACTGGCAATCCTTCATTGTTCTCCTACCTGAGAGTCATTGGCACGTCTCTCCAGGAGAGCAGAAAGCTGTCTTCTGGAACAAGCTCACGTGTTCCAGGGAAGGAACAGGAGTTTTAAAGGCTACAACGTGGCAACTTTGCTAAAGCTGCGCACTGCAACAAGGTATATTAATTTCAACTTGAAATACAACCTGGGCTTAATGTAACAAGTTATTTGATAACTTGGAGTGCCTACTTTGGTCTTACCGTTCAGGGGTTATCACAGCGGAGACGTCTGCGTGTAATCTTGTACTCTCCAATGGGGCTGTCAAGTCTCTCCACAGTAATAACAGTGTTTTTGCGTGTTTACTGTCAGGACATGTAGATTGCTTGTCCTGCCCGTGTCATATGTACCACCCTGCCGTAGGACTCTGTAGGCCTTCCAGAGGGATAACTTACACAGATGTACAGGGGAAGTCGTGGTTTTTCCATTGCTTCCAAAGGCAAAGTCAGGCTAGCAGTGCAGGATTGCAGTGGCGAATGAGGAATTTGTCTTAATTGGGTAACCTCCAGGGTGGCACAACCATTGCTGCAATCCTTGGGGTATCTAACTTACATGCCCTAGGTACCAGTGTACCATATACTAGGGACACACTGGTAAGTTTGTCATTTCTAATTGGGTACAGCCAATTCGACATACACTTTAGGGTCAGAGCACTGGCACTGAGGTCTGGTTAGCATGCCTCAGTGTACTCTCAGAGTAGAAAAACCAGCAGCTCCAGTACAAAAAAGAGGTGGGAGACCATACAAAAAGAGGTATTTCAATCACTTGTTCAACCAGTGCATATTCTTTTTTTCTTTTCTTTCCTTTACTTTTCTTTCCTTTTCTTTTCTTTTCTTTTCTTTTCTTTAGGTTTCGACTTATTCTACCAATCCCGAATCTCTCTACATTCATGGCACTTCGCATTCTCTATTTTGTTGGTATATTCCCTTACTTCAATCCCTCCTCCGGGGGTTTCCCCTTACGCTGATGTTTGATGTTTTAGTGCAAATCAATCCTTGAGAACCTTGGACCATTTTTGTCAGCAAGTGGGCTGTGCAGCTCGTGAATCAGATCCAATTAATAGACTGTGGGAGGTCAAAGTCTGGAAGCCTTGTCAATAGATAGTCTCCAGGCACAGGAACACACATCGCTGAAGGAATCTTTAACCAGATGAATTTGACTTTCATAACTCCATGAGTAAGTATAGGAAAGTCATCCTAATCAATGCAATGCCAGTTAGGTCAGTTCTAAAAACATAATAGCCCATATCAGAATCGTTCAGCAGAACCTGGAAAAATGTTGCGAAGACCTGCATCGTAGCTTTAAGAACATGTCCATAGCATTCCATGGGTATGTCTGGATGTATTTATTTATTAATTTATACTGTGTAAAATCATAATTCGCTAAACAGTATAGGTGCCTAGCAACAAAACAGAACACAGGAGCTTGAAAAGTAAAACCTATTCAAAGAGCAGACCTCAACAAAAGATCCGTGCGTTTACAGATTTTCCAAAAGGCAAGCAAGATTACTCCTTTCCAATATGAGCTGAATGTGTAACCCAGAGGGAAACTGAGATGACGAAAAAATGTGTCATGACGTTTGCATTTTATCTTGAGGGGGGAGGGAGTTGGAGATAGTCAAGCTCATGTAATAAGCAGACGGTTGCATGAATCTCGTCATTTTTTGTTCCAAGTATCAAGCAGTATTTCCTCGCACACATTTGAATACGAAGGTCAGAATCTTGAAACGGAACCTGGCTTTTACAAGCCAGTGATTCTGTCTCTGTAGAAGAGACAACAGGTGCGGAGTCCAACATTCAAACGTACTGCTGGCTTTTTTAGCCCCTTTAATAAGATACCCTGGAATTCTACTATCCATGACATTACCATAAATGCGTTTGGATTTAACTAGTGCAGCTGAGGCCTGTTCTAGCGAATTCGGTTAAATTCTGGGGGATAGGATGAAGAGGAGTGCTTAATTTGAGCAGGTGGTTGGTTTCCTGTGCTCTGCTTAAATCTCAACTCCGGTAATTTAGAGATGATCTCAACAACAGTTAATTATTGATTCAATATACATAAAAATGTCATTACCTTCGGCCCAAGCCATTCTTATAGCTTTGAGGGCTTAAACAGTTCGAGTTGTCACACTTCTAGGAGTGCGATGGTTAGTAGTTGGGTTGTTACTATCATTGGCTGCAAGGCAAGGGCAATCTGTACTGCAAGATCCAGTGGCAAGCCCTGGTACTTTTCTTTTTTTGTTTTACAAATTAAGCACTGAAGAGGCTTGATAAATTTAGAAATGGAGATTATAACGGTGGTGGAGCAAGAAAGGCGGTAGTAACAGTGTGGCTCATATGATGAAGATATTGTTTTGCATAATTATGAAGTATCATGAGTAGGATGGAGATATGATCATATGTCCGAAGAAAGACTCAGGGGCATATTATCAAGGGCAGTATCGCTGCTTTAGCTGCACTTTTTGCCGCTAAAGCAGTGATATTCTTATCGCCCTATTAACAAGGCGGCGCTAACATGCATCAGCGCATGTTATCAGCCGATTTTCTAATGCTACGCATCTTAGCGATATACATCGCTAATGAGATGCAAAGTAGGCGTTCCTTATAATTACTGCATTGAATAACGTTGCAAACACAACTTCGCTGCATTATCAATGCTGCCCCGGACACGCGTAGCGATGAGAAAAGGCGCTAACCCCCATTAAGGTATGATCCTACGCCTGAATAAAACCTGACTTTCCATTATTGCCTATGGGAGGTGGATTGCATGGTTAAGCACACACTCCCCTATTACCAAGCTTTTCATTAGCGCTGTGAAATCATCGCTGGCTTTCACACGCTAATGAGGATTATCGCAGTCTATCACTGGATTGCACTTTGCCTGTTAGCAAAGCGTTGCTGATACGCTCTAACACAGCAATTTAATTCAGCGATAGAGGGCGATAATGTAAAATGCGCTAAGCTCGTTTTGCGATATTTATCGCAGTTTGTAGATAATATGCCCCTCAGTGAGCTCAATGTTCACCACTGATAAATCTGGTGTTCTGGAGTTCATGCTTTTGAATCCTGGTAATGTTGATTCACCATTCCTTCCTTCCAAGATGAGAAAATTGAGTGTGACGTATGAGTAATAGAAATATCTGTTAGACACAGCATTTAGATTTCAAAGCAGTGTAGTATTTAGTGAAATATAGAAAATCTGCATTATAATTAGTAGGTTCCTTGTGCAAATTTGCATAGATTATCCGTTTGAAAAAAATGCAAAGATGGCAAATGGGTCTTTAAACAAACTGAAGATTTCCATGCATATAAGGAAGATTAGTGTATTTTTTACAAGAAATTTGCTCTCTTACTGCAGAATTTTTGCACAGGAGGTCGAACTATGAAATTGCTGGTGAAAACGATGTTAAATTCTGTAAATGAACTTAAAAATAGAAAACCTTCCTATGGTGCGATGACCACAATAGAGACGACCTGAATCCAAATAAAGCTCCATGATTTAAGCACGTAACTTCAAGAAAATGATAATTACACTGATGTTGCAGCTTATAGGCACTTTTTTCCTAGAACCGTAAAAAAAAGGGAATACACTAATGGCAAAATAAATTTTTATTTTATTCATCAGCTGTTTGGGAAAAGAATCCGGGAAACTCCATTCATTAGCCTACAATTTATTCAATCTCTTTTACTCTATTACACTAAACAGAGTTGTCAGGGACATGCCCTTCATGCTGATGAAACCATCTACTACAGAGTACGAACTATCGGGCTATACCTCCGAGGCATATGCTGAACTGCTAATGCTACTAAACAGGTGGAAAAATGTATGCAAGAAATGCAGTTTTGCCTTATGGAGCTTTGGGGGTTCTGACATAAGATAAAAAACTCTCAATTTGTTTATCACGTTCACACTTAACAGTGGTTCAATATCATACTTGAATTTAAAGCTACGTTCTTCAGAACCAGTGTCCAGTGTGCAGTCACATGCTTAAACAATCCATTACCTTTAGTGGTGCACAAGGTGGGGTCTATTACTCCTCACAGTCACTCAAAGTAAATCTACGTGACAGTCTAACAGTCTGCATAATAAATTGTAACTCATCCTGTAAAAAAATCTTAAAGTCATAGGTACACGGAAAGCACCAATATACTCTACCTACTTCAATCAATCAATCAATCAATCATTTTAGTAGAGTGCAGCACTGTCACCCCTAGAAGTATGTGGACATTGAGGGTGCCATATCTCCGTCGAAGAGCCAGTTCTTGAGCTACTTTCTGAAGTCCACCAGGGAGAGTACTGTTCGGAGCTGGAGCGTTGGGTCGACCCAGGTCTTAGCAGCGATATAGAAGAAGCAGGCCCCTCTGCGACTGCGATGAATATGGGTGGTATGCGTGAGGGAAAATAAGACGCAGCGTAGGTGTCTTGTGGGTAGGTGGAATTTCAGTTGATGGTTGATGTAGGCTGGTCTTTGGTTGTGCAGAGCTTGGTATGCATGTGAGAGGATCTGGACCTGGCATCTTTTCTTGACGGTTTTTTAAAAAAGTTTTTTTTTTCCTTTGCATTGTTATTTAAAACCATTGCAACACTTGCTTAAAAAGAGAATAAAGGATATGTTAAAATTGTTATTGTACAATAGTAAAAACCATAAAACAGGGACCACAATTACTATACAGAGAAATTTAGCTATACAGGCTATGCCAAGCTTCATTTGTTCGCAAGATAAAGTGCAGTGCATTCACTGTTCCTAGCTGGTACTGAACGTGGGCATGTTGATCGAGCCCTTTAGTCTGTATTGTTCTTGTTGTTTGTTCTTGCTCAGTAATTTTTTTGTTCAAGAAAAGGGCTAATGCTCTGTCCTTTAAAGAGGACTAGTCCCGGATTATACATTAGTTAGTTGTATTGCTAGGGCTTCTTCCTTGTGTGGCTTACTTACATGGCTATTCCAAGATTGAGGGGCTGATTCCCATTTCAGGAAAAAACACTCCGAATAGCCGTACGAAGCGTTTTTCCCGTACGAACCGTACCCTGCAACGTCCCCGTCCGTACGATGAAGTACGATTCGGAGCAGGACTCCATACGAATCGTACAAAGACCGTACGACTCTAATCTCCGCACGATTATCCCTCGGAACCTTCTGTACGCGACATCAGTACGGTTCGAAGCAGGTTTTCCCGACCCAGCAAGTACGATTTGTGACGGGTACGCACCGTACGGCGCTTTTTTTACGGGAGCCCAAAACATCCGGAAAAGCAGACTTTGCCTCGAAACAGGTACGGAACGGCCCCCCCGGGTACGGTTCGTACACCCCATATCTGCAGGGGTACGATGCGTACCCCTGCGATCATGGGGTGTCGCAGGGTGTACGGTGCGTACACCTTGCGATCATGGGGTACGGTGCGTACACTCCTTGATCGCAGGGGTACGCACCGTCCCCCTGCGATCATGGGGTGTACGCACCGTACGGTGTGTATGTGATTGTGTGGTTGTCCGTACGAATCGCCCCTACCTGACGTGGACCGTACGAATCTCGTCCTCATGCCCCGGTCCGGATCGTACTCGTCGGGTCGTACAGCATGTTTACGAATCGTACGGTTCACTGTGAGGGTCCGTGTCATACGGTTTCACCCTTGCAATTCGTACGGTTTGCGTCGATTCGGATGGATTGACAAGATACGGGTTTTACTAAACGATTCGGACAGACGTGTGCGATTCGTACGGAGAGGGCTCCGGATACGATTCGGACGGACACTTTTTTCCCCGAATCGGAATCGGCCCCTGAGTGTTTTTTGTTCGGCCAACTTTAAGAATTTTACTAATTTGCAGTTCAGCTGCTTATTTCCTGGATTGAAACAAGCCAACACCACTTGTCTCCTGGTACGGGGAGCTTTTAACAGGAGTATCTGTTCTTGATGTAGATCCTTACAGGTCCAGATTAGGTGTAAGATGTCTCCTTGCTTGGAGTTGCACAGCCTACATGTGCTTTGAGTTGTGGCCCTCAGCCATGGTGGAAGATGCTGGCTGCACGGGAGGATGCCCAGTCTGTGCGTTAAGGATTTCATTTTTATCTCTTTGGAGTAGCCCTGATTAAAGTTGTTTTGTGGTGCAAGTCATTTATAAGAGCTCAAGATCATCCAGGCATAGGATCTGTGTGCAAAGGTTGCCTTGTCCTCTACCACAGCAATTTGTTTTACACATTTCCATGCCAATTCTTTGAAAACTAAATGACCAAGTTGATTACTCCAAAGATCTGTGAGCTTGGTACTTTCTAGAGATGTCTGAAGATATCTCCTTGCTTGGCAGGTGTCCCTGTGCTTGATTTCATGCCACAGCAGTTGGTTCAGGGTATTTGAAGTGGCATTTCCAATTTTGTGCCAGCAGATAACATAAGACCCGTGCCTGGCCAGGGATTGATTTTGGAGGCCAAACTCAAACCTTATTTGAGCCAGTGAGGTATAAGGCGGAAGGCAACACATGATTCTATAGGCTTTAACCAGCGCACTATCTAGTATCTTGGCGTCCCTCCCCCACAATGCTTCACTGCCATGGGTGATGGTCTGGAGTAGTTTAGCCTGAACTATCTTCAGCTGCTAACTCAGTGTCGGCCCGTCAGTTTGTTAGCAAGATTTTGTACTGAGAGTGCTATTGCCAACCCTCCCCTTCTTATTTCCTCTTTTTGGTGTTTGAAGGTTCCTTCCTTGTCAATTATGGCTCGTAGATATTTATAGTTCTGCGATGATTCAAGTTGATTGCCATTCAGAAACCAATTCCTCTGCCGCTTTCTTTTGTTGTTTATTGCCATTGACCAAGTCTTACTGAAAATGATTTTTAAGTTGTTTTCTGTGGTATAGTTCTCTTGATGCTGTGCCAGTGGAGGCTTCTGAGGTATGGGGTGATGTGGGTCCTTTTGGGGAGGGCCAGGATGAGTCTGGTTGCGGTGTTCTGTATGTCTGGAGTCTTTTGAGGAGTTGGGTGGAGAATGTGATGTAGAGTGCGTTGCCGTAGTCGAGGCGGCTGGGATGAGGGTCTGTGTGATGGCCTTCGTAGTGTTGTTTGGGATCCATCTGAAGAGTCTGAGTAGCACGTGGAGGGAATTGAAACAAGAGGAGGCGACTGCATTTATGTGTAGTTTCAAGGCCAGTTGGCTGTCGAGGATGATACTAAGGTTGAGAGTGTGGTCTGTCAGTGTGGGCGTTGGTCCGAGTTCTGTTGGCCACCAGCTGTGGTCCCACGCAAAGGGGTTGTTTCCGAAGATCAGTACTTCTGTTTTGTCAGAGTTGAGCTTGAAACAGCTGTCTTTCATCCATTTGGTTACGTCGGTCATGGTGCTGCCGATTTGATGTTGGTGGGGTCCTCGGTAAGTGAAAGGATGAGTTGAGTGTCATCGATGTAGGAGATTATGTTGAGGCCGTGGGATCTGACTACAGTTGCAAAGGGGATCATGTAGATGTTGAACAGAGTGGGACTGAGGGATGATCCTTGGGGTACGCCTCATGTGATGTCTTTGGGTGCGGAGGTGAAGGGAGGCTGTCGGATACTTTGTATGTGTCCTGAGAGGAAAGAAGTGATCCACTTGAGGGCGTTTTGTTGTATGCTGGCATTGTGGAGTCTGTCAATGAGGGTGTGGTGGGATATGGTGTCAACTTCATCAGATAGGTCGAGGAGGATTAGGGTCACGGTTTATCTGCGGTTGAGGAGATATCTGATGTCGTCTGTGGCGGCAATCATTGCAGTCTGAGTGCTGTTGTTGACGTAGAATCCTGATTGTGAGCCGTCTAGTAGGTGGTTGAGTTCCAGGTATTTGGTGCGCTGTTGGTGGATGTCTTTCTCGAGTACTTTTGGCCAGGTGGGGGAGCAGGGAGATCGTTCTGTAATTGTTGAGGTCGCTGGAGTCGGTCGAGGGTTTCTTTAGAAGGGGTCTGACCTCTCCATATTTTCATTCATCTGTTTAGGTTGTTGTGGCGATGGAGGTGCTGAGGATGCTGGTGAGCGCCGTGGTGAATAGGTTGGCCCGAGGTTCGAGGGATGGTAGGGGCAGGGGTCGGTGGGTGCCCCAGAGTGGATTGACAACATAATGGTTGAGGTGGTCTGTGCAGTGAGTGGAAACCAGATGGTTGGTGTACAGTCAAAATATCAATTTTTAGATATCGACCTACCTTAATATCGAGCTTTTAATATCGTAGGGACAGAATATCAGAGTCAAGAATATCGTTGGTCATCAATTTTTAATAATTATTTAATTTATAATTATATTAATTATAAGTAAATATCATTAATTTGTATTTTGTCATTGTAAATTAATATATTGTTAATTAAATATTAATTGGTAATTTGTATTAATTATTTGATTTATAATTATATCACTCATAATTAATGTGTTATTCATTTTTATTTATAGTTCTTGTTAAATAATTTATTGTTAATGAATTATTAACTGGTAATTAATTTTTAATAAGTGATTTGGGGTCAGATGTAGGAAGCCTAATACCGGTCGGTAACTGCCGAAATTACAGAATTTCGGCGGTTACTGACCAGTATTAGGCATTTGAGATGTAGGGGCCTAATTTAAGGATTCAGTAATTTACTAAATCAGTAATTTAAGGAATCGGTAAATTACCGAATTCTTAAATACGTATTCGGTAAATTACTGAATCCTTAATGTAGGAAGCACTCAAGTGAGTGCTTTTCACTTGTAAGGATTCGTTATTTACCACCAACTACAAGTTGGTGGTAAATATCGAAAACCTTAAAAAAAGGAATTTTGTGCTTTTTTCAACTGCGCCATGTGGCAGACATACATGCCCTTAGGGCATGTATGTGTGCCACGTGTGCACCCATGCATTATACAGGGGTGCAACAGGGTGTCAATGTGACACCCTGCCACCCTTGTAAGTCTACCCCCTATTACCGATTCGGTATTTACCGAATCGGTAATTCTCATTCATTCCTATGGGCCTGGAGGCCCATAGGAATGAATGGTGAATACCGAATCGGTAAATACCGAATCGGTATTTGCCGAATTTTACCGATTCGGTAAAATTTACAGAATCATTTTCTGTCCGTCGATATTTTGTCAGACATTCCAGATGGTTATCATTTGGCTGGTGTTTGATTGTTACTTGAGGCTGTCGAGGTAGGGGGTCATGAATTGGGGGTCGAAGTTGTTGGAGATGGGGCTATCTTGATGTAGAAGTGGTCTGAGAGGGTGTCGCAGAGTTCTTGGGAGAGGTGGATGGTGCTTTCTGTGGCTGATGGATTGGCAAATTCCTTAACGATTTTGAATAGTTCCTTCGTGCGGTTGGCTGCGGTGTCGATGCAATTGGTGATGGTTGCTCTCTTGGCTCCCTTGAGGCGCAGGTGGTAGTGGTGGAGGGCTGTCCTGTCAGATGTCCTTGGAGATGCAACATCGCTTCTCGAGTCGGTAACAGTTGTGCTTGGTGGTTCTGAGCTCTGAGGGTGTTCTAACTGGCCTGTGTAGAGACTTTGTTGGTTTATGCTGGTTTCAGCAGGGCAACTTGTCAGCACATTCGTTGATCCAGACTGCAAAGTTATAGATAGGTTGGTTGAGGTGTTCTGAGGTACTGGGTTCTGAGGTGCTGAGAGCCTGAGTCCAATGTTTCTCATTAACTTTGCCCCAGCTATGATGGGTGGTGCTGTGCTGCTTGGCGGTGGTGTGCTGAGCTCTTGCCAGGATGCTAAAGTGTATAATGGCGTTATCGGTTCAAGTGAGTTCTGTGCTTTAGGCAACCAAATGATGTAGTGCCTATCCCTGGTCATTTTAAAATGCCCCATAAAAGCATGCTGGGAAGAAAGCTGAGATCTCATTCTTAACAAGCAGGGTGTAGGAATCATCTTTAATTAGAACCTCCGTCTCATATTGTTATATTCCACATAGGTACCCCATATAGGCTTAGGTAAACACTGCAACCTTTCACCTATATCTTTCTCTACATTTCATATATAACGGTTCATAGGGACTGACCTTTTACCTAGATACGACACTGCATTCAGAACGCAAGTTTTTCCCTGGTTCGATACTCCTACATTATGCATGAGGCTTCTTAGAAGCACAGCAGGACGAACATATTCTGTATAATATCTATGTTAAAGTTCAAAACCTACGTCATCCTTTAGGCCGACACAGTAACACAGCAAGGTAGGACCCCTGGGGCGACTTGTGGGTATATATACATCATGTCTTGCTTAGACAGATAGAGGAGACTTTGACTTTCCGGCTGACACACTGACCAGAGACGCTGAGGTTCCTGCATGCAGACACTCCAGCTAGCTGTGGTCTAACATCCTTCGTGGGGTGTCCAGCTCGAGACCAGGACAGGGTCCTATATTTTCTCCTTACTCAGGTAATGGGGTTGACTAGACCTTAGAGGGATACTTGGCATAACGCATAACCTCTACACCGATGCTAGGTACATTTAGGTAGATCTAGTTAGGGAGACATCGTAGGAGTACACACTTTCTTATCATGTGTTTTATATACTTGTATATATTCATGATTACTGCAATATTATAGAACTATACCATCCCTTTACTTTCGTAGTACTGCTAATCATATATCTCTGCTACTATCTAATGGTTATTAGAGCACATCTATTTTAGACGAGAATAACAACTGTTCACCAAATTTTTATTGAAACGCCCAGATTGTTTATTCTGTGTATATCTGAGACAAATTAAGTGAGCACGAGTGACTGAGCGAAATGTAGTATATTGTTTCCATGATCCTGAGGGAACAGGGTTGTTATGTTCTGAGGTTTCCAGAAACTATTCTCTCCTCGATTCGAGGAGACTCTAGTGGCACTGTGAGCTAGCTTAAGCAAAACAGGTTAACAAATCTGGTGGGGTGCTCGGAACCAGTCGGCCACCAAACCATTTGGGGTCAGATGTAGGAAGCCTAATACCGGTCGGTAACTGCCGAAATTACAGAATTTCGGCGGTTACTGACCAGTATTAGGCATTTGAGATGTAGGGGCCTAATTTAAGGATTCAGTAATTTACTAAATCAGTAATTTAAGGAATCGGTAAATTACCGAATTCTTAAATACGTATTCGGTAAATTACTGAATCCTTAATGTAGGAAGCACTCAAGTGAGTGCTTTTCACTTGTAAGGATTCGTTATTTACCACCAACTACAAGTTGGTGGTAAATATCGAAAACCTTAAAAAAAGGAATTTTGTGCTTTTTTCAACTGCGCCATGTGGCAGACATACATGCCCTTAGGGCATGTATGTGTGCCACGTGTGCACCCATGCATTATACAGGGGTGCAACAGGGTGTCAATGTGACACCCTGCCACCCTTGTAAGTCTACCCCCTATTACCGATTCGGTATTTACCGAATCGGTAATTCTCATTCATTCCTATGGGCCTGGAGGCCCATAGGAATGAATGGTGAATACCGAATCGGTAAATACCGAATCGGTATTTGCCGAATTTTACCGATTCGGTAAAATTTACAGAATCATTTTCTGTCCGTCGATATTTTGTCAGACATTCCAGATGGTTATCATTTGGCTGGTGTTTGATTGTTACTTGAGGCTGTCGAGGTAGGGGGTCATGAATTGGGGGTCGAAGTTGTTGGAGATGGGGCTATCTTGATGTAGAAGTGGTCTGAGAGGGTGTCGCAGAGTTCTTGGGAGAGGTGGATGGTGCTTTCTGTGGCTGATGGATTGGCAAATTCCTTAACGATTTTGAATAGTTCCTTCGTGCGGTTGGCTGCGGTGTCGATGCAATTGGTGATGGTTGCTCTCTTGGCTCCCTTGAGGCGCAGGTGGTAGTGGTGGAGGGCTGTCCTGTCAGATGTCCTTGGAGATGCAACATCGCTTCTCGAGTCGGTAACAGTTGTGCTTGGTGGTTCTGAGCTCTGAGGGTGTTCTAACTGGCCTGTGTAGAGACTTTGTTGGTTTATGCTGGTTTCAGCAGGGCAACTTGTCAGCACATTCGTTGATCCAGACTGCAAAGTTATAGATAGGTTGGTTGAGGTGTTCTGAGGTACTGGGTTCTGAGGTGCTGAGAGCCTGAGTCCAATGTTTCTCATTAACTTTGCCCCAGCTATGATGGGTGGTGCTGTGCTGCTTGGCGGTGGTGTGCTGAGCTCTTGCCAGGATGCTAAAGTGTATAATGGCGTTATCGGTTCAAGTGAGTTCTGTGCTTTAGGCAACCAAATGATGTAGTGCCTATCCCTGGTCATTTTAAAATGCCCCATAAAAGCATGCTGGGAAGAAAGCTGAGATCTCATTCTTAACAAGCAGGGTGTAGGAATCATCTTTAATTAGAACCTCCGTCTCATATTGTTATATTCCACATAGGTACCCCATATAGGCTTAGGTAAACACTGCAACCTTTCACCTATATCTTTCTCTACATTTCATATATAACGGTTCATAGGGACTGACCTTTTACCTAGATACGACACTGCATTCAGAACGCAAGTTTTTCCCTGGTTCGATACTCCTACATTATGCATGAGGCTTCTTAGAAGCACAGCAGGACGAACATATTCTGTATAATATCTATGTTAAAGTTCAAAACCTACGTCATCCTTTAGGCCGACACAGTAACACAGCAAGGTAGGACCCCTGGGGCGACTTGTGGGTATATATACATCATGTCTTGCTTAGACAGATAGAGGAGACTTTGACTTTCCGGCTGACACACTGACCAGAGACGCTGAGGTTCCTGCATGCAGACACTCCAGCTAGCTGTGGTCTAACATCCTTCGTGGGGTGTCCAGCTCGAGACCAGGACAGGGTCCTATATTTTCTCCTTACTCAGGTAATGGGGTTGACTAGACCTTAGAGGGATACTTGGCATAACGCATAACCTCTACACCGATGCTAGGTACATTTAGGTAGATCTAGTTAGGGAGACATCGTAGGAGTACACACTTTCTTATCATGTGTTTTATATACTTGTATATATTCATGATTACTGCAATATTATAGAACTATACCATCCCTTTACTTTCGTAGTACTGCTAATCATATATCTCTGCTACTATCTAATGGTTATTAGAGCACATCTATTTTAGACGAGAATAACAACTGTTCACCAAATTTTTATTGAAACGCCCAGATTGTTTATTCTGTGTATATCTGAGACAAATTAAGTGAGCACGAGTGACTGAGCGAAATGTAGTATATTGTTTCCATGATCCTGAGGGAACAGGGTTGTTATGTTCTGAGGTTTCCAGAAACTATTCTCTCCTCGATTCGAGGAGACTCTAGTGGCACTGTGAGCTAGCTTAAGCAAAACAGGTTAACAAATCTGGTGGGGTGCTCGGAACCAGTCGGCCACCAAACCAGCAGTTTGTTATCCAAATGTGCAGATCCTGTAAAGGATATATAGGAACTACACGTCAATATGCTGAACAGCATCACTCAGGTCTAAGGTTCCAATGCATACAATCCATAGACGGTTCGTAACTGAAAAAGCAGGGTTTCATTTTCCATGCCTTGACGAGTCTTAGGTCCTAACAAACACTGCTATAAAAAGCACGATTGTTGTCTGTGGAGCCAATTGATTAGTCCCAATATATGTTTCTTCAGGAGCTCTCAATCTTTAGAAAAAAGACATAAACCTAAACAGCATAGGAATAATACTGCCAACTGTCTCGTAAGTATGCAGCGCTTTACTTTCCACTGCAGGACCCCGTCATTATACTGTGAAAGAAACCTTTTGATCATACATTTATTGAGTGTTGCAGATATAAAAAGACTATTCAATCAATGTTTGTCTGTGGTGAGAACTATTTCGTAGGAGGGGAATGGGGGGGGTTTGGCCGTGATATGCCCAGCCTGACTGCCATTCATCATATAAAATAAGATTCAGATAGTCTATCTATATTAAACACGTCAGATTGTGTTGAAGTAAATTAGGTAATGGCCAATGCTGGTAGGAATAGGGCTTGCATACCTCTATTCAGGGCCGGACTGGGAACGTAAACCGACCCTGGCAGTTAAGTCTGACCGGGCTGGAGAGTGCGGGGCAGGCTGGTGGAAAACACTGCTGCTGCTTTGGTACACAGGACTGATATTGCAGCACTGCTGCAAAACTGGCATCCTGTAGCAAAAATAGCCCCACTTGGCCAAAACCGGCCCCCACCCTTTCGGCCCACTGGGAAAACGGCCAGTGCCAGATAAGGCCAGTCCGTCCCTGCCTCTACCAGAGGAAGTCCGTTAAAATAGAATTACAGAGCATAAGAACGGAGATTCTGTCCCATGCTGTCAACACTCCACTTTGCACATTTTAGTATTTCAGATTCCAAATTCTTGTCTCCTGTGAGGTTGTGGCTTTAGATTATGCAAATCCATCCATGAGACTTTTTCGAAGCTGTGACTCTGCATAGAAGAGTGGTCAACTAACTGAATTCAATACCCCATGCTCTGGATTGTTTTTGTTGATAATAATTACCTGATGAGAGCATGATTGCTAGCTACTGAGTCATCAACCACTTTGTTGCTAGTGAATACTTAACAAAGCAGGGGAAAAGTACTGATGTGTACACAACTGGCTAAACATTGCAGAGTTATTAAATTATCAGTTTGTTTTATTTAGAACCCTTACATGCCTTAAATCTTATTTAAAAAAAGTAACTTTTTGGTGTAGTTTGAAAAGATGATAGTTAATAGAAGGATTTGGCTTTATTTAGTTGATTACAGTTAAGCTCATCAAATCAGAGATCTATGAGTTAGCTTTAAATAATAATGAAGTTTTATAATTAACTGTAGTTCTAGTGAGCTTGTCAGTGTTTTATGTATGTACTAGCAGCCCGTCCCGACGTTGTCCGGGTATGAATTGCTGCCGGCCAGTAGTGTATTGTTTTGTAGGATTTCGTTTTGATAGCATTTCTTATCTGTGACAGGCCTGTGAAACGCTCCGATTCACAGTGCACTGCTGATGCATTTAAGAGTGCGCGTTCAGTAGTGTGTGAACTCGAGTTTCCCTACTTTATTTTTCCTTGCAATATTATATAGTGCGAACTCGACAACATGGCATGAGCACAATTTACATTACAGAAGAACACATTAATTTGTGGTAGGCACGGGGAGACAAAGCGATTTGCCTGGAATCACAGGATGTTGAGCTGATGCCGAGATTCGAACGTAGCTCCCCAGCTCTAAAGTTCGCAATTCTAGAACTTGTGGCGGGAGGTGTGTCTAAAAGTGTATGTCGGTGCTGGCCATCAATGAGAGAAACCTGTGCATTTTTCAAATGGGTGGTGAAAAAATATGAGTATGTTGCTGGAGATGTGGGCCGCTGTGCCACCAATGTACTTACCGGGGGAGGGTAAACACCATTATTCCGCAACTTTCTTTCTGCATAATATCACTCCGCATTACGAAAGTACCATGACTCCGCAATGCCATTATAACGCATGGCATTACATTTTATATGCTTTTACCACGCATACATTTACAACAAAATTCGTTGTAAATGCATGAATGGTAAAAGCATGTTTTTTTTAATGTTTGGATAAGGTAAGTATGGGTATAGGGGTATATGTTTTGGGGTACTGAGGTATATGTTTTGGGGTGTTTGGGTATTTTAAGGGTTCAGATATAGTTTTGGGTTTTAGGGTACAGGGGTAGTTTTAGGGTTAAGGGATAGGTATGGGTTTTGGGGTACATGGGTATTTTTAGGGTTCAGGGGTAGGTTTGGATTTTGGGGTACAGAGGTATTTTAAGGGTTCAGGGCTAGGTTTGGGGGTACAGGGGTATTTTTAGGGTTCAGGGCTAGGTTTGGCTGTTGGGGTACAGGGGTATTTTAGGGTTCAGGGGTAGGTTTGGGTTTGGGTTTTGGGGTACAGGGTTATTTTTAGGGTTCAGGGCTAGGTTTGGGTTTTGGGGTACAGGAGTATTTTTAGGGTTCAGGAGTAGGTTTGGGTTTTGGGGTACAGGGGTATTTTAAGGGTTCAGGGCTAGGTTTGGGTTTTGGGGTACAGGGTATTTTAGGGTTCAGGGGTAGGTTTGAGTCTTGGGGTACAGGGGTATTTTTAGGGTTCAGGGCTAGGTTTGGGTTTTGGGGTACAGGGGTATTTTTAAGGTTTATGGATAGGTTTAAGTTTTGGGGTACATGATATATTAATAGGGTTAAGATGGTGTAACGAGGGAGACCCGGATGATGCCATGAGAGACAATGACCTTTTACCTTTCTCCGAACAGCAGCCAGAGAACTGGAAGATAGACGAGGTTGTTACATCCGGACCCGAGTTCGAACCCGAGGTCGACCACCAGGAAGAACACTGTTTCTTTAATTGGGCAGAACCCGAGGCAGGCCCCGCCCACAAACCCAAAGTAAAACCCTGCAAAGAACACACACAGGTGTGTTCATCACCAGGAGGCGGAGTAGGAGTTTGGAGAGGCGAGGAGTGCGACGGCGAGGAGTGGATGTCAGGAGCAGAGAAGATCGGAGGTGAGCCAGGAACTGCGGCAGGAGGAGGGAGATCGGAGTCAGAGAGCGGGGACGGCGGAGGAGCCAGGAACATCGAGGAGAAGGAGGAGTGGGTCGGAGAAGTACCTGGAGTGAGATCAGACAACAGCAGCGACAAGCCAGGAGGCCAACGAAAAGGCACTTCGCCCAGCCACACTTCAAGGGAAGTGTGGCTCTCGCAGGTACAGTCACGCTTTGCGGGCTGGGCGGGACGTAAGTGGGCTAAACCTCATTGAGACGTTCACACGGCTATCCATTGCACTACCCTCCCCCCTTCACCAAATCATCGCTCACATTCCGGCCAGAGGTTTTTGCTGTGCACGTGTGTCCCTCACTCCCTTTCCTAATCACTGTATATACATATGACACCCGGAGACCTGTCCCATTTTCTTACTTCCAACCCATACCTGATCTCCGAGCTGGAAGAGGACGCGCCTACATACCGGACTACCAGTCCCAGAAGACTCTGGGAGAGAAGAGGAACCGGAGCAGGGAGGTGCAAAGAAAAAACCTCGTTAGCGGAAACGGACAGTGAAATCCCCCTTCCCTGTTACCGGAGAGTAATTCAGCGCAGACGAGTCTTAAAATCAATAAAACCAGCGTTACCCACAGTTCCTGTTTCCGTGAGTCTGTTCCCATCCTCACAGATGGGTTAGTGTTTAAGGGTGTTGGGGGTATTTTAAGGAGTAAGGGTGGGTTATGATTATGGGGTGCAGGGGTATTTAAAGGGAGCAGGGTGGGATTCGTTTTTAGGGTATAAAGCTTAATAAAATAAAATACTAAATAAAAATAATATAAATAATGCAATTTAAAAGAATAAATGTTTTAATTAAATAAAAAAAATGTGTGTATATATATATATATATATATATATATATATATATCTATACTTATATAATAAAGATGAAAATGAAATGAAATATTGGGCACAGCGCTCGCTTTTCCCTTAATCCCGCGCCCGCACACACCGACGCCCCCAGCACACGCCCACAGCACACGATATGAGACATGGCATGAAGGGCGGAACGTACCACACCCCCCCAGTGTTTGTCACGCCCACAGCACAATGCAGTCCGACACACATCATAGGATTACAAGAGAAATATCACAACGAACTATATAGGTGGAAAGGCATGGGTTTGTTAAGCAAACAGGAGTTTGAGTACCTGAAGAACGACTACCCAATAACTCCTCAATTATACCTAATCCCCAAAATCCATAAAAACAGCAGTGTACCACCAGGCAGACCCATTATATCTGCAATAGGGAGCCTATTTGAAAAGACAAGTATTTTCATAGACCATTTCCTACAACCGGAGGTGAGGGCTTTACCTGCCTATTTGAAAGACTCAGGTGATTTCCTAGCCAAAATCTATGATGTGGAATGGAAAGATAACTACTTATTCATGACCCTAGACGTACAATCTTTGTACACTAGCATTCGACACAAAGACGGACTCAATGCCCTGAAACATTTCCTCGGAAAAAGACCAATTAACCTTTTTGAACATACCCGCATGATCCTTGAAATGACTGAATGGTGTCTGACCAACAACACCTTCATATTTGACAAACTTCATTACAAACAAATGCAGGGTTCGGCCATGGGTACTTGCTTCTCCCCCAGCTATGCGAATCTGCATATGGGCTGGTGGGAGGAGAAAGTCTTGCAAGTCACTCACGCAGAAACTATAACCAACAACATTGTAATGTACAAACGTTTTATCGATGACATTTTCATTCTGTGGCAGGGCAGTCCTGAAAGTGCCGAAAAATTCGCCAAGGAATTGAATGAAAATGCTTTGAACTTGAAATTCACATGTAATATTAATTGTGATACTATACAATTCCTTGATGTTGAGTTGTTTGTGATGAATAATGGTATACAGACACGCACATTTAGGAAACCAACAGCAGGAAACACAATCTTACACGCGCAAAGTTTTCACCCGACACCTCTGAAACAGTCTATCCCATATGCTGAATGCCTTAGGATGACTAGAAATTGTAGCACACAAGAAGAACTGTCTAAAGCCAAAAAGAACCTTTTCCATAGGTTAAAAAACAGGGGATATACGGAGAATACCTGTAGGGGGGCAGAGGCCAAGTGTGAAAACAAAACCAGACAGGAACTCATATTCCCTCCCAAAGAAAAGAATAATCCTGTAATAAATGAACGACAGCCACCAAGGCTAATAACAGGATACAACAGGTATCACGCAAATCTCCGCAAAATTCTCAGGAGACATTGGCCACTAGTACACAACGATCCTACCATTGGCCAGTTGGTGGGTAAAAGCCCCCTGGTAACCTATAGAAAAGCTAAATCCATGCGCAGTGAACTGGTATGCAATGCCCCAGCAATCATAAAACAGAAAAATTGGTTACAGAACCAAAAAGGCTTCAAAAAATGCAGTAAATGCAAAGCCTGCAACCACGGGATAAATACCACTACAGTCAGTATACCATTCAGACACAAACCATACACCATAAGAGCACAACACTCGTGCAAAACCGAATTTGCGGTGTACGTGCTGACATGTGTCTGTGGCAAGAGATATGTAGGTTCCACCATCCACCCAGCACATGTCAGAATATTACAGCACTTGAGGGCAATAGTGAACAAAGACCCTACTTACCCGGTAGCAAGGCATATCAACCAGCTACATGAAGGCAATGCCCAGAATCTCACTTACTATGTCATTGATAGTGTACCTAAAAATGCGAGAGGAGGCAACCGTATACTAGCCCTACGCCGACTGGAGTCCAGATATATAATCCTTCTGAACTCCAAAATCCCGTTCGGATTGAACGCGGATGAAGCCCTGAACGTACACTTATGAATCAGTATGTACTCTTCCCATCCCTCTAAACCCATTCTTTAACATCTGCTGTTCTACTACTTCTTAGAACTGTTTTTAAACCACAAGCACAGTAACAAAGTCACCTTCCACGTAACTAATCATAAGTAGCCCTAGTTATCACCTTTAATTTGTGAACCTTTTATTACCCCACTAATCACACCAAAACAAGTCACGAGCCATTACTCCACTTGGAGAAGAGAGAAAGCCAACTTGTTAAGTACTGCATTAATGAGCTGCGCCGGCATGTATATGGTTAACATGAATAACATATAGCACTTGACTTAGCTGACGCTGAAGTTGGGAAATGAATAGTTGTAATTGACACAGTAATTACTGCTACACACATATATCATCAAACGTATAATACTTTAGTATGGCACATGCACTAGGGAGCAGCATAACCTACCTGGGTCTGTACTCCTCTTATTGGTCCTACAAGCATGTCCAGGGTGGTCACGGAGGTATAAGTCCAGCATCACCATCACTAATCGCTAGCGCAACCATCAGTTACCACTAAAACTAATGGCAAATTTATGGCAGACAGTGCACGTGTGCATAATGACTTGTAATAAGTGTGGACGCACGTTTATTTAATTTACTTTATTTCATTTATTTATTTTATGAAATGTAATTTATAGTGTTCTCAAATTCATGATTTATACAAGTGTGAAGTTAACACATGTAACAATGAATATAAGGGACCTTTTAGCAATGTGGTTCAATTGAGCGTTACCAAGTTGCATAAACATAGGTGAAAGACTGACATGATGTTTCACATGCAAGTCATGAAACGTTTCTATGTCCACACATGAGGTTTAAACATGTAACCATACCAACCCTGGGCCAATGAAAACGTGTAACACATCAAACGCCTCAGCAACCATGTAACATTCATGTATATTTAAGTGTAACAAAATGACAATGCAGATGTAGTGAGCAAGGCGGGGCAAGCCGCCGAAACGCGTCTATGCAGCAAATGAGCCATTAAAAATCGTTTGGATTTTGATTCACGGAGTCAGCGCCTTATTTTGATGGAAAGTTTGGTTTGGTGTCGATAATAAGGGTTTACTGTCCTGGAAACCCTACGCTGACCCTCCTCGTTCTGGTGCGCTGTGATTACAAGGACAAGCAAGCGGTAAATCTTTTTGGAGGAAAGAAACACAGCGCCCCCCGGAATCGTAACTAACGGAGGACCCGAGTAACCTGTGAAACCAGCACGAGACTGACTGCCTGAGGGTTTACGATCGCTGGAGAGTAATCGGAGACTGTCAGGTAAGACGGCGTGTGCTGGAATTAACAGGGAGCGGGCTGGTTAACCTGATTCATGGGAGAGAGAGCCCGACTGTGACAAGCGTATCACACGGGCAGTGAATCTGTACAAATAATTGGCAATTAATCAAGGCTCCCAAATGGCTGCAGAATGGGAGAGGGAAAGAGAAGAGGCAGCACTGAACGTGTTCACAGACACGGACACGGGCAAAGGCGGTGGGAATAAAACAACAGCCCAACCACAACCACAAACAACTGAGAAGGATGAAACCAAAAAATTATTGACAGAGCTAGAAAAGCTCCGGAAGAAAGAGGTGGCCAAATGGTGGGAAGTGAAATCGCTCACCAGATACCTTGATGTGGGAAGAGTACCCAGGGGACTGAGAATTTTAGTAGCCCCGACGTACGAAGACCCCGACCCCCAAATGCTCCAGATGTGGGCGGATAACAGTGCACAATCTTCCACCAATATGCTGAAAATATTGGTGAAATTCGCGGCGAGTGATAGAGCCAAAATGATAACGCGAATTGAGGAAATAATGAAAAAACTGGACGAAAAAGAAAATAAGGATGAAATCGCTAGTACTTTGAAAGAAATACAAACCAGGATCACAAAACATGAAAGTGACATTAAAGAAAGAAAGGCGATAAAATTCCAGAGAGATAGAAATGATTACATGAATGGAAGAATATACACGTTTGCCAGGAAGTATGATCAAATAAGAAATCAAATGCCCAAACCAGCGTCAAGCAACCAGGGGGCCGGAGTTGAACAGAGCGAAAATGAACAGAGCTCGGAATACGAGACAGACGCTGAAAGCAATCACAGCGCAAGCAACATTGGTCCCCCTCCCACACCAGCAGAAGAACTAGCTTTTTTACGGATACAACGCCTCAGAACACTAAGACCACGACTACAATCGAGACAGGAAGACGTAGGTGGCCAAACAAATCGGAAGAAACAACAACAAAAAGCAGGCGGAGAAAAAACAGACGCTGGGGACAAACAAACAGGAAAGCAAACAAAGCAACCATACAGACGCAACCGACGACGATAATGGCAGGAGACAACACTGTAATCAACCTAACAAACCTAGAACTCTCACAACAAGAACTGGACATTTTATCTTTGGGCCTATCGTACTGCAGTAACACGAACTTTGATTATGCCCAAACCCGAATAGACTTGTTCATGTATGTTAGAAAGTTAAAACTTCAGAAATACTTCTATCAAAGCCAACAAACTAGGGATGTTTCAGACCGGGAACAACAAGAACACGTCCTGAGTGTAGCGAATATGGAAGCATTGCAAGATTTGATAGATCTGGAACAAGACAACGACACTGTCTTAATCAGCCCCAGTGGAGCAGCAGCAAACTCAGAAATAGACATCTGTCAAAGAATCAAAACTGGTTTCAAACCTAAATCAGTATTCATGCCGATAATGCCAAAAGATGGACTAGACATGTTTTCAGAATGTGTGATCAAGGAATTGAAGGAATTATCCATAAAGAGCACAAGAGAGGGCGTGGCAGACAGCAACGACCAAATGAGAAAATACAACAATTTGATGACAAAAATTAAAGCAAGATCGGACATAGTGGTGAGATGGTCGGACAAGGGAGGCAACATAGTCCTGTGGCCGTTGGAAATGTATAATCAAGAAGCACTCTCTCAACTTCAAGACCGTGAATGCTATACTAGAATAAGTCCGACACACATCATAGGATTACAAGAGAAATATCACAACGAACTATATAGGTGGAAAGGCATGGGTTTGTTAAGCAAACAGGAGTTTGAGTACCTGAAGAACGACTACCCAATAACTCCTCAATTATACCTAATCCCCAAAATCCATAAAAACAGCAGTGTACCACCAGGCAGACCCATTATATCTGCAATAGGGAGCCTATTTGAAAAGACAAGTATTTTCATAGACCATTTCCTACAACCGGAGGTGAGGGCTTTACCTGCCTATTTGAAAGACTCAGGTGATTTCCTAGCCAAAATCTATGATGTGGAATGGAAAGATAACTACTTATTCATGACCCTAGACGTACAATCTTTGTACACTAGCATTCGACACAAAGACGGACTCAATGCCCTGAAACATTTCCTCGGAAAAAGACCAATTAACCTTTTTGAACATACCCGCATGATCCTTGAAATGACTGAATGGTGTCTGACCAACAACACCTTCATATTTGACAAACTTCATTACAAACAAATGCAGGGTTCGGCCATGGGTACTTGCTTCTCCCCCAGCTATGCGAATCTGCACATGGGCTGGTGGGAGGAGAAAGTCTTGCAAGTCACTCACGCAGAAACTATAACCAACAACATTGTAATGTACAAACGTTTTATCGATGACATTTTCATTCTGTGGCAGGGCAGTCCTGAAAGTGCCGAAAAATTCGCCAAGGAATTGAATGAAAATGCTTTGAACTTGAAATTCACATGTAATATTAATTGTGATACTATACAATTCCTTGATGTTGAGTTGTTTGTGATGAATAATGGTATACAGACACGCACATTTAGGAAACCAACAGCAGGAAACACAATCTTACACGCGCAAAGTTTTCACCCGACACCTCTGAAACAGTCTATCCCATATGCTGAATGCCTTAGGATGACTAGAAATTGTAGCACACAAGAAGAACTGTCTAAAGCCAAAAAGAACCTTTTCCATAGGTTAAAAAACAGGGGATATACGGAGAATACCTGTAGGGGGGCAGAGGCCAAGTGTGAAAACAAAACCAGACAGGAACTCATATTCCCTCCCAAAGAAAAGAATAATCCTGTAATAAATGAACGACAGCCACCAAGGCTAATAACAGGATACAACAGGTATCACGCAAATCTCCGCAAAATTCTCAGGAGACATTGGCCACTAGTACACAACGATCCTACCATTGGCCAGTTGGTGGGTAAAAGCCCCCTGGTAACCTATAGAAAAGCTAAATCCATGCGCAGTGAACTGGTATGCAATGCCCCAGCAATCATAAAACAGAAAAATTGGTTACAGAACCAAAAAGGCTTCAAAAAATGCAGTAAATGCAAAGCCTGCAACCACGGGATAAATAGCACTACAGTCAGTATACCATTCAGACACAAACCATACACCATAAGAGCACAACACTCGTGCAAAACCGAATTTGCGGTGTACGTGCTGACATGTGTCTGTGGCAAGAGATATGTAGGTTCCACCATCCACCCAGCACATGTCAGAATATTACAGCACTTGAGGGCAATAGTGAACAAAGACCCTACTTACCCGGTAGCAAGGCATATCAACCAGCTACATGAAGGCAATGCCCAGAATCTCACTTACTATGTCATTGATAGTGTACCTAAAAATGCGAGAGGAGGCAACCGTATACTAGCCCTACGCCGACTGGAGTCCAGATATATAATCCTTCTGAACTCCAAAATCCCGTTCGGATTGAACGCGGATGAAGCCCTGAACGTACACTTATGAATCAGTATGTACTCTTCCCATCCCTCTAAACCCATTCTTTAACATCTGCTGTTCTACTACTTCTTAGAACTGTTTTTAAACCACAAGCACAGTAACAAAGTCACCTTCCACGTAACTAATCATAAGTAGCCCTAGTTATCACCTTTAATTTGTGAACCTTTTATTACCCCACTAATCACACCAAAACAAGTCACGAGCCATTACTCCACTTGGAGAAGAGAGAAAGCCAACTTGTTAAGTACTGCATTAATGAGCTGCGCCGGCATGTATATGGTTAACATGAATAACATATAGCACTTGACTTAGCTGACGCTGAAGTTGGGAAATGAATAGTTGTAATTGACACAGTAATTACTGCTACACACATATATCATCAAACGTATAATACTTTAGTATGGCACATGCACTAGGGAGCAGCATAACCTACCTGGGTCTGTACTCCTCTTATTGGTCCTACAAGCATGTCCAGGGTGGTCACGGAGGTATAAGTCCAGCATCACCATCACTAATCGCTAGCGCAACCATCAGTTACCACTAAAACTAATGGCAAATTTATGGCAGACAGTGCACGTGTGCATAATGACTTGTAATAAGTGTGGACGCACGTTTATTTAATTTACTTTATTTCATTTATTTATTTTATGAAATGTAATTTATAGTGTTCTCAAATTCATGATTTATACAAGTGTGAAGTTAACACATGTAACAATGAATATAAGGGACCTTTTAGCAATGTGGTTCAATTGAGCGTTACCAAGTTGCATAAACATAGGTGAAAGACTGACATGATGTTTCACATGCAAGTCATGAAACGTTTCTATGTCCACACATGAGGTTTAAACATGTAACCATACCAACCCTGGGCCAATGAAAACGTGTAACACATCAAACGCCTCAGCAACCATGTAACATTCATGTATATTTAAGTGTAACAAAATGACAATGCAGATGTAGTGAGCAAGGCGGGGCAAGCCGCCGAAACGCGTCTATGCAGCAAATGAGCCATTAAAAATCGTTTGGATTTTGATTCACGGAGTCAGCGCCTTATTTTGATGGAAAGTTTGGTTTGGTGTCGATATATATATATATATATATATATATATATATCTATACTTATATAATAAAGATGAAAATGAAATGAAATATTGGGCACAGCGCTCGCTTTTCCCTTAATCCCGCGCCCCGCACACACCGACGCCCCCAGCACACGCCCACAGCACACGATATGAGACATGGCATGAAGGGCGGAACGTACCACACCCCCCCAGTGTTTGTCACGCCCACAGCACAATGCAGACACGCCCACAAGGGACTACTTTGCTGGCACGGGTCTTTTACCTTTTAAATGTATATGGCGGGCGTCTGCATAGCCTATGTCCTTCTGCTGCAACTGCCCTTTCCAACGCTGTATTGGGTGTTGTGATTGGTGCTCTGGTTCCTGAGATTACCCGCCTCAAAGGTTTGGGTTCTCTCTTTATTATATTAGTATAGATTTCTGTGAGTGTGTGGGAGAGAGCTGCATAGTAATGAGCTACACAAATTATTACTTTTGGTGTGATTGAATGTATACTGAAAGAGTAATTAAGGTTCACATTCGACTAAATTCATCAATGGAATAGAAGCAGTTCGTACTTCCAGAGAGCCAGTTGTGCATCTACCCTCCCAAAAGAGTGATGTGGCCACACATAAGGCAGAATGATTAAATACCTAGCATACGTAATGGAAAGTTTTAATTATATTAAGGATATGGAGGTGAGGATTAAGCTCAACTTTCTTTAATTCATTCCAGCAGCCCAGGGACTCATCATCGTTACCTGTAATCCCCCACCCCATGGGGGGCATCCTTCCCTGGAGGATTAAGGAGTGAGGGTTGCTTAGAGGATCCCGAAGAAGATCTGGATTGTGGGGTAGACGGATTGGAAAATCCAAGAAAGTTCCAGAAGAACTGGAAATCAAATTTGAGACCTCCAGATCGGCTTGATCAGTACCATTGCTGCCCGCCGCTGACTCACCTGCGTTGATAATCTCATGATCATCGCAGATGGGGGAAATGTGTAACCCCGTTCCACTGACCAATCCTGTAGGAACACATCCGTTTTCTTCCTTTTATGTGACAGGAGCGCCCCAAGACTGTTTGTTCAATCAGCTTTGGCCATATTAGAACCCAAAATACAAACGTAACAATTAAACAACTATCCAGGAATCATAACTTTATGTTCATAAAGCAAAACAAGAACACAACCTAAGAATTGCTATCTACAGCTGGAGGGTATTACCTTCTTCCAAATTACATAAGGGAGGGACACACGTTCTCTGAAACCTTGGAATGGAATAATCCTTGCCTCTGTGTCCTTAATAGAATTGAAACTTTCCATTACGTATGCTGGGAAATTTTTCATTCTATATCAGGACCAGTGACTAAGATTATGCTCCTTCAAAGCTTGTCCACCTCCAAAGATGCCAAAATGTATGGTGCAGAAAATTCTGTTCCCAAGGATGTGTGCACAATTTTTTCGTGAACAATAAAGTTTATTCAATTTTCTTTTAATAACGTTTGAAACTATTTATCTTGTAAATCAGATCATTTTTATTCATCCGTTTTCAAATGAAATTCAATTCATTCATTTAATATTTTGATATCATCATATGCGTTACTCCATTAGTCGTTTTTCAAAAACCCAATGCATATTGGGTCGTATGAAAGACCCTTCATTAGGGGTCTGAAAGGAAAATACAGGAAACTTAGTGAGCTAGTCTTAACTATAGTGACTACATGTGAAACATAAACAGCATATTTAAAAAAAAACCAGCATATTTAAAAAAAATCACGTTACATCTTCATTTTTATATAAACTATTATACAGTGATCGATATTCTGATGAGTAGCATTGTGGTATCTAAATATTACTAAAGGTATTTGGATAAACAAAATTCCTGTAATAGTACTGTCGCTTATGATGGTTGTTAGGCTGATTGCCGTGATGTTACGAAGCTACGATATTTCGAGGGTACGGTTTAAATACACATCAAAGCAGGAAACAAACTGGATGTACTCAGACTACGATTTTAAAGAGTGTGCAAATATTACGGATTAGAAAAAACGAGTAAAACTTACTGTTTTGAAAGACGCTGTAAACGCTATTACGGGTATCTATTCGAAAAGTTAATGTGACATAACTGGCGAATCAGGGTTCATTTTATACGTACAAATGTGGTTAGACCTGTGTTACCTATATTGTTATTGGTTTACTCAGAGTCATGTGATCGCGACTATCGTAATTACAATGAGTATGATCTAATTTTCGATAACTCCATGGGAGTGGTATTAGTGTGCAAATATAAGATATATGATGCAACTTAGTGTAACCGGGTAAAAAAAGGAAAGCGGAGTGTCAAGTAGTGTCGGCCATTTTAGATCGGGTTAGTGTACCCTATATAATCGAATGGATGGAGGTGGAATTGTATCGGCCATTTTAGATTGGGTTAATTTAGCCAGAAGTGTCTCATGTAAATATTACATTAAAAACTGGTGATACAATATCATACAGGGATAATTTCTGAGCTGTCATTTTGTTTACCAAAGAATATACTCTGTTATACATAGCGGAAATTTATCAGATTATTAATGATTGCAGGAACATAAAGACAGATTTGGTTTTAGTTCATGTAACGGAACTGGTGCTAAGTAAAGCGCTTTGATAACCTAATCGGTTCAAGTTCCTGAAATGTGTAACGTAACTGATTCTATGTAAAGTGCTGTGATAACATGTAACGGAACTGGTGCTATGTAAAGCGCTCTGATAACCTAATCGGTTCAAGTTCGCGCTATAGAAAACTCTAAAAATAAAATAAAATAAATAAATTATAGAAAACAGGATAATTCTATCCTGTCCTTCATTTCCTGCGGGTACATGCTGTTAAGTTTTCTTATCCAGAAATATTCTAAGCAAAGGTTATTCTATCTGAAACAAGTGGTTGCAGATCAGGTTCTTGTGTGATAAGTGACCAATGTTTGCTCAGGATTTTTTTGATTTTTTTCTGCTTGCACGGAAAATTTCAAAACACAAACCGTTTTCTTAGTGTCCATTTTTGTACTCGTTTCTAGTAACTTGTCTCTGTCCATGTTCATTACTTTGTTTATTTAATCTTTTAGGATTTGTTGTGGATAACCCCTTTTCAAATATTTACAGATCTGTCTGTCAATCGTGGTGGAAACTTCTTGAGAGTCTGATGTAATTCTTTTTAATATTATGAATTGAGACAATGGTAGATGTTTTTTTTAAAGAATTCTGGTGAAAACATTTGTAGTGTAGACAACTATTGCGATCTGTTGTTTTTGTGTAAACATTGGTTTTTATTTTGCTATTCTCAATTGTAATCATGACATCCAGAAAGGCTAATTGATGAGCATCTATCTAGTGGGTGAATTTTATGCGCTCATGGCGTGCATTGAGTTGTTCAATGTTTTCTATTAGTTTTTTTTCCTTCTCCATAGAATGAAGGTATCGTCAATGTAAAAAACTAAAGGGGGGAGGTAGAGCAAATAGGGATTGGATTCCTGCTCCACAGAGATACTTTAATAAACAAGGAGAATCCAACACGTGGGTGGGGTGAAGTGTTCAACAAGTGTTGGAGCACTTAGTGTTTTGTAAAATACCCCTCACACACCAAAAGGCCCCTTGGTGTCATGCTTCATCATCGGGGTCTTCGCACCCCTCTAACGGGATGCGGCGTGCTGTGACCAACGACTACGCGGAAGCACTTATAGTTAATGACTATATGTGGTGCATGTGTGTGGGGTGTATTTACAAGTGAGTGGTGGGATGTGGTGAAGGTTTTAAAAGGTACCTGGCACATGAGTATATAGGAAAAAATGTATTCTATACTCTGGCTGGTACTATTAAAAGGGTGCAGTGTGAGGTCAAATATGTTGTATTAAAGAACAGGAGTGCGTCGACATGTTTCGGAGGCAAGCTCCTTCTTCAGGACGGGGGCACAACTTCCCCACCTTACTCATCACATATTTCTAAATAATATTAAGGTGTATTTACAAAAAAATGAAATATTAGGCTAAATGTGCCTACAGCGGTCTGCTACAAGCTCAATGACTTATGAAGCTTGCTTGCTTGCTTCATGAGCAATAGGAACGTCTGGGGTGTTGCTTTTTTGCAATAGGATCGAGACATAGTAATCTCCGCCTTACCCCCACACGCTGCTCCGCTGAAGTGAAGGTATCGTCAATGTATCTTTTGAATAGTATCAGACCTTGTAAACAATCCGGATTCTGTAAAACATGTTCAAATTCAAATTTGGCCATGTAAATATTCGCGTAGGATGGAGCTCCCGCAAATCCCATTGATGTTCCACTGCATTGTTCAAAAAATGTATCCTGCCATTGTAGGTAGTAGCTATGAAACAGTGCAAAGTGTAAAAGTTCCATCAAAAATATCTTTTCTGTGTTTTCCACTTCATTCTGCAGTAGACACCATTCCATGGCTTCCAACCCCTCATTATGAGGTATTGAAATATAGAGTGCTGTTACGTCTATAGAACATAGCCAGACTTCTTGTTCTTCAGTGAGAGTGATGGTATTTAACATCTTTAAAAATGCAGTTGTATCTTTTATGTATGTTTGCCATTTTTGAACTATTGGTTGCAAAAACCAGTCTAGTTATTGACCTAGAGGTTCCGATATTGAGCCACAAGCTGAAACTATTGGTCTGAATGGTGGAGTGATAGAATTTTTATGCATTTTAAGTAGCATATAAAACTCTGGTCTCCGTGGGTATTTTATATTCAGAATTCTGAAGATGCCATATCAAAGATTGGTTTAAAATAAAACATTTTAAACATAGATTCCGAAGACCAATCCGCCGCATTAAGTGTACCCTCTAGTCTTTCAACCAGTGAAAAGGGCTTAGAGGCCAATTTGAAATATGAAAAGATACTCCGTCCAGAGTAAGAGTTCTTCCTGTGATGTCCAGGGCCCGAAAATCTGACACCCTGCAACACGAAATCAAACAGAGTTGCACTGTGAGTTTTTCCGATATATAATTTACGGGACACAACTTGTTCCTTTGCCTTGATCTGAAAAGCTGTAGGACCTGATTTACACCCCACAGGGAGGAATACCTAGGTACCAGGGGCAATGCAAATGGATTCCCCTCATCAATTTGCTTACCAACGTGTATTTCCCTACTTGATAACCCTGTATTGGAATATGACCTGCAGAGATAGCTAATGATACACGTTAACCTTCTGAATGGCCAGACCCTGCAGTTCCAGACAGGCCAAGAAATTCATTACTGGGACAATGTCACACTTCAAGGGATTCTCACAGTTTTTTTACAGACTAATGAACCCATTTTGACCATGCTGATCTGTATTGTTTGGTGGTTATGTTGGCCCATGCTGTTGCCAACATTCGTTCATCTTCCTGTGCAAGCCCAGAGACTCATCATCGTTCCCTGTAATTCCCCACCCCATGAAGGGCATCCTTCCCTGGAGGATTAAGGGGTGAGGGTTGCTTAGAGGATCCCGAAGAAGATCTGGATTGTGGGGTAGACGGATTGGAAAATCCCAAGAAAGTTCCAGAAGAACTGGAATCCAAACTTGAGACCTCCAGATCGGCGTGACCAGGACCATTGCTGCCTGCTGCTGACTCACCTGCGTTGATAATCTCATGGTCATCGCAAATGGGGGAAATGTGTAACCCCGTTCCACTGACCACTCCTGTAGGAACGCATCCGTCGCTGGCACTAAAGACTCTGCATTCCAGCTGAAGTATCTCTTCACCTGGTGGTTCTGATGGGAGGCAAAGAGGTCAACTTTGAAAGGGCCCCACCGATTGTCGAGTAAGGATTTATTTTCGTTGATGAAAAAATCCAAGCTCTCTAGCAGGTGAAATGTCTTCTGCAGCTGTTCCCTCAATCTTTTGAGGAATTGATCCAGCAAGAGTCTTGGAATCGTACACCTGTCCTCTCCATCTAAATTGCAGGAACCTGCGGTGTGGTGCATAAATGGGAACCGTCAAGTAGACATCCTTGAGATCCAGACACAGCATCCAATCGTCTGGCCTCAGCAGATCGCGCAAGAGATGGACATCCCCCATCTTTAAAAGGCGATAGACTAGCCATCCGTTGAATTCCTTGAGGTTGATCACGGGACACTGACCCCTGTCCCGCGTCAGGGAGATATTGCTGAGGAAACCTCCCAAGTGGATTTGGCCTCTGGAGGGTCCTCTTGCATAGCGACCCCGTGGCCTCTTCTTAAGGGGAAGAATCCTCCACAGAATTGGTCATGCCCCTTGCGGTAGCCTTGCATTCGTGTAGAAGTGGCGGCCGAGCGCCCAGACGCGGACAGCCCCAACAAAAATTTGAGGATGGAATATCTTTTTTCATGGAAGCCTGTGCCTGGACAGTGACATGAACGTGGACACAAACTTCTCAAGCACCTTGATAAAAGGGTCCCTGAACAGTCCCCCTTGGGCTACCCTGCTGACTTCTATGGACACTAAATCCTCAACTTGGGGTCCACTTTTATCAGCAGAGAGCAGTGCTGCCTAGTAGACAGCACGCAGTTGGAGTTCCCGAGGAAGATCACCTTGCATTGCTCCCACTTGGACAGAACCTCCGGGGAGATTGGGATGCTGGAGTCTTTAAGTACCTCAGCTAAGCTTTACATTTTTGTCAAGGGGCCAATTACATCCAGGAGTTTTCCTGGCATGATCTTCAGGACCTATCAATACCTTTCCTAGGGTCACGTATACATTTAGCCTGAAAGTTGCCATTTGCATGTCAATATCTGGCATGAGGGCCACTTTTACTGCCAGAGAGGGTCACGGGCATTCCACAGTGAGGCGTGCTCTCACCTCTTTTTCCAGAGGTGTCCTTAGGTGGCTTGCCACATATTTGGCTACTTTGGTAGAGAGAAACCAGTCCGCTGATTGGGAGTGGATCAGGTTGTCTCGATCAAACATATCGGAGGGGTCATCTGACCCTTGGGCTTTGTAAGGTATAGAAGGGGTAGTAACGGGGGAGGGACAGTAGGGCCTAGGGGGGCCCGCCTCATCATTCAGATCCCTTTGGAAATCATTGTCACGGAACTGGTGCTATGTAAAGCGCTTTGATAACCTAATCGGTTCAAGTTCCTGAAATCTGTAACGTAACTGATTCTATGTAAAGTGCTGTGATAACATGTAACGGAACTGGTGCTATGTAAAGCGCTCTGATAACCTAATCGGTTCAAGTTCGCGCTATAGAAAACTCTAAAAATAAAATAAAATAAAATAAATTGTCCCTATCTGGGAAGGAGGGGGTAAAGGCCAGCTCATCAAGAGGGAAGCCTAGAGCTTTCCAGCCCTCTGAGAAAAGACGAGAGAGAAAAGCATTATTCAATCTTTCAAAGGTGCTCAGATCTACCCTAGATTCCATCTTACACTTTGGTGGATACTGTGTGTCGTGGCTAGGCCCTGGGAGGGGGCCCTAGGAGCTGGGCTCATGGAAAGGAAGGTTGGGGTGCTGGGCCGGCGTACGTGAGCTGAATCGGGCATCTTTCCAAGGACTCCATCATGGAAGCCACCGCCTAATGGATGGAAGCGTTCACCGCCTCAAAGAATTCATCATATAGGGGAGGACTGAAATGGATTCCTCCTCTAGGTACTCACTCTCCATTTTGGCCTGCATTGGTCTAAGCTATAGTAAGCACTTCCAGGGGGAGGGTGTCCATATATCCCAGGGCCAGCAAGGTAAGTAGAGGCCTCAAATACAAAGCGATATAAAACCCTGTATGGGGTGTTAATTGTGGCACCGGCAAGGAGAATTAAATATAAAAAAGACCTTGAAAGAGTGAGCCGTTTAAGCCTCCTGTGGGAGTGTCAATTGTGGCACTGGCAAGGCCAGTAAGTGTTTGTATTGCCTGGAAGTGCGAAGAAAAGGGGTCAAGCCCTGGGGCCTACACCCTATACTATCAGATTGGTAATTTATAACTTGTGCCCGGCCCCCAAACGGTGACCACAAGCACTACAGCGCTACTAGTGATTAACCTGTGTACCGTGGTACAGGCCCGAGTATTCAGTTATTGTGCCGCTCTGGTTATTAACACTACAGACACCCTTGGGGCGTTGCGAGCTTCTAGGCCTAGTGGAGGTGCACACTCGACTAGCTTTGCTGTCGGCGATTCCTAGCACGTTGCCCGCGGAGCAAGAAGATGCTCGCTGTCTATCTTAAATGTTGCACGCACCCTAGTGGGCGGTTCACTGCACATGGACCTGCTAGAGCATGCAAAAGCCAATCACGAATGGAGTGCTGATACGCACACCTGCTGCGTTACCACTGTCATAGGAAAAAGCCAGTAAATCACACTGAAATGAAAACTGTCAGGAAAAATAAATGAAACGGCACGTATTTGCCTGCTGGAGCAGGAAAGAAAGAGGAAGTTGAATGAAAGACTTTCTGTTTTAAAGAACTATACTGAATACTGATTGGTTAAAACGTTTGTGTTTCCTTTCCCATTGCCTATTGGGAAAGGTAGTTTTGATAATGTTGAAGTCTGCTGGAATCAATTACAGAAAGTTGATCATAATCTGCACTTCTGGTCCTGACATGGAATTTGCGTAGCACAAATGAAAACCTGTTTCTTGCCCTGCTGAATCAGGACTTGTACATACACATTGAAGGATGTTTTTTCTGGGTTTGATTGGGACCTATTTTGTGTGAGTACACTACTGTTATATTGAGTGTGTAATAAGATATAGGAATAGTCCAGGTGTAATTGACATGCAATAATTGGCAGGCTAATTGTGAGGTACCAGCTGCCTTCAGTTTCCTCATATGGCTACTATTATTAGTAGGTCCAAGTGCATCTCGGTAACAGAATTGTGGGTGCTTTAGGAGAGATCACTACAAACATAGTTTTTTTTTGTGTTCTCTCATTTTCTATTAAGATTAATTAAGGTTAATGTGCTTAACATTTTCTATTAGTAAGCACATGTATGACAGATAATTGATTTCTGTGGAGTACTGTTGCCGGCTGCCGGCTGCCTCCGCTGTTGTTGTTTTTGCCTTGTTTTTACTGTAATTTGTGCCTGTATTCCATTTCTGTGCCCGTGTTGCGTCTTATTTTCCTTGGCATTGTTATCGTTTTTGTTGCGCTTTCCTTCCTGTCTGCCCGCCTACCTCGCCGCCCTCCGTCTTCCCTCCCCGCTCCCCGCTTCCCGCCATCACCGCAGACCCCGCCCCTTTTTTCCTTCTGTTCCCTCCCCGCTCCCGCCTCCCAGCTGCCCCGCCCACCCGCGCACTTCGCCTCATATGGCGACCGTGCGAACGCGCAGCGGCCACGCGCAGCGGGCGCGCCGATTGTGCGCCGAAGGCGCGCCAAAGGTAAGCCCGTCTGCGCCCGTCCGCGACCGGATCGCGACCAGCGCCAGGACCCCTGGCCCACGAAGACCCCGACCTACCCGCCTGACGTACTCCGCCGCCACCCTCATCGCACTCAACACCGGCCGACTCCCAGAATGCCACCAAGCCACACCACGACGCACCCACGGACCCTTCAGCTGCCACGCCTGCAAATTCACCTGCATCCGGACCTGCCTCGCACCAGCACCCGTCAAGTCGAACACCACCAGCACCCACCTGAAGTGCATCCTGCTCAACACCTGCTCCGTCCACAGACACGCCATTGAACTCTGGAACCTCCTAGACGCCACAGCCCCAGACGTTGCCTTCCTCACAGAGACCTGGATGAACGCCTCCTCAGCTCCCGACATCGCCATCGCTATCCCAGAGGGCTACAAGATCGTCCGGAGGGACCGCAACGCCAACCAGATGGGAGGAGGCATCGCCATCATCCACAGGAACACCATCCGCCTCACGACCAGCACAGACAACACCCTGACCACCGCCGAACACCTGCATTTCCAGATCCACACCTACCCGAACACCACCCTCAGAGGCACCCTGATCTACCGACCCCCGGGACCACGCACACAATTCAGCGAGGACATCGCCGACTTCGTCAGCCCGCATGCCCTCCCCTCCGCCGACTACATCCTCCTGGGGGACCTCAACTTCCACCTGGAGAACAACAACGACCGCAACACCAGCACCCTGCTCGACAACCTCGCCAATCTTGGACTCAAGCAGCTGGTGTCCACCCCCACCCACCTCGCCGGACACACACTCGACGCAGTCTTCTCATCCTGCAAAGACATCGTCTTCAACCACGCCACCGGACTCCACTGGACAGACCACAGCTGCGTCCACTTCACCTTCAAGAGAACGACGACCCACCACCATCAGCAACAGGCCGCCCGCAGAAGCTGGAACAAGATCACAGCAGACCAGCTCGCCACCTCCCTGAGCCAGCACCCTCCTGCCAGCTCAGCGAACCCCAGCCAGGCCGCCGACAACCTCACAAAGTGGATCAGCAACTGCGCGGATGAACTCGCCCCGCTGAGGACCCCGCCCAGCAGACCCGGCAGCAAGAAAGCCCCGTGGTTCACCGACGAACTCAAGAGCTCCAAGAAGAACTGTCGAGCCCTCGAGAAAGTCTGGAGAAGGGAACCCACACCGGACAACAGGACCACCTTCAAGCTGGCCACCCGGAACCACCACCAGATGATCCGCGCCGCCAAGAAAACCGCATTCAAGGACCGGCTGGACAACAACGCACACAACTGCAAGGAACTCTTCAACATCGTGAAAGAGCTATCCAACCCCAGCGCAGGAAACAACGACATCATCCCATCGCAAGACCTCTGCAACTCCCTCGCTTCATACTTCCACAACAAGATCGCGGACATACACAACAGCTTCAACAACCAACCAACGCACACCAAGACCGAACAACCACCCCCCACCACCACCCTCCACGCCTGGACCCCGATCAGTACCGAAGACACCATCCGCACGATGAACTCCATCCACTCCGGATCACCGACCGACCCCTGCCCTCACCACGTCTTCAACAAGGCTGACGCCGTCATCGCACCCCACCTACGAGACATCATCAACACATCCTTCGACATCGCCACCTTCCCTGAGAGCTGGAAGCACGCCGAACTCAGCGCTCTACTCAAGAAACCCACAGCGGACCCCACCGAACTCAAGAATTACCGCCCCATCTCGCTCCTCCCGTTTCCAGCCAAAGTCATCGAGAAGACCGTCAACAAGCAGATGGCCGCCTTCCTCGAGTCGAATGGCTCCCTCGACCCCTCACAGTCCGGCTTCCGAGCCAATCACAGCACCGAGACCACCCTCATCGCCGCCACCGATGACATCCGAGCCCTGATGGACAACGGAGAAACAGCGGCCCTCATCCTCCTAGACCTCTCCGCGGCATTCGACACTGTCTGCCACCGCACCCTAGTACAGCGCCTCAGCAACGTCGGAATCCAGGACAAGGCGCTGGAATGGGTCATCTCCTTCCTCGACGGAAGAACACAGAGAGTCCGCCTACCACCGTACAAGTCAGAAGCCACCGAAGTCATCTGCGGCGTCCCTCAAGGATCCTCTCTGAGCCCCACCCTCTTCAACGTCTACATGAGCCCCCTCGCGGCCATCGCACGCCAACACACTCAACATAATCTCCTACGCCGACGACACCCAGCTGATCCTCTCCCTGACCAACGACCCCGCCGCCGTCAGAGCCAACCTGCACGAAGGGATGAAAGAGGTAGCCGAGTGGATGACGACCAGCCGCCTGAAACTGAACTCGGACAAGACGGAGGTCCTCATCCTGGGCCCCTCACCCTCCGCCTGGGACGACTCCTGGTGGCCTCCCGCCCTGGGCACCGCACCCAAACCGACAGACCATGCACGCAACCTGGGCTTCATCCTGGACTCCTCCCTCTCCATGACCAGGCAAGTCAACGCCGTCTCCTCGTCATGCTTCAACATCCTGCGCATGCTACGGAAGATCTTCTGGTGGATCCCCACGGAGACCAGGAAGACCGTCACCCAGGCCCTCGTCACCAGCCGACTGGACTACGGCAACGCCCTCTACGCCGGAACCACCGCCAAGCTCCAGAAGAGACTCCAGCGGATCCAGAACGCCTCAGCCAGACTCATCCTCGACATCCCACGAACCAGCCACATCTCCGGACACCTGAGAGACCTTCACTGGCTCCCCGTCAACAAAAGAATCACCTTCCGCCTCCTCACCCACGCACACAAAGCCCTACACGACCAAGGCCCGAGCTACCTCAACAGCCGAATCAACTTCTACGCTCCCAAACGCCACCTCCGATCAGCCAACCACGCCCTCGCCGCCGTCCCCCGCATCCGAAGAGCGACTACAGGAGGAAGGTCCTTCTCCTACCTGGCCGCTACGACCTGGAACTCCCTCCCGACCGACCTGCGCCTGACCCAAGACCACCTCTCCTTCAGGAAGAAGCTGAAGACCTGGCTGTTCGAGCAGTAGCGGCACCCCCCCCCCCCCCTACCCCCAGCGCCTTGAGACCCTACGGGTATGTAGTGCGCTTTATAAATGTCAGTGATTGATTGATTGATACTGTCTATTTTCTAAATGTCAAAGATGTCCTCTTTAAGAAAGTGGGTTATTAATGAAGGTGGATGAGAGTCCACACAAGAAATAAAATCCACAACCTTGTCAGATTGAACACACAGATTCAACAGTTTAAACTTGGGCTTAATCTCTGGTAGCTATGGCATAGAACAGACAGGCTTAAATTAGGAAAAGTGTGCAAAGTATTTAGCAGTATCATACCAATTAAGAAGTCAAAACCCAACAAAATAAAAACCCAAGAACCACTTTTTAAAAATCAAGAAAAATGTATTAAGAAAAATGACACCTAATGATTTAATTCAAATCAGGGGATTGGTTTAAAAGCTGCAGCAGTCAGGCTAACCTTGTAGGCCTGAGGCTTTGTTTTCCTTGTCAGCCGAATGGATAGCACAATATATGCTTTGGTTAACAGGTGACATTTAACTTCCCATGTCATTGGTATATTTCCTGCCTCACATACTAAGACTTTATTAGAACGTTAAATGTATCAATTAGAATTTAGCCAATTCTGTTGTTTTGTAAGGTGGGAGCACATAGACTGGGAACTAGACGGTCCCCAGTGTGTAAGGGGTGATCACACAAAAAGAGGCACTTTCTCCCAACCTCCCTGCCACGTCTTTGTGACTGAAAAGGCCTCTGCCTGAGTCTACATTTTCAGTTGTATATAAAACATGTCTATTTGATGTCTTGGCGTAAAAAAAGCAATAAAATAACTTCATCTACATATGCTAACACTTCCTTATCCATATCATTTGTATCCATTTCTTCTGCTTCTGGATACTTTTAGAGATGACAGTAAAGGTTCCAAGAAATAATGAACAAGTAACGATACTAAGGACCCATCGACTTGTGCCCCTTTCTAATGCAAATATCTCAAAAGGTTAACCATTTGTACAATCCTGAGCACCCTTAAACAAGGATTTATAGGCTGAGTTATATCTTGGCACTTGGCCCATCCTCCCCCACGGAGATAGAGTAAATTACTCCGTCACTTTGGCGGAGGTGCATACCAAAATATTTTGACATGTCCAGTGGACATTTCAAGCACCGACAAGAACTGCAGTCGCAGCCACGGCCCGTGGAGGGAGTTTTGGCGGGGCGGGGGAGGGGCAGGGTGGGGGGTGCTAAAACCTGGAGTATGGATAATTGAAGGTAAGTAAACTATTTAATTAATAAAATGAATTTCGTAGCGTGCCCTGCATCGCAAAATGCGCGCTAGGGTGGGGACATGGGCATGCCCATGGTGGTCAGCCCCTGGCTCTATGTTTTTTTAAAGTACATTTTCTGGTGTCCAGTGGGCTTTCTACTCTACCAGGAGAAGCAGATTGGGGCAAACCTCGAATCTGCCCCCCCCCTCCCCCACGAAAATAGAAACACTATTGAACCCTTTTTGGGGTGGGAGCATGGTCATGCCCATGGTGAGCAGCCCCCACCCACCTGTTTCTAATTATTATTTTATCCCTAGTGTCTAGTTGGCTTTCTTACTGCCACCTGGGGGTTGGCAGATTGGGGCGAAACTTATGAGGTGTGGAGAAGCACAAGCACTTGCCTAAGGGGCTGCCCCCATAATCCCTGGCATCTAATGGATACATCACTGCTTAGAAGTTGCCCTCCTGTGGTGATCCCCAAGCAGGGTTCCACTGTGTGGGGATACCATTGGAAATTAAGATTCTGCTGTTTCGAATGATACCTCTCCCAACTCAATCAATGCTCGGCTGAGACATTACCCCAGGACAGATCCAGTGAAAGTGAAATGAGCCAATCGGCATGTTTTATTTCACTTTTCAAGTAATGACGTCCACATACTATGCACGCTGATTGGCATCATCAAATGAACAAATAAACAGCCTAGGACTGCTCAAGTAGCTTTCCTGAACAGCCTGAGTAGGCAATTAAAAAAGAAATCCCTCTAGTCAAGCACCAGTGGGTCCTTTTAAACCCTTCCCATCGTTGGCCAATATCCGACAGATGCACTGGGGAGGGAGTATGGGCATCGGCCGTTGGCCAACGCTCACACTTAAAGGGTTAGGTTAGGTAGACGGTGGGGACACAGACTTCCACCACAGACTTGGTGGGGAGGAAATTTTGTGGCCGTTACAACAGAGTTCCCTCCTCCAAGAATTAAATCAGGCCCTAAATCTAATTTATAAATGGCTGTAACAACCCTTGTCAAAGGCTTTGTCACCATCAAAATTAGTGGCAGGTAGTGGCATATATTGGAATTAAAATGTATGTATTTAATTTATGAGTGTACACATGCTTTTGCATCCCTACCTTATTTTCATAAATTCCACTGAGAACTGTGAATGAGTTTAGTATGTTATATTCAATTTGTAAAGCTGTGCTACAAGTTAAAATATGCAAACAATATTTAATAGTGAAATTGATCCCTCCTTACTGCAAAGCATTTAATATTTACCAGGTTTATGTATTAAAGTGGTTGCTGTAGATTCCAGGGAAAAGGACTCTTTCCTATATAAAAATATAACTGCATATTTGAGTTAAATTCGCAAATTGCATTTGATTGTTCACAGCATAAGCCTTAACAATTTACCTATTCACAGTATAATCACAATAATATGTACAACAAATACATAAAAGCACCGCAAAGCAATAAAAAATTAAATCATCAATCCATTAAAACAGAGTAAAGCCTAAAAACCAGTCCCAACATCTACCTACTCTCGACTAACATGGCAGGGTAATAACCCACAGAACTTAAAACACGCTATTAATGCACACTCCGCTAAAACAGTGGCACGTTTAGCTGATGTCTCTTTGATTATCAGCTTCCCAGTCATAATCCTGGCACTCCAGATGTACATGAAAACTGCATGATAGATCGCTTGGTGCTCCGTCCTATAGCACACATCAAGGGTGTCTAACTTATTCAGTCATTGTACGCACTGAATATGAGAATAAGCGACTTCCTACGAGGACACAGGGCACTTGTGCAATTCAACATAAAGTGGATGATGTTTTGTTTTCCTAAACTAGAACAATTGCAAACATCGTCATTGCCCTCAGCCGTGCTATATATGGCAATGTAATCCTTCAATGGAAGAATCCCCAAACTGAACTTAAAACGAGCGCCGTGCCTCGGGTAAACGTTCTGTGAATAGTGTTCAAACCCAAGGTAAGCTACATATTTTAGGAATCTGTGTAACAAGGATCCACTCCTACTAGTGTTATAGGCATTTTGGGTTTTAAATTGCCAGTAGGCCTCCTTTATCCTATTGGTTATCTCACAATTCATCACAGAATCCTTATAGATGCCCTCAAGCTTAAGTATTTTTAAGGTGGTTCGAACATGATCCCACTAAGGCATTCTATACGGTACAGGGTGGTCGGCTACCTTTCTAATAGAGTCCAGATGTATACCCTGTTAAGTAGACTCCAGGCACAGCAGGTGAAACAACAAAGAATTTATCAAGTTCTCCCATACGAGGTCAGCACGTCTTTCCCAACCGGCATTAGCTTTGCAACTGTCAATGATGACATGTCAACATTCCACATGTTAATGACATGCTAACATTCCAGAACTAAGAACAACACAATACATCTCCCATCTTTGCAATTATTTGCACAGACAAAAGTATGTACATAGCATAGTGGTAACAATATAAGGAAAAAATACCGATCAAAAAACAAAAAAGCAGTTGCAAGGTGAAAGATTTATATATAAATATAAAGCACATGGAATATATTAATAACAAGTGACATCCGTGGGATATTCAGGTGGCCTAGTATCTCAACCAAATTTGGAACAGAGACCCTCTGGTACCAAGTTAGTTTGTCTTCCCAAATCTTGTGATTGCTGTGTACTGGGAGATAACACACTACCACCATCCAGATTCTCCAACTGGCGTGATTGAGCTGGAAACTGGCTGTGTTCCTCACCAAGTGACACAGAACAATCACCCAGCTGGGGGCCAACCAATGAAAGTTTATTTCTCTTTCTTCTCCACGAACATCCACCCATTCCTTCATTCCTTTGTTGTACTTCTCAAATCTACTCATGTGCCACACCTTACCATCATTCAACCTAGATGACTTTGTGTACACTTCTACAACTTCCAATGGCCTTGAAAACTTACTTTCACCTTTACTCACCCGGAAAGAGAATTTAACACGCACAATGTCCCCTTTTTTGAGAAACATTTCCTTGACATTTCGTTTACTTCTGCTGATACAACCTAATATTCTATTTTCCTGCTAGTGGAGACCAGTCCCTCAATTTAAACTGTCTTAACCAACACTTGTTGTCCATGATGAACGGTATTCTACCTCATAATGGTAAAGGGGCTGTACCCAGTCACTGTGGGAGTATTACGATACTTCCACACCATTTTTATAACAGCCACCTTCCAGTTATGATTCTTTAGCTTATCCATTTGCAGGGATTCCTTAATTACTTGGTTGAAGCATTCCACTTCACCGTTGCCACTGGGATGATAAATGGATGTGACTTTATGCTCAATCCCATTCGTCTCAAAAACTGTTCCTTACACTGACTCGTAAGCTGAACAACAATGTCAGTTATAACTCATTTAGGAAGGCCCTCTCTTCGGAATAAATCATCCAGAAATAGAATTACATTTTCAGAGTCAGCACAATCCACACACTTGACCTCAGGCCATTTAGAGAAACAGTCACATGCAACTAGGATAAACCAACTCTGCTGTTGTTCAACAATGGGACCCATGCTATCCAGACCCAAGGTTCTCCAAGCCATTCAGGAGACAGAACTGGAGACAGGGGGGGATTCACAGGTGTCTGAGACTTGACAGAGTTTAAACAAAATTACACTGTCTCACCGCCCTTTCCACTTTCAACATCGAAACCAGGCCACCAATACATTTGCTTTACTCTCCTCTTGCTCTTGACAATCCCAAGATGACCCTCATGACACAGGCAGCTTCACTCACAATATTTTCGTAGGGACAATTTTGCAGCCCCTTAATACATTGTCTCCCTCCAAGGATAGTTCATCCCGCACCTCCCAGAAGTGTTTAAGATCTTCACATAAGGTATTTTTCCCCGGTCACCCCTGCACAACATACATTTTAAAACGAGATAGTATTTCATCCTTGGCGCATGCATCCTTCTATTCACCAACACTTAAGGCCTCATTATTCAAGGAAACTGTTGTATCTCAACTTCTCTTTTAGCTTCACCTTTTGGTTCCTCCTACACCGCTCTGTTTCTGTCCTAGTTGTAAGTTCCTAGAATGTTAGGAGCGTTCTATTGTGCACTCCCTGCTGCCAACTGTATTTTGTTTCTCTGAATGGGTTATGGATGTCCTTGTTAACCCATGCTGAATAAAGCTTTTGAAGATCGTTATCTACTGGGAGACCTCAATGTACACTTCTTGGACCCAGTCGACAAGCAGGCCAGCGAATTACTCCAGGACATCACCTCCATCGGCCTTGACCTAAAAAACCCACGAGCCACCCATGAAAAAGGGCAATTGCTCGACCCCATCTTTTCAAGTATTCCTGACCTGAAAACCCTCGACCACATCCCCCTCCCCTGGACTGACCACTTTCTGGTCCCCCTCGTGTGGGACTTCGACACTCCGCCCCCTCAACCCCCCAAAACCAGAACTTATACCAGACGATGGCAGAAACTGGAACCAGACGTATGGGCAGCCAAATTAAGGGAACACGTTCCCTTCCCCTCTCTAGACCCCATAGCCGGGGACATGGAATTTAACACCTGGGTCACCCAATCGCTTGACGCCATCCTGCCCAAAACCTCCTCATTGAAACACACCAAGAGAGTTAACCCCTCACCCTGGTATACCCCCGAGCTCAACCTTCTGCGTAAGGTGTGTAAAAGGAATGAACGCCTCTGGAGGAAGGAAAAAACAGAGGAAAAAAAAGAAACATTCCGCACCTCTATAAAATCCTACAAAAGGGAGCTACGCAACACCAAAACCTGCTTCTACGAGAGCAGAATTAAAAACGCTGCCTGCTCGGCTCACGAAACTTACTCCGTTCTCAAAGAACTCCTCCACGCCCCCGATCCCCCACTCAAACCTCTCGATCCTAAAGAAGCAGAAAGGAAATGCACTAATTTAGCCACATTCTTTGACGAGAAGATCCCAAAAATTCTCCTGGCTATACCCCCCCCCCGAACCGGCCCACAAGGATCGGAATCTCACCATCACTACCACCAGTCCCCCCCTTCCGGCTAATAACCCCCAACCCTCCCTGAACGTCTTTGGCCCAGTGACAATGGAAGAGGTAGGGGCAACGCTGGCCTCAATTAAAAGTGGTTCCCCCCTCGACCCCGCACCCCTCCGCTTCCTGAAAAAAGTGTCTAACACCATCATCTCCCCCCTTACGGCTCTAATTAACTCCTCCCTATCGGAGGGTACAGTTCCCCCAGCTGGAAAGCGGCAGCTGTTAAAGGCCTTCTAAAAAAACCCTCTCTAGACCCGGAGGACCTCTCCAACTACAGGCCCATCTCCCTTCTCCCAGGAAACAGCAAGATCGCAGAGAAGTTGGTGAACAAACAGCTATCACTTTTCCTAGAGAACAATAATCTATTGGGGGTCTCCCAGACAGGATTCCGTCCAGGTCAGGGCACCGACATCGCCCTCCTGGCAGCAGTGGAGAAGGCCAGAAGCATTCTGGATACGGGAGGATCAGTGGCAGTGATCCTCCTGGACCTCAGTGCGGCCTTCGACACTGTAGACCACCCCACCCTAGTCCAACGACTGGAAGAAATTGGAGTAAAGGGTATAGCCCTGATGTGGCTAAAATCCTTCTTATCAGGACGCTCCTTCCAGGTTTGGGAGAACGACAGCCACTCACCCGTCATCACCCTCCGATGTGGAGTACCGCAGGGCTCGTCCTTGAGCCCTACGTTATTCAACGTATACATGGCTCCACTGGAGAAGAGGGTCAGTTCGTTCGGCGTGTCAATAATCAACTACGCCGACGACACCCAGTTGGTAGTAACCCTCTCACATCCCCATCACGCCCCCTCTGATCTTCACAGTTGCCTCTCCGAAGTCCACCGATGGATGAATCTTTCATCTCTAAAGCTGAATGGGTCAAAGACCGAGATACTCATGCTGGGCCACAAGGGGCCCTCCCTGCCACTTCATCTCTGGCCCAGCTGCTTGGGCGACCCTCCCGCACCCAAGGACGAGGTCAAAAGCCTAGGTGTGTGGATTGAGAAGGACATGAGCTTCAAAACTCAGGCAAAAAAAACAGCAGGGACATGCTTCGGTCTCCTCAGAGCCTGCAGGAATATCTTCCCTCTGCTCCCCGTAAACGCAAGGAAGCTCCTTATTCAGGGCCTAATTCTAGCGAGATTGGACTACTGTAACGCCATCTACCTGGGAGCTCCTGAAGCCACCCTTAACACGTTGCAGAAAGTCCAAAACGCCGCCGCCCGCCTACTCACGGGCACACCGGCAAGATCATCGGCCAAACCAGCTCTTAAGTCTCTGCACTGGCTCCCAATCAGAGAAAGGGTCGTTTTCAAGGCCCTCTGCTTGGCCCACAAAACCCTCAACAATAATGCCCCCCCCCCCTTCTCAAGGAACTCTTAATCCCCTACAAGGCGGAAAGAGACCTCCGGTCCAATGGAGAAAATCTTATCTCAGTCCCCAGAGTCAAAAAAGCCAAAACCGGTGGCCGTCGTTTTTCGGTCCACACGGCCAAACATTGGAATCGCTTACCACGAAGACTGAGGACAGAACCAAACTACCTCCAGTTCAGGAAATCCTTAAAGACTCCCCTCTTCCCACAAACATAATTTCGTTTAGACGGCTGAAAACCCCCTGGAGAAACAGGTCAGCGCTGGGATGCTCATCGAGTTACTACGCGCTTTATAAAACCATTAAATAAATAAATAAATCGTTATCATCTGACCAGATTATTTCACTGGCGACGAGTTGTTGTGAGGAGGACAACGCACAACATCCCGCCTAACGTTACCCAGCTCAAATAAATTTTTCTGAGGAAGGCATTTCACTATTGAAAAGACTCTGGCAAGTAGTTTAATTTCATATGAAACTTTTGAAAAATGAAAAAAAGAGAAGTTTAACTACACTCACCTTATTTCAGTGATATTAAAGGAACTTTTTTATTCGAAGGCAATTATTCAAGTGCCAAATTAATCGACGTCTGTGTGAGGATCTGCGCTGCACTGCTCGTTTTGTCTCTGTGGGGCGGAAACTGTCTAGTTTGCTCATGTGCTGAGGAGATTAGTAGTGTATTAAGGAAATAGTCAATACCAGCCCACGCGCAATTCGGTTAAGGGCTGTTTGACAGTACACTAATCACCTCAGGAGCACTAGAAGTCGGGGCAGTGTGGCACGCATTGCACGGTGGTCATCGTTGGAACACAGAGGTACTATTAGTCACTAACAGCCCACGGGTTCCCGTTGGAGCCGCAACGAGTGTCACGAGTGTCACCATGAAGGTGGAATAGGGCTTTACGCATCAGTGTGGACGTCATTTCGGCAAATTTGAGGTACTGTTTTTCCTGCCATTGGTCTTGATCGGAGATGCAACGTGCTATCAATTTAAGTAATTAAGGATTGTAGCATTTCCGTTTCGTGTTTAAAAATACTTTCTCTTGGAATATTCATTTTCCAACGAGGACATATGTTAAGGAATATCGGTGAGTGAAGTAATTTGTACTGGTATTCCTCGAAGCAGCGTATTAATGTGGATGTTAATGCAAGTTGTGTAATTTACGATCCCTACCCGGAACATTTGACCATGAAAAGCAGGCAATTACATTAAGAACTGTGTATCTACTTTTTAGAGATAAAAAAAAAAAAAGTTCAGTTCAACCATTCATAGAGAACTATTCTTTTGAGAGGGATCACTGAAATAATATCTACTACCAAAATATCGAGTTCCCAAAATATCGATGACAAAATATCGAGGGACATAATATCGACTTTCTATCTTCACTAAGGTAAGTACAAAAATATCGACTTTAAAATATCGAGTGCTAAAAATATAGACTGTCAAAATATCGATTTTTTTATGTCTTTAAAATAAGTTAAAACTATTATAATATTACATATATTTAATATAAACATTGTTAAAATTATTAAATAAATGTAACATTATTACATAATTAATGTACATTTAAAAATTAATAATAATAATACATATATATATATATAAATACATGTTATTAATAAAACATATAGAATATATTTACCGTGGCATAGCAAAAGGTTTAAATTTAATGTAACCACTCCAGTGGGTGCTACATTACAGAGATCATTGGAAAGCGTAGGGGTAAAAATTACTATTCCCACTCCAGTGGGTGCTACAGTAGAGAAAGCGTACGCCTGTACCCCAAAAACCCTAAACTGACCCTGAACCCTAAAAATATCCCTGTACCCCAAAAACCCAAAACTGACCCTGAACCCTAAAAATACCCCTTTACCAAAAAACCCAAAACTGACCCTGAACCCTAAAAATACCCCTTTACCCAAAACTGAAAACTGACCCTGAACCCTAAAAATACCCCTTTACCCAAAAACTGAAAACTGACCCTGAACCCTAAAAATACCCCTTTACCCAAAAACTGAAAACTGACCCTGAACCCTAAAAATACCCCTTTACCCAAAAACTGAAAACTGACCCTGAACCCTAAAAATACCCCTTTACCCAAAAACTGAAAACTGACCCTGAACCCTATAAACACACAACCCGCTACAGAAAAGAAATTTAAAAAAATTAATTATTTATCAATTATTTATTTTAAATTAATTACCAATTATATTTTAATTATTTACCAATTATTATTTAATTAACAATTACATTAAATTTACATAATTAATTAATTATAATTAAATTACTTCCCACCCTATTCCCCTATAAACACACAACCCGCTACAGAAAATAAATTACTAAAAATTAATTATTTATCAATTAATCATTTTTAATTAATTAACTATTATATTTTAATTAATTACCAATTATTATTTAAGTAACAATTACATTAAATTTACATAATTAATTATTTATAATTAAATTACTTCCCACCCTATTCCCCTATAAACCCACAACCCGCTACAGGTTTATATTACTCAAATATTATTAAATATTAATAACTTACCTTATTTTCGATATTTTTGTTGTCTATATTTTTTCTAGTCTATATTATGTCTAGTCTATATTTTTGATTCGATATTTTGGCTATTCTAGTCGATATTAGTCGATATTTTTGTTGTCTATATTTTGTCTAGTCTATATTTTGTCCAGTCTATATTTTTTACTCGATATTTTGTCCTATCGATATTTTAGACTCGATATTATGTCTGTTTACCTTTTGAGAGTACATACTTAAGTAACATTGTACCACTCGTTATTATAATTTTTATATTATCTGTAATATGGCAGCAGCTAGCATGAGCCAGCCCCCGCCTTTTGTTTCATAGGCTGGGGAACCTGTGATACCATTGAAAGATTGGAGGAAGGGATTTGAATCATATCTCATCACTATAGGCGCAAGTGGGTTTTAAGGAGTCAACACATACTTTTAATCAACCTCGGAGAAGACGGTAGGAAAGTCTTCCTGATTTAGAAGGAGAAGAGGTTGGGTTGGATGAAAGATGTGTATGATTACAGCATTAACAAATTAGAAATACATTTGCTGACAAAATAAAAGTTGTCTTGGGGAGACATATATTTTTTTTGCAGAGTTCAAGGGAAGGATGAGAAGGTAGGAAATTACATTGCCAGTGTAAGAGGGTTAGCGAATACTTGTGAATTCAACGAGCTTAAAGAGTCCTTGATTCGTGATCAGTTGGTGCGTTGTACCAATAATAAGAAAATACAGGAGAAGTTATTGGTGGGAAATCCTAAATTTAAAGAATGCCATTGACCTAGCGAAGAGTGTAAAGCATACAGCAGAATGTATTAAAGAAGTAAATGTGATGGCAGTGTAAATGAAGTTAGTGAAGAATTCAGAAACTTGTGTGCTATCAAAAATGTAAAAAGAAAAGAGATGTTAAAGGAGTTTACCAAGGAAAGAGTAAATTCAGAAAATGGACCTAAATGTTTCCGTTGTGGTAGTACGGGGCATTTAGCTAATAATGTGCATTGTCTGGCAAGAACAGCCACTTATAGAAATTGTAATCGGAAGGGACATTTTCCACATGCTTGCAAGGATATGTCAAATAGAACTGTACATGTCATTGATACCAGTGAAGAAATTGGAAGTAAATATGTTCAAGTATAGATGGGGATGAAAATTGTAAAGTGTATAAGATCGATTTTACCTAAACGTCGGATTGGGTTGGATGATCATAAAGTGGAAGTCTTTGTTGACTCATGTTCACCGTTCACGTTTATCAACAGTGAAACCTTTCATACCAACTTCAATGTAGGAGAGTTATGGTTATGTCTAGGAAAACCTGATGTATGCCCGATCGTATTTAACAAAGACCCCGTTCCTCTAGAAGGAGAGTTACAATGAGAATCACATTCAGAGATAGGTGTAGTGTTAGAAAAGTGTACAGAGCTAAGAATGGATCAAATCTTCTAGGATGTGCACATCAAAAATATTTACGGATGAAACTTGATCCTACAGCTGATGTTCCCGTCATGCTTGTTGAAAGAAATGTGTGTGGTTTGGAGCTTGTGGATGAGTTCTCAGAAGTATTCACAGATAAACTTTGTTTAAAGGAATATCAAAACAAAATTAAGTTAAAAGATGGTGCTAAGCCTGTGGCACATAAATGTAGGAATATACCTCTAATGATGAAGGAGCCTCTTAGACAGGAATTGGATAAATTGTTAAGTCATGAAGTCATTGAACTGGTAGAGTGTGCCGAATGGGTTGCACCCATAGTTATTACGTCCAAAGCCAATACCAAGAACATTAGGCTGTGCATTGACTTGAGGGAGTTAAACAACAATATTTGGATAGACAGATATCCATTGCTCAACATTAGTGAATTGTTGAGTCAAGTCAATAAGGCAGAGTTTTTTACTGTGATTGACTTATCACAAGAGTACCATCAAGTGAGGCTCCATCCTTCGAGTAAAGCATTAACTACCTTTATCACACTTTTTGGTGCATTTAGATTTTGTAGGATGCCTTTTGGGTTGGCCTCTGCTACTGCGGTTTTCCGAAGAGCTATGCAAAGTATCTTGGAAGGTATAGATCACGTTTTGTGTTTCCAAGATGATTTGTTAGTTTTTGGAAAAGATGAGGATGAGCACAATAAAACCTTCTACAGAGTATTGACTAGGTTAAGAGATGCTGGATTAACATTGAAAAAAGTAAAATGCCAAATTGATATTCACTCTGTCACCTACCTTGGGCATGCTATGTCCAGGGAAGGTATCAAACCTAAAGTAGAGTTAGGTGATGCCATTAAATTTGCGCCTGAGCCTAATAATAAGGAAGAAGTGAAGTCATTCCTTGGGCTGTCAGAATATTATTCAAAATGTATTAACAATTTTGCAGACATTACTTATCCTATGAGGAGTTTGTTAAAAAAAAGGAGCAAAGTTTGACTGGAACAAAGAATATACAGAAGCATTTGATAGATTGAAGTTTCACATTGCTGATGCGCCTTTTTTAGGGCAATTTGACACAAGTAAGCGAACTTTAATCACCACTGACGCAAGCACTAAAGGTATTGGAGCCACACTCAGCCAAATGGTAGAAGGGGAAGAAAGAATTGTGGCATTCGCGTCAAGAGCTTTAACAGAAGCTGAAACTCGCTACTCAGTTGTTGAAAGAGAAGCACTTGCATGCTTCTGGGCAGTAAAACATTTCCGGTTGTTCATCTGGGGAATACCTTTCACTATAAGGGCAGATCACAAGCCCTTAGTAAGTGCGTTCTCAGTAAAAAACATAGCAAGAACCACACCCAGGATTTCAAGGTTGTTCTTGGATTTTGAATTGTTTCGTTTTAAGATTATACACATACCTGGTCTATTAAATCAGACAGCAGATTGCCTGTCCAGGGATCACTGACATAATATCGAGGGACATAATATCGAGTACCAAAAATATCTGCGTCAAAATATCGACAGACAGAATATCGACTTTGTATCTACAAACAGGTAAGTACAAAAATATCGAGTAAAAAATATCGTTTACAATAATATAGTTAGTATCGACTTTATTAAAAAACAATGTTAAATTAAATTAAAATTAAAAATTATTTACTAAAATATACTTAAAAATATTTAAATTACCTTATAATAATTAAATAATTAATTTGTTATAAAACATTTTTTTTACAATAATATTTGTTAAAACATATATTTATCCAGTATTATGGGTGTCTTTCATAGATTCACATGCCTGAATCATTCCCCGTCGTCGAGACGGGAGCCTCCGGTACATAAAAAAGTAATGTCCTATAGACATACATAGAGAAAATAGGCCTAAGGGTCTCCCCTTAGCAGCCTTTCCTTGTCCTTATTCAAAAAGGACCAAACTCTCAGAGTCAGCCAATCAGCTCCGACCTCCCTCTAGAACCTTCCTGGGAGGAGCCTCAGTCCCTCAGATTTTCTACCGCACGTTGTGCTAGGGAGTCTCCAGCCTGAGCTCTCTTCAGGATTCCTTCAAAATCATCTGATTACCTTTGGAAGTGATTTCTTCACTCTACAATCTCATCAGGGATTACTTCAGTCCACATTGTCTGCAGTAAGTGTTTCTTTCCACTGCTTTTAACAATGTCTGACTCCCAGAAGAAAGCCCTTTTCAGGGCCTGCTCTTCATGTGGGAAGAAAAGGCTCCATGTGGAAGATAAGCATGACCTGTGCTTATACTGCCTTTATCCGGACCACGTCCCTGCAAGCTGCAAAATATGTAGGTCTTTCCCTAAAAAGACCGTAAGGGACAGAGAAGGTCGCCTTCTCATCTGGCTTGACAGGCTTAAGGATAGAGACAACCTGGAATCTTCAGTGGGTAGCGTCTCTAAAACCTCAGAAGTCTCTCAGAAGAGGCCAAGGGTAGTTTCACCTGGCCCCTCAGACACTCCTCCTAGGAAGGCACATAAGAAGTCTTCAGAGGCAAGATCTACGACATCTTCAGTGTCTGTCAAAGATTCCCAGACCTTTAAGAAGCCTGCTCAGTCATCTACCAGACATGCCCAGAGGACTACCTCAGTGACAACCACTGTGTCGACGACCACAGCGTCGTCACCTTCACCGTCGACGACGACAACTCCATCGTCGGCGTCAGCAGGTAGACCTATTTCCTCTGTTATACTGCTGAAATCGTCGTCGACGGCGAAGACCTTGTCGACGACGAAGACTACACCGTCGACGACGACGTCGTCCTTAAAGAGCACATCGTCGACGACTACACCGTTGACGATCCCGACGTCGAAGGCGTTGACGAGGGCATCGACGGCGAAGACGTCGACTACGAAGACATCGTCGACGAAGACGTTGACGGCGGGCTCGCCGTCGACGAGTGCACCGGCGACGACAACATCGACGTCGAGGTCATCGGCGACGACCAAGGTGCCGTCTACAGAGATACCGCCGACGAAGGCTTTACCGTCGACGAAGACGCCGTCGACGGAGGACTCGTCGACGACGATAGCCCTTACTGAAACATGGAAAAAATCCAAGCTAGTAGAGGTGTCGTCCCTCACGCTACCACCGTCGACGATGCCAACGATGACGACAGGAACTTCCAAATCAAGTTCCGCGTCTGGCAAGATTACCAAGCAACAAATTACACCGGAAACCACGTCTCCGAGCGAAGTGGAAATGCAGCCACCTCCAGAAATTTTTCTAAGTGAAGAATCTGAAGAGGAAGACCACATGGATCCATATCGGACCTTCATGTCAAATGCCAAAGCACAGACAAAGAACACGAGGAGTTCACTTACCAAGAACACTCCGTCCACACTAGTGTCCGCACGGAGGTCACCCCAATGGTGTGCCTACCGGTCTCTATTGTCAATGACTTGAAGCACCTTATACAAGATTACAAGCAACGCTTCCCGGAAGCGTCAACGACGGAAAGTGGCAATCAGACGCCTGCAGTAAATAACCCGGCATCAGCGTCACTCCCAAAACAGTCTCGACCTCCTCCTCAAACCCACCGTGAGAGAATCCAACCTCAGGTGGTAGTATCGTCAGACGAAGATGAAGACGAGGATGAATTGGAAGAAGGAGAGGTCCAGGAAGTACACTCTGCCCATGATGAGGAAGATGAGTATGTCGCATCTTCCCCAGCTTCACCTCAACAACGCCAAGCAGATTCGCCACCTGTGGACATTGGCGGCTTGCATAAAATTGTGGAAAGGGCGGCTAAACGATTCCATATGGTTATGGAATCGACGGAAACTGAATGCTTCCTACATGATTTCAAGGAGCAGACGCAGAAGTCAACGAAATCTATTCCGATCATAGAATTCCTATGGGAGCAAGGCAAGAAACTCATGCTGACACCCGCTTCTGTTCCTGCGGTGGTTCCACGCCTGGACAAAAAATACAAAGCCCCGCTTACGGCGGCGGCTTGCCTCAATGGACACCCTAAACCTGATTCGGTGGTCACACAGGCGGCCCAGAAGAACTCCCGCAACCCTTCCTTTCCTCTGTCGGCTCCTCCGGACAAAGAGGGCAGGAAGTTGGACACAATCGGAAAACGTTTCACGACAACATCGGCCATGACCATCAAGGTGGCCAACTCCATTGCCCTGTTGGGGCGTTACAATCGCCAACTCTGGGAGGACATAGCCCCATATTTGGCGGAACTGCCTGACACTGTCCAAAGTGAAGTCAAGGCTCTCCTTGTGGAGGGTCAAACCTCAGCAGCGGAAATAATTGACTGTGCTATTGACGCTGCCATGACCAGCTTTCGTCAACTTGCTGGAGCTGCAGTCCTGCGCCGTCAAGGATGGCTCAAAGCGACGTCGTTCCGACAGGAGGTACAATCAAAAGTGCTGGACATGCCCTTCGACGGCCAGCACCTTTTTGGGGGCAAGATCGATGAGGCACTGCAAACCATAAAGAAAGACACCGATACTGCCAGAGCACTGGGTACTTTGCAAACGCGGAACCAGTCCTTTCGAGGCAACAGATCCAGAGGTCAGTCCTCTTATCGAGGTTCCTATCAGAACAGGTCCTCGTATTCCTACAATAACAAAAATCAATACCAACACAAACAACAACAAGGGCGTCAATCTTCTTACGGAAGATCAAACTTCAGAGGCAAGAATCAAAAGAGGGGCACTGGCGGCCGCCAGTGACCCATTACTCCAGCCAGTCCAGCCACCCTATCCCTCATTACAAATTGGAGGAAAACTGACCCATTTCCTCACCAATTGGCAACACATCACCACGGACCGGTGGGTTCTCCAAATTATAAGATTCGGCCATTCCCTGGAATTCACCACCATTCCTTCCACAACACCTCCACGCAGACGGACACACAAACACCTACGCCTGCTTCTCCAGGAACTTTCTGTAATGCTGAAGAAGGGAGCAATCGAGCGAGTTCCAACGCCCCTAAAAGGGAAAGGCTTTTATTCCCACTTCTTTCTTGTACGCCAGAAGGAGAACAAATGGCGGCCCATTATGGATCTCCGGGCACTTAACGCTTTCCTACGGAGCCAGTCGTTTAGGATGGTGACGATTCAAGAAATACTGGGCATTCTAGAAAAAGGAGATTTCACGACATCCTTGGATCTCCAGGATGCCTACTACCACATCCCCATCCTCAAGTGTCACAGAAAATTCCTAAGGTTCGAGGTTGCAGGACAACATTATCAATTCAAGGTCCTGCCGTTCGGCCTCAAATCCGCGCCAAGGATTTTCACGAAGTGCCTGGCACCGGTGGCAGCTTTCCTGCGTCAAATGGGTCACCAAGTCTTCCCCTACCTAGACGACTGGCTGGTGAAAGCACCCTCGGCAAAAGGCGCAGCCGAATCCTACAGCTCCTGCACAAATCTTTTTCAGAGGCTAGGATTAACTCTCAATCTCAAGAAATCCTGCATTATCCCTTCAACAAAAATTACCTTCCTCGGGGCGACCTTGGACACGGAGTCCGCAAGAGCCTTCCCCTCCAAGGAAAGGACAGACAAGATATTATCTCTGGCCACGGCTGTGGCGGAAAGGAAGAACCTAAAAGTCAGGACCTCCTGGGCATGATGTCTTCCTGTATTCTCCTCATCTCTCACTGCAGACTCAGGGTGCGCCCGTTGCAGGAAGCTCTCGCGAGCCAATGGACTCAAAGTACTGGCTCTGTCAAGGACTTGGTAAGGATAACAACAAAAATATCCAGGAGTCTAGATTGGTGGAAGCACCGCAAAAATCTAACTGTGGGACTGCCATTTCTCCTTCCGGCAACACCTCAGGTGATCACCACGGACGCCTCCCTGGAAGGATGGGGCGCTGTCCTCCAGGACCTTCGGATCAGTGGCAAGTGGGACACTCAGGAAAAACAGCTCCATATAAACCTTTTGGAGCTGAGAGCCGTGTATCTGGCACTGCAGGCCTTTCTACCACGCATCCAGAACTCCCCGGTGCTCGTCAAAACGGACAACACCACGACGATGCACTATCTCAACAAACAGGGAGGAACGCGTTCGCTCACTCTTATCACGCGAATCGCAAAAGATCTGGAACTGGCTTGTCCTGCACGGGATCACGCTCAAAGCGGACTATGTACCAGGCAGAGACAATACCATCGCGGACTCCCTGAGCAGACAAAGATCCCTCTCCCACGAGTGGGAACTAAGCGACAACGCACTGACCCACATCTTCTCTCAATGGGGAGCCCCAAGAATCGACCTGTTTGCCACCAAGGGGAACGCCAAATGCCCAAACTACGCAAGCTGGCATCCCCAACAAGGGTCACTGGGAAATGCTTTTTCCATCGGTTGGTTCAGCGTGTTTGCGTACGCTTTTCCTCCGTTTCCGATGATCCCGAGGCTCCTCAGGAAGATGAAGGCGGAGCCCTGTACCCTGATCCTGATTGCCCCGTTCTGGCCGAGACAACACTGGTTCTCGGATCTGCTTTGACTCCATCAGGACACCGATTCGTCTACGACAACATCCGAACCTCCTGACGATGTCCAACGGGCAAGTCCAACACCCGAACCTGCAATCGCTCAAGTTATCGGCCTGGCTCCTGAGCACAGAGAGTTCTGTAGCCTGAATATCCCGCAGGAATGCAGAGGGGTATTGGCAAAAGCGAGAGCAGACAGTACCAACAAAACCTACTCTCTCAAATGGAAAAGATTCTGCATTTGGTGTTCAGCACAGGGCCTGCAACCACTGCAAGTCACACCTGAGCAAATATTGCCATACCTCCTACATTTGGCACAGTCAGGACTGGCACATGCATCCATAAAGGTTCACCTGGCAGCTATCTCATGGTTCACCAGAACTTTCACAGGACCTTCTCTGTGGTCCAGTAGATTAGTCAAACAATTCCTAAAGGGTCTTTATAGATCCTTCCCGAGGCCTCGGAAGGTTCCTCCAACGTGGCAACTCAATCTGGTCCTCAACCAACTCATGAGGCATCCTTTTGAGCCCATTCATCGAGCATCCATCAAGTACATTTCATGGAAAACAGCGCTCTTGCTCGCTTTAACATCTGCAAGGAGAGTGAGCGAGCTACAGGCTCTGTCCATTCAGGAACCATTTATGCAGTTCAGACAAGACAGGGTGGTGCTGAGACCGAACCCTAAATTCATACCAAAAGTGCCATCGGACTTTCATCTCAATGAACCGATAGTCCTTTGGTCTTTCTTTGCGAACCCTTCCACCGCAGCAGAAAGAGCCCTACATTCTTTAGATCTCAAGAGATGTCTGAAGTTCTACCTAGATAAAACTAAGACTTTCAGAAAATCTTCACAACTGTTTGTGGCATACAGCAGACCGAGAATGGGTCTGCCTCTCACGAAACAAAGCATCTCGAGGTGGATCTCCTCAGCGATTACATTCTGCCATGACAAGGCCGGACGGCCATTGAGCGATCAGGTTACTGCACATTCCACCAGGGCAATGTCAACATCAGCAGCACTGTTCGCTGGAGTGCCAATCTTGGACATATGCAGAGCGGCGACATGGAAGTCACTGCACACTTTCTCCAAACACTACTGCCTGGATCTCGAACTCCAGAATGATGCAGCAGTGGGCCAGGCGGTGCTTCGCCATCTCTTTCAGTGAGGTGAGCCTTCCTACATCCCGCCATCCAGGTATGCACATTCTCTGTTCTTGTAAGATTCTGCTTACGCTATTATTCCCATGTTATTTGATAATATGTATATTGTCTAACATGACTGCAGAGCAACTTTGCATCACAAATGTGCATATCTTATTGCTAACTACTCTGATTCAGGCATGTGAATCTATGAAAGACACCCATAATACTGGATAAGAAATGCGTTACTTACCTGTAACAGCAGTTATCCAGTATTGGTGTCTTTCATAGATTCACAAGCAACCCTCCCGCCTCCCCTGGAAGGACTCACATCCCTCTCTAACAATACTACGTCTACCTAGCTGGGTGCATACGAAAATCTGAGGGACTGAGGCTCCTCCCAGGAAGGTTCTAGAGGGAGGTCGGAGCTGATTGGCTGACTCTGAGAGTTTGGTCCTTTTTGCATAAGGAGAAGGAAAGGCTGCTAAGGGGAGACCTTTAGGCCTATTTTCTCTATGTATGTCTATAGGACATTACTTTTTTATGTACCGGAGGCTCCCGTCTCGATGACGGGGAATGGTTCAGGCATGTGAATCTATGAAAGACACCAATACTGGATAACTGCTGTTACAGGTAAGTAACGCATTTCATATATATATATATAGTAACATAATATAATTAAAATATATCCAATATTATTACCGTAGGATAGCGGAAGTATAAAATTACTATTCCCACTCCAGACAGTGCAACAGTAGATAGGACGTTGGATAGCCTAGAGGTAAAAATTACTATTCCCACTCCAGAGAGTGCAACAGTAGGGAAAGGGTTGGATAGCGTAAGGATAAAACTTACTATTCCCACTCCAGAGAGTGCAACAGTAGGGAAAGCGTTGGATAGCGTAGGGGTAAAAATTACTATTCCCACTTCAGAGAGTGCAACAGTAGGGAAAGGGTTGGATAGCGTAAGGATAAAACTTACTATTCCCACTCCAGAGAGTTCAACAGTAGGGAAAGCATTGGATAGCGTAGGGGTAAAAATTACTATTCCCACTCCAAAGAGTGCAACAGTAGAGAAAGCGTTGGATAGCGTAGGGGTAAAAATTACTATTCCCACTCCAGAGAGTGCAACAGTAGGGAAAGCGTTGGATAGCGTAGGGGGTAAAAATTACTATTCCCACTTCAGAGAGTGCAACAGTAGGGAAAGGGTTGGATAGCGTAGGAGTAAAACTTACTATTCCCACTCCAGAGAGTGCAACAGTAGGGATAGCGTTGGTTAGCGTAGCAGTAAAAATGACTATTCCCACTCCAGAGAGTGCAACAGTAGGGAAAGCGTTGGATAGCGTAGGGGTAAAAATTACTATTCCCACTCCAGAGAGTGCAACAGTAGGGAAAGCGTTGGATAGCGTAGGAGTAAAAATTACTATTCCCACTCCAGAGAGTGCAACAGTAGGGAAAGCGTTGGATAGCGTAGGGGTAAAATTTACTATTCCCACTCCAGAGAGTGCAACAGTAGGGAAAGCGTTGGATAGCGTAGAGGTAAAAATTACTTTTCCCACTCCAGTGAGTGCAACAGTAGAGAAAGTAGATACTTCATATATTATTTAAAAATCTATATATATTAATATCTATAAAAATTTAATTAAAAGTAATTACCACTTTAATATAATATAATAATTAATTAATTACAAGTACTAATTTAATTTAATCATTACAATTAATTTAATCTTTTTTTACACTAATTACAAATTAACAATTAATTAATTAGTAATTAAACAGTTACTTAACAATTAAAATCTAATAAATACACAAAATATATTAACATATGTAATTAGTTATAAATAAATTACTTCCCACCCTACTCCCCTATAAACCCACAACCCACTACAGAAATTAAATTAGTTAAATTAACATAATTATCAATTAATCAATTGAATAAAATTAATTGGCAATTAAAATGTAATTAATTACTAAATAAAAATTAATTATCAATTATTTATAAACAAATACCAATAAATAAATGTACATATTTAATTAATTATAATTAAATGAGACTACATAAATTAACATATTTAATTAATTATACTTAAATTACTTCCCACCCTACTCCCCTATAACCCCACAACCCGCTACAGAAATTAAATTAGTTAAATTAACATAATTATCAATTAATCAATTATATAAAATTAATTGGCAATTAAAATGTAAATAATTACTAAATAAAAATTAATTAACAATTAATTATAAACAAATACCAATAAATAAATGTACATATTTAATTAATTATAATTAAATTACTTCACACCCTATTTCCCTATAAACCCACAACCCGCCACAGAATTAAATTACGCAAAATTTAAATAACATTAAATTCATTAATTAAATTACATTATAAAATAAATACACTTTTAACACATAAAATACACTATAAAAAATTCGATAATATTAAAATTTCTATTTCTTACTTAACCTATATTATGTACTTCGATATTTTGACTATCTATATTTTAAAATTCGATATTACATTACTTTCCTTCAAAACGATATTTTTGATGTCTATATTCTGTCCTTTCGATATTCTGTCCAGTCTATAGTTTGTACTCAATATTATGTCCATTCGATATTTTGTAGTCGATATTTTGTTTGTTTACCCCTGTCCAGATTACCTTTGGAGAACAAAGAGACAGAAAACAATGTTGTGGATGAGTTTGTGGTGGCAGCCATTACAGCTCGCATAAATAAACAAGAATGGAATGAGAGTTTGAAAAGTGATCCTGTATTTCACAGAGTGAAGGAAATGGTGTCCAATGGGTGGCCTAATAAATGTTCTGATCTAAAAAATGGTGAGAATGGGTTTTGGGAGGTAAGAAACGAACTGCACTTCTACAAACAAAATCTTTACAGAGGAAATAAACTGGTACCATCAGAAGGTTTGAGAGAGGAAATTGTAACATTAGCACATGATGGTCATTTAGGATGCAGTCTTACCAAAAGTAAAATCTGCGTTTCATTACTGGTGGCTGTGAGAAGTTGGCCCGATATGCAGCGTTCGCTATTCTAGCGACCGCTATGTATCGTTCCAAACGACCCTTATGGTGATTGGTTGTAAGTCAACCTTAGACCAGCTATCCTAGTAGCGTGGATACGAGCAGTCTTCGGGCTAAACTCTAGAGGGCGTGTTAAGCCAGCTGTTATACCATCACATACCCCTTGAACCCCAAGTGAAAGGACACCACACAAGTGTTATGAAAATAAACAGAATATTTATTAAGAATCACAACAGCCCTGGACTCTTTATGAGGACAGGGTACTAAGCACAAACCAAAACTCTTAGGAAAATACTTCAAGTGCACAATTAAAACAAGTGTCCGAGGACACGGAAAGTTTAGTGGTCTCGGGCGGACCCGATAAGGCAAGTCGGAAGCGAGGGACTCGGGACCCTAGAGTAAGGAGGCTATGCAGGCACCGAAATGCCGAAGTTACCTAGCCACAAGGGCTGCGGCTGCACAAGTCTTACAGGCGTCGGGGTCTTCGCTGACGAGCCAGGAGCCGGAAGAAAAGGAGTTGCTGGCCGGCGACCAGTGATGAATAGTTCGTAGAGATCCAAGCCTGGATCAGAGATCGTTGATCCTGAAAGCAGAGGGGACCAAGTTCGTACTACTAGCCAGTAGTCAGAGGGTACCAGGAAGGCACCGGTTGGCCGTCACCTCGACTAGGTGAGTGGGCGACGCTAGGCTCTGCAGTCTCACGGACCAGGAGGCGTTGTCGGCGACCAGGATGGAGGTGCGAGCTGTCCCACGAAGGTTGATGCTGTCGGTGTCGCTGGGCCCAGGATTGGGGCAACAAGCCTTGGCAGATTTCAGGGCCACGTGGTGGGCCTAATATGGCGTCTTGAGTGGACCAGGAGGGTCCGGGGTGCTTCTCTCAAAGATGGAAGCAAAGGCAAGTCTGGAGCAACCAGACCAGCAGCGTTGGTTGTCGGATGTCGTCAAAGAAGGGCACAAGCCAGCGGCTAGTGACCAGACAACGTGCTGAGCAGCGAGCAGAAGGGCCCCACGCAGATCGTGGAGATGCACTTCGGTGCTGGAGCAGCTCAGGGTCGGGGCTTCTCGGACCCCAGAGCACTCACCAGAGAATTACTTCGATGGTCGTGCTGATTAAGAAAGCGTGCAGGTTTTGATGATGGCCGGTCCCTCGAGGTCTCGTCGCACCCACAGATCACAGCTGAGCTGATGACGTGGGTAGAGGTCGGAGGTGCCAGGGAAGCCGGTTCTCGTCGAGCTGGGCCGTCGGATTCCTGAGGAAGGACTTGCAGCAAACCGCAGAGTTCTTAGATGGTGCCTGCGGATGCAGGGTGACTACTCCTTAGTCACAAGGGAGAAATCTTGAGAAGAGTCTCGAATGTCCTTTCGTAGAAAGTAGTTCTTGATTCAAAGATGATCTAAATTGGAAGGGTCCCCGCTCCGGCCTTTATCCTAAAGAAAGGGGTGGGTACATGACTAGGTCCTGCCCTAAGGGTGGGACCAGGAAGGGGGGTAGTTACACCCCTCTCCCCTGCCGGACTTTCCCCAGGCCAGGGGCTGGCGCCCCTGGAACTGGTTCTGACCGGCAGATGCGTAGTGAGCACCGGGGTGCCACTCCGCAGTCACCTTCTCGCAAAGCTCTACCTACCCAGAATACACAAACCCTGTCTGGGACGGTGCGAACACCGCCCTTGACAGGAAACCCTTTGTCCAAGCTCTCCTCGCTGGAAGGACTCCAGCAGCAGGAGGTCAGACTCGTGTCTGTGGTGGCAGCATCCATTTTGTGGAGCTGAGGCTTTAGTTAACTTTAACCGGGGTTCACAGTTACGTACATGTCGTGTCCCTCGAGAAGGGCGGAATGCTAACCTCGTCGCCAGAATTGGTGAGGGGGCAGTATCCCGATTCGTATGACACCTTACTCGACATGTCTTGATAACGCGATACCGAAGTTACCGATATGGTACGCGTTATCATGGAACAGCCATTGGGTCTTGGTTCCGCAAGCTGCAACCGGGCTCGGCTCGGGCCAGAACCCAATTCACACGATTCCAAGCACTCTGCCTTCAGGATTGTCAAGGCCTGCCATAGGAGTGACTGATAGGAACTCGGGTGTCCATTGTACGGTTAGATATAGGGCTACTATACGTAAAGCAACGAGCGGGTACGCTACGTTGCCCCAGCTGTCGTGCAGCCAGTTGTGTCAGATTTAGATGGCCATCCAGGGGTGGCATAATACATGCTTCAGCCCCTGGTAGGCCCTGGGTACACCGATGCCCTGAGTTACAGGGTCTGACAGGGTGGCCCAGTTCCAATTGGGTAATGCACCTAAGGTACACGCATCAATTTAGAGAGAGAACAGCTAGGCTGTGGGTCTGATTAGCAGGCCCACAACCCGAGAAAGTCGTAAAGCAGTGAAACAAAAGCAAAAAAGTCCGGGTGATCATAGGATTGCAGACCCTACTCTCCTACAGTGGCCAAGTATGGATACAATGGTTGAGAGAAATATTAGACTATACCTACATTGTGCAACAAGTGATAAAAGTAAAAGAGTTAGCAAGGGCCCTATTTTGGTTGTAGAGGTTCCATCTACTCCATGGAATAAGCTAGACATTGACATTATTGGCCCAGTTAATGTGGAGGGATTAGAAGGAAGATTCATACTTACTTTAGTAGACTACCACTCCAAATGGGTAATCATTAAGTTAGTTGACAATGTCATCACACGTACAGTTATTTCAAAGCTTGTCTGCTTAATTGTCGCTCCCTCCCCTGACACGCAGACGATATCTGGCTTTATCTGACATCTCATGCCTGGGACCTGATATTCCTGACTGAGACTTGGGTCAAGTATACTTCAAAACCAGGTATAAGCCTGGTAATCCCTCCGGAGTATAGATTTGCAGGGATAAATCGTTCAGGCGACAAAGCAGGAGGCGGAATTGCTGTCATTCTTCGTTCACATTGGACTCTTACGTCCAGAAAGCTAGAAAACATTGGCCCTATTGAGGCCATGTATTTTAGTATTTCTGATCGAAGACACCTGATCGCGGCGGGGGTGCCGGTATATAACCTCCCCCGGCACACCTCCTTTTCACCTCTCAGAGGTTTTAGCAATTATTGCAGATCTCGCGCTGAAGCACCCGCACTGTATTATTCTGGGAGATTTCAATCTTCATATAGATGACACCACATGCGCAAAAGCCTGCTCCTTGGTAGATACCATGGAAGGCATAAATTTCGATGAGAAAGTCCGTGGCCCCACCCATCAGGCGGGCCATACCTTGGACCACATATTTACTAATTTGTCAGGCCTATCTTCCTCGCCTCCACTTCCCCTCACCTGGTCTGATCACTATCTAATTCCTTTCAGCCAGACCTTCCCCCGGACGCCTATCCTTCCCTCTAAGGCGGGTGACCTGGGCAGGAAATGGTACAAAGTTACCCGTGAGGCCCTTCAGCATTCTCCTGCTTAGGTGAACGGGCTGCCCTCAGATGATTTGAATACTATGGTAACTAAATTTAATGAACAACTATATTCAGCTATAGACACCATTGCCCCTTTGCAATCTTTGTCCTCGGCACGTGGCCAGCCTACTGCACCCTGGTTTTCTCAAGCGTTACGGGAAGGGAGGAGTGGATGCAAGAAGCTTGAACGCCGCTGGCGAGTCTCGATGACCCCCTTGCCAAAGCCACCTATAGAGTAGTGCTAAAACAATTTCATAATCTCAAACGGGCTACGATGAAAGACTTTTTTACGAATAAAATTAAGGCAGCAGAGAACTCCGCGAAATCCTTGTTTTCAATTATCAAGGCATTCACTAACCCTGCGACAGATGCCAGCAAGATCGAACCCAGTCAAGACCTTTGCGACGGCCTGTCCGATTTTTTTCATAACAATATCATTGACATCTTTACTTGCTTTAAACAACCTGTCTGAAGGTCGCACAGCCCTGCTCATGATACTTCCATCTCACAGGGCAAATTGTTATCTAGTTTTGAACCAGTATCTTTGGACACTGCTCTGCTGAAAATGCGACAATGCAGATCTGGCTATCCATTAGACTCAGTTCCGGCCCAGATCTTCACCATTCTTGCACCTGTAATCACAGCTCCTCTAGTTTCTGTTTGGAACTTTTCCTTATCCTCAGGTCAGTTCCCTAAGGCATGGAAGCAGGCCATGCTGCTGCCCATTTTGAAGGAAGCTGAGGCTGACCCAGCTGTTTTTAGTAATTACCGGCCCATCTCACTCCTCCCAAAACCTGCCAAGATACTGAAAAAAGTTGTCCAGGAACAACTAGCCACCTACTTGGAATCGTTTCGTGCCGGATATAGTACGGAAACTGCCTTACTGGAAGTCTCTGAGACTATTCGTGAGAGTGTGGACAGAGGCGAAGTGGCCATGTTGGTGCTCCTCGATCTGTCCGCAGCGTTAGATACTGTCTCACACTCCATCTTGCTGGACAGATTACACAGCCTAGGGATTAGAGGCACTTCCCTTGCTTGGATAAGATCATTCTTGTCGGGAAGAACACAGCAGGTCTGGTGTCGACCTTTCGTCTCCAAAGAAAAAAAACCTTGAGTTGTGGAGTACCCCAAGGATCGGCTCTCAGTCCCCTTTTTTTAATGTTTATCTGGCACCACTTGCCGAGGTAATAGAAGAGTATGGGGTCAGAGTGGTCTCGCACGCTGATGATACTGAGCTGATCTTCTCGTTCAATGATCATTATGACAAAGGCCTCTTCAATTTTAGACAATGCCTCACTAAGATTGTATCCTGGATGACAGACAATACCCTTAAGTTAAATACTGATAAGACAGAAGTGCTGTTTTTTAATCAAAAGGCCCCACTGCTGCCATCCATGTGGTGGCCGGCTGAGCTCAATCCCCCCCCCCCATCCCAGTGGTTTCAGCTTGAAATCCGGGCTTTGTAGTTGACAAAGAATTGTCCTGCAAAGCCCAAATTAAAAAAGCCACCTCCACCTGCTTCTGCAAGCTGCGCATGATTGATAAAATCGTTCCTTATCTCCCCCTTGATTCGCGCAGGACGGTTGTCCACGCCCTCATTACCTCCCACCTGGATTATTCCAACAGCCTCTATGTGGTTGCCCCAGCCTATCTCATTCATCATTTACAGATTATACAGAATGCAGCCGCTAGGCTAATCTGCAACATCCCGTCATAGCACCACACCTCAGAGACGTCATCAACTGCTCCCTCAACTCCGCCACCTTCCCGGAAAGCTGGAAACATGCCGAACTCCGCGCCCTTCTGAAAAAACCCACAGCTGACCCCACCGAACTCAAAAACTACCGCCCCATCTCGCTCCTTCCATTCCCGGACAAAGTCATCGAGAAAGCTGTCAACAACCAGCTCGCCGCCTTCCTCGAAACCAACAAATCCCTCGACTCCTCACAGTCCGGCTTCCGAGCCAAACACAGCACTGAGACCGCACTCATCGCAGCAACAGACGACATTCGAACTCTACTGGACAATGGAGACACAGTCGCCCTCATCCTCCTCGACCTCTCCGCAGCCTTCGACACAGTTTGTAATAGCACCTTAATACAACGCCTCAGAAACATCGGAATCCAAGGAAAAGCACTGGAATGGATCACCTCGTTCCTTGCCGGAAGAACTCAGAGAGTCCGCCTTCCACCATACAAATCAGAAGCCACCAAAGTCATCTGCGGCGTGCCACAAGGATCTTCACTCAGCCCCACCCTCTTCAACGTATACATGAGCCCCCTCGCGGCCATCGCACGCCAACACAACCTCAACATCATCTCCTACGCTGATGACACTCAACTGATACTATCACTCACCAAAGACCCTAACACCGCCAAAACCAACCTACATGAAGGAATGAAAGAAGTAGCCGAGTGGATGAAGCACAGCCGTCTAAAACTGAACTCAGACAAAACAGAAGTCCTTATCCTAGGTACCTCCCCCTCCGCCTGGGATGACTCTTGGTGGCCTGAGGCCCTTGGAAAAGCACCCATCCCAACGAACCACGCACGGAACTTAGATGTCATCCTGGACTCCTCACTCTCTATGAACAGACAAGTCAACGCCGTCTCATCATCTTGCTTCAATATTCTTCGCATGCTCAAAAAAACATTTCGCTGGATCCCCACCGAAACTAGAAAAAACGGTCACCCACGCACTGGTCACGAGCCGCCTGGACTACGGAAACACCCTATACGCCGGTTCCACCGCAAAACTCCAGAAAAAACTCCAACGCATCCAGAACGCTTCAGCCAGACTCATACTAGACATCCCACGTAAAGACCCCATCTCTGGCCACCTGAAAAACCTCCACTGGCTCCACGTTAACAAGAGGATTACTTTCCGCCTCCTAACCCACGCACACAAAGCACTTTACGAACTTGGACCCGAATGCCTCAACTCACGACTTTCCTTCTACACCCCCTCCCGCCAGCTACGATCCTCCAACCAAGCCCTTGCAACTGTACCTCGCATCAACAAAACCACCATGGGAGGCAGATCCTTCTCCTACCTGGCAGCTAAAACCTGGAACTCACTTCCCACTCACCTTCGCCTCACTCAGAACCACCTAACATTCAGAAAGCAACTTAAAACCTGGATATTCGACAAGTAATTCCCCACCCTTCCTCAAGCGCCTTGAGACCCTCTGGGTATGTAGCGAGCTATATAAATCACTTGACTTGACTTGAAGAGACTTCACTGGCTCCCGGTCGCCTCCTGCATCCAGTTCAAGGCCCTGGTCCTGTCTTTCAGGGCACTGAATGGCAGGGGACCCGGGTATCTCCGACGTAGGCTCGAATTGGTGCACTCAAGTCGCACTCTTAGATCTAACCACCTCCGCCTGATGCTCCCCCCAGGTTCCAGCGCCATAGGAAAGACGGCAGAGCCTTTGTGGTGGTTACAGCAAGGCTCTGGAATAGTATGCCCCTTAGTCTTCGTTTTATTGACTAAGAGTCGCTATTTAGACGCAGCTTAAAGACTTGGCTGTTTTCTAACCTCTAGTTTTTTTTAATGCTCGCGATGTTTCAGTTGTCCACAGCGTCAGGACGAGCTTGTCGGGGATTGCCGCCCTCTTAATAAATTTCTAAATATAAATAATATTCATCCCTACAGGAGGTATTCCGCAGTGAAGAGATACCCCAGATTATAGTTACAGACAATAGTGTTCACTTTGTATCCCCACTCATGAAGGATTTCTTACACAGATTCCCTGTCACTCATTTGCAAACTGCATTGTATTGCCAGAGAGCAAATGGACTTGTCAAATGGATCAATCGCATGATCAAAGATTGCATCCAGCTCAATGTAAGCAATGGAACTAATGCAAAAAAAAAACTCTGGATAAAATGATCTGGTGTTACCTGGTAGCCCCTCATTCACTCACTGGTGTTTCACTGTTCAAATCCCTCAAAGGAAGGGAACCAGGTACTAAATTTAGTCCCATGTGGTTAGTTGGGAGCAAGATGGAAGAGGTTGATTGGGGAAGAATTATGGAAAGAGTACATGAATCCCAAATAAAATATGTAGAAAAGTACACTTGTACAATACAAAGACCTGTAAAATGTTGGGAGGAAGGAGATGTTGTAAGAGGTAAGTTACCTAGACCGGTGCATTCAGGTTGCTCGACATTTTCTGACAGAAAAGGGATATATAAAGTTTTCAAAAATGTTGTACTACTCAATGATGGTCAAACATGGAGCATCAACAGAATTGTCAAAGACAACAGCGAAGGTGTACTTGGTACCTCTTGTACACAGGAAGACAATGTAAAGATTAGAAATGGTACTCAACATGTAAGGGAGTCTTTAATAAATGCTCGTCACAAACCATTATGGCATAATGACTATGATATGCATTGATGTGTTTATTTTTTGTCTTCTTTTTCTTCTTCCTTTTTATCCCTAGGGAAGGAGATGTGTTGTATCTCACCTTCTATTTTGGCTTCACCTTTTGGTTCCTCCCTACACCCCTCTGTTTCTGCCTGGTTGTAAGTTCCTAGAATGTTGGGAGCGTTCTATTGTGCACTCCCTGCTGCCAACTGTATTCTGTTTCTCTGAGTGGGTTATGGATGTCCTTGTTAACCCATGCTGAATAAGGCTTTTGAAGATCGTTATCATCTGACTAGATTATTTCAGAAACGTCTGTCCAAGCCACACTTAACTCATCCCAAGTGTCCGGTACGGCTTCTAAAGGTAGCTGTAATCTGCTGAGACAATCAGCTACCTGATTCTTGATTCCGGGTATATAACTCACAGAGTACCTGTGATCAAGTAACCTGACAGAAATTCTCGCAAACCTTTGCGTGGCTTTCAGCAACCCTTCGGAAGATAAAACCTTGATTAAAGGTTTGTGATCTCATCTTACTTTAACATGGACATCCCAAATACAATTCCTTAAATGCTCCAACCCCCACACTACAGCAAGGGTCTCTTTTTCGATAACAGAATAGCATTCTTCTGCTGGAGCTAAAGCTCTTGAGGAACAGGCAACTGTGTCTTTGTTCCCATTAACATTTTTTTGCATTACCACAGCTCCCAAACCCTTGCTGCTTGCATCAGTAGTAAGTATGCATGCAAGCTTCGAATCAAACCCAACCAACGTTTTAGCTACACACAATTTGTTTTTTAGCTTGTCGAACTCAGTTTACATTTCTTCTTTCCACACAAAAGCAGATTTATTCTTTAGAAGGTGCCGTAGACTGTGTGTCTTCTCTGAAAAATTCTGAATTAACTTACCCCAAAATTCTATGATTCTCAAACTGCAATTCATCTTTGTTTTGGGAGGAGGTGTATTCTTTATCGCACTGAGCAATTTTGTTTTAGATCTTATCTCTTCATCTGAGATTTCATGACCTGGGTAATCTAGGGACTGAACACCAAATTTGCACTTTGAAATCTCAGCAGTAAGACCATTATCCCGTAACTTCCCAAGAATGTCACACGGTATAGAGACAAAATATTGAATTTTAATTATCGACTAGACATAATATTGAGTAAAAAATATAGAATAGACAAAATATCGACTAGACATAATATAGACTACCAAAATATCGACTAGAAAATTTTAATATCGAATTGAATGGACATAATATAGAATCAAAAATATAGAATGGAAATAATATCGACTAGACATAATATAGACAACAAAAATATCGAATTTAAGGTAAGTTAATATACATTTTTAATTTTTGTGTAATATAATTCTGTAGTGGGTTGTGGGTTTATAGGGGAATAGGGTGGGAAGTAATTTAATTATAATTAATTAAATGTTATTTTATTTATTGGTATTTATTTAGAATTAATTGTTAATTATTAATTTGTAATTAATTAAAATATGATTGGAAATTAATTTTAATTGATTCATTGATAAATATGTTAATTTTAGTAATTTATTTTCTGTAGCGGGTTGTGGGTTTATAGGGGAATAGGGTGGGAAGTAATTTAATTATAATTAATTAAATATGTTAATTTATTTATTGGTATTTATTTAGAATGAATTGTTAATTAATTATAAAATGGCAATTAATTAAAATATAATTGGAAATTAATTTTAATTGATTGATAAATATGTTAATTTTAGTAATTTATTTTCTGTAGCGGGTTGTGGGTTTATAGGGGAATAGGGTGGGAAGTAATTTAATTATCATTAATTAAATATGTTTTATTTATTGGTATTTATTTAGAATTAATTGTTAATTAATTATGAATTGGTAATTCATTAAAATATAATTGGAAATTAATTTTAATTGATTCATTGATAAATATGTTAATTTTAGTAATTTATTTTCTGTTGTGGGTTTATAGGGGAATAGGGTGGGAAGTAATTTAATTATAATAATTAAATATGTTAATTTATTTATTGGTATTTATTTAGAATTAATTATAAAATGGCAATTAATTAAAATGTAATTGGAAATTAATTTTAATTGATTAATTGATAAATATGTTAATTTTAGTAATTTATTTTCTGTAGCGGGTTGTGGGTTTATAGGGGAACAGGGTGGGAAGCAATTTAATTATAATTAATTAAATATGTTAATTTATTTCTTGGTTTTTATTTAGAATTGTTAATTAGTCAGTCAGTCAGTCAATTTATCTTTATTCGATTATTAAAAATCATAAAAGAACGAGCTTGAATACATAGCAATTCATCAGAGCACAGGTTCATACATAATTTTACAAATAATCAACATATTTAAAAAAACATTTAAAATCACAATATACAAACGAGACATATAAAAATATTAAAAAGTATTAAAAAGAGACCCTCCGAAAAACAAAAAATAAATTTAAAAGGGGAAGTCATTATTCAATGTTCAGTAAGGTGCCTAACTCTAGTACGGTTCTTATTTATCCGTGCTCCAGCAACTAAGAAGCTAGCCACGTGGAAGGCTACTTTTGCATTAGGAAGGAGTTGCAAAAACATCAGAGCTGGTTTAACCTGAATAAAACCTTGGTTACGCAGGATTGGAAGCAAATATTTTTTTCTGATATCAATGTAATGTTCACAAAACATAATAAAGTGTGTCGTGTCCTGAGTAGAAAAGTGGTCACAGTCACATGGTTCAGCATCAACAGGTCTGCTCCAAGTTTTATAATTGCCTAAGATAAGATGGATCAGATCAAAACGAAATCTCGTTAAAAGGAAACGATGGTATGGTTTAGTTACCAGGAAAAGGTATGGTTCCATTCCTGGGCCAGATATCAACATACAATGTTTCCTTACCGTGGATTTTCTTAGCTCTATAGCTTCCCTCTCCAGAACATATAACTCAGTCAGGGTATTTTTTACTGTTTTGAGATCATCCTGACTTATTAGGTCTGGGGAAGAAAAAAGCTCCGGGCGTCCGGCAAGAGTCAACTGCGTTTGTACAAATTTTATCCACGGAATATGTAAGGCTCTATCCAGGGCTAAACAATCTTTTAAAATAATATGATTTAATGTAAGCTCCTGGTTGAGCCAGGTATTTATCCATCCAATAACAGGGGCTAATTTTAAAGAGTCCATTATGTAGCCCAAACCTAGCTCTGCATGTAATGCGTAAGTGGGAGTCGATTGGGGGACTGAAAGCAGGGATCTCAGAAATTTATTTTCTACTTTCTGGATTTTATCGTGACTGGTATACCCCCAAATAGCAGAGCCATACTGGGCAATGGACACACATTTTGCTTTGTAGACTTTGATAATGCTTTCCATGGGACGGGCACCTAATTTCTTAGCAAAACCAAGCAACCCTGTAGCCGCTCTAGCAACAGTGTTGCTTTTGACGGAGTGCTGGGGGCCCCAAGTGCCCTTTTCATCAAAGGTCACACCTAAATATGGGAAAGATGGGACTCTCCTAACCTCTTTCCCTGTACAGAAAAATGTTTTTGTCTTTCTTTTCCTACCTGCGACTCCTGCAATCATCACGTGGGATTTCTCTGTGTTAGTTTTCATGTCCAACGAGGTCATGAAATCTCCAAAGGATGAGAGGAGTTTATTCAGGGCCACTCCGGAGCGTGCTAGTAGGACTGCATCGTCCGCGTACAGGAGGACGGGTAACTTTGTCTCGCCTGCACGCGGAATGTCGATGTGAGATGTGGCCATGACTTTCCCCAAATCGTTTATATAAAGAGTGAAGAGGAGGGGGGTAAGGATACACCCTTGCCTAACCCCCGTCTCCGAGTTGAAATGGCAAGTGCATCTTCCTTCCCTAGTCACTCTGACCGATGTCTTAAGCTGCCTGTGTAGTTCCGCTAAGTATTCAACCAAAGGGGGGTCAATGCCCATGGCCAAAAGGATCCTCCACAGCTTATCCCTGTTGACCAGGTCAAAAGCTGATGAGAGGTCCATAAAGGCCATGTACAGGGAGCCCCCCTTGGCGATTACGTATTTATTTAGAATTAGTTCCAGGTTTAGGCATTGGTCTATAGTACCCCTTTTTGCTCTGAAGCCATATTGTGCATTTGATAGAATGCCCTTCCCCTCTATGAGCTGGGTCAGTCTTCCTAAAAGGACTCTCCCCAAGATTTTAACGCTTGAGTCTATAAGGGAAATTGGCCTATAACAGGCCGGACCTGTCCTTTGTCCTTTTTTAAAAATAGGTACTATAGTAGACTTTGTCCAGCTAATAGGAAAAATGAGGTCCCTAGTAACGTTAAAAATATTTGTAAGAATCTTGGTACTAAATTCTGGAGCACTTTTGAAAAAATCTGCAGGGACCCCATCGGGCCCTGGTGCCTTTTTACAGAGTGTATCATTAATTACTTTCTTGACCTCCTCTGGGGTAAAGGGAGAGATTGTAGTCGTTGGTTGCGGGGGTGACGTCTCACAATCTGAGGGGGTGTCAGGGCGGCTATAGATATTACTAAAGTGTGTCACCCATTGATCGTCTGGTATAATGCAGTCTGCTCTCTGATTATCTTTTCCCACGAAATATGGGTGATTTATGATTGCCCAAAATTTGGCACTATCTCGTTGGGTTTCGGGCAATAATAATTCACTCCAGGCCTCGGTTTTTATCTCGAGTTTCCTCACCCTGATAGCGTGATTGTATTGCTTCCTCAGCAACGCTATCTGTACTTTGTCTCTTGGTTTGTTTTTTAAAGCCTTTAAGAGAATTGAGTGAGCCTTGGAGCAGTTTGAGTCGAACCATCTGGGGCCCCTGATCCTATTTGCCTTTGTCTTTACGGTTAGGTCGAAGTTAACCTGACGGCAGATGGCGTCAAAAGCCTCAATCATGTTGGCACCAGAGTTCTTATTATCCAGACAAATTGCAACCTCCCCCTCTACTTTTGCCAGGGTTTCCTGTAAAAAGGCTATAGGGGTCACTTGATCCCACTTCAGTCTTCGGTTCTGATCTTTTAAGACTAAATCTATAGCACATAAAGTATCGGCCTTTCTTTTTCCCAGGACTCCTTGAGATATAATCTCTAAAATCACAGGATTGTGATCACTAAAAACTGTAGTTTCTACCTTATAGTTAATGGCTTCAGGTAGAAGACTGGAAGATAAAAAGATATAGTCTATAATTGTGCCCGTATTATTGCCAACGTATGTCGGTAACCTCGGGCCTATAGGACAACAGGATGACTCATACAGGTTAAAAGTGGCTAAGAGCAATTCCAACATCTGTCCACGTGATGTGTGTTCAAAATGTGGTGGAGAGGAATAAAAGGAAAAATCCTCTTGTTCCACAAGGCAATCCGCTTGGCAAGGATGGATGTTGAAATCTCCCATGAGGATCACCTCTTACCCATAGGTACTATTCTCACTGTGGGTAGACAGGAATTCTATTGTAATGAAAGATGATGCGTAGTCAGGGTCTTGTAGTCCATCAAGTATATTTATTCACAAGTACAGGAAGATGGTAAGTCCAGTTAATACCACAGTAATAGCCTAAGTGATTGCCCCACCAGGAGCAGCCTCCTGGCTGCTCAGCCCATCCAGACCAACTGACTCTCACCACATACAAACACACTCCAACATTCCGCATGACCTCATCACACGCTGAGCAGCAAAGCAGAGAGACACCATAGAGGGAGTGCAACAAGTAGAGTAAGACTACAACACATCTCCCCCATTATAATAATGGAAAACAAAGAGAGAGTGTGAAGCTGTTGGACACACGTGAAGCAAAAGAAGGAATAACAGTCAAACGTAAGGTAATAGTGTAGTGGAACAAAGTAGTGTAGCGGAACAACAAAAGAGAGGAAAGAAAGATGCATGAAATAAAACATACCACACAACTCATCCTACCCCTTGATAACGCACATACCACACATCCTACCCCCTTACTCAAAAATGCATAGAGATGGTAAAACGCACAAGGCAGAAAAGAGGATGCACTACAGAAACATATAATACACCCTACGCTCTGGAAAATAAGGAAAACAAGGAATGAAAGTCAAAAGGATACAATCAAAAAACAACATACTGCGTTTCTAAAAACAACTCACAACACAGTGAACCAAAAACGTCACATGACAGGTCCAACACCCATAAAAAAGGTAACAGTAAAACCAAAACTGTTAAATTATGGGTACTTAAAACTCAAGGCAAACGTGACATAGGTCACCCTAAAGCAAAGCAAACATGCCATGCCAACTGCAAAAGAAAAACAACCCAAACAAAAACACAGCGAGCTACATCAGCCCAAAGGCAACCCTCCCTGGGCACTCCTTCACCCGAAGGACAACAAAATAAGGGAAGAAACAATCCCAAGTTAGTCAAAATTTTGGGAATTACAACACCCAAAGGAGAACAAAATAATGAAAAACGCCATGCCCATGGCAAACATCTGATAGGTTTCTTTAGACCTAGAGCAAACAGACAAAATAATGGAAAACGCCATTCCCATGGCAAACATCAGATAGGTTTCTTTAGACCTAGAGCAAACAGATTTTGGGAAACTGAAACCCAAGGAAAACAAAATGTGGATACTAAAGACCCACGACAAGCTAAAATAAGGAAGATCTTAAAACACAAGACACTCACGCACAACTGTAACAAGGGACACACCACCAGAGTCAAGGAAAACCACACATACTCATCAACAACACCCCAGAAAACAAGAGACAAAAATACAAATGACCAGCAAAAATAAAAATGTCTCATGCTCCGGTGAGCTGTTTCAAGAAAAGAATGTTTTAAATAAAGGAAGATTCGCGACGTCTTCCGTAAGACAACATTATTCAGACAAAACACACTTCAAGGTTACAAGCAAATCAACCACAGTAACATGCCCTCAATACAAAGTTGTGAATATGCAAATGCAAAACAAGGTAAAATTAACAAAACAAACTAAAACAATAAACGTGGTCACCGTAGTCTAGGTAGATGAGCGATACCTCACCCGAAAATCCAGTCAATAATCCTTCAACCATAGTCCAAAAGTTGGAGGTAACATCCAGCGTAAGTAGAGAATTGCGCCACAAAAATTGCGCCACAAACAGCACCATCAACAGGAGTGGTTGAACGTAGAATCACCATGAAATCCTCATTTGCGCATGTAAATCCAGATTTGCGCATGTAAAACCAGGTTTGCCACAACTATAATAAAGTTAGCCTTCACGTAAATGAGATGTTGGCAAAAGTAAATATCACTCCCCTGCGATGTATCTGCTAGTCGAACTTGGAGGTGAAACGTCGTGAAACTCAGGATAACAAAGGGATTCATCCCAATGTCCCAAAATGGCCGCCACAGCGTCGTTCGGCGTCGCTTTCTAGGGAAAATAGACCTCATAAGGACGTTGGAGTTGACGCTGACACAAAGGTCAAAGGAGACTTCCACCAATACTACGGAGGATTCCAGAGACGTCATCAGACCAAACATGCAGGCGAACTGGAAGGAGCTCCAGAGACCAACCGTCACCACTTTGACAAACGGTGAGTTGGCAGACATGAAGCGCAGGCTCAATTTTAAAATGTTAAGTTTCTTCTACAGTCAAAACACGCTGAAAGCGCAAACTCCAGTCTGTCCACCGGCAATCGATTTTAAGAAAGTAACGTTTCTTTTTACTCCCAGGACGCGCTACAAGCGCAGAGCCAAACACTTAACTTGAAATTAGCCCGCATTAGTCACTTGGAAATGTACTCCACAAACGCCGCTTTTAAACTGCTGCAAGTAATTCCCAAAACATGAGCTGGGTGTAAAAGCGGTAAAAATTTCCAAAACGGTAAACAAATGCAGCAGTATAAATATTTCCCAAAAAACGATGTTGTGCTTTCCCTGTCTGTTTCAGCTTTCCTCACGTTAAAGTAGCAGGTTGAGGTCTGATGACATTGGGAAACAGTAAGCCCAGTCCAGCAAAATCAATAAGTAAAGTCAGATACATTTAGCACTCACCCAAGTACAACAAGCACTGGCACATCCACTTTGGGGCCGACCGATCTTTGGTCACTGGTGGGGCATGTGGACAGCCAGTTTGCTTTTTCTTCATGCGTTACTTCTTTTTCTATGTTTCTTCAGTTTCAGGAGTTTCAGCTTCTTTTTCCTTGTGCTTCTTTAGTTCCATATGTACAAGCCCAATCAATGTAGTTAGCTTAAGTTCTCCACGTAGGTTCTCCAACTCGTCGCCAGTATTGTAATGAAAGATGATGCGTAGTCAGGGTCTTGTAGTCCATCAAGTATATTTATTCACAAGTACAGGAAGATGGTAAGTCCAGTTAATACCACAGTAATAGCCTAAGTGATTGCCCCACCAGGAGCAGCCTCCTGGCTGCTCAGCCCATCCAGACCAACTGACTCTCACCACATACAAACACACTCCAACATTCCGCATGACCTCATCACACGCTGAGCAGCAAAGCAGAGAGACACCATAGAGGGAGTGCAACAAGTAGAGTAAGACTACAACAAATTCCTCTAAGGTTGCCAAATGCTCGTTAAGGGTTTGACTGACAGGGGAATTATAAAAGTTAACTAATAATATGGGAGAGGAATTTGGTGTGCATAGTTCTACCGCTAAGCAGTTTGTTGAGTTAGATTTAATGTGTCTTGGCTTTCCTTGAAGATCTAATGAAATATATATAGCCAAGCCCCCCTTTGCCCTTCCTGCTTTACTAGGGTCTGTAGGTACGGAAAAATGGGAAAAACCATCCAGAACCAAGCTGTCTGATGTTTCCCACGTTTCTTGGAATGCAAGAACATCGTAGGATCTAATTATATCCAGCCAATTCTTGTCATTCAATTTGGCTCTAAGACCAGCGATGTTCCAACTCATAATTCTGCAAGCCCTAACACGTGGAGAACTCTGTACTAATGGGCTAAAAGCAGGCAGAGGGCCCTCACCTCTATTATCTTGTCTTGGGGAGAGTCAATCGTTTTGATCCATAAAGGATAATGGAGCATAACGGTTAAACAGTTGGAGGGGTTGTGCAACCGGGTTAAACTGTGCTGGATAACAATGGTAAGCTGCTATGTTTTGCCTTGGGTCCTGATCCCATCTAAAATTCGAATCCCAATTACTATCCCACCCAGGGGCTGGGGTTCTTGGATACGTGACGTTCTGCTGTTCGCCATAAAAGAACTTTAAAGTCAAGGGAACAACAGTACCCCGTCTGCGTTGGGGAGGGAAGATATTAGCAAGGATATTGGGAAGGACATCATTTGTTGAAAAACTCACTGCCACGCAGTCCCCTTTGAATTATTTTGGGCGGTTTCCCAACCAGGGGACCCTGGTTACTGACTTGATGACACTAGCCAGATGACGCTTTCCCCCTGGTGCAAATCGTGTATTACTGGTCAGCCAGTGTAGGGCCTTACTACTAAGGGAAGTAGGGCTTTCCATTGTTCCCTCCTCCAATGGAGGAACATTTGCTAAGACTAAGACCACAGGTGTAGCTTCTACTAAGAATTGTAGAGGGTCTGATGAGTGCATTTGTGCTGAGGGGGTATTTACTTGAGGGGTTATATCTATGGGAATGTTAACTGACAGGGGGCCCTCACTGTTCACAGTCAGTGTTGGTGGGTGAGATGGTAAAATCTCCCCCGGTAATTGATTTACTACGTTTTCAGTTACAACATCTCCAGCAACATTTCCCCCTGTATTATCACTTAGGTGTCTGACTAGCGTGGTTATATTTTCTATCCCACCAGCAACCACAGTATGAAGTCCACCCAACCTCTTAACCTCTGCTTGCAATTTATCAATTTTTGATATTAGAGGTTTGATGAGAGTATTAATTTTTATCTCGAGGAATTCTGTAATCCTTTCATAGAAGGCATCCTCAAGAGTTAGTTTTGGTGTGTCCTCATCGCTAATCACTTGCTTAGCTTTTGGGGTGGTAACCCTCTTCCGTTTTGCACCTGAGCGTAGCCCTACCCGCTTTGGTGGGTTTTTAGCGCAGAGTCGTCTTGGTCTAGGACCGTGTCTTATGGGAGACTGCTCATCCGCTGAGGCACAGATCTGTTTTTCTAGTTCAAGTTCAGTATCCATGTCTATATCACCCTCAGCCTCTTCGTGTAGTCCCTCAAGTGCTGGGGTAACATTAACAGATGTGTCAATAAAACCTTGGGAAATGGGGCCACTAGCAATATCCACACAATGATCTTCTTGCGAGGTAGTGTCATCAATCAAGATAGATGCAGGGGGTGACAGACATCGCATATCAGGGGATTGGCTCAATCCCAAGGACTCTTTTCTTTGCATGTTTATTTTTTTGACAGTTTGCACCAGGTAATTATTAATGGTGTTGGACTGAACTTCCTCCGGTTTCTTAGGCATAGTGTACGATTTTCACACAAGACCAGTGTTTAAAACAAACAAGAAGGGAACTGGAGGGCAAGTCTTACTTGAAAGGTGACTTCGGCAAATTTTTCGGCAGCGTTTCTGGCCCAGCCCAGCCTCTTCCTGCCGCTGAGGGCCGTAGAGGGCCCGCCCTTTGCCCGGGCTTAGCCCCGGGCGTCCCGCGACGCGGGGATTCTCCGCCCTTTATGGGTCCGTTGGCGCTCTCTGGCGCGTCCCCCGTCACTCTGCACGTGCCGCCGCGAGGCCTGCCGGGAGTTGTAGTCCCCCGGAGCGGCGGCGCGGAGTCCGATGCCTTCTTGACTCTTGGCGGTGGCGGCGGTGATTACTGTTGCCTTCTCTGCCCTCGATTGACTCTCGGCGGTGGCGGCGGTTATTTGCTGTCTCCCCCGCTCTGCCGGGATTCTCCGCCCTTTATGGGTCCGTTGGCGCTCTCTGGCGTGTCCCCCGTCACTCTGCACGCGCCGCCGCGAGGCCTGCCGGGAGTTGTAGTCCCCCAGAGCGGCGGCGCGGAGTCCGATGCCTTCTTGACTCTTGGCGGTGGCGGCGGTGATTACTGTTGCCTTCTCTGCCCTCGATTGACTCTCGGCGGTGGCGGCGGTTATTTGCTGTCTCCCCCGCTCTGCCGGGATTCTCCGCCCTTTATGGGTCCGTTGGCGCTCTCTGGCGCGTCCCCCGTCACTCTGCACGCGCCGCCGCGAGGCCTGCCGGGAGTTGTAGTCCCCCGGAGCGGCGGCGTGGAGTCCGATGCCTTCTTGACTCTTGGCGGTGGCGGCGGTGATTACTGTTGCCTTCTCTGCCCTCGATTGACTCTCGGCGGTGGCGGCGGTTATTTGCTGTCTCCCCCGCTCTGCCGGGATTCTCCGCCCTTTATGGGTCCGTAGGCGCTCTCTGGCGCGTCCCCCGTCACTCTGCACGCGCCGCCGCGAGGCCTGCCGGGAGTTGTAGTCCCCCGGAGCGGCGGCGCGGAGTCCGATGCCTTCTTGACTCTTGGCGGTGGCGGCGGTGATTACTGTTGCCTTCTCTGCCCTCGATTGACTCTCGGCGGTGGCGGCCGTTATTTGCTGTCTCCCCCGCTCTGCCGGGATTCTCCGCCCTTTATGGGTCCGTTGGCGCTCTCTGGCGCGTCCCCCGTCACTCTGCACGCGCCGCCGCGAGGCCTGCCGGGAGTTGTAGTCCCCCAGAGCGGCGGCGCGGAGTCCGATGCCTTCTTGACTCTTGGCGGTGGCGGCGGTGATTACTGTTGCCTTCTCTGCCCTCGATTGACTCTCGGCGGTGGGGGCGGTTATTTGCTGTCTCCCCTTTGCTGTCTGTGTTAATTAATTATTAATTGGTAATTTAATTAAAATATAATTGGTAATTTATTGTAATTGATTAATTGATAAATATGTTAATTTAATTACATTATTTTCTGTAGTGGGTTGTGTGCTTATAGGGGAATAGCTTGGGAAGTAATTTAATTGTAAGTAATTACATTTTTTAAATATTTTTTATTTATTCTTATATTGTAAATTAATTTATTGGTAATTGGTAAATAATTAGTATTAGTATGTAATTTTTATTATTATTATTTAATTTTTATTTGTAATTTTAATTGATTAATGTTTTATAAAATTGTAAAATATTTTAATTGTTTTGTAATTGGTATTAATATTTATGTTATTTATATTTATATATGAAGTATTTACTTTCCCTACTATTGCACTCACTGGAGTGTGAATAGTAATTTTTACCTCTACGCTATCCAACGCTTTCCCTACTGGTGCACTCTCTGGAGTTGGAATAGTAATTTTTACCCCTACGCTATCCAACACTTTCCCTACTGTTGCACTCGCTGGAGTAGGAATAGTAACTTTTACCCCTACGCTATCCAACGCTTTCCCTACTGTTGCACTCACTGGAGTGGGAATAGTAATTTTTACTCCTACGCTATCCAACGCTTTCCCTACTGTTGCACTCACTGGAGTGGGAATAGTAATTTTTACTCCTACGCTATCCAACGCTTTCCCTACTGATGCACTCCCTGGAGTTGGAATAGTAATTCTTACCCCTACGCTATCCAACGCTTTCCCTACTGATGCACTCCCTGGAGTTGGAATAGTAATTTTTTCCCCTACGCTATCCAACGCTTTCCCTACTGTTGCACTCACTGGAGTGGGAATAGTAATTTTTACCCCTACGCTATCCAACGTTTTCCCTGCTGTTGCACTCACTGGAGTGGGAATAGTAATTTTTACTCCTACGCTATCCAACGCTTTCCCTACTGTTGCACTCTCTGGAGTGGGAATAGTAAATTTAACCCTCTCGCTATCTTACGGAAAAAATATTGTATATGTTCTCACTATCCAACGCTTTTCCTACTGTTGCACTCTCTGGAGTGTGAATAGTAAATTTAACCCTCTCGCTATCTTACGGAAAAAATATTGTATATGTTTTGTTATTAATATGTGTATATATATATATATATATATATATATATATATATGTGTGTGTGTGTGTTTTAAAATTTAAAAAAATTAAGTTTCATTAATTATTTATTAAATTTACGTTTATTTAAATATTTTAAGTATGTTTAAATTAATTATATTTATTATTATATTACTTAAAAAATTTGATATTTTGACTATAGTTTTTCCTATAGATATTTTGGTGTCGATATTTTTGTACTTACCTGTTTGTAGATAGGAAGTCGATATTTTGGCATTCTATATTTTTACCTCAATATTTTTGCAAGTCGATATTTTGACTGTCAATATTATGTCAGTGATCCATGTCACACACTCTAACATTGTGCTTATCTTTTGACTCTGCCATAACTAGGATGTCACCCTGAAAAAGGATTACCCTAGGCATGCCTACAAACCGCCTGTGCATGAGTTTTTGAAAAACGGCAGCCGCCGAAGCTAGTCCAAAAGGCATATGCACAAAGTGATAACAACCGTAGGAGTCATAAAGGTTGTTAAGCTTTTGCTTTCATCATATAGTTTTACTTGATAATATGCCAAAGACAAATCTAGCACAGAAAACCATTGCGTATCCCTGGTAAGTGAGATTAGCTCATTGATTTAGGGGAAGGGAAATTTCTCTACCTCAATGTTCTCATTAAGGCTTCTAAAATCAATGCATAGATGGATCTTACAATTTGCCTTATGCCCTATAACCATGAGAGCGATCTCTTCTGAGGCATCCACCTCTTCTATAATACCACTCTTCAACAAGGACTCCTACTCATTCTACACCTCCTTTCTCAAAACCCATGGTATATCCCTTGATCTGTGAACTTTGGGTTTGCCGTCCTTCTTTTGGACAATTCTATCACCATATCCTTTTAAATTTCCAACCTTCCCCCGAAAACACCTAAAGGAAACTCCCCAATAAATTTGTGACTATAATGATCTTCGTGATCTAACACCAGACCTTGCTCATGGCTATTAGGGTCTAGGATGATGTTTAAGTTCCTCTGGTCTATCCATTCCAGGACCGAAGGTCCTTCAAGAGCCACATAGAATTTTCCCATGACCAATCTACCTTTAAACTCAAATTTAAGCTACCTGTACCCTACAAGAGAGATTTTTCACCAGTAAAATCTTCCGGTGCAACATCAGGAGGTGACTGAGATGCACTAAAACTCCTTCAAACTTTTTCTCCCACTGATCCTGGTCGATAACAGTATAAGGAGAACCAGAGTCTGCGACAATCCGCATCTTGATACCTTCAAAATGCATGGAGCATACAGGTTTGTTTCTACTTTGAACATTTCAAAGAGTCACGTTATCTGTAATTCCCAAAACGCACTCTGCTAACTTGGACGAATCATCCCCATTGATCCTGAATCGACTTCTTCACAAGCAACCAAGGAAACCTTCTTTCTATTTACCTTTACCTCGCCTGCAAACTTTAGCAAATGGACCAATAAGGCCACACTCACCCCAAATTTGGTTCTTGGCTGGACACCTTTTACACAATGCAAGATGACATTTTAAATCATTATTTTTGTACTTCTCCCCCTGTTTTTGAGATTTGCCTTTAGTCTTAGTTTTGTTACTCACTTTGCCACCCACATCCTTTTCATCCTCCTTAGGAACACTAGCAGCCGCTTTAGCACATTTGTTAGAAATCTCTACCTTTTTTACTAAAGCTACCACTTTGGATAATGTACCTCCCCATACACCCAAAGACGTTCTTGCACATGTTCACTGTTCTCATACATAATAATTTGATCACATATGAATTCATCGTGCAGAGACCCAAACCTGCAAGTAATTTTAAAGAATCTGAAACAAATTCTTCTATAGTCTCCTGTTTTCCTTGTTTCCTGCAAAAACATTTGTGGCAATCAATGGCAATGCAGACCGATCTGGAGTAATAGGAATATAAATCCTCCAATGCATGAAGAAAAACGTCCGAGTCTCTAGCTGGGCGAGTTTTCGTCTCTAATGAGTTATACACCTTAAGGCCCCAAATAGTGAAGAAGAATTTTCTTTTTCCTCACCTAAGATAATTCCTCATCTCCCTCTTCAATAGTATCCTAATAGTTTTAGAAGTATTCTCTCCATTCTTGCCACTTAATAGGAGGATCACCAGTAGTAGCCAGAAAAGGTTGTGGAGGAGTTAGAGAAAATGTTTGAGAAGTACACTTGCTAAAGTGGAGGTGGCAACGCCACAAAACAAAGTTGATAATTATTGGAGTAAGTCATGTGTAGAGGCAAATTTTGCTGGAGTAAATGAGCCTGACACCGTGGACAATGGAACTGATGCGCGCATTGCCGCAAAGTGAGAGGTTGAAGCACACTGAAGGTAAGTGGTGTGCCTATCACTCATGAAAAGCTCAATGAAGATGAAAGGTGTGCCTGTCACCGTGAAAACCAACAAGCTGCAACAACATACTTTGGACGAGTGCCTAATAGCTTTGCAACAGCAAGAGGAACGTATAAAGTTGTGCCTGTCACTGTAGAAACAACAGGCAGAATGTGTGGCTTGCACCGATTACACGAAAGAAAGGGTGTGCCTGTCGCTGTGGATGCAGACAGGCTGACACGGAGGAAAGCGAAGTGTGCGAATAAATATATTTGTGAGTAAAATGGCACTTTGTAGCACAAAGGTTTGTAAAGGCTTACTGGCGTAAAGTGGAATTGCTTAACAGTATTCGTCCTGCATGGTAAACAGACAAGGTACAAACCAAATTGGTGTCACGTACAGGACGCCGTGAAGTGTTCATCATGCAGTCAGAATGCAGTGTACACTTGGACGTGGAAGGAAGAGAAGGAATGTACCCTGCAGAGGAGCATCGGTGCACATGGAGAACTGGAAGTCTGACGCAGTCTTCACCAGTATACAACGGTTTCTGAGACTCATACCCCAGAACTACGTCACTCACCGGAGGTAATGTTTTGAACCACAAAGTACTGGAAGAATTCTAATGATTCCTTAATGAAATATGTAGTAGTGCTGACCTCGGGCAAATAAACAACTGGAAATGAAAGCTGAACAGGTTAATTGAAGACGCACATGTGGAATGAGTCCAATCGTCTCCAAAATTGTTAAGTAGACTCCAGGCACAGCAGTTGAAGCAACATAGTATTTATTAAGTTCTCCCATACGAGGTCAGCATGTCTTCCACCACCTGGTTCAGCTTTGCAACTGTCAATGATGACATGTCAATATTCCACTTGTCATCAATGACATGCTAACATTCCAGTGCTAAATACAACACAACATACCCACATAATGGTTCCTATCCAGGCGAACTTAGTAGAGTATAAGGGCAAGGGCAATAATGTTCGATTTGGTTTAATACCCAATTCAAACTAGTGTGTGTTATAATGTGATTGTCAGTTTGCATGATGATTGTTGCCATGATGTTCTGATGTTGGAAATCTGGTAATAGAATCCCGTGATCAGCTGATGATATGTGGTGACAGTTGCTGTGGAGCAGGCTTAGGAAATCCATCTGTGTTGCTGATTGGAAATAGGCATGTTCGGCACTTGAATATGATCTCTGGAGTAACTTAAATTTGGCTCCGAGAGCCTGTTCTCCATTATGACCAGGTACTGTGAAGGTGAACCTGTGGAGAAATTTGGATTTAGAATATGATCTTTGAACTATGCTGTGAACAAACCCTGAACAACCTGTATGTGCTGTGAGTACTTGGACGGTAAAATAGATCCCTAGGGAATAATTCCCTTTCCAGCTCCTGAACACCTTCTTGCTGTGGGGCCTTGCCAGCGTAATTTAATTTATTCGCGGAAAAAGTACAAGGGTGTACTTTGGTGGTAAGCACAATAGAGGAAGAGAATGGCCTCTAGCGGGCAAAGATACCAGCAAATGCAGAGTGCCTGTTAGCGCGTGCCGATGAGGAATGCCAGCACAACCTGGCGTTGAGCACTGGATCAGGCGCGTGGTCTGCCAACCAACAGGATCTTTTACTGGAGGACCGACCTAGAACACGGCTTCCTGAACTTGTCGCAATTTAAACAAGCGTTGTGTTATATTTAGAGAAAAATAACATGTAATATGTAAATCATACTGTTGTACCCAACTCACAATTGCTGCTTCCGCTCTTCTCCCTTTAAATCCAAACTTGGGCTGCATAATACCTACAAAATTTATATTTTCAACCCCATATCCTTTGATCTGTATGTCACTTGGTTGGAACACCCCACCAGGCCATATGGTATCAAATACTTTCTTTGGAATGATAGTATACATTTACAATGGATCAACCATTAGTTCAAATGTCCCATCATTCAGAATAATTTCAGCTCCTGGCCTGTTTATTCTTGCACCCTCCCTGCTTTCGATACAAAGCACTCTTACTGGTATGCTTTCTTCCTCCTCTATACATGCTAGTCGACCTTTGGACATTTCTTTGCACACTCTTATCAAGTGTCCCTTCTTTCCACCTTTGCAACAATCCTTGTCATGTGCAAAACACCCTTTGTAGTCAGCAGCTTGTTACATGCTTCCACACCGGCAACATGGCAATTGCTTGACTTCTCCTTTCCTTTTTCCACCCCATATTTCTCTTTACTGTCCAAATCCTTCATTGACTTTGTAAGTCCTCTCCTCCTTCTCACTACGTTGCCTCCCTCCAAATGTCTGGCTTCAATCTGTTGAATTTCCTTCATGCATGAGTGTGCCTCTTCTACAATTTTAGCAATGCTAACTGCTTCTTGTAAAGTAGTGTATCTGATAGAGACTATTAGTTATATATTCCTTACCTTAGAATTACCCCCAGGCGCGTCAGACTGTATCCGGAGAAATGTTTTCGTAGCAGTACCCCTGTGCGTCGGTAGGTGGCATCGGTCGACTCCGCGTTCGCTGTTGGCGTCGTGATCGCCGGGATGACGTCGCCGTATCTACTTAGATGCCGCCCTTGTGCGCTGATGTCAATTCTTTCATTTTCCGCGCCAGCCAGCGCAGATCCAGAGAGAGCGGTACCTCTAGTCATTTTTTGACTGTCTTTTTCAACTTTTGTCGACATCTTTTTCAAGTCGTTTGACTCCTGGTGCACAGGGATGTCACATCGGTGGACTGTTTCAAGCCTTGTTGCTCCTGCCACAAGCTGATGTTGGTTACGGATCCACATCTAGTGTGCCTCTGTTGCCTGGAGCACGACCAGGAACCAAAGTCGTAGTCCGACTGTAGGGCCATGGCCCCAAAGTCTTTGCGGGAATGGTCCTGAAAGCTTTTGGAGGCCTGGCAGTCGGCTCCCCGCCACTCGAGGTCCTGGTCGAGAGGGAATTCACAGGACCACTTGCGGAGCCATCACCACCACTCCTCGTCGAAGACTTTGTTGTTGGGTAAGTCAAAACACAAAAAGAAGGTGAAGAAGCACCGTCGGTCTTCGCATTCTCCCTGTCTGTCGGCCGACGCGACGCAGCTCCGAGCATCCCTCCCCTCCTGGGAGCCAGAGCAACCCCTGCCCAACTTCGTAGTTTTTACGAAGACCTCCACTCCATCTTTGGGGAGCCCGACTCTGCCGGCGCACCTTCGGGCCTCGCACTGTCAGCTGGGGATTCTAGAGCTTTGATGCTGGCCGCTTTGGCCCCGGCGCCGCAGGGCCCCCAGGGATCCAGGCCTGGATCGGATCGGTGTCGGTCGACCGTACGACTCCTCCTCCAGCGTCAAATCCATTGTTGACACCTCTGCCCCTTCTGACGTCGGTTGTGTCCCCAACTGACGTTGACCCCAGCCTCCTTGTCGACATGGACACGGAGCCGGACCGACATAGATATAGACCACCTCCGGTACTGGCACCTAATGCTACTTTTGTACCCTTGTTCTACCCTGGTGATCGCTATCACTCTAAGTGGCAACCACAGGAGGTTGAGGAGGACTGGGAGGGGTCTGTGGACCCCCTGGCAGACCAGTTGGATGAACCGGACTGGAGAGAGGAGTTGGGTGAGGCCAGTGGTCTGGACACTTCTCCAGACCTTGGCATGCTTCCCCCCCCACCGTAGCTATGGAGGAGGGATCCTCTTATGCTGTGGTGTTGCATAGGGCGGCTGAGGCCTTGAACCTCAAGCTTCCTACAGTGGTCCGAAGTGTTTCAACCAGCAGCGGCCTCTTCAGAGCCACTGCTGCTGTTCAATGAGGCCCTCAGGGACAGCCCAGCGCAGGGGCCCCTGTGGATAGGATTATTGACCCACCTCCGGCCCCAGGCTACTCCACTTTCCTCTCCCAACACCCTACCCCAGAGAGCTTGGTGGTCCAAGCCTCTACTTCCAAGGGCGCATTCCCTACTGCTCCACCTGATAGGGAATCCAAGAAGCTGGATCACCTTGGGAAGAAGATGTTTTCTTCTGCCAGCTTAGAACTGCGGTTGGTGAACACTTCATGTCTCTTGGGCCATTACACGCCCTCTGTATGGGACACAGTCACACAGGTGCTGGCACAGTACCCAAAGGAGGCCCGGGCCGTGCTCTCCCATGCAATTGCTGAGGGTAGGATGCAGTGAAGTTCGCCATACAATGTTGGCTGTACACCGCCGACTCGCTAGGCAGGACGATTTCAATGCTGGTAGCGCTAAGACTTTACGCCTTGCTGAGGTCCACTGGATTTTTGGGTGATGTCCAATCTACTCCTTTAGACATGCCCTTTGATGGCCATCACTTGTTTGGCGACAAAGCGGACAACGCTCTCGAGCCCTTTAAGGATTCCAGGGCTACAGCCAGATCCTTGGGCCTCCCTGCCACCTCTCGCCCCGCGCAGTCTCCTTTTCGCCCCTTTCATGGCTACGGAAGGGGTACCCCACCACGTTCCGCCCAGGGCCACAGGCCCGCACACGCTACCCAGCCTCTGCGTGGCCTGGGACATGGGACCCAGCGAGGTAAGTCTGGTGGCCAATGGGCGGGCCAGTCCACCAGAGCCCCTTCTGCAGCAGCCTCTAAACCCTCCTAGTCCGACTTTTCAAGGGCCACAAGTTACCAGTGGGCAGCAGGATCCACCATCACCTTCCCCACTGGCAAAATATCACGTCAGACAGGTGGGTTTTGCAGATAGTCCGAAGGGGCTGCTCCATCCCCTTCAAGAGTACCCCTCCCTCCATGCCACCTGCTTTCCATCGCATGTTGGAGGATCACTTGGCCCTTCTCCGTGAAGAAGTTGCGGCTCTCTTGGCCAAGGGAGCCATTGAACGAGTGCCTGTGCCAGAAGTAGGTCGTGGTTGTTACTCCCACTACTTTCTGGTACCCAAGAAGGACAAAGGCTTGTGTCCTATCTTGTATCTGAGGGAGGTCAACCACTTCATCTGGAAGGAGAAGTTCAAAATGTTCACTTTGGCTCAGGTCCTGTCTGGCTTCGACCCTGGAGACTAGAAGGTAGCGTTGGACTTGCAGAATGCCTATTTTCACATCCCCGTCCTGCCTACCTACGGTTCACGGTAGGCCACAAGCATTTTCAGTTCACCGTACTCCCCTTTGGCCTTACCAGCGCCCCTTGGTGTTCACAAAAGTGATTTGGGTTGGTCCCAGCTCATCTGCGCAAATCAGGGGTTCCAGTCTTCCCCTGTCTTGACGACTGGCTGTTGAAGGCAAGTTCACCCAGGCTGTTGTCTCCCACCTCCAGATTACGACGGACCTCCTGCATTCGCTGGGGTTCACTATCAATGTGCCGAAGTCACACCTGATTCCCTCTTAAAAGCTCCTTTTCATCTGGGCAGTTCTGGACACTGGTCAGTTTCGGGCTTATCCTTCTGAACAGCAAGTCTGGGATATTCAGGCTATGATTCCGATCTTTCAGCCTCTCCCGGTTTCATCAGAATTACCCTGAGGCTGCTGGGCCTCATGGCCTCCTGCATCCTGCTGGTGGACTATGCCAGGTGGCATATGCGGGCTCTGCAGTGGGACCTGAATTTCCAGTGGGCACAACTTCAGGGGAATCATTCTGATTGTGTCCAGATCTCGGAGGGCACTGTACACCAATTGCAGTTGTGGCTAATGAACCAGGATTGGGTCAATAGCAGATCCCTCTCCCTTCCCCAACCAGAGTTCCCAGTGGTGACAGATGCATCACTTTTGGGGGTGAGGCGGCCACATGGGCCAGGTGGAGATCCAAGGCGGAGTCCGGGCTCCACCTCAACCTTTTGGCACTACGGGTGATCTGTCTTGCACTGAAAGCATTCCTTTCCTACTATCAAAGGAAGAATAGTGCAGGTGTTCACAGACAACATCACCTCCATGTGGTACTGCAACAAACAAGGCGGGGTGGGGTCGTCGTATGTCAAGAGTCTGGAACATCAGTGCATATCTCTGGTGGTTCAACACCTGGCTAGTTCACTGACTGCCAGGGCAAACTAACTCAGCCGCAGGTGTGTGATGGATCACGAATGGCGCCTTCAATCGGAGGTGGTGCAAGGTCTCTTTTTCCGCAGTGGGGAGAGCCTTGGTTAGATCTATTCGTCATCGAAGAGAACGCGCAATGTCAGCAGTTCTGCGTGTTGGAATTTCCAAGGCGGCACTCACTTGGTAACGCTTTTCATCGCGAGTGGAGTTGCGGTCTTCTATTCGCCTTTCTGCCTATACCACTTCTGCCCAGAGTGCTGAAGAAGATCGAGCGCGGCCGGGCCCAAGTCATTCTTGTGGCTCCGGATTGGGCACAAAGTCTGGTATCCCGAGCTCTTGCTCATGGCCATAGATCCTCTGATCAGACTGCCTCTTTTTGAGAAATTCCAGTCGCAGCGGCAGGGGACGGTCCTTCACCCGAACCTGTCCAGCCTCCACCTCCTTGTGTGGAGATTGAGCGGCCACAGTTGACAGCTTTCGACCTTCCTCCCGAAGTCTATAATGTAATCTTGGCAGGCAGGCGTCCCTCCACTAAAACGGTATACGCCTGTTAATGGAACAAATTTGTGGTATGGTGCACAGCAAAGGCTGTGAATCCCCTCTCTGCTCCTCTGTCAGAGGTTCTCTTCTTCAGTCTTTCTTTGGCCCAGCAGGGTACCCTTAATGGCTATCTATCAGCCATTTCAGCCTTTCTTCGACTTCCTGATCAGCCTTCTCTTTTCAAGTCCCCTATTGTAAATTGATTTCTTAAGGGCATTACTCACCTCTTTCCTCATATTCCTTTCGCAATGCCCCAGTGGGATTTGAATCTGGTCTTGACTTACCTTATGGGTGCTCCTTTCGAGCCACTACATGTTTGCCTTTTCTGGTTGCCATCACCTCTGCTCGCAAGGTGAGTGAGTGTCTTCTGAACCTCCTTTCCTTGCTGTTTATCCGGACAAGGTTGTCCTTCAAACTCACCCTTTTCTCCTTAAAGTGGTTACTTCTTTCCACATTGGACAGACCATCATCTTGCCCACCTTCTTCCCGCCCGCATTCTTCAAAGGAGGAAAGAGGCTCCACCATCTGAATCCAAAACGTGCGCTATCTTTCTATCTGGATCGCACAAAACCATTCCGGGTTGATGACCAGCTCTTTGATGGCTATGTGGGTGTCAAGAAAGGTCGGGCCATCCAAAACCGGACCATCTCTCTGTCGGTTGTTCTTTGCATCAAAGTTTGTTATTCCTTGGCAAAGAAGGAACCTCCAGTAGGACTGCGCGGCCATTCCACCAGGGCGACAGCAGCCACTACTGCTTTGGGACGTAGAGTCCCCCTCAGTGACATCTGCCAGGCAGCCACGTGGGCATCCCTGCACCCTGTTCACAAAATCCTATTGCCTGGACAGCCAAGTCCGGAGAGCCGGCTTCTTTGACTGATCAGTTCTCCAGGTCTTTCTGGTGTGAACTTAGTTCGCAGACCCACCTCCGGGGTTGGTATTGCTGGGGTATCTATGCTAAGGTAAGGAATCTATAACTAATAGTCTCTTTCAGATGAACAAGTTACTTACCTTTTGGTAAGAATATATCTGTAAGAGACATATATTAGTTATTGATTCCTTACCGCCCCATCCATTCTCCCCGTTCTGCGAACTGACTTGTAGGGTAAGAGACTCCCTTTCAGGGCCCTAGTTTTGTGCTTGTGGGTGGAACGTCATATAAAGAACTGACGTCAGCGCACAAGGGCGGCGTCTAAGTAGATACTGCAACGTCATCTCGGCGATCACAACGCCGATTGCTGAGTGAACTGATGCCACCTACCTACGCGCAGGGGGACGGCTACGAAAAAATGTCTCCAGAGCCAGTCTAACGCCTAGGGGCCATTCTAATGTAAGGAATCTACAACTAATCTATGTCTTACAGATATATTGATACCGAAGGTAAGTAACTTGTTCTTCTTGCTGCCCATAACCTATACTGCATCCTTTCATTCGTGCACTGTGCAATTAGCTGTTCTCTGATCATCTGATCAATCATATTATCAAAATCGCATTTCAAAGCTAATTACCTCAACCTTGTTAAAAATTGATCAATTGACTCATAACTTTTCTGCAATTGCGTGTAAAACGTATGCCTATGCATGACTAGGCTTACTTCCTTACCAAAGTAGATTTCTAATCTTTTTTTAGCTAAGGATCTTCCATTTCCTCATTGTCCACTCCTAGAACTATAGATAAAAATGTGAACACATGTTGATCCTCCATTCCCAAAGCATTGATGAGTAGTGCTCTTTTCCTTGATGGTCAAAAATTCAAACCATCGTTGACTTGCAAATAATTTTCAAAATTACTAATCATTTCTCCCACTAAATAGGTGGTGAACCTGACTGTTGATTGAATTTTAGAGGAGCAGCTACAGTTTGTGCTGAAAAAACAGCCATTGTTATATATATATTTTTTAATTTTAAAATCTTTTTATTCAATTTTAGTTCAATCGAAAAACTGTTATTCTCATAACAACTCTCCCCTCCCCCCATTGGTGGCACAACCACCCCATTCAGAAAGTCCTCTGAATATAAAACCTACAATCCAGCCACAGCATGAGATAGACAAGTCCCATAGGGCCACGCTTGAGTCTTTTGGTGTTCCACTGCTCATATCCATTGCTATTTGTTCTTGTCTTTCTTTCTATTCTCCTTTGGCTAACATTGTGTCTTAACTGCTAAAATGTGGAGTATTGTGGAAGTTAATGTAAAGTACATTTTTTAATGTTTAATCCTAATTGGGCCCAAGCAAGATGTGAATCCGATGCACTCCCTTTTTAATGTTTAATAGACATGGAGAAACTCTTCACTGTGAATTGTCAGAGTGGGACGAGAGACAATGAGCACGTAGACTATCACGTAGATTTGCTGGAGCAGAGAACACAACCACAACGGATAAAGAACTCCAGGGCTGCAGTGAGTCCAATTGTTGCTCTTGCAGTTACTTCAGAGTGCCACCAGGGTTGTACCTGGTCCCAGGGATAGTATTGATCATAAAAACTTGTTCTGGATCTTCTGAGTTGTGGACAAATCTATATAGCCCCAAACTCTGCCAATACTGCCTTGCCTCTGTATGCATGCAATAATTAGCTCAGGGACTGCCATTGCCTGCTTTAATATTACTGCCCCCTTTTCCGTATGGTGGTTCCAAGTCATCTTGGTGTCGTATTGTAAGCCAAGGTAATCAAAGTAGTTCACTCACTCTAGGATCTCATTGTTCACAGACAAGGAACATCTTAGAGCAAACTTTGGTTCCATTATCATAAATTTGATTTTGGAGACATTAATAACAAAAAGTTTCCCCAAAGAAAATTGTCCAAAAAGCCCTTAACCAACTTATACATCGAGAGCTCAGTGAGAGATAACAGAAAAGCATTGTGTGCAAATAAAAGCACATAAATACTTGTGTTCCTAAGTCTCAGGCTATCCAACTTCAAACTATATAGGTATGGAGAGACATCGTCAAAAATAGTTAAAAAGCAGGGAAGCCAACACACACGCTTAGCGCACACCTGTGCTGATTGAAAAACTGTGTTTTCCCGTTAAGCCCAGCGCATACATGAGCTACTGTTTATTCAAGTAGACTTTGTGTAGATGCTAACAGATAGGATGCAATCCCTGCTGTCACATCGCCAACCATAATACGTCTTTATCTACAAAATAAATCAAAAGCGGTCTTCAAATTGATGAACGTTAGGTAGAGAAGAACTCGCCTTTGTATAACAACATTCATACAGGCAGAATATATGTTCATGGCATGGTCAGTCATTCCAATTCCCTTTCTAAAACCAGCTTGGTTATCAGATAGTATTCCCCCAGAGTCAACTAACTCTTGAAAGGGATTGGCGAGCATCCTCCCATAGATCTTACATACACTATCTAAATGTGATTTGGGGCGGTAATGAGATGGCTCATTTCTAGCCCTTTTCTTAACTATTGGGACAATAGTTACTGAACACCATGCTCTGTGGGGCTGCCTGGTCTCAATACTACATTGAAGACTCTAACAAGAATTGGGAATCATAGAGAAAGAACATCGTTATAGAGATCTATTGGTACAAGATTTGGGCCCACCTGTTGTGGACTATTTGCAGGCATTTCGGCAGCATAGAGCCTAGCAAAATGTGAAACCCTCTCCTGTACATGGGCTGCTTATCTGTACACGGGTTATACTATAACCCCATGTAATAAGTGACCATAAGTTCTCTTCCAGGGGATCCTCATCAATAGTCATAAGCATTAGAATATTCCCGCCCATGCGCGGGACCCCGGAAACAATATATTATATGTGCCCCACATATATATAGACATATATATATATATATATATAAAAATAAGCAATTGCAGCCAAATAAAACAGTAGAGCTGGAATATGCTGTGAAGAATTTCCACCATACATGTGTATTTGCATTAGAAACATGAGAAACAACACCAATGCTTGTTTAGAAACTGTTTTAATGCTTAGAAAGCAGTAGAAGTTCTTATAACACACTGTAAGCATATACAGCTCCCAGGCTGCATTGCAAATACCCAGTCTAAAAAGACTGAAAAGCTAACTTGTAGCTGAATGTACTAAAACTGACGCTATGCCTTTAAGGCACCTCTGCCCCTAGCTTCCCATCATGCCTCAGGGGTTACAGTTAGGTCAGTTGTTCTTTCCGGCTCCTTCAGGAAGGACCCTGGATTCACAGCTCCACACTTTTCTGCCTTTTTCAGTCAGAAAATCATCTAAAGAACAATTTTTTGATTTACTTTGACTTTTAACATCAGGGTCAAGTAAATAACTGCCTAGCAGTCGATTTTTTGTGAGGTTTTCCTGTCAGGATGCCCTCATTATTTGATGATTGCCCTTCTTGTGGCCACAAGAAGGCAAAAACAGACTCTCATGAGGTCTGTATTTTATGCTTGCCAGAGGATCATGATCCAAAAGACTGTTCACATTGTAAAAATCTGTCTGACAGGACTCTTAAAGACAGAGAGAGGAACAGGCTCTATGGTCTGGCCCAGAAATCCATGAGAGGAAGATCTACAGAGAGGAAGAGTTCAAAGAGACCCAGAACTCCCTCCAAAGGCAAGTCAGAGCGTCCATCAACCTCAGCACCGGGCTCGGCGCTGAAAAAACAACATCTGATGGACAGTTCGAGAGAAAAAACTCCGTCGACGTCGGGACCGGCGTCGATGAGGAAGTCGTCGTCGAAAAGAAGTTCACCGACGACGAAGAAAGCTCCGCCGTCGTCAACCAGGTGACGATCGGTGTCGAGGCACCGATCACACCCGCCGTCGTCTCAACGTTGACAGGCTTCTAAGAGTGTGACACCTCCGCCGACGTCTCCACGGAGGCGCTCGGCGTCGAGGAGCAAGAGCCCCCTCGGACGCTCGCCGTCGAGGAAGGGATCATCATCGTCGGCGCGTCGGCGCTCGACGCCGATGATGTCCGATCCTCCGCCGTCGCATATCAGGTCGACGTCGAGGGCATCGTCGACGACAGGACAACGTCGATTGCCATCTCCGTCGCCGACAGACCAAGGTCGGTCGACGTCGAGACCTCCGTCGACGGCAGGGCAACGCCGTTCGACGTCGAGACCTCGGTCGACGGCAGGGCAATGCCGTTCGACGTCGAGACCTCCGTCGAAGGCAGGACGACGCCGTTCGACGTCAAGGGAGAAGACTCCGTCGTCGGCTCATCATCGCCGATCGACGTCGAGGGACCACAGGTCAACGTCGAAGCATTCGACGTCGAAGGTTATCACTCCGTCGACGCCGAAGAGGCGATCAACGTCGAGGGAAAGGCTTTTGAGACGTCCTCCAACACCGGTGAGACGGAGATCTCCTTCCGTGCCTTCGACAGTCCTAGTGACACAATCTGCTTCTCACCATTCCTCCTTAAGTACCTCTGGTTCATCGAGGTCCTCTTCTAGGAGTAGGAGTCCGGTGCAAAAGACACCCCAACGGCGGTATATCACACAGGCAAGACTCTCGCCAAGATGGTATGGTCCGTTGAGTAAATGGAAGGATTCTGGAGCGACGGAGAGACTACAAAGGTACTTGAGTTCAGAACACAGGTCCCCTCTTCAGCAGCTGGCAGAAGAGGCAGACAGACAGAGCCCTACCAGTCACCGATCACGCTCACGAGAGAGGAGAGCGGACAGGTCGCATACCCCCAGGGTCTCCCGATCACCAAGGAGGGAGCAACCCAGATCTCGAACACCGAGAAGGGAGGTATGGACTGAGAGATCGAGATCTCCACGAAGGGAGCATCAGAGGGAATCACGTTCTCCTCGAAGGGAAGAACAACCTAGAAGATCACCTGTGAGGAAGGAGAAATCTCACCACAGGAGGAGGAGAACTCCATCATCCTCCTCTTCATCTTCATCTAGATCTTCTAAAGGGGATTACTTTCCAACGCTGGCAGACAGCCCTCGCTCCAGAGCTTCCCCGCTTGACGACGTCAACACGTATCTGGACGTCTTACAAAGGGGTGCTCACAAGCTTAATATAGAGATGGCTGTTCCAGAGGTGTCCACTACTGTGATTTTTGAGACCCTCCGTCACAAATCATATACACGGCCTTTGCTCCCATTGGTTCCGGGGATAATGGACCCAATCAAAGAGGTTTTCCTCACGCCAGCAACGATCAGGGCGGTACCGGCACGTATCCAAAAGAAATATAGGCCGGCCGACTCGGATCCTATCTTTGTGAAGGGAGAGCCTGCGGCGGACTCAGTTATAGTAGCCTCAGCTAAGAAAAATCACACAGTCGCTCCTTCTTCTTCAGTTCCTCCTGACAAAGACAGCAAGACTCAAGATTCTTGGGGACGCAGGGTGTGCAGCACAGCAGCTTCATCCCTGAAAGTCTCTAGTGCATCAGCACTTCTCGGAAGGTACGATAGAGCTCTATGGGACTCCATGGAACGATTCAAGGAGAAATTGCCCAAGGAGGACCAGAAGGACTTTGAGGAAACAGTGACGGAGGGCTGTTTGGTGGCGAACCAGATGATTAGTTCATCTGCAAATAACGGCCTTCTAGCAGGACATGCCTACTCACATGGGGTATGTGCGAGGAGATCTTCTTGGCTGCGTTTAACTGGTCTCAAACCAGATGCCCAGCAGCGCATCCTCAATCTGCCCTTCTCAGGATCTTCACTCTTCGGGGAGCATGCCGATCAGGAAATGACCCGCATGAAAACAGAATTGGACACGGTGAAGGCGGTTGGTCTGGAGAAAAAGAAAGAGCCGTTCAAGCGACGCTTCAAGACCAACAAGAACCGGGGAGGCCAACAGAGGGTTCAAACCCCTCAATGGTCTCAAAACAAGCCACAAGGGAAGGCGCAATACAGAGGAGGAAAATCGGGCAGAGGCGGACATCATCAGTCCTCTACCACGCCTAGAGGAGGCAAGGCCTGAGCAGTGGCTTCCTCTGGCGCCGTTACCCACTCCAGTGGGAGGAAGTGCTTCGCAACACCTGGCAGAGTGGGTCAGCATCACAAAAGATCAGTGGGTGCTGAATATACTGCGCAATGGATATGCGCTACGTTTCCGGAAGAGACCACAACCGATTCCTCCGAAAAAGACTCGCTCGTACCATCTAAAACTCCTCAAAAGGGAGGTGAGCGTCCTCTTAAAGAAAAACGCAATCGAAGAGGTACCCCCATCCCAAAGGGGGAGAGGAGTGTACTCAAGGTATTTTCTAGTCCCCAAAAGAGACCAAGAGGACAAGTTCAGACCGATTTTGGATCTTCGAACCCTCAACAAGGTGGTGGTCAAAGAGAAGTTTCGCATGCTGGCACTTCATCAGATATGTCCTCATCTACAAATTGGGGATTGGATGTGTTCGGTGGATTTACAGGACGCGTACTTCCACATTCCTATAACACCAGGTCATCGGAAGTACTTGAGATTTCTGGTAGGGAACAAGCATTACCAGTACAAAGTGCTTCCCTTCGGGCTAAAATCCGCACCAAGGGTATTCACCAAGTGCATGGCAGTGGTAGCGGCATGTCTGCACAAAAAAGGTCTCTTTGTGTACCCATATCTAGACGACTGGCTCCTGAAGAGTCCCTCCCCTCGTCAAGCCTCCAAAGACTGTTACCTGTGTCTTCAACAACTACACAGGCTCGGCCTCCACGTGAACACAGAAAAGTCGGTCCTGCATCCCACGCAAACTATCCACTATCTGGGAGCAGTTCTAGACACAAATTTAGGAAGAGCGTTTCCTTCGCAGGAGAGACTATCTTTCATGGGGCAGAAATGCAGAAAGTTACTTCAGTTTCCTCGTCCAAAGGTGCGAGAAGTAGCGTCTCTACTGGGCTCCATGGCGTCCTGCATCTTCCTAATACCAAACGCCAGGTTGAGGATGCAACCTCTACAAGAGTCTGTGGAAGATCAGTGGGACCAAGCGACTGGAGATTGGGAGGATCGAATCATCCTATCTCAAGCAGCACTGACCTCAATACAGTGGTGGACTCGCCCTCGGAATGTCTTGCAGGGAGTCCCCTTTCAGCAACCTCTTCCTTTGCTGTCTGTGGTAACGGACGCATCTCTAGAAGGCTGGGGTGCTCACATGGGTCATCTTCAGATTCAGGGTCGCTGGTTGACCAACCTTCAAACATACCACATCAACATGCTGGAACTTCGAGCAGTTCATCTGGCGCTCAAAGCATTCCTTCCAGCAATAACAACGGACAAAATCCTGGTTCAGACGGACAACACTACAACTATGTTCTATCTGAACAAGCAGGGAGGAACTCGATCTCGCCCTCTGTCTCTGGAGGCCCAGACATTCTGGCACTGGCTTCTGGCTCGGGGACTGTCGGTGGTGGCAGTACACCTTCCAGGCGAGCTAAACACAAAAGCGGACGCACTCAGCAGGCACTTCGAAGATCAGCCAGACTGGGTGCTAAACGACGAAGTAATCGAAGAACTCTTCCGTTGCTGGGGTCGTCCAGACATAGACTTATTTGCGGACGATGAAAACGCCAAATGCCACGCCTTCGCGTCCAGGTTCCACCGGCCAGGGACACAAGGGAACGCTCTCCTGCTGGAGTGGACAGGAATGTTCGCCTATGCGTTTCCTCCTCTGGCACTGATTCCGAAGGTGGTGGCCAAGCTCATCAGATCGAGCATGGACATGATCCTAATTGCTCCGGATTGGCCGCGACAATGGTGGTATCAAGACCTGTTACATCTGTCGCTGTGTCCACACAGACGCCTGCCGTGCAGGCCAGACCTGTTGAGCAAAATGAACGGGAGGATCCTGCATCCCAACCTCCCGTCGCTGAACCTGACTGCATGGCTCCTGAGGTCTTGCAATATGGGCACTTAAATCTGCCTCCAGAATGTATGAATATTTTAAGAGAGGCAAAGAGACCTTCCACAAGGGCGTCTTATGCGTTCAAGTGGAAAAGATTTTTCATTTGGTGCAAGGACCATGGCTTTGATCCCACCAAAGGACAAGAAGAGGTAGTCCTTCCATACCTCCTTTACTTAGCTACATCAGGGTTGAAATACGCTTCTATTAGGGTTCACCTATCCGCCATAGTAGCGTACAGAAAATCACCTACACAAACATCGTTTTTTCAGGTCCCAGTGGTTAAGGATTTCCTTCAGGGACTAAAGAAGGTCTATCCCCCTGTGAGAAATCCTTCTCCTCCCTGGGAGTTGAACCTGGTTCTCTCCAGGCTGATGTCTACACCGTTTGAGCCTATACACAAGGCCTCCTTGCAGCATCTCACTTGGAAGGTGGCCTTCTTGGTGGCAATAACCTCTGCGCGCAGGGTTAGCGAGATACAAGCACTCTGCACCAAGGAACCTTACACTGTGTTTCACCACAACAGAGTGGTAATGAGGGCTCACCCATCTTTCCTTCCAAAAGTGGTATCGGATTTTCATATAAATCAAACGATTACCCTTCCGTCGTTCTTTCCTAACCCATCGACCCCAGCTGAGAGGTCGTTGCACTCGTTGGATCTTAAACGGGTGCTAAAGTTTTACCTAGAAAGAACGTAGGACACCAGAAAGACAGACCAACTCTTTGTCAATTATGGTTCAATGAGGACCGGGTTTGCAGCAGCCAAAAGGTCCATCTCCAGATGGATTGTCTCATGTATCAAACTAGCATACCAGCTGGCTGGCAAACCTTTGTTACAATCACCCAAAGCTCATTCCACTAGAGGGAAAGCAGCCACAATAGCGTTTTTGCATGACATTCCTATGTCAGAAATATGCAAGGCTGCTACATGGAAATCAGTCCATACCTTTACAAGGCATTATTGCCTAGAGTCTGATTCCAGAGCGGATTCTCAAGTAGGGCAAGCCTCCTTGAGAAACCTATTTGGGTAGAATATGGCCTACTTTTGGGCCCACGACTATGAATGTTATCTGTTGATTCCTTTGCCCGCAGGGATGAGGTGAGGCTCGCTACTCTATTCTAATGCTTATGACTATTGATGAGGATCCCCTGGAAGAGAAGGATTAGTTACTTACCTGTAATCCTAGTTCTCTTCCAGGGGTATCCTCATCAAAGTCATAAGCAACCCTCCAGCCTCCCCGGGCAAAGGACTTTGTTTATTAAATAGGAGATGTGTTTAACCTGTTATTACCATGGTTTGGTTTTCAGTCTCCGAAAAGAACAACTGACCTAACTGTAACCCCTGAGGCATGATGGGAAGCTAGGGGCAGAGGTGCCTTAAAGGCACAGCGTCAGTTTTAGTACATTCAGCTACAAGTTAGCTTTTCAGTCTTTTTAGACTGGGTATTTGCAATGCAGCCTGGGAGCTGTATATGCTTACAGTGTGTTATAAGAATTTCTACTGCTTTCTAAGCATTAAAACAGTTTCTAAACAAGCATTGGTGTTGTTTCTCATGTTTCTAATGCAAATACACATGTATGGTGGAAATTCTTCACAGCATATTCCAGCTCTACTGTTTTATTTGGCTGCAATTGCTTATTTATATATATATATATATATATTTATATATATATTTATATATATATGTGGGGCACATATAATATATTGTTTCCGGGGTCCCGCGCATGGGCGGGAATATTCTAATGCTTATAACTTTGATGAGGATACCCCTGGAAGAGAACTAGGATTACAGGTAAGTAACTAATCCTTCCTGAAGTTCTTGTCCCTAGATGCTTGTTTCGCCTTTTCCCTAATCTTGAGGCGCATCTCAAGCTTCTTTCTCTGAATCATCTCTTTATTACCTCGTCTCCATCTGATACAAATCTCCTCCAAATCAGCAGTATTATAACACCTCACCAGGGCGTGAGATAATTCCGTCTTCTTGAGACAACATTCATGGTCAAACCAATTTCCAATACAGTTATTGCCACCCAAATGATCAGTGCTCTTAGAGGTCTTCAAAAAAGGAGAACTCTTAACAATAATCTGCTCTAAGAGGACAAATTCCCTAGTATCATCAACCTGTTCAAACCCAGTCAGCAGGAGTTGATCAATTCGTCGGTTCTTGGCCAAAATACTTATATTTGTGGAGTTTCACTTAACTGGACTTATGATACATTGCTGGGATGTCAAAATTTCACTTTCCTCGACAACTGCATCAAAAATGGGGGAATCTCAGATTGTTTCTGATGCAGAGATACAACAAGTGGATTGTTATCACTGTCTGTTACCACTCCCATATCCCTCACCATTAACCATGCTTTGATATTTATTAAAATACAATGTATAGTGGCCCTATTACCATGATGTGTCGGTGCTAAATGGACATCAGAGGAAGTACAGCCATTAAGGTGCCTTCATCCACAGGTCAACACACAGACCTAAGCTTTCCTCTTACGGACTTGCTTTCCCCATTATCTCCCATTGCCACTTGTACAACCACACAAGGTAAAGCAGTTCCTTGCACGTCACATCCCAATGAAGTGTTAAAATCTCCACATACTAGTGTAATATTCTGAGATAATTCACTGCTGTCAGATCTGGTCTCTAAGATTAGATCCTCACGGGCGTCCAGTATGGATTTACCTCTATCTGTCCTCCTTGTAAGGACATAGACAGGGACATAGACAATGAAAATGTCCATGTCCTCCCACAGAGGGCCATGCCCACCCAACCTAATATGCACAATGTTAGATGAGTCACTTGGCCCAACAATAGGACTCATGAAACGTCACAACTACAATGGCACCCATATCCCTAGGCCACCCGGTGGGTGGCCCTTTTTCTGCTTGATTACTGGGACAGGATACGTACTATAGCACCCCATATTAATTTCTGTATTTACCTTAATCTCCTGGAAGAAACGAATATCATTCTTCTAAATAAATGCTTGCTACTCTTGGTCCTCTACTTTGCCTGAAAAACCACACGCAATTCTTAGGGCATTTGAGTCCCTTCTCCCACGAGATTCGATAAACTGTTACTCCAGCTACATAAATAGGCAGACTCTGTACATCGTGCTAAACCCTCCTGCAATCTTGGCTGGTGGTCTCCCTAGACATGTATCTATATCGGTGAAGGGTTTAGATTGAAGACAGGAAGAAGTGGCACTCTGGCAAGTACGCAAATATATTCTAAGATGCAAATAAATAAGAACGGTTCTAACAGGTATGGGGAAAGAAACCCAAACAAAACAACCCCTGCGAGTGTGTAAGTCAAAACCTACACAGTGAATATAGAACAAAGTCTTGTGCAAACGTATAAGGGTGAAGGTTTTAGTGTAAAAACCAAAATTCAAATAGCTCTTTTTGCAGAAACTAAGCAATCCACTCTAATTCCCGAGACCGTATATTTTGTGGACTAACCGTGTCGCAACCGGGTTGGAATTATCACCAGTACAGCAATTCCATTGATCCTTTGATAACATAACAGCCCTGAAGAGTCACAATTGTACTAGGTTGTGACGAAACACGTGTCGGCTGGTTTGTTCATTCTGTATTGATCCGGATTAAAAATCCCCATTGAGATATTTCTGATGTCGACCTGCTTCGTTTCTGCCAAAAGAACTATTTGAATTTTGGTTTTTACACTAAAACCTTCACCCTTATACGTGTGCACAGGTCTTTGTTCTATATCCCTAGGCATGTATGCTAGGGACGCCAGCAACCAAGCCCAGATATTGTTTCCAGGTGAGTTAGGCATGTCATTTCTATCACTCCCTCATCTTCTTGATTGATCATGTAGCACCCTCACTTAATCTTTCATTGTAACCCTTAACTGTTTGAGTCACACCTTATTATTGAGATGTTGGGCCGGGGTGGCAAAAAAAACATCTCTTAACACCACTCTCTACTCCTTCATCAAAGTGAACATCAACTGCTTTGCGTCGCACTTTACTGTTGGAAACGTGTGGTAAGATTGTACTACATCTAGCCCCATTCTATGCAAGCCCTTAGATTTGTCCATAAACATATTTGCCACATTTACAGATTGAAATTCAACTCAAGTGAAATACTTAAGCTAGTCCTTGTCTTGAATAATAGGATTCACATTCAACATATATCAAGTTACAAGAATTGAGCAAAAAGTAGGGGCAGGATCAGGTAGAAAGTATGATCTGTTTAAAGGTAAACTGATAGACACATCAGAAATTGTTTTAATTAAGTCCAGAAAAGGAGTTTCATACATCGACGCATCTCCCGCAAAAACACCACTCCCCAAAAGGCTTCCTAGGACCGGTTTCTGGCATAAGTTGGCAGGGTATGCTCAGACGTGAGTCCCTTGCTCACTTTGCCACTGGATTCAAGCAAGCCTGGCTGAAGACAGCTGGAATGCCAGAAACCGGTCCTAGGAAGCTTGTTTCCGGTCCAGGGAAGGCATAGCTTTGCAGTTCGGGCTGGACTGTTCCCATGAGGCACATGGTCAGACTGATTTGCATATGGCCATGTCTGAACTGGGGTGGCAGAGTGGGCTAAAGAACGGTGATGGATTAAACCCAGATCTGGTGACTGGTTGTGAGTGTTTGATTGGTTCAGATGCTCCGTCCATCACCACCCCCTTTTGTACAAATACCACATACATGTAAGCATACATGCATTCTTATTGTGCCATTAGCTTCCTCATCTATTGTAGGAGTCATTAAAATACAAATATGTTCTGTCCTCAAAGTTGGGAGTCCTGACTCTACAAAGAAAGTTAACAGACTTTTACTTTCTACTGGGGCGTGGCCAAGCAGGCTACAGTGGTGGACGTGCCTTGCTGAAGCTCCACAGTGGGTGGACAATTCCTCCGCTTTCCAGCGTCGATCCCGACAAAAGAAAAGGACCCCCAGCAACCGGAGCCCGCGGAGCACCTGACGGAGTTGACCCCTGCAGCAGAAGATCAGGGTAGCGGGCAAAACTGAGCCATAGAAGATAACGATGCTGGCAGAAAAAATTGCGGCTGCCCGCACCCTCGTCTGGAGGTGCATGCTGGAGGCGCGACCCGAGACACTGCTGGTGAACCAGGGAGAACCGGGCGGTGATGACTTGCGGCACCCCGAGCTCCCAACAGCAGACTTCAGAGGTATAAGCCCCACCGACAGACTGGTCCCACGCATCAGGCGGAACACCGGAGCCCTACACCAAATAGCCCGTGACGAGCAGGTGAGCCGGACCCGGCATTGTCGGCCAAGAGAGAGGTCGGGCACAGTTAGAAACCGGTGGCACCGGGCTGAATCCCCCTCCCGGGCCACCGGAGCCTGAGTACCTTCGGAGCCAAGGCTGCCTGACCCTAACATGGCACCCGGCGGATACAACCACTGAGCCTCCGGGCAGACAGTGCGAGGGGCCAGACCGCCTGAGAGGAAAAGACACCAAATCAAAGACGGTAAGTGGTGTAGGGGAATCCCCCCCGGGCTTCCTGATAACCGGGAGAGGGTGTGGTGCCCCTCCCCCCCACCACCTGGCCCTAAAATGGAGGCTTAACAAACCGATTGGCACCCAAATCGGTGCCTGGCCTTCCCCAACTGATCTGCAGTAGAGAGTGCAACACAATAAGCTCCTCCTTGACCCCATGAGTTACTGGGCCCATCCGGCTGTGTAAGCTACCTAACCGCAAAGTCTGAAATCCTCAGAGAGGAACACCCACCTCACCGGACGGAGCGAACGAAGGATAGAGTCCATATCTGAGGAGGAAAGGTCTCGCACAGCGTCTACCAGACCCCAGCTCTACAACCCGCAGACCCGAGAGGGACTGCACACCCCAGGAGGCACAATGGGGAAACCTAGTGCCACGCAGACCACCACGGTCCCAGAGACGGGCCGGAAAACAAGCCACAGCCCAAAACGGGGACAATGACTCCACCGGACCTGTCCATATCCAACAAGCTGGACCGCGTGTTGGCAACCATTGTACTCTCCAGGGTATCAATGAAAGAAAGGCTTGGCACCCTGACGACCGACATCAGCCTCATTAAGGACAACCACCGCAAGCTGACCGACAAGGTCAGTGAATGGGGAAAAATCATGGAAGACTTGCAACCAGCAGTGAAAGACCAGCAGAAGACAATGCGAGATGTCCTAACCCGCTTTTCCACAATGGACAAACAAATGGTCGTCCTGGAGGGACACTCGAAGTGCTGTAATATATGGGTGCTTGGGCTGCCGGAAAGAATTGAGGGGCAGAACCCAGTGGAGCACATTGAGGCGTGGGTGAAGTCCTTTACCCCGGCTGCCGACCGATCGGCCTTCTCTATTGAGCACGGCCACAGAGTCCTGGTGCAAAGACCACCACCTGGAGCGTTTCGCCCCCCCCACCCCCCCCCCCCCACTCCGGCCGATGCTAGCAAAATTCCTCCATTTCAGAGACCGAGATGCGGTGCTCAGGGCCGCCAGACGATCGGGCCCCCTCCGGGTTGAGGACAAGCAGGTGATGGTCTTTCCGGATTACGCACGAGCGGTGCAGCAGCAGAGATCGCTTTTCTTGGAGATGAAGCGGCGACTAAGGGTAAATGATGTTCAATAAAGTATGGGCGAAATTTGCGAATTCGCAAAAAAATCCACGAATTTGCGGGACGTCAGAGCCTTTTGGCACACCACCGCTCCAAAAGGCTCCAAGGTCCCTTGAGTAAGCTGTCCATCATAGTGGGGAAAGGGCAGGAATACATTTCATAGTGCTAGTGTGTGTGGTGGGGCCAAACGGACGGGGCTTCAATGCGAGTTCACATGCCTCTTGTTTATAAAGGCTCAGAGACCGAGCAGGGCAGCAGATAAGGAGAAAGCAGGCTCCTGGCCACAGGAACTACACGGGGATGGCGCTCGGGAAACTCATGGATGCAGAGACCTCCTCAAGGTTACAGCTCATTTTCGGCAAAAGATATGGGGATAAAGGACACTTGCCCAGCCTCGACCTTGCTCACAATTTTTTAGGGCTGATTAATCATCACAGCACCCTCTGGTTCACCACTGCGACCCTCTGGTTCACCCCTGCCACTCTCTGGTTCATTACTGCCACCCTCTGGTTCACCACAGCCACCCTCTGTTTCACCACTGCCACCCTCTGGTTCACCACTGTCACCCTCTGGTTCTCCACTGTCACCCTCTGGTTCATCACTGCCACCCTCTGGTTCACCCCTGCCACCCTCTGGTTCACCCCTGCCACCCTCTGGTTCACCCCTGCCACCCTCTGGTTCACCACTGCCACCCTCTGGTTCACCACTGCCACCCTCTGGTTCACCCCTGCCACCCTCTGGTTCACCACTGCCACCCTCTGGTTCATCACAGCACCCTCTGGTTCACCACTGTCACCCTCTGGTTCACCACTGTCATACTCTCTGTTATTTTCCGCCAGACTTTGAATTATCTACAACTATGCTACCTTATTCTTTACATGTGCGGAGGAGGCGAGGGACTGGGCAGACCTGCACTGCCCGCAGCTCTCCGGGTCAGGTACCATGCAAGGACAGAGACACAGAGCGCTGCGACCCAGGAAGCGCAACCCAAAGAGGGGGCGCAATGGTGAGAACAAATTGGCACGGAGCCCCACACTTGATTCCCCGGATCTGGAGCAAATAATGCAGGAAAACCGAGATGTCCTAGGAGCCGTAACTGCACTACAGGCATCACCGCCTTCAGATGACATGGACAGAGCTCCACGCCTGTTCTTGGTGGGTGAAGAAGACAGTGACAGGGTATCATCTAAGGGAGACTCGATCACCCTGCCCGAGTCACCCCCTAGACAGCAGATCTCATAAATTAGGGAACATGCAGGGTCATATGTAGTGGAAGGTCACAGGCTCATTGTCCTCAACCTCTCGTAGCACGTGGAGGAAAGGTGGCCCTGTTAGCAGAGGGATGGGGGCCTCTGCACAACTGTAGTCCTCGCGCTAAGCATGTAGCACTGTCTCGACACTGCCAGGGACCAGATGACGCACACTGATCCTTCACAGACCTGCCTAAGGATCACCCTCTCAGGCACGCACCACCACCCCATGATTGTTGACTTCTTGTACACGCTCTCCTTCCCTCAGAGCGTCAGTTTGGACGTATCGCTCCCAGCGATAGGTCCCCAGTATTGGGACTGTTTCCCAACACCAGATCTTAGTTTACCTATCCCACCTACCATGATCTCTTGTTAATACCCATATACAGGGCAGGGGCACACACCTCCAACCCCACATAGCTCCGCACACTTCATCCATCGACTAGAGCCAGGAGACTCCACTCCCCCAGAGACTCAGTGCTATCAGGGCGCGACCCTCCACCATGACACACGCAGACTTCCAGATTTTAATCCTCAATGTGCGAGGGATGCACACAGCTAGGAAACGCTATGCGGTATACGCGTATATTAAGCGGCAGCATACACAGATCAGTTCTCTCCAGGAGACCCACCTCACTAAAGAGGAATTTTGCAAATTCCAAAAGAAAAGGCACAGCTCTGTTTGCGCCACTACCTTCTCTGCCTTCACGAGACAAGGGCTGATCTGGAATCGTCCTGGAGTGCCCTTTCGCGGTAAAAAGGTGGATCCCGAGGGCCGCTATTCACTACTAGAAGGATTATTGGATGGGCAGCCCATCCTTGCAGGTAGCATCTATGCCTCCAATATTGATCAGACACCATTTCGGGGACCCTGACGAACGCCCTGGTGGGATTCACACACTTCCCATGGATTCTGGGTTCGGATTATAATTTCTCCCTGGACCTCACACTGGACAGATCCTACCCCCCCACCAAGCAGTCCCCGGGCCATAGGCACACAGCCGCACTCCGCGCCTGGGCTACCCATTGGTCCCCAAAAGACGTATGGAGACATACCCACCCTACCACCAAACTATATTCATTTCACTTGACACCTCACAACTTATGAGTCCGCCTGGACTGCTTGATGTGCAATCAGTCTCTCCTTCCACGCATCAGACACTCAGACTATTTGGGCAGCGTCATTTCAGATCACGATGCACATATTGTGTCCCTCGCATGGCGACCTCCCGTACCTCTGTCCCCACCTGGCGCCTCCCCAAAGACTTGTATAACAATAGGCAGCTACACTGTGCTGCTGGCCCAATCGCACAGTTTTAAAAAGTCAATATACAACTTTTTTCCTTTTCAACAATTTTATCTAATATTTTTTCCAATTTCTCCAACTTCACTTTCTTGATCACGATAACACTGTCCAAAAGCCCATATTGCTTCACATGAGGCGGTTGTGCCCATCCAGGCCTCTTACCACATCACAAAGAGACTTTAATTCATGTTTGCACCTAAAAACTTATTCCCAATGCATTTTGGGCTATTTCTGTGCCCTTTGTCAGGGGAGGCTGTTTAAATATGAAAATAACATAAAACCCATGTTAATCTGCTGTCTTTGAACACTGATACAAACGATATGTGAAACATGACAATGCCCAATTACCCCAAAATAATTACAAAAACAAATATTCAATCAGTGTATGCATAATGTTCTGTCCATCGCACGAGTTTACAGCAAGCGGAGACCTCCTCCACTCCTTCATTGATGCTTAACCTGCCATTTGACCCGCATTGCTAACTAAACACATGGTTTGCCTGATGTTCTCTAAATAAACCCTATATTGAAATTAACCCTGACCCCTACTGTCGGGTCAGGGTTAAGTGAAGTTCATTCCAAATTAACATTGTGACGTCTCTCAAATTTGTTGCTGGTTCAAAGAAAGTTACCTGCTTATAATTCAAGTGTCGTTCTGGCTACTCGGTGCTCTCCTTTCTTAATGCCTGCCATTGTTCCACCGCAAGCAGTCGGAAACCATTCAACACTACTTTGCCGACAACACAGGCACTACATCGAACAGGTCCCTAGAATGGGACGATTTTAAAGTGGTCCTACGGGGAGCGTGCATCGGGCAAATCACAGGAGTAAAACACACACTAGAGAGGGCGGTCCTAATCGCAGAACAACAAGTGGTGCAGTTATCTAAAGCAACTGATCAGCGGGAGATTTCCCCCATGCAACTGGTGGAGGCCAAAACCAAGTATGAGGAGGATTGTGCCGACTTACGACGCTATCATTTTCGCAAATACACCACTAGAGTCCGGACACGCAAACGTAACCTATCACCGGCATTCGCAATACCAAGGGGGAGGTTGTCTACGAGCAGGCGGGTATTTTATCGGCCTTCCCTGACTACTACTCCATACAAGGAGCTAACTCAGGACAGGGGGGAACGCATTTGGAATATACTCGCCACGAATACCATAGTCCAAATTACAGATGAGGAACACATAACATTAGACGTCCCACTGGCACCGGCGGAGATCAAATCCGCCATCCACCGCTTGGCCAAAAACAAAGTTCCAGGACCTGACGGCTTCCCGACAGAACTGTACTCCACATTCTCCCAGCAGCTGGTCCAGCTACTGAACATCATCATTCGGGAGGCGCTAGAAGTGGGACTCCTCCCTCAATCGATGCAGGAATTTGTGTTGGTATTGTTCCCCAAGCCCGATAGGGACCCTCTGCTCCAAGCTTCCTATCGCCCTATAACCCTCCTGGCTACGGATTGTAAAATCCTGGGGAGGATCCTGGCAGATAGACTCACGGAAATACTCCCCAGACTGGAGCATACGGACCAGAGTGGATTCGTCCCTGGGAGAAACACCTCCCAGAATATACGTTGGCTGTTCCAGGTCCAGGATGGGGTGAGGGGCAGGTTCCCACGTGCGCGTGCCTAGTACTGCACTTTGAGAAGGCCTTCGACACCCTGGCGTGGCAATACCTCTTTAAGGTGCTCCGGAAGGTGGGCATAGGGCCCCAATTTATAGTGTACACCCTGCTATTGTATACCAACCTTACCACAAGGGTTCTGATAGGCCGCTACGTCTCCTCTTCCATCCCCATCATGCGCGGGACGCGCCAGGGTGGCCCCCTGTCCCCCGTCATATTTGCCATAGCCATGGAGCCACTGGCAGCGCAACTACGGGAGGTGGGCGAGCAATGGGGCATCCCATTGGGAGGTCGCACACATTGTGTCTCCCTTTATGCGGATGATCTCCTCATTTATGTTAGAGCCATCACAGCAGACCTCACCGCCCTATGGACCACCCTCGCTGAATTCAAGAGAGCTGCAGGATTACGGGTGAATTGGGAGAAATCCTCTACCCCCTGCACCCGAATACCCCACACAGGGAAATTCCCCTGTGAGAGGCCCCACTAGCATGGAAGGGTGACGTCCCATGCTACCTAGGTGTCGGACTATACCATGAGCCCTGTGACCTCCTGGAAGGCAATCCCTACCGGGCCTTCGAGGACTTAAGAGTCAAATAAATGTTTTGCGGACCCTTCCTCTGGCTCCCATCGGGAGGGAAGCCTTATCCAAAATGATCATGGTGCCCAGGCTTCTTTCCTACTTTACTAATATCCGAGTTATCCCACAGCGGACCTTCTTCCAAGAGCTCAACTCATTACTAATCTCCTTGATCTGGGGTCTGTTCTGCAGCTGCTGCAGGACAAGGGAGGAATGGGCGCCCCGTCATTCGAGGTTTACTTTTTAGCGGCGCAACTACAGTGGCTGTCGCGCTGGACGGCGGCTGTCGCGCTGGACAGTGCACCACAACCCTGGGGAAACAGTAGCTCAGGACAGAGAGATAACAGTCCCGGAGCTGTCCCGAATGCTCCTTTCGGGTACCAAACCCAACCCGCCCCATCCATTATTGGTTAAAAAGGCCAGAACCTGTATCATGCGGAATCACTGCATGCCCAAAGGGACTCCGATATATTCTCCGTTACTGCCACTGGCAGGACTCCCTAAAGGACACGCATTCTACACTGCAGGAGAGCTTAGGATCTGGACCGAACACCAGCTCACCGAAACCGAAGCCCTATTCTCAGACGGCCAACTGCTCTCGTTCACAGACTTGGCAGAAGGAAGCTGGCTTCCGGCTGGCCAATTTCTGCTACACCGACAACTGGTGGCGGACTGCAGGCGGATTTAGGACCTAGGGGACGGGGAACCCACGACTCATCCGGTGTTGCACACACTACTACATATGGGGCTGGCAGATACCATATCACATGGATCTATAAATCCATCATGGAACTCACACAAATACCACTGACACGGCTCCGTTGGGAGGAGGACTTCGACCGCAACCTCCATGACAGAGAGTGGCTGACTGCCCTAGAACACCACAAAAAGTGTCCCGCAACCAAAGATTAAAAAATGTCCAGTTTAACGTGTTACACCACACCTACCTCACGCCAGCGCAGCTTAAGCCCTTTTATCTGTCATTCCACTTCCAATGCCCCCGCTGCGACACTCCGGACGCCCCGTTTATCCACATGTTTTGGACATGCCCCATGATACAATCCCTTTGGACGACAGTGCACACCACACTACAAATAGTCACAGGCCTGACAGAGTTCGACACATGGGAGGCATGCTCCCTAGGCATCTTTAAGCGCAATAAGCCAAAGAAGGTAGAGGACAAATTTGCCCTGCTAGCCGACCTACTAGTGAAACGCAGAGTGGCAATGTACTGGCGCGCAACAGAGGGTCCCCCAATAGAGGCATGGTCGGGGGCGGTGGAGAAATGGGCCGCAACTGAAGAAGACCTCATCCGTCAGGAGGAGGCTCGAGGCATACGACGGCATCCCATTTCACTAGAATGGGCGACGCTCCTCCATGACTTTAAGCAAACACAAGCTATTGGTGCAGTGGTCCAAGCGCATGCTAATTCGCCCACGTACTCCCCACCACCCCCACTGCTACTACCGCTAGATATTTGGACTACCCTCCGGGACACACGATCCTGAACAGGATAGAGAAGAGGGCCCGCAGGTGAGGGCATAACTCGGAACTCCACTACACTGGCCCCTGCCTTATGTGACCCCCCGCCCACCTCGACCCCTCATTCCCTGAGTAACGGATCCCCTAGTTCAGTTCAGAACCTGGATTGCCATTTGCTGACACCCCTTGCAGGGGCCTATGAGCTAGACACTATCATACGGGTCGGAGAAACGCTGTAACCTTACCAACGACCACGTTCGCTTGCCCCCCGGCAGCTCCGACGGCGGTGTTTGGAAGGACCCCTCCCACCGATCGGCTAAATGCTGGAATGCCCTGTGGCCCTGCAACACGGGCCGGATCTCCAGACCACTCACCCCTCCCCCCCCCCCGCATGGCACCAGTGTTCTGAATGTGCCGCTGCTCCTGGAGTCCACACTGCTTGCGGGTGAATCCACACACAACCCACCGGCAGCCGTGCAGCGCCCCATGGCCAACTCGTGACCGTACCAACAGCGTCAACATGGTCCTCACCACCTGGCGCACTCTCTCCCCCACCGAGACGGCTGACGGCAAGCTCTCCAAGATGGTGACGCGCCTGCGGCTGGCCTCCAGCTTCATCTCCCACCTTCACTCCTGGACTTCTTGACTTTTTGTTTTGTCCTGACCATCAATTTGCTGCTGCTTTCGGACAGTTTCGCTGGACTCTAGCCCTCCTCCCATTCCCTCGTCCGTTAACCCTGTTCCCGCGGATGATCCTCAAATGTTCCCTCCCTTTTCCGCTTCCCCTTCTCTCCATACCCTTACATCCCTCCCATCCTCCTCGTTCTGTGACTGCATCCACACTTTTGGAACTCTGCTCTTTGACTTATTGTAATAACTCTAATCAATGGTATTTGCTTTAGACCTTGCACCATATACCACTAGTGTCTGCAGTGGACCTTTGTACTCTCTACCACCCCTATGTGACCCTTAGAGTGTTTCAAGTCATATCCCTCCTGTGTAGATAGAAGATAACTCTAATGACTAGTATCCTATGTGATTTTTAGATTGTATCCATGTGTATCCCCTCCCTGTGTATCCCCTCCCTGTGTATCCCCTCCCTGAGTTATAGCTTTAACGATTAGTCGCCTGTGTGACTGTTGGAATATAGCCAGGTGTATCTCTTCCCCCGTGTGAAGAGATAACCCTATTCACTAGAACAAAAAGAATTGTGTTCCTGTAATGTGTAACGTAACTGATTCTATGTAAAGTGCTTTGATAACATGTAACGGAACTGGTGCTATGTAAAGCGCTTTGATAACCTAATCGGTTCAAGTTCCTGAAATGTGTAACGTAACTGATTCTATGTAAAGTGCTGTGATAACATGTAACGGAACTGGTGCTATGTAAAGCGCTCTGATAACCTAATCGGTTCAAGTTCGCGCTATAGAAAACTCTAAAAATAAATAAAATAAATAAATGATTCTCTGATTAATTGTACCCGCTGCTCATTGTCATAACAATGTTGATGTTGATTGTAATACTGCAGCAGTCAAGTATGAAGTGTGAGTAATGTATAACATGTCTAATTATTAAATCCAATAAAAAGGTTTAACATAAAAAAGAGACTTTTACTTTCTACTAGATTTTCATTTGCAAATAATTTATAATAATGTACAATTGATTCGTTAATGTCACTATTAACTATTACAGCTTTATCTTTTTCAAATGTTCTGAGCCATTTTTAACTCTCCTTAACTTTTCTAAGCTCCCAGTTTATTGGTTTTATTAATCCTCATGCCAGTGGCTTTGTCTAATACATTTCAAAAGAAATTGTGATTTCTTCTTGATCAAGATGTTTAATAGTAGATTGCATAAGTCATCTTTTAATAGTTTTGCTCGAAATACTTTTCTTTCTGATGCTGCATTGATCATTTTGCATATGTACAATCTTTTATTATGACTTAAATTATACCTTTTCTGTCAAATGAACGAATATTGTTGGAACAACATTATTTTAGATCTATTTGTAGTGACTCAAATAATTTAGAATTATCAAGGGACAAGTATTTAGCATTCAACTTCTAGTTGAATGTTCCTCTTCAGCTATAAATTCAAAGTCTAATATTGATGGTGAGGGGTTTGATATACATTATATTTCCTATTCCAGCATTGTTCGCACATAGAACTAGGGACTCACATGTTAGATGGCGGTCGGACCTGCATCCGTCCGCCACCCCCGAGGTGGAGGGACCGTCCGCAGGGGCAGTGGCAGTCCCTTTGGTGCAATTAGGATGTGACCGCCACCCTGGCGGTCACATCCTGGATCTTTAACCTTGCGGCGGGTGCTGCTTGAAGCAGCACCCGCCGCAAGGTTAAAAAAGCATGTTTTACATTTACATGCACAAAGCGGCAGGCACCAAGCGGTGCCTGCCGCTTTGTGCATGTCAATGCCGGGGGGTACCATAGGTACCCCCCATGTGCACCACCCACCCACCCCCCCCTTCACCCTGGGGGCCCGCAACGGGCCCCCAAAGAAAAGATCGTATGCCTTTTCGTGCCGCTGCGGAAAGGCATGTCCCAATGCAAATCCTAATATGGCTGGCGGTGTCTGATAGATACTGCCAGCATATTAGAGCTTTTCCACCACGGTCGGAAGGCGACTGCGGCGGAAAAGCGGTGGACGGTCTTCCCGTCCGCGGATGACCCCCCCAACCATCCTAATCTGGCAGGGGGTCTTTAGAATCACCGCAGCGGTGAATCCGCATCCTCTGGGCTGGCGGTGGCTTCCGCCGGCCCGGAGGATGCGGATTCACCGCAATCCTAAGCGGCCCCTATGTTTGTTGCATTCATGCTGGGATATCCTGAGCATTTTTCATCTTGATAGATTTAACATTAATAACATCACTTCAGTATATCTTTGCCAATCCAAATTCCCAAATTGAAAGGCCCTTTACGATCACAGCACCTACACTAGGAATCTTTGGAGCCGTAATGGACGGGGGTATAAAGTGGACACCTTTTTACGTTATACATCGAAAGGGAGTATTTTTTGCGTACAACCCCTCGTGGTTATTAAACAATGAATAGATAATGCATGAGCATTTACAATGTGGAAGTTGGTGATAGCTGCCGCTGTGTTTAGTACACCTGCTGGCACTGAAAAGATGCGGGCAGCAGAATCCTTTAAATTTGTTGCACTGATCGTTGCAATATGTCATTTTTCAATTAGACCCGGGCGCGAGTGCTGGATGGTTGTGAAACTTGAAGCAGGCATAGAATTATTCTTGCAGGCCTCTGTCCTTCCTTTTTAGGTCGAGCTGGTGTAAGCAGCACGAAGCGCTGCGTCCAGCGAAGCATCTTTTGTAATCCACTTCCTGGGAATGTGAGACAGGGGATGGGCATGCGCGAGCGATTCCCCCATGTGAGCGCGCACGTTCACCCACACACCGTGCACATCTCCTGTCCTACATTGGCAGCAAGTGGATAACACATACACACAGTCACACACTTGCGCGCACACACACACACACACACACACACACACACACACTCTCTCTCCCCCCACCCCACTCACAGGGCACATGCGGGGCTTACATACATACACACACACACAAACGCGCGCGTGCGCACCCCTCCCCCCCCCCCCCACTCACCGGGCACACGCGGGGCTTCCCTCACTGGGAGGGTGGGCACCGGCAATGTGCCCAGATGCCCCCCCCCTCACCGGGTCTGGCGGACTCCTCTCGTCCCGCGGTGGTGGCGGCTGCACGGGGTTGATAGGTGGCGGGGCAGGCACCGGCAATGTGCCTCGAGCCCCCTCCGCTTCTCTTCCCAAACTCCTTGCGGCAGTGGTACAGGCTCAGCAGCAGGCGGGGCTCTCCCTTAGCACGGGAGCCCCGCTGGGTCACACACTTGCTCCCTTCTCTACACAGGAGCGCGGGGTATGCTCCCATCCGCTTCCTGTCTGTGCTGGTGGCCCCGCCCTCAAGCAGGCAGTCCCACCTTGCTTCCTGTGTCTCGCCCGGCACCCGAGCCGCGGCGTGAACTTCTTAAGGTCTGGTTGCATGATGATAGCATCCCTGTGGATTTCCTGTCAGTCTAAGTGATTATCAGACCGGGTAATTAAACAACATAAAATTTAACTTTTTTTAAATTTTTAAATTTTTATTTAAGATGGTCAAGCTCTGATATTCGGAAATGTACCAGAAACACCTGCCGAAATTCGCTTAGAATAGATAAGCCATGGTCACAAGCCATTACTATCTTGGTTTTATTGAATGAGAAACTGGCGTTTAATTGAGAAGAGTAGCTTGCAATATGGCAGGGAAGGCTAGCTAATCAGCGCCTAATAGGGTCCCAAAATGATTGCGAGTGATGTTTCCATTGATTTAGCCTTGAATGTACGGCCAGCTGGGGGGAGGGTGAAGGGGGTGTCTGTGCCCACAGTGATGCTGAGTCGAGCGGACTAGGCTCCCATCACTCCTTGTTACACTTCTAAAGGCACAATCGAAGCACGGCATATGATGCAGTGTATGTCAATGCATGGTGCAACTAGGTATTATTATGGATGCCATATGTTGTCAGAAGATTGTAACTGTAATTGTACTGTTATATAGCGCTTACTGCCCCTGACGAGGTGTCAAAGCGCTTAGGGGTGAGTAGCGTTCCACTCCAGAACCCAAGGTTAGAACTCCCCTCTTGGCTTCGAGATCAGTTCATGATACAAACTGCTGTGCAGTGTCAAAACCTTACAGTGCTCTGCGGGGAGTCCAATCATGAGCGCTCAATGCAGCATCGTTCATCGCCGTTCCTACTCCTGATAGGTAAGTGACATTACCCAAACTGTAGTGGCCTTTCAGAGGCAATAGCCCACCACAAAAACCCCAAACTGCGATCTTTCATTATCCGATATGCCTGGGCAAAGTCAGTCACATATCCAGGATGCTTCGGATTTGACTGGCACTGCTCCGGTCCTACAACTTTCAGGAGATGTTGGCTTCTTGTGAAATATAGCTTGTTTTAAACTCCTGTGAGCAGAAAGGCACATACCGCCCTGTTGACCTCCTTAGGGGTTCCCAAGTTTATTATTCAAAATACAGTGGTGTGAAATGTAGGCCCGACTGCTAGTATAAAACTACTTCTGTGCATTGTATACAGGACCCATGTTTTCGACAGCACAAGGCTTGTCCAAGGATGTTGCTATCAGGGATTAAGTAAAGTTTTGCATCACGGAGAGGGGCGGATTGTGCATTTTATACAATGTAAGGAGCTAATGTTGCCACTGTGATAGAATTTCCACTTAGCCTTTCTTCATTCCAAGACATAAAATACACAATATCCCTTGTTTCACATGCAGCTGCCTCATAAAAAGCTGAAAGAGGCACTTTCAGTTTGGTGTGTCTGCTGAATTCTCTTTGCTGATAGTCATGTTTTTTCTATCCGTACCCTGCCACTTTAAAGCGGGTTTCTTCTTCAAGGGATGGCTTTGTTTTCTCCTAGCTTCCGAGGGATTCTCTTCTCAATTCAAAGTGTTTGGCTTTGCATACAATCTTGTTAATTTTGAGTGGTCGGATGATGTAGTTCTAGAAATGATTGAATGTTGTGTCTCGTCCTTTGTACGTCATTTTGACCGAAATAAAGTCTTTTCGAACTTGAACTATATTAAATACTTACAAATATATATAAATACAGGCACCACCTGCCTGTCAGCACCTCCGCCTGCATCGCCTGCCTGTCAACCCCTCTGTCTGCACCACCTGCCTGTCAGCCCCTCTGTCTGCACCACCTGCCTGTCAGCCCCTATGTCTGCTCCACCTGCCTGTCAGCCCCTCTGTCTGCATCTCCTGCCTGTCAGCCCCCCTGTCTGCATCACTTGCCTGTCAGCCCCCCTGTCTGCTTCACCGGACTGTCAATCCCCCTGTCTGCATCACCTGCCTGTCAGCCCCTCTCTCTGCTCCACCTGCCTGTCAGCCCCTCTGTCTGCATCTCCTGCCTGTCAGCACCCCTGTCTGCATCACCTGCCTGTCAGCCCCTCTGTCTGCTCCACCTGCCTGTCAGCCCCTCTGTCTGTTCCACCTGCCTGTCAGCCCCTCTGTCTGCTCCACCTGCCTGTCAGCCCCTCTGTCTGCATCTCCTGCCTGTCAGCCCCCCTGTCTGCATCACCTGCCTGTCAGCCCCCCTGTCTGCATCACCTGCCTGTCAATCCCCCTGTCTGCATCACCTGCGTGTCAGCCCCTCTGTCTGCTCCACCTGCCTGTCAGCCCCTCTGTCTGTATCTCCTGCCTGTCAGCACCACTGTCTGCATCACCTGCCTGTCAGCCCCTCTGTCAGCCCCTCCCCTCACCAGCATAGCATAACAAAACATAGCATAACAAAAAACAGCATGGCATAGCATAACATAAAAAGCATAGGATAGCAAAACATAGTTTAGCATAACAAAACAAAGCATAGGATAATAAAACAAAACATACCATAACAAAACAAAACATAGCATAGCAAAACAGCAAAACATAACATAGCTTAACAAAACACAACAAAACATAGCATAGCAAAACAAAACATATATTAGCATAGCAAAACATAGCATACCAAACACAACAAAACATAGCATAGCATAACAAAACAAACATATCATAGCAAAACAAAGCATAGCATAATAATAAAACACAACAAAACATAGCATAGCATAACAAAACATAGCATAGCATAACAAAGCATGATTCTATGTAAAGTGCTGTGATAACATGTAACGGAACTGGTGCTATGTAAAGCGCTCTGATAACCTAATCGGTTCAAGTTCGCGCTATAGAAAACTCTAAAAATAAAATAAATAAATAGTATAGCAAAACATAGTGTAGCATAACAAAACATAGCATAGCATAACAAAACATAGCATAGCATAACAAATCAAAGCATAGCATAACAAAACAAAACATAGGATAGCAAAACAAAACATAGCATACAGCGTCACTCCGCACCACCACAGCATCACTCAGGGGCACCACAACATCACTATGTGCTACCACAGCATCACTGAACTGAGGTAATATAAATTTTATGGTCATGTTGTGTTCCCTAGCGAGTACCCCACCGACTCCATGTACGAGTTAAAAGTGCATGTAACTTCCCTCCTGTACCAGCTATGAAGACGCAAATACATTTGCGTCCAACGTTAACTTGTCCTCTTTCAGACCCACCATGAATGGGTTTGATGGTCCGTTCCTAAGTATGCTATGCCAACGTCTTTTTGAAGTGTACTCCTACGTTTTTCAGCCTGGCTGAAAGTAGGCCCTGAATCTCTGCCACCGAGCCTCTTTTCTGGCTTCTGACTGCGAGGGCCTCTGCCCAAGCAGCCCCCGTACCCGTGAACTCTGACTTACTTCTAGCGCGGCCCTCCGTGCTCAGCTCAGCCTGCTGCCTGCCAAGATTGACTATAACCTTCGAGTTATCTGTTTTCCTCCCCGAAGATACATTCCAGCCTACTGGCTTCAGTAAACATCCTCCCTCAGCTACAGGGCTAAAGGGCCGACCTGTCTTTATGCAAGTAATTCATAGTCTCTGTTGCCATGCTTCCATGGAAGGCCCCGTGCCCCCACGCTTCTCATACAGACACTCAGGCGCTTATACACGCACTCACAGCAAGTATAGAATAGCTTCTGCTCTAGAGACCTTTCTGCCCAGATAGCTTAGTTCCTAAACACCAGATATCAGATATGATAGAAGCACAAGTTGATCTGACATGCCAGACTTCTGTCTCTCCCCGTCAGTGTAAATGTCAAGTCCCCTGCACCCCGTCTATCACACGTCATGCAGCTGCGCGCGCATCCAAGCTTCCGATTTCTGCTGACATTGCAACATTCTGTTAGCACCACCCCTTGGTGCCACCCACTTACGTCACCTATCAGTGACGTTTTCTAGCACACACGCCTAGTTACGCCTAGTTTACGCCTCTTGATGATGTACTAGCACCACGTGTATACTGTTATCTTGTCTTCTCTCAGCTGTTACGCCTCTTACATTGAACATTATGATGTAAATCAAGTATATAAGCTATGTATTGTCAATAAACGTGGGCGCGCTCATCTATCCCTTCTGACACCCTGTGTGGTGGTCAGAACATGATATCCTGATTCCTTTATGAGGAATAAAACCCTTAGAAACTCTTACACCACGGACTCTGTTTTCCTTCATTTCGATTGAGTTATTATTGATTAAGTACTTACCTGCATAGAAATTAAGAGAGTAAATTAATTATTTACATCATTTTGGCGCCCGAATAGGGACCCCTCCCCCACCTCACGCGCCGGAAGGTGCGTTGCAATCCGTGTCCCCTGCCATCAGTTAGACGGACAACACGTGTACTGGCAGGATTTCCTGCATTCCCCTCTGACACACGGAGGTGACGAGGACTGCGATCAGTGCCCAGACGAGGCGGTGAGGAGTGCGGAGGATCCCGACCAGAGCCCAGCCGAAGGAAGCAAGGTCCGAGGTGTGAAGAGGCCCACCAGTTTTCCGAAGTTTTCCGAAGTTTTCCGAAGTTTTCCGAAGTTTTCCGAAGTTTTCCGAAGTTTTCCGAAGTTTTCCGAAGTTCCGAGTCGAGTCCAGTCGAGTTTCCGAGGCCTTCTGTTTTCCGTGCTTCCCGGTGAGTACCATTGCTGGGTCGTATCTAGACGGGTTTGGGTACGCAAGTCCGGTCTGCACTGTTTTTAGGCAGTGTATCTGTACTGTTTAGCAGTATATAAAGTATTCCGAATTTCTGCACTGTTACAGCAGTGTATCTGTATCGTTGAGCGGTACATTCAGAGTAGGGGGAAGTTAACTATGTCTTTAAATGTTTCATGTGATTAATGTCGTGGTATGAATGTGATTGTTTTTGTGCATTATTGTGTTTTTGTATAAATAGTTACAGTTGACATTAAGTATAAAGGATCAAGCATTTCAGTATCAAGTAGGCACAATGCCGTTTTTTAACAAATTAAAGCAGATAGGAACTAGGAAAGGGATGTTAGAGGAAGAGATTCCAATCCCCCCTAGGGACACTCCAGGTAATTTTATGTATAATAAACATGGCATAGACGCCATCCTGTATCTAGAGTTATGGACCGATTATACCAAGCACTTAGAGGAAAGATACCGATGGCCAGTTAACGGAACATGGGATGCCGAGTGCATCATAAAGGTAGAAGAAATATTACGGAAAAAGAAAGCTAGACAATCTCAGAAAGACGCCATAGAATTTTGGCGTAAGGAATCACGTAAGCGTGCTGATAGAGCACTCCGTAGAGAAGACAGGCTTAAAGAATCAGAAAAAGCCCAAGAAAACGAATTAGTTACTGAGGGAATTCGAGTAAAAGTAGAACAAATAGACCGTATCCAAAATAGCAAAGTGAACAACATGTATCTTTTGGCCGATGGTACCCCTGACGCCATTTCAGAAATACCGGAAAATTTGCCGTCACCATTAGTTCCAACTAAAGTAATGCATAAGACTACTAAAGACATATTCCTAAATTCATATCTCGAAGATGTAGCGCCAGCTTACACCAATCTGCCTGTTCGTGCCCTGCCTACTGACAGGGCCGGGGGTGGTACTGCCCCCCAAGATCACGCTCAGCCGACACCGAAAAAGACTAGTTCCGTTCCGCCAGCTCCGCCACTTCCCTCACCTAAAACTGAGTTACCGAAACCACTTCAATCAGATCCTACTAAAAGACAAATTCAGATACTGACTACACACAGAGATAATGCCCAAGTTTCCGCTTCAGGAGGTGCGACCGCGGGTCTCCAGACCCCGCCACCGACTCACAGATTAAATCTCAGAGGTATGCAGAGTCCTTTTACGCACAGATCCCCCCGTTCTTCTAATTCATCCCGTCTTGATGCACTAAAAGAAAATATGTCAGTTTGTAGATATGATCCAGAACCTGGACAGGACGACTTAATGATATTAGCGTCTTTACGGTTAAGATCTGCTACTGATAGTTTGTTATGTTATGTAGGAATGAAGGAGCACCTAGATAGAATATATGAGTTCGTTCAAACGGGAAAGGACCCCGACAGTATTAAGGATGCCCTGGAGAAACAGAAAGTTACCATGCAAGCACTGATACTACGATTTTTCATAAATTGTCTAATAAGAGAACGAGACAGGCCCGGAACAGATCAGAGTGAATTAGATGCATTGAGTAAGTGGGGTCAAAATATAGCTGATGGAAAACATGACAGACAAAATTGCATAGAGGCCATGTATAAAAAGATTAAGAAGGCAGTGATAGCAGTACACGACAAAGAGAAAGAAAAGGCTCCCTCCGAGGAGGAAGAAGAAGCTGAAGAACTAGAACCGACTACAAGCACTATAGCATATGTAGGTAAGGGAACTTATCTTAGGAAGGGTATCCGTCCAGAAAGCAAGAGAGTTTTCTTCTCTGCCTTAACGAATCCGAATTCTGCTGAACATCAGTTCCAGGAAACTGATAAACGGCTTCGAGATCGAGTTGGGTACCATGTACTCAATTCTATGGATGAACAAGAACTAGCCCGATCAGCGGTATCATGGGCCGAAAATGCAGACATATATAATGATGACACGGTAGCACAGACATTTCTGAACCTCTCCCCCGACGAACAGAAATTAGCAGGGGTATATATGATTCAGCACCTTCTCATTAAGTACAGAAAACATTATTCCGATCCAGGTCCCTTACATGAGACACTAGAAGCACTACTGATGGATAGATGGAGAGGCCTAAGCACTAAATTAGTTCAAATAATTCTAGAACAACGACGCAGATATGACACCTTTGTAAGTCCTGAATATGTTCCCGCCCCACCTCCAGAAAGGAAAATGTACCATATGCAGTGCGGGGGTGGTATAGAAAGTCAGAACCCCTTGCGAGAAGTGCACCCTGTTATGGGTGAGGATAAAATTTTGAAACGCGTGTATGTACACACGCCTCTGACTAAGTTAGAACTGTTAGAAATGAAGAAATTAGTACCGTGCCATGATAAAGACCCTGCAGGTTTCCATAGAGAGCTCAAAGACATGTTACTGATGGGGGACTACACATATGATGATATCATGAAAATGTTGAAAGTATTATTGCCTACGGGTATATTCGAGAAATTAAAGGAAAAGGACTGGGAGGTGGGAGACGCAAAGATTGCCTGGGCAGAAATAGAGGATGAAGAAAAGAAACGGGTTCCAGGGTTAGGCCTTGGGGACAAAACTAAAGCATTACCAGGTTTAATAGTACAGGTCCTGCCCAGATTATTGACAACTAGAAAGGAGGATTGGGATGCAATCTCGTCCTGTAAACAGAAACATGATGAAGATACTAGCGACTTTTATTCAAGATTCGAGAAATGTTTTATTATCAATAGTGGCCTCCAGCCAAGTAGCGAGTCGTACCCACATCTTTTCGTATCAAAGTTAGTCGAGAATTCCCTACCGTTAGTTAAAAATAGAGTGTATAAAGTCGAGAGTACATGGCAAGCAAATACGCCATCCCAGATGTTACAAATGTTACAATATCACCAGAATAGAATTAGGGAAGAACAAGACCAGGAACAGAAGCGCATGAAAGACACGAAAATGAAAATGTTAGTAGCCCAGACGGTTCCATCCGACAGTCACAGAAAAGGTACGACCCAGACAAGTCACACTGCAGCTCCTGTTAAAGGGACATGCAATTATTGCAAGCAGCCAGGTCACTACGTACACGAATGTGCAGTTCTGAAACATAACATAGCGACAGGTAAAACTAAAGAGAGACCGCATCCGCCTAGACAAGACCATAACCAGCATCAGTCTACACAGAATACACAGCCCATGCATGCATCTGCACAGACAGCACAGACCGTAGCAGTATCACAGCCACAGCCCATTGCTGCAACTCAGCAAGTCTCACAACAGATGTACCAATATGCTCAGTCTGCTTACCCCGAATATTCCCGATATACATGAAACAGCCTAGAGAGGGAAGGTGGCTTGCCTCTTATCGAGATTCCTGTAGATCAAGAAGGTCCTTATGTACACAGTCAAGTATTGGGGAAAGATAGAAAGTTTTTAATTGACACAGGGGCAAGTCGCACTACAATAAGTCATGACGAAGTTCCAGGGGCACCCCTCTCAGGCTCACAAAATGTTTCCCTTGGTTTTTCAGGACAGCCTATTGTAAATGAAGTATCAGAACCAGTTCCCCTGGCTGTGGGTCCATTATCACGCGTTACAGACCTGTTACTAACAAAATCATGTCCGGAGAATCTATTAGGAATTAAAACATTGAAGGCTCTAGGAGCTATAATATGCTGCTCCCCGGAGGGGGTTAGACTCTTTCTGCGGGATTTCAAGGGTCATTACGTCCTTCGTGAGTTTGACGTCAGATTGAAAAATGTACCTGATTACTTGTGGGCAAAAGGCCCAACTGATGTAGGATGTATGCACATTACACCATACCGCGTTACCCTCAAGGCAGGTGTTGTATTACCCAGAATCAGACAATACAAGTTACCACCCGATGCTGTAGCGGCTTTACTGAAAATCATTGAAGAGCTCATTGCCCAAGGAGTGGTCGTCGAGACCGACTCCAATATCTGTAACTCACCCATCATTCCGATTCTTAAACGTACTGATCCCAATGCACCGCCAGTATATCGGCTGGTGATTGATCTTCGAGAATTGAATAAATGCATTATCCCACAGTATCCTGTGGTCCCCGATATATCATCTCTCTTGACTGCTATTGATTCAGAAGCAACGTTCTTTACTGTAATTGATCTCAAGAACGCCTTCTTCAGCGTGCCTATTGATCCAGAGAGCCAATATCTCTTCGGATTCTGTTTAAATGGACGCAGTTTCAAATTTTCGCGCGCACCTCAAGGATTCACAGAAAGCCCCAGCATCTATAGTCAAGCACTGAAAAGACAACTAGATTGTATTCAAATGCCAGTTAACACCGCTTTACTACAATACGTCGATGATCTGCTGATCACCGCACGAAGTGAGCCCGAATGTGAAAAAGCATCACTGACAGTTTTACATTTCCTGGCCGACAAGGGACACAAGGTGTCTCCTTCGAAGCTACAATTCTGTGTTCAGCAAGTTGTGTACTTGGGTCACTTGCTGTCCAAAGTGGGGAGACAGCTCACTCCCGATCGCATTCAGTTAATTGTGAACATGCCGCAACCCAAGACACAAAAGGAAGTGCGGGCCTTCATAGGCCTCACCTCGTACTGCAGACAATGGATTCCCCAGTATGCATTTCTAGCTAAACCACTCATCCAGTTAACGACACAGGAGGCAGCGACTTCGACTGTCCTCCCTTGGACTCAGGAACACACACAAGCTTTTGAAGAATTAAAGAAAGTTTTATGCCAAGCACCAGTTTTAGCGACACCATGTTACAGCAAACCGTTTACACTTTTTGTTACAGAACGTGATGGCACAGCGTTATCTGTCCTCACTCAAGATCAAGCAGGTTCACATAAGCCTTGTGCTTATTTTTCTAGTACATTGGATTCAGTAGCTCAAGCACTCCCTGCGTGCTTAAAGTCAGTAGCAGCAACAGCGTTAGCAATAAGACAAAGTGATTCAATTGTTTTAGGTCATCAGTTAACAGTTCAAGTACCACATTCTGTAGAGGTTTTGTTAAACAGAACCCAGACTCAACACTTAACTATAGCACGACTGACAGGTTATGAATTAACACTATTCCAGCCACACATAGAAATCAGACGTTGCAGCATCCTGAACCCAGCAACACTGTTACCTACAGTTATGACAGATCCAGCTCCGCATGATTGTATAGAAATAATTAATGCAGTAACTAAGCCTAGACGAGACTTAACAGATGTCCCATTGACAAATCCAGACCTGACACTTTATGTGGACGGTTCATGCATGAGAACAAGTACAGGAGAATTAGTGGCCGCGTACGCCGTGACCACTGAAACTGAAATTAAAGAAACACATCGTATTGACACCCTGTCTGCTCAAGCAGCAGAGCTCATCGCTCTGACCCGAGCTTGTATTCTAGCCAAGAACAGAAATGTTAACATATACACAGATTCCCGCTATGCCTTCGGAGTTGTACACGACTTCGGAGTCCTCTGGCAAGAACGAGGTTTTCTGACTTCTCATGGGGCCAAGATACAACATGGCCCCCTTATTCAAGCACTGTTAGAAGCAATACATTTGCCCTCGGGCATATCAGTCATGAAATGTAAGGCACATACCAAAGTCACAGATTCCGTTTCCCAGGGTAACGACCTGGCAGACCAGACAGCAAAACATACAGCATTGACTCACACCCAGACTACTGATGTGACAAAGACAATAGTACAAACACAGTGTATGACAGTTAGAGATCCCGCCCTAGACGTAATTGACATCCAGACACATGCTACTCCAGAGGAGATAAAGAAATGGACTGAACTAGGAGGGATTCAGACAGACCAAGGTTGGGTGACGAAGGGAAAATCTATATGGTTTCTCCCCGACTCAATGGTTCAAGTCATGATAAATACAGCACATAGTCCTGCCCATCTTGGAGAGAAAGCCATGTTAGACAGTTTACAGAATCTCTGGTACAACAAACACTTACGAGCAGCAGCAAAACAGAAAGTGCGTACTTGCATGATCTGTTGTCAGTTCAATCCAGGTAAAAGCGTCCCTGTTGAGCAAGGTGGATTCCATCCTCCCGATCACCCTTTTGAAGTCCTCCAGATGGATTATATCCAGATGAATAGCTGTAGAGGATTTAAGTATGTTCTTGTAATTGTTTGTGCTCTGTCCCGCTGGACCGAAGCATACCCAGTCCCAGACTACACTGCTCCGACCACTGCCAGACAGTTGGTTCGTGAATTCTTCCCACGGTACGGTTTGCCCCGTGTCGTGTATTCAGATAACGGACAGCCGTTCTCGTCCGAGCTGATGAAACAAGTTTCCCTCTTGCTAGGATATCAGTGGAGGTTCCACTGTGTCCGACATCCCGAAGCAGCTGGCCTTGTAGAAAGGCATAATCAGACACTAAAAATCCGTCTTGCCAAGATCTGTCAGGAAAAAGGGGTCGACTGGATAGTCGCCCTGCCCGTGGCACTATTCTACATGAGAATGGTCGCCCACTCAAGATCAGGGCTATCCCCGTACGAAGTGGTCTTTGGCAGACCGCCGAATATGTGGGGGACGCCCGTTCCGAAAAAGATCACTGATATTGACTGTAACATGTTGACAGATTACCTTGCCTCCTTGATGTCTGCACTCCAATCATGTCGTTCACAGGTTGCCGCAGCCTTCCCTGACAACACCGATGTAAAGGCGCATGAGGTCCGTCCAGGGGACCTGGTACTCGTCAGGAACTTCGACCGGAAAAGTCCGCTGGAGCCCCGCTGGAAGTCTCCAAAGACCGTTCTGCTTACCACCAGGACCGCCGTGAAAATCGAGGGGAGAAAGGGGTGGGTCCACACGAGTCACATCAAGCTATGCAATGAACTAAAAAACGGACTGAAACAGGACTCTGACTCGTCCACCCCCACCAAAGACTGTGTTGAAGCACAAGACGTTACTGTGCCTAAAAGAGAAAAGACTCCTCAAGAACTTTACCGAATGAAGCTTCGATCTAGCAAGTCAGACAGTTTAATTGTTTAAGTCCTCCCTTAGGTGAATCGGTTAAATAGTTTCTGACATGTATCCCCTAGATCGAGTTAGAGAGAGAGAGGAAAAGAGAAGAACATATTGCAAATCACTCCGTAGTCACTGCATAGTGACACTAATAATCATGTTTATTCTGAGTATTCTAATTATTATTGCCAGCATTCTGCTTCCTATGTACTGGCCTATTTTCAGGCGTAAACAATCTGCTTACAATGTCTCTGCTGAACACACTTTTAGTGAACTTCCTGCACATGAACTCTCTTACAGACTTGCGCTGCGCAACAATACATTCATTAGTATGTTACACCATTCCCATCAGACAAGTAATGCTACAGACTGCTGGATATGTGGTCGACTCCCTCCCTACCAGAATTACAAGGGAGCTCTGCCTCTCTTTCCGTACCCATTCACTCACAATGGCTCCTGTGGAGCATGGTTTAAAATAATTAATTCTTTAGATCCTGATATTGCTGTTTTCGATGGGGGCTGGGTTTGGGGAAACTTGAACTTAGTCCTGCTCAACGTCTGTTATCCGGATAAAAAGGGACTTCCCACTCGAATAGGAACTGATCTAGAAAATGAAGTATATGGATTAGGTAATTACACAATTAGCCTTATGATCCTCACTGTTGAATCTGAAACTGCTCCAGTTCTGCCCCATATGTTAGTACTACCAGTCACAGGTGAATTATGTGTTAGCAAGAAAGGTTCAGTACACGTAGGTCATAGTAAATGCACTACTGTGGTCGAGTTCAGTGACCATGGTAAATCGTCTTTTAAAGCTACCAGTCATTCCTATTTTGTTTGTGGTCATACCGCATACATACGTTTGCCTCCAGATTGGGACGGTACCTGTTACATTGCATTCCTCCTGCCACCTGTTTTCCTAGCTCCTCCTGATTACCATAGAAATACGAATCTAGCACCGAATAGACCCAAAAGAGATATTCCCCTTGTCGACTACACAGAAACGGCATGGGAACAGTACACTGATTTCAATAAAGGATTCTTTTTCTTCCTAGGACCTGTCCAAAACAGTAAATTAATACGCAGATTAACGAGAACCCTTGAAGCAGTAGTGAACGAAACTGCCTCCGCTCTAGGTAACCTAACAGAGGAGCAGTCTGCTATACGGACTGTTGTCCTTCAAAATCGTCTCGTGATTGACGTCATCTTGGCAGATAGAGGTGGAGCCTGTAAGGTCATCGGGTCAAGCTGCTGTGTTTTCATTCCACAAAATGCACCATCTGTCTATCAAGCTATCACCCGTTTATATAAAATTGCAAATCAGATACATCAGAATCCAGGCACCTGGACTTGGTCCGGTTGGTTCTGGACTACGTTAACAGCTTGGGGATGGAAGATCTTATCCTTCCTAGGCATTGGTCTTGTTATAGTATTCAGTTGTTGCCTATGCCTGCAGTGTGGGCCAGCGATATGTGGACTGTGTGCCACATCCTGCATTGAGCATTCCAGTTGCCTCTCAAACAGTCAAAGAAAGAAAGACGAACATATAATGTTACAAGAACAAACCGATCGATTTATGAGGATCAATATATCATGAAGGGTCCGTAGGGAACAAGGAGGGAATGAGGTAATATAAATTTTATGGTCATGTTGTGTTCCCTAGCGAGTACCCCACCGACTCCATGTACGAGTTAAAAGTGCATGTAACTTCCCTCCTGTACCAGCTATGAAGACGCAAATACATTTGCGTCCAACGTTAACTTGTCCTCTTTCAGACCCACCATGAATGGGTTTGATGGTCCGTTCCTAAGTATGCTATGCCAACGTCTTTTTGAAGTGTACTCCTACGTTTTTCAGCCTGGCTGAAAGTAGGCCCTGAATCTCTGCCACCGAGCCTCTTTTCTGGCTTCTGACTGCGAGGGCCTCTGCCCAAGCAGCCCCCGTACCCGTGAACTCTGACTTACTTCTAGCGCGGCCCTCCGTGCTCAGCTCAGCCTGCTGCCTGCCAAGATTGACTATAACCTTCGAGTTATCTGTTTTCCTCCCCGAAGATACATTCCAGCCTACTGGCTTCAGTAAACATCCTCCCTCAGCTACAGGGCTAAAGGGCCGACCTGTCTTTATGCAAGTAATTCATAGTCTCTGTTGCCATGCTTCCATGGAAGGCCCCGTGCCCCCACGCTTCTCATACAGACACTCAGGCGCTTATACACGCACTCACAGCAAGTATAGAATAGCTTCTGCTCTAGAGACCTTTCTGCCCAGATAGCTTAGTTCCTAAACACCAGATATCAGATATGATAGAAGCACAAGTTGATCTGACATGCCAGACTTCTGTCTCTCCCCGTCAGTGTAAATGTCAAGTCCCCTGCACCCCGTCTATCACACGTCATGCAGCTGCGCGCGCATCCAAGCTTCCGATTTCTGCTGACATTGCAACATTCTGTTAGCACCACCCCTTGGTGCCACCCACTTACGTCACCTATCAGTGACGTTTTCTAGCACACACGCCTAGTTACGCCTAGTTTACGCCTCTTGATGATGTACTAGCACCACGTGTATACTGTTATCTTGTCTTCTCTCAGCTGTTACGCCTCTTACATTGAACATTATGATGTAAATCAAGTATATAAGCTATGTATTGTCAATAAACGTGGGCGCGCTCATCTATCCCTTCTGACACCCTGTGTGGTGGTCAGAACATGATATCCTGATTCCTTTATGAGGAATAAAACCCTTAGAAACTCTTACACCACGGACTCTGTTTTCCTTCATTTCGATTGAGTTATTATTGATTAAGTACTTACCTGCATAGAAATTAAGAGAGTAAATTAATTATTTACATCAGAACGCCACAGCATCACTCGTTCGCCATCACAACATCACTCAGCGCCACCACAGCATCAATCTGTGCAATGATTCAACAACACCTGGTACAAATATGTTCTCTCAATGTTTCAAGATTTATTACAAAAGTAATAAAAAGATGTTAATATTTCACTTCTGTTCTTGGATTTTCGTCACAATAAAATACACTGAACATAATCTTCACAAAAGTTATTTACAAAACTTTAAGCTATTGCCATTATAAAGTACAATAACTTTTATTAAGTATTAATTATTGAAAAAAAATGTTATTTGTAATATCAATACATGTAAGTCACGTAAATACTATACATATTGCAATACAAATGCTATTGGTGTCACATTTGCGAAAGTTATAACTATTGGCATTGTAAATGACAAAGCTATTAATTTCGCTATTATCGAAAACAAAACATAAATAAAAACGTTGTAATTTACAATACCAATAGCTCAAACTTTCCTAATGCGAGACCTATTGCATTGCAAATGCTTGTTCTTAATTATTTCTATAAGAAGCACTTCATAAATTCTTATAAATAATGGTACTAGCTTGTTGTTTTTTAATGCATCTTCATGCTGCACTTTTGAAATTTCTAAGCACAATATGTCAATTAGCGTGACTGTTACCTAGTTCAGTGGTACTCGGTTTCCCACCTCTGAATAGATGAGGTGGCTGTCGGCCTTTCAGGTGAGCCCGTGATCAATGGCGAAAATTCATTACCCACTGAGCCGTCCTACAAGCCTATAACATGGGCCATGTGTTTCTCAGTTCACACTATCCCGTTGCACGAAAAGTATTTGTGGAGCTATCTCTGCTTCAAGGTCAGAGGCTAATTACAGCAGTAGTCAGACCAATGTCAGCTTTTTACTGAAACATGAGCTGTTTGAACATCCGACCCATTAACTGGTCTTGCTTGTATAATTCCTAGAATATTTGTTTAATTAAATTATACTATCAAAAAGCCAAGATTTGTAAGATGGAACATCAGACCACCACTTTACTCGGTAGCACTGTAAATATACAATTTAAAGGAGCATCAACAATCTCAGCATTAAATAAAGGTACCCGGGGTTATTTTAGCATCTAAATGCTGCAAAATAATTTACTATATCAACTTATTGTAGCATTGCATCATTACTTAGATTGTATGACGGCATGAAAGTATCACTTATCCTGCAACACTGCATTATGCCGCTGCATGTATTCGTATTCATAATTACATTCTACTGGGGCATGTCGTCATATTTTGCCCCATATCATTTTACCACATTTCAATGTACCAACATATATGTAAAGCGCTTTGATAACCTAATCGGTTCAAGTTCCTGAAATGTGTAACGTAACTGATTCTATGTAAAGTGCTGTGATAACATGTAACGGAACTGGTGCTATGTAAAGCGCTCTGATAACCTAATCGGTTCAAGTTCGCGCTATAGAAAACTCTAAAAATAAATAAATAAATAAATATTTACATTAGCAAGAAGTATTTTATGATCAAGTTATACCTGGCATTAAATCATCATGTTAAAACAGAACATTGGTATCAAATTACTATATAATTAAATTTGCGAATGCGGTTACATTTGAAAATTCATCGGGGACCACATACTGCAATGAGTTGACTCGAGGACACACTCATTAGTTTCCCCATTTATGTATTTATTTGCTGCGTTTATTTGTATCATGCTGGTTATCATTTTACGACATGGTTGAAGCACTAAAATATACAGAACCCTGGGTATAAGCTAAGCCGCGGGCCATTAGAGCCCAACCAGATGTCGTGAGCACCAATATCTGCAATTCTTCAATCACAGATCATGGAATGAAGACTTGGATATTCAATACAATACAATAAATATTTTTCAAATATTTATTGAAAGCATTTATTTAATATATAATATATGGAAAATGTTCAGATCCATATTGGGCTATTGGTGGGAAGGTGTGTAGATATAACAGCCCAAAATGAAAGATAAAAAACCATCAAAGTACATACACAGGGCACTCTATAATAGGCCTATATTTTAGATGGTACAGATGTGGCAGAACAGGTAGACCAAGATCTGCTAGAAGAGAGATGGATTATGCTGTAGTCCGATGCTAAGAAAGTTAATCTACGTCATAGGCACATAGATCTCAAAGTAAGGGCACATACATCACAGGCATCTGCCTGTGGTACGGCATGCAGGCAGCTTTGTAATGTAATGAAGGTGGCTTTGTAGTGTTGTGTAGTTCCTATGAATCCCCAGGACCTGCACGTTTTGGATGACCCAAACTGAGGACTTAGTGTCCAAACCGCTTCTGGACACCCCCACAGGATATGTCAGTCGTTAGACCAGCTATCTCTACAGTGCCACTACTACTGTGTAGGGAGTTTCTGGCAACCACTGAACATGACAACCTTGATTCCTCAGGGATCGTGGAAAACAGTACAGTACTTTTCGCTCAGGCACTCGTGCTTACTTATTCTCAGAAAATACACAGGATGGCGGTTAGGATGTTTCAATAAGTATTTATTGGTCTAGCGTCAGTCTTGTGTAAAACATATGTGCTGCAACAATAAGTAGACAGAAGTATACAAAAGAAATCGCAAGTACTAATATAGTAAACAGTGGATACGTTTCTACCATCGTGCTAAGAAGATGAACATATGCAGTTCAGATAAAACAGTAGTTTTTGCTTTCATGTGCGCCCACAGAGCAGCCCTGGCTCTGATTGGCCAACATAACGGCTGCTTCTATTGGCTACATCTGAAACAGGCTCAACTTGAAGTTTTTTCGTCAGTAGAGGCCATGACCTGGAGCAGAGTTGACTCAAGTTCTTCATCTGCCCAGCGGTAACTGGAGTCAGCAGCATCAGCTACAGTGGGCAGCGCAAGGCAAGCCAGGGATACTGTTCCTCAAATCTTCACAGGCGTTGCCTCAAATATCAAATATCATTAACGCCATTCTGCATTATGTCTGTATGCTGGATTATGGTGTCATAGAGAGAGAGAAGAGCGGAGCAGGACGGAACGACAGCGGCAGCAAGGAGTGAGCAGCAATCCCTCGGCAAATTGCGGGCGAATTCCCTTGTTAACAGCTGGGATAGCCGGAAGCGGGGGAACGGATTAGAGACTACAAGGTCCCGGGCGACCACTGCAATTACCACTGCAAATACCATTGCAATGACCCCAATTACCTCACACTAAGCACAGTCAAACACTGCCAAACTGCTGAGTACAGGTGCGGGTCAAGAGCGGGCCCGTAGCCTGGAAGCAGCGAGGCAGAGGCTGGTGGTGAGACTGCCATGCATTGTGGAGGACCGCAGTGGAGTAGTCAGCTCCGGTTCACTGAGAGAGACTACTGCAGATCGCGGCTGCCATCTAGTGGTGGAAATCTGAACTTGTGCGTGTGAGTGAGGAAGACGTAAGGACGCAGCTGAATCTTTGCCGAATCTACGCCTCGCTTTTCCCGGCCGGCAGCGCAGCGGGTGAACCTCTGCTGCGTGGAGCAAGGACGTGTGGAAAACGAGGATCAGAGGAGTTGTTGTGTAACTCGGTACCCCGCAGCACACAGCACCTGTGGGATAGAGAGGTGAGCTGGGGGACCGGAGTACCTGAGAGAGCTGGAGGTGGATTCTGGAACATTGAATAGAGGCTGCTGAGTGTTGTGCCCAGTCAAGTCCCCAGAAGCAGTATGCCCTGTTCTCACATTCTTGGAGCTATAACCCTGTCTGAATCTGCAGGTTAGTTGTTTTATCATCACACAGACTAGCAGCCCTGCAGGGCAAAGTCGTTGGAGTTTCCCTACATCACTGCACCTTTGCCGACAGAGGTTGATATTTATTTATTTCATCTGAGCTTCATTGAGAACAATGACTACAAAAAAACTACGCTCAGGTAAATTGGTGTATACAAGAGCCTGTAAAAAAACTAAAGCCAACCCTCTGAGAAATAAATCATTATAGATAAATATCCTAAAAGGTTTTAATGCTATCTCCACCTATTTTTCAAAAAAGGAGATAAATCAAAATAAGGAGGCATATATGGAGTCTTAATCTGAATCTTTATTCCAAAAGGTAGAAGGAATAGCAGAAATTATATCCTTATCTACTGTCTCTTCTCCTGGAAATAGAATGGCTGAGATGAGAATTATGGTAAGCCCTGAATGTAAAGTGGAAGGTCCTTCACATGAAATCTATTCTATTTACTCCACTGAAAATAAAGCATCTCCATCTATAATTGACTTATGCTCTGATTCTAATGTGGATGACCTTATCTTGGAGGACTTTACACTTCTTGATTTAAATATTGATTTATACCATTCCACAAGGGCTCCGAAATCACCTAAGCCAAATGCCTCTGTTATTTCAAAGTCTTCAAATTCCCAAATTCACCTTCCCGGTTCCCCCATTATAATGCGTCTTTTTAGTAGTACGCCCAGCGGAGCGGACTCAATAAGCTCAAGAGCCTCTATCCTGATTTTCTTATGGATCCTGACCCACCAATTAGGGAGTCGGAAGATAAATTATTAATGTCGGAATCCTTGCTTTGCCTGGAAAGAGTTTTATCCTTTATTTTAGCTCTCATGGAAAGATCTGTAAACAATTCTGACTATATTCTGGATTCTTTGCTGTCATTGACTAAATTAATAGTTCCAGACCACACACAGTAACTTAGTAAAGATGCGCCATATCCTTTAATTGATAAACATAATTTTTGTACAGAGAGCCCTTCTTTATCCTTACTTTCACAGGTATCAAATGTTTACCCAATGAAATCTACTCAAACGAGTTTTACTACAAAATTGAACTATCAAGACTTTGGTGTACAGGTGAATAAACCTCTTGACTACTTAAAACTTAAAGACAAAAAAGGTGGGGACTATCAAGACTTTGGTGTATAGGTAAACATACCTCTTGACTACTTAAAACATAAAGATAAAAAAAGCGTGGACTTCTTTGATGACTCTCAGCTCTTTTCTTTACAACAATGCTTTGAGCCTGAGGTTTTTGTGTCTTCTCCTGTTAATTTATCTTCCCAACTATAGAAAAAGATAAAGTTATGGTAGAAAGTAAAGTCTACCCAATATCTTTTTTCAAAAATATGGACTAAAACATTTGATCATTCTACTACGAAGGAATTAAAAACGGATCATATATTACCACTAGAGAAGGCCTTAAAAAATGAAGGAAACCCAGTTAGAAGAAAGAAAAAAACAAAAAGAGGAAATACCCGAAGAATTAAGAAGAATAAGACTAAACAGCTTCGATTTGACACTAATTTAAATGTATCTTTAACTCCAATGTCCGTTGTAAAAGCCCAGAAAAGAGAAGAAGTTCAAGCGGAACATTTACCATTGGATGGTAACCCACTTCAGCTGAACCCTAGTCCAATAATCTTGGTGTCACAAGAAGTTACTTCTACAGAGCCAAGTACTGTAGCAATTACAAAAAGCAGCTTGAATCCTGATGCAGTACGTTTCTCATCCACTGTGGGCAATGATGTGATTTATAATGGTAGTAAACAGTCCAAGGGAAATCATTATGTTAACATCCAGCCTTCTGCCCCTTTTTCTTTGGATTTTATTTTTATTTTTGATTATGAGATATACATGAATAGGTCTTATTTATTGAGTTGCTTTGCCGAAATTTACGATCTAAAAATAATACAGAGTAGCAATTTGGCTTTGGTTCAAGCTCTAAAATATAGCAATCTAGGGGGTGCCAGAGTGACGTTTGGGTCCAAGGTGATGTCACATTTAATTATCTCAAACTTAGATAAATTACGCTGCTGTGGTATTGATGTATTGGTCCCCAATGAGAAGAAAGTCCTTGTAAACGATCTATTAATAGACGGCGTCTCCCTATAGAAGATTCATCGTACCTTAATCCTTACCCCTTGGAAAGAGAAAGGGTATTGCAGATCTCCCTCTGCAAGGATGGAAGGAAAGTTTCCCTCCAACCAGAGGAAAAGAGCGGTAGGGTACTCTCTGTAGTTGAAGAAAACAAGAAATGGAGCTGGGTGGCAGGAGCCCTGAACAGTACAGTAGGTCTAAGGTCTGGGAATTCCTCCTAGCAAGGGCCTTAAACTGATTTCCTGGAACGCAGCCGGCCTAAGCACAAGTACAAATAAATGACTGTTCTTGCATGAACAGAATGGCAATATAATATGCATTCAAGAGTCCCGGATTGTTACGAATTGGGCTATGGAAAATTAGTATGTACTGAGCCGTCCTGTATTTCCAGTGAGATGGGGACATGTGAAAGTTGCCATCGCTATTTTGCTTAGATCAAGCCTTAAGTGGACCTACAAAACACACCCACATTATTCTAATTTATTTCAGGCAATTAAGTTAGAGACTAAGGTTGATCATAATAATTCTGAGTCCCTTTTAATTGTGAATGCATATATTCCTCCAGGAGCTTGTAATACACACCTATTGAAAGATTTGTTTGCCTTCATATTATCCATTTTTGAAAATTTAGAATGTAGGAATCTACTGTTGGTTGGAGACTTGAACGCTAAAGTCTCCACCCATAGTTTGGTGCTTTTTTCTAACACTATTAAAGAGGAAGCACTAAATATATCACTGGCTCTATTCCCAAATCATAGTCGTACGGATAAAAGAGGAGTAATCCTATTAGAAGGCTTAAGAAAGTTGGAGGTTTTAGTAGTCAATGGGAGACTAGGAAAAGATATTCCTGCGAAAAATACACATATGGGACCAATGGGTGGCTCCATTATTGATTATGTAATTTCCTCCGCCGATTTCTTTAATAGATTATCATATTTGGAAATTTTGGAAAATCAATTTAGTGATCATATGGTCATTAGTTTAAAAATAGATTTGTCTTGTTCTGGGGAGAGCTGATGGAATTTTAGGGATAAAGCAGTAGCTTTTAACAAAACAAATGGCAGAAAGTATTGGAATTCTTTGGCTGTCTCAACATGAAAAGAGTCCTTAATTATTTCAATAGGTGATCAGTTGCTTAAAGTAGCAGAAGTCGAAGATCACCCCCAAAATAATTTGCTAGAATTTTATAGTCATAGTATAAAAACTATGGTCGAGTCCTGTATATTTTTTCACTAAAAAAATTAGCATTACTCCAAATTAAATAGGGATATAAATAAACTAGTAAGGGCCCAATTTGGAAATTACTCTCCTGAACGAAATAGACTAATAAGTCTACTAAAGAGGAAAAGACATCGGAAAAAACGTTCTTTAAAACAAAAAAAGATGGACTATGAATGGGTCCAATTAAAAAGCTGCAGCTCAAAATTATTCAAAACGATACTCCGAAATAATTGCGGAAAGTTGTGGCACTAGAATTAAATCTCTTCCTATTCCAATAAATGAAGAAGAATGGAAACCCTACCTACTAGGTCTTTATTCCACTAATTTAAACTCCCCTTCGCCCAACTTTCCTCGAATGACCTCCTAAGAAACTTCAATCTATCCCTCCTCTAAGGAAGAAATTGTTAGATTGATTTAAAAAATGAGAGCCTCAGGGCCCAGATGAAATCCCCATGTCCATTATAAAAAAAGAATTTGTATTATGGGCAACACACCTCACCCCCTTGTTTGAATGCTGCTATTGATACGGGCAGACCCCCACGTCATGGTCTGGTAGTATCCTAATTCCGCTGTACAAAAAGGGCGAAAGACACCTTCCAGGTAACTACCGGCAAATAGCCTTATTAGATGCAGTTGGGAAAATCTTCGCCCGCAGTATTCTCGAGAATCTTACTGACTGGGTAGTGGAGGAGAAAATTTTCCCCATTGAGCAAGCAGGGTTTAGGAAAAACATTCCACCTTAGATAACATCTGCATGTTGAAATTAATAAAAGAGAAATACACGGTCTTTTGCAAAACAAATGTCTATGTCTATGTCTGCATTTGATAAAGTAGATCAGCCACTTCTTTGGAAAAAGTTATATAAAATGGGGATCCCTCCAATTTTGCTATCCTTAGTTATCGCTTTACATTCCCAAACATGGTGTCGGGTTTTAATAGGGGGAACTCAGGGCCTAACTTCAGTTATTACTATTGCAAACAGATTGAAGCAAGGTTGCTTATTAGCACCTCTATTGTTCTCTTTATATGTAAAAGATCTACCAGATTGTTTTTCTTTAACGGAAGGAGACGCGCCAAAGGTGGGGGCCCGCTCCTTTTCTTGTCTTATGTATACAGATGACATTGTAATTATGGACCTGACCCCTATAGGTTAGAATACAAAATTGTCACGTCTACAGAATTATACATCTGTACAATTTTTCAAAATAAATGTTTCTAAAAGCAAGGTCTTGGTTTTAAAACAGAAAAAAATGAAAATGGTGTAATTTCAATTGGAGAATTGGATCCGAAAAACTGGAGATCGTAGATTCCTACCTTTATCTGGGGAAAGTTTTACTCAAGTAGTACGAGTATTAAAGCTCATATTGATCATAGTTCTTCTAAAGCAACGTCACATGCAAATGGCCTACGCCTATTATCCAGTATTAGGGGTGTCTTTCATAGATTCACATGCCTGAATCATTCCCCGTCGTCGAGACGGGAGCCTCCGGTACATAGAAAAGTAATGTCCTATAGACATACATAGAGAAAATAGTCCTAAGGGCCTCACCTTAGTAGCCTATCCTTGTCCTTATGTAAAAAGGACCAAACTCTTAGAGCCAGCCAATCAGCTATGTCCTCCCTCTAGAACCTTCCTGGCAGGAGCCTCAGTCCCTCAGATTTTCTACCGCACGTTGTGCTAGGGAGTCTCCAGCCTGAGTTCTCCTCAGGATCTCTTCAAAATTCAACTTGTTCACTTTCAAAAGTGGTTTCTTTCTTCTACATCTCGACAAGGATTACTTCAAACCACTTATCACTGCAGTAGGTGATTTATTTCTTCTGAATTCTGACATGTCTGAGTCCCAGAAGAAAGCCCTTTTCAGGGCCTGCTCTTCATGTGGGAAGAAAAGGCTACATGTGGAGGATAAGCATGCCCTGTGCTTATATTGCCTTTATCCAGACCACGTCCCTAAAGACTGTAAAATATGTAGGTCTTTCCCCAACAAGACCTTGAGGGACAGAGAAGGTCACCTGCTCATCTGGCTTGACAGGCTCAAGGAGAGGGAGAATGTGGAATCTTCAGTGGGGAGCATTTCAATGACCTCAGAAGTCTCCCTAAAGAGGCCAAGGGTAACTTCCCCTGGCCCCTCAGACACTCCTCCTATGAAGGCACAAAAGAAGTCTTCAGAGGCAAGATCAACGACATCTTCAGTGTCTGCCAAGGACCCCCAGACTTTTAAGAAGCCTACACAGTCGTCCAGCAGGCATTCGACGTCCTCCTCAACGCAAAAAAGAGTTACCACAGCGACGACTGTGTCGACGACGACAGCATCGTCGGTTTACCCATCGACGACGACAACTCCTTCATCGTCGTCAGCAGGTAGACCTATTCCATCTATAATCCTACTGAAACCGTCGTCGACGGCGAAGACCTCGTCGACGACAAAGATTACACCATCGACAACAGCGTCGTCGATGAAGAGCCCACCGTCGACGATCATGTTGACGACGAAGGCATCGACGATGAGGACGTCGACGATGAGCTCACCGTCGACGAGGAATGAAACACCGACGAGCGCATCGTCGACGAGCGCATCGATGTCGAAGACATCGTCGACGATGAAAATATCGTCTACGGAGGCTCCGTCGACGAAGGCCTTACCGTCGACGAGGACACCGTCGACGGCGGATTCGTCGTCGACTTTGGCCATTTCTGAGCCGTGGAAGAAATCCAAGCTGGTAGAAATGTCGTCTCTGACCCTGCCACCGTCGACGACACCAGCAACGACGGCAGGGGCTCCTGCAACAGGTTCTGCGTCTGGCAAGATAGCCAAGCAGCAAATTACACCGGAAACAACGTCTCCAAGTAAAGTGCAAACTCATTTGCCTTCAGAAATTTTCCAGAGTGAGGAATCTGAAGAAGAAGAACTCCTGGATCAAGCTACTTCCATTTCAGACCTTCATGTAAAATGTCAGAGCACGGACGAGGAACAGGAGGAAATGAGTTACCATGAACACTCTGTCCAAACTCATGTTCGCACGGAGGTCACCCCGATGGTATGCCTTCCCGCTTCTATTGTTAATGACCTTAAATACCTTATCCAGGACTACAAACAACGTTTCACCGGCAACTGAGACAGGGGGCCAGACGCCTGCTATAAATACTCCAGCGGCAGCCCCAAAACAGACTCGGCCAGTTACTCAGGTCCGCCATGAGAAGGTCCAACCTCAGGTGATAGTGTCATCAGATGAGGAAGAGGATGAGGAACTGGAAGAGGGAGAAGTCCAGGAAATCCAGTCGGACCATGAAGAGGAGGAAGAGTATGTAGCGTCTTCCCCAGCTTCACCCCAACCACGCCAGGCAGATTCACCACCAGTGGATATTGGCGGTTTTCATAAAATAGTGGAAAGGGCTTCAAAGCGATTTCATATGGTGATGGAATCGACTGAGACCGAGTGCTTCTTACATGACTTCAAGGAGCAAACACAGAAAACAACGAAGTCTATACCAATAATAGAATTTCTCTGGGACCAGGGAAAGAAACTGATGCTGACGCCAGCCTCTGTACCTGCGGTTGTTCCGCGCCTGGATAAAAAATACAAGGCCCCTCTTACAGCGGCAGCTTGCCTAAATGGACACCCGAAACCGGATTCGGTTGTAACCCAGGCGGCCCAAAAGAACTCTCGCAACCCTTCCTCTCCTCTGTCGGCCCCTCCGGACAAGGAAGGCAGGAAGTTGGACACAATCGGTAAACGGTTTACAACAACATCGGCCATGACCATCAAAGTGGCCAACTCCATAGCTCTGTTGGGGCGTTTTAACCGCTAGCTATGGGAAGATATAGTCCCATATTTAACGGAACTGCCTGACACAGTTCAGGTGGAAGTCAAGGCACTGCTTACGGAGGGTCAAACCTCGGCAGCTGAAATCATTGATTGTGCCATAGATGCAGCCATGACTGGCTTTCGTCAACTAGCTGGGGCAGCAGTCCTGCGCCGTCAAGGATGGCTTAAGGCAACGTCGTTCAGACAAGAGGTGCAGACGAAAGTGCTGGACATGCCCTTCGACGGCCAGCACCTTTTTGGTGACAAGATTGACGAGGCGCTCCAAACGATAAAGAAAGACACTGATACTGCTAGAGCACTGGGTACTTTACAGGCACGGAACCAGTCCTTTCGAGGCAACAAATCTAGGGTACAGTCCTCTTACAGAGGATCCTATCAAAATAGGTCCTCGTATTCCTACCAGAATAAATCTCAGTACCAACAGAAGCAGCAACAGGGTTGTCAGTCTTCTTACGGAAGGTCAAACTTCAGGGGCAAAAACCAGAAGAGGGGCACTGGCGGCCGCCAGTGACCAATTACTCCAGCTAGTCCAGCAACTATATCCCTCATTAAAAATTGGAGGAAAATTGACCCATTTCCTAAACAATTGGCATCTCATCACCACAGATCGGTGGGTACTTCAATTAATAAGATTCGGCCATTCCCTAGAATTCACCACCATCCCTCCTGCAACACCTCCCCGCAGACTGCCACACAAACATCTACGCCTGCTACTCCAGGAAATATCTGCGATTCTGAAGAAAGGAGCAATCGAACGAGTTCCATCGTCTCTAAGAGGGAAAGGATTCTATTCCTGCTTCTTTCTTATACGCAAGAAGGAGAAAAAATGGAGGCCCATTCTAGACCACAGGGCGCTCAACTCTTTCCTGAAAAGTCAGTCGTTCAGGATGGTGACGATCCAAGAAATACTAGGCATACTGGAAAAAGGAGATTTCATGACATCTTTGGATCTCCAAGATGCCTACTACCACATCCCAATCCTCAAGTGTCACAGAAAATTCCTGAGATTCGAAGTGGCAGGACAGCATTACCAATTGAAAGTCCTACCGTTTGGCCTCAAATCCGCTCCGCGGATTTTCACCAAGTGCCTTGCACCGGTGGCAGCTTTCCTGCGTCAAATGGGTCACCAAGTCTTCCCCTACCTCGACGACTGGCTGGTAAAGGCACCTTCAGCTGCAGGCGTGACCGAATCCTCCAACGCCTGCACCATTCTTTTTCAGCAGCTAGGATTAACTCTCAATCTCGAGAAATCCTGCATGATCCCTACAAGAAACATCACCTTCCTCGGAGCAACCTTGAACACGGAGTGCACAAGGGCATTCCCTTCAAAGGAGAGGACAAACAAAATAATATCTCTGGCCACGGCTGTGGCATCAAGGAAGTCCCTAAAAGTTCGAACCTACAAATCACTCCTAGGAATGATGTCTTCTTGTATACTCCTCATCCCTCACTGCAGACTCAGGATGCGCCCATTGCAAGAAGCCCTCACGAACCAATGGACACAGAGTACAGGTTCCTTCGAGGACATTGTGAAGATAACTCCACAAATATCCAAGAGTCTGGACTGGTGGAGGAGTCACAAGAATCTGTCTATAGGACTGCCATTCCTACTTCCAGCAACACCTCTGGTGATCACCACGGATGCCTCCCTGGAAGGCTGGGGAGCTGTCCTCCAGGACCTTCGAATAAGCGGCAAATGGACAAATCAGGAGAAGCAACTCCATATAAATCTTTTGGAACTGAGGGCTGTGTATCTGGCACTACAAGCCTTTTTACCACGAATCCAGAACTCCCAGGTGCTCGTCAGAACGGACAACACCACGACGATGCACTATCTCAACAAACAGGGAGGAACGCGTTCGCTCACTCTATCACGCGAATCGCTAAAGGTCTGGAACTGGCTTGTACTCCATGGGATCACGCTAAGGGCGGACTATGTCCCGGGCAAGGACAACACCATTGCGGACGCCCTAAGCAGACAAAAATCCCTCTCCCACGAGTGGGAGCTCAACAAGAGTACACTGGATCACATATTCTCAGAATGGGGAGTCCCAGGAATCGACCTGTTTGCCACCAAGGGGAACGCCAAATGCCCAAACTACGCAAGCTGGCGTCCCCAACCAGGGTCACTCGGAAATGCTTTTTCCATCGGTTGGTTCAGCGTATTTGCGTACGCTTTTCCACCATTTCCGATGATTCCCAGGGTCCTCAGGAAGATGAAGGCGGAGCCTTGCACCCTGATCCTAATTGCCCCGTTCTGGCCGAGGCAGCACTATTTCCCGGATCTTCATCGCCTCTCCATCAGGACACCGATTCGTCTGAAGCAGCACCCGAACCTACTGACAATGTCCAACAGGCAGGTACAACACCCGAACCTGCAATCGATCAGGTTATCGGCCTGGCTCCTGAGCACAGAGAGTTCTGTAGTTTGAACATCCTGCAGGAATGCAGGGACGTACTGGCAAAAGCAAGAGCGGACAGTACCAACAAAACATACTCTCTAAAATGGAAACGATTCTGCATATGGTGTTCAGAGCAAGGCCTGAGACCACTACATATCACACCCGAACAGATATTGCCATATCTGCTGCATTTGGCACAGTCAGGACTGGCGCATGCATCCATAAAGGTGCATCTCGCGGCCATCTCAGGATTCACCAGGACTTTCAAAGGACCATCTCTGTGGTCCAATAGGCTTATCAAGCAGTTCCTAAAGGGACTATATAGATCCTTCCCGAGACCTAGAAGGGTCCCTCCGACATGGCACCTCAATTTAGTCCTCAACCAACTCATGAAGCACCCTTTTGAGCCCATTCATCGAGCATCCATCAAGTACATCTCATGGAAGACGGCTCTGCTACTCGCTCTAACATCTGCCAGGAGAGTAAGCTAGCTACAGGCTCTATCCATTAAGGAACCCTTCATGCAGTTCAAACAGGACAGGGTGGTGCTGATGTCAAATCCTAAGGGCCCGATTCACAGAATTAACTTAAAACAAAATCCTAAACTTACTACTTTTGGTATTCACAGAAGTTAGGATTTTGTCTTAAGTTTGTCTTAAGACAGACTTAAGACAGACTTAAGACAGAATCCTAACTTAAATCTGTCTTAAGTCTGTCTTAAGACAAAATCCTAACTTCTGTGAATACCAAAAGTAGTAAGTTTAGGATTTTGTCTTAAGTTAGTTCTGTGTATCGGGCCCAAAGTTCATACCGAAAGTGCCTTCAGACTTTCACCTCAATAAACCGATGGTTCTACGTTCTTTCTTTGCAAACCCTACCACGCAGCAGAAAGGACGCTACACTCCTTAGACCTCAAAAGGTGTCTAAAGTTTTACATAGACAAAACAAAGACTTTCAGGAAATCATCACAACTATTTGTGGCCTACAGAAGGCCAAGGATGGGTATGCCTCTAACGAAACAGAGCATCTCAAGGTGGATCTCCTCAGCGATAGCATTCTGCCATGACAGGGCCGGACGGCCTTTGAGTGCTAATGTTAAAGCGCATTCCACCAGAGCGATGTCCACATCAGCAGCGCTGTTCGCTGGAGTGCCGATTTTGGACATATGCAGCGCGGCGACGTGGAAGTCACCGCACACCTTCTCCAGACACTACTGCCTGGATGCTGAACTTCTGAAGGATGCAGCAGTGGGCGAGGCGGTGCTTCGCCATCTATTCCAGTGAGGTGAGCCTTCCAACATCCCGCCATCCTGGAATGCACATTTCTTGTCTTTATGATATATTGATTTATGCTATTGTCTCAAAGTCGTATAGTAATATGTGTATTATCTAAAATGACTGTATAGCAGGATTATATCAGAAATGTGCATAATGTATTGCTGACTACTCTGATTCAGGCATGTGAATCTATGAAAGACACCCCTAATACTGGATAAGAAACGCGTTACTTACCTGTAACAGCAGTTATCCAGTATTGGTGTCTTTCATAGATTCACATGCAACCCTCCCTCCTCCCCTGGAAGGACTCACATCTCTCTCTAACTGTATTACGCCTACCTAGCTGGGTGCGTACGAAAATCTGAGGGACTGAGGCTCCTGCCAGGAAGGTTCTAGAGGGAGGACATAGCTGATTGGCTGGCTCTAAGAGTTTGGTCCTTTTTACATAAGGACAAGGATAGGCTACTAAGGTGAGGCCCTTAGGCCTATTTTCTCTATGTATGTCTATAGGACATTACTTTTCTATGTACCGGAGGCTCCCGTCTCGACGAGGGGGAATGATTCAGGCATGTGAATCTATGAAAGACACCAATACTGGATAACTGCTGTTACAGGTAAGTAACGCGTTTCTTTTACAGTACGATGGGTCGAAGACATTTCTTACATTTGCTTTTAGTTTTTGAAACCAAAATCCCCCCTACCCTGTTATATGCAATTGAATATATATCAGTAAGTGAATGGAGTTTTTGGGATAAGATCGAAGGCCAAATATTTTGTAAAATATGCAACTTTGATACACTGGTGCCAATAGCTGCTATTAGGTTAGTATTCAGCTTGGTAAGCTCCTTTTCACAAGGATTAGCTAGGGTAATTTGTTGGGGATATCAATTAAAGAATAGTGAACCTCTTTCTTTGCGGAGTTTTATTCAATAGGAACTTTTTGTTGGACATATGTATAAATACTCATTCTGTAACAATTTTATTCTGGCTCTGCTACATTTTAATGTGCAAGAGGATTTTGTACTATCACTATCTCCTATAGAATTAAAATATTTTTAAAGATTTTAGTGGCTTAATTAGCTATCAGAGAGATATTGGGATTTGCAGAATGAGAGCCAGACTAGAAACAATAGTCAAGTATGATTCCCTAAGAGTTTCTCGGAAATATGTATTGTGAAACTTAAGCCACAGTATTTGTAGATGAATTATTCTCTACTGGATGAACGTCTTACCCTTAAATGATTTAATTGGAAATTGGTCACCCAGCAGGGAAGGTGGAAATATTTGTAACTTTTGCAATCAGGCTACACAGAATCTCGATCATGTTTTTTCGTTTGTTCTGCTTTCATTACATTTCTATCTAGGTGGCTACGTCCAATGTTTATCCAGAATGGCATTAAAAATGTTACATTAGCTAAAGAATTTCTGATCTAGCCAAAAAATGAAATAGTATGCATTAAACTTTTTAACTTTTTTAGGGACTTTATGAATATATTTTTAATGGTTTTATTAGACCCCGACTATGACTGTTGCTAATTCTCTGCTGTTTGCACTAATTGGGTTCCTTTGCTCATCTAAAAAGTTTTAAAGGGAAATAGCACTGCTACTCTTGATAAATAGTATTTATTCTTAACAGAACCTAATTATTTGGTTCTAACATAGGAGATAATTGTTTGATTGCTGCTGTTAGATGCACTTTACTTAATGATTCGTTATTATTGATACATGAAGCATTTTATTCCATAACATGACATTAGATGAAACTGTTTTTTTAATGTTAATGTATTTGATGTTGAAATAATATCCTAGAGGTGATGTTGTACATTTTTATGTTTTTTATGGTGAATCTTTAATGAAGTATTGTTTTAAAGGCTTTTGGGTTTTGCAATGATTGACTTTGTATGTTTTAAGTGGACCTCATTAGAGATCCAAATGCTTAATAAATATATTGAATTGAATTGATAAGACAGTAGCATTTGCATACTCCTATAATGCATTCCTGGCATAATCTGCCTAAATGTACCTAGCCTAGATATGTAGGTGTAGCATGTATATGTGTATAGATATATATGTATATAGCAAAGAATCCCCTAGGGAAGAACCATCCCCCTTACCTCAAGGTAGAGAATGAAGGACACCGTCTTCTGCTTTGAGGATGACACCCCACAAGGGATGTCAGACCACTGCGTGTTGAAGATTCAGCACGCAGGATCCTGTGTCCACTTGGAAGGAATTCTCCTCTAATTTGCAGGGGGAAATAAGGGTCATAGCGCCAGATGTATCAACATTGCATTTTGCGATTCTAAAGTAGCGAATTTTACCGTTTCGCTGTTTTGGAATCACAAAATGCAATGTATGTAGGTTTTGCAAAAAAAAAATGAGATTCCCACATATTCCTTAATAGTGAATCTCAAATTGCGATTTGCTATTAGGGAATGCCTTCCATTCTTTTCTATGGGCCTAGAGGCCCTTAGGAATGAATGGGAAGGCGCTCACAATGTGCGATTACCAAATAGGTAATTGCAAATTGCGAATGCCAGGGTGCCAGGGGGACATGAGGCCCCCCTGATGCAGTCCCAAAATAGGTATGTGTGCACATCTGGTGCCACTTAGAAAAATGCAATTTTGTGCATTTTTCTAAGGATTTGCAAATTACTACCAACTTGAAGTTGGTGGTAATTTGCGATTCCTTAATGCAAGGTCGTATTCTGAGAATGCTTCTTGCATTGCATTTAAGGAATCGCAAATTGCGATTCCCTAACTTAATTAGCAATTTAGCAAATGCCTTTCAGGTTGATACATCCCAAAAGGATTTTTACCGCTCACAAAAGGGCCATTGCGACAGGTAAAATGCTTGATACATCTGCCCCATATATACTAGAGTGGTCACTCCAGGGTTTCTTCTAGAATCAATATGTTTTGTAAACAATCATAAATGTTTTAAAACAATCATACGTGTTTTCCCAACAAATGCGATCATGCACAGCGGGCTGTTGGCCAAGGATGAAAAAAGTGGTGACCCTTATACTGAATAACTATGCCGTGCCTGAGGACATGATTATGTATGTCAGGTACAGGGATTATGATAGAATACTAAGAGCCTGGTGTTAAAGAGACAGGAGAAACCATTAACATAGAACCGTTATTGTCGTGTTGATGGGACAATGTATGTGAAAAGGGGTATACATGACAGGACTAGCCTAAAAGACATGACAGTAGAGCCCTGATTATCACCCGTTCGGGTGTCCAGGCACTGAGTAGGTGAGAGTAGGCATGTGGAGAGTCTTGATTGTCCAGCATGAAGATTAATTATAAAAGACAGGTGTTCAGCTTCTTGCAGAATTCATGGAGAGAAGAGGAGACCCTGATGTGTTGGGGGAGGCCATTCCTGAATTTGGCACCTTTGTAGGAGAATGATCAAACTTCTGTTCTGATTCTGTGGATGCGGAGTGTGTGTGCAAATGTGAGTGATGCTGAGTGTAGTTGTCTGTTGGGTTGGTTGAAGTGATGCCAGTGATTGAGGTATGCAGGTCCCATTTTATGTAGTGACTTGAATGTATCTGTGAGAAGTTTGAACTGGCAGCATTTTTTGATGAGGTGCCAGTGGAGCTCTCTGAAAAGTGGGGTGGGGCCGGTTCAGGAGATCGAGGGTGAGTCTGGCGGGCGCGTATTAGATGGTTTGAACTCTGTGAAAAAGATGGGTTGGGAAGCTGGCGAAGAGTGTGTTTCCATAGTCAATTCAATTCAATTTCGATCAATCTTTATTCAGTTTATACCAAAATAATCCATAAAAGCACAATATCATTGTATCACAAAATCAAAAAGCAACATTGATCTGTGATGTGGTTTTGCATGCTTCCCATTGTTCCTATGTTTCCTGCTGCTCAGCTAACAAGTGAGGTCATGGGATGATTGGAATGTTAAGAGTGTTTGGGCTTGAATGAGTGGACAGTTGGAGCGGGAAGAGCTGAGCAGAAGGATGGTGCTTACATCTTTCATAACTTACAAGACTACATCCTTGATTGTAACCCTGGTGCCGATTGGAGAAGTTACCTATTCTTGAAGAGGCCAAGCCTACACGAAACAAAGTACAAAAAGGATAACAAGGAGGATAAAATCTACAAGTGAGAAGGAGGAAGAGAAGGACTTATTAAGAAACTTAGAGCACTACCAAAGAAATTTAGACTGAATACTTCGAAGTCTGAAAGAAACAGAACACCCTGCAGCCTCACCAGTGTCCTCTTCACCGGACAGCCCAGAGTCAGGGTGTGGATTCTGTTATGTACATAGTCTGGAAATTAGTGCAATCAAGTGGCAGTGGAACATTTGCATTGATTTGAACTTGCCATTGGTAATAGAATAGCATCGATTGCAGCTGGCGTCGGAGTGTTGATGTGGTGCATCTGAGGTGACCAGTGCAAAAGTACTTCAAAGCTGTTCTGATTCTGTTTACCGTTAAGTGTGAACTCAGGATCAAGAGATTATTTGTGCTGTATGGCCAAGGTGTGGCATATTTAAGGAAGATAGTGTGAAATTCCTACAAAGCTGTTCCGAGTCTGTGTTGTGAACTCAGATGCAAGGTTCTGTACTGTACTGTATGGCCAACACAGTAGAACTTGAAAGGCATGCAAGACTGTAAACCATCATATTGGTGCCAAGTCGTTACCTCCTCGTGGCACGTGGGCCTGTGCGGAATTTGAAAAAGGGCCACGTGACATGCTATGCTTCTTGGATTCCAGGCGAGGCTGAACCCACAATAATTCCTGGTAGTGGGAGGATGGATTTCTTAGTAGGATCTCAGACATGAGGCGAACTAAGCACACTCAGGATGATGGCACCAAAACAGGAGAATTTGCCTGTAGTATCCTCAAATTCCTGAAGAAGCACACGCAACACGATGCACCGGCAGCAATTTTGGGGAACTGGGGAGTATGACGTTTCTGCATAGACAACCAGCAATTAGTCATCTGGTATTTGACGCGCCAGAATCGGAGTCTACGATAAGCATTTCTTGTTGTGTTGGGAGCCTGTGATTTCCCCGACCGGTATCTAGCAACAGAGGGGAGTGTGTATTATTGCGCAAACAGCTCGCACTAGTAGAAGAAGGTCTGCGGGCATATTATGAGTCTTGTGAGTCAGCCATCTGTAGATACCAGCGCTCACAATGTGCGATTACCAAATAGGTAATTGCAAATTGCGAATGCCAGGGTGCCAGGGGGACATGAGGCCCCCCTGATGCAGTCCCAAAATAGGTATGTGTGCACATCTGGTGCCACTTAGAAAAATGCAATTTTGTGCATTTTTCTAAGGATTTGCAAATTACTACCAACTTGAAGTTGGTGGTAATTTGCGATTCCTTAATGCAAGGTCGTATTCTGAGAATGCTTCTTGCATTGCATTTAAGGAATCGCAAATTGCGATTCCCTAACTTAATTAGCAATTTAGCAAATGCCTTTCAGGTTGATACATCCCAAAAGGATTTTTACCGCTCACAAAAGGGCCATTGCGACAGGTAAAATGCTTGATACATCTGCCCCATATATACTAGAGTGGTCACTCCAGGGTTTCTTCTAGAATCAATATGTTTTGTAAACAATCATAAATGTTTTAAAACAATCATACGTGTTTTCCCAACAAATGCGATCATGCACAGCGGGCTGTTGGCCAAGGATGAAAAAAGTGGTGACCCTTATACTGAATAACTATGCCGTGCCTGAGGACATGATTATGTATGTCAGGTACAGGGATTATGATAGAATACTAAGAGCCTGGTGTTAAAGAGACAGGAGAAACCATTAACATAGAACCGTTATTGTCGTGTTGATGGGACAATGTATGTGAAAAGGGGTATACATGACAGGACTAGCCTAAAAGACATGACAGTAGAGCCCTGATTATCACCCGTTCGGGTGTCCAGGCACTGAGTAGGTGAGAGTAGGCATGTGGAGAGTCTTGATTGTCCAGCATGAAGATTAATTATAAAAGACAGGTCTTCAGCTTCTTGCAGAATTCATGGAGTGAAGAGGAGACCCTGATGTGTTGGGGGAGGCCATTCCTGAATTTGGCACCTTTGTAGGAGAATGATCAAACTTCTGTTCTGATTCTGTGGATGCGGAGTGTGTGTGCAAATGTGAGTGATGCTGAGTGTAGTTGTCTGTTGGGTTGGTTGAAGTGATGCCAGTGATTGAGGTATGCAGGTCCCATTTTATGTAGTGACTTGAATGTATCTGTGAGAAGTTTGAACTGGCAGCATTTTTTGATGAGGTGCCAGTGGAGCTCTCTGAAAAGTGGGGTGGGGCCGGTTCAGGAGATCGAGGGTGAGTCTGGCGGCCGCGTATTAGATGGTTTGAACTCTGTGAAAAAGATGGGTTGGGAAGCTGGCGAAGAGTGTGTTTCCATAGTCAATTCAATTCAATTTCGATCAATCTTTATTCAGTTTATACCAAAATAATCCATAAAAGCACAATATCATTGTATCACAAAATCAAAAAGCAACATTGATCTGTGATGTGGTTTTGCATGCTTCCCATTGTTCCTATGTTTCCTGCTGCTCAGCTAACAAGTGAGGTCATGGGATGATTGGAATGTTAAGAGTGTTTGGGCTTGAATGAGTGGACAGTTGGAGCGGGAAGAGCTGAGCAGAAGGATGGTGCTTACATCTTTCATAACTTACAAGACTACATCCTTGATTGTAACCCTGGTGCCGATTGGAGAAGTTACCTATTCTTGAAGAGGCCAAGCCTACACGAAACAAAGTACAAAAAGGATAACAAGGAGGATAAAATCTACAAGTGAGAAGGAGGAAGAGAAGGACTTATTAAGAAACTTAGAGCACTACCAAAGAAATTTAGACTGAATACTTCGAAGTCTGAAAGAAACAGAACACCCTGCAGCCTCACCAGTGTCCTCTTCACCGGACAGCCCAGAGTCAGGGTGTGGATTCTGTTATGTACATAGTCTGGAAATTAGTGCAATCAAGTGGCAGTGGAACATTTGCATTGATTTGAACTTGCCATTGGTAATAGAATAGCATCGATTGCAGCTGGCGTCGGAGTGTTGATGTGGTGCATCTGAGGTGGCCAGTGCAAAAGTACTTCAAAGCTGTTCTGATTCTGTTTACCGTTAAGTGTGAACTCAGGATCAAGAGATTATTTGTGCTGTATGGCCAAGGTGTGGCATATTTAAGGAAGATAGTGTGAAATTCCTACAAAGCTGTTCCGAGTCTGTGTTGTGAACTCAGATGCAAGGTTCTGTACTGTACTGTATGGCCAACACAGTAGAACTTGAAAGGCATGCAAGACTGTAAACCATCATATTGGTGCCAAGTCGTTACCTCCTCGTGGCACGTGGGCCTGTGCGGAATTTGAAAAAGGGCCACGTGACATGCTATGCTTCTTGGATTCCAGGCGAGGCTGAACCCACAATAATTCCTGGTAGTGGGAGGATGGATTTCTTAGTAGGATCTCAGACATGAGGCGAACTAAGCACACTCAGGATGATGGCACCAAAACAGGAGAATTTGCCTGTAGTATCCTCAAATTCCTGAAGAAGCACACGCAACACGATGCACCGGCAGCAATTTTGGGGAATTGGGGAGTATGACGTTTCTGCATAGACAACCAGCAATTAGTCATCTGGTATTTGACGCGCCAGAATCGGAGTCTACGATAAGCATTTCTTGTTGTGTTGGGAGCCTGTGATTTCCCCGACCGGTATCTAGCAACAGAGGGGAGTGTGTATTATTGCGCAAACAGCTCGCACTAGTAGAAGAAGGTCTGCGGGCATATTATGAGTCTTGTGAGTCAGCCATCTGTAGATACCAGCGCTGCCATATTGGACCTAGTTGCACCCGTATCTGTGTAATTGTCCTGTACATCCTAACCACAGGAGTATAGTTGGTACGACAAAAGAGGGTGAGAGGTCGCTCACCAGGAACTTTGACTTTTTGTGCTGGAATTTTTGCTGTATCATTGAGCCTGAACTGCTATGCCAGTTTATTCCTTAGTACTCCTCTCAATTTACAGCCATGTTCTGACGTTTACCTAGCATAATTATCTACCAGGAGTATTTTGTTTATGGAGGTCTGGATTTGCTACATGAGTTTATTTTTGCTGGTGTCAGGGTGTGGGTGAGTGTGGCAACCCTGTTTGGCAAACGTGTCTTATACTGTATGAGGTGTGCATATTGTATAAAGTATTACACTGTGAAGTTTCTGTTTGTGGGAATGAGTTAGGGTTTGAGTTTCGGTCTATTGGAGACCAGCTGTGGTGTGCAAATTTTTCTGAGATTTTCTGTGTAAGAGGTAATGTGACGGGTTAAAAGATACCTTTTGCTACATTTTCTGAAATTCTCAGTGTGAGTGGTACTGTGATTCGTTGAAAGATACCTTCTGCTACATTTTCTGAGTTTCCCTGTGTGAGTGGGAATATAATGGGTTTCAACATACCCTGTGATTGTGATGGGTTGAAAGATATCCTGTGATGGGATGGATTTAAAGATACCTTATGTTACATTTTTCTGAGATTCCCTGTGTGAGTGGGAATACAATCGGTTTAAGGATACCATGTCAGTGTGAGGATTTGGACGATACCTCATGCTACATTTTTCTGAGTGCACCTTTCTCGCATATATGGCATTAAAAGAATTACTAAACCAACACATCATTGACAATCTTTTAAACCTACAACTAGTAAAATTATTTAAATATTTTTTAAAAACAGAAAAATGTAAAATAAAATGTTTTATTTAGAGATAATATATCATCTATAAGCAAATGGGTATTTCTTAGTTTAGTTTATGGAGCCATGGCAACCCCAAAAAGAATTGTAAATTATACCACGTCGGACTATGAATGCTCCCCATCATATATTGATGTAAAATTACGACGGCTAGACATCTTGCAATTCCTAGTGTATCATGGCTTTCCATTAGAAAAGGAACTACTGTTTAACGTACAGTAGCATCTTTTAAATCCATCAAGTACTGAAATGCCTCCAGATAATCTAACAGCTGATCTCTTAAAACGTAATGGTTTTAAAACAAAAATTCTTGTAAACATTAAAATTTGCAGAAAAATGCTAAGTGCAGTGGGGACTAAGTAGATCTGTTATCACATGGACATTTTGAGCTATTAGGAACCCAAACATTCCTGTTCAGGAATGCACCAAGACAATGGATTATGAAGAGATGAAATTGAGTTAAACAATATTTGTGGTATTCATTGGGGACCAAACCAATATAAGATTGGAACCCTGGATGTCTGAAATGTGACCTGTAGCGCATCACAGTTATTTTAGTCTTGTCTCTCAAACACTTTTTCTGTGCAGCCAATGGAAGAGTGTATTCATTTATATCCTTTTTCAAATGTTGTACTATATCTTCTGGGATCTTCCACATATTCCTATCTGAGTTATCAAGTTCCGTAATATTATTTCCGGCAAAGGCTGTCTAAGGGATTTTAAGTGCCAGATCCAGTGCTATACAGTGGAGAAGTGTGGCTCAATGGTTAGAGCGGCAGACCCTGATGCAGAGGTCTAGCCCGGGACCAGGGTTCAATTCCCGCCTCGGCGGGTCTTGGGCTCAATTTCCGCGGACCTGATAATTCTCGCCTCGGTGCCTATTCTAATCATTTCGGTACAAAAGGGGGTGGTGATGGACGGAGCATCTGAATCAATCAAACACTCGCACCCAGTCAAAAGATCTGGGTTTAATCCATCACTGTTCTTTAGCCCACTCTGCCACCCCAGTTCAGACATGGCTATATGCAAATCAGTCTGACCCTGTGCCTCATGGGAACAGTCCAGCCCGAACTGCCAAGCCATGCCTTCCCTGGACCGGAAACAAGCTTCCGAGGACCGGTTTCTGGCATTCCAGCCGTCTTCTGCCCGGCTTGCTTGAATCCAGTGGCAAAGTGAGCAAGGGACTCACGTCTGAGCATACCCTGCCACACTTATGGCGGCCAAAAGCAGTACAAAAGGGGGTGGTGATGGACAGAGCGGTACATAGTCAAAATCTTGAGTATTAAATATCGACCTACCAAAATATTGTGTTAGAAATTTCGAAGGTGCAGAATATCGATGTCAAGAATATCGTTGGACAGAATATCGACCCTAAGGTAAGTAATATCGAAATTCTTTATACCTATGTAAGTAATATCGAAGTTAGTAATATCGATAGCATATATATCGATGTTACTAATTTCGATGACACTAATATCAATATTTGTATTTTTTAATTTTTTTTATTATGTATGTGTTATATGTTTTACTTAAGTATTTAAAATAATTAATATTATATGTGTATTAATTTTATATATTAATACATTTATTTATAAGCAAATTATATGTTTTAGTACCGGAGCGGGTTGTGGGTTTATAGGGGAATAGGGTGGGAAGTAATGTAATTATGTTAAATTTATTATTAATTAGTAGGATTTATTAATAAATTGTAATAAATTGGTAAATATTTTTAATTATTTGGAAATTTATTTTAATTAATTAATTAATTAATTGATAAATATGTTCTGTAGCGGGTTATGGGTTTATAGGGGAATAGGGTGGGAAGTAATTTAATTATGTTAAATTTAAAATTAATTAATATTAACTACTAATTATTAATTAATTTAACCTATAATTAGGTTAAATTAATTAATAATTAGTAGTTAATATTAATTAATTTTAAATAATTGGTAATTACATTTAATTAATTGGTAATTCATTTTAATTAATTGTTTAATTGATAAATATGTTCTGTAGCGGGTTGTGGGTTTATAGGGGAATAGGGTGGGAAGTAATTTAATTATGTTAAATTAAAAATTAATTAGTAGTTACTATTAAATATTTTGTAAATAAATTTAATTAATTGGTATTTCATTTTCATAAATTGATTAATTGATATATATGTTCTGTAGCGGGTTGTGGGTTTATAGGGGAATAGGGTGGGAAGTTACTTAATTATGTTTAATTAATTATTAATTAGTAGGAAGTATAAATTAATTTTAATTAATTGGTAATTAATTTTAATTAATTGGTAATTAATTGGTAATTAATTTTAATTGATTGGTAAATAATTTTAATTGATTGGTAAACAATTTTAATTAATTCATAAATAGATAAATGTGTTCTGTTGTGGGTAGTGGGTTTATAGGGGAATAGGGTGGGAAGTAATTTTAATTTAATTAAGTAATAATGTTTTTAAATAAAAAAATTTGTTAATAATATAATTGTTAATACATTATTAATTGGTAATTAAATATTATAAAATGGTAATTTTTTATATTTATTTTTGGTTAAATATATTTAGCTAATCATGTTTTTTATATTTATGTATAGGTATTGTATATGGTTTATATTTCTTTAATAGTTTATATTTTTATAATTAAAAAAAGCTTTTATTTATAAGTATGTTATTTTAGCCCCTACGCTATCCAACGCTTTCCCTACTGTTGCACTCTCTGGAGTGGGAATAGTAATTTTTACTCCTACGCTATCCAACACTTTCCCTACTGTTGCACTCTCTGGAGTGGGAATAGTAATTTTTACCCCTACGCTATCCAACGCTTTCCCTACTGTTGCACTCTCTGGAGATGGAATAGTAATTGTTCCCCCTATGCTATCCAACACTTTCCCTACTGTTGCACTCTCAGGAGTGGGAATAGTAATTTTTACCCCTACGCTATCCAACGCTTTCCCTACTGTTGCACTCTCTGGAGTGGAAATAGTAATTTTTACTCCTACGCTATCAAACACTTTCCCTACTGTTGCACTCTCAGGAGTGGGAATAGTAATTTTTACCCCTACGCTATCCAACGCTTTCTCTACTGTTGCACTCTCTGGAGTGGGTATAGTAATTTTTACTCCTACGCTATCCAACGCTTTCCCTACTGTTGCACTCTCTGGAGTGGGAATAGTAATTTTGACCCCTACGCTATCCAAAGCTTTCCCTACTGTTGCACTCTCTGGAGTGGGAATAGTAATTTTTTACCCCTACGCTATCCAACGCTTTCCCTACTGTTGCACTCTCTGGAGTGGGAATAGTAATTTTTACTCCTACGCTATCCAACGCTTTCTCTACTGTTGCACTATGTGGAGTGGGAATAGTAATTTTTACTCCTACGCTATCCAACTCTTTTCCTCCTGTTGCACTCTCTGGAGTGGGAATAGTAATTTTTACCCCTACACTATCCAACGCTTTTCCTACTGTTGCACTCTCTGGAGTGGGAATAGTAATTTTTACTCCCACGCTATCCAACGCTTTCCCTACTGTTGCAGTCTCTGGAGTGGGAATAGTAATTTATTCTCCTACGCTATCCAACGCTTTCCCTACTGTTGCACTCTCTGGAGTGGGAATAGTAATTTATACTCCTACGCTATCCAACGCTTTCCCTACTGTTGCACTCTCTGGAGTGGGAATAGTAATTTATACTCCTACGCTATCCAACGCTTTCCCTACTGTTGCACTCTCTGGAGTGGGAATAGTAATTTTTACCCCTACGCTATTCAAAGCTTTCCCTACTGTTGCACTCTCTGGAGTGGGAATAGTAATTTTTACCCTTACGCTATCCAACATTTTATATAATTAATTGTAAAAATATTGAATGTATATTTAATTTTTTATATTTTTTACATTTTATTTATGTTATTGTTTTATGTTTGTAAATGTATTTGTAATTTAGAATATACTTTATTAGTTTATAAATTAGTAAAATAATTATTAGAACTTTTTGTTCAGTACATATATATTATATATTTACTGTATCTATTTAATTAATGTATTATTATTATATATGTATTATTTATTAATTTTAAACATTATTAGATACTTTTAACTGTAGATTTTATTTATTAGTGTAATATACTTTATTTTACATTTATATTTTAAAAGAAAAAAAACGATATTTTTAACATCGATATTTTTAACATCTATATTATTTTTTCGATATTTTTGTACTTACCATGTTGTAGATAGGATGTCGATATTCTTGCCCTCAATATTTTTGACTCGATATTCCTGTAGGTCGATATTTTGGAGGTCGATATTCTGTCAGTGATCCGGACGGAGCATCTGAATCAATCAAACACTCACACCCAGTCAAAAGATCAGGGTTTAATCCATCACCGTTCTTTAGCCCACTCTGCCACCCCAGTTCAGACATGGCTATATGCAAATCAGTCTGACCCAGTGCCTCATGGGAACAGTCCAGCCCGAACTGCCAAGCCATGTCTTCCCTGGACCGGAACCAAGCTTCCGAGGACCGGTTTCTGGCATTCCAGCCTTCTTCAGCCCAGCTTGCTTAAATCCATTGGCAAAGGGAGCAAGGGACTCACGTCTGAGCATACCCTGCCACACTTATGGCGGCCAAAAGCGGTACAAAAGGGGGTGGTGATGGACAGAGCAATCTGAATCAATCAAACACTCACACCCAGTCAAAAGATCTGGGTTTAATCCATCACCGTTCTTTAGCCCACTCTGCCACCCCAGTTCAGACATGGCTATATGCAAATCAGTCTGACCCAGTGCCTCATGGGAACAGTCCAGCCCGAAATGCCAAGCCATGTCTTCCCTGGACCGGAACCAAGCTTCCGAGGACCGGTTTCTGGCATTCCAGCCGTCCTCAGCCTGACTTGCTTGAATCCAGTGGCAAAGGGAGCAAGGGACTCACGTCTGAGCATACTCTGCCACACTTATGGCGGCCAAAAGCAGTACATAAGGGGGTGGTGAGGGACGGAGCATCTGAATCAATCAAATCAAACACTCACACCCAGTCAAAAGATCTGGGTTTAATCCATCACCGTTCTTTAGCCCACTCTGCCACCCCAGTTCAGACATGGATATATGCAAATCAGTCTGACCCTGTGCCTCATGGGAACAGTCCAGCCCGAACTGCCAAGCCATGTCTTCCCTGGACCGGAACAAGCTTCCGAGGACCAGTTTCTGGCATTCCAGCCATCTTCAGCCCGGCTTGCTTGAATCCAGTGGCAAAGTGAGCAAGGGACTCACGTCTGAGCAATATAGCCATGTCTGAACTGGGGTGGCAGAGTGGGCTAAAGAACGGTGATGGATTAAACCCAGATCTTTTGACTGGTGTGAGTGTTTGATTGGTTCAGATGCTTCGTCCATTACCACCCCCTTTTGTACCGCTTATGGCCGCCATAAGTGTGTCAGGATATGCTCAGACGTGACTCCCTTGCTCACTTTGCCACTGGATTCAAGCAAGCCAGGCTGAAGACGGCTGGAATGCCAGAAACCGGTCCTCGGAAGCTTGTTTCCGGTCCAGGAAAGGCATGGCTTGGCAGTTCGGGCTGGACTGTTCACATGAGGCACAGGGTCAGACTGATTTGCGTATAGCCATGTCTGAACTGGGGTGGCAGAGTGGGCTAAAGAACGGTGATGGATTAAACCCAGATCTTTTGACTGGGTGTGAGTGTTTGATTGGTTCCGATGCTCCATCCATTACCACCCCCTTTTGTACCGCTTTTGGCCGCATTAGTGTGGCAGGGTATGCTCAGACGTGAGTCCCTTGCTCACTTTGCCACTGGATTCAAGCAAGCCGGGCTGAAGACAGCTGGAATGCCAGAAACCGGTCCTCGGAAGATTGTTTCCGGTCCAGGGAAGGCGTGGCTTGTCAGTTCGGGCTGGACTGTTCCCATGAGGCACAGGGTCAGACTGACTTGCATATAGCCATGTCTGAACTGGGGTGGCAGAGTGGGCTAAAGAACGGTGATGGATTAAACCCAGATCTTTTGACTGGGTGTGAGTGTTTGATTGGTTCAGATGCTCCGTCCATTACCACCCCCTTTTGTACCGCTTTTGGCCGCCATAAGTGTGGCAGGGTATGCTCAGACGTGAGTCCCTTGCTCACTTTGCCACTGGATTCAAGCAAGCCGGGCTGAAGACGGCTGGAATGCCAGAAACCGGTCCTCGGAAGCTTGTTTCCGGTCCAGGGAAGGCATGGCTTGGCAGTTCGGGCTGGACTGTTCCCATGAGGCACAGGGTCAGACTGATTTGCATATAGCCATGTCTGAACTGGGGTGGCAGAGTGGGCTAAAGAACGGTGATGGATTAAACCCAGATCTTTTGACTGGGTGTGAATGTTTGATTGGTTCAGATGCTCCATCCATTACCACCCCCTTTTGTACCGCTTTTGGCCGCCATAAGTGTGGCAGGGTATGCTCAGACGTGAGTCCCTTGCTGACTTTGCCACTGGATTCAAGCAAGCCGGGCTGAAGACGGCTGGAATGCCAGAAACCGGTCCTCGGAAGCTTGTTTCCGGTCCAGGGAAGGCATGGCTTGGCATTTCGGGCTGGACTGTTCCCATGAGGCACAGGGTCAGACTGATTTGCATATAGCCATGTCTGAACTGGGGTGGCAGAGTGGGCTAAAGAACGGTGATGGATTAAACCCAGATCTTTTGACTGGGTGTGAGTGTTTGATTGGTTCAGATGCTCCGTCCATTACCACCCCCTTTTGTACCGCTTTTGGCCGCCATAAGTGTGGCAGGGTATGCTCAGATGTGAGTCCCTTGCTCACTTTGCCACTGGATTCAAGCAAGCCGGGCTGAAGACGGCTGGAATGCCAGAAACCGGTCCTCGGAAGCTTGTTTCCGGTCCAGGGAAGGCATGGCTTGGCATTTCGGGCTGGACTGTTCCCAAGAGGCACAGGATCAGACTGATTTGCATATAGCCATGTCTGAACTGGGGTGGCAGAGTGGGCTAAGGAACGGTGATGGATTAAACCCAGATCTTTTGACTGGGTGTGAGTGTTTGATTGGTTCAGATGCTCCGTCCATTACCACCCCCTTTTGTACCGCTTTTGGCCGCCATAAGTGTGGCAGGGTATGCTCAGACGTGAGTCCCTTGCTCACTTTGCCACTGGATTCAAGCAAGCCGGGCTGAAGGCGGCTGGAATGCCAGAAACCGGTCCTCGGAAGCTTGTTACCGGTCCAGGGAAGGCATGGCTTGGCAGTTCAGGCTGGACTGTTCCCATGAGGCACAGGGTCAGACTGATTTGCATATAGCCATGTCTGAACTGGGGTGGCAGAGTGGGCTAAAGAACGGTGATGGATTAAACCCAGATCTTTTGACTGGGTGTGAGTGTTTGATTGGTTCAGATGCTCCGTCCATTACCACCCCCTTTTGTACCGCTTTTGGCCGCCATAAGTGTGGCAGGGTATGCTCAGACGTGAATCCCTTGCTCACTTTGCCACTGGATTCAAGCAAGCCGGGCTGTAGACGGCTGGAATGCCAGAAACCGGTCCTCAGAAGCTTGTTTCCGGTCCAGGGAAGGCATGGCTTGGCAGTTCGGGCTGGACTGTTCTCATGAGGCACAGGGTCAGACTGATTTGCATATAGCCATGTCTGAACTGGGGTGGCAGAGTGGGCTAAAGAAAGGTGATGGATTAAACCCAGATCTTTTGACTGGGTGTGAGTGTTTGATTGGTTCAGATGCTCCGTCCATTACCACCCCCTTTTGTATTCTAATCATGGGTCCCACTCTGCAACTCTGGGCAATAGCTTGCTTAATCTCCACAACGGCCCCAACAACACTAGGGTGCCTGGCTTCACCTTGGGGGTGTCCAGGAGTGGGCACTTCACAGGGAAAAGCCAGGAATGATTCCACAGCGGTATGTGTACAAGTGCCTGAGATACCCCTTCGGGGGGTTGATTCGGTGCGCTATACAAATACTACTACATTTACATTTGCAGTCTCAAAGTATTAGTTGAGTAACTGAGTCTCTGCTTTGGATCAGACTGAATACTAGAATAGTAGCGGTATAGCCCCTATTGTTTCTGTTAGATAACAGAGCCCCTGTTCCATGTGCATAACAGGCTCTTGCGTTTAATGCGGTACCACGTGTAGTCTTTTCAAGAACTTATTCTCCTGCCTTTGTAATATTGTATTATCTCCCCCAATATTACGGCACCATATGTTATTGCAGCAACTGTTTGGCGCTATAGAGGGTCAACATTTCTTTGATCGGTGTGTACCTAATTTGGTAGCAAATCTAAAAACCCCTTCCTTATTTCTTAACATACTGATGGAGCTGGTTTCTTTATGATAATTTTTGTCCCCATCCTCCGAAAAGTGTAAGCCTAAATACCTGAAATTTTGTGTATTTAAATCTTACTCCCATTTTATATAAAACAGACAAGACTTCCTCCTCCTTTTGCCACAGCACATGGTAAACGTTTTTCTCTGATTAATCTTATTATCTGTCTTGTCCACATACTTAGTAAATGTGTCAATGAGTTTCTGCAAAATTATTGGAGTTAGGGATAATAAAACTGTGTCATCTGCATATAAGAGAATCGGTATGGGTCATGTGCCAACCGTAGGAGTATCAACACCAAGCAATTGAAATTTCCTATCAATACCATTGATGTATTAAGAAAAGAAAAATGGGGCTAAAACGCACCCATGATGCATTCCCCTTTCTATCCCAAAATGGCTGTGTTACTTCCCCCGATGGCCCATACTGCACATGTTCAAAAGTTTTAGAAACTTTCAGAGATACTCTTGTAGAGATCAAAACAAGAGGACCTCCTTTGGCCCTATCCATTTAGGATTCAGTGGCCACTGTAAAATAAGATATAAAACCATCAATGTCAAAATCTCTACTTTAGTGACACATTTTGACCAATCCTCCATTGAAGGTTTATTAGCCAGTTATGCTACATTCCAGGAGACTAGTAATATTGCAGACAAATGGTCCACATGGCTAATAGCTAGATCTTTAAAAAAAGTTTTATGGGCTATGTTTGTCACTTGATCACTACGAGTTAGCAACTTCCCCTGAGGAGATATTAGCCCTGTTTGCCGTAGTAAGTTAGTCATTTTCATCCAGATGTTCCAGTGGGGTAAATCGATTGCTTACTGAAACCAAGTGGCAATGGTCTGTCATAATATTTGAAGCTTTTGGTAGGTTTTGGCTTGAGATGGAGAAAATATGTTCAGGTCCATAGAAAAAGCCCAAAGGTACAGACATCCTTTATTTTACTCCTCGGTGTATGTTCTGAAGTGCTGTAAGAATATGCTCGACTAAATATGGATGTTCAAAATTATACCGTCCTCCTCTAATGTTTTCCATGATTTCCCTATCCATTTAAGTCTTCTTAGCACCAGGATTCTTTCAATAGCAGATTCACCATGGATACCCATTGTGCGACATAGTGTTTGACAAATTTTTTTAGCTCTCCAATATGGTACCTTTTTATAGATTCACATGCTTGAAACTTCCCCAAAGTCATGGTCGGAGTCTCACAGTAATAGAAGAAATATCAGTAATAAAATATCACCATAGAACAGAAAACTCACTTTAAGCTCATTTTATAACATCCACATTTGAGCCAGTCACAGTAGAGACCTCAGAGTTCCCTTCCCCTACAGAGCCACCATACCTCAGATTTCTTACCGCACATTGTGTGTTAGGGAGTCTCCTACCTCCACTGCGCCCGCGGAATGTGGAGAGATTCGCCTTCTCCGTGTTCCGCAGTGAAGTTGGAGTAAGAAAATCTACGCACAATCCGCGGCGGAGCGGAGTTGGCCAGCCCCGCCTCCCACCCGCCTTAATAACAATTCCTTACAAGTTAAATAAAAGGACTTTAAAGTCAATAAAAACACCTTATCTTAGCTGCAGCGTCCCTGGGCTTCCCTCCTCCTCTTCATCGCGTTCTGTGGAAAACCTCCACATGTGTGCACACCTGCAAATTTCTCGAGAGGAGTTGGCCGAACGGCTAGGGCAGTAGACCTCTAATCTGGGAAACTGGGTTTGAGTCTTGGCAGTGACGCTGAACATCTTGTGATTCTGGGTAAATCACTTAATCTCCCTGTGGCTAACAAAAATTAATATGTTCTGTAACACAACTGGTGCTATGTAAAGCACTCTGATACCCGATACCTTCGGGTCAAGTTTGGGCTATATAAATCTTTGCAGTCGATGAGAATTTCACTTTCGACCACCAGTCTGTCAACGTCTCCAACAACGACAGCCATGCAGACGAAAACCGTCCACGTACTGTTGATGGTGTCGCACATGTCGGCGATTGCACCGTCGTCGAGCCTGACGATGGGACCATCACCGGAGGGAAAAATCAGTCTTATTCTGCGCAGACAGATTCAGGATTTCTCCAAGATATCGCCTTACCTCCTGCTTGCCTTTTCAACTTCCAAGAGTCAGAAGATGAAAGTATGTTTGACCCTGTATACAGTCCATCACAGTTAAGGGTCAAATGCAAAGATTCTGATGATGAGGATAATGGTCCGTCTTCTTACCTAGCAGGATAATTCTCTTTTGCGGAGAGAGACATGTCTGCTAAGCAGCTGCCGGATTCCTTCCAGGAACGTAACCCATATGATGATAGGGAGGATGAGCGTCATCATTTTAGGGAACCGTCAATAAACATTCCAGTGTCTCTGGTATCTGATCTCCGTTATATGATTGATGATTATTACAGGCTTTTTCCGGACGCAATTGCTCCTTGGTGGCCTTTACCTCCCCAAGAAGTTCCCACTATTCTTCCAGGACAAAGCACTCCCAAATCCATGAGGGAAAAGACCATCCCACCTCCTATAGTCATCACAGAGTATACTCAGGATGCTCAGACAGAGGAAGGAGAGATACAAATAGACATAGACGCTCATGATGAATGGGATGACTACATAGCCCCTATGCCACCATCTTCCATCCCACATGCTGCAGATTCCCCTACTGCAGATATTGGGGGATTTCATGGTCTTCTGGAGCGTAACTCAAAGCGTTTTGACTTGCCAATGGCAGTTAAACAAACTGAATGTTTTCTACATGATTTTAAACCAGGCACTCAACTTTCAGTAAGGTCAATCCCTATAGTTGACCGTCTATCGATAAAAGGACTGAAGCTAATGAAAACACCTGCCTCTGTTCTAACTGTCATTCCAAAGTTGGATAAAAAATAGTAGGCTCCTAATGGCTCGCCTGAGGCCTGATGACTCGCTGGAGGCCGGACTATCATCATGCATGCAGCACAGGGAAGAGCCAAGCAAGCCATAGAGGAAGTACCCCTCGCCAACAAAATCGGGGGGGTTATTCTCACTTCTTCCTCATCAATAAGAAAAATGGAAAATGGAGACAGATCATGGACCTCAGAATGCTGAACAAGTTCATTAAGAAACTATCTTTCAGGATCCTCTCTCGTCAGGATATTCTTCTCATTGAAAAGGGGGATTATCTGGATTCTCTCGATCTCATTGATGCCTATTTTCATATTCCCATTCACCATGCACATCAAAAATGTCTAAGGTTCAAATTGGCAGGGCACCATTACCAATTCAAAGTGCTTCCATTCAGTTTGAAATCCGCTCCCAGGGTGTTCACCAAGTGCATGGCACGATAGCGCCTTTTTTAGTATGTTCTGGTCACAGTGTTTTCCCATACCTGGACAATTGGCTCATATAGGCTCCGTCTTTTCAAGCAGCAGAAATTTCAACAAGGTGTTCGCATCAACCTGGAAAAATCACCCGTTATTGCGGCCAAATGGTTGATCTTTCTGGGTGCACATCTCAGAACAGATCTCGGCAAGCCCTTTCCCACTCAAGTAAGGATATTGCCTATTCTGGGTACAACAAAGCTTCTTTCAACAAAAAAGTTTGTTTCTGTGAAGCAGTACAAGTCCATGCTAGGGATGATGTCCTCTTGCATCCCACTCATCCCCAGTTGCCGTCTCCCCATGTAACCGCTGCAGGAGCAGCTCGATGCGCAATGGATTCAGTCTCATGGCTGATCAACTACGGAGTACCCCAAGGATCATCACGCAGCCCTACGCTCGTCAACATCTACATGGCCCCCCTCCCCGCCGCCATCGTCAGACAGCATGGACTCAGCATAGTCTCCTATGCAGACGATACCCAGTTCCTCCTCTCCCTCACCAAGGACCCCGTCATCACCAGACTCATCTTCCAGGAAGGAATGAAAGCCGTTGCATCTTGGATGAGCAGCAGCTACCTGACACTCAACACGGAGAAGACAGAGGTCCTCATCCTCGGACCATCCCCCTCTACATGGGACAGCCCACCGCCCTCGGCATCCCCCCAGCATCGTACTTAAATCCTCCCTCTCCATGACCAGACAGATCAATGCTGTTGCCTCCACCTGGTTTAACACCCTCTGCATCCTTTGGAAAACCTTCAAATTGATCCCCCCAAATCGAGAAAGATCACCACTCACGCTCTCATAACCAGCAGATCGGACTACTGAAATGCCTTCTATGACTGAATCAACAAATCTCTGCTCCACAAACTTCAGACCATACAGAATACTGCAGCCAGACTCATTCTTGCCGTCCTTCGACACAAACATATCACCCAACATCTGCAAAACCTCCACTGGCTCCCCGTCGAGAAAAGAACAACCTTCAAGATACTCACCCATGCCGACAAATGCCTCCACAACACCGGACCCCAATATTTCAATGAAAGAACCTCCTTCTACATACTGAGGAGAAACCTCTGATCTGCCGACCTCACCCTCGCTGAAGTCCCGCGCTTCCACAGAGCAAGAACGGGTGGAAGATCCTTCTCCTACATCGCAGCTAAGACCTGGAAAGAGCTCCCGATTGCCTCTCTACACACCTTCAGAAAGACCCTCAAGACCTGGCTCTTCTACTGACCGGACTTGCTCCCCCCTCAGCGCCTTGAGACCCCTACAGGTGAGAAGCGCGCCCCATAATTCCCTGATTGATTGATTGAAGGCTCATTCAACAACAAGGTTCACATTTCAGCTGCAATGAGGGCCACAATGGCCTGGTGGATGGTCAAGGAAAATCTTTTGCAAGCCCTCTCTTTCATTCACACTGTGCCGCAGCTGGTGATGACCGTGGTGCGTCAATGGATGATGGGAGGCTCACCTTCAAGAATTGCAGGTTCACAGCAGGTGGTCCAAACAGGACTCTGAGCGCCACATAAACATTCTGGAACTAAAGGCAGTATTTCTGGGTCTAAAAGCCTTCCTGCCTTGGATCAATAATGCATCAGTGCTCGTCAGGATGGACAATACTACAACCATGTTTTACCTCTGAAAGCAAGGCAGCACAAGATCTTGGGTGCTTTCCCTTCTTGCTTAACAGATATGGGAATGGCTCCTTGTCAATCACATCTCCTTGTGAGTGGAGCATGTGCTGGGTGTTCACACCGAGCAGGCAGACTTGCTCAGCAAGGAATCCAAACAATGTCGCAAATGGGAGCTCTCCATGACCAGACAGATCAATGCTGTTGCCTCCACCTGGTTTAACACCCTCTGCATCCTTTGGAAAACCTTCAAATTGATCCCCCCAAATCGAGAAAGATCACCACTCACGCTCTCATAACCAGCAGATCGGACTACTGAAATGCCTTCTATGACTGAATCAACAAATCTCTGCTCCACAAACTTCAGACCATACAGAATACTGCAGCCAGACTCATTCTTGCCGTCCTTCGACACAAACATATCACCCAACATCTGCAAAACCTCCACTGGCTCCCCGTCGAGAAAAGAACAACCTTCAAGATACTCACCCATGCCGACAAATGCCTCCACAACACCGGACCCCAATATTTCAATGAAAGAACCTCCTTCTACATACTGAGGAGAAACCTCTGATCTGCCGACCTCACCCTCGCTGAAGTCCCGCGCTTCCACAGAGCAAGAACGGGTGGAAGATCCTTCTCCTACATCGCAGCTAAGACCTGGAAAGAGCTCCCGATTGCCTCTCTACACACCTTCAGAAAGACCCTCAAGACCTGGCTCTTCTACTGACCGGACTTGCTCCCCCCTCAGCGCCTTGAGACCCCTACAGGTGAGAAGCGCGCCCCATAATTCCCTGATTGATTGATTGAAGGCTCATTCAACAACAAGGTTCACATTTCAGCTGCAATGAGGGCCACAATGGCCTGGTGGATGGTCAAGGAAAATCTTTTGCAAGCCCTCTCTTTCATTCACACTGTGCCGCAGCTGGTGATGACCGTGGTGCGTCAATGGATGATGGGAGGCTCACCTTCAAGAATTGCAGGTTCACAGCAGGTGGTCCAAACAGGACTCTGAGCGCCACATAAACATTCTGGAACTAAAGGCAGTATTTCTGGGTCTAAAAGCCTTCCTGCCTTGGATCAATAATGCATCAGTGCTCGTCAGGATGGACAATACTACAACCATGTTTTACCTCTGAAAGCAAGGCAGCACAAGATCTTGGGTGCTTTCCCTTCTTGCTTAACAGATATGGGAATGGCTCCTTGTCAATCACATCTCCTTGTGAGTGGAGCATGTGCTGGGTGTTCACACCGAGCAGGCAGACTTGCTCAGCAAGGAATCCAAACAATGTCGCAAATGGGAGCTCAACCATTAGCACTTGAAAGTGTTTTTTCAATCCTGGGGTTACCCAATATTAAATCTGTTTGCGCCGTTCCTCCACAAAAAGGGTCCTCTTTTCACATGCAGGAATCCTCATCCAAAATCGTAGGGAGATGCCTTCCTGTTTCCTTGGACGGAAATGTTCGCCTCCACATTTCCCCCATTTCCACTCATTCCTCGAGTACTTGAGAAAATGAAGCAAGAGCTGTGTTGGCTAGTTTTCATTGCTCGAGGTTGGGCGAGACAATTCTGGTACACCAAGCTGCATCGCACATCAGAGTGTGCTCCGATTATCTTCTCTCCAAGGAAGGATCTTTACTGCATGAACCAGGGCCAAGTGGTTCATCCACAAATTCCCACTCTTCATTTGTCGGGTTGGCTCCTCAGCATCCTGAATGTGGGGATTTGAGGCTGAATGTGGGGATTTGAGGCTGCCGCTCCTTCCACATTGAACCTTTACACAGCTTAACGGAAGAGAGTCTGTGCTTGGTGTATCTCGCAAGCATCGCATCCATTCTCATCATCTCCGGAGTAGGTGCTACCTTATCTCTTGCACTTAGCAAATTCAGGACTTTCTCACTCATTCATAAGAGTTCAACTGGCTTAAATTTCTAGGTCTAGAAGATGCTCAGATCAAACTCCCCTGTGGTCTAATCGACTCATCAAGGAATTTTTGAAGGAACATTTTAGGGCTTTTCCGCCTGTTAAACCTCCTCCAGTTCTGTGGCAATTAAATACTTTCCTGTCACAACTGATACATCCTCCCTTCGGGCCAGTACACAAATATGAATTAAAGTTTCGTTCTTCGAAAGTAACTTTTCTCTTGGCCATTACGTCACCCAGACATATCATTGAAATCCAAACTTTCACTATAAACATATCTTCAGTTTTTGCCAGACATGGTCATCCGACGCACTGACCTTTCTTTTATACCTAAGGTGCCTTCAACTTACCACATCAATGAGCCGATTGTCTTACCAACGTTCCTTCCTAATCCATCCTCAGCAGCGGAAAGGGCGTTGCATTCACTGGACATTAAATGTTGTTTAACATTTTATCTACAAAGAACAAAGATCTTCCGCAAAATCCTCTCAGCTACCGATGTCTTTCTCGGCACCTAAGAAAGTACAAGTCTTGGCATGGGCCAACATTTCTCATTTGGTCATCTCACGATTACCTTCTGTTATGAAAAGGCTGGCCGCCCGCTTCCTGTGAAAACGCAAGCTCACTCAACTAGGAAAGTGGTGACTTCCTCTGCCTTGTTTGCAGGATCATCCCTTCCTGACATATGCAGGGAGGCAATCTGGGCAAACTCTCACACATTCACGAAGCATTACTGCTTTGATGGTTGGAAGAAGGCAGATATTGCTGTTAGAAAAGCTGCACTTCGACGTCTCTTTGCCCAAGATAGGTGTTTTTTAGCCTCATTTCTTCTTTTTATATTGGTTGTAAATTTGTATGCATATTCTTTCTCCGAAATCCTCTTTTTTGGTTCCCAGCCCTTGGAAGAGTGGAAACACTGGTGGCTTGGGGATATGTCACCTCCCCTCACAGCTCAAAATACTGGTCAAAATCCTGGGCATTATGATGGACGTTTCTCTCTCAATGAGATCCCAAGTCCAGTTGGTTACAGGCACCTGCTTTGGGCTTCTGCATTTGTTGAGGAAATTTCTCCTCCTTCTTCCACTTGAGCACAGGAAGTCCAGGCTTTGGTTACCTCCAGACTGGCCTATGTCAATGCCTTGTACCTGGGTCTTCCAGAGTATCTGCTTATAGGTTAAGCCCAGGACTCAAAAAACCCTGCCCCTCAAGGCAATACCCTGGCTCCCAGTAGAAAAAGAGGATTTGTTTTAAAGCTCTAGTGCTATTTTTTTAAGGCCCCTCACAGGAGCGGCACTGAGTATCTCAGAAGGAGAGTCACCCATTATGTGCCTCCAAGAACCTTGATGTCATCCACTATGAGCCTGGCTCCCGTTCCCAGGATACGTCACGCCCGATCGGGGTGTCGTTCCTTTAGGTTCCAGGGAGCCCAAGCCTGGAAACTTCTCCCTCTGACTCTCAGAAAGGTGACCAACCTAGCCTTTTTTAAGAAAATGCTTAAAACCTGGTTATTCTGCAGTTAACCTAGCTCTCCTCTCCTCTAGTTGCAGCTTAAAACCAGGTCTCCCGCTTTCAGGGGCATCAGCAGTTTAGAGTCTTTTTAGCACCAGGGCATTCTTGTTGAGTAGCTGTGCGCTCTACAAAGGCTTTCATTCATTCCTTCATTCTTGGTTTCTAATGCTACAAGTTAACGTCATGGTAAGATGGTTCGCCTACCCTCCACCTGTCTTTTCTCTTATTGTGCTTATACTGCTTACTAGTCGGATTCAAGCATGTCAACCTATAAAAGATACAATACTGGAGAAAAAACGAGCTACTTACCTGTACACTGTGGCTCTCCAGTATTGATATCTTTTATAGATTCACATGCGACCCTCCCTCCTCCCTGTTTAGGCTCACTGGTTGCCTCAGAGATTTGTATACCTATACACTTGTGCTTGAAATCTGAGGTATGGTGGCTCTGTCGGGGAAGGGAACTATGAGGTCTCTACTGTGATTGGCTGAAATTTGGATGTTGCCCCAGTATTGGAACTTTCATAGATTCCCATGCTTTGTATCATTCCCCGTCGTCAGCCTGGGAGCCTCGGTATATAGAAAATACAATAGCAGTATGTTCAAAAGAGAAGGAAAGGCCTAGGCCTCATCTCATTTTGTAGCATATCTACCTCTTTTTGTAAAAGAGACTAAAATTTTCCAACAACCAATCAGATTAGCCTCACCCCATAGAACCCTCATGAAAGAGCCTCAGATTTTCTACTGCACGTTGTGCTAAGGGAGCCTCCACTGAGCTCTGCTCAGATTTCTCTTCAACTTTTGGATTTCAACTGTATTCTCTTCAGGAAGCTGTTTTCCCCTTTTTTCATCATCAGACATGGAGAAAAAATGCCATTTTAGAGCTTGTGCTACCTGTTGTAAAAGGAGGCGTTAGGTGAATGACCCTCATAAGATGGCATTTATTACCTGTATTCGGACCACAAGTTCTAGGTAAGATAAACATAAGGGTCCGTGAGGGCCATCTTTTACCTGGTTCCAGAAGCTAAAATCTAGAACAGATCCAGTCTCTAGTATGACAGTGATGAGGCCTCGTCTGCTGTGTCTTCGTGAAGATCTGAGAAGGAATACAATCTCACCCGGTTTCTTGTGAGCAGCGCACTCAAAACGCCTTTAAAAGACCTCCCATGGGTCTGACAGGCGCAGTCCAACTAAAGTTCCTCACTGGGGTGTAAAGGAGAGGATGGGAGTTGCAAAGGAAATTCCTCAAAAAGCCTCTAAAAATACCACCCGGGGGGTCTGACAGGCACAGTCCACCTGAATCTCCTCACCGAGGTGTAAAGGAGAGGAAGGGACTTATAACAGGAGAAGCTGGTATGAGGAAGTCTCTTCCTCATCACCGTCGACTACGATGGCACTGTCGACTGTACCGTCAACGACGGCACCGTCAACGACGATGGCAGTGTCGATGATGACAGCGTCGACGGCGGTGGCAGTGTCGACGACGACAGTGTCGACGATGATGGCAGTGTGGACGACGGCACCGTCGACGACGACACTGTCGAGGATGATGGCAGTGCCGACAACCGCGTCGATGACGACACCGTCGAGGACGATGGCAGTGCCGACGACGACAGCGTCGTCGACGATGTCAGTGTCGATGACGATGTCAGTGACGACGACGACAGCGATTGCAGTGTCGTCGACGATAGCAGTGTCGACGACGATGGCAGAGTCGTCGACGACGATGGCAGTGTAGACGACACCGTCGATGATGGCAGTGTAGATAACAGCGTCAACGACGACAGCATCAACGACGATGTCTACATCGTCTACGACAACCGTCAACAACAGTGTCGACAGATATAAAAAAAAAAAAAAAAAACTTCTGTGGCAACAACATCTCAAAGGCAGGGAGAACAGCCTGTGACAGAAGGGCATGATGTAGTTACAGTGCCAGATGATGATGATGTGATGATGATTCATCTGATGAGGACCAGAATGTGGAACATATCCAAAATCCTGACCAGAATGGGACGATTATGTTATCCCAGATCCGGCTTCACCATCCCCGGACCTTGTGCATTCGCCTCCAGCGGACATAGGGGCCTTCCATAATCTTATGAAAGAGCATCTAAAAGATTTGGCCTTTCTGTTCCTGTGGTACAATCAGACTGTTTCCTCTATGATTTTAAAGAACCTTTGAAGAAATCTATTTGTTCCATTCCCATAGTAGAGCATGTTTGGAATGAAGGCAAGAAGGTGATGCAGTCTCCAGCTACTGTAACTCCAGTTCTACCGCGTCTGGAGAAAAAATTTGAGGCACAGGAGGACAGTCCATCCTGTCTTATTGGTCAACCTAGACCGGACTCGGTTATTTCTCAGGCGACCCAAAGAAAATCAAGAAACCCGAAGGCACCCCTGACTGCACCGCCAGACAGAAAGGGCAGGCGCAGGGACAATGTACGCAAGAGGTTTTCCTCTATGTCTAGCCTCCTTGTTAGGGCCTCGAACGCACTAGCAATTTTGGGACGATATGATCGCCAATTGTGGTGCGATCTCTCTCCTTTCATTGATCAGGTTCCAGTGGGTGCCAAAGCGGAAGCAAGAAAGATCCTGGAAGAAGGTGAACGATCTTCATCTGAGATTATAGATTGTACAATGGACATTGCTACAAGGGCTTTTCGTGCCTTGCCAGGTTCAGCGGTCCTGAGGTGTCAAGGTTGGCTGAGTTGACCTGGTTTTGCCAGAAGGAGCAGAATAAAATTGTGGATCTGCCCTTCGGTGGAGATATGCTGTTTGGCAAGCATATAGATGATGCTAAAAGTACCTTTCCGGGGTGCAAGAGGAAAAGGTTTCTCTAAATATAGGGGAGGTTATCAACATCGCTACTCCTCCTATTCACAATCCTCTCAATCATTCAAGCCTCAGTACTCTCAAAGGCAAAATTAATTGACGTCTTTCTCTCGCCAATCTTCAAGAGGTAGACAAGGACATCAAGGGAGAGATACTTCTAAACGCCAATAGCGGCTTCCTGGCTCTGCCTACTGGTCCTTCACCCCTTGTAACACCGATGGGGGCAGGTTTACACAAACTTCGAATGCTAGAAGATAATAACAACAGATCGGTGGGTCCTGAATATCGTTCAATTTGGACATACACTAGAACTCCAAAACCTTCCACCTCCCAGAGCTTCTCGCGCCACAGAATCAGAACACCTGCATCTTCTCTGTCTCGAAGTTTGTCAACTGCTCACCAAGGGAGCGATAGAACCAGTGCCACTTTCTCAAAGAGGAAGAGGGTTCTATTCCAGATTTTTCCTCATCCACAAGACGCAAGAAAAGTGGCGCCCAATCTTTGATCTGAGGGAGCTCAACACCTATCCCATAAAACTCCCTTTTCGAATGGTCTCTCTTCAAGACGTCTTACGTCTTCTAAATCCAGGGGATTATATGGCAACTCTGGATCTCCAGGACGCATATTTCCACGTTCCAATCCACCCAGCTCACAGAAAATATTTACGCCTCACAGTAGCCAAGAGCCACTTTCAGTTCAAAGTACTGCCGTTCGGGCTCAGATCCGCTCCGTGGATATTCACGAGGGTGTTGGCCCCGGTAGCAACATTCCTAAGGAAACAATCACTGGAAGTTTTCCCTTACCTAGACGATTGGTTGCTAAAAGCTCCGTCTTCTCAAGCATCGACAAGGACAGTCGAAAGTTACATCCACCTTTTCAATCACCTGGGTCTGCATCTCAACAAGGAAATATCAGTCTTTATTCCATCCAGGAGGGTCAAGTTCCTGGGCTCCATTCGGGATACAAGAAGCTGCAAGGTTTTTCCTTCAGTAGAAGGACATTTACAAAAGAGACAATCCCTGTCAGTTTGTCTATACAAGTCTTTCCTAGGTTCGGTCTCTTCTGGCATACCATTAGTTCCACATTGCAGACTGCGAATGCGCCCTTTGCAAGAGCAACTGAACATGCGAGGGCGCCAAGTGGAAGGTTCTTTCGAGGACAAGAGAAAGGTCACTCCTCTCATGAGAAAATCAGCAGGCTGGTGGGCTATCAAGGAGAACATCTCGAGAAGTCTCTTTCAGAATGGCTCCATCACCTCTGATTTTAACCACAGATGCCTCTATGGAAGGGAGGGGCGCTGTCTTACAGGATCTCCAAGTGAGCAGTCACTAGAACGCAGAAGAGCGTTTTCTTCATATCAATCTCTTAGATCTCATAGCGATTTGCCTAGCCTTGCAGGCTTTCAGGCCGAAAGTTCAAGACGCAACCGTGCTGGTTAGGACGGACAACACAACGGCCATGCATTACATAACCAAGCAGGGAGGTACGAGGTCTCATCTGCTCTCAAAAGAAGCCCAGGGAATATGGGAATGGGCAATACTCCACAATGTCGTTCTTTCAGCAGAACCTCTACCAGGCACTCTCAACACAACAGCAGACACCTTGAGTCGTCTGAAATCAGCCTGTCACGAGTTGGAATTGACTCAAGACATTCTGGAGGAAGTGTTTCAACGCTGGGGAACTCTAACAATAGACCTGTTTGCAACTCCAGAAAACAGGAAATGCCAACTCTATGCAAGCAGGGATCACCATCAGGGGTCGCTAGGGAATGCTCTTTCGATGTCTGGGTTAGGCGCACTTTTTTGCGCCTTTCCTCCAAATCCCCTAATCCCACAGCTTCTCAGGAAAATAAAAATGGAACCTTGCAGGATGATCTTAATAGCACCAGTGTGGCCTCGCCAATTCTGGTTCACACAATTTCTCCTGCTTTCTCAGGTCCATCCATTTCACTTATGTCCCATTCCATCTCTATTAACAATGTCCCAGGGACAGGTGATACATCCAGATCCTAGTTCTCTCCATTTGAAGGCCTGACTCCTGAGCACAGAGACTTCCACAGCTTAGATATCCCTCAGGAATGTAGGGAGATATTAACTCAAGCTTGCACACCAAGTACAAACAAAACCTATTGTGCTAAATGGAAGTGCTTCTGCCTGAGGTGTCATCGTGAACACATCCATCCATTCTCTTCAGCTCCTCATCAAATACTGCCTTACATTCTATCGCTGGCTAAATCAGGCCTTTTCTCATTCTTCCATCAAAGTACATCTGGCAGCTATTTCAAGATTCAGAAGAACAGCTTCTGGTTCTTCTCTCTGGTCTGCTAGAATTATCAAACAGTTCCTGAAAGGTCTTTTCAGGGTTTTTCCTCCAGTGCGGCCACCACTTCCGGCTTGGAATCTCAATATGGTTCTGGCTCATCTCATGAAACCTCCGTTCGAGCCTATCCACAGGGTGGACTTAAAATTTTTGTCTTGGAAATTATCTTTTCTTTTAGCCCTCCCTTCAACTAGGAGAGTAGGAGAGTTGCAATCTCTCTACATTTTAGAACCTTTTCTACAGTTAAAAAAGGACACAGTGTTTTTAAGGACCATTCCAAAATTTAGTCCAAAGGTCCCTTCGGATTTCCATTTGAACGAACCGGTGGTTCTAAAGTCATTCTTCCCTTGACCAACATCCCCTGCAGGAAGGTCTCTACATCATTTAAATGTCCAGAAATGTCTCAAATTTTATCTTGAACGCACAAAGGATTTTAAGAAATTATCTCAACTTTTTGTGGCTTGTTGTGCACCTCGAAAAGGTCTTCCTCTCTCAAAACAAGAAATCACACGCTGGATTTCAAGTGCAATTCATTATTGCCACCAAGCGGCAGGAAAGCCGCTGGAGAGACATGTATGAGCTCACTCCACAAGATCAGTTTCATCTTCGCTGGAGTCCCTATAAAAGACATGTGTAGGGCAACTACATGGAGCAGTGCCCATACATTCACAAAGCATTACTGCCTGGACTCTTTCATAAGGAGCGAAGCGGCAGTAGTACAAGCAGTCCTGAGGAATCTTTTCCAATGAGAGGTGAGCTTTCCCTTCTATCCCTCCTTCCTATGATTGCATATTTTGTATCACATAATGTTTCTGATGTATTGTTACAAGGTATATGATTGTCATACGATGACGGTTATGCAGAGATATTGTAATGTAGCAAAATGTGCACTGGTGACTTACTGCTAGCTACTCTGATACAAAGCATGGGAATCTATGAAAGTTCCAATACTGGGGCAAGAAAACAAGTTACTTACCTTTAACTTTGGTTCCCCAATATTGGTAACTTTCATAGATTCCCATGCGCCCACCTTCCTCCCCTGGGAAAGCTCAGCCTTCAGCAAAAGTGGTTACTGATACACAACGGCTGCAAAAATCTGAGGCTCTCTCATGAGGGTTCTATGGGGTGAGGCTAATCTGATTGGTTGTTGCAAAATTTTGGTCTCTTTTACAAACAAAGATAGATATGCTACAAAATGAGATGAGGCCTAGAGCCTTCTTTCACTTTTGTACATACTGCTATGGTATTTTCTATTTACCGAGACTCCCAGGCTGACGACGGGGAATGATACAAAGCATGGGAATTTATGAAGGTTACCAATACTGGGGAACCAAAGTTACAGGTAAGTAACTTGTTTTCTTATACAAAATGAGGCTGAAAGGTTACTTAAGTGAGTTTTATGTTCTGTTGAGGTCTATGGTGATATTTTATTACCATCCCACCATGACGACGGGAAGATTCAAGCATGTGAATCTATAAAAGATATCAATACTGGAGAACCACAGTGTACAGGTAAGTAACTTGTTTTTTTTTCTCCCCAGGATTGCCTTTGTGTGGGCCTCAGACTGGGAACCCACGTTAAAATCAGGATATAAGGTGGATTACATTGCTCACGAGAAACCTTTATCCTTGTCTTGGCAATGGGATCCCATAGTATTTGGCTGCCTTCTGGTGGGCATTCCTGAGTGTTTTGGGGTTCTATTTGTGGTGGTTTCTGTTGTGCTCCTATGCTATCATCCGTTGTGGTGCCCCGCTTCACCATATTATTTGTGTATTTTGTCAGGACCTCACAGGCCTTTGCACTTGGGTACATGGGATGCAGGTTTGCTTTTCTACCAGATAGACACCATTTGTCATCTCTGTTTCAAGCTGAGCAAGTCTTATTGTTATCCCCTCTAGGGACATCTTTACCATATTCTCCATATTTTTGACTTGGACACTCCCAGAAAGAATATAATATAAATGAGACCAAGTCAGCTCTCATTGCCCACAGTAAATAAAATAGCAATAAAATACTAATAACATATGTATGTAAAAACATAACACATAAAATACACACTAGAAAAGGTAGTAAATATCCAGACATAATTCCTACATAGGAATACATGGTAGAGAGAAAAAACACTTGTAACATATTCCTGTAATTTTTTTAGTCCAAACTACAGCCAATCAGGCGCCAGCACTCCTCCATAACCTTCTCCTCAGAGCTCAGTCCCTCAGATTTTCTACCGCACGTCGTGTGAAGGGAGTCTCCCTGAGCTCTGCTCGGTTTTCTCAACTTCTACAACTTTTTCTGTGATTTCCAGCATGTCTTCAAGTAAGAAGTCTTCATTTAGACCTTGTTCTTCTTGTGGGAAGCTGCGGCTGTACTCTGAAGATCCCCACAAGAAGTGGATTTACTGTCTTTATCCCAACCTTGAGGTTGGCAAATGTAAATTTTGCAGAACCTTTTCAACTAAGACCCTTAAAGACAGGGAAGGCTGTCACCTCCTGTGGCTTCAAAGACTTAAGGATAAGGATTTGGCACTTTCTGACGCAGAAAGCCTGGTGTCTGGACCTTCTAAAGCAGCCTCAAAATGTAGCAGTGTGCAGGATTTGCCCTCTCCATTCCTGAAAAAGAGAAAGCTTTCTCTCTCTGTGGCTCCTGCGGTGTCTTCACCTCCTCCTGCTACGTCCACGCGCATGAAACCTGCCTCTCAGGCGTCTGCTGTTTCTTCCCCTCATGTTTCTGCTAAAAAACATGTCTCTTCGTCGACGGGAGCGTCGACGAGCGTCCCGACGACGAAATCTGCTGTCTCCGGCTCGTCGACAGCGACTGTGACGACGACATCTGCTTCCGGATCGTCGACGACTGCAACATCGATGTCATCCATGTCGACGAAGGTATCCCTCAGTTTTAAGACTGTTTCATCGACGATACCTATTGCTTCGTCGTCGACGAAGAAGAAAGCTCTCTCGTCGTCAGCAAAATCTTCGTCGACGAGAGTTGTTAAGTAAACGTCTTCGTCGTCGGCCCCGTCGACGAGTGCTCCGTAAACGGCGGCCTCATCGATGACAACATCGTCGACGGTGGCACCGTTGACGATGGCCCCGTCGACGGCGGCCCCGTCGACGATGGATCCTTCAACTACACCTATGCATCATCGTCGTGTGCTCCGCCAACGACTTCGTCGACGCCTATGCCATTATCGTCGATGACCATTGCAACTGCTTTTGCTTCGTTGCCTTTGGTGCCGCTTTCTTCCTCCGGGTCTGGTTCATCCACCGTCGACCCACTGCACCAACGTCGCAATATGCCCGTTGACCAGCTGTCAATCCCAAGTGATTCACAGACTCCTTCGCCCTTGTTTGCCACAGGTTCCGAGCAGGACTCTGGTTCTGAGGACGATGTGGATGATTCCTTCAGGGCGGCACGCAGTCCTTCTGATTTAATTATCAAATACAAGGACTATGGTGAGGACGATGAAGAATAGTATTTTCAAACAGAGGAACGTTCTGTGCAGGTTCCAACGGCGACATTGCCTCTGTCGCTCATCTCCAATCTCCAACACATGTTGGAGGATTACAACCGGCGTTTCCCGCCATCTCAACAGTGTTCACCGGTGCCTACAGCTCCAGCAACTGTTGCGGCTTCTGCTGCTGCTCAACTACCACAACCACCAACGCCTTCTCCTCAGGTTCAGACGTCCATTCAGGTACACACAACTGTGTATCCAGATGACGATGATGACGTTTCTCCAGAACGTGAGGATAGTGAAGTTCATGATGACGATGACGACGCCAGTCACATGGCTCAGTGGGATGACTACCAAATTCAGACGCTGTTCCTCCCTCCTGTGACGCCAGGGGATTCTCCTCCCGTGGACATTGCAATTTTCCATCAACTGATGGATAAATCGGCTCAACTCTTTAAACTGTAAGAGTCCACAGAGAGGAGGACTGTTTTCTCTACAACTTCAAAAATCAACCATTTAAACAAATGAATACGGTTCCCATCATCAACTTCATCTGGAGTGAGGGGCTAAAATTAATGCAAACACCAAATTCCATACCGGCGCAAATGCCTCGCCTTGAGAAGAAATATAAAGCGCCCTTCGGATCTCCGGCGTGCTTGATTGCGCAGCCAAAGCCAGATTCAGTGGTCACCCAGGCTGCTCAGCGTCGTTCCCGGAATCCGAGTTCTCCCATTACAGCTCCTCCTGATCGGGAAGGTCGTCGCCTTGACGCTATTGGCCGCAAATTTTCAACGATGGCCTCTACTACTGTGAGAGCGGCGAATGCTTTAGCCATTTTAGGGTGCTACGACCACCAAATGTGGTCAGACTTGTCTGCTCTTGTGGCCCTCGTCCCGGAACCCTCCAAAGCGGAGGCCATGAAAATTCTTCAAGACGTAGAGAGAACGTCGGAGGAAATTATTGACTGCGCTGTTGGTATTGCTTGTACTGGCTTCCGTCAGCTTGCTGGGGCAGCTGTTTTGCGACGGCAAGGTTGGTTACGTTCCACTTCTTTTCGCCAGGAGGTACAGGCGAAGATCCTGGATATGCAGTATGACGGCAAGTCGCTTTTTGGTGCACATGTTGACGAGGCACTGTGGTCAATCAAGATAGACACTGACACTGCTCGTCTTTAGGGACTTTACAGTTCCGTAAGCAGCCTTTTCGTGGTGCCGCAGCACCTCTTCTACTTTTTGTGGAGGAAACACTCAATACCGCTCCTACCACCAGGGTAATCAACGATATTCTTCCAACCAACAGCAGTCCTCCCGTTAGCAATCTTCAAAACCATACCGGGGAAGTCTTCCTATAGAGGATCCACTTCCAAAAGCCAATGACTTGCCTTTCCCCTCAAAGGTTGGAGGTCGAATCTCCCTGTTCTCTTCTCAATGGTCCTCAATCACATCAGACCGTTGAGGTTTTGGACATTGTAGACAAGGGCCCTGCTCTGGAGTTCGTCAAGATTCCTCCTCCCACTCCACCATCCAGCCCGCCTCCGGCCCACCTCAAGGAGCTTTTCCAGCAAATTTGCATTATGATCCAAAAAGGTGCCATCGAAGTGGTTCCCAAGTCTCAAAGGGGGAAGGGATTCTATTCCTGTTTTTTCCTTATACTCAAGAAGACAGGAGACTGGAGGCCAATCCTGGATTTGCGAGCACTCAACAAGTATCTCAAATGCCAATCCTTCCGTATGCTTACACTCGTAGAGATCCTGCGTCTTCTCTCCATGGACGACTTCATGACCACCATCGACCTCCAGGAAGCTTACTTCCATGTCCCAATTCTTCCACTGCATCGGAAGTACTTGCGCTTCCGGGTGGGACAGAGAGACTTCCAGTTCAGGGTGCTGCCTTTCGACTTACGCTCCGCCCCTCGTGTCTTCACGAAAGTGTTAGCTCCAATGGTGGCTTAACTGCGTCTCCAGGGCGTCCAAATTTTTCCATACCTGGACGACTGCCTCCTCAAATCGCAGTCTCGCACCCAGCTACTTTGGGACACTCGCCTTTGTCAGGACGTGTTTCACTCCCTCGGCCTTTCCATCAATGCCAAAAAGTCCCAGGTAGACCCAGCTCCCTGCAGAATTTTTCTAGGAACCACTTTGGACACAACACTGGTCAAGGCATTCGTGTCTCAAGAGCGTCAACTGAAGATTCTCCGCTTGGTGTCTCTTATTCATGCATAACAGTCTGTTTTAGTCTGTATCTTAAAGTAATTTCTGGGGATGGCATCATCATGCATTTCGCTGATCCCAAACTGCAGGCTGCGGACTCGCCCCATTCAAGAGAAATTGGACGGACAGTGGCGTCAGGTCACCGGTTCCTTCAACAACCTCGTCAGTGTAACCGCTTGCATGAGGGCGGATCTCATGTGGTGGGCGCAGCCATCCAACCTTGCAGCAGGGACTTCTTTCCTTTCCACCACTCCAGAACTCACTCTGACAACGGACGCCTCCTTAGAAGGATGGGGTGCACACCTTCAAGGGCTGTCTATAAAAGGCAAGTGGACTCTGCTTCAACGCTCTTGGCACATCAACAGACTGGAGTTGATGGCCATCTTTCTGGCACTCAAGTCGTTCCATCCTCTGATCCAGGTGTAATCAGTGCTTATTCAAACGGAAAATACAACCAGTATGCACTATGTGAACAAGCAGGGTGGAACCAAATCTCCACTCTTGTCTCGGCTGGCTCAGTCAATCTGGGATTGGGCACTCCGTCACCAGGTTACCCTGACTGCAGTTCATCTACCAGGCATCTCCAACATCCTAGCGGATTCCCTAAGCAGATCCACGTCGTCGACCCACGAGTGGGAGTTACATCAACCAACTCTCGACTTTGTCTTTCGACGGTGGGGTCATCCGTCCTTGGATCTCTTTGCAACCCCGGAGAACCGGAAATGCCCATCTTACGCAAGTTGGCATCCCCACCACGGGTCGTGCGAGAATGCCCTTTTGATGAACTGGTGCGATCTATTTGCCTACGCTTTTCCTCCGATTCCGCTGGTGCCTCGCGTGTTGTGGAAGATGCGGAGACAGCCTTGCACATTCTCCTGATCGCCCCCAGATGGCCCCAACAGGCGTGGTTCTCGGAGCTGCTTCTTCTAACCCAGTGCAAGCCCATCCTCCTTCATCCTTGAGTGGATCTCCTCACGATGGACAAGGGTCAGATTTGCCATCCGGACCCCTCCTCTCTGAAATTATCGGCCTGGAACCTGAGCACCTTAAATTTGCCCATTTGAAAATTTCGGCAGACTGCAGAGACATTCTTGCTCAGGCCAGAGCTCCGTCTACAATTAAAAGCTACAAGCTCAATTGGAAGAGATTCTGTCATTGGTGCGCAGCTGCTAATATCCATCCTATTCATTCCACTCCGGCTCAGCTGCTTCCGTTCTTTTTGCAACTGGCTCAATCTGGGCTTTCCCATTCCACTTTCAGAGTTTTCTTGGTGGCAATTTCTCGTTTCCGTCAGGATGGCTCCTCCTCGCTCTGTTCTTCCAGAGTCATCCGCCAATTTTTCAAAGGACTTTTCCGGAAGTTCCCACCTATTCGGCGTCCTCCTCCTACTTGGCACCTCAATGTCGTATTGGCTCAACTAATGAAGGCACCATTCGAGCCTATCCACAAGGCGGACTTAAAGTTTCTAACCCGGAAGGTAGCCCTTCTCCTTGCACTGACCTCATCACGTTGCATGAGTGATATTCACGCCTTCACCATTAAGCCTCCTGTTCTCCAATTCAGATCGGACTGTGTAGTGCTTCGCACCAATCCAACATTTTTGCCTAAGGTGCCCACGGATTTCCATATTAATGAACCTGTTTTCTTGAAAGATTTCTTTGCCGATCCTTAATCTCCGGCAGAGCAACGCTTACATTCCTTGGACATTAAAAGATGCCTTAAATTTTACATCAACAGGACAGCCCCCTTTCACAGGTCCGATCAACTGTTCATTGCTATGGACGCATGCAAAGGGCGTCCTCTTACCAAGCCAACTATTGCACGTTGGATTTCTTCAGCCATTGCTTTCTGCCATCAGAAAGCCGGCAAGCCTCTTCAGTCTTCAGTGAGGGCTCATTCCACCAGGGCGATGTCATCCTCTACTGCCCTGTTTGCCGGTGTGCCGCTTCATCAGATCTGCAGAGCAGCAACGTGGTCCAGCAGGCACACGTTAACGAAACACTACTGCCTGGATGCCATCAACGAAGCAGATACCGCATTGGGACAGGCAGTGCTTCGCAATCTTTTTAACTAAGGTGAGCCTCTGTCTTCCCTCCTCCATTATGGTTTTATATTATTTCTGTTATTACTTGTATGACTATATTATTGTCTCATTGAGTCTTCTTCCATGCTTTTGCCTGGCTATTCGAGCCTTAGCGGCTACTACTGCTCACTATTCTATTCAAGCATGTGAATCTATCAAAGACACCCTAATACTGGAGAAGAGCAAGTGTTACTTACCTGTAAACAGGTGGTTCTCCAGTATTGGTGTCTTTCATAGATTCACATGCGACCCGCCCACCTCCCCTCAGAGGCTCCCTTCTCCTCTTAGACTCTTTTGTCACTTTTGTGCTACGCAAATCTGAGGGACTGAGGTCTGAGGAGAAGGTTCTGGAGGGGTGCTGGCACCTGATTGGCTGCAGTTTGGACTAACATAATGACAGGAATATGTTACAAGTGTTTTTTCTCTCTACCATGTATTCCTATGTAGAAATTATGGCTGGATATTTACTACCTTTTCTAGTATGTATTTTATGTGTTATGTTTTTACATACATATGTTATTAGTATTTTATTGCTATTTTATTTACCGTGGGACTCCCACTTCGACGTCGGGGAATATTCAAGCATGTGAATCTATGAAAGACACCAATACTGAGAACCACCTGGTTACAGGTAAGTAACACGTGTTCTTCAATTGGAGAGAGGGGAGCATGTAAAACACATGGATTAGATTTAGTTTACGGCTGCAAATTTGCTATTTCAGGGTTAGATTGGGCTACTCTAGACTCTTCCTCTAAAGTGATAGCATCTGTAACCACCTGCTGGGTTCCCTCCAGTCTTTCCTCTACGTTTACAGTCTCCTTGTTCATCAAGCTCATGGCCCCTGAGAAAAAATGTGTGATTGAGTTCAAGATAGGAGTAACGCTATCTTTAGAGGTGGCTTTCTCAGTAATTTTCTTTTTACCGATTGTTTTAGACCTTTGGCGGATAATATATAAGTTTAAACATGCACTTCATGACTCACAAAGCAAATATAAGGGTAGTGGCCCAGCCCGCCCTTGACTGGCTGCAGACGGGCCTGCTCATGGCCTGGCCAACGCACAGGCCTGGGCGTGCACCGCTTGCCCAGCGTGCAGCCCGCGATGCATGAGTTTGCGGGGAATGCTTAGAAGGGTAGTCCTGGCTTCCTTCAGGTGTGCCAGCAACATTGGAATGATGTCCTGCGCTGTGGACGTTTGCAGTTCCTTAAATGCACCTAGAAGATAGTGTCTGTCTCCCCTGCCACAGGGAATTCTGAGAAGGGCATGCCAACAAGAGAGGAATATGGCATGTGGCATAGTAACTTGCGGAGGATGTGGAAGCACTTTTTGAAAGTTAAACCGGCACCACCGCTACTGTCACAGTAGCATCGGCGGCAATCTCCTCTTCAGTGACTTCATTGTTGACAAGTAAAGTTTCATTATTGTCTACGGTACAGATTACTCTGTTTTCTAAAACATAGTCAAAAAACCATCTGTCAGGGCAGAACCTCTTGTCGACAGCAAATCTCTTGTTGAGAACGAACCCCTCGTCAATGGAAAACCTTGTTGACAGCAGACCTCTCGTCGGTGGCGAACACAACATCTATGACCTTATCGTCTACGGCAACCCTATTGTCATCCCCGACGGCTCATCGTTGACGAGGGCTATCCCGCAAATGATCATCCAGATCTGACAGTAAAGAAGGATGGAAAAATCCATTTTCACCAAAAGATAAAGCATAAGATTTTAACTTCATTTTTAACATCACCAAGTCGAGTGCATTCTATGTTGCCTTCACATCTTTTAGATGATGAAGACTCTGAGGATGACGGCCTCTTCCGTACAATTATTTTATGTGCTTCAAGAGAAAATTCTCTTCATCAAGATTTTTGAGTGTACAAAAATCTCTATAAACATAGTTTTCCCAGTGTAGTGTGTAGGAGAGGCGGGTCTGCTTCCTATGGCCACCCCCACTTTTTGCTCTGATACACTGGTTTCTCGACTTTAGTGTGGCTGTGGGCCTGCTAATCAGACCCACAGCCCATCTGTTCTCTCTCTAAATTCATACCATGTACTTTGGGTACATACCTAATTGGGTATTGGGTCACCTTTGTGAGCCCCTGTATAGGGTACCATAGGTACCCAGGGCATAGGTGCATCCAAGGCCTACCAGGGGCTGCAGCATGTATTATGCCAATCCTGGCTGGCCATCCAAATTGACACAACTGGCTGATCACTCCGCTGGGGCAAGGTTGTGAAATCACCCCTTGCTTAGGTATAGTATCCCTATACTACCATTACATATAGACACATATATACCTATAAATCAATCCTATGGCAGGCCTTGACAATCCTGAAGGCAGAGTGCTTGGTTTTATGTGAGATGGTGCTCTAGCATGAGCTGAGCCTGTCTGCAGCTTTCGGAACCACGTCCTTATAGCTGTTCTATGATATAGCCATACCATATACTCTTAAGTGCATTATAATCCTCGCGGTTAATGCTAACTTTGGTTTGGCTTTATCAAAACATGTTGTGTAAGGTGTCATACGCTTTAGACTACTACCCCCCCCCCCCCCCCCTCCCCTGCCAGTCCTGGCGGCGGGGGTAGCATTCCACCCTTCTAGAAGGAGAAGACATGTAGTTGTAGCCTTACCCGGTTAAAGTTAAACAGAGCCTCAGCATCACAAAATGGTTGCTGCTGCCACAGACAGGGGTCTGACCTCCTGCTGCTGGACGAAACTCCAGCAAGGGAGGCCTGGACAATAGGTTTCCTGCCTTGGGGGGTGCTAGCACCTCCCCAGACAGGCTATAGTGTGTTGGGGCAGGGTGGGTTGAATGAAATGAGACACTGCCAGGGGCACACAAGGTGCTCCATGCATAGCCCGGTTCAAACCAGTTTCTTGGGCACTCCAGCCCCAGCTCTGGTGCGAAACTGGACAAACCCCCTTCCCAGGTTCCACCCATAGGAGGGACCTAGCAGGTTATCTAGCCCCTTAGATTGGTATAAAGCTAGGAGCTGAGTCTAGAGACTTTAGATTATCCTGAACTGAAACTCTGAAATGAAACTCTGGACCTTCGACATTCTACTGCAACTAGATGACGGAAGAATCTCCCTTGTGGTCAAGGAGGGATCACCCTGTGCAAACAGGCACCATAAGTGACTTGCCGGTTTCCTTTGTCGACGCTCCCGCCGGAGCCCGAAGACTTAGCAACGCAGCCTCTGGACTTCCAGATTTCTCGGACCCGACCCACATCCACAGCAAAGCTGAGACCCGTGGCGGACACGAGAGACGTGGGACCGGACTACCTGCAGTACCTGCTTTTTGCTAACTGTGCAGCTTCTGAGGCATCCTCGAAGTTGTGCTTTGGGACTTGAGAAGCCCCAACCCCGAGCCGTAAGTGCACTGAAGCTCAGCCATCCACACTCCACGAGTGCCGCGAGGGGCCTGCGCCTGTATTTCTCGACGCGTCTTCGCGGTTACCAGCCCGTTGGCTAGTGGCCCTCCTGAAGACATCTTTGTAAATCAACACCGCTTGCCTGGTTGCTCCGGGCTTGCTCCTGCTTTCCTGTGAAGGGGAAGCTCCCCAGACCTTGCTGGTCTGAACAGAAGCCGATCTTCCCTTCCTGCTTGGGTTGCCTTTGCCAAGGTTTGTTGACTCCAATCCGGAAGCCGACACCGCCAACAGCGAGACCTTTGTGGGGCAGTCCGTATCCAGCTCCTGGTCGTCGTCGACGCCTCCTGGTCCACGTGGCTGCAGAGACAAGCTTCACTTCTTCACCTGTTTCCAGCTCGACATCGCCTGGTTCCTTCCTGGTCACTGGCTAGTGACCCAGACTCTGTCCCCTCTGCTTTCAGGTTCTTCACTGCTCTGATCCACCCTTGGATCCAACCGGACATCCTCCTCTTGGTCGCCTGCAGCATCTTTGTGCAGCTCTCCATAGGATTCGACGACGAAACCCGACACGAAAGAACACCCAGCTTCCCTGGGTGAGGTAACTCGAGTACTCCGGTGCTCCCGTGGGTAATAACTATCCAAGTATCCTAGTTTAACTGGGTTTTTGCGTAGTCCATCCTGAAGTGCCCGAAATCAACTACTTTGCAAACTTTACGTTCCCATTGAAAGTCTATGAGAACCCGCGTGTGTGTTTAGACACTGCACACGCATCCTGTGGGACTCCTACTTCCTAACCTGTAGTTGTTCAGTGTAGTCCCAGCGATTCCCTAGGCCCTAGGCCTATTCACTTTTCCTGAAGTGGTTCTTATACCACTTACTAGTATATGGTTCGTGAAACCCCTAGGGCAGAATTGTATTTGTGCAACGTATAGTATGCTTATTGAGTCACTTGTGCGGTATCTCGAACTCTGAACTCATAAAGAGTGCAGAGGGGTTGTGTTAGTAATAAATACATATATATTTGATATATACCTTGTGTGGTGTCCTTTCATTTGGTATTCAAGGGGTTATTATTGGTAAAACAATTGGCTTCACATGCTCTCTGAAGTATTAGCCTAAGACTGCTTTGTCCATGCTACCACCAGGATAGCTGTTCTGTAAGGTTGACTTTACAACCATCACCATAAGGGTTGTTTGGACTGATACAGGCTGCCCACTAGAATAGCGGACATCACATATCAGGCCAACTTCTCACATAGTGGCATAGTACAAAACACTTGCCATCTCTTTTACTCAGTCACACCTTCTAGGGGCCCTTGATATATGGGCTAGTGACCTCTGCAGTTTCTATTTTTAAAGGTCTTAGGCTTTACATAGCAAGTTCACTGCTTATCTATTGTCCTAAATTTAACCAACTGTTAGAAATGGGATTTTTGTAGGCTAGGACGTGGGCCAAAGCCAGGCAAAAACCACTACTCTAGTTAGGATAAGGGAGTTACTCTTCTAAAATAACCAGTGCCCTCACCCTTGGTAGTTTGGCACGAGCAGCCAGGCTTATCTTAGAGGCAGTGTGTAAAGCATTTGCACATAACCAACAGTAATGCAGTGAACGCACTACGAAAGGACACCACACCAGTTTAGAAAAATATCCATTATTTTTATATAACTAAGACAAGATCAAAAACGATAAAAATCCACACTACTATACTTAAAAGTTCACAGTTCCATAAATACGCTCCGTCCGGGCTACCAAGGCATTATGAACAACAAAATCCAACAGTTCTGGCTGGTCGTGTGGTCGCGGGCCAGCTACAGTGTCACGAAGACCCGCAAAGCAGTACCTGTGAGAAATGAAGGGCGTGTAGGCTTTTGAAGCCACTCGCGTTGTGGGTCAAGCTTCTCTCTGGTGGAATCAGGAGCGCTGGCGCCGGCAGGCGTCGGGTGCTGCGGTGCGGCATGTGGTACCCCCAGGTTGCGGCTCGGTGGCGGCATCCGAAGACGTCTTCAGTGAGACCAGGGTCACGGTGATAGCAGGTCACGGTGCAAGCAGCAGCATCTTCGTTGCTGAAGTGCTGTCGTCGGCTGACGAACGGGAGTCGATGGCACCGGCGTCGGTAGGCCAAGGCTGCGGTGCGGGATGAGGGCGCTGCGTCGTGTGACTAACGAGCGGTGCCCTCGAACCACGGTGCAAGCAGCGGCGTAGACTTTGGCGTGGAGCGGCGGCATCAGGGAGGCCAAGGCGTCCTCGTGAAGCCAGGCGGTGCAGAGTGCGGTGCCCACAGGTCGCGGTGTGAGCAGTGGCTTGGTGGCGGCGTCAACAGGCGTCGTCCGTGAGACCAGATCCGCATAGCGGCTGTGCTCTCTGCTTTGCCAAAACTTCGGCCTGTGGCGAGGCAGTGCGGAGTGCGGTGCCTACAGGTCGCGGTGCAAGCGGTGCCTCGGTGGCGGCGTAAACAGGCGTCTTCGGTGAGACCAAAAGTGCGGCGGTGCCCTCTGCGGTGCCTTCAGGACACGAAGTTGGCGTTAGCATCATAGACGTCATCGAGTTACTTTTCCTCTGTTTGTAGCACGAAGCACACAGTCCCCCGGTGCTGCAGGCAGAGGAGCTTTAAGACTTTGTGGTTCCTGAGACTTCATAATCAGGGGGCAAGCTCTACCTCAAGCTCTTGGAGAGACTCACAAATTAGGTTGCAGAAAGTCCAGTCCAGGCCTTTCACTGCCCAAGACAGAAACAGCCACTGCAGGTCATCCCAGCAAAGCACCCAACAAAGCAGTTGTTCCTTTTCGCAGCTTCTCCAGCTCTTCTTCTTGGCAGTATTCTTGTTCCAGATGAGTTCTAAAGTTTAGGGGTCCGGGACCCAGTATGTATGTCCAAAAATCCTTTGATCTTTCAGGCAGAGGGTGTCTGTGCCCGGCCAGAACAAGTTGGGCCTTCTCTGGTATGAATTCCTGGCAGGAGGTGGAGACGAAATTTGTCAGAGGCAGACCAGGCCCTTTTAGGTGCAATGAAATCCCCCTTCCCCCATCGTGGCCCAGGCCTATTCCACCCTTTCCTTAAATACCTAGACTATCTGGAGCCCCTCCGGCTCCCCAGCCCCAGTCATCCAAAACCCAGACAGGCAAACCACATTCTAACAGAGGCACACGGGATGACTGAGCAAAAAAATACCCACTTTCTAAAAGTGGTATTTTCAAAGGCAGAATGTAAAAATCACCTTCCCTAAAAGATGCATCTTTAGATTCTGATTTCAGGCATACCAAATTTTATTTTGTTACTGAATTCCCTGGGCCAGTTACGTTTATAAGATGTTATAAACAAACCTTCTATTCTGTCCTATGGGGAACTGGTAGCCTTGCAATAGTGAAAAACGAAATTGGCTGTAATTCACTATTAGGACATGCCACACACACCATGTCCTACCTTTCACATACACTGCACCCTGCCCACAGGGGTACCTTGGGCCTACCTTAGGGATGCCTGACATGTAAGAAAAGGGAAGGTTGAGACTGGCAAGTGTGTGCACTTGGCCAAGTTGACATGGCAGTTACAAACTGCGTGCTGACTCTGCAATGGCAGGTCTGGGGTACCCTTTCAGGGCTATTTACGTGGGTGGCATAATCAGTGCTGCAGGCCCACGAGTAGCATTTGATTCACAGGCCCTGGCACACTCAGTGCACTTTACTAGGGACTAAAAGGTAAATCAAATATCTTATCATGGAAACAACAATCCATAGCACAATTTACACAGAGCACCTGCCCTTTACCACTGATTAGCAGTGCGAAAAGTGTGCTGAAATGTTACGCCAGCAAAAATTGAGTCAAAACCGGACGGTCAGAAAGCAAAAAAAGTCAGGAGAAACATGCCAAACTATGCCAAGTCTAACACCAACATACTTAGCTGGCCACCCTCTTGCTTGACTATTCCCCAATCCTACTTAATGCAACTAATTTATTTTGACACCTGCCCGAAAAGAAATACATATTAGGAGCTTATTTCTGGTTTAGTGTCTTGAGTAGACTGCATTTTGATGCCTACATCTATGTGCTTCCCTCTTACTTCATTCCTCAAGAATGTTGTTCATACAAGCTCCTACATGCCAATGAAAGTGGGGTGACTCTTGCCTTAAATGTTTTGACACTTCACAAATACCAGAGGCCCAAATCCAACAAAACTGAAATCACAAAAAGTTTAACATATATTGCCAAACTTCAAAACTCCAGAGATGCGCTCTTGAATGGTGCTGCAGCAAATCAAAGCTCACACAGCCAACCCCATTCACACACGGCTTAAAAAATCTTTTTCTATAAATTACTACTAAACATCACAGCGTAAGTAGCACTGTGACTTACAAAATAACAATGTAAGTACCACTGTGACTTACAAAATCACAGTGGCAGTAGCAAGTCTTAAATCTTTTCAGTTTAGTGGTAATCATCCTCTCATAGCCACCTACCTATACACTATCAGTTCAAGCACACCATAATCATCTCCTTGAGTAAGATGAACATACAGCTGACCTAATCCTCCTGATAAACTTTAGACCTATTGCTGGATCCCTTTGCTCCCAATAGAATCCTAAACTTAGCTGCTGGAATGTGGAGTGACTATTAGTCTGATTTCTACCTTGGCTCTTCCCCACATAACCACCATACCCAAACAGAACTTTACAGCATATTCCTCTGTGTATAAGCATTTATTTTCATTATAGATATGTACCTATCTTTGTGTATTACTTTGTATAAACATGTAGAATAATTATGTTACTATACATACATAAATAATTAATAAATACATAAATAAAAATCATCTTTGGTCTTAATGTACTTACTTCCATTGTGCATCTATGTACCTTCCATGTACTTGGATCTGTGTGTCTGTTACCTTTCTCCTGAAAAAGCATATCCAATGCACTACCCTATTTTTCATCCTGTACCTCTATCAATATCTTTCATCTATATATACTTACCTCCTTTATGCATCTATATACTTTCAATGTACTTATGGTTCTATATATTTATCACTTTCTTCTAATTTAGCATTTCAAATGTACTACCCTATTTCTCAGCCTTTACTTCTCTCAATATATCCTCTGGCAAGTGCCTTCTGACTCATCTCAAACTTCTTTCTACTACTCTTTCCAATGCACTACCCTATCTCTCACCCTATACATCTATCAATATATCCTCTACATCCACTCTCTCATTTATCCCAAACCCCATACCACTACTATGATTTCCAAAATAACCCTTTCTAGACTCTCTCCTAGTCTACCCCTCCTTGCATCATCTGACACCTCTTTTTTACTATACCGATCCCCCAAAACAAACCTTTATAAACTCTCCCCTCTGACTCTTCCCCTTAAAAACCCCTTTTTACTCATCCAAAAGCCTCATCCTACTCCTAAAAATAACAGACTACCATGTTCACTTCTCAATTTCCATATTCCACTATACTAATTCACCACTAATCCTTTATGGGTTCCAGAGTAGTGTGCTACTCGCCAATGCAGCGTTTCAACACTCCATCAGGGTTACCAGCGCTATATAAATGCAAACCTTTTTCCCTTTTCTACCCCTCCCCAACTCTTCTCAATCCAAATAACTGACTAACATATCCACCACTCAAATTACTTTCATGTTTCGCCATACTAATTCAACAGTAAACCTTATGGGTTCCAGAGTAGCGTGCTACTCGCCAATAAAGCACTTCAAAACCCCATCAAGGGGTAGCAAACGCTATATAAATACAAACCTCTTTCCCTCTTCTATCCCGCAACCTACCCTTCTTTATCCAAATAACTGAATAACATATCCACCGATCATACTTCACCATACTAATTTTCAACACTAATCCTTTATGGGTTCCGAAGTAGCGTCCTACTCAACAGAAAAGCGCTTCAACACCCATCAGGGGTAACAGGTGCTACGTGAATGCAAACCATTCTTCCCTTGTATCCCTCAGCTACCCTTCTCACTCCAAATAACTGCCTAATATCCACCACTCAAATTACTTTCATATTTCACCATACTAATTCAGCACTAATCATTTATGGGTTTTCGGAGTAGTGTGCTTCAACACCCCATCAGGGGTAACAAGCGCTATATAAATACAAACTTTCTTTTTCTTCTTCTATCCTTCTGCTATCCTTCCGAGTCCAAATATCTGACTAACCTATCCACCACTTAAAATTTACTTACATGTTTCACTATACTAATTCAAGTCAAGTCAAGTCAATAATCTTTATTTTGGTTATAAAAAAACCATAAAAGATATACATGCAGTAAAAACAATCAAATTTTCACAGCCCGCTCCCATCTTTTCCAACATACATATATCCGCTCTATGATGCCCAATAAAGGTTATTGCAAGTTTTAAAAATAATAAATACAAGATAAATTCTAAAAACATTAAAAGGCAGGTATTTTGGGCGTAGTTTATAATATTTTCAATTCATTTAAACCAACTACTAAAAAAAAAAAAGTATTTACATTAAGGGCCAGATGTAGGTAAATTAGATTTACCGATTTTTAATTACCGAATTTTACCGATTCGGTAATTAAAAATCGGTAAATCTAAAGGGTGGATATGTAGGTATTTCCAGATGTGGAAATACCGAATCTGTAACAATCGGTATTTACCGATTCTGTAAATACAGAATCGGTATTTCCCTTTGATTCCTTTGGGCTTTGAAGCCCATAGGAATCAATGGGAAATACCGATTCTGTATTTACAGAATCGGTAAATAGCGAATTTTGCAAGGGTGCAGGGGGTGTCACTTTGACACCTTCTGGCACCCCACAAATAGGCATGTGCGCCATGTGGCACACAGACATGCCCTAAGGGCATGTCTGTCTGTCACATGGCTAGGTGTACATGCACACATGTGCATGCACACCTGAATTCGGTATTTTACCACACAATAGGATTGTGTGGTAAAATACCGATTTTGTAGGGCCTTTGGGACTCAGAAGAGTCCCACCTACATCTGAGATTTACCGAATCGGTAAAAATACAGATTCGGTATTTTACAGATTCGGTAAATTTACCGAATCGGTAAATTTACCGATTCTGTAACATTGTGCCCCTACATGCCAATTCTTGAATACCGGTCGGTAACGGCCGAAAATACCGATTTTCGGCCGTTACCGACCGACCTACATCTGGCCCTAAGTGCCATAACATTCATAAATCATTGCGTAACTTTTAGAACTTGTTTGGACTTATCTACAGATTATACTACAGGTCCCTATAGCTTCAAGCCCCCTCTTCTCCTTACTAGGTACAGAGAAAAAAGATATCTACTTATACTAAAAACAATTGGTTGGGTGGTTTCAGTTTTAAGTATTCTTTCTGCCTCGCTAAAGCGTCTAAAGCCCAAAAGACGACAAATAGGCTTTATCCATTTTCTTCTTGGACGGGTATAAGCTGGGCAGAAGAATAATACATGGGCCTCATCTTCTTTTACACCAGTGCTACAAAGTTAACAACTGGTCACATCATCATTCCCTGCGTTACACTTCCAGTTAGTAGTATTTTCTTTAATCTGCAATATACCATAACGGAATTTTAAGTACAGAGATTTTGCGTGGCAGGGTAAAATTTCATCCATGAAAGGCTTGAATCTACTGTCAGTTTTCTTTGCAAGAAACCTCAATGATAAAGAGCCTAACTTAGAGTTTTTTAAGTGGGAATTTGAAACAAACTCCCAATAACTTGATTTCAACTCCTTTTTGTAGCTCAAAGTTAAGCTTTTGGGATCTTCCCAGTAGAGTTTCAAACCCAGCTTGGATAACCAACCCTCAACATGAGTCAACCATGGCAGCCTTATGTTGTTTTTTATTCTTAGAATTTCTTTTAGTGCATCTCTGTAATCAGCTAATTCATCAGTAGACCACACGCGGACCCAAAACATTAAAGGCCGTAGGGACGCGAGGTCATCAGTACGATGAGCGCCTAAGTCCAATATAAGGGAAAGTAATGGTGTATGCCGGGGGATACCTAATAATTTCCTAACAAATTTGTTTTCTTGTAGCCTAAAGGCATCTTTTGCTGCGTAACCCCAGAATTCTGCCCCGTAAAGATATGCAGATTGTACCTCAAATTTGTATAACTCCAAGGCTGGAGACACTGCTTTGGAGTGGCTATTCTTATGCCGTTTAGCTATTGGGACCAAGTTCTGAATAAGAGTGTTTTTACTTTTATCTAATTGCGATTTCCAGTCCAATTTAGGACCTAAAGTTATGCCTAAATAGTTAACATTTTGCAGGTGTTCGATCCTGTCAATGTTCACAGTCAAGGTTTTTTAAAAAGTTCTATGGGGGTTAACCGCCATGTATTTGGTTTTCGACGAGTTAATCTTCAAACCCTTGGTTTTGCAGTAAAATCTGAAAGAATTAAGTACGTTTTGCAGGCCTTTGGGTGTCTGCGATAATAAAATAGTATCGTCTGCGAACAGGAGGGCAGGGACATGGGCCCCACCCAACTTGGGAGTATAATGTTCGCAGCCCAAGAGGGAGTCTGGTATGTCATTCACATATAAAGAGAAAAAAAGTTGAGCTCAGTACACATCCCTGCCTTACTCCCCTGTTCACATTGATGCTGTCTGTCAGTTCTCCATTTGAACCCCCCATCTCACCCTAGCATAGTTGGCCTCATGGAGCCTAACAATCTGTCCCAATAATTCCCCAGGGACGCCCTGGTCCCTTAGTCTCATCCATAGCGCCCCCCCTAGGGACCAAATCAAAAGCTGCCCTGAGGTCAACAAAGGCAATATAGAAGTGTGCCTTTTTTATTTTAATGTGCTTCCAGATAATGCAAAGGAACCTGAACACCTGGTTGATCGTGCTGATTTTTTCTCTAAAACCTGCTTGAAATTTAGTGAAAACTCTATTTTCTTCAATCCAGGAACCTAACTTAGTTAAAATTTGCCTAGCAAATACCTTTTGTAGGACATCAATTAAGCTTATTGGTCTGTAATGGGCTGGGTTCATGCGGTCGCCCTTCTTAAAAATGGCTACTATCTCTGCGCCCTGCCATGAATCGGGAATGGGGGCGCCCTTTGCAATAGCGTTTGACAAGCAATTAATATACGGGGCCCATATCATGTTCGCATGTTTCCACAGGTCCCCGGGCATCCGATCGGGCCCGGGAGCCTTCCCTGATTTAATTGCGTTAATAGCTTCCACAGTTTCCATCAAGGTAAAAATTAAAGGATTCTCACTTAAGTTATCAGCTGGGGAATCATTACCCGGGGCACCTCACTATTGACGGGAGCATATAAATCTGAAAAATGTGAAACCCAAATTTTGGCATCTAGGTGCAAATCCCTTCGACTGGTCCCAGTCCTGTTACCCTTTGCAATCAGATGCCAAAACATGGCCTGATCATTAGTTTTACATGTGTCAAGTAACTCGGACCAGATGTGCTCATCCCAGCATTTCTTTGCTTTAGATATTACAACCTTGTAGCTTCTCCTTTTCTCCCTTAGAACTAGGACATCATCTCTTTTCACTGCCGCAATAAGTTCCCTTTTAGCGTTGCGGCATTCCTTACTAAACCACGGATCACCTTTAGGTGTTATCTCTAATTGGCTCTTTTTCTGGGGTTTGGGGATTTTAGTTAATATTTGAGTAAGTCCTTTTACCATATTACGGTGAATCTGCATAATAGGAATTTTTTCTACTGGAAGATTGACATATGGTGATACTAATTCTACATATGTATGTCTGCCACATCGCACTGTTGGAAAAGCAAAAAAAATGCCTTTTCAAAGGTTTTCATTATTTACCACCAACTTGTAGTTGGTGGTAAATAACGAATTCTTAACTGAGGAATGCACCAACTTGAGTGCTCCCTACATCCTGGATTCAGTAATTTACCGAATCGGTATGTTAAGAATTCGGTATTTTACCGAATCCTTAAATTACCGATTCGGTAAAATACTGAATCCTAAAAAAATGCCACCTACATCTAACAAGCCCAATACCGGTCGGTAACGGCCAAAATTCGGTAATTTCGTCCGTTACCGACCGGTATTGGGCGACCTACATCTGGCCCTTAGAGGCCATAGCTCCTCTCACAGAGTGCGCTCCAAATAAGTTTGTATCAATGCCTGCCTCTGACATTTCATACCGGAGCAACCTGGCAATAGTAGTAGAGGTAACATGCTTAAAAGGTTTTTGTAAAGCAATTAGCAACCTTGAACAACCTACTGGTCTGATAGACTGAGTTCATTCCTCATACACCTTGAGACATTTCACCACACAGAATTTATCATTCATTTATTTTATTTTTTTTATTTTTGATAAAGATGGTACATAGATGGACAAATTTCAGCAATTATTACATACATGATAAGAATTTGATTAATATTTGATATATTTACATACATTTTTAATTACATCTTGTTAGCGGGAACGAGAAAAATAAATAGATAAATAGGGTTAGAAATCAGTTTCAATTAATTGGAGACGAACAAAATTTTTTATCCATTTCTATCTATTCTCCAATTAGTTACAGGAGCCCATAGGCGAATACCCTCCTTACGCTGCCTCATGCCTTTATATTCATAGAGGCAGGATTCTATGTTATGAATTCCTAGAAATCTCGAGAGCCACATCTGAAAGGATGGAGGGTTCGTATCTTTCCACGCCGCAGAAATTAAAATTCTAAGTACTGCTACAGATAAAAACATTAGATCTCTTTCCGCCTCGCTTAAACACAACTTAGAGTCTGTACCCAGTAAAATTAAGGTAGGGGATAAGTCGATGGACTGACCTAGCAGCCCCTCCATAAATTTAATTATTTCTTTTTTAACATTTTCCAACTGATTGCAGGAAGAAAACATATGTATAATGTCAGCATGACTTTCATTACATCTGGGACAATTATCATTCTCGCTTAGACCCCAGGCGAATATCTTCGCGGGTGTATGGTAAAGATTAAAAATAGTCTTGTAGTGTTGTGCGCGAAGGTTTGATGCCCGGAATATTTTTTTATTCAATACAAGCGCAAGATCCAGATCGACATCAGAATCTCCTAATTTTGTCGCCCAGTTAGACTCAACCTTCTCAATATCATCCGGGATTTGGTCCAATAAGCAATTATATAAAATCTTAATCTTCCTACAGCCTCTATTTAATAACTCAATCAGTGGAAAATCCGCTGTATGTGAAGTCTGTGGCCTGACTGCCTTAATTGCCCTGGTAACTTGACCATACACCAGCCATTGACTGTCTGGAATACCAAATCTTTCCTGCAGCATTTCGAACCCCAGAATTTCACCTTCTTCCATTAAATCTCCCAAGGATCTAAGCCCCAGCCTTTTCCACATCAGCAAATTATTATCATTTTTTAGTTGAGGAAAGAGAGATGAATTATACAGTTGCAAAAAGGAGTTGATTTTCGGGATATTAAACATTTTCATAATTGCTTTCCAAACCTTCCATGCGCCAATCAGTGTCTTCAATCTTGTTTTTTTATAGAAGCTTCGTTCCAATTCACACTGAAATACATTTACAGTCTTTTCACCCAATAACATCCTATATATCTGGGGCGGACATTGTTGATCTACAAACCCAGGTGTTATATCAGGTACAGATGTAGATTGAAATAGAGTAGTCATTTGGGTTAGCAAGCAGGCCCAATGATATAACTTTAGATTCGGCAATCCCATCCCACCCCTTTCTCTGGGCAGTGCCATTAAGTTTGTAGATCGCCTTACCCTTCCATATTGCCATACAAATCTGATAAACATAGATTCAAGATGTTTCATGATCCTGTCCTCTATTGCTAAAGGGATAGCCCGAAATAAGTAGAGAACTCTAGGGAACATAGACATTTTAACTGCATTTACCCTTCCTATTAATGAGAGGTGTAGCACATCTATTCTTTTTAATTCCTTCTCAATATCCTTAATAAGTGGCAGATAATTCTCACTTACAATTTTCTCAACATTGGCATTAATTTTAACCCCTAAATATACGGCAGAGTCGACGAATCTATAGTCAGTTTTGGCTATATTTTTAGAGCAAATAACCTGCGTTTTTGTTTCATTTAGAAGATAGCCTGACTCTTCACCAAACAGTTTAGCCATCTGAATTAGAATAGGAAGAGTTTGTTGTGGATTATTTGTTAACACTGCAAGATCGTCAGCGTAGGCCAGTATTTTACTTGAATAACCATTGCATATCACTGGAGCTATCTCTGGGCAGTCAAGAATACACTGTATAAGGGGGTCAATATACAGCGCGAATAGAATAGGGGAACAGGGACAGCCTTGCCGAGTCCCTCTTTTTATATGTATAACCCCTGATTTCTCGCCCATTGCTGTTACCTTAGCTGTTGGTTCTACATACATAGCTTTAAGGGCCCCTATAATATTGGGACCAAATCCCCTCGCCTCTAAAATAGCCCAGAGAAAGCTCCAGTCCACACGATCAAACGCCTTCTCTGCGTCGAGCAGGATCATAGCGACATCCCCCCCCCATGGCAGCCTGGGCATCAAACAAAGATATTGACATATGGTGATACTAATTCTACATATGTATGTCTGCCACATCGCACTGTTGGAAAAGCAAAAAAAATGCCTTTTCAAAGGTTTTCATTATTTACCACCAACTTGTAGTTGGTGGTAAATAACGAATTCTTAACTGAGGAATGCACCAACTTGAGTGCTCCCTACATCCTGGATTCAGTAATTTACCGAATCGGTATGTTAAGAATTCGGTATTTTACCGAAGCCTTAAATTACCGATTCGGTAAAATACTGAATCCTAAAAAAATGCCACCTACATCTAACAAGCCCAATACCGGTCGGTAACGGCCAAAATTCGGTAATTTCGTCCGTTACCGACCGGTATTGGGCGACCTACATCTGGCCCTTAGAGGCCATAGCTCCTCTCACAGAGTGCGCTCCAAATAAGTTTGTATCAATGCCTGCCTCTGACATTTCATACCGGAGCAACCTGGCAATAGTAGTAGAGGTAACATGCTTAAAAGGTTTTTGTAAAGCAATTAGCAACCTTGAACAACCTACTGGTCTGATAGACTGAGTTCATTCCTCATACACCTTGAGACATTTCACCACACAGAATTTATCATTCAATGGAAAAGTATTGTAATCAATGGACCTGGAGAAAGTTTTAGTTCGAGCAGAAATTACAAATGACATTTCCTCAGGAGAAAATATCCTACCATCTAAATCCAAAACCCTAACATCAGAGACATAGCGGCATGCTGATAAACATAGAAGCATACCCAATTTTGCAGACATTTGTTTCCTTGAGAGTAACTCATTGCTAAGCCAGTTATCAAATAAATTCAAAACGTTAGACACATCCCAGAAAGACTACTTAGCCTTAGGTGGATTCGCCACACATATTCCGTTTAGGAGCTTATAAACCACCGAATGCATACCTACCAGTTTTCCATCAATGTGCGTATGCCCCGCAGAAATGGCAGATCGGAAATTGTTAACTGACCTATATGATAGACCATCAGATGACTTTTTGGACCAAAAATTTAAGATGTGGGAGAGATCCGCCTCCACAGGATCCAGGTACTTCTCCAACCACCAACCCAGCCACGCTTTCCATGCAGGACCAAATAATTTCCTGGTAGAGGGAGTCCAGGCTTGTTGGATGAAGCTTGAAGCTTCTTCCGAAATTCCAGGCAAAACCCACTGTGGCCTGCAAGCCTCAAGGCCATCAGGGATAATTTTCCCTCTAGAACTAGAGGGTGCAATTCTCCCTGAGGGCCCTGGAGAATCATCGGGAAGGAAGGGAGATGAAGAGGGAAGTCGCACATCAGTTCCAGCGGCACTGGGTATCAAGACAAAGGGGAGAAAAGCGTAATTGACTGTCTTCAACCAATCCTGTGTGAAGGCATCTGTGGCTTTCGCCAGGGAAACCAGTCTCCAACGGAAAAATTACTCCAGTTGCTGATGCAGCCTGGAGGCAAAGAGATCTATGTGATTGGGGCCCCAAAGTGACTGAGTCATTTGGAAGTAATACGGATGGAGCTTCCAGTCGCTGTAATCCTTCAAGCACGGGAGTTCTAATCTGCTATTGTGTTGTCCCTCCCCGGAAGGTATTCAGCTACCACCGTTATTTGGTGAGCAAGGCAGTAAAGCTCGTAGTCTTTGGCGATCTCCGCCAACATCGGGACTTTGTCCCCCCCAGCTTGTTTATATATATCACCGCAGAGATGTTGTCCATCCGCAAGAGGATGCAGCACTGTACCATCCTAGGTGAGAGAGTGCGAATCGCAAATGAATCCGCCAGGAGCTTGAGACAGTTGATGTGTAATGATAACTCCTGGAGAGACCATCTGCTCCCCGTGGTAATCTCCCCGCATCAAGTCCCCCAACCCGATCGGCTGGTATCATATTCTATGACTATCTCCGTGCGAGAGCCGAAGATTGCCCGGCAGTTCCAGGCATCCAACTGGGCTAGCCGCCATTTGACCTCCTCTCAGACTTCATCCGTGAGGGGAACCTGGTCCGAGTAAGAAAGCCCCTTCTGAAGGTGCTGGATCTTGAGACACTGAAGGGCCTGATAATGCAATGGTCCAGGAAATATCGCCTGTATGGAGGAAGCTAAAGGGCCTAGTAAGTGCGCAATCGCCCATAGAGACATGACTTGTGCACCAAGAGTCTTCCTCAATTCTGTCTTCAGATCTCTCAACTTGAGCTTGGGCAACTGGAGTTGGGCCGCCTGAGAATTGATCACAAACCCTAAGAACTCCAGTGACTGCGCTGGGACCAGAACAGATTTTGTCTTGTTTATTACAAAACCCAGATTCTCTAATAGAGAAACTGTCAATTGCAAATGCTGCGATGCTAGGGAAGCAGAGGGAGCAATTATCAGTATGTCGTCCAGGTAAATGATTAACCGAATACCCTGCTCCCGGAGATGAGCGGTCCCTGGCTTCATCAACTTGGTGAAACACCAAGGAGCTGAGAAAAGATCAAAAGGCAGAACCAAATATTCCAGACATCTGCCTCGCCATTGGAACTATAGGAACCGCCGGTGAGGGGGAAAAATTGGGACCGTCGGATATCTTTGAGGTCTAGACGGACCATCCAGTCCCCCTGCCTCAAAATGTCTGTCAGAAGATGGATCCCTTCCATCTTGAAATGTCTGTACAGGACAAAAGAGTTGAAATATTTCAGGGTTTAACACTAGCCTGTAACCCCTGCCTCTCTTCAGGACTCGGAAGACATTGCTGCAGAAAACCAGGGGCCTGTTGACACAATAGGCTACCTCATGTTTTCCAGCAAGTCTGCTATTTTGTGATCTATAAAAAGTCTGTCTTGTTGGGAAAAAGACAGAGGGGGTGGAACAACACTCTGTAGAGGTGATTGAAAGAAATCTATGAGGAATCCCTGTACCATCTGTAATACCCAGGCATCCTGAGTAATGACTGGCCAATTGTCGAGGAAATGGGAAATGCGACCCCCCAGGCGACATAGAGATAGAGGCATTGGTCTTACCTGCTGTAATCTGGGGCTGGAAGTTCCCCCTCTGTCCTCCCTGTGGTACCGGCAACAATTAAAACTTCTTGTGGGGTAGAACGTGCCGCCTCTGGTGTAGTATTGATAGTCTCCTCTACCCCTGCCGTAACCTCCTGTAGGAGGGCCTTGATGATACTGGCGGCCTGGCGAGCGGCCCCTGCCTCGATTGGCCCAACCAAAAAGACCAGCTTGGAATACCCGCTTGATATTTGATTGGGCCTTGTCTAGAGAGGTGAAGGTCCCGACGTATTGGGAGACGTCTTCAACTAACCTCTCACCAAACAACAATCCTTCCGCCGAGGGGCCTGGTTTCGCCGAGGCCAATTCGACATGGTTTCTGTCCATGCGCATGAAAAGGGACTTCCTGCTCTCAGTGGCAATAGCACAGTTCGTGTTTCCAAGGAAACAGATGGCTCGCTGGGTACATCCCGCTAGGATATTAGGGTCAATTGGTGCACCGGTCTCCTTGGCCACCAAGGCCATTTCTGAAATCTTTGCCAGAGGCCCAGTGGTATGCAAGAGTTTATCTTGGCAACCGCGCCAGGCACAGTCAATGCCCTTTTTGGGATCCTAACAAATTTCTTCAAAAAGGCTAGCATATTGGGATCAATGTCAGGCATTTCCACCACTTTATCCAGGATGTCCTGACATGGGCACTCAGATCTCAACCTGCTCCGAACTTCCCTATCAAAACTTCGCCTCAGATTTTGGTGCAAATAGTCTGCCACCTCCGGCGGAGGGGCCCAATCTGAGGACCTTGAGTGGATGATGTCTTGCGGGTTAAAGTCAAAGGGATTTGCGGTCTGGTAAAGGGCTGAGGACAGGGAATCGATGGAAACCCTCTTAGCCTTCTTTTTCTTAGGGGAAGCAGTATGCCCTGTAGAATCCGTGTCAGTATCCATGTCAGTGTCATATGCCTTCCTAGAAGAGGATGGACCAGGCTCTGAGGACCCAGAATATTGATGATCTGCTGAGGAGGAAAGTGGTAACATAGTCAGGACCAGCGCGTGCGGCCAGCTGGAAGCCTTAAGTTGCAGCTGCTCCCCCCGAGGAGCCCGCTGCTGTTTTCGTTGACTCCTGATAGTGCATCCCATGCCGTTTTGCAAAGTTTTCAAGTTGCGCAGTAATAGGTTTGAGGGCAGCTGCGAGCGCCTTGTTGACCGTCTGGGGAACCGCCACCTCCACCGCCTTATTGACGGACTGCTGCACTGATGCATCTAAGGCATCAACCAGGTTGTCTTCCAATAGGGGGCCATCCTCCTCCTCATAATACCCATATTCGTCCTCCTCAAAATAGGCCCAGTCTTCCTTCGCTAGTTGATATCTTGCGATTGCGACAAATAATTTGCCACGGATAAATAATTCCAAAGGAATTGGTTGAGGGGGAGCAACCCTTAGTGCAAGTAAAAACCTCTACTGCTTCTCAGCAAAGCTGTCCCAAAAAATTATAGCAGCCCGCCAGGGGGCATCAGGGAGCCAATCTGTTCCAAATGCCTGTACTCAGCTTGGGCAGTCCTGATTACGCAGCCCAGGAATAGGCATCAGGAAGATGGGTGAAGAAACAACCTGTGCTCCAATGCGCGTTTGAAAATGCGGGCGGAGCGAGGAGGAAACGAAGTTGGGCATCACGTAGCCCAAAACCAGCCCAATTGGGCTACGCAACGTCTGGCTCCAGTGTAACGTGGGCCCATACGAGGAAAGGCACCAAGGACCGCTTTAGAGCTTGCTGTAAGTGTGGGCAGCCACGTAGGGGTAAAGGCACTCTGATGGGGGCGAGGCACGTCAGAGAGCTCCTAGCACGCTCGCCATCATCGACTACCCTGAGGGAAAAACCTCCCAGATACTCATGCTGCACGCTGCAGCCAAGGCACGGCTCAAAGCACAACTAAACAGTGCAAACAAGTAAGTCAGTAATACACAATTATAATGCCTTTTATGTGCTAAATTATCAACAAAAAAACACACATTAGAGTCTATAACAATAAACCCTGAAGTAAAGGTAAACAAAGTCGGAACACATAACTCAGCCGCGAGCAGCAAAGAATGAGGAAATGTTCATGGAAAGCGAGTCATTTATAGGGCTAGTCTCTATGGTTTGTAGATGTTATACTAAGCATTCTGGGAAATCTCGTTTTCAATTGTATGTTAAAAACATTTTAATTGGCTGCTGGTAAATTGCAGTAAAGAAAGAGAAAGCATAATCTGAAGCCTCTGGTGCTTTAATAGAATTCCCCACTCATGAGTGTAACCGGAATCACCTGTGGTTGCAGACGTTAATATTTGGAACCAGTGGCGTCATGGTCTGGGACTACCGGCCACCCCCCTCCTTACTTCACAAAAATGCATTAGCTTAATTCAACAAGTCAAGACATGGGTCTTTGGAAGTCAGGGGGACAGGGCCCCCCTGGCCGTATTTATTAAAATATGAAATAAAATGAAAATTTTAATAAAATAAACATTTTGACAATTATTAAATGCACATTTCAGAACATTAGATTTAACATCCATTTTGACATTGTATGATGGGCTAACCTTAACAAATATCTAGTACAGCGTGTTTCCTAACCAAATCTAAACATCCTGAAAATTAAATGCATTCTAATAATTAAGTCGGACGGCAAGGTCGCTAACCGGTGTCAGATCCTTTACAGCTACGCTCTCACGTTCGAGATGGCGCATGCGCAACCCAGGGCACGTTTCACCCATGTGCGCTCTGAACTCCATTAAACCATAACAGGAGGGCCCACACTTGCGCACCTTGATGACGTCATAGTGTCTGTGAGGGGTGGCTACCAGCCTGAGGAAAGCGTGGACTCCCTCCCCCGCACCCTTCTAAGTAATGGATATCATATCCTGCCCCTGAAGTTCTGGGAGAGACCAATCCCTCCCGACGGGCGGCCCTTTCGTGAATGGGCCCGCCCCCCCCTAAGGACCTTAAAATGCTGCTCACCGATTATGACCTTACCGCCAAACCCACATAATAAATACGACATTGCTATCTAAGAGGGAAAAAAGGCCTAAGGAGAAAAATAGTTAAAACCACAGCAAAGCACAACACATCTACATATGTACATTTTCCTGTAAACGGGAAAAAAGCCTAAGGAAAGAATTAGTTAGAAAACCACAGCAAAGCACAAAGCATATACATATGCACATTTCACCTGTAAACGGGGGAAAAAAGGCCTAAGGCAGCAAGCATTCCTTTCCTATGATCCTGGACATCGCTAGACAGTATACCTACCATTGTCTTTACCCCGATTCCGCTAACCAAGGGGATGGAGGGTGGGGAAAATTAAACAGCCCCACGGTGGGGCGAGGAGCGAGCCTGGGGAGCGCGGGCACAAAGAGGCCGCTACCCGCGCTCCCCAGGCTCTTAACCCCTTCGTGGTCGCGGCCCCGCCCCCTCGGCCCGGAAGTGCACAACTACTTCCGGGGCGAGGGGGCGGGGGCAAGCCACCACGAAGGGAATGGGATATGGGAGGGGCCGGGCCCCGCCATGCATGCGTGGGGGCCGATTGGCCCCCCCTTTTCTCATGGTCTGGGACTACCGGCCACCCCCCTCCTTACTTCACAAAAATGCATTAGCTTAATTCAACAAGTCAAGACATGGGTCTTTGGAAGTCAGGGGGACAGGGCCCCCCTGGCCGTATTTATTAAAATATGAAATAAAATGAAAATTTTAATAAAATAAACATTTTGACAATTATTAAATGCACATTTCAGAACATTAGATTTAACATCCATTTTGACATTGTATGATGGGCTAACCTTAACAAATATCTAGTACAGCGTGTTTCCTAACCAAATCTAAACATCCTGAAAATTAAATGCATTCTAATAATTAAGTCGGACGGCAAGGTCGCTAACCGGTGTCAGATCCTTTACAGCTACGCTCTCACGTTCGAGATGGCGCATGCGCAACCCAGGGCACGTTTCACCCATGTGCGCTCTGAACTCCATTAAACCATAACAGGAGGGCCCACACTTGCGCACCTTGATGACGTCATAGTGTCTGTGAGGGGTGGCTACCAGCCTGAGGAAAGCGTGGACTCCCTCCCCCGCACCCTTCTAAGTAATGGATATCATATCCTGCCCCTGAAGTTCTGGGAGAGACCAATCCCTCCCGACGGGCGGCCCTTTCGTGAATGGGCCCGCCCCCCCCTAAGGACCTTAAAATGCTGCTCACCGATTATGACCTTACCGCCACAGGCCAGCATAGTTGACCGACTATCTGGCCCCCCCCCGCACCTACCTATAGAAAGGTCATAACTTACCTCCAAAGACCTCAACCCATGCCAGGATATACCTTATGAAAAGGGGCATTCCCCGCCTCTGTTAATGGACCCCGTCCCGCAGGTAGAAGTGCTCCCCCCAGATGCACCCACGAGGTATGGTCTGTAAGACCGGAGTTCTGAGTAACTTGTCCAGCTTGTTGTTGACCCTCTTTACCGAGTGATTCAACGCGCTAACTGAGTCCCCCCCTCTCTACTGCATTCTCGGTATCAGCTGTGACCATACAATCACGCTCCCCGGTAACCGCTGAAAGGTCATATCTTCCTAATCAAAAAACCCCTCTACCCCTGCTAGTTTGTCCCCTATCCATAGGGCATTCCTTGACTCTGTCAACTGGGCCCCCCACCCTGTGAGTAGAGACAACCCCTCCAATAATTGTCAACTCTTCATTATCAGCTGACTGTTAGTCTACATTGTCCCCCTCAGATGCCCCCCTGTGGGATATACTGCAATTAAGGTGTTTGAAATAATTTCTCAATCCAAGTGTTGATCCTCTTTACCGAGTGATTCTTCACCGAGTGACTCCGTGCACTCGCCGAGTCCACCCCCCCTTTTACCTGCAGCCTGGGAAAAACTGAGCCCCCCCTATGGTGCAGTCTGGGTTTTATATTTCGCTAACTTGCTTGCCAGTGCGATTTATCCCTTCCACCAGAACCCCTTTGCCAAATTAAACCCCTATCATTGTTACCCCATGTCATATAATGACTGAGGGTGTGGGGGCATGCCTATCGAGGGTCCCTGTAGATGCTGTGACCGGGGGTATCCTGGTACTATCAGTGTATCCCTCCCACTGGCGTATTGTGAAGTCTGCTAACCACCCACACCTGGCCACTACGCTCTGGAAAATGTTAAGTGTATGGTACTACTTTTACTATGGAAGTCCCCACTTCCTGAACAGGGGTGATGAGGCGTTGCATAGGCCTATTATTCCTGGGGTTGCCAAGGCTAGCAATGCACACCCTTGTGTACTGCCCCATCTCTACCGTTGGCCCTACCAATTGGTGATCTATGAATATACCATGCTGACACTGGTGGCCCTGCGAGCGCAGGCGCCGTTACTGTAGGGATACAATTTCCTGTTAAGGAAAATACTGCCATTTTATGTGAAGCAACATCCCGCTACATTACTGCGGCCAGCCCAATCTAGGGTTTACACACCAAAAAACAATCAACCCTGTGCTGGCACCTCCTGCGTCCTTGCTCGCTCATCACACTTGCGTTGTTGCTTGCCATCCTCTACCTGACGTACGCATCCCTTGGGCTGTCCACCTGTTGCAGCCGTTGTGGTGTGGAGCACTTCACAGATACCACCATGGACCCGGCCATACATAAATGGGAAAGATAAACACAAACCATCGGTGTTACTGGCGATAACTGCTGTACAAGTGCTTGTCTTACATTACCATCACATGCTAAGTTTTAGATAAAAATTAGCGCCCGATGCATACTCCTTAACACTTCCAACTGTCAGTGTTAAGCATAGCCTCAGTTTGTGTCCCATGTAGTGTGTTTGGATCAGTGTTACAGAGAGAGTGCCCTGTAGAATGACCTTCATTAAAGAATAGTACCCAGTGTGCAGTATAGTGACCCAGTGCATGGGGTCCACCGTGAATCCAATAGTGCCCACATGACTCCTTAAGGACGTTACAGTGTGAAGTGCAGTGCCACGGCACGTTCATTGTTACTAAAATTCAGCTGCAGACCAGGACATCTCCTATTCCTGGTTTTCCGCCCACGTCTTTAGGCAATAGAATCTAAGTTTGAAAGGGACAGCCAGTGCAGCATCTAAGTCTTTAAGCATAGGATCAGCACCGCTCTAACCATGCTAGGCTGTAAAATTGGCTTCCTATCTTCACATTCATTGTTACTAAAAGAAAACTGTGCTGCAGACGAGGACATCGCCTCCTAATCCTGGTTTTCTACCCACGTCTTTATGCATAGGATCTATGTGTGAAAAAGGACAGTCTGTTTGACAGTGCAGCATCAAAGTCTTTACACAAACGGATTAGCACAGCCCTAACTATGCCAGACTGTCAAAAATGGCACAAGAGCCTTTTTTGCTCCCCCACTTTGGCTTCTGTTAAATACCATCCCAGCCAACCGTGGTGTGTCTATTAGTATAACCTTGCCTAATAATAAACCTGTATACCACAGTGAATGCCAATAGCCCTTTCATGACTACTTACTGTCCCTACCAAAGCACACTACCAGCACATGGAGCCCCGGGATTTAGACACTGATCCCCCACTGCCTGATTGATGCTGAAACGGAGCGCCGGGATACCTTTAAAGGGACTAACTGGATGTGCTCAGCACCAACACATATGTTGTATACTCCCGGTGTGTTCCTCCTTTTATTTACTCATTAATGAGATTAAGACTGTTAAAACAAGCTGCTTTACCTTCCTCCAAGACTTAGCCTGAAGGCTTCTCCCTCCACAGGTACCACTAGGATAGCTTTCTAATGAAGTTGTTATCTAATACCACTGAACTCATGGTGGAAACATAAAATTGAGGTAACCCACAATGAAGAAAACTTTTTATCTTGGCCTTTCGCCAACAGCCTCATTGAAAAATTCACAGATTTCCCCTATCAGTGCTGCTTGTAGTTCCCTGGAATGATTGCGAACCGCACAATACAGTCAGTCATTCACAGTAAGGACTGAAGTAGATCCTGCAGAGCCCAGGCCAGTATAAGGTCAACGCTACCCTACTTTAACTGTTACAAGTGAAAACTGAAAATTTTACCTAACCTGAAAAATGCTTTCCTCTTGAACAAAGCATCAAAGTAAGTCACAAATTTATAGCATTGCTGGCCCAGAAAGGCAACCCGAAGGAATTGGCTTGCCTTACCCCCATGCCCAACTCTGATCTAGTGGGCACAAGGGAAACCCCTGAAGCAGGACCTGCTGCTCTTTAAAGGAAGATCTGATCTATATGATCGAATAGGCGTATAATAACCAGCAGTGCCGTTCTTCATACCACTATCTAATACTAATAATCTTAGTGGCCCGCTATGGTATTCTCACTATGTTGTCGAGACAAGGGTCCTTTAGACACTACTGGGTCCCCAAATTGAATGGACTTCTAGGCCCCCCATGATATTATTTGCCTTCAAAATTGAAACATACAAATCCCTTTGTTTGGCTTTCTGCCCTGAATTGCCACAGAACGTGGTTGACGTCTGTGCTTAGCACAGTTGCAACGCAGCTTGGGAAACTGGCTTGCACACTATCACGCCCTACGCTTAAATACCAGTTTGTTCGCAAGGAGGACCCCAGAAAGCGGGCATAAGCATATAGGAGTTACCATGATTGTTTTAACTATCAACTCAGTAGATACAAAGGATAATCCTTCTAAAGTGTTTACGCTTAAACTTATAATTGGGAGATAAAACATTCAACCCAGAAACAACCCCACGAGAGATTCTTGTGGCCCATTTACCACCCTCACATTAAAACAGGCAATAAAAAAGGGGGGGGGGGATGCCCATTGTTGTGAAGCAATTACCCAAGTGATTCCATCGCTCCGTCCTGAACATAGATACACGTTACTTGAAAAGACATTCATGGCCCCCATGAACTACCACTGTACTATCTATTCTGCCCCTCAAAAGAAGTTCAGAAGAGTCAGAAATATAACATATGCATCCACTGCCTCTAAGGCCCTGCTGCATATACTGCCTCTTAAGGCCCGGAGTACTGACTCGCCTGCATAACGCTCATTTGTTCCCCCTTACTGTTACCCAGTGATTCAAACCTTTCTTCTCTGGACCTGCCTTAGTACAGCACAGAACCAAAACTGTGATCTAGCCACCCACTTGTAGTCTTTTCTGTCATTACCACAATTATTCCTATTACACGTATCTTACCTGCAAGTCTGGGCTATTGGCTTTGTCAGTGACTGGTTGCTGCCTAAGATAAGTACTTAGCAACCATGGTTTGTCTTAACGTTTGAAGAGCTTACATTTGAAGCCCTGGGGACACCATGACAAGTAAAGGGCCAAAACTGTGGTCTAGCCTAATGTGCCGCCCACTTGTAATTTTTTCATCATTATCCCTAGTTATATATTACCAGTAGCATACCTGGACTATTGGCTTTGTCAATGGTTGTTTGCTGCCTAAGATAAGTAATTAGCAACCATGATTTGTATATAACATTTTAAAATTAACAAATAAATCTGCCCCTCGTTTCCTTATCAGACTTCCGTCAGCTTGCTCACTCCCCTCGTTTTACACTTTGCTGGAAAGTATCCCATTTCGCACTGTTAGAGTGCATTTTTATTAAGCAACAGAAGTATTTTAATTAAAGCCAAATAGGAGTGTAAATTTAATTAGTGAGCGGAAACATGTCGCCACGCTTTTCTCACAAACTTGCCTCATCAGTCCCATTTTTTGGAAAGAACAATGATTAAAACGTTACACATAGCAATCTGAAACCCTGGCAGCTATGGCTTTATATAGCGCGAACATGCATCTTGAATCAGAGTGCCTTACATTACATAAAGACATCCTCCTTTCGGGAGATGAAGTGATTTTTTGCACTGACTCACAGGATGTTTAGCGTCGATACCGAGGCTCAAAACACACATCCCCGGTTCGTATAGCGTGAACATGAATCCTGAATCAGCGCGCCTTACATAGCACCCGCTACATTACAGCTTTCCCTTTCATTTCACGTCCCCCAGGTGACCTATAAGAGGACTGTTCAGGCTTTATTATGATGCATGGTACTGTTAAAATTATGTGTTAATTATTTTACCGTCCTAGGTATTTTTTCATTAAGACGTGGCAATCACCAGTTACATTACATCTTTATCTTTCCTTTCAAATCTCCCAGGTGATCTATAAGAGGCCTGTTCCGGCGCCATTACTTTCACAAGAGGCTATAAGCGGATATATATTGGCTGAGGTCCGAGTAGAAAACGGAGGGGGTTAACTGCGGCCTTAACCTAGCGCCTCTTAAGATATAAAAAACGTAATGGCAGAAGCGTCCATTAAACCAAGTGAGACAGAGGCTTGTTAAGCATTAAATATTCAAGACTACAGACTTGCTCGTTAGAGCCACCGTGTTTGCAAAATACAGCAAAGCTCACACACACACAGAAGATCAAGGGATGGGGTAGCAAGTGAAAGCAAGGTGGGACAGCTAGCCCGTTGTCAGTGCATGATGCTGTGGTGTGGTAGTACGGTAAAGACACAATAACACATTGTATACCGCATACAATTGCATAGTTGCAAACTAATTAAAGACCATCTTCCTGCCACGAGTCACCGCGCTGGCTCAGAGCGCTTATACAACAACAGTAACGATATATGATGGCACAGGGATATTAAGCGATTTGTCCCAATTCACAGGAAGTTTGATAACATTAGTGTGACTCGAACGCTCTAGCTGTTCGGCCAACTTCACATCTGATCAAGCTCCACCCGCGCTGGTAACACAGGGTACCCGCAGCTCATAGCTCACCTTCCAGCCAGCGCCTTGCCGAAGCCAAAATGCCAATGCACGACCATCTCCGTCCGTACTTGAGCTCCGCCGCCCGGAACGTGAAGACTCGCCCCTTCCTGCCGAGTCTAAATCCAAAACCCTAACATCAGAGACATAGCGGCATGCTGATAAACATAGAAGCATACCCAATTTTGCAGACATTTGTTTCCTTGAGAGTAACTCATTGCTAAGCCAGTTATCAAATAAATTCAAAACGTTAGACACATCCCAGAAAGACTACTTAGCCTTAGGTGGATTCGCCACACATATTCCGTTTAGGAGCTTATAAACCACCGAATGCATACCTACCAGTTTTCCATCAATGTGCGTATGCCCCGCAGAAATGGCAGATCGGAAATTGTTAACTGACCTATATGATAGACCATCAGATGACTTTTTGGACCAAAAATTTAAGATGTGGGAGAGATCCGCCTCCACAGGATCCAGGTACTTCTCCAACCACCAACCCAGCCACGCTTTCCATGCAGGACCAAATAATTTCCTGGTAGAGGGAGTCCAGGCTTGTTGGATGAAGCTTGAAGCTTCTTCCGAAATTCCAGGCAAAACCCACTGTGGCCTGCAAGCCTCAAGGCCATCAGGGATAATTTTCCCTCTAGAACTAGAGGGTGCAATTCTCCCTGAGGGCCCTGGAGAATCATCGGGAAGGAAGGGAGATGAAGAGGGAAGTCGCACATCAGTTCCAGCGGCACTGGGTATCAAGACAAAGGGGAGAAAAGCGTAATTGACTGTCTTCAACCAATCCTGTGTGAAGGCATCTGTGGCTTTCGCCAGGGAAACCAGTCTCCAACGGAAAAATTACTCCAGTTGCTGATGCAGCCTGGAGGCAAAGAGATCTATGTGATTGGGGCCCCAAAGTGACTGAGTCATTTGGAAGTAATACGGATGGAGCTTCCAGTCGCTGTAATCCTTCAAGCACGGGAGTTCTAATCTGCTATTGTGTTGTCCCTCCCCGGAAGGTATTCAGCTACCACCGTTATTTGGTGAGCAAGGCAGTAAAGCTCGTAGTCTTTGGCGATCTCCGCCAACATCGGGACTTTGTCCCCCCCAGCTTGTTTATATATATCACCGCAGAGATGTTGTCCATCCGCAAGAGGATGCAGCACTGTACCATCCTAGGTGAGAGAGTGCGAATCGCAAATGAATCCGCCAGGAGCTTGAGACAGTTGATGTGTAATGATAACTCCTGGAGAGACCATCTGCTCCCCGTGGTAATCTCCCCGCATCAAGTCCCCCAACCCGATCGGCTGGTATCATATTCTATGACTATCTCCGTGCGAGAGCCGAAGATTGCCCGGCAGTTCCAGGCATCCAACTGGGCTAGCCGCCATTTGACCTCCTCTCAGACTTCATCCGTGAGGGGAACCTGGTCCGAGTAAGAAAGCCCCTTCTGAAGGTGCTGGATCTTGAGACACTGAAGGGCCTGATAATGCAATGGTCCAGGAAATATCGCCTGTATGGAGGAAGCTAAAGGGCCTAGTAAGTGCGCAATCGCCCATAGAGACATGACTTGTGCACCAAGAGTCTTCCTCAATTCTGTCTTCAGATCTCTCAACTTGAGCTTGGGCAACTGGAGTTGGGCCGCCTGAGAATTGATCACAAACCCTAAGAACTCCAGTGACTGCGCTGGGACCAGAACAGATTTTGTCTTGTTTATTACAAAACCCAGATTCTCTAATAGAGAAACTGTCAATTGCAAATGCTGCGATGCTAGGGAAGCAGAGGGAGCAATTATCAGTATGTCGTCCAGGTAAATGATTAACCGAATACCCTGCTCCCGGAGATGAGCGGTCCCTGGCTTCATCAACTTGGTGAAACACCAAGGAGCTGAGAAAAGATCAAAAGGCAGAACCAAATATTCCAGACATCTGCCTCGCCATTGGAACTATAGGAACCGCCGGTGAGGGGGAAAAATTGGGACCGTCGGATATCTTTGAGGTCTAGACGGACCATCCAGTCCCCCTGCCTCAAAATGTCTGTCAGAAGATGGATCCCTTCCATCTTGAAATGTCTGTACAGGACAAAAGAGTTGAAATATTTCAGGGTTTAACACTAGCCTGTAACCCCTGCCTCTCTTCAGGACTCGGAAGACATTGCTGCAGAAAACCAGGGGCCTGTTGACACAATAGGCTACCTCATGTTTTCCAGCAAGTCTGCTATTTTGTGATCTATAAAAAGTCTGTCTTGTTGGGAAAAAGACAGAGGGGGTGGAACAACACTCTGTAGAGGTGATTGAAAGAAATCTATGAGGAATCCCTGTACCATCTGTAATACCCAGGCATCCTGAGTAATGACTGGCCAATTGTCGAGGAAATGGGAAATGCGACCCCCCAGGCGACATAGAGATAGAGGCATTGGTCTTACCTGCTGTAATCTGGGGCTGGAAGTTCCCCCTCTGTCCTCCCTGTGGTACCGGCAACAATTAAAACTTCTTGTGGGGTAGAACGTGCCGCCTCTGGTGTAGTATTGATAGTCTCCTCTACCCCTGCCGTAACCTCCTGTAGGAGGGCCTTGATGATACTGGCGGCCTGGCGAGCGGCCCCTGCCTCGATTGGCCCAACCAAAAAGACCAGCTTGGAATACCCGCTTGATATTTGATTGGGCCTTGTCTAGAGAGGTGAAGGTCCCGACGTATTGGGAGACGTCTTCAACTAACCTCTCACCAAACAACAATCCTTCCGCCGAGGGGCCTGGTTTCGCCGAGGCCAATTCGACATGGTTTCTGTCCATGCGCATGAAAAGGGACTTCCTGCTCTCAGTGGCAATAGCACAGTTCGTGTTTCCAAGGAAACAGATGGCTCGCTGGGTACATCCCGCTAGGATATTAGGGTCAATTGGTGCACCGGTCTCCTTGGCCACCAAGGCCATTTCTGAAATCTTTGCCAGAGGCCCAGTGGTATGCAAGAGTTTATCTTGGCAACCGCGCCAGGCACAGTCAATGCCCTTTTTGGGATCCTAACAAATTTCTTCAAAAAGGCTAGCATATTGGGATCAATGTCAGGCATTTCCACCACTTTATCCAGGATGTCCTGACATGGGCACTCAGATCTCAACCTGCTCCGAACTTCCCTATCAAAACTTCGCCTCAGATTTTGGTGCAAATAGTCTGCCACCTCCGGCGGAGGGGCCCAATCTGAGGACCTTGAGTGGATGATGTCTTGCGGGTTAAAGTCAAAGGGATTTGCGGTCTGGTAAAGGGCTGAGGACAGGGAATCGATGGAAACCCTCTTAGCCTTCTTTTTCTTAGGGGAAGCAGTATGCCCTGTAGAATCCGTGTCAGTATCCATGTCAGTGTCATATGCCTTCCTAGAAGAGGATGGACCAGGCTCTGAGGACCCAGAATATTGATGATCTGCTGAGGAGGAAAGTGGTAACATAGTCAGGACCAGCGCGTGCGGCCAGCTGGAAGCCTTAAGTTGCAGCTGCTCCCCCCGAGGAGCCCGCTGCTGTTTTCGTTGACTCCTGATAGTGCATCCCATGCCGTTTTGCAAAGTTTTCAAGTTGCGCAGTAATAGGTTTGAGGGCAGCTGCGAGCGCCTTGTTGACCGTCTGGGGAACCGCCACCTCCACCGCCTTATTGACGGACTGCTGCACTGATGCATCTAAGGCATCAACCAGGTTGTCTTCCAATAGGGGGCCATCCTCCTCCTCATAATACCCATATTCGTCCTCCTCAAAATAGGCCCAGTCTTCCTTCGCTAGTTGATATCTTGCGATTGCGACAAATAATTTGCCACGGATAAATAATTCCAAAGGAATTGGTTGAGGGGGAGCAACCCTTAGTGCAAGTAAAAACCTCTACTGCTTCTCAGCAAAGCTGTCCCAAAAAATTATAGCAGCCCGCCAGGGGGCATCAGGGAGCCAATCTGTTCCAAATGCCTGTACTCAGCTTGGGCAGTCCTGATTACGCAGCCCAGGAATAGGCATCAGGAAGATGGGTGAAGAAACAACCTGTGCTCCAATGCGCGTTTGAAAATGCGGGCGGAGCGAGGAGGAAACGAAGTTGGGCATCACGTAGCCCAAAACCAGCCCAATTGGGCTACGCAACGTCTGGCTCCAGTGTAACGTGGGCCCATACGAGGAAAGGCACCAAGGACCGCTTTAGAGCTTGCTGTAAGTGTGGGCAGCCACGTAGGGGTAAAGGCACTCTGATGGGGGCGAGGCACGTCAGAGAGCTCCTAGCACGCTCGCCATCATCGACTACCCTGAGGGAAAAACCTCCCAGATACTCATGCTGCACGCTGCAGCCAAGGCACGGCTCAAAGCACAACTAAACAGTGCAAACAAGTAAGTCAGTAATACACAATTATAATGCCTTTTATGTGCTAAATTATCAACAAAAAAACACACATTAGAGTCTATAACAATAAACCCTGAAGTAAAGGTAAACAAAGTCGGAACACATAACTCAGCCGCGAGCAGCAAAGAATGAGGAAATGTTCATGGAAAGCGAGTCATTTATAGGGCTAGTCTCTATGGTTTGTAGATGTTATACTAAGCATTCTGGGAAATCTCGTTTTCAATTGTATGTTAAAAACATTTTAATTGGCTGCTGGTAAATTGCAGTAAAGAAAGAGAAAGCATAATCTGAAGCCTCTGGTGCTTTAATAGAATTCCCCACTCATGAGTGTAACCGGAATCACCTGTGGTTGCAGACGTTAATATTTGGAACCAGTGGCGTTTCTGGGCCGCCTTGTTGGAAGTATGGTACTTCTGTGGTTGCCAATAACCTAAACAGGCGACCCTTGGGAGCAGCGGTAAAATATATGCACATAAAAGATAATACGTTCTCTGATATATATGATGTATAGAGAGATAACCAACAAAAGGTAAGAAGAAAAAGAGAAAGAAAACTCCTTGATTGGTCTTAAAAGTAAAATACGATCACAGACCACCCTGGGTCACAAGAGCAGGCAAGATTGAAGGGACGCCATTAAATAGCTGTGATAGAAAGGCGGATGGGATAAAAAACAACGTCCCTCAAGTGTCGGGATGGATAAGTATATTCTAACTGACTTTTTGGGATATCATGAGTAAATGCTACTCCTCAATATGACAAGAATATATTCTATATAGGGGAAATTAATAATAATGTAAGATGGTGAAAGGATAGTAAAGGCGTAAGTGCTGTATTCTAAAAAAAATATGCATGATATAGACAGTATACATTTAAAAAAGAAAAATAGAGAGTAAACTGAATAATCAGGAGATGCTTTTTGTTGTGTGCAACTGTGAATGTTATTTCCCCTGGGTTGCTTTCCCTTATTTATATTTCATTGGCCCTCTCTTTTGTCTTGACTTGTTCCCAGCACGTTGCTACGAGGGTGGTGTACCTGGACGAGGGTAGGTAAAGTACTTGACAACTATTGTGTATTATTTTGATTTCTTTTCACAATTTTCATTTGCTATGATTTTCTTACACCTTTGTATAATATTTTGACACAAGAAGCCTATTTTCACTATTTCCTTTGGTTAATTGGTCATCTAGTACATTGTATCCCTAGTGTCTTATCTGTTTTTGTGTTACGATGGAAAGTAAGAAAACCTTTGGCTTCAGTGATAAGGACTTCTTCAAACTGATAGGACAGACTAGCGTCACCAATAAATCCTTTACAGCTGCAAGAGGTAGCAATGACAAATGGTTCAAATTATTGATTCTGAAAAAGAAAGCCAAAAGCGCTGAATCACATGCAGAGTTCATGTTAGAATACCTCAAAGCAGTAGTAATCCCCAATGGACTAAGAACCGAGACAGATCTTTGTAAAGATCAGAAATGTTTTGGAGAAATGGTCCCTTGTTGCTAATCGCTGTTCTTGGAATCTAATTATCCTAATTATAGAAACAGCAAGGGAAATGGTAGATACTCTGCTTAAGGAAACTGCAGATATTGAAGAAAGTCTGAAAAATAATAACAGTTTAGAGGAAGCCAAAAAAAGAACAGAAGTTAATTTGGAATTGTACTCCTTTAATGAATATCTTAGTAAAAAGAAAACCAATAACCTTAAAAAAAATATTAGATTTGTTTCAGAAGAAGGGTCTGTCCATACTTAGGGGCACAATATTACAATATCCCCAAAGACAACATTAGTCACGCTGATTATCAGCACTAGTCAAATTTGCATTTTTTTTACATTTACAGATACTTCTAATTCAGAAGGAGAGGGTGGATCCAAGCAATGTAAATATTTTGGGAATAGAAGGGACCAATTTAAAGGCTCAAATAGAAATAACCGTTTTTTAGGGAATCGACGGGGAACACCGAGAACAAGGTTCAGGAATCTAACATGGGGGCGAAACCAACATTCAGAGAACACACCTCATTACTTTCAAACCAGACAACATCCGTATTGGAGGGATTGACCCCCTATGCAGAATTCCATCCCGGTGTTCAATTTATCCTCTGTTGAACTAGATAAACAGTCCCTTGAACTTTTATCCAAAGAGCTATCATTTGTCCCTGGTTCCAACATTAATACATTTGAGCTCTGTCAAGACATCCATATCTTTTTCCATAAGTTCTTCTTACGGAAGTTACTACCTCCTATAATGGATCAGGACTCAAGCCTCCATCCACCTTTACACCCACTGTGGGTGAACTAGGTTAAGAGTTGAAAAAGTGGTATATGCGAAAATACAAACCATGCTCAGATATGTACAGAAACCCCCTTACAATGTAAGCATTCAGGAGAATACTGCCCTTAACAGATTACATAAAAGCAGAGAAATATCTGTGAAATTGTGTGATAAAGGAGGCGGTATTGTGCTAGATGATACCGAAAACTATAGAAGCAAAATGCTAGCCATGCTGAATATCCCTGACCACTATGCCAAGGTAAAAAACAACTCAGAAAAAAGGATTAAGATTGAACATTACAACGGCCGCTATGGATGAGGGCATCATTTGTGGACATCATTTGTGGACCTTAATAGGACATATGCTCAGACACCTTTGATATTTGGGGTACCAAAAACCGATAAAGATTCTGATGACCCGCCCCTTAGACCTATTGGGCCCGATTCACAGAACTAACTTAAGACAAAATCCTAAACTTACAACCATTTTGGTATTCACAGAAGGCACTTACTCATTTTGGTATTCACAGAAGGCACTTACTCATTTCGGTATTCACAGAAGTTAGGAGTCCTAACTTTAGGACTCCTAAATGCCTTCTGTGAATACCGAAAGTCTTAAAGTTAGGTTTTTCTCAGTATAGGAGTAGTAAAGTTAGGGGTCCTAACTTTAGGACTCCTAAACTGAGAAAAATCCTAACTTTAAGACTTTCAGAATCCACAGAAGGCATTTAGGAGTCCTAAAGTTAGGAGTCGTAACTTTACTACTCCTAAACTTAGAAAAATCCTAACTTTAAGACTTTCAGAATTCACAGAAGGCATTTAGGAGTCCTTAAATTAGGATTCCAATCAAAGAAGTAAAATTAAACTTTTCAGATAAAAATTTTTAAGGGAAGGCAGTGGTCTCTGGGATCACGGCCTGCTCTTAAAAATATTTCCTCACATACTCACAAAGGGGGAGGGGGTCCCTTGAGGACCCTACATGTTTGTTTGCGAGTGGTTTACCACCTACTTGAAGTAGGTGGTAAACTGCAGGTGCTTTGCTACTACAAATGCAGTCGCAAAACAATAGCACATGGCATGGTGACTCGCTATTAGGAAGGGACGTCTCTTCCTAATAGCGGGAGTCAGAAATGCTATTGTACGAGTCAGTGACTCTCAAAATAGCATTTGTACATGCCATTACCCTTTTTTACGGTCGCAAATGGGAGGATCTCCAGTTTGCAGCCACAGAAAAGGGTTGTACATCTGGCCCTAAGATCAATGTGCCCAGTCTGTAGCCCACTCCTGTCACTCCATTTGATGGAGCCCAGCCATCCAGTGGGAGGCAGAATCTTCCAATTCTTTCTAGGTTTGTCTTTTGTCCCGCTGACCTTGCAGGACCCTGTGAATACTAAAACAGAGGTCCTTCAATTCCTGCGAAAAATCAGGTTAAAAACCATTTTTTCAAATCAGGATGAAATTCATGACATTAACGTCAGTGGATTGCGAAATAAGTCTTTCTTCTGTCCGGAAAGTACTTCTATGCCAAATGAGATTCTTCTTTTTGAAGATCAGATATTGAGAGAGATTGATGAACTCAATAAGAAATAGATTTTCTTTAAACCCAACTTCACCCTTGAAGAACGGACCCCATTTAAAGAGCTTACTTCCAATCCCCTTACAGTCATTAAACCGGCTGATAAGGGGGACGGCTTTGACCTATAGTATAGTAATGACTATGATGATGTGATAGTGTTCCAATTTATTCAATTGATTCACTATCGCCCCATCAGCAATAATCCCACTGCACGCTTAAGAGCCCAAATTTTACATCTGACTAAAAAAGCCCTAAATGAGGGATAAATTTGCAAAAAAGAATATGATTTATTTGAACGTTACGACACAAAAGATTCCTAATATTTATGTTTTGCCGAAGGTCCATAAAGATACCCTAAAACCTCCGGGACGGCCTATTATTGCGGCTTGTGGGTCACTACTAGAACCTTTAGCTAAATACATAGATGTGTTTTTGAAACCTTTTGTACCTCTAACTAAGGCCTACATTAGAGATACTATGGATTTTATCTGAAAGATTGAGAATTCGGTATTTGATGGTGATCAACAGTTGTTGGTCACTTTCGATATCAAAAGTCTCTATACTAACATTCCGCAAGACAAAGCATTGCTAGTCCTTGGGTTAGTATTGGATAAAAGAACAAGACCACACGTTGTTCCGACTGATTTTATCACAGCCCTAGCCAAGATTTGTCTAAAAAACTATTGTTTTGCATTTAAAGATGACCTGTATATACAGGTGAAAGGCGTGGCAATGGGGTCTTGTTTTGCCCCGGAAATTACGAATCTTGTTATGCACACCTTTGAGATACAGCATATTTTCAATGACATGAGCCCTTTTAAAACACATATTACCTGATGGATTTGTTTTATTGACGACATTGTTTTGATATGGACCAGGAATCAGGAACAACTATTACTATTTCACAGTTGGTTGAATGCGCGTTCGATAGACCTTAATTTTTCCATTACATATAGTGACACTAAAATCTATTTTCTAGATGTATGGTTACAAAGTAATACTGGCATATTGGAAGTAAGCCTCTATACCAAGCCAACTGACCGCAATACTTTACTGCATTTTTCAAGCAGTCATCAGAGGAATCTTAAAGAATATCTGCCGTACGGCCAATTTTTAAGAATTCGCCGTAACTGCACCAACAAGGTAGATTACTTTGAGAATGCAGAGAGGGTGCAAGACAAATTATGCAACAGAGGCTATCCCAAATAATTGGAAAGAACTGCTTTGAAACGAGCATGTTTTACACCTCGTGAAAATGTACTAACACCTAAAGAAAAAGAGGGTTCTGATCATATGACGTGTATTCTCACTCACAATCCCAAAGCTAACAAAATTAAACAAATTATCCTACGGAACTAGAAGCTAATAGAGCATTTAAACACCCCAAAACCTTTGTTTGCTTTCCGCAGAGGTTAAAACATTTGTCAACATCTAGTGAGAGCAGCAGGGACAAGTCCCCCTAAGGGAGACCTGAGACATATGTTAAGCCTTCCACCAATTGTGGGACATTTTAAATGTAATGACTGTGTGGTTTGTCCATACACTACTAACTCCAATGTATTATGCTGAATGGCAAAAAACACAATCAAAATAACTTCTCGAATTGTAATACGAGAAATTTCATTTATTCCCTTGCATGTCCCTGCGAAAAGGTATACATAGGGCAGACTACACAAGCAGTAAAGATGAGGGTGATGTAGCATCAGTCCAGAATACGTTGTAAGACAAAAGGAGCTCCCATGGTCCAACACTTTATGGAGTGTAATCATAATGAGAATGAAATCATGTGGTTGGTCCTTTTAGTGGTGAAATCCCCCAATAAAATCATGTTACAGATGACATTGAATAAATTTGAAGCCTTAATGATAGAGAAGTATCAGACGGCTAGTGTTGGTCTTAATGACCGTGATGAAATCTGGCCACTAATCTAATTTCATGGATAAATATTGCGTGAGAATTAACTGTATGGTCACTTTATTGATTTCTGTAAAAATGTATTGCCATATATATATAAAATCAATATATAAAAATCCTTGTACGAGATGGGCAATTAATTTAACTAATTCTCTCCAGTGTTTAAAAATTAGACATAATTAAATACCATGGAAGCACGTTCCGGTCTCAAATTGATCACACGTCTGCCCCACTTCCGCTTCCGCACCCGTGTCTGTGGTAAGAGTTTGATTTCAAGGAGAAACAGTAGCACCATCTATTGATCGAAAAAAAGATATAACAAGGTTGCTTGCTATTAACAGCATGATTTTATACTTCAAACTAGCCTCTCTCGTGCATTTTCGGATTGCAAGAGGTTATCATTTGTCTAGTTATTTAAGTCAAAGCACATTATTCAAACATATACTTAAATATAAGGCCAATGATCAGCCTTTCTGTAAATGATCTGTTACCTTAAACTTTGTGAAATGGGAATTTTGTGATTTTTGGTATGATTTCAAGCTTATTATGGGAGCAGGGCCATGCTGGTTCTAGAGAATTTCAGAAGCTTTATTTTAGTGTCTTTACGTGACTTTTACTAATTACGGAGTTCTTCTTTAAAAAAAATGTTTGTAGTCACACCGTTCTTCTCCCAGTACCGTCTGTAAAATGTACTACATTTTAATAAGACAATTAAGCAATTTGAGCATCACAATTGTGATATTTTCCCCCTGTTTCTTTGCTAGCATATTTTGGATTGCAGCCTTTAAACATCCCTTTAATAGAACTCCAACAATAAGACCTCTTTCCTAATAAAAAAAAATTACTTTGATCCTATGTAGTGCAAAACCGAAACAGTGCTTTCCCTTTCAAAGTTTCGAATACCCAGTAATGGCCATAATTCGCTCGGCTCTTTAGGTGTTTGGCTGACATGAAAATCTTTCTGTTGGCTATTTCTTCATACGTGGGAAATTTTTAAATTTAATAAATGGTACTGACAAAGACCAATAACTTACTTAACAATTCTTTTAAGCTAAAGAAATCCATTGCAGCGCACGTTCAGTGACTAAAAATTGAAATCAAAGCAACCACATTCATCCATCAAAAGAACAGCTCAAGAAGGCTGTATGGTGGGCATCGTAAATAAAAAGTGCACTTTACACGGCCGGCCATCACCTCCACATCCACCATGACATCCACCGCCACATCCACCACCACATCCACCACATCCACATCCACCGCATCCACCACCACCACCACATCCACCACCACCACCACATCCACCACCACTTTCACCACATCCACCAACAACACATCCACCACCACATCTAACACGTTCCCCACCACTTCCACCACCACCACATACACCACCACATCCACCACCACTTTCACCACACCCACCACCACCACATCCACCACACCCACCACCACTACATCCACCACCCCATCCACCACCACCACTGCATCCACCACCACCAACACCACATCCACCACCACCACTGCATCCACCGCATCCACCACCACCACATCCACTGCATCCACCACCACCACATCCACCACCACATCCACCATCACCACCACTACATCCACCACCCCATCCACCACCACCACCACCCCCACCCCATCCACCACCACCGCATCCACCACCACCACCAAATCCACCGCATCCACCACCACATCCACCATCACCATCACATCCACCACCACATCCACCACCACATCCACCATCACCACCACATCCACCACCACATCCACCACCACATCCACCGCATCCACCACCACCGCATCCACCACCACCACATCCACCACCACCACATCCACCACCACCACATCCACCACTGCATCCACCAACACCAAATCCACCACCACATCCACCACCGCATCCACCACCACCACATACACCACCACATCCACCACCACATCCACCAACACTTTAACCACACCCACCACCACTACATCCACCACACCCACAACCACTACATCCACCACCCCATCCACCACCACCAACACCCCATCCACCACCACTGCATCCACCATCACCACCGCATCCACCACCACCACCGCATCCACCACCACCACATCCACCGCATCCACCACCACATCCACCACCACCACCGCATCCACCACCACTGCATCCACCAACACCACATCCACCAACACCACATCCACCACCACCACATCCACCACCGCATCCACCACCACACTGAAGGACTGGGTTCTTTGGACCCAGCGGTGCCAGGGCACAACACCTGAAACCTTCGTGGGTAACCTGCTCCGGCGTACAAATCACAGAGACACGGGACACTTCCTTCGGCGTCAAAGAGTCAAGGTTTATTTACTGCAGGGAACACAGAAGTCACAAGAAGTACATCGAGTGTAGTTCGGGGAGACTGCTTCAAATTGTATTTGTGGATCGCTCCTTTTATACAGTTTCTACCCATAGGATAACATGATACACAATAGTTTACAACCTGGTTCCCACAAGTCGCTCTCAGAGGGGTCGCTTAGATCACTTTGAAACACGCAAGATCCGGAACATAAGTGCGGAAACATTTGGCGGTTCCCAACTGTAAAAACCCATCTTCCCACCATTAGCAAATTCCAATCAGCAGTAAAGTAGATCGAAATAGGAACGAAGACAGGTGCAGAGGAAGACGGAGACAGTGGGGAGATCGGAAAGGGTGTAAAAGGGGAGTGTCGAGAAGCACGAGATACAGGCATCAAAGGGACGTGCCTAATGAGATGCACAACTGAGACAATAAGCCCGTGCGGCAAGATGAGCCTCGAGCGGCGCCATCTGCCTTACAGTAGCATCCCCCTCGTCATAAAGACACTTTCAAAGAACATGTGTCTTCCGCAAATATCTTGGGAGTCCCAGGGTCGCGAAGCGGACAGCGTCCGTTCGCTGGCTACTTGAGGGCAAGAGACAAAATGGATGCCGTATCTAAGATGGAACCCGTGGGTACAGATGACAAACCCACATAACAAACGAACGGTTTAAGTTAGCACAGCGAAACTGCGCACACTTGCTAAACTCGTCATTTGCGGTTCATAGATACTAGACTCGACCATATTCGTGTGAGTCGAAAACACCACTTACAATTGTCACGGAACCTCAGACGCTCCTTTTGCCCTCATGTAGGCAAGCACTAGTCGGAATCATACTCGATATTCATCAGACCATCAAGATGTCGTTGTAGCATAGCTCTGTCCAACCGAGTCCCCTTGGTAACAGATGGTTGTCTCATACACGTTGTAGCACAGAGGCCACATAAGGCAGGACCACACTGCACACAAAGGCAACACGTGAACAGGAACACTACCACAACCCCGATGATCGTCAGAATCTTCCAACCCCAAGTCGACACCAGGCCCCAAAACCAACCAAGTAGCGTCCAATCCCCTACATCCACGTGTATGGATTCGGAGATCTTGTGCAACTTCGAGATGGCTTGATAGACAGTAGGAGCATTATCTGGAATGAAAATGCAACAGCTCGAATGGATCACTTTACATACCCCACCGCGATCTGCTAAGACAACATCTAAAACCATACGGTTTTGTAATGTCATAAGTCTCTCCGCCTGAAGTTCTGTGGTGATATTACCAAGGGCACTGGCAGTAATGTTAGCTGTCGATTCTACCACTCGAGTCAAATGTCTCAGGTTCCTACTATTAACCATAGGTCCCCAAAACGGGAGGAAACCCTTGAAAAAGTCTCCTGCCTCTTGACCGGCAGTATCCTCTTCACTAATTACGCCTCGTACAACTCTAGTCTTATGATAATCGGCATCTACAGTAAACGTCGGAGGCAACAGATTTGCAACAAAACATGAGCCCATGAAGTCTGCGGGCAACCATGTGTATGCACGATCATGACAGATGAAGTACGTACCCTTGGCAGCCAGAAGCACAGGGATCGGGGACATTGACAGAACGTAACTTTCAGTGCAAGCACTTACTCCAAGTGAGGCTTGCGAGCCACGACCCACAAGACAAAGATTACCAGTGTGGGGTACGACCCATATTGGAGACGAGCTTTTAAGCTGCTTTTCATTAGTGAACGTACTATATTCCCCTCTATTCGGTGCCCTATAGGCTTGTACCTCTGCCTTAGGGATGAGATAAGCATCATAGATCTCATCTTCCAAATCCTGTATTATCATCGATACCACCCACTGCCATGAGGTAGGACCCGGTTTGGGGGAACGTTCTGGAGAGGGGTGGAAACCTAGTGCGCTTCGAAGCATTGTTTGGTATGCTCGAGCTGACCCTTGGGAACTATACGGTAACACCAGATATGGAATTCCCTTACCCGTAGTATGTGGCATCAACCCACACACCCAACAATTAGTAGTGTTAACCACTAACTGATGCTGATGGAGGAGCTGGATAAAGGAATTGTTGCGGAATTCTACACGTCTAGCCTGTTCGTGTTCTGGTAACATATGAAAGGAATGAGGAGAAGCAGTAGAAGTAATGTTAGGGTAAGGAGTAGGAGTAGGGGTAGGAAGTAAGAAGTAAGACATAGTGTAATACACCCCACCCGCCAAAAATGCGGAAGCAATTAAAAACAATACAAACAATTGGGATACAAAACATTTCGTACGACTAAGTTTCTGCAGCTTGACTCTATATGCCTGAGCTCCTTCCAAATCATTCAGCTTCAAAAATGCCATTTCCCTACGACCGTCCGCAACGTTTCTTGACGCACTTCGTTCTGTGCAGCAATAGTCAATTCCCAGGAGTTCCTAGGAACCGACGGCCTTTAACCTAGCGTCAAGACCTACTGTCCAGAAGGAGGTACGCGCGCGGCCCTACGGCCCTCAATACACAATATGTATTTATTTAGCACAATAATTCAGCTGTGGAAGGAAAAAGATACAAGGAAGAAGCTTGATATATATATATATACAAAACAATTTTCAATGATACGAATGTTCAAAGTTGATCATGGGAAACGAAGATATTGCAGTTATCAATTTCAGCAAAGCAAGCAAAATTTTTATTTGTCCTTAGTGTGAGATCGCAAAGAATATCGATGTTTCCCGGGACGTGTCTGCACGTCGAACAAAGGATCTGTCGAAGAGACAGCGTCCTGCCGATCAGTTCGTTGGTCTGGTCTTGAGTCTCTTGCTGACAATGTTCCAACAATGGCTTTCTGCTGCACTGAGTGTTCACCAACAAGTTGTGCGTCACTGAAAGGTACAAACGCCGGCAATGTCGCTGCTTCTGTTGACGCAATGCCTTTCCTCACCCACGGGTCTGCCGGCAAAGGAATAGGGACTCGCTTACAATGGGTAGCATGTACCCAGTTCTTCCGTCCCTCAAGACGAACGGCAGTCCTCGTGGCCAAAAGCACCTGGTGAGGTCCAACAAAGCGGGGGTCCAGATTCTTCTTGCGCGAAAAATTTCGGGTGACAACCCAATCACCAGGCTGGAGCTGGTGGCCTGGACCCTCCGTCTGCGTCGGCAAGGCGTCGTAAACCTGTTGATGAATTAACCTCAGTTTAGCAGTCAAGTCATGTAAGTAGTCAATCAACATCGGGTACTCAAGATCAACGAATATACCTGGCCTAGGAACCCCCCACACATTCGCAGGACGGCCGAACACTATTTCATAGGGACTAAGCCCTATTCGGGAGTGTACAGTCGCCCTAGTTGACAGTAATGCTAGAGGCAAAGCGTCAGGCCACGAAAGTCCAGTCGTAGCCTGGATCTTCGCTAATTTTAGTTTAAGGGTGCCATTGTACCCTTCAACCAATCCAGCTGACTGGGGATGATTGGCGCTATGGAATTTCTGATTAATTCCAAGGCCCTTACACACACTCTTCATCACACTTCCAACAAACTCACTTCCGTTATCTGACCACACGACTCTAGGCATTCCATACCGAGGAAAGTATTCCTTCAGTAGGATTTTCGCAGTAGACAAAGCAGTATTATCTTTGAGGGGATAGGCCTCGATCCATCGGGAGAATGCGCAAACCACAACCAAAACGTATTTCAGGTTATTGCATCGCTCCATATGGATGAAGTCCAATTGGATCACCTCAAAGGGATACGAAGGAGGAGCAAAACTGCCAGGGGGAGTTGGGGTTCCTTTGCCAGGATTGTACATTATACACACCATACAATTCTTCACCAAACGTTCAGCACACTTAGTAATTCCATCATTCTTCCATACATCAGCCAACAACTTGCAAATACCTTTCGCGCTAATATGTGCTAACCCATGTGCCATTTGCACAACGGCCAGTACATACGCATCAGGCAACATCCATCTTTTCTGATCTGACAAATCAATCCAGCAACCATTCACATCCAACCTTCCCGTACTTTCTTTCCACTTCATCTTTTCAGTGTCGGTGGCCTCATTCTGAATTGCTTTCACACTCTCTATAGTATTCTCACACATACTTGATTCTGTAGGCCACCTAACCGAATTCGTCACATACATTCGAGTGCTAAGGTTCCGGGCAGTCTCCTTAGCAATCTCATCTGCAAACGCATTACCACGACCAACATCATCCGTCACTTTACGATGCGCACTACATTTAACAATTGCAACTTGAGCAGGCAAAGTCAATGCATCCAAAAGATCGTTCACAAGCTGGCCATGCTGTATTTTCGTGCCATGTGACGTCAAGAAACCACGTTCTCGCCACAATCGTCCGAAACTATGCGCTACACCGAAAGCATACTGACTATCGGTGTACACATTCACACGTTTACCTTTTGCTAATACACATGCTCTAGTAAGAGCGATCAGCTCTGCAGCTTGGGCAGAATTCTGATTCAATCTCGCAGTCTCAACAACAGTATTCAATGTCACCACAGCATAAGCAGTAGTCACATCACCATTCGGCAATTTAAAACATGACCCATCCACATACAGGATGCCATCCGGGTCTTCCAATGGGGTGTTTTTAAGGTCCACACGACCTTTTGTTTCCTCCTCTGTCCGCAAGTAACAGTCATGTTCTGTTACTGCATCTGACTCTGCACTAATTGGTAACAAAGTTGCCGGATTTAGGACATTACAACGTTTTATCTGAATGTGGCTTGCCAAGAGCGTCAATTCGTACCCAGATAACCTCGCACTCGTCAAGTGCTGAGTTTTCGTACGGTTCAAAAGAGTATCGACTGCATGCGGAACCATCACCGTAAGCATATTATCCATGACCAATCCTGCTGATTGTCGGATGGAGACCGCAGCTGCCGCAGTTGCTCTCAAACAACTCGGCAATGCTCTAGCTACTGGGTCTAAGGTCGAGGAAAAATATGCACATGGACGTTGCTTACCACCAAAAGGTTGCGTTAAGACGCTTAAAGCACAACCTTCCCTCTCGTGAACATATAACGTGAACGGTTTACTGTAATCAGGGGTACCTAACACAGGGGCCGAACACAATGAATCACGTAATTCAGAAAAACTTTTCTGACATTCTTCCGTCCATGGTAAAGGAGTCGAAACATCCTTGCACGTAAGAGCCACCAATGGTTTCGCTAGCAATGAAAAATTAGGAATCCACTGCCTGCAGTACGATGTGATACCTAGAAAGGCACGCACATCTCTTTGGGTTTGTGGCACAGCCATGCGCGCAATCGCTGCAATTCTCTCTGGGGTCAATCTCCTTCCCTCCTTTGACAATAAGTGACCTAGATAGGTTACTTCTTGACAACAATATTGGAGTTTAGAAGGTGACACCTTGTGATTTAACTCACAGAGATGTTGCAGCAACGACACTGTAGCAATTTTGCAAATGTCCTGAGTATCAGCAGCCACCAATAAGTCGTCGACGTATTGGATTAAAGCCGCACCAACCGGCAACCTAAACGCATCTAGTTGACCCTTCAAAGCTTGACTGTAAATCGATGGACTTTCACAGTAGCCCTGAGGAGCGCGTTTGAACCGGAAGCTACGTCCACCAAGAGAGAAACCGAAAAGGTCCCTGCTCTCTTCGGCAATCGGGATGCTGAAAAACGCATTTTTCAAATCAATCACCGAAAACCATGAAGCTGTAGCTGGAATCAGAGTCAGCAGCGCCGTAATGTCAGGCACAACAGGGAATTGAGGAACCACAATTTTATTCACCTCCCGTAAATCAATAACAAAACGATAAACAGGCGGTTTGGTAGGATCAGTACGTTTAAGAATGGGCAGTACAGGACTATTGCACACGTTTCCCCGAGTTTCTTCAATGACATCTTTCTCGATCAAATCATAGATGATCGCTAACAAAGCTCGTTCACCATCAAGGGAGATACGATATTGGGGAATACGTGGCAATCGCACATTCGATTTCAACTGAACAACATAAGGGGAGATATCAAGTAGGCCCACGTCATTTGGACCCGTCGCCCACAAAGGTGCAGGAAGAGAACTCAATTCCGGTGGAAGCTTATCGAGGGACAAGTACATGGGAGAGACTACCCTCTCTCCTAACGTAAGCTTTATACCCGCAGGAGAACAATACAAAGTCGCATACAAGCGTTTAAGCAAATCCAGACCCAAAAGATTTTCGCCACAACCAGTAGACAAAATCAATGGAGCTTCGAGCTCACGTGGCCCAATTTGAAGGGGCAAAGGGCGCGAAACTGGATTGCTAACGGGGGCGCCAGAGAATCCAACGGATACATTTGTTAAGCCAGACAAAGGTGCGCCAGGGAGTTTCGAATGCATGATAGAACTTTTCGCTGCACCAGTGTCCAACAGAAAAGGCTCAACGACGCCCGATGTAGCAACTGCGACGTAAGGCCCTCTCTGATCAACCGGAACTGATACCACTCCCTCTCCTTGTCTTTGGCTGTCCTAGTAATTACTATCGTCAGTTCCCTGATCGACGTAATAATCGTCTACATTGTACTGCGCAGATCGTCCTTGCGATGATCCACGTTGGTCGAAACAATTATTAGAATTTGACGAGTTATCAGAACAGTCGTTCTGAGCACCACGACCTCTACCACGTGATGCGTGCTATGCACCACCACGACCTCCTCTAGACGAATTACCACCACTACGGTCATTTAAAGCAGGACAATTGAATTTAATGTGTCCCTCCTGTCTACAATAAGCACATTGATTGTACCCCAACGAAGATCTCTGAAAAGATGAATCATTACGCGGCTGCGATCGATTCGATTGCGACTGCGATCTATTCTGCTGAGGCGCATTCTGATTAGAACGCGGCGGATATGCTTGTTGTAACAACACTTTAGTTTTCAGCTCTTTCGTCTTTTTATCGGCACGGTCATTTTCCTCTTTTTCTCTATTTTCGTAATATTGTGCCGTAGCCAATATCTGAGCTGAGGTAGAAACGGCCCATGAACTTTCTGAATTTTTCAATTTATGGCTCAAGTCGGGCAATAAGTTCGATACGAATTTATCCACAAACAACCTCTGTCCACCCTCAGTACCCATATCCTGCCCACTATGATCGACGAATGTTTCCTCGAACCTCGTAAAGAAGTCTGAAACACTCTCATCTTTCTTCTGCTTGCAGGCTGACAACTTGTCCCAATTTACCCTCATAGCTGGCATAAGCGTTTTCATTAATGTAATGATTCGCTGGGGAAGAAGTTCAATCAACTGATCGGGTTTAGTAGCAGCCACTTGTCCAGCGTCTGCCGCTGTAATGGCAGCCCAATCACCACCTAATTCATTCGCGTGATCTTGGTGACGAATCTTGGCCCATACCGGTTGCGGTACGACATTGCCAAACAACATGTCGATATCGGCCAGATTCATTATCGTAGCGTCTACGAGCTGCGATAATTCTTTGTAATACCCCGCAGGATTTTTGCGAGGATCAGGCAAAGTTTGTTTCACCTGAAGCACTTCCGATCGTTTCCAAGGGAGGTGTATCCACACTCTCTGGAAATGTGCTGGTATTGGAGCATTAGCATTAGTATTATCAGCGGGTACCCAAACTGGCGGAACTTCTCGCATAGGATATTGGCCAGACCCATCTCGTTGTTCAATGTCCTCAACGAACAATGCATGAGGAATAGGAGCGGGACGAAGAGATAGCAACCGTTCAATAGCACGTCGGACATTAGTGTCGACTATCAGTCCAGTTGCGAACTGAAGCCGGAGTTCAGACAGGGCGGTCAGCACCTCGTCAGGCGCATTGGCCGCTATCTGATCATGTAAGAACTTGCACATTTCATCAAACACATATCTCTGAGTAGGTATGTTGAATTGATCAAACGTTTCGAGGACAACACGAGGTGGATTTCTAACAGGGTTTATCATCCAACCCATCGCCATATTGTATAGCGCAACACGTTCTCTATTACCAGGAAGCTGGCTACGTCTCTGTGGACCATCAGAACCTGCAGACCCAAAAACAGGTCCGAGCGACTGAAAGAAGTTTGTCGCAAGGGGAGAATCACGATTACGAGTAGAGGGAGAAGAGTAAGACACAGGACTAACAAGAGAAGGAGTAGAGACGTTAGCAGCAACAGGGGTTAACAACACAGGAGCAGTAGCGTGAGCAGTAGCGGGAACAGGAGTATGTGGAAGCGGAGGAGCAGTAGGAATAGAAAGAGGCAAAGGAGCAGGAACAGTCGGAAGAGCAAGTGCAGGTTGAGGAACTGGTGGAACAGGTACGGCAGGGACCACAGGAGCTGCGGTACCCTGTACGTACGGAGGTGGCGACTTCATAAGATAGGACATTAAAGAATCCTCAACTGCCTCTTCCTTCTTATCCGACTCCGTAGACAAAACAGGATAGCATTTGTCTATGGACATACGCTGTAATCTCTCAAACACTTCCTTATCCTTATCCTCCTTATCACGCTGAAACTGCTCAGCTTTCTTCACTATAGTAGCAACAGTATCTCGCTGACTACGTTTATTTTGTCTGATCTCTTTCTGTCGGGCTTCTTTGCGCCAGAACCGAAAGGCATCAAACATGGCCGGCCTTGATTTACGTTCGAACAACTTTATTTCCAAATTATCTAAGATCGACGCTTCGAAGCTACCGTGAGGTGGCCAACGAAGATCGCCGTCTTTCTTTGTATATTTGATCCAATAATCGTTAAAAGCAATCGGGCCTAGCCCATGTTTGCTATATAAGTCATATGTAGGAGTTCCAACCGGAGGTATCGGACACGAGTCCTCCAGCAGGGAATCCGCACCACAAGGTCTAAAGCAACTGAACAAAGTACTGCGACCAGGCATCTTGCACACTAGCCGAGTTTCACAAACTTCAAGGGTTACGGGATTTCGGGATTTACCAAGTCCCAGCAAAGAACTAAACCCTCGGTCTTTGGCGGCTGCAGTCGTCAAACAAATACAACAACAACAAAGTACGCTAGCAAAGTGTCACCGACAAAAACACTCACACAGCGTGTACAACAAAGACACCCGCTAAAGTGTCTACAACAAAAACACTCGCTAAAGTGTTTACAACAAAGACACTCGCTAAAGTGTCTACAACCAAGAACTCTGGGAGCGACCCACAAATACTTAACTCAAAGATCAATGGCGTCCTCAGGAAGGCCCGTCAATCGTCTCGCTATACCAAGGTCTACGCCAGGCGCCAAAACAGGTCTACAGTCAGGGCAGCAGTCCGTCGTAGCCGTTAGGAGGCGGGAATCTTCGCGGGAAAAGTCTTCGGGCCACTTATTTCGACAACAGGATCGATGAAGCGGGGTGCACCTTCCCTCGGAGATTTCACACGAAGTTCCTCACGATCGTCAGGCTTGGACCGGTACCACTGATGCAGCCCCACGTTGGGCGCCAACTGAAGGACTGGGTTCTTTGGACCCAGCGGTGCCAGGGCACAACACCTGAAACCTTCGTGGGTAACCTGCTCCGGCGTACAAATCACAGAGACACGGGACACTTCCTTCGGCGTCAAAGAGTCAAGGTTTATTTACTGCAGGGAACACAGAAGTCACAAGAAGTACATCGAGTGTAGTTCGGGGAGACTGCTTCAAATTGTATTTGTGGATCGCTCCTTTTATACAGTTTCTACCCATAGGATAACATGATACACAATAGTTTACAACCTGGTTCCCACAAGTCGCTCTCAGAGGGGTCGCTTAGATCACTTTGAAACACGCAAGATCCGGAACATAAGTGCGGAAACATTTGGCGGTTCCCAACTGTAAAAACCCATCTTCCCACCATTAGCAAATTCCAATCAGCAGTAAAGTAGATCGAAATAGGAACGAAGACAGGTGCAGAGGAAGACGGAGACAGTGGGGAGATCGGAAAGGGTGTAAAAGGGGAGTGTCGAGAAGCACGAGATACAGGCATCAAAGGGACGTGCCTAATGAGATGCACAACTGAGACAATAAGCCCGTGCGGCAAGATGAGCCTCGAGCGGCGCCATCTGCCTTACAGTAGCATCCCCCTCGTCATAAAGACACTTTCAAAGAACATGTGTCTTCCGCAAATATCTTGGGAGTCCCAGGGTCGCGAAGCGGACAGCGTCCGTTCGCTGGCTACTTGAGGGCAAGAGACAAAATGGATGCCGTATCTAAGATGGAACCCGTGGGTACAGATGACAAACCCACATAACAAACGAACGGTTTAAGTTAGCACAGCGAAACTGCGCACACTTGCTAAACTCGTCATTTGCGGTTCATAGATACTAGACTCGACCATATTCGTGTGAGTCGAAAACACCACTTACAATTGTCACGGAACCTCAACATCCACCACCACCATATCCCCCAGATCCACCACCACCACATCTATAGGTGTGTGTGTATGTGTGTGTGTGAGTGGCTGTGTGTGTGTGTAGGTGCAAATGCAATGTTCTTGGATTTTCATCACAATAAAATACACTGAACATAATCTTCACAAAAGTTATTACAAACGTTTAAGGTATTGCCATTATAAATTACAATAACTTTTATTTAAGTATTAATTATTTACAAAATTAAAAGCCATTGGTATTTGGAATATCAATACATCTAAGTCACATAAATACAACGCACATTGCATTACAAATGCTATAGGTGTTACATTTGTGAAGTTAAAACTATTGACATTGTAACTGACAAAGCTATTAATTTTGCTATTTTCAAAACCAACACATAAATAAAAAAAGTGTCATTTACAATACCAATCGCTCAAACTTTCCTAATGCGAGACCTATTGCATTTCCAATGCTTGTTTATTTTACTAATCTAGAGTCCTTTGTTAGTGTCATTATAGCAGCCTCTCCTGTGGGGTAGTCCTTTTTCCCTGTTGGTTATTCTCTTCGGGTCCCGATCACGTGGGACGCCGATTTGCGGTTTTATTGAAACCACGCTAGTTAACTCTACACCCAGTGCCTTTTTGTCGATTTCATGCGAACAAGACGAAATACGCCCTTGAAAGTTTTTGGACGTCTAAAAGGAAGATTTTACTGTCTCCGCTTTGGATGGTGGCTGAATGAGTGAGGCAGGGAGTGAGTTGATTAGGGATTAGTTGCATATTGAAACCCTCGTTACCCTTTTGTTTTAGATTACTCAGCAGTGGAGTGGAGCACCTCCATTTACTAAAAACCTTCGGATGTGCACACCACCATATATACTTGAGGTAAGATCATGGAATATAGAATCCCCTGACCTCGTGAGTTTATTGTCCAGTGAGGATAAGTAAGTGTTTGAAATGTATTTTATATTACAGCAATAAGCCCTAATTTTGGTTGTGGTGTAGTTTGGCCTGGAGTTTGAGGCACATGGAATTGTTACAGTGAAGTGAGTGTTGTTCCCATTTTGAATTTGGGACTTTATCTTGTATTATTTTGCATTTTTCACTCATGACATCGGTGGAGGTGCGTCGGTGATTATGTTTTGGTAAAGGCTTTGAGTACTTCGTAAGTGGCACTCTGCACTTAGGACTTGTTACAGACTGAGCATGTTATGATCCTTGTTATATATATTTTTATTTTTATAATTTTTTCTGATTCCTGAGTCACTTGGGTATTTTCACAGAATGAACTTAAGACTCAATCCTAAACTTACTACCATTTTGGTATTCACAGAATGCACTTACTACTTTTGGCATTCACAGAAGTTAGGATTCTGTCTTAAGTTTGTCTTAAGACAAACTTAAGACAGACTTAAGACAGGCTTACGTTAGGATTTTGTCTTAAGTCTGTCTTAAGTCTGTCTTAAGTCTGTCTTAAGACAAACTTAAGACAAAATCCTAACTTCTGTGAATACCAAAAGTAGTAAGTTCATTCTGTGAATGCCAAAAGTAATAAGTGCATTCTGTGAATACCAAAATAGTAGTAAGTTTAGGATTGATTCTTAAGTTCATTCCGTGAATCGGGCCCATAATTTTTGTGGTGGCACGTTGGGTCTCCGGGAGCCAGCACAGGGATTGAGATAGCATTCGTTGTGAAAAGATACAATATGTGTTCTCTTTATACATTATATAGGTCGTTTCCCTCACCCTTGTCCTCAATGTTTGTACGGGCCAAAACGCGTCCGCGTCGACAGATGATAAGAGGATTCTGATGGAGAATTTTTTTATTTAGTTTGTAAATATATTGTACACAATTGTTTAGAACCAATTGTGTGGCTAAGACTACCTCTAAGTCTATTCCCTGTATGGAATAGGGAAACTTTTTTGACGAATCGGGTGTAAGGAACTTACGTTTTGTTGTGTTACTTTGTGATCTGTATATATTTGTTGTATGTGTATATAATATATGTATATAGTTTGTTGAGAAGAAAAGAAAAAAGTCTGAGAATTTTTGATGAAATGAATAAGATTATGATGATTAAATTTGGTAATCATGTGTTCCTGGTATGTGATTATTTTTCGTGTTAAAATTGAATGTAATGAATGATAAGGACTTTGTTCTGATAATAGAGGAATATATAGTCCCCTAATAACTAGTGATATTTATATATTCTTTCCTCCTTGCCACTTTCGACTGTCCTGTTGTATTGCTTCTTTCCCAGGCATAGGAAGGTAATTTGGGTAAGCCCCTTTCTTTTTGGTAAATGCTTTCTAGGTTGGCAGGAGATCACGTCACACAGGTGGGTCCAGCAGATACTTTGCAGGGAGTATTATCTCTAATACCTCCCTTTCCCTGCACACCTTCCACCCACCCCCAACCCTCCCAATGACTGACGTAGGACCATCTCTCCATTTTTTGAAGGAAGTCCAAGCCCTTTTGGGCAAAGTGGCTCTGAATGGGGTGCCGGTACTAGAAGTAAGACGTGGTTACTGTTCCTGCTACTTCCTGGTGCCAAAGAAGGACAGAGACCTCCAGCCTATATTAGATCTGCACACTCTGAAGGCCTTCTTTCGAAAGCAGAAATTCAAAATGCTCACCAACCTAGCCCAGGTCTTGTCTGCTTTCAACCCTGGACACTTGATGGTGGCATTGGACCTCTAGGGCGCCTATTTTCATATTCCCATCCTGCCAACCCATCAACGCTACCTGTGGTTCTCAGCAGGACAGGAGTATTCCCATTTCGCTGTGCTCCCCTTTGGTCTCACCAGTGCCCCTCAGATGTTCATGGAAGTGGTGGCGGTGGTGGCAGCTCATCTTCAGAGATCTGGGGTACTTGTTTTACCTTACCTTGACGACTGACTGTTAAAGGTGGGCTTGTCCCGGGCAATCATCAGCCACCTCTAGACTACAGTGAACCTCTTGTCCTATTTGGGGTTAACTATCAACATGCTAATGTCACACCTGGCTCCTTCTCAGACTCTCCCTTTTATTAGAACCATTCTGGACACAGTTCAGTTTCGTACCTTTACCATGGGAAAGAGAGTCCAGGACATTCAGGGTATGAGCCCGCTCTTTCAGCCTATGACCTAAAATTGAGTGAGGCCAACTCTGAGACTTCCGGGATTGATGGCCTCCTGCACCCTGCTGGTTGAACACAGTAGGTTGTATTTGCAGGCTCTACAGTTGGATCTGAAACTGGGCCAAACATCAAAGAGAAAGTCTCTGACCACCATCCGATTTTGGAGGAGACTGCAAAAGATCTGCAGTGGGGGTTACTGAACTGCAATTGGGTCAACTGCTGATGTCTCTCCCTTCGCCATCCAGTATTAATAGCAGTGATCGATACATCGCGTCTGAGATTAAGCTGCCATCTGGGACGGTTGATCAAAGGTCTCTGGACTCCGGCAGAGTCCTGGCTCCACATCAAACTTCTTGAGCTGAGTGCCATATGCTTGACTCTGAAAGCCTTTCTGCCATTCATCAAAGGGAGGCTAGTGCAGGTGCTCATGGACAACACCCCTGCCATGTGGTCCTGCAGCAAACAGGGAGGGTGGGGTCACGGATGCTGTTCAAGGAGTGCTTGCATTTCTGAAAATGGCTGAACCACCAAGGAATTTTCCTGGTGGTGAACCACCTGGAAACATGATTGACCTGCTGTTACGGCAACAGGGCAGGGGTCGTTCTGCACCCAGACTTTCGCAATCTCCACATTCATGCTTGGAGATTTATCAGTGACAACTGAACACCTTCGACTTTCCTCCGGAGGTGGTGATGTCATCTTCGCAGCCAGGCATCCCTCAACAAACACTCCATGCACCTGTCATTGGGACCGATTTGTGGTTTGGTGTCGCATGTGCCAGAGTTACCCCGGCACAGCAAGGGAGTGAGCTTTAGGCTGTTTGTGTTAATCCACCTTTCTGTGCTGCCCTATGCCAAAATGCTATAAATTAGACCCATACTGTCTTTGCGCTGCATGAGGAAACTCATTTATCTGCTATGGAATCTCTGAAATTGAAACAAGATCCGGTGGGTTCAGTTCATTACAGTTGCCGCAAAGTAAACTGACAAGGAGCACCGTTGCAGGCTCACAATTGCTTCAAGGGTTGTGATGTTGCCTTTCTTATTAATTGCTCTGTGCCTCATACCTGGACTTATGTAGAGGGATGATACATGTTGGCCAAACTGAAAATGATGACGACTACTGTTGGCTTGATTATATGTTCCCAGTCTAGACAGGCGGGCCTTCTTTGGATTGTTGTCTAGGCTATTTCTGGAATTTGGACACACTATAACTATTGTATGTGGGGACTGGAAAATCGCACTGGACCCATTATTTGATATGACTGGTCTGAGTGATAGAATCAATTCTGATAACAGAACGGTTCTTCATGACTTAATGATCGACCATAACCTGGCGGATATTTGGCATTTGACGCACCAGCTGACCATGACTACTCTAACTTATCATGTTACCACGGATCACTATTCTGGATTGATTATAGTATGTTATAGGATTCTGTACTTCTGGATATGCACAGTTGCCACATCCTTGAAGGAGGCCTGCTCCAATCTACCTCTCATTAGAACCTAGGAATGTTGAGCTCTCCATCGAAGACAATGGAGTGCTTCGGGCTTCAAATGGCTAGTAGATGTTCAGAGCAGCAACATTTAAATGTTTTTGCTGTGAACAAAGACCACACGGAGCCTGAGGGAATTTCAACCTCTTCAGGCTGTGAGGCCTTTGTTTTACACATTAGAACATTCCACAGCTTCAGGGTGGAATGTTTTAATAGCCTTAGAGCCCTCTGTAGCAGGCTCTACTAGCCATTAATGGCCAGCTCCATTGTTACAAGTTGAAGCAGGCCTATAAAGAAGGATGAAGGCAACGAGACTTAGGCACCAGATAAAAAAAACACTAATAGAAAACACATACAGGCATATACACAAGTTAATGGCAGTTTGGGCACCTCTACACAGAGTGTCTGGAAACAAGGTAGGCCACGTGGAGGGGCTAGTTAATGTGATATTGAGCACTGTAATTGTAACGCCGCAAAATTACGGCCTCAGATAGTGCGAGATATCAGAGACCTGACATAATTTTACAACATGACACAGATCCCTTTTCTGCGATGGAGACCAGAGTTTGCTAAAAGGGCCTCAGCACCTTATACTCACCTTAGTAAAGTTAAAACTATGACATATGAGAGGAGAGACAAAGGTGGGAGCCACCTGGTGGCACAACTGAAGCACAAGGAATCACATAGTATGATCCCAGTGAATAGAAACACGGACGGCACAGTTGAGATTCACCCATTAGCTGTTACTGAATGTTTTTAATGAATAGAAAAAATCCAATCATGATTCAGACCTGCATAATACTACTGCATTGGAAGGAGAATTCCCACACCTGCTAATCATTCCCTCCATATCTGCATAGTCTAAAACTCTGCTTGAGGGGAAAATAACTGTAGAAGAAATTGTGGAAGCGATATCTGCCACACCTTATTGCCATTCTCCAGTAAAGAAAGGGATGCCTGGAGACTTTTATAAGATCACTAAACAATTACTAGTCCCATTCTTACATAAGGTTCATAAAGAGACTGGCCTTTAGAGCCCATATTGAATGAGGCAAGAATATGACATCTTCCAAAGTCAGGGAAGGGTCATCTTGAGCGCCCAAACTATCCTGCATCTCTCTTAACAACTTAGATGTGAAAGTTTACACAAACGCTTTGGCTACACGATTGAGAAAAGATATTCCTACCCTGATACATGAGTCGCAAGTTGGGTTTGTACCAGGGCCATCGTACAGGAATCATATATGCACTCTAGGCTCACCAATATGAAACGTTAGCCCTCTCTCTGGATGTGGAGAAGCATTTGATAGGATGGACTGGGAATATCTTTTCCACACACTTGAGAGGTCTGGCTTGGGCCTAAAAGTATGATGGTTATATGGGAATCCAACAGCACAGGTTGATTGCTGGGAACGCTTATTGCACCTTCAAACCTGACCAGGTTGCCCCCTGGCACATTACCATTTCTACTATCCTGGTGACCCTATCCATGGCAAAAAGCTCTTCACCAGATATATCTGGCACAGACTTCCCAAGTGGCCACATAAAGATGTTTCTTTACGCTTACGACATACTGCTTAGAATCACAAACCTAACGATTTCCATCTTTGTGTATAGGTCTCATTGGTTCCTTTTCCTGATATCTGGGTGCAAAATTAAATGGAAAAAAGCTGGATCTGGTGGCTCAGTGGACTAATGCATCCACTGCAGGGACCCGTGTTCAACCTCATGGTCACAGGTTCAAATTCTGCTGGGTCCACTTAGCCTCTCATCCTTTCTGAGGTCAATAAAATGAGTACATTGAGTTGGGTAACAATAAATATCTGTTATTCAGTGCCAAGATGCCCCTTTGGGGGTAAACGGGTGCTTTACAAATACACATGTTATGTTAAGTGTGATGTACTGTCCTTATCCAGAAGTACGACGAGAGACTGCACACAGGACTACCCTGCAAGATTAATCCTCAGAAGTCTCAAATGCATCAGTGTAAACAGGATTGGCCAAAATGGTAGGAGACAATCTCAAAACTTTACTATTGCAGGACAATGATTTTACCCATTGGATCCAGTTGGTTCTATATTTATGGGGGCAAATTCAATTAAAGCAATTGTGGCACCATGCTATAGTTATAGTAGTGGATTGCTCCCACTTGCACGCAAAAAGGATGCGCTAAACAGAATCAACTCTGTCATAAAAAGATTTTAATGGGGTGAAGCCAGGCCTCGATTAAAATTTAGCTATGTATTGGAACATACCACTTTGGGTGGATTACGCCATCCCAATATGACACAATACTACTACGGTCATCATTCCTCTAAATTTAGCCTTCTTCCTGCGACAGCAACATACAAGCCTGCAAATGCCAGCCATCATAGGGGGCACTCTTCTCCAGTGCACAGATGGAATTTTACCAGTATACAAACCCTATGTCCAGCCTATGTATGGAAATAACTACTTAACATAAATCCAACGGTACAATCTGAAGCCTGTATCCTCCCCTCCACCCCTGTCCCCCCGCCCCGCCACCCCAGGGGACTAAGAGGATACAAACTAACAAAAGGCCAGTATTGGGCGGGGAGTGGGAACTCTGGGACAAAAGACCTATAGATCAACTCTTCACTCCAGAAGGGTAAGGGTACAAAATGTTTCAGAATATCTGCGGTGAATTTGACCTTGCCGAAGGAAAATACTGGCAACACAGGCAGCTAAGCAGCTACTTAAGTTGTCAGTTAAAACTATCACACTCAGCACTTTCTACCTCCTGCTTTTAAAGTACTTATGAATATTAGGGTAATGTACTGGGTTGGTATTAGGACCTACCCAATATTCCACTTGTTTACACTGGCAGAACATTCTCCACAAAGATTACTCTGAGTTTGACTGGTTGAAGCGGATGGAACACAAGACAAGGTACTACAGGAAATCATAAAAGAGTTTTTTAAACTTCAACATTCTCCATCAATTGCACTAGTCCTCACAAAGTTTGCACCACACTGATCTATGCACATTTAATGGAAATGTTGAATGCTAAAACTGTATTTGTGAGAAATATGGTTAGAGCTCTGACAGGTATACTATACGCACATTACTCCATCCATTCACTTAGCATTCTTGCATGATGTTACTGATGTTCCTCTCACACTCGCAGATGGAGGGAAACCCCTTTGACAGCTGCCAAAATATGTATCTTCAGGCATTGTAGGCAAGATATTGTGCCTATAATGGACTAATGGTTCACTGAACTGGCCATGATAGCGCATAATGAACATCTCATCAATAGAGTGAATGGTAGAATGTCCGAAATCTATGCTAGTTTATCTTACCGGCGAAATAAAGTTGTGTGATGATGATGAAGATGTTCGAATTCGAGCAGACTTAGGAACCTTTCATTAGGAGTTTAAATTAAAATGAAAGATAATATTATATCGACCCATCCCCTCCCTACAACTTTATAATGGAGCACACGAATGAGAAGTGCCCAACGTGAAATAAACCTGTCTAGCTCGAAAAACAATTTGTGCTAGTTTTTGTTATAGCAGAATTGTCCCAATGTTAATTCATTTTAATATAAGCAAATGCCATCAGTTATCTGAAGGATGGGACCACTGAATTGTGCCATTTCTATATCAGTATTATTTGTTCTCACGATCAGCTCTATGTTTATCCATTCATACTGACTGGCTATGCTCGTAGTCCTGAGAAGACAGACCCACAAAAAAAATCTAGCCTATCACAGATGTCAGACAGAGGCACTGTCACCTTCACTTTACTTTAGACCAGTGTTTCTTAACCTGTGGTCCGGGGACCCCTGGGGGCAGCTGAAGCCTACTCAGGGTGTCTGCGGCTGCTTAGAAAAATTAACAATATTAACAGGTTAATAAAGTGTATGAAAATAAAAATCCAAAATGTAATTTTAAAACATTTTGTAAATTTGAAGAAATTTCAAATTAATTTGAAAATGGAGGCTAAAAGTTAAGTTGGTATCCTCAAATTGATTTTTGGGGAGAGTGCAAGTGTATCAAACAGAATTTAGGGGCTGATTTTCCTGACAGTGAGACCACCACGAATAGCCCGTCGGTGGTGGTCCCGCCGCACCATCGAAACCCTCTTATTTGCTAGCCATATTTCAATTACGAGCGGATGACGGATGATTGGCGGTCGGTCTCACATCCAATGGGCTCCTTGAGCCCACCCGGGCGGCAGGAGGAGTTGTATTCCCTACCATGGGGGTTGTGCCTGGCGCTTTCCATGGCTTAACCTGACATGAAAAGGCAGGCAGAAACCATTTTGGGGGCCCGTAGCTCGCCCCCTTACACTATACACCATAGCATCCGATATGAGCATCCGATATGGGCACTTTGTGGCACCCATGGTGCCCTCCTACATATCCCTGCACCATGTGGCAGTCAGCCCCATGGTGCCTGCCACATAGTGCAGAGATATGTCAGGTGTCCCTATTTATAATTGCGGCGCTGCCACATAGTGCAGAGATATGTCAGGTGTCCCTATTTATAATTGCGGCGGGTGCTGCAGCCAGTTTATTTTCATTTCCTTGATTGGTTTCCAAATTATTCCACAAAGAAGCTTGATAATACAAGTAATGGCAGCCTGGTTGGGGAGTGCAGGCGGGGGCGGGGAGGGAAGCCTGTGGGAGTCACACGGACAACTTGTATTATATTAAAATAATAGCACGCAAGTAATGGCAGCCTGGTTGGGGAGTGCAGGCAGGGGCGGGGAGGGAAGCCTGAAAAAAATGACAAATGGTAGGATTCCATCGTTTGATAGTTTCGAAGCACAGCACCAGAACAAGCAGCAATATCGAGAGGTGAAGTGTTAAGGGGTAGGGAGAGACGGCACAGGCTGGGTAGGCTGCGATGGGCTGGTGGGAGGAGAAATGCGAGTGAGTCACGGCCTGGCGGCCGTGTAAAGTAAAGTGAATAATTAGGGGAGGAGAAATGCCAGAGGCTGGCCGAGCGCACGCTGGGGGAGCCTTTGAAGTCATGCGAGGCTTAGACAACAAGGCAGGAGGCAGGCAGAAGGCTTGGGGATGTGCTCTTGCATGAGCAATACAAAATAGTAATACACCAAAAAGTAGCTGAACAAAACAAAATGCCCATGACAGAACACACAATGAGTACACTAACAACATAAAATATAACAATGGAGTGGAGTGAGATCTCTGTGTGGAATTCAGGGAAGCCCCCACTTGAGATTGTAACACAGCCCTGTGCGGTTTCCATGTTTGCAGTACATTTCCTGCAATGAAGGACTCTGTATAAACGCTGCGTGTTTGGCTGCTGCTCTCTAGCCACGCCCATGTCCCGCCAGCCTCTAAGGTGCCGACCATAACAATGGAGTGGAGTGAGATCTCTGCGTGGAATTCGGGGAAGCCCCCACTTGAGATTGTAACACAGCCCTGTGCGGTTTCCATGTTTGCAGTACATTTCCAGCAATAAAGGACACAGTATAAATGCTGCATGTTTGGCTGCTGCTCTTTAGCCACGCCCATGTCCCGCCAGCTTCTAAGGTGCCGACCGGGAGAGGATATGGCGCACGGGCCTGAGCTTCCGGCTTTGGAATTGGGAAGCTGCGTTTGGAAACTCCATTGAACGTCCTGTGATTCTACGCAAGTCACTTGCTCTCCCCGTGCCTACAAAAATGAACGTGTCCTTGTGTGATGTAACTGTTGCTCTATAAAGCGCTCTAATGCCTTTGGGTCGGGTTTGGGCTATGAACGTGTCCTTGTGTGATGTAACTGTTGCTCTGTAAAGCGCTCCAATGCCTTTGGGTAGGGTTCGGGCTATGAGTGGAAGAGGGGAAGTGAGTAAACCTGTAAGCCTGTGGGAGGGAAGCCTGTGGGAGGCTGATGCCTTTGATGTGAGACCAAGAGGGAGTAGAAATGCGAGTCACGGCCTGCGGCCGTGAAAAGTGAAGTGAATAATTAGGGGAGGAGAACTGGCAGAGGCCGGCCGAGCGCACGCTGGGGACGCCTGTGGGAGGGAGGCTGATGCCTTTCATGTGGGGAAATGCGCGTGCTTGTGGTCACGTGATTCACGTGAACTGTTGGAAATCCGCTTTTGGGGAGCCTTGGGTTTATATCTTGGTTTGATGGCATTAGACTCGCATATTCATTCCTGCGGAATGGAATAGGCGAGACCTAAAAAATCAGACGCCTATCAGTTCCTTTAAAACTGTAAAATTGCAGCTGATGACGGTTATGAAGCCTCCATTACATTAGGAAGCTGCATAACTATAGAGAGGAAAACCCTGGAGCAGATGACTTTGATAAAGCAGACTCTTTCTGATACCTCCCTGCTACACCCTCTCTACCCTGGTTAAATCACTAATAAAAACAGTGGCGTAACAAAACGTAATGGCACTCCTGCACGTCCATGGACTCAACCAGTAGGCCTCAGGCTAAGGTACTGTGCCGAGGGGGCCCCTTGGGCCCGGGCCACCCGTACCGCAGGGGCTTGCGGGGGCCTGTTACGCCACTGAATACAAACCAATAATACAATGAGTACAGTTGCAGTGATAAATGCTAAAATCTGGCAATCCAATCCCTCCACCACTACCTGAGAAACCACACATGACATGTGAATGAATACTAGGCATTCCCACATGATTATACGCTGTTGTCATAATATCATTTTAATTCAGGGTAGGAATATCAAAAAAGCACTGACAAAGCCAATTGGTCTGCATCATCTGTCAGCCTTTTGGCAATTCTTGTTATCCAGTATTATGGGTATCTTTCATAGATTCACATGCCTGAATCATTCCCCGTCGTTGGGGTGGGAGTCCCCGGTACATAACAATAGTAATGTCATATAAACATATACATACTAATAGGCCAGAGGCCTCACATTAGTAACCTATCTAAGTCCTTTTGTAAAAAGGACCAAACTTTGGCCAGGAGCCAATCAGCTACTACCCCCCTCTAGAACCTTCCTGGAAAGAGCCTTAGTCCCTCAGATTTTCTACCGCACGTCGTGCTAAGGGAGTCTCCACTGAGCTCTCCTCAGCTTTCTGGTATTTCTGGATTTATTCCATATTTTTCTCACAGAACTTATTCTTGTGGAGGAGTACTTCAGTCCACCATGTCTGACACTCCTAAAAAAGGGCTCTTTAGACCCTGTGCTTCATGCTGCAAGTTGAGACTACATGTGGATGACAGACATGAAGACTGCCTCTACTGTCTCTATCCTGACCACTCTGCGAAGGATTGCAAAGTCTGCCGCACTTTCTCTGCCAAGACCCTGAAGGACAGAGGGCTGTCTGCTTTTATGGCTCAAGAGACTTAAAGAGTAGGATCAGACAGTCTCTTCAGGTGAGAGCGAGTGTTCCTTTAGGAGCTCACACTCCTCCTCCAAAAGGCCCAGACTGTTATCTCCAGACCGGTCTGCAAAGCCACCTCAAAAGAAGACGCCCAAGTCTTTAGAGGTTCGTCCACAGGCCATGGCAGGGAAGAGTTCTCTTCAGGATGCCACCTTCAAGAAGCCTTTGCTGGTAACTTCGGCCATGTCTGTGACGACGTCGACAGCAACTATATCTACGTCAACGGCATTGTCCTTCTCCGCCATGACGACTACCACGGCATCGTCGTCGACGGGTAGGTCTATTATATCTGTCATTGCTATTAAAAAATTGTCGACGACGCCGCTGTCGACGACCTCTAACACGTCGACAAAAGCAAAGTCATCGTCGTCGACGAGAGTCACATCAGCGTCGACGACATCCTCATCTAAGGCACCGTCGACGGCTCCATCGTCGACTAAGCCATCGACGTCGACACCAGCATCGACGAAGTCATCGACGTCGGCACCAGCGTCGACGAAGCCATCGACGTCGACACCAGCGTCGACGAAGCCGACGTCAACGCGATCGTCGACAAAGCCATCGATGACAGGTCCAGCGTCGACACTGACGTTGACGAAGAAACAACGGTCTACGCTGCCGTCGACAGCATCATCGTCGATGAAGACAACAGAGACATCTGCTATGGCCGTAGACGCTCCACCGTCGATGACCACCCCGTTGACGGGCTTGTCGACGACAGAGTCTCCTACGCTGAAGTACTCTTACACACACTACAGACTGACAATGAGTACTTTAACGCCGGAATTGACGTCGCCTAGCAGAGTCCAGCCACTGCCACCGGCCCATCTGCTGGACACGGAGGATTCTGATGACGGTTCAATGTTCCAAACTGTGACAAGTCCATCAGAACTCCACGTTAAGGTCCATGAAAGTTCAGACTGCGAAGACCTGGGTCAGGATGAAGGGCGATATCAGGAGAAATGTCAAATTACTCTGCCTCCTTCTTCACAACCTATGGTGTGCCTCCCAGCATCAATAGTGACCGACCTGCAATTTCTCATAGCGGACTACAAGCAATAGTTTCCGCCCACTCCGCCTCTTCCAGTAAAGCAACCTACACCTGTGATACCTCGCCCTACACCACCTCCACTGGTCATTTGTCAAGTTCCTGTCACTTTACCACTTCTACCTTCTTCTGATGAAGAAGAGGAAGTAGTAGAAGAAGAGGAGGGACAGCAAGAGGAAGGAGAAATACAGGACGATGAATGGAATAATTATGTCATTCAGGATCCGGCATCCCCTGACCTGGCACAGGCGGATTCACCCCTAGAGGATATCGGGGGTTTCATAATATTGTGGAAAGGGCTGCGGCAAGATTTAAAATCCAAATGACCACTCAAACCCAGGATTGCTTCCTGTATGACTTTAAAGAGCCATTCAAGAAGGCTGTGCGATCCATCCCTATTATTGAATCAGGGGGTGAAGATAATGAATAACCCCTCATCTCTGCTTCCAGTTCCGCCCAGGCTCGACAAGAAATATAAGGCCCCAGACATGGCTCCGGCATGCCTTATAGGCCAAACGAAACCGGACTCTGTTATTACGCAGGCTGCACAGCGTAAATCTAGTAATTCGTCAGCCGCACTGACTGCGCCACCAGATAAGGAAGGCCGTAAACTTGATAATATTGGTAAAAGGTTTTCGTCCATGTCGGCCCTTTCTATCCGGGCGGCAAACTCACTGGCCCTCTTAGGACGATACAATCGCCAGATGTGGGCGGATATTGCCCCATATTTAGGAGCAATACCAGGAGAACAAAAAGAAGAAGCAAAGAAGATACTCCTTGAGGGCGAGCGATCCGCCTCGGAAATGATAGATGTGGCGATGGATATCGCCTTTACAGGATTTAGACAGATGGCAGTGGCAGCAGTCCTAAGGCGCCAGGGGTGGCTTAAAGCCACATCGTTCCGGCCTGAGGTACAGACCTCGGTACAGACCACGGTACTGAACATGCCGTTCGATGGAGTACTGCTCTTTGGGGAGCATATAGATGAGATGCTGCAGGGTATCAAAAAGGATACAGAGACCGCGAAAGCCCTGGGTACCCTTCAGTATAAAAATACTTCCTTTCGGTGCTCCAGAGGAAGAGGACAACAGACAAGAGTTGGCTATCAGGGATACAAAACCTCCTATGGCTCATCACAGCAATACAAGCCGCAATACCAGCAGAGATAGCAACAAGGCCACTCATCGTACAATAAGTCATCCTTTCGAGGACGAGGAGGAAAAAAGGACACAGCCAGAAGGCAATGACCTCTTTCTCCCACAGGCCTCCACTTTTTCTCCGCATTACGCAGTTGGAGGGAAAATATCGAACTTCCTCTACAATTGGCAAAAAATCACAACCGATCGTTGGGTTCTCCAGCTGGTTTGGTACGGACATACTTTGGAGTTCGTGGAGACTCCTCCTCCGAACTCCCCACGTCCTATGCAGTACAAGAATCTGCATCTCCTTCAAAAAGAACTCTCACTAATGCTCCAGAAAAGAGCCATAGAAAGAGTTCCCCGAGGTCAGAGGGGGAAAGGATTCTACTCCCGATTCTTCCTAATACGAAAAAAGGAGAAAAAATGGAGACCTATATTGGACCTAAGAAGCCTCAACAGATACCTCAAGAAACAATCGTTCCGTATGGTATCCATTCAAGAGGTGTTACAGCTACTCAATTCCAAAGATTTCATGGTGTCCTTAGACCTCCAGGACGCCTACCTTCACATACTGATCCACAAGAGTCAACAACAATTCCTGAGATTTGTGGCGGTGGGAAGGCACTACCAATTCAGAGTGTTGCCATTTGGCCTGAAGTCGGCACCACACATTTTTACAAAATGCCTGTCTCCTGTGGCAGCGTACCTTCGCCAACTTCATCACCAGGTTTTCCCCTACTTGGACGACTGGCTCGTCGAGGCTCCTACTCTGGTAGGCGTAACCAGATCTTCCAACGCCTGTCTTCAACTCTTCGAGAGCCTAGGACTTACGCTCAACCAGGAAAAGTCTGTCCTTCAACCAGTCTCACCTTCCTGGGAGCAACTCTGGACACACGCCAGGGAAAGGCCTTCCCTTCACAGGAGCGTCAAATCAAACTAAGATCTCTGGCAAGCCGAGTTCGGACCAAAAAGACCATCAAGGTGCGACTCTTCAAATCATTGTTGGGGATGATGTCCTCCAATATCCTACTAATTTCACACTGCCGCCTCCATATGCGCCCATTACAGGAAGCGTTGTCATCTCAGTGGATCCAGTGCTCGGGGTCCTTCGACGATCTGATCAAGATCACGCCAGTCATGATGCAGGCCCTGCACTGGTGGCTTCCATCAAAAAATCTGAACCAGGGCCTTCCATTCCTGCTTCCAATCTCACCTCACGTAATAACAACGGATGCCTCGTTGGAAGGATGGGGTGCGTTCCTGCAGGAGCTCCGGATCAACGGCCAATGGTCACTGGCAGAATAGCAGCTGCACATCAACCTGCTCGAGTTGAGGGCAGTATACCTGGCACTTGGAGCATTCCTGCCTCGGATCAGGAACTCCCCAGTGCTTGTGAGAACCGACAACACCACCACAATGCACTATTTGATCAAACAAGGGGGTACTCGATCGATGACGTTTTCTCAAGAATCTCAACGAATTTGGAAATGGCTACTCCAACACAACATTTCTCTTTGAGCCGAGTATGTCCCTGGGGCAGACAATACCCTGGCGGACTCTCTAAGCAGACAACACTCCATTTGCCACGAGTGGAAGCTTGACCAACATGCTCTCATCGCAGTGTTCTCCCACTGGGGCACACCTCACCTGGACCTGTTTGCGACGGAAACCAACGCAAAATGCCAACATTATGCAAGCTGGCTTCCCCAGACAGGATCTCTCTGGGATGCATTTTCGATCGCATGGTGCAACGTCTTTGCTTACGCATTTCCTCCATTTCCCCTGATTCCCAGGGTTCTCCGGAAACTGAAAACAGAGCATTGCACCCTGATCCTGGTAGCCCCAGCGTGGCCGTGCCAACACTGGTTTACAGAACTCCACCTTCTATCGCTGGAGCCGCCGATTCCATTCAGGCCATACCCGAATCTCCTCACTATGAACCAGGGGCAAGTCCAGCATCCAGATCCGGCATCTCTCAGATTATCGGCTTGGCTCCTGAGTTCAGAGAGTTCCAGGACTTAGATATTCCTCAAGAGTGCAGAGCAGTCTTGGCCTGGGCCCGGGCTGACAGTACCAACAAGACGTATTCCCTTAAGTGGAAGAGGTTCTGTATGTGGTGTAAAGCTAACAAACTGCATCCATTTTCGTCATCTCCGGCACAAATGCTGCCTTACTTACTTCACCTGGCTAACTCGGGATTGGCCCACGCCTCAATAAAGGTCCACCTGGCGGCCATCTCTCGATTTAGGCGCTGTTCGTCTGGAACGTCACTATGGTCCAATAGATTGGTCAAGCAATTTCTGAAGGGGTTATTCAGAACATTCCATCCAATGAGATCGTTACCACCTACGTGGCAACTCAACATTGTCTTGGCTCAGTTGATGAAACACCCCTTTGAGCCAATTCATAAAGCAGATATCAAATACTTGTCATGGAAAATGGCTCTCTTATTGGCTCTCACGTCAGCAAGGAGAGTAAGTGAGCTTCAGGCTTTATCTATTCAGGACCCTTTCCTTCAGTTCAAACAGGACAGAGTCATCTTAAGGACCAATCCTAAGTTCATACCAAAGGTTCTGTCTACTTTTCATCTCAATGAACCTATTGTTCTAAAATCTTTCTTTCCGAATCCATCCACGGCAGCGGAGAGATCTCTCCACTCCTTAGACCTGAAGAGATGTCTGAAGTTCTACATCCATAGGACGGAACAGTTTCGAAAATCCAGCCAATTATTCATTGCCTTTAGCAGGCCCAGGAAAGGTCATCCGTTGACAAAGAAGAGTATTTCAAGATGGATCTCTGCGGCCATCGCCTTCTGCCACCAACAAGCGGGACATCCTCTGCCTTCCAAAGTTCGGGCTCATTCCACAAGAGCAGTCTCCACTTCAATGGCGCTCTTTGCTGGGGTGCCCATTGTCGACATTTGTAGAGCGGCGACATGGAAGACACCACATACGTTCACCAGGCACTACTGGTTGGACTCAGAACTTATGAAGGATGCAGCAGTGGGACAAGCGGTGCTCCGTCATCTATTTCATTAGAGGTGAGCCTTCTTCGTCTCATCCCACCTTCCTATTGCCTTCCTGCACACTTCTTCCTCCTGATAATGTTTCCAGGTTCATAGTATTGCACTAATGATAAGGTATTATTAAGTGTCTTACATAGTATATTATACGAAATGTGCTGACTATTGCTTGCTACTCTGATTCAGGCATGTGAATCTATGAAAGATACCCATAATACTGGATAAGAAATGTGTTACTTACCTGCAACTGCAGTTACCCAGTATTGGTATCTTTCATAGATTCACATGCAACCCACCCGCCTCCCCTGGAAGGGCTCACCTTGGTTCTCTCAGTAGGTACTACTTAGCACTGTGCTTACGAAAATATGAGGGACTAGAGTTCCTTCCAGGAAGGTTCTAGAGGGTGGTAGTAGCTGATTGGCTCCTGGCCAAAGTTTGGTCCTTTTTACAAAAGGACTTAGATAAGTTACTAATATGAGGCCTCTGGCCTATTAGTATGTATATGTCTATATGACATTACTTTTGTTATGTACCTGGGACTCCCACCCCGACGACGGGGAATGATTCAGGCATATGAATCTATGAAAGATACCAATACTGGATAACTGCAGTTACAGGTAAGTAACGCATTTCATTTGTCACAGCTTTTGCAAAACTTTATTGTTTGGGAAGCTGCTGGGAGGTTGTCAATCTAAAAAAAACTTTGACTAAAAATGTCACTCGCAGTGAAGTCAGCTAGTGGCTGAAGGGGGGTGACACTGCAAAATGTGAATGACACAATCACAGAAAAATGGATGAAGAGTGACTCAAAAGCTCTATAAGTAACTATGTTATACACATCATTTTAATGAAATCAAAAGGTCTTGGCTAACACAGACATAAAATAGCCAATTTATGTGCCACTGGATGTCAGCCTCTTGCCTTTGAGAAGAAAGATGGAAAAGAAAAAAGAAAGAAAGAAAGAAAGAAATGGGAAAGGCAAGAGAAAGAAGTAAAGAAAGATGGCAAGAAAGAAAAAAGGCAAGAAAGAAGGACAGAAATAACACAAGAACAAAAGAAGTAAAGAAAGGAGGAAAGCGAGAAAGAGGAAAAGAGAGAAAAATGATAGAAAGACAGACAGAAAGATGGAACAAATTAAAACAGGAGAGAAAAAAGAGAGAACGAGAGAGAAAGGGCAAGGAAGAAAAAAGAGAGAGGAAAGTAAAAGAAAAAGAGAGAAAGAAAGCAAGAAATAAGGGAGGGGAAAAAAGGATAGAAAGACAAAAAGCACGAAAGAAAGAAAGAGGGAATGAAAGCAGATGAGAAAGAAAGAAAGAACAAGAGAAAGAAAGCGAGGCGAAAGAAATAAAGACAAGAGAGACGGAAAGAAATTTGGGATTAAGGAAAGAAAGAAGGAATGAGACCAAGAAAGGTGAAAGGAAACCAAGAAAGAAGGAATGAAAGCAAGACAGAAAGCAGGAAAGACAGAATGAAATAAAGCAAGAAATGAGGGAAAGAATAAAAGAAAAAAAGAAAGCAAGAAAGACAGAATATAAAAAAATGAAAGAAAGAAGGAATTATAATGAAAGGCAAAAGGGAAAGAAAGAATGAAAAAGAATAAACAAGGGAATGTAAGAATGAAAGAAAAAAGGATAGACAAAAAAGAAAAGCAATAAAAAAGGGAGTTAAGAATTAAAGTAAGAAGGAAAGAAGGAATGAAATCAAAAAGGAAAGAGAGCAAGAAGGAATCAAAGAAAAAAGGAAAGAAGGAATGTAATAAAATAAACAAGTAAAGGAGGAATGAAATAATGAAATAAAAGAAAGCAGAAAAATAAGAAACACAGAATAAGAGAATAAAAACGGAAGAGAAGGAAAGAGGAATTAAAAAAGGAATCTAGGAAGAAGGAAAGAAACAAAGAAGACAATGAAAAAAAGTGTTAAAGGTTTTGCAAATTAAACACAATAAAGGCAGGTTTTCTTCCTGGACCAAGTTTATTAAAAAAACATTGGTCAAGTCAAGTCAAGTCAAATAATTTATATGGCGCACTACATACCCAGAGGGTCTCAAGGCGCTTGATGGGGTGGGGAATTACTTGTCGAATATCCAGGTTTTCAGTTGCTTTTTGAATGCTAGATGGTTCTGAGTGAGGCGAAGGTGAGTGGGAAGTGAGTTCCAGGTTTTGGCTGCAAGGTAGGAGAAGGATCTTCCTCCCATATTAGTCTTGTTGATGCGTGGTACAGTGGCAAGGGCTTGGTTGGAGGAGCGTAGCTGGCGGGGGGGGTGTAGAAGGAAAGTCGAGTGTTGAGGCATTCGGGTCCAAGTTCGTAAAGTGCTTTGTAGGCGTGGGTTAAGAGGCGGAATGTTATCCTCTTATTGACGGGGAGCCAGTGGAGGTCTTTCAGGTGACCAGATATGTGGTCGTTACGCGGGATGTCTAGTATGAGTCTGGCTGATGCGTTCTGGATGCGTTGGAGTTTATTCTGAAGTTTTGCGGTGGTGCCGGCGTACAGGGTGTTCCCGTAGTCTAGGCGACTCGTGACCAGTGCGTGGGTGACCGTTTTTCTGGTTTCGGTGGGGATCCAGCGAAATGTTTTTTTGAGCATGCGAAGAATGTTGAAGCAAGATGATGAAACGGCGTTGACTTGTCTGTTCATCGAGAGAGAGGAGTCCAGGATGACTCCTAGGTTCCGTGCGTGGTCCGTCGGGATGGGTGCTTTTCCAAGGGCCTCTGGCCACCAAGAGTCGTCCCAGGCGGAGGGAGAGGTACCTAAGATAAGGACTTCTGTTTTGTCTGAGTTCAGTTTCAGACGGCTGTGCTTCATCCACTCGGCAACTTCTTTCATTTCTTCATGTAGGTTGGTTTTGGCGGTGGACGGGTCTTTGGTGAGTGATAGTATCAGTTGAGTGTCATCAGCGTAGGAGATGATGTTGAGGTTGTGTTGGCGTGCAATGGTCGCAAGGGGGCTCATGTATACGTTGAAGAGGGTGGGGCTGAGTGAGGATCCTTGTGGAACTCCGCAAGTGACTTCAGTGGCCTCTGACTTGAATGGTGGGAGGCGGACTCTTTGAGTTCTTCCGGCAAGGAACGAGGAGATCCATTCCAGTGCTTTTCCTTGGATTCCGATGTTTCTGAGGCGTTGTAGGAGGGTGCTATGACAGACTGTGTCGAAGGCTGCAGAGAGGTCAAGGAGGATGAGGGCGACTGTGTCTCCATTGTCCAGTAGAGTACGAATGTCGTCTGTTGCTGCGATGAGGGCGGTCTCAGTGCTGTGTTTGGCTCGGAAGCCGGACTGTGAGGAGTCGAGGGATTTGTTGGTTTCGAGGAAGTCGGCGAGCTGGTTGTTGACAGCTTTCTCGATGACTTTGGCCGGGAAAGGTATATTGAAGCTTTTGTTAACTTAATACAGAACACTTTTAAATGGACACGATCTGAAATGTTGTGAAATATCAGCAGACATACAGTAAATAAAAGTCACTCCAAAGGGAATTGACAACGGGCATTGGCAGGAGGCGTGAACTGATAAAGAGTGGACTGTGGCCTGTCCTCACATCTGGTATAGTATCCTGCAGCCGTATCTGACTCTGTCCACAAAAGAAACATCAAAGTAATAAATACATTTAAAATACATTGCCACAGAAGGGAACTAGCTTGTGTGCAGATGTTCTCTTTATGTAAGAGCAAAATGCAATCACTCAAACTAAAGTTATCCACTGTCTCAAATGGGCTGAACACCAGCCCCATGCTATATGCTGTAGCGGGTGGAAACAAAACGTGAATGACATTAACAGACCAGTGGATAAAGAAAGCTGACTGAAAGCCCCTTCAAATAAGTAAATTGTAAATACATTTTTAAAAACTATCAATAGGTTTTCGTTAATGCCAGACCTAAAAAGGATAGAGGAACAGATGTTAGGGTTTGAGACTTATAGCTTAGACAACAGCTTTACTCATTAACCACAGTTTAATTTTCAATGTGTGAGTTGTACAGTGAGTCTCTTTTATGAGTGTGACTCACAGCCTCAGCTACCGAGTGTGAGTGGCACATTTTGAAGCAGGGTGTCCCTTGAGCCACCACAAGACATGGAGCATTGCCTTTCTCCTTGAATGTAAGTTGTCCTCCTGATACCAACACAATCTCACTCATTCTCTATGAGTAAACACCGTGAGCACAATTTTTCTAATTGGGTTAGAGAATGTGGACCTTATTAAACTTTGCTGGACACAGTGCTCTATCAAAACATGGCCGATATCCCATCATATTTAGTATTCCATTGACTATAATGCATGTGTAGTACAACAACTGGAACATCAGCCATATTTTATATTCGCAAAACTCGAAATAAGGACCTTTCACCTCACAGCACCAACTAAGCTACTATTTGTGAGTGTCACACAGTACAGCACAATCTCGCTTGTCCGCTCCAAGTCACACTCTTACTGCACCATCAATACTCACCATGTGCCCCTTATAAAAAAAAGTAAGTCTGAAGCTCCAAAATCCAACAGGAAGTAGATTTCAGATATAAGGTCTAAAAAGTTCAAGTAAATATACGAATAGAAACATTTTAAAAATGTTTTTATATTATTCTCTATTATTCTTGGTGTGACTCTATTAATTATGGCAATTGAGATTTCCCAATAGTGCATTTATCAGTGCAACATTAGGCAGATATCATCTTGGAGACAGGACTACCGCAGGCTTTAAGACCAAACAAAAGAGATCCCTTACTCAAAGGATGGGCCTCAGGGGACCTACTAAGGGCTCTGTGGTGTGACAACTGGTTAATAAAAGGTGATTCAAGATCTGTGTGACCATGCTCAAGAAGGACTTAGGCCGTGATTACGACGCCAAGCCAGTGGCATCCCAACCAACGCATTTGGAGTTTACCGCCGGGCCTGCACTGTACTGTCATCATGCACCATGTCAGGCATGGCACAACAGTGCAGGCATGGGGGGCACAACATGTGCCCCCAGCCACAATGCCCAATGGGATAAAACACCCAGGGGTCGTGTTTAGGGCCTCTTCCCTGCCTTTCTGATGACCTTCACATGGCGGTGTCCTAACTATGAAAAGGTCGGTGGAAAGGCAGGTCGTAATCAGCATGGCGGTGCCGGCATCGGCACAGCATCCATGGCTCGCCGTTTTCCCTTCCACTGTAAGATCCTTGATCCTGACGATGGCGGCAGTCTTGTGGCGGTCTGACCGCCATGTTCATAACCAGGCGGTCGTACAGATTAGGAGGCGGTAGTCAGATGGACAGTACGGCGGTTTTTGGACCGCAGTACTGCCGTACTGTGTAATCAGCTCATTACTGCCAAGGAGAGACTGCTAAAAAGCAGGAAAGCTCTGATGCAATCATCAGTGGTAGCTGATTTGCAATTCGTTTTTAATGTAAGTGGTCAAAAATTACCCTAGTAATTTTAAGCGAGAAACATAAGGCAGGGCATGCAAAGGGTTGTAGCCTGTGGAGCAGAAGGGTAGGTTAATATGTGAAAAGCTTGTGGTTGCGTTAGCAAGAGATCCAGAAGCACCTTTAAGTCTCACCACAATTAATTCCAGCCTGCACTTTCTTATCCCAGCCCCGAATCTAATATAGGCCTTACATTCTTCGACTAATGGAGAGGCTGGTATTTCACCCTCATACACATACTTATAGCGAGGGCTTTGAGACATGCGGGTGACTGGAGAAGGAGCAAATGGCTATATATTTGTGGGGAAGTGAAAGGTAGGTGGAAGGGAGGCTAGCACTACAGGTAGCGCATAGTAGGGAAGTCAAGGATTGGGAATGCCCGGTTACTCACATGTAATACCCATTACTCCGAGTCCTGGTCTCCCCGTCCCATTCCTGATACATGAGCAGCTAGTCTGCTCTACAGAACCCCTACCTAGCTGAGCTGTTGGCACTTCCCCCTAGGATGACGTCACCATCACGTGACTACAAAAGGGGGAAGTGCCGGAAGAATCATCCTGAAAATACCAAAGACAACAGAACGAAACACATACAATCACCCACAGAAAACCCAAAACAGGGAGGGAGGGAAGGGCTCAGGAATGGGACGGGGAGACCAGGACTCGGAGTAATGGGTATTACCGGTGAGTAACCGGGCATTACCTCCTCGTCCTGGTCTCCCCGTCCCATTCCTGATACATGAGCCCATACCCAAGCACATGGTGATTGCAAGAAGAAAACAGACCAGAAGTATGCCAGAAAAACAGGTCCATTTTAATCACATCAAACAGTACAAATCATAAATCAAGCACTGCAGACAGGACACTAGTCCCAAAGGCAGCGGAGGCCGCCATCCCCAACTCCAGACGATAATGGGCAACAAAAGTGTGGGGAGAAGCCCACGTAGCAGCATTGCAAATGTCTCGCAAAGAGGCACCCCTGAACATGGCCCAGGAGGACGAAACGCTCCGAGTCGACCGACCCTGAACAGTAGAAGGCAGGGGACATTGGACAGAATCATAAGCAGCAACCACTGCGCCCTTGACCCAACGAGACAAGGAGGACAAAGAAGGACGAAGCCCCAGACCCGACAGGCCGTAGGTGACGAACAGGGAGTCAACCTTACGGAAACCAGCCGTCCGCTCCAAGTAGATGTGGAGAGCCCTCAACACATCCAAAGAATGGAGGAGCTCCTCCTCAGGAGAGGCAGGAGCAGGAAAAAATACAGGGAGAACAATATCCTCCTGACAGTGAAAAGTGGAAATCACTTTAGGGAGAAAAAACTGACTCGGTCGGAGAACGACCTTGTCAGCGCAGAAGCGCAAGAAGGGGGGGGAAGCCATCAGCGCACCAATCTCACCAACCCTACGCCCAGAGGTAATGGCCACCAGGAAGATAACTTTGGCAGAAAGGAATTTCAGGGCCACAGAGTCCAAAGGCTCAAACGGGGGACCCGTCAAAGCCCGTAGAACCAAGGGCAGATCCCAAGGAGGCACAGGGGAACGGGAGACAGGACGTTGAAGCAAGAAACTCCTTAGAAGGCGAGCCACCAACGGGGACACAGATGAAACAGAGGAACCCCGAAAGGCAAGAACGGCAGCCCACTGCGCCCGCAGGGAAGAAACAGCCAGTCCCAAGACAAAACCATCCCGTAAAAAGTCCAACACCCGCACTGCCTCACAGGATACAGGAGAGAGATCCCTCCCATGACACCAGGTGGAAAAATTCTTCCAGTGACGGGCATAAGACTTCAAGGTGGACGGACGCCGGGAAAGCTGAAGACACTGGGCAACCTCCAACGAGCAACCCAGACCCAGCAAACTCAACCTCTCAAGTGCCAAACCCCCAGCCGGAGGCGACGCAGGGAGGCAAGACTGAGAAGAGGAGCCCGCAGGGGGGAGGGAGACAGGGGAAACCTCCAATGAGGGCAAACGGCAAAAGACAGCAGCAGGGGAAACCAAGACTGACGAGACCACTCCGGAACCACCAGGAGAACCTCCGCCCGATCCAAACGAATCTTCCGGAGGACCCTCGGAATCAAGGCAAAGGGAGGGAAGGCAAACAGCAGACCCCCCGACCAAGGAATCGAGAAAGCATCGGTCGCCCAAGCTATTGGAGACGGAATGATGCTGCAAAACAGAGGAAGAAGGGCGGAATCCTCCGAGGCAAAAAGATCCAACCAAGGAAGGTGGAACCGAAGGACAATCTGCCCGAACAGATCTGGGGACAGACAGAGGGACACCGAGGAGGGGAACACCCTGCTCAAAGTATCCGCAGGCCCATTCTCCTTCCCCGGAAGATAGACCGCTGTCAGAGACAACAGATTCGACTCGGCCCAAAGGCCGATCTCCCGGGACAGGAGAAAGAGAGAATGACACATGCCCCCCAGGTGATTCACATAGGAGCGAACCACCTGATTGTCTGTCTGCACCGAGACCGCCCGACCCCGAAGGAGAGGAGCGAACCAAAGGAGAGCAAGCCAGACCGCTCGCAACTCCTTCCAGTTCGAGGACTGTAGGGACTCGAATCGGGACCACCGACCCTGACCCTTGGAAGAACCCAGAACAGCCCCCCAACCCAATGCACTCGCATCCGTGGACACCACGACCACAGACTGAGGGGGAAGGAGATCGAACCCCCCGGAAAGGGAGAGAGGAGACAACCACCACTGTAGAGCCGCCCGAATCCCCGGAGTGACAGGGATCAGAGTCTCGTAGTTCAAGGAGGCGGGATCCCAGTGAGACAGGACATGATGCAACAGGGGGTACAGATGAAGCCTGGCCCAAGGAAGGAGATGCAGAGTGGACGCCATCTCCCCCTGACTCCGCAACCAGAGACGGGCAGACACCTGCGACTGGGAAAGAAGCCAAGAAAGGTGGCGAAACAAAGTCAACTGGCGCTCCTGGGAGAGGAACACCATGCCCAGGTCCATCCGGAAGAAAGCCCCCAGGAACTTCAGGGACTGAGAGGGCACCAGGGAGGACTTCCGGTGGTTGATAAGGAAGCCAAAGGAACCCAGCAGATGGCACACCTGGGCCACATCCGACAGAGCCTGCGAAAAAGAGGGAGAGACAATCAACCAGTCATCCAGATATGGAAACACCAGCAGCCCCCTGGAATGAAGAATACCCACCAGAGGGGCCAGGAGCTTGGTGAACACCCTGGGCGCCGAGGACAGGCCGAAAGGCAGCACCCGGAACTGGTAGTGATGGGACTCCACAGCAAAGCGCAGAAAACGCTGGTCGGCAGGATGGATAGGAACATGCAGGTATGCATCCATCAAATCCAGGGACGCCAGGAAGCCACCCGGAAGGACCAGTGGCAGGATGGACTGGAGGGTCACCATCTTGAAAGGGCGATGGACTACGAAGCGGTTGACACGCTTCAGATCCAGAACAGGACGAAGATCCGAAGTGTCCTTCTTGGAAACCAGAAATAGGATCGAGTAGCAACCCTCGCCCCTTTCCAGAGGCGGAACCTCCACAATAGCATTTTTCTGCAACAGGAGTTGAACCCCCGACAACAAAGCTACTCTTCGCAAGGGAAGACGGGGCAGCGGAGTCCGAACAAAACCCGGAGGAGGAGGAGAGGAAAACTCTATCCGGCAACCCTCCGAAACAGTCTGAACCGCCCAGGCATCCGGAACCGATAACCACTGGGCGCGGAAGCACTGGAGTCGACCACCAACGGGCAAAGGCAGACAGTCATTGTGAAGAGGAGGAAGCGGTAGTGGCAACACTGGCAGCGGCCCGGGGCTTGGCACTTCCAGGGGCCCCCCGGCCACGACCCCTGCCTCGAAAGGGCTGAGAAGCGCCACGAGCAGGAGGCCCAAAAGCGCGACGATAACCAAATCCGCGCCCCCGGGCAGGAGGACGGACCGGAGCCACCAGCTTGCGGTTCTCCGCGGACTGCTTGACCATGCCCTCCAGCTGAGGACCGAACACCTTAGAACCTTCAAAAGGTAACTTAAGTAGGACCGACTTCTGCGAAGAGTCCGCCTTCCAGGAACGCATCCAAATATGACGCCGGGCAGCAATGGAAGCACCAGAAGCGGCGGCCGCCGCCCCCAAATTGTCGAAGGAAATGTCCGATAGGTAACGCACCTGTAACTCCATCAAAGACAGAAGAGGAGTGGCATCCTCGCCGTCGTTCAGCAGAACAGACAGAGACTGGAAGTCCTTAAGGAGCGACTGAACCATATAGTTGGAATACGCAGTCGCCCGGACAGAGAAATTAGAAGCAGCATAGGAACGCTTCACAGCCCCCTCAACACGCTTATCCACAGCGTCCGCAGGAAGGGCGTCTTCAGAAACAACCAAACCCTGAGAGGAAAGGCCAGCCATCAAATTGTCCACTTTCACAGACTGAGGGAACTCATCCGCAAAACCCTCAAGAGGGTAACGTCTGGACAGGAAACGAGGGAAAGAAGACTTGTCCACCTCCTTCCACTCGTGAGACAGCACATTGCGCACTGCACCATGCAAAGGCAAAGTATCCGGAGCAGGCTGGACATACTGTGTAAAAAAGTCATCCTCAACAACAGCATCCGCAGGAGGAGAAAAACCCAAGTTGGACCTCACATGGGTAAACAGGTCAGCGAGCTCAGCACCCTGAACAAAACGACCACGGACACCCTCATCCTCACCAGGATCAACGTCATCCTCAGGAGCATCTTGTGGATCTAAAGACACACGAGGCACCTTGGGAGGAGGCCCAGCCGCGTCCCTAGCCAGGAAAGCAGCAGCCACAGCCTCATTAATAATGAGGCGCAGGGCATCAAGAGGAGCCGCAGAAGAAGAAGCATCCGAATCCATAGCGGAAGCCAAAAAAGTCCAAACAACACTCCCAACAGGCACCAACAAGGACAAAAAACATCCCAACAAGGACCCCAGATATAGCCGAGGACCCGAACACCTGTGGGAGGAGAAAAAAAAAACCAGGCCGGCATAAAAAGCGCAGCCAGCCGCCAAAATCGCCCCTTAAGAGGATGCAGGACACCAAACTCCACAGAACAGCCCCTGCCCGCTATAGCAGGGCGAAAAAGGACCGGAGAAAGCCCAGGAACGGCCGCTGGAGCAGACCAACCCAAGTCAGGTGAGCATCACGAAGCACAAACACCAAAAACAGCCGCTAACGCGAGCCGTGTGTAAAGGAGTGCCCCCAAACAGAGTCGGCCGCTAACGCGAGCCGCGTGAAAGAAACAAGCCCCCAAAACGGAGCCAGCGTGGGGGAAAGGCAGCGCAACAAGCACAGGCGGCCGCTAGAGCAGGTCGCCGCAAAAACAAAGTAAAACAGCCAGGAGACTTACCAGGACACAGGAAGCCTCCAAACAGCACAGCCAGGAACGCGGTCGTAGACTGCAGAATAGAAAAAACAGGATGATTCTTCCGGCACTTCCCCCTTTTGTAGTCACGTGATGGTGACGTCATCCTAGGGGGAAGTGCCAACAGCTCAGCTAGGTAGGGGTTCTGTAGAGCAGACTAGCTGCTCATGTATCAGGAATGGGACGGGGAGACCAGGACGAGGAGGTAATGGTTGGTGTGCTCGGGGTGCAGTGTTAAGGTGATACGCATGTAAACTGAATTTTTGTATGTCTATGGAGTAATGCTTTTGAGAGGCACATCTGAGGTAGTGCTAGGGCAAAGAACCGAATGATGGTAGATTGGAGTGCCAGACGGTTGGGAAAAAGCAGTCGTTGAAAAGAGAATAGTGCATGATGAGGGAGTCCAGTGTTAAAGAGAAAGATTGATTCAGTAAATTACTAAAATAGGTTTCCTGATTGAAATTTTGCTCAGAGTTTTCTATGGAATGCTTTTGCTTAGAGGGGATATACATCGAGTAAAGCTGGGAAGTGAAGTCCTAGGTTTTTTTTTTAGAGAGAGGGAAGTTGGAGCTTTTGTCTACACTGCACTTCAAGCTCGCTACTTGCTTGTCTCTCATTCTGTTGGACAGGAAGATTTCTCATTCAGGCCCAACAGTTCTAAGATCTGAAACTCCTAAAAAATAGATATGTTATAGTTAACACAGAAATAACTTTCAGATAAATGAAAAAGGAAAATTAAATAGGTTGCGGAACATAGCTGTCCACAGTTATGCCCATCCAATATTTGAACTTCCTTCGGTGAATAACCGCTCAACTGGTGCTGGTGAGTTTAGTCAGCAAACCTACAAAGTCTTTATCACCTCACCGTCTTATGCGGACTCCGAGCTCCTGATCATCCATTTCATGACAGCCATCTAGTGGGGGAAAGTTCTGAGCCCCTATTTCAAAGCCATATTGATTATTTAGCAAGTGATTTTCTGTGTTCTTCCATCACGTGTTTCGCTTTCCTAATTCAGTTCCTTTACTTTGAGAGGCCTGTTTAGAACAGACACAATCTCCTATTTTTGTTAATGGGTCATCCTTTCCTCTGTGATATTTTCGTAAAGTGATTCTGACTCCCTCTCTCTGGCTGGCCCCCCTGCTTCCTTTACTGTCCTCTTTGAGTCAGCTCTTCAGTGTGTTCTTCCTTTTTAGGTCTCGTCTACGCAGTGCGCATGCGTTGCATGGAAAGAGACCAAGCTATTGGTTCTCTTTTTCGTCCAAAAACGTGCACGTGTTCCATTGCCTTCAATGGCAACGCGTGCACGTTTGGTGATTTCCTTGCCGGAGCGAGCAGCTGGCACCATATGTTATCAATTATCGCGCCTTGCTGCTCGCTCCTGCAAGAGAATCACGCAGGCCCCCTCCTCTCTCCCCTCCCCCTGCTGCAGCGCGAGACGCTCACGCTTGTTGCTTTTATTGTGGGGATTTCGAATCCGTAGCAATGCAGATCCCAAGGCTGCAAGCTCTGGGAAGGCGTAAATCATGACAGCCTGGATCAGCAGCCGGTTAGCACTGCTGGTGCATGCATGGGTTTGAAGATTTGTTTTCTGTGGGGTATCGGCGGTGTTGTGTAGTTGTGCTGCCAACCGTAATGTTTCTGGTGCAACAAGTACGGAGCCCGCAATGCTTATTCATTATAAGAATGTAGAAGCATTAAACAAAATTAACATTGCTGCTGCAAATGTGTAGCTGATGATTAATCATGTTTTCGATGAATGAATCGACTATAAATTGTATTGGAACGCAAGGTTGCTGCTTGTTCTGCTTCTTTATTGTATCCATATGTTGTAACACAGTTGGGAGAGCGCCTCAATGCAAACAGCGCTGTCTCATTCCAAATCTGAGATTGTGAACGTGTGCTCTCTTAGTTTTTATAGATTTTACTCATTAAGCCATTACAAGCCCGCTTCAGTAGCTATATCGGTTCATGCATACGTTACCTCTTGCATATGGAGATTAATGAAGTATTGCTCTTTAGTCCAGTCCTTCTATTAACAGTTACCACCAGCAGTGAAAAGATAGTCGTAACCGAGCCCCCTTCCCCAGCCCCAAAAAAGTATGGTATCAATATTGCCGTGTGTTTTGTTGCTTAAAATTCTAAATGGATAGGTAATACTGAGCAGTAACTTTACTGTAGCTTCTGGGTGTTACCTCTAATGTTACTTCTAACCGTGTGATCAGTGGTGTAACGAACCTTGAGGGGGCCCCCCTACAGGCTACGTGAAGGGGCCCACTCCAGACTCAATCTAGAGCTCCCCAGCTGAAGTGCAGTGCTGACGGGGCCCCCCGCACCTTGGGGGCTGCAGGGGCCTGTGTTACGCCCCTGCGTGTGATTTGTGCAAATTTTCTTTCAAATGGCAAAATTGGGGCAACAGTTAAATGTACTTTAAATGTAGGATACTTGTAAAGCGCACAGCTGCCCATCACTGGGGCGTCCCGGCGCTGTATAACGCTATGGAACCCTTCCTGGCTCTCCCTGTGAGATGCCCCTCCTGGGCACCACCCAAGGTGAGGCCAGGCATCCCAGTGTTGTAGGTGCCGTTGTGGAGATTATGCAAACTATTGCCCAGAGTTGCAGCATGGGACCCCATGATTCGAGTAGGCGCTGAGGTGAGAATTATTGAGTCCGCAGACAAATGAGCCCAAGTTGCAGCATGGGACCCCATGATTCGAGTAGGCGCTGAGGCGAGAATTATTGAGTCCGCACACAAATGAGCCCAAGACCCTGCCGCGTCGGGAATTGAACCCTGGTCCCGGGCCAGACCTCTGCATCAGGGTCTGCTGCTCTAACCATTGAGCCACACTCCTCCACTAACTAACTAACTATAACCATTTGGCACTACAACAAAATGTGTTGCTATTTGTTCATGTTGATCGTGCTCAAGTGAGTCTTCTGTCACGGATGAGTGAAGAATAACCGTTTGTCTCAGGTCAGCCTTATTAAGTGCCCTTCGCCTTAGAACACACAGCATAATATATCTGTTGCAACTTTTATTGTGCGATTTTATTTTTTATAGGAAACTAATCCTAAATACGCAGTACTCTGGAAACAACCAAATTGCATTACAGCATGAATTTTCGTAGATGGGTATGGTGCCTTGGTATCTCTGCATTCTATTCAGGGCGCTGTATGTAGAGGTTTCGAATCCCAGCTGGTCTATTCAGCCTTTCAAGGTGGACAACAGATGTACCACTGTTTTGGGTAACGATTAACGTCCTTCCCCACCGGGTGAACTGCCCTTTACAAATGTGTTTGTTGTGTTTTGGAGAGCCTGCTTGCTTTGAAAGTGTGCTCATTAAAAAAAAAACACGTCTAGATTGCTGTGACTTTTGCCTAACGAACACAACAAACCTTTTCCGGATTAAACCCCTCCCTCCCCCCCTCCCCGATTTAAAGATCCAGCTAACTGCCTGCTCTCAACTAGGAGCCAAACTTCAAATTCCGATCGCAAAAGGTTGAGTGATTCTTTTTATTTGGTCCTTTAAGTTGACCATTGCTCTTCCCCTTGAAGTGAGTTTATTTAAAGCACACTTATTCTGTAAAGTCTGGAAAATACATTTAGTATTTCGAGCTAGAAGTCAATGTTGTAGCAAATTTCAGTTGCAGGTGTCCTCTTGCAGCATCAGTGGTTGTCTTGTCTCTTAGACAATTTAGCTTTCAGTAAATGTTTTTACACATATTTACAAGATATCGGGGCCTGGCCACTTATCTCATTGTGTTGGGGAGGATGGAGTGCGTCTCGTGGTGGCTAGAGCCATTGGAGGCTAGCGCTTCAGTTATTCTTTCTTCAGCCCCCATAGAGTTTATTTCAGCAGAGGGCATAAGCAGAGGGGATGGAGAAAGACCATAAAGACTCAGAATGGAGGGAAAGACAGAGGAACAATGAGCAGGGCTGGTGTTTAGCATTTTTGACAAAACTACTTTTGGTTCCCGATACATGCTTTGATAGCACAAGTTTGCATTTACTGCATCACTTAAGCTAACAAGTGTTATTTACAAACTTGTTTTTCCTTGTACTAAGAGCACTAGTTTAATTTTCCGTTTTTCCATTGATCCCAGAGTGTGTGCCAGTAACAGTGAAGAAGCGGACAAATGATTCCCTTAGTATTTTATGGAGGGATTGTAGTTTATACATATTTGAGTTTGAATACCCCCAGCCAATCCAACGTGAGCAAGATTGTTTTTTTTCTTCTTCTATGGTTATTTGTCCAGAACTTACGTACGCTATTCTTTTTATTGGAGAACAGCTCCGGTTTGAAGTAAGCACATGGCAAGCATTTGTATTTCTGTTTACAAGATCAGAAAATGCTAGGCTGTATAATATGCATGCAATGGTGTTTAATGTATTTTTCCTTTTTTACAGTCGAAACCGATGCGCTTTTTGGTGACTGGCGCTGCTGGTCAAATCGCCTACTCGTTGCTGCAATCTATAGCCAAGGGAGATGTCTTTGGCAAGGAGCAGGTAACGTGGATGTGTGTGTGCGCGTGTGTGTGAGTGTGTTTCAGTGTTTCCTTAATTGTATCAGGAATTGTTGGTTGCCCGCTTCTCATTTGAGTTGACGTCTCTGACTTCACTATTCTATGTCAGGACCGAAGGTGAGGATTATGCTCATTCTTTCTTCGCCTTTATTAACAAATTCCAAACAGCAGCTTATCATTACTTTAATAACAAACTACATTTCCCATAACCAGGGAAAAAAACAACAGTCTCTTTATAGCCCTTTCACGCTGTCCATGTCTCCCAGCCAATAAACCATGCTGTCATCTCCTGCACTTCCTCTTTCTTCGCTGCTCGGCAGCTAGAGTTAAGTGTTTTTCCTTTGTCTCCATTATTTCATGTTTGACTGTGCTTGTGAGCGCTTTCGTTGGGGGGTTCTGTTGTGGTTTGCTTTTGTCCAAAGATTCCCTTTCATTGTCGCGGGAACGCTTGTGCACTCCTTACGCGGCTTGGCCATTCTCTGGGACCGCCGTGTTGTCCTCCGCCTGCCAGAGGGCGCTGTGAGGGTGACGCGACTCGGTGCTCCCGGAGCACGTTTTTCCTGTCAGTCCGCCTGGAAACATGCTCCGGTCACCGTTCAGGTCCGCGCCAGATCCCTGCCTGCAAAACCACGCAGTTCTGAACGACTGGGTCTGTACATATTATCCCCATTGTTCTTTAAATGCCCCCGTTGCGGGACTGCCGCTGACCGCGCGACACGCAGGGGAGCATGGGCGGGACAGCGCCCTAGTCCCACACGACGGGCGAGCAGAGCCCTTAGTGTGGCACCCCTCCCTGAGCCGACCTCCTTACGCAAGAAGCCAATAGGGAGGGCTCACCTGGGAGATGGGGGCGTCCCTTATGGTATACGAAATTGTCCGAGGCTACCACACTTACATAAAGAAAAGTCTTAGTTATTTGTGCAATTATTTCGCGCACAGCCTTAGCAAGGATAGTTGGTATCCCGCAACGGTTTGACCAGCAATTGGAGGTTACAAACGAAATATGTTTCATATCCGCATTTCCCTTGTAATCTTGTAAATCTGAGAATGTCCTTGATGAAAGGAGACTCGTATAATGTAGTGCTGCGCCCCTGCTCCAATTGATCCACAAAGGAAATTCACCGGCGTTGGCAGCCTTTAATTAATAAACTATTAGACCGTTCCGCTGGGGACCAGATCTAGACAATTAAGGGGGTGGTTTCATTTAATCAAGTGGGCAGTTGTCAACTAAGTGCAATTCCTTGAGCCCCTCCCACCCGTGAGAATGCATCAGATCCATACGATTAGGATTCTGCGAATCCCACCTTCTTGTAGGATTGTCTGAATCTTCATCCTCCTGGCCGTGTATACTCATTCAAGCCCATCACAGACATAACTGCGAAGTGCCCTCGAGGTATATTGCAGTGGTTAAATGAGTATGGCGGGTCTATTGTCCCTGACCAAGACGCGGCAGGCAAGACGTGATAATGACACATATTACTATCCAATGATAATCGCAATTTGATTTGTCGTTAGGGAGTGCCCTATGTTTCACCCCTGCCGAATTTAAGTGTGGTAAGTATGGCCTGATGTAGCAGTTGGTAATTTACAAACCCCAGATGGCTGTAAGTGCCTGAGGTAGAATTGGTCAGGTTACTTTGTAACAAAAGTGACGAACATCCAATCCACCTTATTGTAAGTAGTCTAGGATATAATACATTGGTAATAGGAGCAAATGCATGTGTGTCATATGTGGGAAGGGGTAATTCATCAAACTCAACTCGGGCACTAAGTGTAAGTCACTAGTGACATGTGGATCACTGCATAGTGCAGGGGTATACAACAAACGCAGTGGGCCATGCATAGGGCCAATTTGCCATATAAACATGAACATTGCGATTCACGAATATTCGGCAGGACAGACACACTCCAAAGCGCAGGCCAGGACATCTCTCTTAAAGGATAGTAATCCAGTACAGGTTGGGATAGAGTTTGCGCGGCGAAGGCTATAGTAACCTCTTCACCTGATACAATTTGACTAACAACATCTTCCATGTCACATTGAGGTGTAGCTCCATTCCCAAGAGTAATGCTGGGATGTGCAGCTGTTTCAGTAAATGTGCTCACTCAAGGTGGGTAAAGTATGCACAACTCCAAGGATTACCATAACTGATCTTGTTCCTTGGCACTCACTCCATGCATGGCCTTTAATAAGTTATCGATATAGAAAAAATACTGTTTCACGTAATCTTGTGACCATAAAATGCTACTTCACTAGACGAAAATGCCCACTTCTCTAACTGAACTGGCATGCCTTAGCCTATCGTGAAGGAATATGCTCTAGGACGGCATTACTCTTTGCATGTTACTACCCCTCCTGTCTTCTCAAAGCAATAAGGCATTGTTTGGAAAATCGGTAACGTCATGAACAGGGGGATTGCTCGAGGGTAGGGGGATGGCATCGAACAACGATATGTTATTAACATTGGTGCTTCAACTATTCCAAATATTGATCTGGCAGTGATTTGCCAGGACATTCACTGTAATAATTGCTACTGTTATGGTGACAACTTTCATAATCACACCACTTTACTTTCTTGGACAAATATCACTGGTGTCCATTGCACCAGATACAATAATGCACATAGTCACTTGCCGGTCCCCGGTATACTGTCTCCGAAGGAAAACAGCTAACGTAGGACATACTAAGCCTAGGAAAGGTGAAGAAATACGATACTTTGGAAAACCTCCTTATGTTTGTCAGAGTGAGGAGAAGTAAGTAATTAGACCTCAGGCTAACTAAGTAATAGCTTCTGGAAAAGAGCTAAAAAAAGCGATTTTCTGGGGTTTGAAATCCACAAATTTAGTCAAGGGGAGAAGCTAGGATTGGCCCAGGTTTTGTGGTTGGCTTTTATGTAATATTGCCCAGATGCTATGACACCCACCTTTGGGGGGCCTGGACAGTTAATTCAGGGTCACTTGCTTACTAAGGGCACCCTGTCTCGGATGCCAACATTTACAGCCGACTGTTGCGTGTGGGAGAGGGGCCATTCCTATGTTCCCAGGTTGGTACAATGGGCTACAGCCGAGAAATGGAACTTGGCTTTCGCAAGGACACAAATCCTGTGGTTGAGTGTTCCTGGAATGCAATGGGGTCACCTGAAGTACAAGCTAGAGCAAGGCAGGGTGGGGAGGGGTGGTCCTCCCAAGATCCCCATTATTCTCCTGGGAGGGAATGAACTGGTCACGCTGGGGAGGCGGGGTCGGCTAGGCAAGGAAGACATATGGTAGCCGATCTAGGTTATGCAACAGAGAAGCATGGACCAAGCGAGGATGTGTGGCTCCTCTTGTAGATATGGACAGGTAATGCCAAACAGCTTAATGCAAACTGCAGGGTTCACAGGAGGTGGAGGGCCCTGGGCCAGGACACTATGAAGCGGGCGCCCTGAGTCAGTGAATTAGGGGTTATTCAGGTCCTAAGGTGGCAAGATCCATGTTTTTTGGTAACCAATCCTGTGAGAGTGAGACCTGCCCTTGTAGCATATCAAGTGCATGCAGGTTCAGATGGGGCGTTACCATGCGATAACCGTGGTATCCATTATGTAATAAAGCAATTTGAGGCTGCCCTCGTAGCATATCAAGTGCATGCAGGTTCAGATGGGGCGTTACCATGCGATAACCGTGGTATCCATTATGTAATAAAGCAATTTGAGGCTCAAACTAGGGTCAGCTGAGGCGCAAGCTTGAACAATGTCTAGCAGCACGGGCGGTCCTCCCAACATCCTCATTATCCATCTGGGAGGGAATGATCTGGTCACAGTGGGGAGGAGGGCCCTAATTGAAACCATGCAGAGGGATGTGACGGCAATAACTAACCAATTAGGAGCCACTGAGTTAATATGGTCAGAAATTGTCCCTCGCAAGGCCTGGAGGGGTGCACGATCAGTTGTTGCAATAGAACAATCCCGCAGGAGGGTCAACAGGTCCATGCAGAAATTTATGGAGAGGCGGGCCTGGGGTTCATCAGGCATGCACTGATACAAGAAAGAACTGAAGGGGGAGGGAGGTGCCAAGATGGCGACCGGAGCAGACGCTTGAGCTCCCGGCTCCGTCGGCCCTTGGCTCCGCCACAACATCCTGCCTGCTATCCTTCTCGTTCCCGGCGGCGAAACGTGTGCGAAGACGAGCTGATCCCTCCGGTACTTTCCCGAGGTCCCAGCTTGCCCGGATGCCGGAGATATCCGTGACGTTGCTCCCCGCCCTGGACCCTCGCTTCATTGCCGCTCGTCGCCGGCCCCTGGAAGCTCCGCAGTGACCGGACCCGCTAGCGCCATTTCAGGCCGCGCGGTCCTGACCCCACTGCATGCCTATGACTGCCGTCAGCCGTGCCTGGGATCTAAGGGCTGAAAAGCTGCTGAACCCTGCGCCTGGAATGTGAGGGCTGTGAGGTAAGCCCCGGAGAAACGGGTCTCCTGCTCCGATCTGTGGAGCGCGCTGGGGGATGCTCATCGATCCGGCTCGCCGCGGGCTGCCGCTCTTTCTTCTGCCTCTTAACCCGCTGGACAGTAACCTTGAGGGACGGGTGCTGACTTTCCGTGATCCTTGTGGCGGCGCAGACCTGAAGGGAGCTTGTTTCTTGCCACGCCCCCCACCCCCCCCCCCGGCCATTATACCGTCCTGCGGTAATCATGACCTCATCTGCTTGCCCGGGGCTGGGGGGAGATAGCCCGGTCCTGCCTGCTGACTGCTTCGCCCTCCCTACATCTGGCACCAGTTCCACAGTGCCGGCCCGGATCGTAGTCAATGCGGAGATGCAGCCTCCACCATCCTGTGGCTCCGTTCTGGCCGCCCTACGGGACTTTCACTCGCAAATGCGTAATGGTCTCCAGGCGCTGAGTGAACAGTTCGACTCCATATTATCTGCTGCGGGTCGTGAGCGCAACATTTGTTACCAGCAAGGCGTGGATCTGCCTTTGCCTTCATGCGGGGATACAGTGGTTACATGTGGACGTGCTACATTGATGCCTGCAGCTGACTTTCCCGGCGCCTATGGTCAGTTACTCTCCTACTTTGCTGCTGAAACTTTGTCTCCCCATCCCTCGAAGCTTGTCTCATTGTTACCTGCACCACCGCGCTTGCAGATGTATCCGGCTGCGCAGCTCCTGGCACCCTCGAGGGCTTATCTACTGTGGCATTCGTCTCCTTCCCTGCGGAACTCTTGTGCTCCAGATGCCCGGTTGGAACTACGTGCAGTGGACAAAGGGACCTCTACAGATGGTCGGCGGCCATTTTACGCTCCTGAATCACCTTCTTCTTCTGAGCGGCCATATTGTCTTTGTATGCACGGGCTGCGGGGCCTTCATATGGGAGCTGGCTTTGTCTTGCACCAGAGATCAGGCCAGGGTTAGGCTGACTCACAACGCTATTGCTTCACGGGTTGGCGGGACTGGGATTGGAACTGCTTTGTAGATGCTGTGAGCACGCATCGAGAAATGACTTCTTCCATCTATGTTACTGTTGCAATTTATTATAGCACTGCTGCTTTCGGAGTAGTAGGTTTTCAGTGTGTGGAAGCTGTAGATGGCCGTGGGTCCCGGGCGCTCTGATGTTCAGTAGGCTCCTCCCCACCTTATTCTTTTTTGGGAGTTTAGATTAGAATAGTTTATTCTTTTCTCACCCCCTATATCATAGGTGTTACCGTTTTTCTTTCCTCCTCTTCATTCTTCTCTTGCTCTTCTTACTTGTCTATATTTCGGGTTTTATTGGGCGACAGGCACTATGCTGGGGGGGGGGGGGGGTAGGCCGTAGCCTCCGCATTGGTGTAGGGTGGGGGGGTAATTTAGTACTTCTTATTAGTTCTATGGGCCTTTATTTCTTTTTATGTCTTCTGCGCTTTTTACTTTGGTTCGATTCTGGGTCCGGGTTTGGGGCTGGCTGAGTGGGGGCGGCGCTGAAGGGGTGCGTAATTGCTGGTGTGAATGTCTTGCTGTTGATTTGCACCGCCTCACTGCCTGGGATTTTAATTTCCACTGTTGGTATCAGAAATGTTGCCGCTCCCCCGTGTTGTGAAGATACTGTGCGGACTCGAATCTCCTTGGTTCTTATTCTTCACTGCTTTTTTCCTGATAAAATTACATAAAAACTTTAAAATTAACCTTCATTTCTCCTTTCCCCCGGTGTCATGGCTCTCCCCAGTGTAACATTCATAAACTGTTGCTATTTCGTCTGTTGATGCTAGGGGACCGAAATGTTTGTATCAGTGCTTAACAGTATCGTGGCCGGCCTGATGGTTGTAGGCCCGTATTTGTTCCTTTTTACATGCACGAATAAAGGTTTTCAAAAATAAAAAAAAAAAAAAAAAAAAAGAAAGAACTGAAGGATATTACAAGAGCGACGGGGTGCACTTGTCTGGGCTGGGTATGGATGTCTTTCTCCTAGACGTACAGGAGGCTCTGTCAGCAGCAGGTTGCAAGTAACTGGGTAGGTGGGGGGCTCTGTCATCGACGTGGGCCTCCTCCAGAGCTGTGGCGTAGTACAGGGCGATCTGGAAGCAGATGGACAGTAAGGGTACCTCTGCGGCAGAAGGATACAGTCTAGATACCTCTGCCTGGCACAGTAAGGGTGCCTGAGCCAAGAACCTGGAGCCGAAGGAGGTTCCAGGAAACAGCGTCGGCGCCCCGTTAGTCCTTCCGGCGGTCGGGGGGCCTGAAACGACCGCGGGTGTGCCTCATCGCTCCGCCCTGACAGGGGGGGCGGGAGTATAACGAAATGGTAATTTACTGCACCGTCAGAGCATCGTCTCACCGTGCAAGATGGCTCCTTAGGCATGCGGGTCAGCGAGGGGCTGCCGCATTGGATCGCCTGTAAGATGGCCCACCTTAACAGCTACCTGTGTTGTACGAAATAAACCTGCAGCACTGCTTTCCCACAAATATGTCTCATGAGTTTCTTTGGTATGTAAGTGGATAATGTGCATTGCGGGGCGAGCGCTGGCGGTGTGGGCACTATGCCGCTGACCGCGCAACACGCAGGGGAGCATGGGCGGGACAGCGCCCTAGTCCCACACGATGGGCGAGCAGAGCCCTTAGCGCGGCACCCCTCCCTGAGCCGACCTCCTTACGCAAGCAGCCAATAGGGAGGGCTCACCTGGGAGATGGGGGCGTCCCTTATGGTATATAGCGGCGCAGCAACTGTGCTCGGCCTCTCTTTCCCACCAAGATTCCCTTAGGCTCTGCGCTGATCCCGCCCTGAACCCTGACCCAGCTGCAGAGCGGCGGGGTAAAAGTTGTGAATTTTTAATGGTCATGTTTTATGTTGCAGGCGGAGTCACAGGGCGATCTGGAAGCAGATGGACAGTAAGGGTACCTCTGCAGCAGAAGGATACAGTCTAGATACCTCTACCTGGCACAGTAAGGGTGCCTGAGCCAAGAACCTGGAGCCGAAGGAGGTTCCAGGAAACAGCGTTGGCGCCCCGTTAGTCCTTCGGGCGGTCGGGGGGCCTGAACCGACCGGGGGTGTGCCTCATCGCTCCGCCCTGACAGGGGGGGCGGTGGTATAACGAAATGGTAATTTACTGCACCGTCAGAGCATCGTCTCGCCGTGCAAGATGGTTCCTTAGGCATGCGGGTCAGCGAGGGGCTGCCGCATTGGATCGCCTGTAAGATGACCCACCTTAACAGCTACCTGTGTTGTACGAAATAAACCTGCAGCACTGCTTTCCCAAAAATATGTCTCATGAGTTTCTTTGGTATGTAAGTGGATAATGTTCATTGCGGGGCGAGCGCTGGCGGTGTGGGCACTATGTAGTGGTGCGCTGCACCTTGGGGATTTTCCCTCCACACGCCCGGTGGCACGGGTAGGTACTGGCTTGTGTGAGGCTTCAGGCCACTGCCCACACGGACACCTGGGCAGGCAGTGGTTCCCTGTGTATCTTTAAGAGTGTTGGTGTCTTGGGGCTGACAGCCCTGTTAGACTCTGTGTCTTTGGCCATAAATTTCTCTGAGAGACCCTCAGTTAAATTCCCTCGCGTTCAGCGGGGTGGTGCTTCCTGGGGTTACCCAGCCTGATTTGCGTGCTGCTTGTGCTGATTGATAGTTTTATCTATGGATAGCACAGCAGAACAGGATTATTACGAGGAGGAAGACTCCTTGGCTCACCTGCAGTGGGACGATGATTTCTATAATAAAGTGGATAATTCTATTTACAGGGCAGTCACAGAGCTTATGACTCCCATGGAGCAGCGCTTGGTGAACAAGATTGAGCAGTTGTGTGCGAAGTTGGCACCCCCGAATGCTGTGGGCCCGTCCCCTGCGGGGATGGCAGTGCCAACCTCAGTGGATGGGGAGGGCCCTCCAAGAAAAAGTGTGCAGAGAGGGTTGATAAAGACGCATTTAAACGCCTTAAGCAGTCATTCCTAGAACATACTGCCCCCATCGTCTTACACCAACAGCCTGATCCCCCAGTTGAGGACCCTCAGACAGCCTCCCCCCAGACTCAGCAAGAAGATACCCCAAATGTTTCCGATGATGAAGCAGGCTCCTCGAGATCTTGGAGGCCTTCGGGGTCTACTGACCCTCCGAAGACCGGCATTGCAGATATGGTGGTCCCTGATGACATAGTGCACCTTAGGTCAGTATAATGGGTCCCCGCTGAGAAGGAAGCCTTAGGAAGCCCTTAGAGAATGAGGCTAGGAGTAGGTTGAGCGCAGAATGCCCCCGTCCCACTCTAGAGGGTCAAGTGTCAATGACCCCAGAGATTGAGGGGAAGATGGCAACATTTCTGGCAAAATTTATAAAAGATCCCAAGAAAGGGATAGATCAGTCCTGGCCATTGTCCAATGACTAAGATCTTGGACATGGCCGATGAGCCCCTAGCTCGGGTGCCCTTATCGACCCGGAGGTACTGTCTGCTTGGGTGCAACGCGCCATCTGTTTTATGGGGAACGTGAACTGCGCCCTCTCGACAGAAAGGCGTAGGTCCCTCCTAATACAGGTGGATCCAAAGTTGGGCGACCTAGCCTGTTCAGAAGCAGGGGCATCAGCACAGGGAGGTTTGTTCGGCGAACCTTTTATTAAGGAACTTGTTACATTTGTAGCCACATTCACGTCCCTAGATAAAGCGCAGGCGAACGAAAAAAAGGGTCTTTAGCCCTCGGGTTTTCCGCGGGGACGGTCGGGGTAGGAGCCGCTCGCCCTGCCGGAGTCAGAACCAGCAGCCCCAAGGAAGGGGGCAAGGCTCCGGACGTGGCGAGTACCAGGCAGACCAGCGCTTTACTAATTTCTATCCAACAAGAGGCCAGCGTTTCATTGGGCGTGGAGGCTACATAGGCCATGATGGATCTACCAGTGGTGAGTGTCTTAAAAGCGGAGCACTTGCAAGTGGGTGGCAGTCTGGCACTGTTTTTCCCCGCTTAGGAAGCACTTACTGGGGACACCTGGGTGCTTCAGACGGTAAGGGGTTTCCAGATAGAATTTTGTGGCTCCCCCGGCAAAGCGTTCGGCCTCGCCGATAGTGTTTTGTGCAGCGGACGCGGCTATGGTGGACGAAGAGGTAGCCGGTTTGCTCAGGAAAGGGGCGGTGTGCCGGACAGTGGTTCATCCTATGGGATTCCTCAGCAATATCTTTTTAGCGAACAAAACAGATGGGGGTCGGAGACCGGTCATCAATCTGCGGGATTTCAACGAGTGGCTGGTCTACAGACATTTCAAGATGGAGGACATGCAATTGCTCAGGGATGTCCTCCAGCCACTCGATTGGATGGTGAGATTGGACCTGAAGGACGCGTACCTAGTGGTGCCGATTTTCCCTCCGCACAGGAGATTCCTTCAGTTTCAATGTCAGGGACAAGCCTACGAGTTCTGTTGTCTTCCGTTCGGCCTCTCCTCAGCGCCGTGGTATTTCACCAAGGTTCTCAAACCAGTGGTGGAATACTTGCGGGCTCAGGGGTCCGGCTGATCAACTATTTGGACGATATTCTTATCATGGCCCAGTGTCCCGTGCAATTGCGAGCACATCTACGAATGGCGATGGATCTGCTCCACTGGTTGGTGTTCGTTATCAACTAGCAGAAATCCCTCTTGTCCCCGACGCAGCAGGCTTCCTTCCCTGGGGTTTGTTATAGACTCCGTGTCAGCCATGCTCAGTCTGCCCTCCAGGAAAGTGGCGATGATTCGTCACGAAATTCGTCAAACCCTGGCCAAGCAGGGGACTTCCTTGCGGCAGATAGCCCGACTGGTAGGTCTTTCTCAGCCTCTATCCAAGCAATTTTCCCGGGCCCGCTGCATTACAGGGCTCTGCAGCGCTTGAAGGCTCACCATCTGCGGAGAGGTGTGACGTACTCCCAGGTGGTTCCGCTGATGGCCGAAGTTCGGGAAGAGCTGGAGTGGTGGCTGTCACACACGGAAGCATGGAACGGAAGGGCAATCTTCGGTTTGGCCCCCGACTTGGTGATAGAGTCGGATGCAAGCCGGTCAGGCAGGGGGGCACGTGTAGGGAATTCTCCACAGGCGGAAGTTGGTCTCCTCAAGAACAATGGCTTCATATCAATTGTCTTGAGCTCCTAGCGGGTTCCTTTGCGGTTCAGTGTTGGACCAAAGACAGGGTCCAGGCGTCTGTCCTTCTAAAAATGGAGAATGTGTCGGCGGTCAGGAATATCAATCACCTGGGCGGCTCGCGGTCCAAGGCCCTGGCGAACTTGGCGAAGCAGTTTTGGGAGTTTTGCCTCTCCAAACAGGTGTCTGTCACAGCAGAATACCTTCCAGGGAAGGAGAACTCGGTGGCAGATTGCACTCCTGTTACCTCCGGGACGCCAGTGTTTGGAAACTGGATCCGGAGATTTTTCAGAGCCTGCAGGACCATTGGGGGCCTTTCTCCATCGACCTCTTTGCTTGTCGCCTGGACCGCCAGCTTCCCCGATTTATTCAGTTGGAGGCCGGACCCTCTGGCGGTGGCATTGGACGCGTTCGGTCAAGATTGGAGTCGGGAGAGCGGTTATGCGTTTCCGCCTTTCTCCATGATCACCCGGGTGGTGCCCCAGGTCCGCAGACAGAGGGCCTCGGCGGTCCTGATAATGCCGTTTTGGAGGTCGCAAGTGTGGTTTCCAGTTCTACTGAAACTTTCCTGGGATTGTCCAATCCGACTCCTCCCAACTCCCCATCTTCTGTTGAGTCCGGAGGGGACTCCTCACCGGCTGGTGGAGGAGGGCTCGATCCAGCTAATGGCCTGGCGGATTACAGGCAACGTTGGTGACAGCCAGGCCTTTCGAGCTATGCTGAGCTCCTATTGTCCAGAGCTTGGGCGACCAGCACGTCCAAACGATATAGGTCAGCCTGGACGCGATGGGTATGTTGGTGTATGCGATGGGAGGTGGATCCCGTGGTCGCAGGTTTAACACACGTCCTGAATTATTTGGCGGAGTTGGCTCAGAAAGGTTTAGCGTATAGGTAAGTAAATACTGTCCGTTCCACCATTTCGGCGGGGCATGCCCCGTTGGACGGAACCCCTTTGGGGAGCATCCTTTTGTTTGTAAACTACTTAGAGGAATTAGATTGTCGCTTCCACCAGAGCCCCGCTATTCTGTCCTCTGGGATGTGAATCAGGTGCTGAATCTACTGTAATCATGGCAACCGAATCGCTTCCTCTCTAGAAAGGAGTTGTCGGCCAAATTGGCGATGTTGCTATGTTTGCTGTCGTGTAGGAGAGTTTCAGACGTTAAGGCACTGGATATTACAGCAAGGGTTTTCTCCCCCGAAGGGGTTACCTTTACGGTGAGTAGACGTACTAAATCCAATACGCGCACATTTTCTTATCCTGCTTTTGTGGAAACACCTAAGCTCTGTGTGGTGCAATGCTTAAAAGCTGATGAGGAAGCCACAGAGGAAGTTCGTCCCCCGGGCGAACGACAACTCCTGATAGCCCTTAAAAAGCCTTTCAGTGTCCTCTCCCACTATAGCCCTTTGGGTGCGTTGGATCATGCAAGAGGTGGGCATTAATACGAGAGCTTTTGGTGCACATTGTGCTAGAGGGGCGATGACTTTGAAAGCTTTCAGTCTCGGAGTGCGTTTGGAAGACCTCATGAGGGCAGCGGATTGGTCATCGGATTCTACCTTTAAAAGGTTTTATTTTAAACCGCTGCTGAATGTAGCCCAGGTGGTCATCGACAAGCTTTGAAGGAGCATAATCCTCGCCTCCGGTCCTGACATAGAATTGAAATTTGCCTAGCCTACGAGAAGGTAAGTTTCAGTTCTATTAACGACGCGGAGGCAAGGATTATCGATCCCAGCAAGCACGTGGGTTACTGTCCCGCCCGTATGGCTGTAAGTAATAATTTTTTGCCATTTTAGATGTTCATGATATTTCCCTTGCAATGTTTTGATGCAATGATGGTTGTCAGGTTGGCATTATGATTTCGATCTTGCCAGATTTTAGTCTGTACCTTGTCTGACTTTTATTCCTGTTCGGGAACGGTAATTGATCACTATGTTTCTTTCAGGAAACGAGAACATGAAGCAGATGGGTTAAACATGGGAGAGATCCTCCAGCGAAGTTATGGGAAATGTAGTGTGTTATTAAAGTAATGATAATCTGCTGTTTGGAATGTGTTAATAAAGGCAAAGAAAGAATGAGCATAATCCTCGCCTCCGCGTCCTTAATAGAATTGAAACTTACTTTCTCGTAGGCTAGGCAGATTTCTATTCTCCAACCAGTGTCCATGAGTGCCCATCAAAAATACAAGACTAAGTTATTGTTTAGTTGTGTGAACCTTATGCTTGGAGATGCTGACAGCAGCATGGAGTACTCCGTTATGTGGATTTGAAGGTTTGGTTAAAAATCTTTTCTCCTATATGTGTAGGTGAAATGTTGTTAACCTGCAGTGTACCTGCACCATACTTTCTAAACTTCCTCAGTGTGATAACTCTTGAAAATATGTACTGATCATCCCAAAACTTAAATTATTATTGAAAGTTGTGTTGAATATTCCCAAAGTTACATGTGATGTGTGTAGAATCAAACCTCAGCTGGCAGCCTCTGAATACAATGTAAGGCCTTTCACCTTTGTCTCAGTGGGTCCCTTAAAAGTTAGGTATTACTGCTTATATTTTTTTGTTAGACGAACTATCCGATTGAACATTTGTGTGTTTAAAAAAAAAATTAAGAGCTCTTTTTGTCAGGTAGGCAACGTTGTTTTCTGTCGTCCAACCTACCAACAAAACCTGGTTAGTTCTCACTGGCTGTATTGAGCAGATAATATGGTAGGATCACTTCAAAGTGAGATTATATCATTTAATTAAATACTTTTTCGTCAGTATTGTTTAGGTTCATCTCTTGCGCATTCGTCCTGTTTTGAATTGATGCATTGTCAAAATTCATAATTTGGTCTTTGTATGCATTCTTGCCATCCCTAGATTGCTGCAAGTGGCTAAGAACATCTGCCGGCAGAGATGTTTAACTTGTGTGTTGGATAGGGATGCCATCTTCTGATTAATTTATCTTTCAGTAAGAAGCAGTCAGTATCTGCTTCTGCGACACATGGAAAGGCTATTTGATAGTTCTAGAGGCCAGAGATGGTGATTGTGCTCAGACCTCAAACTAATTTCGAGAACTTAGACTATCACCTCTTTCAAAAACCAAATCAGGTTAATCTCTGTTGCATTTGAAAGTCCCCGGACCATCTATTTGCTCTGAAGGCTACACAACCCAAAGAAATACAACAAGCTTCAGCATAGCCAATAGGTCTTGCTTTTGGGACCTTATAAGCAATGTTCTCTCTAAATTGTTTTCCTCTGTGTGCGGCAGTGGAGGGTCTCTGTGCGCTGCAACCATGGCTATGTGCGCAAGGAACCAAACCGCGCATGTCTGCGGCGCCAAATGGCACTCAAAACGTTTACTTTAAAAAGTGAAAAGACGGTGCATTTTCACACATACAGCGCCACAATAAGGGTCTTAAGGGTAGTTTGCAAATTGGATAAGCACGCATGACAAGTTTTGCAGGAAGCCATCACAGAAAAAAGTACAAAGTTAAAGCAAAGTAGGTTGCTTTATTTTAATGTTAACATCACAGACTTCCCCGACGTATTATAGCGCCCGATTTTAGAAGAGGCTAACCAGCGCAGTGTGTGTTTACTGAGATGCTATGCATGCATTAAAGAATCTGGAAATGCCTCATCCATTCCTGTTTGGAAGCCGGGGACCCCCAGGCAATTTGTACAACTTAAATTTCTTTTTAAAAACGCCTTTTGAAGCAGATGCAATTTCAAGAGGAAGACAGCCTGAATTAGGTCTATTGGCATGGACATGTACGCATACAGCAGTGTATTATTTATTGGTACGCAAGGGCTTGTGGAAAGTGAGCAATCAGACAGCGCCAAAATCTGTGCCCTTTTTCTTCCCTCTGTCCCCCTCGTTGTCCCCATGCTCTCTCTGCCTAGTTTTCCCTTCTGTTCCCCTCGCTGCCCTCGTGCCTCTCTGCCCGTTCTGCCTTCTGTTCTTAGCTGTCCCTATATTTCTGTATTCTGCCTCCTTGCCATTCGTTTTTTGTGCCCGTCTGACCTCTGTGCCACTAGTTTTTCTGCCCCTTTTGCCTTCTGTTCCACTCGTTTTCCCCCTCGCTTTTTGTGCCTTTCTGCCCTCTGTTCCACTTGTTTTTTGTGTTTTTATGCCCACTGTTCCACTCGTTTTTAGTGCCCTTATGCCCTCTGTCCCACTTGTTTTTTGTGCCTTTCTTGTTCCACTCGTTTTTTGTGCCTTCTGCCCTCTGTCCCACTCGTTTTTTGTGCCTTTCTCTCTTGTGTTCCACTCGTTTTTGTGCCTTTCTGTCCTCTGTCCCACTCTTTCTTGTGCCTTTCTGTCCTGTGTTCCACTCTTTTTTGTGCCTTTATGCCCTCTGTCCCACTCTTTCTGCCCTCTGTCCCACTCGTTTTTTGTGCCTTTATGTCCTGTGTCCCACTCGTTTTTGTGCCTTTCTGTCCTGTGTTCCACTCGTTTTTGTGCCTTTCTGCCCTCTTGCCTTCTGTTCCGCTCGTTTCCCCAACTGCTGTGGCCTTTTGTTTAAATATTGTTGTTAATCAGAGCCCCTTCACGGGCTCAGGTTAACAGCAATACTTAAAGAAAATGCCACAGTCTGCCCCGCGCTTTACTAACAAAAGCGTAGACACTTTCCAAACACAGCGTGTGCTAAAATATGCACTGTGTTTGGAAAGTGTCTACGCTTTTGTTAGTAAAGCGCGGGGCAGACTCTGGCATTTTGTTTAAGTATTGCTGTTAATCGGAGCCCGTGAAGGGGCTCTGATTAACAACAATATTTAAACAAAAGGCCACAGTCTGCCATGCTCCCACACAGCCGCAAGCGCCATAATCCCCACAATCCCCACCAGCCCCCCGCCTCCTTACCTGCACTCCTCACGCCCACTCCGCCGCCACCACTGGAAAAGTGCCTCATGTTCGCGCCGCTCGCTTTTTAAAAGTGGCGCGCTGCGCGACTCTCTAGCGACGTCCTGTGTGCGCGCTCCATGCTAGGTGGTGCGCGCTGACGTCAGGGAAGGTGCGCGCGCGCGGCCTAGAGGGAACGGTGCTTATAAGTATTTACTTATGCAGCACAATACCCTTGGTGCAAAAACATCAACTGTTGCATGGTAACACTTATAAGGTCCCAAAGGCGAGACCTATTGGCTAGGCCAATGCTTGTTGTCTTTGTGAAGGAAGCCTGCCAGAACAGTTTTCAGAAAACATCTCAGGGCCGAATTTATGATTTGGCAAGTATGAGACATCAATCAAAAAGAGGGGGTGTATGGCGTGGTCTATTTAGAGTGCATGGGTGCCCTTGCACTCTAAATATGGCAAGAAGGATAACCACTGCTTTTCAGCACACGTCCTGCAGTCAGAAAACTTTAAACCAGGCGCCTGGCCCTTAAATTGGTACATGTTTGTGCTTAATGTATCTTCCGGGACTTAAGTACTACTTGTTCCACTGTCGTGACAGAGATTACCAGCCATTCGTTGGCATACCGTATAATTATGAGATTTAGTTCCAAATCAATGACTTACAAAAAAATCACCTTAGACCCGTATTATGGAACTCTAGGAACTCCTGATGCAGTAATATGACACCCCTAAAATATGAAACAGTGGAGAGTGTTAATGGGATGTTAATGGCACACTTTTTTATCGCCAAACTATGCAGAGAAACCTCCCCCTGTGAAATAAGGAATAGTGCATATATTGCTGTTTCAGTACGGATTCCTGCATGTCTCTCCTACATTACAGACTATTTTCCCTTCGCACATTTCTTCATGTGTATCTTGGCAAAATGTGCACAGGAAAAATAATTCAGAGTGTTTTGTTTCTACATTACTGCTAAACCAAATGTGGCTAGTAATTTCTGATACCGTCCGAATTGTGATTACCTTCCACCTCAGAATGATGGTTTAATTTAGCTACTGCATCACTAAACCCTTTACGATATGCTGTCGGAAACACTGGGATCATTTTTATTAATCTTTAGTTGCAACAGTCCAGTTCAAACATATGACTTTAAGTAAGTCTATGGGTGGAAATACAAAGATTTATGTGTACATCTAGGGGCATATATTTTCCGAAATACAACTCAGCAACTAGAGCGGAGATTTACACCTCGTAGCAGGAGTATGTGTCCACACCCCCGTAGCAGAGGGGGTGAGGACACAGAAGGCACGATTCACAAAGGATATTTGTAGTATGCAAAGTAGAGCTTCAGAAGTACTGCTTCAAGTACTGCAAAATGCAACTCACAAAGCTACGGCCAGAGCTCTCCATTTTGGCTTCTCCTAACTTTTCGGTACTGAGGTCCCTGTCCTAGTGGCAGGGATCTCCATGAACATAAGAACAGGATTTAGTAGTAAATGTGGGAGGGACGACGGTGAATAGTTTGGAAAATGTGGAATAATTACTACAAAATTGATTGGGTTATGGAAAATGTGATGGAGAGGTTTAGGGAGGGACATGCTAATATAAAACAGATACCAATTTAAGACTAAGACACTTGGGCCCGATTACGATGTCGTTAGGAAACTGTCCTGAATAAATTGTTTCTGGGCTACATTCCAAACTAATCGGGTTCTGCAAGTCTGGACGACTGATTATGATGCTTCCCAACATCGTCCGGTCCGACTCGCATTGACTTCAATGGGAGTCTGTGTTCCGAACAAGAACACAGGCTCACATTGAAAAAAGAGGTGGTTGTGGACAACCTTGCACCCTGTGATGGGCACCCTATGGAGCCTGCCACATTGTGCATGATTGGGAAGAGGGGTCCCTAGAGTACGCCCACTGGCTACATTCGTATGTCTCAGGGTGAAGGGGGGGCCTGCAACGGTCCCCCAAAGGCAGATTTTGCAGCCATTTCGACTCAGGCAAACCGAATTGGAACAGCTGTCTTAATCGGTCAGGGTAATAGGTCATCCAGAAACCGTGTCCATAGAGCTGTAAGATTCAGCTCCAAAAGACTCGGTCTGTCCCAATGCCTTTCGCAACCGATGGGGACTGCCCGTACGGTTTCCGGGCATCATAATCGGTTTCTAGGAAATCTGTATAATTTGTTTGGGAACAAGGGTTCTAAATTGTATTCTGCAACACCAAATCCCATCCGGAGCCTTTCCTAACAACATCGTAATAGGGCCCTTAGTTTTGGGAGTAGATCTACATGTGAGTAGATTTACATTTGGAAAGTTACCTTTGTGGATTTGCTCCTCAATGCTGCTATTTCGTTGTGCATTTGTTAGAGCCCAAGGCAACAGACTTCCTGTAGTTATGCCAAGTATCATTTTGAGACTGAAAAACTTTTATTTCCTGCTACTTGTTCTTTCTCTTCTCCTCCTTCTATTTCCTTGCCTCCATCTTTGTTCTCAAAATAGTTGCATTGTTTTTAGCTCTGATCTAATGTTTCAAATAAATCTCTTTGGCTTTATTGATATTTCCTTTGCAGCTCTATATTACTGAGAAAATCTTATATGCTCTTACTTTTGCAGCAGCTAACTTCTTATCTAATCTATGCTACTGCCCTATTTGGATTAATTGTGTTAGTTTTATGTAGATCTTCCACAAGTATTTGTTGGATGGAACCGCCGACCGCTAGTCGGGCGGTTTCCATTCCGAAACCTTGCCGGTCGAACACCATCCGACCGGCATCGTAATAAGGCCCTTTATCTCTATTAATGTGCCAGAAATCTTTGATCTGCGGAACAGGGTCGTTTGCCCTTTCTGTGCTGCTTCTGGTTTAGGTTCTTTACATTATTGGGCTCAAACTGTGGAATGAATTTCCTGGGCCCAATTCACAAGCAGCATTTTGGAGTATGTAGTATTATTATTGCAATAGTACTATTTACATACTACTAAATGCAACTAACAAACCTGTGACTGAAGAGCTTTACTTCCACCTCGCATATCTTATTTCTACAAAGATCTCCACCACTGTGGTGGAGATTTCTGTACATGTATGTAGACGGCTTTGTAGTAAATGTTGGAGGGATGGAGAGTGATGGGAAAATAGGGAATCGTTATCATAAAATGGGTGAGGTTAAGGAGGGGATTAGGGAGGGCCATTCTAAAATAAGCAAACACCCTCAAAAGTTTAAGACCAGTGCAATTCACAAAATACACTTCTAAATTTAACACAGCCCTAATAGTGCCAAAATAAACTTAAAGGTACTCTAGGTCAGCCCTGGCGTGCCACACATATCCAAACACAATTGCTGCAAAAAAATTCCAATGGAAAACAACGGAATTATAGAGGCCTGACAATCGGATAGGACTATGTGCTGATGACCTGTTACTCTTCCTACATGATATAGAGAGGGAACCTGAGGAGAGCTAAAGACATGCTGGAGGAGTTTGGTTAGCTTTCCAGGCTGCGGGTCAACTGGGTGAAGTCCAAGCTTTATCCCATGGCACAGAGGGAGGACCCACCAGTGCATTTGACAACCAAGCAATGGGAACCCAGTGCATGTAATTAAGAGTCAAGATCTATCATGACAGAGTAGACTTGCTAGAGGGCAACATGGAGCGAGCAATTTAACTCCTTAAGATCTTTCATAACTTTTTGGGGGACTCTGCCACTCTCAGTGATCGGAGGTATAGCCCTCCTGAAAATGGTGGCTGTTCCCCGGCTCCTTTACTTTTACGAAACTTCCCCTGTGGATACCAGGAGCGCAGTTCCAATACGTGAAAACCCTGAGTATGGAGTTCATTTGAGGGACGGGATGCTGGAGAACGGCGCTGACCACATTAAAACATCTCACAGCAGAAAGGACCCTCGCAACCCCGATTTTGAGCTATAATACATAGTCGCTCAGCTGCAGTGGCTAATCCATGGCTCAATCCGGACCGAACCCCTGGTCCTTTGTGCCACTGCTTTGGGAGCTCCTTCGAGTCCTCCTTCCAGTGAAGCGACCAGCCCTGGGTGAGTTTCTCACAATGACAATACGCATCAAGGTCCCGTACTCCTCAGAGATGCCACTTGATTTTCTACATGCACTTTCACACGGGGGAGATTGGCAGGGGGATGAAAGTGGGGGACCTGTATAGGAGCTCCGAGCTTTTCCCTTTTGAGGATCTTTTAGAGGAGTTTGATCTGCCCCAAAGACATTTTCTCCTACATAGGGCACTCACTTCAGCAATGAGGAAACTTTGGAGAGGCGGAACCACTGTACCTGGTTCCTCCCAGAGCTGCCAACATATGGCACTCTGGGCGGCCTTATTTAAACTATATCATAAAGAGCGCTGCAAGCAGATCAGTAGCTCCCCCTACATACACTGAAAACTAGATGGGAGGAGGACCTGGATACACCGATATTGATGACAGCATGGGATAAAATTATGGAACGGTCACTGAAAGTCTCTAGAAACACTTGTTTCAAACTCATAAATTATTACGTACTACACCGGGCATACCTTACACCTGAACGTAGCGGGGACAGCTTGTCCCCGCTGCGGGGGAAAAAAGAACCCATATCCTGCGTATGTTCTGGGCGTGCCTCGCACTGCACGATTTCTCAGAGGGAGTCATACAGGCAACTGAAGACTGCATTGAATAAGAGGTGCCGTGCACCCTGAGACACTGCCACCTGAGTTCATTTCCACATCCCTCCAAAACAAAAATAACGCAGAGGTTTCAGCACTTGACATATATTCAGGTCACCGCTAGATAGCTCGGAACTGAAAGGCGACTAGAGGGCCCAAACTAGCAGTTTGGAGAAGGGAGCTGATAAAGTTGGCAGGCTGTGAGCGAAGAGTCCTCCTACGAAAGGCGCAGAGGGGCAAAGGCAAAACGGAGGGTGTGCACTAGTGGATAGCCTAGTCAACCCGGAGCGGATGCACTGACGAGTACCCCTGTGGGCTCTCCATGATGGCTTGAGGACTAGTAGTAGGGACCCTACCTGGTATCAGAGCAGGATGATGTTTAATCAGAGCTGACTACCAGAGTGGGACAGGGCGTTTTACCCAGACCCCATGCTTAAAGGCAGAGCTCATTTACCAATGGTAGAACTGATTACCATGGCGGGAGTGGTGCTCAGACTCACAGGGGAGGGGAAAGTTCAGTTTTTTTGTTATGTTCCCACAACAATGACGAATACTACCTACTATGCTCCTGCATACTGAATCCTTCTGACGCACAGGAATTGCAACGTGTACCTTGTATATTTTAGGAAAACTCAATAAAATGCGTAAAAAAACAGAGGCAGGGAATTAGACTAACATCCAGATAAATTAATGTTAAAATAATTCAATTAATTCTAAATCTAAATTACGTCTGTATATGTAATTTTTTTGGCAACAAAAAAGTATAAATACTGATTATTTTTAAATAATAATACACAATTAAAATGGCATATTTCACTGAAGTAGTGGTTGATGCCTCTAGAAATTATCCCCACCTACGTAACATGTGCTTTAATGAAAGGTATATGTTGTCTATTGGGAGTGCAAATGCAAATTAAACTGTCTAACCATGGGAGTTAAATCGCCTTGCCATTTGTTGATACTCTGTATTTGATGCCACGTTACTAAATAAATTAAATGGCATATTTAAGTATTTTTTATAAATACATAATACATTTAAGTGTATTAAATACATAAGGTTTATCCAAGTTTACTACAAATTAAACTAAAATAAAAATGTTAGTGGGGTAGTATTGTTTTAATTATTAAAACAAATAATACATTACTTTATTATGTTTATTCTATTTGAAAATACAATGCACATTTAAATTGAGGCGATAATATCTTTTAATGGTTCATTTTATTAGCTCTAGGTTAATATTGATTATGGTAAAACATTTTACATTTATCTTCAACATAAAATATATATTTATTTATTAAACAAAATAATCTTCCATGGATTTGCATATACTTCCTCTATACTTTTCTGCAGTGAGCTGGTGCCCTGATGGTGGAAATCTCCATCAACAGTTGGAAATGTATTAATAGCAACTCAGAGGCTCATTACGATGTCGGGCAGACGCACCTTATCGGTCTGGAACTGCCGATCTAAGGGGTCTATTAGGATGACGGGCGGACTTTGTCCGCCCGTCATCCTAGCGGGGAATGGGACCACCCGCCATAAGGGCGGGGGTCCTGGGGGTGGCATTAGGATGTGCCCACCACTGTGGCGGGCACATCCTGCATTTCTAGCATTGTGGCGGGCGGAGCGCTCAGCACCGCCCGCCACAATGCTAGAAATGCTTGTCAGCATTTGCATATACAAAGCGGCAGGGGGACCCCAGAGTGAACACCGCATGCCTTTCCGTGGCAGCATTGCCGCCACGGAAAGGAATTGAGACCAGCCCATTGTAATATGGCGGGCGGTGTCTAACAGACACCGCCACCATGTTACTGGTTTTCCGCCCCGGCCGCAAGGCGACGGGGGCGGAAAACATGCGGGCGGTGTTTGTCACCGCTGCGGTCCCCTCCGCCATCGTAATATGGTGAGGGGGAATGCAGGGAAGGATGGCGGGCGGATTGCCTCCGCCAGGGTGGGGGTGGCCACCGCTACCCTGGCGGATGCAATCCGCCCGCCATCCTAATGGGCCCCTTAGGTTGGTGGTTCCGACCTCAGCATTAGGATGCGACCACCCACAGGGTGCACAGATGTTGAGGGGGGCACCATAGCGGAGGGCCAGCCGGGAAGGGTGCTCAGCTAGGGGCACCCAAAGACACTTTCGGACAGCATTTCCATGTTGGAAGTGTGATCATAATCCTGACTGTGTACCAGAGCCTGGGTCATTAGGGTATTATGGTGACTTCCGATACACCGATAAGCTCATTGAGCGCGTTGGAAGCGGCACAGACTGTCCCTCTGCACTATGCCTCTGCATCGTAATGCGACCGGCACACCACTTGGCAGATGTCAGTGGGACCGAGACCGACGTGCCATCGGTGTCGGTCCCACTGACATCGTAATTAGGCCCTTTGTGCTTCTAAATTTTGTCGTTAGAGTCTCCACCCATTCATGAGAGGGGGTGTGGACATGAAACTCTACACCTAAATGTAACACTCCACTTGGAAATGGTGAATAGCAAAAAAGTGGAGAGTTACACCTAGGTGTAGGAGAGATCTACACATAAGTGGATGTACATATGCTTTTGAATTGGCTATTTTGTTTAGCAGCGATTTAAATAAAACGCTATATGAGTCCAATACGAGTAACTTGTGTGTAATGGAAGTGACATTACTTTTACATTCCTGCTATCAGCAGACAGAATCTAAACTTATTAAACACCATACGGAGATGATTTTGCAGCTCACTCTGGCTGCGCATGCCAAAGGCCTGACAAACAGTCAAACCTCCGAACAGTCACATGGGTTCCTGATTTCAGCTCACACTTTTTTCAGCTGTCTTCAATTGCTTTATTCTAGAGTTGTTCCGCACTACATAGTGCAAGTTATGAGAGGAATGTTTTGAGTTCATAAAGTTGTGACAATAATTCCTGAACAATCTATTTGATTGAGTTTTTTTCAGCAAGTGCTACAATGGATTGATATGCCTGCTTCTTTTGCTTCATTTTTCTGGCGAGACGAGAACTGAACATTCAGAAATAAAGAAATAGAAGGCCTGGAGCTTTTTTTGACCATAACATTTTGTGGTTTAAAGTAAGGTTGAAACACGAGGCGCATGCTAGATATAAGCATCAGCTATAATTATTTCCCCTCAGGAAACAATGGAACACCAAAATGGATATCTATATAGCAGTGCAATAGAATATAGTAGATTGTAAATTTTGTGCCCAAAAGTCTTAGGGCCTGATTACGACTTTGGCGCAGCGGCGCCAGCTCAACGCCAGCTTCACTGCACCAAAGCTGCGCAAGGACCGCCAACCGTATTACAAGTTTAAAATGTGCAACTCGAAATAAGGTCAGCGGTCCTCTGGCCTTTCCCATGTCAGTGCCTTGAAAACAGGCCCTGCAATGGGAGCGGCCAAAAAGTTCAAGCAAGACATGGGATGTGCTGGAACTGGGGGGAATACAGACAGGAGTCTGGCTGGTGGAAGACCGCCAGACTCATAATTAGACCCTAGGCTTATCAAGGTAATCTACCAAAACTCATAAAATGTGCAGAAGCACAGATGAGCAGCTCTAACTACTCCAAAATGCAATACTGAACATTCGGCCTGTCAACAGGAATACTACGTGTGTCTCATAGGTATGTGCTAAGATGCAAAATAGACTTGTGACCTTGCATTTTCCTTTTAGTTCAGGAGCTTTACAAAGTAGGAAGCTGGAGATGTTTTAAAAAACACTAAGGGCTCCATCATAAGTGACTGCCAAACTCGCTGGGGCGCAGTGGTGTCAGTTTTACCACTATACTCGCCGGGTCGATCTGACCTCTATCACCCCTGCAGGTCTGCCCACCACATTCCAAGTGTGGCAGTCTGACTGCCACAGGACCGCCGCCTTCTCCAGGATCCTGCGGCAGTGGGGAAAGGGACTGGTATATGCTGGTGGTGCCGATGCAGCACCCCCAAGCATATTCCGACTTCAATATCCACCGTCCATTTCATGGCAGGGAGTTCACCATAAAAAGGGTGGCGGAGATATAGGTGAGGGGGCCCCAACAGAGACCCATGATGATTCTGGGCTTGAGGGTTCGTGTGGGAGGGCAGAGTTGTGCCCCCCTAAAACAGCCATCACAGTGAGATCACGACAGCACCGCTCGCCTTCCCTGGATCCATCTCAGAATCCGGCAGGCAGATGCACTATGGGCTAGGCAGTCTCCCTAGGAGTACAGAGGTGGTGGTACTATAGGAGGTCCACCATACTCCTAATGAGGCACTTAGTGCATTAGCAAACAACTACCCCTGCTTGTAAGGTGTTCACTCCATCTTCTGCGCTGAGCCTCTGACCCCACAGTATATAGAGCCTGATTTACAGTTAAAACAACAGGTGATGGGCAGAATGAAGAACAATGTCATACATTCACCCCAGTACAGAGATCTGGGCCTAAATCCATCGTTTTTTTGCTCACCATGCCATTCCAGTTTGAACCCAGCCATATGCAAATCAGTCTTGATCCTGTGCCCCATGGGAACAGTCTAGCCCGAACTACCAAGCCAGGTCCTCTCTGGACTGGAAACAAGCATCCAAGGACCGGTATCGGGCTTTCAGCCTCATCAGCCTGGATAGCTTGATTCCAGTGGCATGGAGAGCACAGGACTCACGTCTGAGCATACCCGTCCCACTCGGGGTGACAAATGCAAAAACAACAGGTGATGGACAGAATGCAGAACAATGTCATACATTCACCCCAGTACAGAGATCTGGGCCTAAATCCATAGTTTTTTTGCTCACCATGCCATTCCAGTTTGAACCCAGTCATATGCAAATCAGTCTTGACCCTGTGCTCCATGGGAACAGTCCAGCCCGAACTGCCAAGCCAGGTCCTACCTGGACTGGAAACAAGCATCCAAGGACCGGTTTCGGGCTTTCAGCCCTCATCAGCCTGGATAGCTTGATTCCAGTGGCATGGAGAGCACGGGACTCACGTCTGAGCATACCCGTCCCACTCGGGGTGACAAATGCAAAAACAACAGGTGATGGACAGAATGCAGAACAATGTCATACATTCACCCCAGTACAGAGATCTGGGCCTAAATCCATCGTTTTTTTGCTCACCATGCCATTCCAGTTTGAACCCAGCCATATGCAAATCAGTCTTGACCCCGAGCCCCATGGGAACAGTCCAGACTGAACTGCCAAGCCAGGTCCTCCCTGAACTGGAAACAAGCATCTAAGGACCGGTTTCGGGCTTTCAGCCCTCATCAGCCTGGATAGCTTGATTCCAGTGGCATGGAGAGCACGGGACTCACGTCTGAGCATACCCGTCCCACTCGGGGTGACAAATGCAAAAACAACAGGTGATGGACAGAATGCTGAACAATGTCATACATTCACCCCAGTACAGAGATCTGGGCCTAAATCCATCGTTTTTTTGCTCACCATGCCATTCCAGTTTGAACCCAGCCATATGCAAATCAGTCTTGACCCTGTGCCCCATGGGAACGGTCCGGCGCGAACTGCCAAACCAGGCCCTTCCTGGACAGGAAACAAGCATCCAAGGACCAGTTTCGGGCTTTCAGCCCTCATCAGCCTGGATAGCTTGATTCCAGTGGCATGGAGAGCACAGGACTCACGTCTGAGCATACCCGTCCCACTCGGGGTGACAAATGAAAAAACAACAGGTGATGGACAGAATGCAGAACAATGTCATACATTCACCCCAGTACAGAGATCTGGGCCTAAATCCATCGTTTATTTGCTCACCATGCCATTCCATTTTGAAACCAGCCATATGCAAATCAGTCTTGACCCTGTGCCCCATGGGAACAGTCCAGCCCGAACTGCCAAGCCAGGTCCTCCCTGGACTGGAAACAAGCATCCAAGGACCGGTTTCGGGCTTTCAGACATTTCCGGTCGAGGGAAGGCATGGCTTGGCAGTTTGAGCTGGACTGTTCCCATGAGGCACAGGGTCAGACTGATTTGCATATGGCCATGTCTGAACTGGGGTGGCAGAGTGGGCTAAAGAACGGTGATGGATTAAACCCAGATCTGTTGACTGGGTGTGAGTGTTTGATTGGTTCAGATGCTCCGTCCATCACCACCCCCTTTTGCACCGCTGTGTTCGCCATAAGTTGGCAGGGTATGCTCAGATGTGAGCCCCTTGCTCACTTTGCCACTGGATTCAAGCAAGCCTGGCTGAAGACGGCTGTAATGCTAGAAACCAGTCCTAAGAAGCTTGTTTCCGGTCCAGGGAAGGCATGGCTTGGCAGTTCGGGCTGGACTGTTCCCATTAGGCACAGGGTCAGACTGATTTGCATATGGCCATGTCTGAACTGGGGTGGCAGAGTGGGCTAAAGAACGGTGATGGATTAAACCCAGATCTGTTGACTGGGTGTGAGTGTTTGATTGGTTCAGATGCTCTGTCCATCACCACCCCCTTTTGTACCGCTTTGTTCGCCATAGTTGGCAGGGTATGCTCAGACGTGAGCCCCTTGCTCACTTTGCCACTGGATTCAAGCAAGCCTGGCTGAAGACGGCTGTAATGCCAGAATCCGGTCCTAGGAAGCTTATTTCCGGTCCAGGGAAGGCATGGCTTGGCAGTTCGGGTTGGACTGTTCCCATGAGGCACAGGGTCAGACTGATTTGCATAAGGCCATGTCTGAACTGGGGTGGCAGAATGGGCTAAAGAACGGTGATGAATTAAATCCAGATCTGTTGACTGGGTGTGAGTGTTTGATTGGTTCAGATGCTCCGTCCATCACCACCCCCTTTTGTACCTCTTTGTTCGCCATAAGTTGGCAGGGTATGCTCAGACGAGAGCCCCTTGCTCACTTTGCAACTGGATTCAAGCAAGCATGGCAGAAGACGGCTGTAATGCCAGAAACTGGTCCTATGAAGCTTGTTTCCGGTCCAGGGAAGGCATGGCTTGGCAGTTCGGGCTGGACTGTTCCCATGAGGCACAGGGTCAGACTGATTTGCATATGGCCATGTCTGAACTGGGGTAGCAGAGTGGGCTAAAGAACGGTGATGGATTAAACCCAGATCTGTTGACTGGGTGTGAGTGTTTGATTGGTTCAGATGCTCCGTCCATCACCACTCCCTTTTGTACCGCTGATTTAGAGTTAGGCAGAAGAGTACTCTGTCACAGATGTGACAGCTACCCCTTTCACCTCATTACATGTGCATAATAGCCTAATGCACTATAAAAAAAAAGTGGCCGGAATACGTGTCACATTTCTGCCGAAGTCCCCATCCACCAAACTCTGAATAAATCCCATTGTTTCATTACCCTACTGTCCCTGCCCACAACATAGCTAGAACCTCTTTCCATTCTTGGTGCACCTTGCCTTACATTATTTTTATTTGGTCCATCATGCTCCCCAACTACCCCAGCTCCCACACCTTTAACTGATCATCTATGAGGGTACACATTGCATACCATAATTTTCTACTTTGGGATATATGATCCATGGGACATCCTTGGATCCTTGGAGAAGAAAAGATGATGATGTTTCATTAAAAGATTTGTCTTCAATTTCTTCCTGAATTGCATGAGGGTAGGGGCATTTTCAACATTATTGGAGATATATTTTCAGATCCTGGATGGACAGATAGAGAAGGCATGCCTTCTGTCAATTTCTTCTTGCACTTTCCCATCTCCAGCCCAGCAATAGGTTTGTTCCTGGTATGGTGTTGTCCGCCAAAGGTGGCCAGGAATGTAAGGAATTAATTTTTGGTGATACAGCCCTGGAGATGGAGCTACTGTCGTACCTTCATTATCGAGGTGATGTTGTATTTCTGCAAACCCTTCACAAGAATTGCATAAGTACGTAAGATTCCTTTCAGGGGTACCAAACTGATATCTAGGCGGCTGATGAGCAGTGCATTGCATCCATCCAGGGTTTGCACTGTCATCTTAAAATTAGCTTCTGGAACTAAGGGTATCACTTTCTTCAGGAGGCGTGACTAGCACCATGTCTTCATTTTCCTGATGTCGTCTTTGAATGTGATGTCTGTATAATAGATGAATGAAAAGATTTTGCATTGCCTATCTGCTAGGGGTTGCGGTCAAATAGGCTTGATTCTGTTGACGTTTTCCCAAATTATTGAGTTGGAAATATTGTCTTACAAGAATATTGTTGTCTTTATATAGGGACAACCAGAATATCATTGTCAGGAATATTGCAGGAGAGAATATCATTTTTTGTATACTATAGCACTTGTTTTTAAAAATAAAGTTTTGAAAATGTTTAGAAATGGGTTGAGGATAGGCCTGGGTAGTAAATTCCTTTCTGCTTGCGGAATTTGAAGAATTTGGATAATTTCACGTTCCGCTGAGAACGCAAAATTGCCCAAAATTCTGCGTTACGGGACTTCACGAAATTTTTCGTTCGCGTTCTCAAATGCGTGTTAGCGAGATGTTCCCCCCAGGCACGCAAACAGGGTTTACGAACAGTAAAAAAGCACCGCGAACAAGCAATTTCGCGTGTTCGTGGAATTTCTGCGTGTTTGTGGAGATTTTTTACCGTTTCGTGGAGATTTGCATAATGCGATTACGCAAATTCCGCCCACCCCTAGTTGAGGGTGTGTAGGGGAATTGGATTGGTAGTATGTTTGGATTTTTATTTAAATAATTATTAATTGAATGTTATGCGTATTTTTTAAATACGTTTTTGTGTGTATTAATTATAATTGATTGACACGTTATTGAACCACCGCTGACCAATCTATTGATTATCACAGGTGACTTTGGTAACTCTTGAGCGGTCCGGAAATCGCGTCTGTTACATTGCGGCAAAGTGAGCGCTGTTACTTTTTGAAATAATACGTGGTGACTAGAGATACACTTACCTCATTATTTTTTGCCCTGAGGAAGCTCTCCGTATGGGAGCGAAACACGTTGGCTGATAAATTAATATGGAATGTTCACGATCCTTTGCAAATTCAACAGACCTGCCAGCAGATACCACCACTACACTGCACTGAGACCTACACTTACAACCCACCCACCACACAACTTGTACACCTCTAGCACCTGTCAAATACCACACTCACAAACACACATCTTTACTCATACTCACTCACCCTCACTTTCACACTCCCACACACATCCATCTCCACCACCATCCATCACCATGCCCCCAAAGAAGAATCCAAAGTTCACAGACATTGAGTTGGAAGTCATGGTAGATCACATTCTCAGAGTAGAGCCACAGTTATTTGGCACATTGGTCCAACAGACCCCCATGTCCCACAAAACCACGATGTGGGAGAAGATTGTCAACAAGGTAAATGCACAAGCACCTTGCCAGCGCAGAATTGACGATATCAGAAATAGGTACTATGATGTTCGAAGGTGGGTCAAGAAGCTGATTGGCAGAGACCATGCCCTGAGCCAGCAGACTGGCGGGGGCCCTCCTGTAAAACCTACACACTTAACTTCCGAGCAGGAGAAGGTGCAAGCCATCCTTCCACTGGAGGGCATCCATAGATTATCAGGAGTACCAGAGCCTGGAGAGTAAATAACCAACTAGCCAATACTGTGAGCCAATACACACCCACAGACATCACTGTCAAGGGGACAGTCATACCAAGCACTGTTAGCAAAGCCATATCATAATTAAGCCAATGATCCTGTGGTGTGTATGCATTCACAGAAACGAAATACCACCAATCTCAGAGTAATATGTAAATATGTCATTACATGTACAAACATACTAACAAACACAGCAAGGCATTGGCCTCAAAACAGCATCCACCACTGGCAGCCATCTTGCCAGCACTGTTACACAAACTCACAGGGAAGCTCACAGCAAGGCAATGGGATCCAAACACTAGTCATATACAGCAGCCATCTTGTTTGCACAAATTTACTCTCAGGACAGCTGAGTCACAGGAAGGAAGGTTGGGATTGCTGGGAAGGTGGGTGTAGCTAAAAGCATGATGGGAGTCGTAGTCACAGCTAACAATTCTCCTCCCACATGGCCCAGCAAGCCCACCTTAAACTATGCTCATCTCTTCGGGAGTGGAAAAGTACTACCAAGATGGCTGACATTGCTGTGGTGTGGGAAGCACAAGGCCCTGTTAGGAGTTTTGCTCACACAAACACCAGGCCACCACTGTTGGACAACTTGAATGTAAACCTTTACTCACTGTCATGGAAGCATGGTTCATGGTGGTCTATTTGGTCGGGGGGAGGTGGAGGGCTAGCTCTGACTACATCTTCCATCCGTCGATACAGAAAAGGGGGTGGTGATGAACAGAGTGTCTGAATTAGGCAGACCACTCTTACCCAGTCCAAAGATCAGGGCTTGATCCATCACCGTTATTGATCTCACTGCACCATCCCAGCTCAGAACCTGGCTATATGCAAATCAGTCTGTCCCTAGCCCAGTGCATCATGGGAACAGGGCAGACTAAACTACCAAGCCAATTCTTCACCAGAAAGGAGACAAGCTACCGGGACCGGTTTCTGGCATTTCAGCCGTCTTCCGCCCGGCTTGCTTGAATCCTGATGGTGCAGTGAGAAAGGGACTCATGTCTGAGTATACCCTGCCACACCTATAGTGGCCAAAATCGATACAGAAATGAGGGTGGTGATGAACTAAGTGTCTGAATTAAGCAGACAATTCTTACCCAGTCCAAAGATCAGGGCTTGATCCATCACCGTTATTTATCTCACTGGACCATCCCAGCTCAGAACCTGGCTATATGCAAATCAGTCTGTCCCTGGCCCAGTGCATCATGGGAACAGGGCAGACTAAACTACCAAGCCAATTCTTCACCAGAAAGGAGACAAGCTACCGGGGACCGGTTTCTGGCATTTCAGCCGTCTTCGGAAGCTGGTTTCCTTCCCAGTATAAGAATTGGCTTGGTAGTTTTGTCTGCCCTGTTCCCATGATGCACTGGGCCAGGGTCAGACCAATTTACATATAGCCAAGTTCTGAACTGGGATGGTGCAGTGAGCTAAAAAACGGTGATGGATCAAGCCCTGATCTTTGGACTGGGTAAGAGTGGTCTGCTTAATTCAGACACTCTGTTCCTCACCACCACCTTTTCTGAATCATTTTTGTCCACCATAAGCGTGGAAGGGTATACTCAGATGTGAGTCCCTTGCTCATTGCACCATCAGGATTCAAGCAAGCCGGGCCGAAGACGGCTGAAATGCCAGAAACCGGTCCCCGGAAGCTGGTTTCCTTCCCAGTATAAGAATTGGCTTGGTAGTTTGGTCTGCCCTGTTCCCATGATGCACTGGGCCAGGGTCAGACTAATTTGCATATAGCCAATTTCTGAGCTGGGATGGTGCAGTGAGCTAAAAAACGGTGATGGATAAAGCCCTGATCTTTGGACGGGGTAAGAGTGGTCTGCTCAATTCAGACATTCTGTCCATCACCACCCCCCTTTTCTGTTCCCATGATGCACTGGGCCAGGGTCAGACTAATTTACATATGGCCAAGTTCTGAACTGGGATGGTGCAGTGAGCTAAAAAATGGTGATGGATCAAGCCCTGATATTTGGACTGGGTAAGAGTGGTCTGCTTAATTCAGACACTCTGTTCATCACCACCACCTTTTCTGAATCATTTTTGTCCACCATAAGCGTGGAAGGGTATACTCAGATGTGAGTCCCTTGCTCATTGCACCATCAGGATTCAAGCAAGCCGGGCCGAAGACGGCTGAAATGCCAGAAACCGGTCCCCAGAAGCTGGTTTCCTTCCCAGTATAAGAATTGGCTTGGTAGTTTGGTCTGCCCTGTTCCCATGATGCACTGGGCCACGGTCAGACTAATTTACATATAGCCAAGTTCTGAACTGGGATGGTGCAGTGAGCTAAAAAACGGTGATGGATCAAGCCCTGATCTTTGGACTGGGTAAGAGAGGTCTGCTTAATTCAGACACTCTGTTCATCACCACTACCTTTTCTGAATCATTTTTGTCCACCATAAGCGTGGAAGGGTATACTCAGATGTGAGTCCCTTGCTCATTGCACCATCAGGATTCAAGCAAGCCGGGCCGAAGACGGCTGAAATGCCAGAAACCGGTCCCCGGAAGCTGATTTCCTTCCCAGTATAAGAATTGGCTTGGTAGTTTGGTCTGCCCTGTTCCCATGATGCACTGGGCCAGTGTCAGACTAATTTACATATAGCCAAGTTCTGAACTGGGATGGTGCAGTGAGCTAAAAAACGGTGATGGATCAAGCCCTGATCTTTGGACTGGGTAAGAGTGGTCTGCTTAATTCAGACACTCTGTTCATCACCACCACCTTTTCTGAATCATTTTCGTCCACCATAAGCGTGGAAGGGTATACTCAGATGTGAGTCCCTTGCTCATTGCACCATCAGGATTCAAGCAAGCCGGGTCGAAGACGGCTGAAATGCCAGAAACCGGTCCCCGGAAGCTGGTTTCCTTCCCAGTATAAGAATTGGCTTGGTAGTTCGGTCTGCCATGTTCCCATGATGCACTTGGCCAGGGTCAGACTAATTTACATATAGCCAAGTTCTGAACTGGGATGGTGCAGTGAGCTAAAAAACGGTGATGGATCAAGCCCTGATCTTTGGACTGGGTAAGAGTGGTCTGCTTAATTCAGACACTCTGTTCATCACCACCACCTTTTCTGAATAATTTTTGTCCACCATAAGCGTGGAAGGGTATACTCAGATGTGAGTCCCTTGCTCATTGCACCATCAGGATTCAAGCAAGCCGGGCCGAAGACGGCTGAAATGCCAGAAACCGGTCCCCGGAAGCTGATTTCCTTTTCTAGTATAAGAATTGGCTTGGTAGTTTGGTCTGTCCTGTTCCCATGATGCACTGGGCCAGTGTCAGACTAATTTACATATAGCCAAGTTCTGAACTGGGATGGTGCAGTGAGCTAAAAAACGGTGATGGATCAAGCCCTGATCTTTGGACTGGGTAAGAGTGGTCTGCTTAATTCAGACACTCTGTTCATCACCACCACCTTTTCTGAATCATTTTTGTCCACCATAAGCGTGGAAGGGTATACTCAGATGTGAGTCCCTTGCTCATTGCACCATCAGGATTCAAGCAAGCCGGGCCGAAGACGGCTGAAATGCCAGAAACCGGTCCCCGGAAGCTGGTTTCCTTCCCAGTATAAGAATTGGCTTGGTAGTTTGGTCTGCCCTGTTCCCATGATGCACTGGGCCAGGGTCAGACTAATTTACATATAGCCAAGTTCTGAACTGGGATGGTGCAGTGAGCTAAGAAACGGTGATGGATCAAGCCCTGATCTTTGGACTGGGTAAGAGTGGTCTGCTTAATTCAGACACTCTGTTCATCACCACCACCTTTTCTGAATCATACATCTACCAGCCGGCACTGTCACACATACTCCCCTCCTACCAACACTACACATCGCACCTGAGACTATGCACAACCTGGGAGTCAAGGTCAATCTACTTCCAAGATGCCTGACACTGGGCCCTGGTATGAGTTGCACTAGTCCATGATGAGATATGTGATACAATTTTGATGGTAACCAACAACATACCTACAATGTAACAGGAAATCTCACCATGTAAAAATATAAAACTTAGCACTAACTCACAGCAAGGCAATGGGATGCAAACACCAGTCATATACAGCAGCCTTCTTGTTTGCACAAATTTACTCTCAGGAAAGTCATAGGAAGGGAGGTTAGGATTGCTCCGAAGGTGGGTGTAGCTAAAAGCATGATGGGAGTCGTAGTCACAGCTAACAATCCTCCTCCCACATTGCCCATCAAGCCCACCTTGAACTATGCTCATCACAGGGAGTGGAAAAGTACTTCCAAGATGGCTGACATTGGACTGCAGTGTGTGGAGCACAAGGTCCTGTTGGGAGTTGTGCTCACACAAACACCAGGTCACTACTGTCAGACAACTTGAATGTAAACTTTTACTCCCTGTCATGGAAGCATGGTTCATGGTGGCATATTTGTTCTGGGGGGGGGGGGTGAGGAGTTTCTTCAATGACTTCAACTACTATCAAGGCCTGTCCTACACACACCTTCACAGCCAGAATAAATAGCACTCATGTGACTAGTCAGTTCATGACAGTGAAGGTAAATGTACCGGCAAGATGACTGACACATGGGCCTTATGTATGAATTGGCCACAAGTCACACCTAGGCTCTGGCCCTCTCACACCTGTCCACACTCTCAGGCATCTTCACTGTACATTTGCATCACTGTCTGGGGATGCATTGTCCCAGGGGTGCCCCCCCCCGGCTGGCTGTGAAGGTGTGTGGAGTACAGGACATGTGGTGAGATGCAGACATCACACACATATTGATGCACACATCAATATACACACACAAAGCAACATATCCATCGTTGACAAGGGATACCTGACAGTGAATGGAATGGCCAACGCAAGATAGCTGACACTGTAGTTTATAACGCCTTTCAATAGAGCATGTTAGGTGTCTCAATTCTTGTGATGCCATCTCAATTAATTGGCATGAAAGTATAGAGCTGGTAAATTCTCTCAATCACTGTATCCTTTGAAGTGTGGCATTACTTTTACTTAGCCTCTGACAATTTCTTTCCTGCAGTATTATCTTCCTCTGCATGATCATGATCATGATCAACGGACGCAGAGACTCAGTATTTGCAGAGGAAGATTGATCACCTGACCTGTCTGGCAGTGTATGGCTGTAAGAGACCCAGGCTGGATATTCTAAATTGGAAAACAAACCTTGAGTTTGTATAAGAGAAGAAAAACTTTTTTAATACAAAAGTACTCCTCTTAGCGTGAAACCTTATTGTGCCAATTGACCCACAGGGCATTATATTGTAGGAAAGAAATTGTCCGAGGCTAAGTAATAAGCAATGGCACATTTCAAAGGATACAGTGATTGAGAGAATTAACCAGCTCTATAATAAGTGTGTATAATATTGAGAGAAATATTCTGCAATACTTTTATGCCAATCAATTGAGATGACATCAGGAGAATGCTCTATTGAAAGGCGTGATAAAGTCTTTAAATATAAGATGTTGGATCATTATTATGCAATAGCGTATGTATAACTGTGCAAAAAGGGTTTCCTATTATACTTGTTTGTATTGTTGTTTTGAAGAAATATATTTTGTGCGCTGGATTTTAAGCTATTTAGAATATATTGCGTTAGGTTGTTTATTTCATGCCATGTAGGAATTTTATTGTTGCGTTGTTAGTGATTTTATTGTATACTCTGTTTAACAGAGTTATCTCCTTTTTTATCAAAAATAAAAAATATTTGTTAACGCTACATCTCAATTTCGGGAATGTATTGGCTATTATGTGGGGTATATGTTGACAAAGTAAAAGGTGTATGCTTTGGGAGTATGGAATGGTAACAAGTAAGAGTGTTGGTGCAATTTCATAGACCCGGGGGAAATAACTTTTTCTCTACTGGTTTTCAGTGCCCTGTTCTCCTAGACAGAGAGGCCACCTCTCTAGTTTTGTCACTACATCTGCAACTGCCACAGAGAGGTTTGAGGAGTCTGGCAGAGAGTCCCCTGCACCGCAGCAGCCTGCACTTGAGGGTCCCCCTTAAAACCAAATGAGGGGTTGTCCGAAGAAGGACAAATGAGAGACAGATGCATCCTCCCCAGGAAGTGAAAAACTGCTCCTGAAATCCTCTATTGTGTGCAAAGAGTTCACTTTGTTCACTGTCACTGAACTCTTCCACATGGGATGGAGAGTCTAAGTTGGATCAATGACTCAAATGACTGTGGACTTGGCTCTGAAAATGTCATCTACTACCACTAACAACTCTTCTGTGAACTTTGGATTTCTAAAATGTGTACTGCACTATCACTTACTTTTACTATTTCACACATGCATCGTAACAAAATCCTAATCATACATTCCTTGCCTCTGTTGTGAATTAAACACTGTTTGTAACATAGAGATGATGAGCTATAAAACAAGTGTTTGCAGGAAAACAAGAACAGCAATTAAAACACAGTCTTGTGAGTAATTGTGATGTGACACATATAAGACATATGTTATTATTATATACGAGCACAACATGTTTCTAGTTGGCTTTTATGCAAGGGTTATTCTTTTCTGGTGTACTCCTGGGTAACGTGGTCCAATTTCCAAAGTTATATGCTAAAAATCACTGATTAAGCATCCATATGTGGGATGCATCCCATTGGGCACTAGCCGGACCCCGTTAGGGGTTTCTTAATTAATATTCTCTTCTCCAAACCCAATTATGTAGGAAAGAATGGTATTTCCAAAAGGTTCAATCGTTTTTGTAGCTTTTTTATTCGTAAAATATGCGTATTCTTCAACTCATGAACGTTTCAGACATCAATCTGAGTTTTTACACGACTGTTGAATATATGTTCCAATTCATTTCGAGCATAATGCCTTCATCAGGGAACAACACTGTAATGTAATCAACAAGAATATATTGTTGGAGACCATCCTGACTAATAAAGTAAACTGTGGGTTAAACGTGTAGGATGATACATGCAAACAAATCTGTGCTCTGGGTAAAAAAGTGCTCTGATTGACAAATGTGAACTATTATTTTGAGGTTAAACCAAGCATCGGCTGTGATGTTATGCGGTAACAACAGTGCTTTAGCATCTATTGAAAACCACGCTAATCGCGCTTTCATTGATGTTGAAGTGCAATGGGGGGAAGCTTGTTTGGAATCTGTTAGGCGTGATAATAAAAAAAGGCGGTATGTGCAGTGATATGTGAAATACGACTGTTTATCTTCCTTTGACGTGGTGTTAAAACAATATCTGTCTGCGTTCACTACAAACTTCGTGATATTGACCATGTGCTCATGTAGAGTGTTAAAGTTAAAGAGCCTTCCTTAAATCTTAAAAATAACCAGTTTGCCATTAATCGGAAGCTACTAACATAGGTGGGCCGATCTTATTGAGATTAATTAGAAAAAAACATGCTGTGCAAACTTTCAGTCATAAAGGTAGGACTAATGCTTGGCCAATGGATTTGGCGGCCATCTTTCAATTCGGGTACCTGTTAAACAACACACAGTTATTAAAATGCACAACGTTATCAAAGACCCTACATTTACAACTAAGAATAACTGTGCAAACAGGTAACCATTAATCGGGAACTCCTAACCCCGGTGGCCTGTGCTTATAGAGATAATCAGAAAAAAAACATCAGTCACATGTTCTTGTGATGTACAGACACCACAGATCCTAACGTTTAAAGGTTCCAGACTGTCAGTTCATATGTGCGTGAATAGAAAGAGGGTAAAAAAAGAAAATGAGAAAACAATGAAAATAATGGAAAACATCATCACGTTCATTGACGGAATGAAAACGAGTACTTCAATCAATCCGTCAATAGTTACAGATAACATAGATATTCCATGTGTTCATTCATTCCATGAGGTTTAAGAGCATCTAGTAGTTTGATCCAGTAGTTTTCTCTTTGCTGTAAATGCTTATTGTTGTTTTTGCCTTCCTTCTTGATTATGACTTCCAATATCAATAATTTTAATTGACTGTGGTTATGGTTATGTTCCAAGAAGTGACTGGTAACAACCGATTTCATGTTCTTCGGGTGAATATTGGATTTTTGTTCATGTATTCTTGTTTTTATTTTCCGTTCAGTTTTTCCAATGTATATTTGTTCGCATGGGCATTTGAGTAGATAAACAACATTCATGGTGTCACATGTGGCTGTGGCCCGTAGTTTAATAGTGTAGCCTTTGCATGGATGTGTAATGCTTGGTCCCTGGATAATGTTATTGCAATGATTGCAATTGTGACATGGCATTGTCCCTTTGTATGTGGATGGATAATTTTTCACAGTATTCTTTAATATTTCTCTGAGGTTTTTGTTTCACTTATATGCAAATATTGGACGTTCCAAGAATAATTTGTTGAATCCTGTTCTAAGGTGAGAATGGGCTAGTGTTGTTTGATAATTAGTGTGCAAACGTTACTCATCGTGGAGAAGTTTGACACTATAACCAGGTGGTTATTTTCTATTTTGTTGGTTTTCAGGAGTTATTTGTTTCAGGTTTTTTGTTGCATCGATGTTTGGCTTGATCCAGAATTGGCTTTGGGTAACCTATTTGTGCGTATCTCTGTTCCAGTTCCATTTCCTCAATACGTGTTGTCAATCTTTGAGGATGGGATACTATTCTTTTTACCCTTAGCATTTGTAAAAGAGGTAAGTAGTGTTTCAATGATGGCTGATGAAAACTGCTGTGATGTAATGAGCTATTTCGGGCTGTTTTCTTACTTTATATGTCAGTCTCAAATCCATTCTCAGTTTTAATGATTTCTACATCAAGGAAGGTAATGTGGTGTTCTTGTACTTCTAAAGTAAATTGGATTCTTTCATTGATACAATTAAGGTATTTCAATGCTTCCATCAAGTCTGTGTGAGGACCATTCCATAAGATAAAAATATCGGTGGTGTATCGCAGGAATAATTTGCTGTGTCTTATCCAGGGTGATTTTGATAAGATGTTGTCTTCGAATTTTTTCATAAACAAGTTAGCATATGCCGGCGCTGCGCAATTGCCCATGGAAGTACCCGTTAATTGAAGGAACCATTGTTCTTTCCATTTAAAGTAGCTTTGATAGAGGGCAAAGTGCAGTAACTCCATCAAAAATGTTTGCATATCCAATGTCAGGTCACTGTGCAGCAAAGCGTGTTCTATGGCGTCAATCCCCAGATGATGTGGGATGGGCGTGTACAACATTTTAACATCTATTGTGCATAGTAAGATAGATTCATCCGGAGTGAATGTGACTTGCTGTAGTTTGGTTAAGAAGTCAGTCGTGTCTCTCACGTAAGTTTTCATTTCTACCACGCTGGTTTGTAAATATCGGTCTAGAAACTGTCCTAATAGCTCATGTATGCTTCCTTCGCTGGATGCTATTGGTCTAAATGGTGGGTGATGTAAGTCCTTATGTATTTTTGGTACCATATAAATTATGGGACTTCTTGGTTTTTTTTGTATTAGAAATCTTTTGGTTCTTTCATCAATTATTCCATTTTCCCAGGCTTTATTGACTATTGCTCTCAACAAGGTTGTTAAGCTTTCTGTGGGATTTGTTTCCATCCTTATGTAAGTGGTTTAATCTGAGACGTGTTTTTTTTTTTTTTTTTAAACCTTTATTGCACAGTATCAGAAAACAAGTACGGGCCTACAACCATCCGGCCGGCCTCGACATCTTTTGAAGCACATTAGCAAACTATATGGCAACTCAGTAGTATCTCAAATCAAATACAATCAATCTGGGTTACACTGGAGGTATTTGCACTACCGAGAAGCAGGAGAAGTTAAGGTCTATTTTTAAAGTTTTTATGAAGCATATGTAAATGGTAGAAACTAGAAAGGATCGGAGTCCAAACAATCCGTCCAAGACTGAAGTGGGCGACGTCCATCAAGGAAATCCAGCAAGCAGTAAAACATAATCAAAATGGCGACACAAGGATATCGCAAAAGGAGTGGCAATCGCACATTATTTGTGTGCCGGTCGCTACCCACCCCACATCGACCCACTCCATTGACCCAAGGAAGGAAAGAGAAAAGAAAAGGAGTTAAGAATAAAGAAAAAAATAAAGCCCATAGAAACCGAAACGAACAAAATAAAATCCCCCCCCCCTACCCTACACGCATGCAGAGGCTACGGCCTACCCCCCCCTTAGCAGTGTGCCTGTCGCCCAAAAAAGAGTACCGGAAATAAAGAAGTAAAGAAAGGAAGAAAGAAGGAAACATGTAAAAGCGGAGGAGGGCCAAACTTATGTGATCGAAACAACCAGCATGGGCATTCTCGGCCGCCCCTCCCCCAACCCCGAATCGATGTATAACAAACGTCCAGCTCCCCCGTCTACCCATCACAATCCCATCAATGCAAACAACAGTAAGCAAAAAGGAAAAGCATCTTCAACCTTGTCCCTTTCGATCCAATGTGCCGCCGAGGTGTAGTAGTAAAGTAGCCACCTGGAATGGGATAAACAGCCGCAATGACCACAACAGAGCAGGGCGCTGTCCACCAAGATCTGTCCAACTCAAAGCCATGTGGTCAACGATTGTACAAAAAAGGGCAACACACAGCAATCTGCAAGGACACCTCAGGAGAAGAGGATTCTGCAGCTTCCTGCACGTGGGGCTCGCAAACATATGGTAGTCTTCGAGCCTGTCCTCCGGCATCCCTTGCCAGCAGCCGGTCATCCCATCGGCGCTCCGACGAGCACAGCCAGGTCGCGGGGACAGGGGCAGCACACTCCATTCTGACACCGCACACGGATGCAGTGCAGCGTCGGTCGTCGGAAACACCCTAAGCAACTGATCGGGTCGTCAATTTCAAGTGCCGAGCGCTCGGTTCAAAATGTCCCCCTTCACAGTGCTGGAGGACAAAAGGCTCTCAAAGTCGCCCAGGGGAAAGGATACAAATGTATCACTGGCAGCGGCGATATCGTGCAAGCGTGGAAGTTAAAGGGATTGAATCGCTCGCTGCAGCGGAAAACTCAGTGTGGCAGCCGCTCTCCGCCGGCCGACTCCGCCCTGCCTTCAGTGGCCGCTGTTGTCGTCGTCAGGGCCGGCCGTCTCTGAGAACAAAGACCCGGTCACCGCCAGTAAACACCAGAAAGGAAACAAGGACGCCCTGTCGCTTCTGTCGCAGGGAGCACGTCGGGGAGCATACCGTTGGAGTCAGCAGCACTTCCTGGTTCCAATACCTTGACCCGATCACAGGATAAGTTGCAGGATTAATAGCGGTATGGAAGGGAAACAAGCGGGTCGGCGGAGCCGAGGGTTTAGGCGGCCATCATGGTTGCAGGCTAGGCTCCTCCTGAGACGTGTTTTTCAACTTCGAATTCATAGTGCGTGGTATTTAATACCACTACGGCTCCACCCTTGTCAGCCTTCTGGCAGATGATGTTTGGACTGTTTGCAGTTCTTTTAAGGATACCAAATTCATTTTTGTGTTAGATTACTTTTTCTGTTTTTTTTTATGTAGTTTAATTTTGCAAGATCTTGTTTGACCAAGTTTTCAAAGATGTCTAGCATTTTATGACTAACTGGTATGTACTTTGCGGTGTTAATCCAGAATCGGTAAATGCGAAAGCACCAATCGTCTCATGTAGATGACATCACAAGCAGGAAGTGATTCACAGAATCCACACACCTGTGCACAGGGAGAGGCTGAGGAGGAGGAAGACTGTTGGTGCTCAGCCTGGAAAACACTTTTCCCTGCAGCTGAGACAAGCAAATACCATGGACACAGCAAAAAAAAAACAGTAAAAAGGAGAAGGCAGAAAAAGGAAGATTACTTTCAGCAAGAGGGAATTGAAAATACTGACTGAGGTAGTTGTGCATAAATATGACCAGCTGTTTGGTAAACTATCCCTGCAGGTTGCAGAGTCAGTGAAGAGGAAGATCTGGCTTGGGATACAAGCCATGGTCTGTGGGGGGTAACACACCGTGACATCACCATTCTACAGAAGAGATGGTATGACCTTCTCAGCCAGGCAAAAGAGAGAGTGGCTCAAAGGCTGGCCTCTGCAAGTAAAACAGGAGGGGGAACATCCACTCAGTCTGCAAACACCTCACTGGACGACCTGGTGGAATCCACTCTGCAGCCAAAGGCAGTTGTCGGTATCACGCAGATTAACACCTCAGGACAAGCGGGGACCTCCCAAGGGAAGAGCACAACCCCCTAATGCATTGTGGGAGTTGTATGCATACAAATTTAATGGCAAAGCATGGAGGGAGTAGCCCATCTCAACTGCATCAGAGTATAGCAAGGCATTGACAACAGTAGACTTTCTACATCACAGTTTATTAGACCCCTGTAAGCGCAATGTCACAAACATGTGCAATTTTTTTTTCATTTTTCCAAAAAAAATTATCTTGCACTGTTCCCCTCACAGATGCAGCACAGGAGAGTGACGTGCCAGACGTCCACGATTCTGAGGGACATACAGAACAGCCAGATGAGGAACTAGACATGTAAACTTCCTCGCCCCTACCTGTTCCCACTCGTCACAGGAGAAGAGTCCAACCACTGCCGGATTTGGATAGTGAGGAGGACACCCAGAAAGGAGTGCACCCACAGGGCACAGCCCATACACCACCCAAAACACCAGAGGGAACAACCCCCGCAACGTCACAGTCCGTTCCGCAGGCGAAGGCCAAGTGCATTTCTGAGGTCTGCTGGGGACGATGGTGAAGCTGCCTGCAGTGTGCTGGAGTCCAAGAAGCTGAGGGTCCAGCGCCTGTAACAAAAGAACATGCATATTATACAGGAGCAACTGGGAACAATGGTCACACACATGGGTGGTATACGTGACTACATGAAGGAGCAGACAAATGCAGTTGTTGAGGGGCTCAGGGCACACGGTGAGAAACTTGACTGTGTAGCAACAGCCATTGAACAGATGTGCAGGGTCATCCAGGCTGAGCATGTCTCTAATGCCAGGAGGAAACAAGATTCTATGGGGCACATGCGTGGATACATCAGGGCCATCAACAGGCTGAGTACTACAACAGCTCAGCTTCACAGGCGTGCAGTCGGCATGCAGGTTGAGATGACTCAATGCTTTGGGGATATGGCCAGGGGCCTAATCCAGGTCACCACTGCTGTGGAAGGGCCACACACAGCAGCAGCCAGTAGGAACCTCATGCATGGAGGGGGGGGACAGTGAGGAGGCCTCCAGCCTTAGCAGCCTACTTGAGCCTGTGAAAGATATCAGGAGGTGCAGTAGTAGGAGTCAGGCAGGCACAGAAGGCACCATGTCAGAAGTAGCTGGGCCTACTACAAGGGCCAAAGGAGGAGTTAGACATTTGGAGATTCAAACAATCTGGTGAGGCAACCAGATTTACGTTGCGTATTCACACTGCAGTTGCAGTCCCAAGGCAATGGAAAGTAATTGTCTGTACATGGTATGTGTGCATTAACACAATCCCACAACTGTCACATTAAACCTTCAAGCAAATACTGTGTTGTCATGTGCTTACTCACCTCAGAAGTAATGTTGCGTGATTTCTGCTCTTCTTTGTCTGCCCTCTGTTGCATTTGGGCCGCCTGCTGCATGGGGTGGTTGTGTCGGCTGTATGTCTTGTTCTGGCTCGCTATCAGAGTCCACCAAGGGTATGCCTCTATTAGTGGCTATGTTGTGCAACACAACACACGTTGCTACAATCTTACAGCATTTCTCCGGACTATACTGTAGTGCACCCCCGTTCTTGTGTAGGATGCAGGATCGTGATTTTAGCACCCCAAATGTCCTTTCTATCACATTGAGCGTCGCTATGTGCCCACGACTGTAATGTCGCTCCCTTTGTGTGTCCGGATTCAGGTATAGGGTGAGTATGTAAGACCTCACAAGGTATGTGCTATCACCTACAGGATGTGAGAGATGAACATACATTAGTCACTGCTATGTGTCACTATGGCCAACGGTTTTGAAATACAGCATTACATATATTTACCTACAAGATATCCTTCTCCAAACTCCCCTGCAAGTAGACATCTGTGTATACCACTGTGCCGGAAGATGTAGGCGTCATGTGCACTGCCAGGGTAACTTGCCACATTGTCAGTGATGATTGTTTTGGAGTTGCATATTACCTGTATGTTGAGTGAATGGTAAGATTTCCGGTTGTGGTAGATAAACTCATTCACTGCAGGGGGACATATGGGTACATGCGTCCCATCGATACAACCAATCACATGTGGTAACTGTGCAACCTGATAACAATCTAATTTGCTTTGCATCAATTCCTGTGGTGTATTGGGGAACCTGATGTGGTGGTGTATCCTCTGAAACATGGAATTTAGGAAACTATTAAAAAAGCGCAATAGGGCACTTTGGGAGACTCCTCCAGCTGCTGCAATTACTCCCTGGAAGGTCCCTGAAGCTAGGAGATGCAGGGAACACAGGACCTGCACATGGGTGAGTATGGCATGTGTCCTGCAGGTCTGCCGCTGCAGTATAGGGTCTAAATCAGCAATTAGATCTAGGATAGCTGCAGCATTCAGCCTATATTTATCATCAATCTCGTCCTCTGTCTGCCCAGCAATGTGACACGCACTCTAAATATTTTCTTTCCACCTGTTTTTGCTTATGTGTAATTTTTACCACCTGATTTGGTTTATTCTAGTTTATGTCATGATTCTCCTCGACCCCCTGACTAATGAAAGCCAGAGAGTAATTGTTTATATAAAAATCCCACCCCTTTCCCGTGCACAAGCACCTCTTTTGTAGTGTTTGTGTGAAATACAGTATTGTAAATATGTACTTGTCTGGTAACATATCATTTTAGCACGAAGACTTTGCTGCTTAGTGTTTTATGTCGACAGGCCAGCTTTATTGTTGTAATTGTGCCAATGTTAAAAGCAATCTCGAGAGCACTGAATGAGGGAACACGTATTTCTTCTGGAACGAAAAAGGCTTTGTTTCTTTTGAGCTGCGTTCGGCTCTCAGCTGTTTAGACGCGTGCGTGCGCACGTATTCCTGGGTGCGGTTTGCTATTTAAACCGCACCCAGGCTTCTGGAAAACGCTTTGCCTTCAGCCTTAGCAGCAGGAAGGATCGCGCTCTGAGGCTCGCTTCAGGAAGGAAGAATCCAACGCCGGCCACTCCCTTCGACCTAACTTCTGCTTTTCTGATTCCGATGGCAAGACCTGCAAACAGAAAGACAAGTTAAGTGCATTTTGGTTTTTGTAATTAAAGGCGCCGATCGCAAGAAAGACTGAACCTAATCTAGAACTTACCTAGTTTCTTCGGAGTGAGAAAGACTTCAATTCTGGAAATACTTGTGGCAAATAGAAAGTGACTTCTGAAAAAGACTTGATTTATGTTTATGCATTTAAAGGTCATGGTATAAAAGCATTACAAGAAGAATCATTGTAATGTAAAGTTTATTTTTGATTTAACTAGTCCAGATTGGGGAGTTAGTAGAAGGTGGTGTAGGTGTATCTTCTTTATTGTGTTACAACAGGTTTGAGCACAGGAGAGTTAAGGACACCAACATTATTCAACTAGAGTCATCTTACGTACAAGTAAGTCAAGATGCTAAAGGGGTAATTTGAGAACTAATTAGTTAAAACAATTGTTTAAGAAAATCCTTTTGTTTTCTTTAGTATTTTGATGATTGACACATAACGATTCTACAAAAGACCCCTTCACGACTTCACATCTCTTCCAAGACAAAGAAATACTGGACGAAGGACAGAATAATCTGATCGCAGGTAGGAGTCTAAGCAGTGAACGTTTGCAAGGGTACTGAGTAGTTCAGGCTTAAAGGAGGGAATTGGGGCCATAAGAGTTCACTAAGGATCTATAGTAAATTCCAATTGCTTGTTGTTTCGCAGGTCGACAGCAAGAGTCCTCCCTCACATCATCACGTCCAGTACCGGCCCTCCTCCCAAATTTCTAGTTTTATTCTTAGCTGTTAATTTAGAATCAGCAAGTTTAATAGTTAGATTTCTGGGAAGTTGGTCCCCTGCGTCTCTGCGAAATCTTCTACGTCGTCCAAGAACTTCAGCGCAGCTCAAGGTAAGGGACGACGTAGTTTGGCTTTTGACAGTTTAAGGAATGCAAATAGCGAATTTTGGCTAGTTCTGTATTTGCGAAGACGTGATGCATCCCATTTAGCGAATTCTTAATTGCGCTTCATAAAATACAGAATCAGTATTACCGATTCTGTATTTTATGAAGTGCTAAAATTGCGAATAACACACATTTTTGCAAAATTGCTTAATGCATCAGAACTAGCTATTTTGCAATTGCAAACAGCATTTTTTACCTATTCGCAATGTTTCCCGTCGCAAATTAGCTTGATGCATGTGGGCCTATATGTTATTATTTTATATGCGCACAACCTATTTCTATTTGGCTTTTATGTTAGGGTTATTCTTTTCTGGTGTGCTTCTGGGGTAACGTGCTCTGATTTCAAACGTTGTGTGCTAAAAATCAATAATTGCGCATCTGTATGTGGGATGCGTCCCCCTGGGCACTAGCTGGACCCTGTTAGGGGTTTCTTAATATTCTCTTCTCCAAACCCAATTATGTAGGAAAGAATGGTATTTCCAAAAGGTTCAATAGTTTTTGTCGGTTTTTTTATTAGCAATATATGCGTATTCTTCAAATTTCCATTGTTTCAGATATCAATCTGAGTTTTTACACAACTGTTGAATAGATGTTCCAATGCATTTCGGTCATAATGCCCTTCATCAGGGAACGATTCAGAAAAGGGGGTGGTGATGAACAGAGTGCCTGAATTAAGCAGACCACTCTTACCCAGTCCAAAGATCAGGGCTTGATCCATCACCGTTTTTTAGCTCACTGCACCATCCCAGCTCAGAACCTGGCTACATGCAAATTAGTCTGACCCTGGCCCAGTGCATCATGGGAACAGGGCAGACCAAACTACCAAGCAAATTCTTATACCGGGAAGGAAACAAGCTTCCGGGGACCGGTTTCTGGCATTTCAGCCGTCTTCGGCCCGGCTTGCTTGAATCCTGATGGTGCAATGAACAAGGGACTCACATATGAGTATAACCTTCCACGATTATGGTGGACAAAAACGATTCAGAAAAGGGGGTAGTGATGAACAGAGTGTCTGAATTAAGCAGACCACTCTTACCCACTCCAAAGATCAGGGCTTGATCCATCACCGTTTTTTAGCTCACTGCACCATCCCAGCTCAGAACCTGGCTACATGCAAATTAGTCTGACCCTGGCCCAGTGCATCATGGGAACAGGGCAGACCAAACTACCAAGCCAATTCTTATACTGGGAAGGAAACAAGTTTCCGGGGACCAGTTTCTGGCATTTCAGCCGTCTTTGGCCCGGCTTGCTTGAATCCTGATGTTGCAATGAGCAAGGGACTCACATCTGAGTATAACCTTCCACGCTTATGGTGGACAAAAACGATTCAGAAAAGGGGGTGGTGATGAACAGAGTGTCTGAATTAAGCAGACCACTCTTACCCAGTCCAAAGATCAGGGCTTGATCCATCACTGTTTTTTAGCTCACTGCACCATCCCAGCTCAGAACCTGGCTACATGCAAATTAGTCTGACCCTGGCCCAGTGCATCATGGGAACAGGGCAGGCCAAACTACCAAGCCAATTCTTATACTGGGAAGGAAACAAGCTTCCGGGGACCGGTTTCTGGCATTTCAGCCGTCTTCGGCCCGGCTTGCTTGAATCCTGATGGTGCAATGAGCAAGGGACTCACATCTGAATATAACCTTCCACGCTTATGGTGGACAAAAACGATTCAGAAAAGGGGGTGGTGATGGACAGAGTGTCTGAATTAAGCAGACCACTCTTACCCAGTCCAAAGATCAGGGCTTGATCCATCACCATTTTTTAGCTCACTGCACCATCCCAGCTCAGAACCTGGCTACATGCAAATTAGTCTGACCCTGGCCCAGTGCATCATGGGAACAGGGAAGACCAAACTACCAAGCCAATTCTTATACTGGGAAGGAAACAAGCTTCCGGGGACCGGTTTCTGGCATTTCAGCCGTCTTCGGCCCGGCTTGCTAGAATCCTGATGTTGCAATGAGCAAGGGACTCACATCTGAGTATAACCTTCCACGCTTATAGTGGACAAAAACGATTCAGAAAAGGGGGTGGTTATGAACAGAGTGTCTGAATTAAGCAGACCACTCTTACCCAGTCCAAAGATCAGGGCTTGATCCATCACCGTTTTTTAGCTCACTGCACCATCCCAGCTCAGAACCTGACTACATGCAAATTAGTCTGACCCTGGCCCAGTGCATCATGGGAACAGGGCAGACCAAACTACCAAGCCAATTCTTATACTGGGAAGGAACAGGCTTCCGGGGACCGGTTTCTGGCATTTCAGCCGTCTTCGGCCCGGCTTGCTTGAATCCTGATGTTGCAATGAGCAAGGGACTCACATCTGAGTATAACCTTCCACGCTTATAGTGGACAAAAACGATTCAGAAAAGGGGGTGGTTATGAACAGAGTGTCTGAATTAAGCAGACCACTCTTACCCAGTCCAAAGATCAGGGCTTGATCCATCACCGTTTTTTAGCTCACTGCACCATCCCAGCTCAGAACCTGACTACATGCAAATTAGTCTGACCCTGGCCCAGTGCATCATGGGAACAGGGCCGACCAAACTACCAAGCCAATTCTCACTGCACCATCAGGATTCAAGCAAGCCGGGCCGACGACGGCTGAAGTGCCAGAAACCGGTCCCCGGAAGCTTGTTTCCTTTCTGGTGAAGAATTGGCTTGGTAGTTTGGTCTGCCCTGTTCCCATGATGCATTGGGCCAGGGACAGACTAATTTGTATATAGCCAGGTTCTGAGCTGGGATGGTGCAGTGAGCTAAATAACGGTGATGGATCAAGCCCTGATCTTTGGACTGGGTAAGAGTGGTCTGCTTAATTCAGACACTCTGTTCATCACCACCCCCTTTTCTGAATCGATTTTGGCCACTATAGGTGTGGCAGGGTATACTCAGACATGAGTCCCTTGCTCACTGAACCATCAGGATTCAAGCAAGCCGGGCCGACGACGGCTGAAATGCCAGAAACCGGTCCCCGGAAGCTTGTTTCCTTTCTGGTGAAGAATTGGCTTGGTAGTTTGGTCTGCCCTGTTCCCATGATGCATTGAGCCAGGGACAGACTAATTTGCATATAGCCCGGTTCTGAGCTGGGATGGTGCAGTGAGCTAAATAACGGTGATGGATCAAGCCCTGATCTTTGGACTGGGTAAGAGTGGTCTGCTTAATTCAGACACTCTGTTCATCACCACCCCCTTTTCTGAATCGTTTTTGGCCACTATAGGTGTGGCAGGGTATACTCAGACATGAGTCCCTTGCTCACTGCACCATCAGGATTCAAGCAAGCCGGGCCGACGACGGCTGAAATGCCAGAAACCGGTCCCCGGAAGCTTGTTTCCTTTCTGGTGAAGAATTGGCTTGGTAGTTTGGTCTGCCCTGTTCCCATGATGCATTGGGCCAGGGACAGACTAATTTGCATATAGCCAGGCTCTGAGCTGGGATGGTGCAGTGAGCTAAATAACGGTGATGGATCAAGCCCTGATCTTTGGACTGGGTAAGAGTGCTCTGCTTAATTCAGACACTCTGTTCATCACCACCCCCTTTTCTGAATCGTTTTGGCCACTATAGGTGTGGCAGGGTATACTCAGACATGAGTCCCTTGCTCACTGCACCATCAGGATTCAAGCAAGCCGGGCCGACGATGGCTGAAATGCCAGAAACCGTTCCCCGGAAGCTTGTTTCCTTTCTGGTGAAGAATTGGCTTGGTAGTTTGGTCTGCCCTGTTCTCATGATGCATTGGGCCAGAAACAGACTAATTTGCATATAGCCAGGTTCTGAGCTGGGATGGTGCAGTGAGCTAAATAACGGTGATGGATCAAGCCCTGATCTTTGGACTGGGTAAGAGTGGTCTGCTTAATTCAGACACTCTGTTCAGGGAACAACACTGTAATGTAATCAACAAAAATACATTGTTGGAGACCTTCCTGACTAATAAAGTAAGCTGTGGGCTAAACGTGTAGGGTGATACACGCAAAAAAATGTGTGCTCTGGGTGAAAAGTGCTCTGATTGACAAATGCGCACTATTATTTTGCAGTTAAACCAACCATTGTCTGTGATTTTAGGAGGTAACAACACTACTTTATCGTCTACTGAAAACCATGCTGATTGCGCTTTCATTGATGTCGAAGTGCAATGAGGATGAAGCTTGTTATGAATCTGTTAGGTGTGATCATAAAAAAACACGGTAGGTGCAGTGATACATGAAATATGTCTGCTTATCTTCCTTTGACGTGATGTTAAATTATCCAATTTACCTTTGAAGTACAAGAATACCGCATTACCTTCCTTGATGTTGAAATCATCAAAACTGAGAACGGATTTGAGTCTGACATATTTCATAAGAAAACAGACCCAAATAACACATTACATTACAGCAGTTTTCATCAGCCATCATTGAAACGTCACTTACCTCTTTCACAAATGCTAAAGATAAAAAAGAATAGTATCCCATCCTCAAACACTGACAACACGTATTGAGGAAATGGAACAAAGATACGCACGAAGAGGTTACATCGTGCCAATTCTGATTCAAGCCAAACATCGATGCCAACCAAAAACCCGAAACAAATTACTTCTGAAAACCAACAAATAAGAAAATAACTGCATGGTTATAGTGTCAAACTTCTTCATGATGAGTAACGTTTACAATAAACTTATCAAACAACACTGGCCCATTCTCACCCTAGAACAGGATTTTAACAAATTATTATTGGAACCTCCAATATTTGCATATAAGCGAAACAAAAAACACAGCCACATGTGAAACCATGAATGTTGTTTACTCAAATGCCCATGCAGACAAATATACATTGGAAAAACTGAACGCAGAATAAAAACCAGAATAAAGGAAAACAAATCCAATATTCGAAGGAAGAACATGAAATTGGTTGTTACCAGTAACTCCTTGGAACATAAGCATAACATCAGTCAATTAAAATTCATGATATTGGAAGTCATAATCAAGACGGAAGGCAGAGACAACAATAAGCATTTGCAGCAAAGAGAAAACTACTGGATCAAGCTGCCCTTAAACCTCACTGAATGAACGAACGCATGAAATATCTACGTTATCTGTAACTATTGACTGATTGATTGAAATACTCGTTTTCATTCCCTTAATGAACATGAAGATGTTTTCCATTATTTTTGCTGTTTTCTCACTTTTCTGTTTTTACCCTCTTTCTATTCACGTATATATGACCTGACAGTCTGGAACATTTAAACGTTAGGATCTGTGGTGTCTGTACATCACAAGGACATGAGCCTGATGTTTTTTTTCTGATTATCTCTATAAGCACAGGTCACCGGGGTTAGGGGTTCCCGATTAATGTTTTACTTGTTCGCACAGTTATTCTTAGTTGTAAATTTATGGTCTTTAATAACATTGGGTTTTTTAATAACTTTGTGTTGTTTAACAAATACCCCATTTAAAAGATGGCCGCCAAATCCATTTAACAAGCATTAGTCCTACCTTTATTTATGAGATTTTGCACCAGCATGTTTTTTCTGATTAATCTCAATAAGCTTGGGCCACCTAGGTTAGTAGCTTCTGATTAATGGCAAACTGGTTATTTTTAAGATTCAAGGAAGGCTCTTTAATAACTTTTTGTTCCCTTATAACTTAAGTGTTGTTTAACTAATACCCCATTTAAAGATGGCAGCCATATCTTCTAGTTTAGCATTAATCCTACCTTTATGACTGTTAGTTTGCACAGCATGTTAATCAAAGTACAACCGCGGCGGCCGCACTCACATATCATCGAGTGCGAATGAAACTGTATCAAGCGACTGTACCCGTAAGTTTTCATCTGGTTTAAATTACTCCTAGGTATGAGCACACAGTTGTCCCAATATCGCGCTGTAAAGGGCAAGCGTGGGAATCGCGTAACTTTCGCAACACGCTAAAATAAGACTAAGACACTGTTATATCCGACATGAACTATCAGTCCATTCACGAGTGACTGCACCTGTTAATTTAGAATTACAGCTCTATATGAGCACATGGTCAACATCACGAAATTTGGAGTGAGCGCGACACATATTGTTTTAACATCATGTCTGTCAAAGAAAGATATTCAGACATATTTCTTGTATCACTGCACCTACCTCGTTTTTTTATTATCATGCCTAACAGATTCAAAACAAGGTTCCCCCATTGCACTTCGACATCAATGAAAGCACAATCAGCGTGGTTTTCAGTAGACGCGAAAGCAGTGTTGTTACCGCCTAACATCACAGCAAATACTTGGTTTAACCGCAAATTAATAGTGCGCATTTTTCAATCAGAGCACTTTTCATCCAGCGCACATATTTTTTTGCATGTATCACCCTACACCTTTAACCCACAGTTTACTTTATTAGTCAGGAAGGACTCCAACAATGTATTTTTGTTGATTACATTACAGTGTTGTTCCCTGAAGAAGGGTATTATGCCCGAAATGCATTGGAACATCTATTCAACAATCGTGTAAAAACTCAGATTGATGTCTGAAACATTCATGATATGAAGAATATGCATATATTGCGAATAAAAATGCTACAAAAACTATTGAACCTTTTGGAAATACCTTTCTTTACTACATAATTGGGTTTGGAGAAGAGAATATTAATGAAGAAACCCCTAACAGGGTCCGGCTAGTGCCCAGGGGAACGCATCCCACATACGGATGCGCAAACAGTGACATATAAAAGATACACACAACAAGGTCAACACAACAAAAGTAGCACATGGCATACATCCTCATTGCCTCCACTATTGTAAACTGAAAAGACATTTCAATGCACAAACACCAAACATTGTCAGATAAAGTGGACATCAGGACACATATTCAGTACTCAAATGAATGTTGGATGTGTGTATACAGATGAGGCACACCTCAATGTGGGCCACAGGTTTATTACACAGTCACAACATGTTGCCTCCACAACAGATGCAATCTATCTCACTGTGACGATAAGCACAAATTAACCAAGACGTTACAAAATGTTCAGAATTGAGTGTGTGTCCCAGCTTACTAAACTCAAGAAAAGTTGAACTCTGCAACAGAATTGTGTGTTTTGGAGGTCACATGTCACCATACAACAGCCAAAGAACCCTGTGAAGGAGAGACATAGAAGTCTTTACATACCTAAAATTCTGCATACATCTCCAAGAGACATTTCATACTCAAGTTTTATAAATTGTGAACACTATCTAGGAGTCATGTCAACACTGTACTGGTGAACATACTAACTCAATAGACACATGACAAGTAGCATGCACAGCATGCACCCACATGCATGCATAGATATTGTACAACAAACACATCATAAAAAGAAAAAGCTTTGTCAACTCATGAGAAAAGTTGTTGATGAGCTGTCTCCAAGCATCCTCTTCCCCCTCATTATCACTGGCAACATGACCCAGGCCTGGATCCTCCCCTGCTGGAGGCTGATGGTCCCCGTCATCTTGGATGAGAGGTAACTCATTCCTCACTGCCATGTGTGTAGCATACAACACACAATGATGATCTTACACACCTTTTCTGGTGCATATTGGAGGGCCCCTCCTGTACGGTCCAGGCAGCAAAATCTGGTTTTCAGTAGCCCAAATGTCCGCTCAATCACTTGCCTGGTCTGCCCAGGTGCCTCATTAGAACCAGACTCAGCAGGGGTGACAGGGTTCCTGAGTGGTGTCAGCAACCACAGCATGTTGGTGTATCCGGAGTCACCTAAATGTAAACAGAAAAAATGTGATGTGTCTGAAAACAGGGTATAACCTGACATACAACCAACACACACCATAAACAGACATTACACACCAAGAAGCCAAGCACGCTGATTTGGAAGCTGAGACATTATCTGTGGGATCCAACTGTTTCTCATAATATATGCGTTGTGTGCTGATCCTGGGAAACGTGCACAGACAAGTGAGATTGTCATGTCAGGTGGACATACCACCAGGGCATTTATGGAGTGAAAATGCTTATGTTTCCTGTATGTTTGTTAATTTGCCTGTGGTGGGACCAAAGCCACATGTGTACCATCAATGGAGCCAATGACATGTGGCATTCTTCCTAAAGCATAAAAGTCACTCTTGATGTCAGCAAATTGTCGTGGTGTCGGGAATTTGATGTACCGGTTCAGAAAATGTAACATTGCTTCCAAATTATCACGGAGCACACAGCTAAACATAGTCTGTGACATCCCAACAGCAGTAGCCAAGGTATACTGGAAGGTTCCCTTGGCAAAGAAATGTAGAGCTGCCATCACCTTCACCTTGGGAGTCAGCGCAGATGGATATGGGCGTCCAGGTAGCAAATGTGTGCCCAACTGCTCTGCTCTCAATAAGTGGTCTGGTGAAGCGGTAACGTCTGATGCTATCACGTTCTTCCATGGTCTCTAGGTCGGGGAAGGGTCTGTGAAAAGCTTGTCTCATGCGGTACATAGGTGACAAACAAACATTATCAATTCACTTTCAAATATGGCAAGTAAAATGTAAAATATCATATGCAACATCAAAGCAAGATTCAATGAAGTCAGGTGTGTAATGTTGGAATGTTGAGCATTGACACAAAGGCCAGCTATGTGACCTTCACAGAACATTTCAGGTCATGATGGTTTTACAACAAGTGCAATGCTGTGCTGTGACCAATCAATGGTGTCTGTCACAGTCCATGTTAACAAACAGCACATACTAAACACACACCTAAGAAACTATCAGAGATAGATGTGTGGATCAAGCCCTGATCTTTGGACTGGGTAAGAGTGGTCTGCTTAATTCAGACACTCTGTTCATCACCACCCCCTTTTCTGAATCGATTTTGGCCACTATAGGTGTGGCAGGGTATACTCAGACATGAGTCCCTTGCTCACTGCACCATCAGGATTCAAGCAAGCCGGGCCGACGACGGCTGAAATGCCAGAAACCGGTCCCCGGAAGCTTGTTTCCTTTCTGGTGAAGAATTGGCTTGGTAGTTTGGTCTGCCCTGTTCCCATGATGCATTGAGCCAGGGACAGACTAATTTGCATATAGCCCGGTTCTGAGCTGGGATGGTGCAGTGAGCTAAATAACGGTGATGGATCAAGCCCTGATCTTTGGACTGGGTAAGAGTGGTCTGCTTAATTTAGACACTCTGTTCATCACCACCCCCTTTTCTGAATCGTTTTTGGCCACTATAGGTGTGGCAGGGTATACTCAGACATGAGTCCCTTGCTCACTGCACCATCAGGATTCAAGCAAGCCGGGCCGACGACGGCTGAAATGCCAGAAACCGGTCCCCGGAAGCTTGTTTCCTTTCTGGTGAAGAATTGGCTTGGTAGTTTGGTCTGCCCTGTTCCCATGATGCATTGGGCCAGGGACAGACTAATTTGCATATAGCCAGGCTCTGAGCTGGGATGGTGCAGTGAGCTAAATAACGGTGATGGATCAAGCCCTGATCTTTGGACTGGGTAAGAGTGCTCTGCTTAATTCAGACACTCTGTTCATCACCACCCCCTTTTCTGAATCGTTTTGGCCACTATAGGTGTGGCAGGGTATACTCAGACATGAGTCCCTTGCTCACTGCACCATCAGGATTCAAGCAAGCCGGGCCGACGATGGCTGAAATGCCAGAAACCGTTCCCCGGAAGCTTGTTTCCTTTCTGGTGAAGAATTGGCTTGGTAGTTTGGTCTGCCCTGTTCTCATGATGCATTGGGCCAGAAACAGACTAATTTGCATATAGCCAGGTTCTGAGCTGGGATGGTGCAGTGAGCTAAATAACGGTGATGGATCAAGCCCTGATCTTTGGACTGGGTAAGAGTGGTCTGCTTAATTCAGACACTCTGTTCAGGGAACAACACTGTAATGTAATCAACAAAAATACATTGTTGGAGACCTTCCTGACTAATAAAGTAAGCTGTGGGCTAAACGTGTAGGGTGATACACGCAAAAAAATGTGTGCTCTGGGTGAAAAGTGCTCTGATTGACAAATGCGCACTATTATTTTGCAGTTAAACCAACCATTGTCTGTGATTTTAGGAGGTAACAACACTACTTTATCGTCTACTGAAAACCATGCTGATTGCGCTTTCATTGATGTCGAAGTGCAATGAGGATGAAGCTTGTTATGAATCTGTTAGGTGTGATCATAAAAAAACACGGTAGGTGCAGTGATACATGAAATATGTCTGCTTATCTTCCTTTGACGTGATGTTAAATTATCCAATTTACCTTTGAAGTACAAGAATACCGCATTACCTTCCTTGATGTTGAAATCATCAAAACTGAGAACGGATTTGAGTCTGACATATTTCATAAGAAAACAGACCCAAATAACACATTACATTACAGCAGTTTTCATCAGCCATCATTGAAACGTCACTTACCTCTTTCACAAATGCTAAAGATAAAAAAGAATAGTATCCCATCCTCAAACACTGACAACACGTATTGAGGAAATGGAACAAAGATACGCACGAAGAGGTTACATCGTGCCAATTCTGATTCAAGCCAAACATCGATGCCAACCAAAAACCCGAAACAAATTACTTCTGAAAACCAACAAATAAGAAAATAACTGCATGGTTATAGTGTCAAACTTCTTCATGATGAGTAACGTTTACAATCAACTTATCAAACAACACTGGCCCATTCTCACCCTAGAACAGGATTTTAACAAATTATTATTGGAACCTCCAATATTTGCATATAAGCGAAACAAAAAACAAAGCCACATGTGAAACCATGAATGTTGTTTACTCAAATGCCCATGCAGACAAATATACATTGGAAAAACTGAACGCAGAATAAAAACCAGAATAAAGGAAAACAAATCCAATATTCGAAGGAAGAACATGAAATTGGTTGTTACCAGTAACTCCTTGGAACATAAGCATAACATCAGTCAATTAAAATTCATGATATTGGAAGTCATAATCAAGACGGAAGGCAGAGACAACAATAAGCATTTGCAGCAAAGAGAAAACTACTGGATCAAGCTGCCCTTAAACCTCACTGAATGAACGAACGCATGAAATATCTACGTTATCTGTAACTATTGACTGATTGATTGAAATACTCGTTTTCATTCCCTTAATGAACATGAAGATGTTTTCCATTATTTTTGCTGTTTTCTCACTTTTCTGTTTTTACCCTCTTTCTATTCACGTATATATGACCTGACAGTCTGGAACATTTAAACGTTAGGATCTGTGGTGTCTGTACATCACAAGGACATGAGCCTGATGTTTTTTTTCTGATTATCTCTATAAGCACAGGTCACCGGGGTTAGGGGTTCCCGATTAATGTTTTACTTGTTCGCACAGTTATTCTTAGTTGTAAATTTATGGTCTTTAATAACATTGGGTTTTTTAATAACTTTGTGTTGTTTAACAAATACCCCATTTAAAAGATGGCCGCCAAATCCATTTAACAAGCATTAGTCCTACCTTTATTTATGAGATTTTGCACCAGCATGTTTTTTCTGATTAATCTCAATAAGCTTGGGCCACCTAGGTTAGTAGCTTCTGATTAATGGCAAACTGGTTATTTTTAAGATTCAAGGAAGGCTCTTTAATAACTTTTTGTTCCCTTATAACTTAAGTGTTGTTTAACTAATACCCCATTTAAAGATGGCAGCCATATCTTCTAGTTTAGCATTAATCCTACCTTTATGACTGTTAGTTTGCACAGCATGTTAATCAAAGTACAACCGCGGCGGCCGCACTCACATATCATCGAGTGCGAATGAAACTGTATCAAGCGACTGTACCCGTAAGTTTTCATCTGGTTTAAATTACTCCTAGGTATGAGCACACAGTTGTCCCAATATCGCGCTGTAAAGGGCAAGCGTGGGAATCGCATAACTTTCGCAACACGCTAAAATAAGACTAAGACACTGTTATATCCGACATGAACTATCAGTCCATTCACGAGTGACTGCACCTGTTAATTTAGAATTACAGCTCTATATGAGCACATGGTCAACATCACGAAATTTGGAGTGAGCGCGACACATATTGTTTTAACATCATGTCTGTCAAAGAAAGATTCAGACATATTTCTTGTATCACTGCACCTACCTCGTTTTTTTATTATCATGCCTAACAGATTCAAAACAAGGTTCCCCCATTGCACTTCGACATCAATGAAAGCACAATCAGCGTGGTTTTCAGTAGACGCGAAAGCAGTGTTGTTACCGCCTAACATCACAGCAAATACTTGGTTTAACCGCAAATTAATAGTGCGCATTTTTCAATCAGAGCACTTTTCATCCAGCGCACATATTTTTTTGCATGTATCACCCTACACCTTTAACCCACAGTTTACTTTATTAGTCAGGAAGGACTCCAACAATGTATTTTTGTTGATTACATTACAGTGTTGTTCCCTGAAGAAGGGTATTATGCCCGAAATGCATTGGAACATCTATTCAACAATCGTGTAAAAACTCAGATTGATGTCTGAAACATTCATGATATGAAGAATATGCATATATTGCGAATAAAAATGCTACAAAAACTATTGAACCTTTTGGAAATACCTTTCTTTACTACATAATTGGGTTTGGAGAAGAGAATATTAATGAAGAAACCCCTAACAGGGTCCGGCTAGTGCCCAGGGGAACGCATCCCACATACGGATGCGCAAACAGTGACATATAAAAGATACACACAACAAGGTCAACACAACAAAAGTAGCACATGGCATACATCCTCATTGCCTCCACTATTGTAAACTGAAAAGACATTTCAATGCACAAACACCAAACATTGTCAGATAAAGTGGACATCAGGACACATATTCAGTACTCAAATGAATGTTGGATGTGTGTATACAGATGAGGCACACCTCAATGTGGGCCACAGGTTTATTACACAGTCACAACATGTTGCCTCCACAACAGATGCAATCTATCTCACTGTGACGATAAGCACAAATTAACCAAGACGTTACAAAATGTTCAGAATTGAGTGTGTGTCCCAGCTTACTAAACTCAAGAAAAGTTGAACTCTGCAACAGAATTGTGTGTTTTGGAGGTCACATGTCACCATACAACAGCCAAAGAACCCTGTGAAGGAGAGACATAGAAGTCTTTACATACATAAAATTCTGCATACATCTCCAAGAGACATTTCATACTCAAGTTTTATAAATTGTGAACACTATCTAGGAGTCATGTCAACACTGTACTGGTGAACATACTAACTCAATAGACACATGACAAGTAGCATGCACAGCATGCACCCACATGCATGCATAGATATTGTACAACAAACACATCATAAAAAGAAAAAGCTTTGTCAACTCATGAGAAAAGTTGTTGATGAGCTGTCTCCAAGCATCCTCTTCCCCCTCATTATCACTGGCAACATGACCCAGGCCTGGATCCTCCCCTGCTGGAGGCTGATGGTCCCCGTCATCTTGGATGAGAGGTAACTCATTCCTCACTGCCATGTGTGTAGCATACAACACACAATGATGATCTTACACACCTTTTCTGGTGCATATTGGAGGGCCCCTCCTGTACGGTCCAGGCAGCAAAATCTGGTTTTCAGTAGCCCAAATGTCCGCTCAATCACTTGCCTGGTCTGCCCAGGTGCCTCATTAGAACCAGACTCAGCAGGGGTGACAGGGTTCCTGAGTGGTGTCAGCAACCACAGCATGTTGGTGTATCCGGAGTCACCTAAATGTAAACAGAAAAAATGTGATGTGTCTGAAAACAGGGTATAACCTGACATACAACCAACACACACCATAAACAGACATTACACACCAAGAAGCCAAGCACGCTGATTTGGAAGCTGAGACATTATCTGTGGGATCCAACTGTTTCTCATAATATATGCGTTGTGTGCTGATCCTGGGAAACGTGCACAGACAAGTGAGATTGTCATGTCAGGTGGACATACCACCAGGGCATTTATGGAGTGAAAATGCTTATGTTTCCTGTATGTTTGTTAATTTGCCTGTGGTGGGACCAAAGCCACATGTGTACCATCAATGGAGCCAATGACATGTGGCATTCTTCCTAAAGCATAAAAGTCACTCTTGATGTCAGCAAATTGTCGTGGTGTCGGGAATTTGATGTACCGGTTCAGAAAATGTAACATTGCTTCCAAATTATCACGGAGCACACAGCTAAACATAGTCTGTGACATCCCAACAGCAGTAGCCAAGGTATACTGGAAGGTTCCCTTGGCAAAGAAATGTAGAGCTGCCATCACCTTCACCTTGGGAGTCAGCGCAGATGGATATGAGCGTCCAGGTAGCAAATGTGTGCCCAACTGCTCTGCTCTCAATAAGTGGTCTGGTGAAGCGGTAACGTCTGATGCTATCACGTTCTTCCATGGTCTCTAGGTCGGGGAAGGGTCTGTGAAAAGCTTGTCTCATGCGGTACATAGGTGACAAACAAACATTATCAATTCACTTTCAAATATGGCAAGTAAAATGTAAAATATCATATGCAACATCAAAGCAAGATTCAATGAAGTCAGGTGTGTAATGTTGGAATGTTGAGCATTGACACAAAGGCCAGCTATGTGACCTTCACAGAACATTTCAGGTCATGATGGTTTTACAACAAGTGCAATGCTGTGCTGTGACCAATCAATGGTGTCTGTCACAGTCCATGTTAACAAACAGCACATACTAAACACACACCTAAGAAACTATCAGAGATAGATGTGTGGAACAACTCACTCATTGGTGGAAAGGTACAAACACAGGGATCATGTAATGCCACCTGGACACGGTCATGATGTAGTGTCTGACATACATGTACCATCACACACATAAAACTCCCATGATGTGTATCATATTTTGTTTGCCAAACAAATAGGTATGTATGTGACACAAAGACACAATAGCAACTGGCATGCCAAATACAGATTGATGTTTAAAGTGAATCTCATCAACAACCTCAACAAAGGAGTTTGTGTGTTGGACAATACTCAGATACTGTGGATTCACTAAAAAAGACTTCAACCAAAGCACTTTTTAACACACAGTCCAATACAGAAGTTATTCTGTGTGTATGTAACCTGTGATAACACAATGGGCCCTTGGGACTGTGTCCAGGCCTAGGAGGGTGATCTGTAAAGTTGTCACTCACAGTTGTGATGTACATCACAAACAATGTATTTCGTACACATGAAGGTTGACTCATCATGGGAGTGTGAGCTATGAAGAGCTCTATCCAATATGACATGTTAATCACTGTAACCACACATGTCATAAAGCAGAAAATGACGTTTTCAATACTGTCTGACATGCTTTTTGATTAGTGTAGGGCACCTGAGCCTCAGCCAAAACAGTGTGGTTTGCATCCTTTGGCTGTTGACTGTAATGGAGCATATGCGGGGGAGTATTCAAAAGAGGCGTTGTACACTTCCGAACCAAGCCGGATGCACACATTTACTGTTGACTATAATGGGGACAGACGGGGTTGAGTATTCAAAAGATGCGTTGTACACTTCCGAACCAAGCCGGACGCACAGATCGGCTATTGGTCATCATGGGTACAGACGCTGATGAGTATTAAAAAGACACGTCGTACACTTCTGAACCAAGCCAGACGCACACATTGGCTGTTTACTGTAATGGGGACCGACGCGGGTGAGTACTCAAAAGACGCGTCGTACACTTCCGAACCAAGCTGTACGCACACATTGGCTATTGGTAGTCATGGGGACAGACATGGTTTAGCTTTGTGCACGAATCACATGCAAACTAATTCTGTTGGATTACAACAATGCATCAACCTCTATAGTGTTATGATGCGCAATATTTAAACGATGATGTAGGCTTGTCCGAGCGTGCAATGTTATGGATTGGCCAAATTCGGATAATGCAAATATTTCAGACCTATCTCTTTGGACGCATGGAGCAGAATCCGCCTCTGCAGCACAGATATAAGCCTGTCTGCTCCAAAGAGACTTCACTTGCCTGCACTACATGCTACTGGCCTACATCTCTACCTACCACTGCTGCTGTCTCTGCATCCTATGGAATCTACAATGGCATGTACTGTAGAGAGGGCACCAGCTTTCACAGAGGAGGAGAACCAGCCCCTGCTGGACAGCCTCCTTCCACAGTACAGCAAGCAGGGAAGCAGGTGAGTGTTGATTACACTGCCTTTACAGTTGACCATGTTTTAAGACAGGCACTACTAGCATTGTGATCCACAAGGGCAAGCATGCACACATAGTTTCTGTAAGTATTACAGTGTGTAGATACATGTTATTAAGGGAGACTTGCACACAGGACAAATGCTCTCGTTGATACTTGTCCAACCTTCAGAAATCATCTACCATTCTAATCATGACCTATATGTCCTAGTGTGTGATGCATTAACATGTAGCATGTGCAGTGAGGGTGTGTCACCATTTGATCCTTACAGGTCGACGCCCATTAGAAGCATGAGATTTGGCAGACCATCGTCCGGGCTGTAAGATCTGTGGGGGTCTTCAGACGCTGAATCCGCCACTGCCAGAAGAGGTGGCAGGACCTCCGTGGCTGGACCCAGAAGATTGCAAGAGTCCAGCTGAAGCTGTCACCTCCTCGCAAAAAGGGTTGACGACGGACCCTGACCCCCCACATGCTCCGGATACTGACGGTGGTCTTCCCTAACGAGGACGGGCGGATGAAGGCCAGACAGCAGCTAAGAGGGGGTGAGTTTGTTCCATTTTGCTGAACTATGCCTGACATGCATGTTGCACTCCCTCAGCCCTCAGCCTGGTGACACTCTCACTTGTCGTCTGTCTGTTGAGTCAACAGTTATGTGGCAAAATGTAATAATGCCCCATTATCATCTGATGCCCAGGAGTGTCCCTTTCTGTGTCTGACATGTGTCACTTAGGTCCTGTGTATTTGCTGTAGTCCAAGGTTAATGTGAACTGCACTGTATCAAGAGGTGCATTGAGTTGACCATCATGAGTGAGGTAATTGTCAGAATATATCAGCACATTGACTGAAATATGACCTGTATTCTGTGTGGTACATACGTAAATGTTCAAAATGCTGATCTGGGTCAACACATGTTTGTGAGAAGTATGCTACACATTCGTGCAACAGGTGAGACCAATGTCGATGCCTCAGACAAATGAAATGGATAAGCGTTCAAAATGAGTAGTCACCTGCCTAGTGCTCCGGGTAATCCCATGTTTCACATGGACCAAGGACAGGTATGCCAACTCAGGCCATCTGAGACACTGTCACATCTTATTTTTGTGTATCAGGTAACACTTTAACCATTGCAAAATTGAAATGCATGTGTCTGACTTTTTGTCAGTGTGTGCAGACTATTTATAATTGCAAATACGACTCTGCATAATGGTGGCTTCAACATATATGTGTATGCTGCATTACTTTGTTCTTGGGATCTTGCAAAATGTTCATGTATACAGATTTGTTAATTGCCTCAGTATTGGACTTTCATAGATTCCCCTGCTTTGTATCATTCCCCCGTCGTCGGAATGGGAGCCTCGGTAATAGAAAAATACCATAGCAGTAGGTACAAAGTGAAAGACAGGCCTAGACCTCATCTCATTTTGTAGCCTATCCGCCTCTTTTTGTAAAAGAGACCAAAAAATTGCAACAACCAATCAGAGTAGCCTCACCCCATAGAACCCTCCTGAGAGAGCCTCAGAGCCTCAGATTTTCTACCGCACATTGTGCTAAGGGAGTCTCCACTGAGCTCTGCTCAGATTTCTCTTCAGTTTTAGAATTTTCTTCTTTTTCTTCTTTTCAACTCTGATATGTCTGATAAGAAGAAGAAGACATTAATCAGAGCTTGTGCTACCTGTTCAAAGAAGAGGCTATACATTGAGGAATAGCATAAGGACTGTATATACTGCTTGTACCCAGATCACAAGGCCACAGATTGTAAGATCTGCAGGACTTTTTCTACGAAGACATTGAGAGACAGGGAAGGCCGCTTGTTAACCTGGTTGCAGAAAATGAAGTCTTGTAAGGAGGTTCTATCATCTGACAATGAGGATTCTTCCTCAGCTGCGTCCTCCAGGAGATCTAAGAAAAGGGGTAGGTCCTCCCCTTCAACATCTTCTGAGACCCCTGTTAATGCCCTGCAAGTGACCTCTGATAGGTCTAAGAGGCCCAGTCCCAATCACCTCACCGAGGTGTAAAGGAGAGGCTGGGACGGACTGAGGAGACACAGTCATCAAAGAAGGTACAGAAAACCCCTTCTATTGCTTCTCCACCATCTGAAAAGGAAAAGGTATTAAAAAAACCTGCTACTGTTCCTCAGAAAGGAAAATCGGATAAGAAATCTCGTCCGTCGACGACTAAAATATCTGGTACGTCGACGACGACATGCAAAATTCACTTGAGTTCTGTTACAGCTCCGTCAACGGCAGCTTCGTCGACGGCGGCTGCATTGATATCTTCGTCGACGCTTAAGGTACCTGTTCCCTTCTCGTCTACGATGGTGCTTACCTCTTCAACGTCGACGATGATGACATCGAAGATAGCGTCGACAGCTGCAACGTCGACGAGGACAATGTCGATGACGTCGACGACGACAGGGGTGATGATTATGGCGACGAGCTCGTCGACGACACCGTTTGTTACTCATACCGTCAACGATCAGTCCACCGTCGACGAGGTCCATATCTCCGTCGACGTTCCCGTTGACTACGAGTTCGTCGACGTTTCCGTCGACGACGTAGTCGACGATTCAAATGATCCACATTTCTATTAAAAGGCAGCAGATCACCCCAGAGATGACATCTCCTCGCAGAGTAACACCCTTGCCTCCAACTTTGCTTTTGGAGGAGGAATCAGATGATGAGGATGGCCCATATGGGGATGCTTACAGCCCATCCTAACTTTAAGTGATGTACCAAGATTCAGACTCTGATGATTACTGTACAGAGGAACAGCATTTTGTTCAGCAAGAGAGACCTCAACAACAACAAGACATGGTGGCTGTAGGAGAGTAGGGTCAGCTTCCTATGGTCACCTCCACTTTTTGCTTTGCTTTACTGGTTTTCGACTTAGATATGGCTGTGGGTCTGCTAATCAGACCCACAGCACAGATGCACTCTCTCTAAATTTACACCATGTACTCTAGGTACATCCACAATTGGGAATTGGTTCACCTTGTCAGCCCCTGTAGAAGTGTACCCTAGGTACTCAGGGCATAGGTGTAACCATAGGCCTACCAGAGGCTGCAGCATGTATTATGCCACCCCTGGCTGGCCACTCAAATAGACACAACTGGCTGATCACTCAGCTGGAGCAAGGTGGTGTAATCACCCCTTGCTTAGGTATAGTATTCCTATACCTACTTATATATAGACACATAGTAACCTATAAGTCACTCCTATGGCAGGCCTTGACAATCCTGCAGGCAGAGTGCTTGGTTATGTGTGAGATGGTGCTCTAGCATGAGCTGAGCCTGTCTGCAGCTTTCAGAACCATGTCCTTATAGCTGTTCTATGATATCGCCATACCATATACTCTTAAGTGCATTATAATACTCTCGGTTAATTCTAACTTTGGTTTGGCTTTATCCAAACATTTAGTGTAAGGTGTCATACGCTTTGGAATACTACCCTCTCGACAATTCTGGCGACGGGGGTAGCATTCCATCCCTCTAGAGGGAGAAGACATGTTGTTACTGACTATCCCCATTAAAGTTAACCAGAGACTCAGCGTCACAAAATGGACGCTGCTGCCACCGACACAAGTCTGACCTCCTGCTGCTGGGAGTCCTTCCAGACTCGGAGGTTTGGACAATAGGTTTCCTGCCTGGGAAGGTGCGAGCACCACCCCAGACAGGACTTTGTGTATTGGGACAGGGAGAGCTGAATAGAATGAGACACTGCCATGCATACCCCAGTTCAAACCGGTTGTTGGGGCACTCCAGCCCCAGCTCTTTTGCGAAACTGGACAAAGGAGAGGGAGTGTAACCACCCTCCTTCCTTGTCCCACCCACAGGAGGGACTTAGTCAGTAATCCAGCTCCTTTTAGTTGTATCAAGGTAGGCGCTGAGTCCTGAGACTTTAGATTTGATCCTGACTGAAACCCGAAACGAAACTCTGGACCTTCGACATTCTGCTGAAGCTGAAGACTCACGAATCTCCCTTGTGGCCAAGGAATGACCACCTTGGGCAACCAGGCACCATGCAGCAAATCAAGGACTTGCTTTGTCGACGTTCCAGCCGGAACCCGAGCACAGAGCCTGACAAGACCCAGACTTCCAGACCTCTCTGACCCTCTCTTCACGACTGCAGCATAGCTGAGATCTGTGGAGGCGACGAGACACGTGGGACCGGACATCTCGAAAAGCCTGCAACTTGCTACCTGTGCAGCTCCTGAGGTACCCTCGAAGCTGTGCACTGGGGATTGAGAAGCCCCGATCCCGAGCTCCATCTGCGACGAAGATCAGCCCCCCACACTCCACGAGTTCTGTGTGGGGCCCTTCTGCTTTTGTTCTGCTCGACGCGTTGTCCGGTTGCTGGCCCGTTGGCTACTAGCCTCTGTGACTACAATCCTTTTGAACCACCTCGCTGGTCTGGTTGCTCCAGACTGGCCCTTGCTTCCCTGCAAAGGTGAAGCACCTCAGACCTTGCCGGTCTGCACCAGAATCCTTTGTTGTATCCCGCGTGGGTTGCCTTTGCCAAGGCTTGTCGACTCCAATCCGGAAGTTGACCCCTCCATCTGCGAGATTCTTCGTGGGACAGCCCGTCTCCAGCACCTGGTCGTCGTTGACGCCTCCTGGTCCACGTGGCTGCCAAGACAAGCTTCAAGACAGCACCTGATTGCTCCTCGACGTCGTCTGGTTCCTTCCTGGTCCCACCCGGTCACTGGCTAGTGACCCAGACCCTGTCCCCTCAGCTTTCAGTTTCAGGTCCTCTTCATCCTCGATCCACCCTAGGATCCACTCGGACATCTTCCTCCTGGTCGCCTGCAGCATCTTTTCTCCAGGTCTCCATAGGACTCAACGACGAAACCCGACACATCTTCACACCTATGCACCCGCTGTCCGTGGGTGAGGTAACGCGAGTACTTCGGTGCTCCCAAGGGTATTGACTATCCAAGTGTCTAAGTCTCTAGTTGTTTCCTCCTAGCTCAACCGGAAGTGTCCTAAATCCTTCTATATCTAACTTCTAATTTCCCAATGACTTTGCATTGAATCCCGCATGTGTGTAAAGACACTGCACGCGCCGCCTGTGGGCCTCCTACTTCTAAACTATTGTTAAGACAGTGTAGCCCCAGCGATTCCCCAGGGCCTAGGCCTTTACTTTTCTCGTGATGCGGTACTTATACCACTTTCTTAGTAAATGGTTTGCTTCGCCCCTAGGGCCTAACCGTAAATTGTGCAACTTAGCGTATATTAACTAAGTGTCTTGTTATGTGCTTTGGCCTCTGACCTCATAAAGAGTTCAGATGTGTGTGTTAGAAATAAATACATATATATTTTATATATATCCTGTGTGGTGTCCTTTCATTTGATATTCAAGGGGTTACATATGGTAAAACAGCTGGCTTTACACGCCCTCGAGAGTCTCTTTTAGCCTAAGACTGTTCTGTCCACGCTACCACTAGGATAGCTGGTCTATAAGGTTGAGTTACAACCATCACCATAAGGGTTGTTTAGACTGGTGCAAGGTAATCACTAGAATAGTGAACACCATATACCAGGCCAGCTTCTCACAGTGGCAATGGCTTCCTCTCTCATAATGGACTTGCAGATGATGCTACAGGACTACAGAAAAAGGTTTCTGTCTCAAGCTTCGGACCAGCAAGCGCAGCCTCCTCCTCCTTCCATTCCTGCTACTCCTCCAGTTGCAGTGACACCTCATGTTTCTCGAGCTTCGGAGCCAGATCCAAAAGAAAGCCATCGGGAGGTTATTGCTATTCAGGATGATGATGACTCAACTGATGACGATCATCAGGTAGATCAAACCCCAGACCCGGATAGAGATTGGGACGAGCATGTTATTCAAGATCCAGCCTCACCATTGCCGGATCCTGCGACCTCTCCTCCAGCAGACATTTGAGGCTTCCATAACCTTATGGAGAGGCGTCCAAGAGGTTGGTCTTCCTATTACTACAGCACAGTCAGACTGTTTTCTTACAACTTCAAGGAGCCTTACAGAAAATCCATCCGTTCAATACTGATAGTTGAACATGTGTGGTCGGAAGGTACTAAAGTGATGCAGAATCCAGCTACGGTCATTCCTGTTCTTCCCTGGCTGGGGAAAACGGTCCCGCTTGCCTGACTGGTCAACCGAAGCCGGACTCAGTTATTTCCCAGGCAGCGCAAAGAAAGTTCAAAAATCCATCAGCGCCTCTTACGACACCGCTAGACAAAGAGGGGAGAGGCCTGGACAATGTAGTAAAAAGGTTCTCCTCAATGGCCAGCCTTCTATTCCGAGCTGCTAATGCTCTTGCAATCCTGGGTAGATATGATCGCCAAATGTGGTGCGATTTATCCCCGTTTGTTGAGCAACTTCCAGATGGTGCAAAGGAAGAGGCCAAGAAGATTCTGGAGGAAGGAGAACGATCATCCTCGGAGGTGATAGATTGTGCTATGGACATAGCAACCACCGATTTCCGAGCTCTAGCGGGATCAGCAGTTTTAAGGCGTCAGGGTTGGCTTTGGGCAACCTGGGTTTGCCAGGAAGTCCAAAATAAGATCTTGGGCTTACCTTATGACGGAGAAATGCTTTTCGGAAAGCATATAGATGATGCCCTTCAATACATCAAGAAGGACACGGACGCAGCAAGGTCCTTGGGGGCATTGCATTACTGCAAGGTTCCTTTCAGGGGTGCGAAAGGGAGAGGTTTTTCATTGTACAGAGGTGGCAACCAACAGCGCTACTCTTCTTACTCTCAGTCCTCTTAGTCATACAAGCCCCAATACTCACAGCGCAAGGTAAATCGGCGTCTTTCTCTCGCCAACCATCAAGAGGACGACAAGGACGTCAGGGGACAGATACGTCTAAACGACAATAGCGGCTTCATGGCTCTATCTACTGTTCCTCCCCCTCTAGTAACATCAGTGGGGGGAAGGATATCAGAATACCTCCACAACTGGAAAATTATTACATCGGATCAGTGGGTCCTCAACATCGTACAATTCGGCCACAAACTAGAGTTTCAAGAATTTCCACCATCCAGAGCTCCTCACGCCACAGAATCGAAACATCTAAATCTTCTGCGTCTCGAACTTCAACAGCTGCTCATAAAATGGGCAATAGAATCGGTTCCTCAGACCCAACGATGAAAAGGATTCTATTCCAGGTTTTTCCTGGTTCGCAAGACGGAAGAAAAGTGGCGCCCATCACCTATCTCATAAAACTCTCTTTTTTTCGGATGGTTTCTCTTCAGGATATATTGCGTCTCCTAAATCCTGGCGATTATATGGCAACTCTAGATCTAGAGGACGCATATTTTCATGTTCCCATTCATCCGGCCCACAGGAGGTATCTTCGCTTTACAGTAGCCAAGAACTACTTTCAGTTCAAAGTCCTACCTTTCGGACTAAGAGCTGCACTGCAGATATTTACAAAGGTATTGGCACCCATGGCAGCTTTTCTCAGAAGGCAGTCTCTGCAGGTGTTGCCCTACTTGGACGATTGGCTGATAAAAGCTCAAACCTCTCAAGCTGCCTTAAAAGCAGTCGAAGATTGTATTAAACTTTTCAGTCATCTGGGTCTAGGCCTAAACAGAAGCAAGTCTGTCCTTCTTCCATCCAGGTCGGCAAGATTTCCTGGTGCCATTCTGGATACAACTCTTTGCAAAGTTTTCCTTTCAGAGGAGAGACAGAACAGACTGATTCTTTCTGCCAACCGATTTCAAAAGAAACAAACTCTTTCAGTCCGTCAGTACAAATCTCTTCTAGGATCGATGTAATCTTGCATTGCATTGATTCCACACTGCAGGCTTCACATACGTCCCCTGCAGGAACAACTAGACTTGCAATGGCGTCAAGCAGAGGGGTCTTTTGAAGACAGGATAAAGATTACTCGTGTCATGAAGAAGGCGATCAGGTGGTGGACTATAACAAGCAATATCAAGGAAGGTCTCTCCTTTACGGTTCCTCCCTCTCCGTTAGTCCTGACCACCGACGCTTCTCTAGAAGGCTGGGGAGCTGTATTACAGGATCTTCAAGTGAGCGATCACTAGTCTCCAGAGCTTCACACCTCTCACATCAACCAACTGGAACTGAGAGCAATTTGTTTAGCTCTACAAGCTTTCCTTCCAAAAATTCGAAATTCTACAGTTCTGGTGCGTACAGACAACACAACGGCCATGAATTATGTGACCAAGCAGGGCGGAACAAAATCTAAACTCCTTTCAAAAGAGGCACAGGAGATCTGGGAAATTGTTATTCGTCACAAGATATCTCTCTCAGCAGAACATCTACCAGGTTCTCTCAATGTGGAGGCGGATTAATTGAGCCGCCTAAGGTCAGTCTCCCACGAATGGGAATTGGATCAGAGAACTCTCAGCAGAATATTCTCTCATTGTGGCACTCCTCTTATAGACCTGTTCGCGACTCCACAGAACAAGAAATGCCAATTCTACCCAAGCAGGTATCACCATCGAGGGTCGCTGTGGAATGCCCTTTCGATATCCTGGTCAGGCGCATTTCTTTACGCCTTTCCACCGATTCCTTTTATACCAAAGATACTGAGGAAACTCAAGACGGAACCCTGCACCATGATTTTAATAGCCCCAGCTTGGCCCCGTCAATTTTGGTTCACCGAGCTCCTCCTTCTATCTCAGGATCACAAATTCTCCTGCGTCCAATTCCTACCCTGCTGACGATGTCCCAGGTCAAGTAATGCATCCGGACCCGAGCTCTCTGCAATTGACAGCTTGGCTCCTAAGCACCGGGAGTTCAATGCTTTAGATATCCCTCAAGATTGCAAGGACATTTTAGCTCAAGCTCGGGCTCCTAGTACAAACAGGACCTATCGTGCAAAATGGAAGCGTTTTTGTGCATGGTGCCAAAAGGAAAATCTTCATCCTTTTACTTCGACTCCTCATAAAATCTTACCTTACATATTGTCTTTGGCCAAATCAGGTCTTCAACACTCTTCTATTAAAGTGCATCTGGAAGCGATCTCGAGGTTCAGACAAACAACCTCTGGCCCTTCTCTTTGGTCCGCAAGGGTGATCAATCAATTCCTAAAGGGTCTATTCAGGGCTTTCCCTCCGGTGAGACCTCCTCCTCCAATTTGGCAACTCAACCTGGTCCGTGCCCATCTCATGAGGGCTCCTTTTGAACCAATACATAGAGCGGACATGAAGTTTGTGTCCTGGAAGATTGCTTTTCTTCTGGCGAAAACATCAGCCAGGAGAGTTGGAGAACTTCAAGCTCTCACAATTGTTGAGCCTTTCTTACAGTTCAAAAAAGAATCTTTGATCTTACAGACAAATCCGAAATTTATCCCAAAAGTCCTTTCGGATTTTCACCTAAATGAGCCTATAGTACTAAAGACTTTCTTTCCTCGACCTTCATCTCTGGCGGAGAGATCTCTCTACACTTTGTATCTCCAAAGATGCCTGAAGTTCTATCTTCAACGTACAAAAGAATTCAGGAAGACTTCGCAACTTTTTGTCGCTTTTAGCGCTCCAAGGAAAGGTTTGCCACTGTCAAAGCAGGGGATATCACGTTGGATTGCCAGCACAATTCATTTCTGTCATCAAGCAGCGGGGTAGCCGCTGAGGGGACGGATCAAAGCTCATTCTACGAGATCAGTGTCATCATCTACGGCTCTATTCTCTGGTGTCGCTATCAAGGACATTTGTAGGGTAGCTACATGGAGCAGTGCCAATTCATTCACGAAACACTACTGTTTGGATTCTTCCACAAGGAGTGATACAGCAGTCGGACAAGCAGTCCTGAGGAATTTATTCTAGTGAGCGGTGAGCTTTCTCTTCTATCCCTCCTTCCTTTATTGCACATTTTGTATATGATAATATTACCTATTTATTGTTACGAAGTTTTTGGCTGATTATGATAATACTTATACTGTGTTACTCCAGTATTGGAGCTTTCATAGATTCACATACCTGAATCATTCCCCGTCGTCAATACCGGAGTCTCCGGTACATAAAAAAGCAATGCTTAGTAGTATAGCAAACTGAAAAGAGGCCTAGGCTCATTTTCCTTTTGAAACCCATAACCTTCGTTATGTAAAAGAGACCAAACTTGTCCCTGAATCAATCAGAGCCCCTCACCCTCTAGAACACTCCAGAGAGAACCTTTTGCCCCTCAGATTTTCTACCACATGTTGTGCTAGGGAGTCTCCTTTGAGCTCTGCTCAAACTCTGTGTTTTTTAACTTCATTAAAGAACTTTGTTCTTAGGAATTCTTCTGGATTCTGTTATACTATGGATTATCTTCAAATTCATTCTTTAAAGAATGTCTGGAAAGGAGAAACAAGGATCATTTAGAGCCTGTACAACTTGTTCCAAGAGGTTGCTCTACACTGATGACCCTCACACTGACTACATTTACTGTCTATACCCGCAGGCCACAGACCGCAAGGTATGTCGCATTTTTCAAGTAAGTTCTGAGAGGTCGTGGAGGGCGCCTTTTATTAGGGTGTCAAAAGCTAAGGCCAGAAAGGAGGTTTTCCCCAGTGACAGTGATGGGGCGGCGTCCTCAACATCTAGGAGATCTCAAAAGAGATAAAAATCTCCTCAAACTCATTCCTCAGGGGAACGTCCTGAGAAAGCTCTCAAAAAGACCACTCATGGGTCTTCTGGGCGCAGTCCTTCAAAATATCCTCACTCTGTGGAAAAGGAGAGTAAAGGACATGCTATTGGGGAAAGATCATGTAACAAAGACGACTTCTAAGCCATCAAAATCACCTCCTCTCGTCAAAGAACCCTTTAGGAAGCAGTCTTCTATACCTCTGAAGTAAAGAATAAGAAACCAACATTGCCTATTGCAGCCTCTCCGTTGACGACGGCGTCGCCTACGAGGTCGACGATGGTGGTCGTCTACGATGGTCGTCGGCGATGGTGGTCGTCACCGAAGGTGGTCATCGACAACGGTGGTCGTCTACGACGGTCGTCGACGACAGTGGTCGTCTACGATGGTGGTCGTCGACGATGGTGGTCGTCTACGGCGGTGGTTGACAACGACGGTGGTCAGCTACGACAGTGGTCAGCTATGACAGCTACGACAGTGGTCAGCTATGACGGTGGTCGGCGACAACGGTGGTCGGTTACGACGGTGATCAGCTACGACGGAGGTCGTCGACGACGGATAGCTCTCTATGGCTGGGGTCGCCGATGGCATAGACGACAGTGGTGTCGACAGCGATCTCGTCAACAGGCTCGTCGAGGAAAATTCCAAAATCAGAAATCATCAACACCTGCTTGAAAGCAGGATTCATAGGAAGAGGACCCTTTGGATATGCTAGTAGTCCCTCACAATTACATATGAAGTATGAGGAGAAGGATTGCGGAGGGATATGGGGAGTACCAATATCCTCAGCAACAGCACTATCGCCATGAGTACCAGGAAGGAATGGTTGATATGCCATCCTTCATGATGATAGAGCTGCAGTTTATGCTGGCAGACTATGGAAAGAGATTTCCGCTGACACCAGCTTCTCAGGAAATCCCATGCCTACTACTCCAGTTAGAAACAGGAAGCAATGACAAGAAGTTAGGCCGCAACTTCTCAAGTAATACACCACCAGAATCCGGTCACCACTGATGATGATGAATAGGGAGAGGGAGAAATAACAGATCCCAACAAAAAATGGGATGATTTCTTGAATCCATCACCGGCATCTCCCTCTCCAGGACTGGTGGATTCTCTGCAGATTGCATAATATAATGGAAAGAGCTGCGAGAGATTCTAGCTTCCTATGTCGACAATACAAATGGAATGCTTCTTATACGATTTCCAGGAGACATTAAAAAAAAAATAATAATCAGTCCAGGCTATCCCCAATTGTTAGCCATGAGTGGGAAGAAGGTTTAAAAGTGATGAAGACACCGGCGACAGTTACGCCTGTGCTTGCTAGATTGGAGAAACAATATAAAGCTCCTTTAGACGCACCAGCGTGTTTACTGGGCCACCCAAAACCTGATTCTGTGTTTTAGCAAGCTGCGTAACAGAAATCTCAGAATCCCTCCGCGCCTATATCAACACCTCCTGACAGGGAGGGGAGATGCTTGGACAACGCAGGACAGAGATTCTCATCCATGTCTGATCTCTTAGTCAAAGCAGATAATGCCCTTGCTATTCTGGGCAGATAAGACAGGCATATGTGATGTGATATGGCGCCTAACATGGACTTCTTCCCAGAGGACATTAGGGATGAGGCGAGCGACGGTGTTAAAGGCGTCAGGGATGGTTACGGTCGACTGCCTTTAGACCAGAAGTCCAAAATTAAGATCCTGAATCTCCCCTTCAATGGAGAAGATTTATTGGGATACAAGTGGATGAGGCATTTCAAACTATCAAAAGAGATACAGATACTACAAATACCATGGGTACACTACGATACCGTAAGGTGCCTTTCCGAGGCGCCAGGGAAAGTGCCAGTCATCCTACAAAGGGAGTTATCAACAAGGGAAGATAACCCCTTTTATTCCTCATCATCACAACCATATTGTCAGCAATAGGGTAGAAAACAAACAAGGAACTATACAAAGTCGGCTCCTAGAGGAAGAGGAGGTTGTCAAAGGAAAAACAATGGTAAAAGACAATGACAACCTCCTGGATCTGGCTACATGTTGCTCTTCCTCTCCACGAGTTCCATGGGTGGGAGAGTTGCTTCTCATCTACATTATTAACAGAAAATAACAACGGACAGATGGGCCTTAAATGTACTGCAATGCGCACACTCTTGAATTTTCTTCAATTCCCTCCTTCTACACCCCGACAAGTCAAGAGATTGAACATCTATCTCAGAGGCATTTGGAGATTCGGACAATGCTCTGAAAGGGAGCAATAGAACCGGTGCCGATCTTCCAAAAACGAAAAGGTTTTTACTCCTGTTTTCTTCCTAGTCCGGAAGAATGCTCTCCAATGGCGTCCTATTCTAGACCTGAGAGCTCTGAATACTTACCTTAAGAATCAATTTTTCCAAAGGGTGACCCTCCTAGACATTCGGCTACTCTTAAACCCAGGGGATCATATGACCTCTCTAGACTTACAGGATACTTATTTTCACATCCCCTTCATCCTTCCCTTAGACTGTATCTTCGATTTGCAGTAACCAGGGACCATTTCCAGTTCAAGTACTACCAATTGGTCGCAAATCAGCCCGAGAATCTTTACAAAGTGTCTGACGCCAGTGACAGCTTCTTCTCAGTAGGCACAGACACCAAGTATTTCTATACCTGGACGACTGGTTGGTAAAAGCACCATCAGAAAGTTCAGCCCAGGTGTCCACTACGGGATGTATACAGTGGTTCGCCAAACTCGGACTGACTTTAAATATTGAGAAATTGTCCCTTCAACCATCAAAGAAGATCACGTTTCTGGGAGGAATTTGAGAGGACAAAAGTGTCTTTCAGTACGTATATACAAGTCGCTACTAGGGACAGTGTCCTTTTGCATACCTCTTTTTCCTTCATGCCGACTAAAGATGCATCCATTACAGGAGAAACTAGATTGCCGAGATTACCAGGTAGAGGGATCCTTTGACGACAAGGTGAAGGGCACCCTGGCTATGATGCAAGCAGTGGCATAGTAAAATAAAATCTCGGTGAGTCTGTCCACTGATGCATCTCTGGAAGGATGGGGAGCATTCCTTCAGGACCTGCAGGTCAGCGGTCGGTGGAAACTGCAAGAACAGCTTCACATCATCTGGCTTGGACTCTGAGAGGTCGGCTTGGCACTCCTGGCTTTCCTACCAAGAATTCAGGGAACGTCTGTTCTGGTGAGAGCAGTCATTACGACCGCGATGCACTATCTCAACAAGCAGGGAGATAAAAGATCCTTTCCCTGAAGGTGGAAAGTACAAAAGATATGGAAGTGGGCTGTCCAACATGGAGTATCTCTAAATGAGGAACACCTTCCCGGAAATAGGAACGTCAAAGCGGGCACTCTCAGGGACATACTGCAGATCATCTTCCTCAAGTGGGGAGTTCCAGCAGTGGATCTGTTTGCGACAGCTCAGAACACAGAATGCCGGTTCTACATTAGTTTTTTTTTTTTAGCTTGAAACCATTGAGTGTTGTCGCAAAATAAGACTTAAGGTCTTTTTTGCCAATCAACCGCCTAGCACTGAAACCACTGGTTTGCGAAATCGATCAACCTTTGTACCAAATCAAAATATACCAAAACAGGTACTTGCTATTGAGCAAACCATGCTGTCCTCAATAAATAAACTAGAAAAAAGCAGAAAATACATTCAACAAAACATCACGATGGGCCAAAGAACTGCATTAAAAAATCTAAAAGATGTCACCTCGATCGTGCTAAAGCAGGCCGACAAGGGCGGAACGGTTGTCATCTGGCCAAGGGATAAATATCTAGCTGAAGCTTTTTCACAAATAAACAACCAAACGTGGTATAGGCAGCTAAATGAAGATCCCACAAAAGAGATACAAGGCATTATAGCGCCAATCATTCAAAAGGGTATAGAAAGTGGTTTTGTAGGACTAAAGGAGAGTGAGTACTTGGTGAAGAAATTCCCGAGGACCCCCCTCCTTTATTTCCTCCCAAAAATTCATAAAAACTTACATGAGCCCCCGGGGCGTCCAATCGTCTCTGGATGTGACTCATGTTTAGAACCACTAGCTAAATATGTAGATTTCTTTTTAAAACCCTTCACAAATCAGGTAAAGTCATATTTGAGAGACACCGTAGATTTTTTAAATAAGGTGGAAGGAACCTCGTTTGATCCGGAAAAACAACTGATGGTAACCATGGACGTGACGTCCTTATATACTCAGATTCCCCAGGAGGAAGCGCTAGAAGTGATGGAGCTATATTTTGATGCTCGAGAAAGACCGCATAGAGTCCCCAGTCAATTTATCCTTAAGTTAGCTGAAATCACCCTGAAAAGAAACTATTTTAAATTTGATGACAAGTTCTTTATGCAGACAAAAGGTACAGCCATGTCCTTATGCCCCAGAAATGGCCGTATTATTCATGGCCGAATATGAAAAGAAGTTTGTGGATAACAATAATCCACACATGGGACATATAATTCAGTGGCTGCGCTATATCGACGACGTGTGGCTCCTGTGGCAGGGAAGCCACACAGAGTTGATGCAGTTTCATGAATGGCTCAACTCGAGGCACCCTGAGATAAAATTCTCTGTAGAGTCAAGTGGTACAAGAATGACCTTTTTGGATGTACAAATTGTATGTGTCGACGGCTGCCTGCAATCGTCACTATATAAGAAGAAAACTGATAAAAATACGATACTACATCATCAGAGTGCTTACCCCAGGAGCCTGAAGGCTAACCTGCCTTATGGTTAGCTTCTCCGAATCAGGAGGAATTGTATGCAAATTGGAGAGTATGACCATTATACAGAAACATTCTGTGAGGAAATGCAGAACAGAGGCTATCCACGCAAAATGTTAAAACATTCCTATAAAAGGGCTCGCTGTACACCACACGAATGCCTGTTGGAAGTTAAAGAAAAACGAGAACTGAATCGACTAGTCTGTGTGACTACGTTTGGTCCCGACACCCATAAGATCAGACAAATGGTTTTAAAAAATTGCCATCTCATAGAGAACTTGGAATGCCCCTTCCATCGCCCACTGTTTGCATATAAAAAAAAACAGAAGCATTGGCCAAACTGTAGTCCGTGCTGAAATCGCTTTAGCTAAACCTAAAAGCGACCTTTTATCTAAATGGGGGTTAAAACCTATTGCAGGGCACCACAAGTGTGGAAATTGCGTGCCCTGTGCTAACATGATCGAGGGGAAGGAATTCGAACATAATAACATCAAATGGAAACATGATGGTTTTTCCAATTGTCAAACAAAAAATGTTGTGTACGTAGTCACATGTCCCTGTCCAAAAATTTACATAGGGAAGACTAATCAACAAATAAATGTGAGAATAACACAGCACAGGTCACGCATTAAAAAGAAGGTGATTTCAGCCCCTATGGTTGAACACTTTATTGATAAGCAGCATGGGGAGACAGATTTTAAATGGTCGGTCTTGTACACTGTAAATCAGTTAAAATGCCCCATTTACTCAGAAAAGCTACTTCTGCATAAAGAAGCCTATCTGATTTTGAAATTTAACAGCACTTTAACCGGGCTGAATACATTGTCTGAGGTTTCGCAATTATAATGAATGACTGACCCCCGAACTAATCTGATAAATCAACTTCTGTAGACTGCCATATGTACATTGAAAAATATGGGGTATTACTGAAATACTGAATAATAAAAGGTGGGTACAGCAATACAACACACTAGCAAACTTGGAAATTAGTCCGTTCCAAGATGGCCCCCACCAAACTTGGAAACTAGTCCTTTCCAAGATGGCCCCATCCATTGTAGGCATGCATATAAATAACACGTTACAAGATGGCCGCAAGGTCAATGGACACAGCAGATTTATACTCGGCATACACAACAAAGAGGTAAGATGCGCGATACATTTATGCGAATAGATACTAAGTTACATGCATCAGACACTTAATTTGTGTTTCCGTGTAATCACAGGAGACCAGCGATGGAGGGGAACACTGCAATTGCGAAGTAAAACAAGACGTTTTTGTAAATACAGCGCGGGACCGCGCATCTAAAGAAAGCAGGTATGCCTAACCGATTTAGAAGCAATGCGGTAACACTTATATAAAATTAGTACACACTGGTGATAGAACTCTCCCCCGTTTGTCTTTGAATAATTTGTAGGAACACGAGGACCACTCCTTCCATTGCATAAAATAAATCCGAGACGTGCAGCACCCCGCGCATGAAGGCGCTGAAGCAAAAAGAGGTATGCCTTTAAAATCGTTTTTATGGGAGAACTAATAGACAAACAAACCCAATGGAAAAACTTATATTAAATTAAATGTTTCCATTTCTTCACAGTAATTGTAAACATTACAAAATAAAAAATCGATAAGGGTGCAAACACGAAGACAAAGATCATAAAAGGTAGGCTGTGTAGCAATGCTTTTGCATACGAACTCCCGATTTCACAAAGAAAATAAAAATCCTGATAATGATACTTTACATTATAGATAAAGAAACACACGATCTAGAAAGTGAATACTAGAGCATACGACCAGCAACGATTCAGGTACTGGTTTCGTCATTCCGCGAATGGTAGAGAGGTGATTGACAAGAATTCTATCCAAATACTAAAATAGAATCAAATTTTTTTTCTTTTTTTACATATATCCTGTAGATAAATAAAAGAGACAGAGCCCTGATGAGAACCCATAAAGTGACAGGAATGGGTTCGAAACGCGTCGGCTTTTGAATCAGGAATGCATTAATTTGCAGTACATTTAATGACTTTGACAAATTTAATATGCACTAATTTGCTACTTGTTGAATAATAGTATCTAAATGTTCACTTTGTCCTTTGTTTAGTTAGATATCATTTATGTGAGTCTAGTTGTTGATCAAAATGAATATGGTGTCTATATATGTAATGTAATTTATGTGGTGTTTATATATGCAATGTGGAATGTAATTTGCTTTGAAAATTTATGTTGGAATTGTTGAATGTATTTAAGTGTCTTTTTTTGTACCTAAACTTTTTTGAATATAATGAAATAAAAAGCAAAAAGGTATTAAGTAAATATACCCAAACTGACCATATAGTAATACTGATTTGTTTTCCTCAATTGGGAGGTGTCAAGTAAGGTGAAGTTGGCAATTTTTTTGTACACAGAATCTACGCTAGTTGGCATCACCAGGGGGGGATCTGGGGGAATGCGTTTTTGATAACATGGTCAGGCGTCTTTGCCTACGCCTTTTCTTTTAATCCCCCTACGGCCCTATGCTCTCACAAAGATAAAGAAGGAACAGTGCAAAGTAATACTAATAGCTCCGTGGTGGCCCAGACAACACTCGTTCATGGAGGTGCTCCTGCCATCGGAGGATCGCCCAATTAGTCTACAACCAATATCATCACTCTTGACAATGTCCCAGAGACAGGTGCTTCATTCGGACCCGAAATTGCTGCGCTTAGCGGCCTGACTCCTGAATATTGCGAATTCCGCATTCTAGATATTTCGGCACAATACAGAGATATTCTAGCACATACCAGAGCGGATACTACGAACCGAACTTATAGGATGAAATGGAAGAGATTCAGTCTGTGGTGCCAAGAACCTAATATTCATCCTCTAAACTCCGACGCACATCAAATTATTCCATATATTCTGATATTGGCAAAATCCGGTTGGGCCCATGCTTCTATTAAAGTACACCTGACGGCAATTTCTCAATATAGACAACTTCCTTGAGTTCATTACTGTGGTCTGAAAGAATTATGAAACAATTCATGAAGGGGTTGTTTTGACCCAGAAATTCTTATCTGGGAAACTAGCTCTTCTTAGAGCTCTCACTTCAGCCAGTAGAGTTGGAGAGCTACAGGCTCTCAGGATACAAGAACCGTTTTTTGCAGTTCAAAGAAGGACAGGTGGTCCTCGGGACTAATCTCAAATTTATTCCAAAAGTGCTAACAGATTTCCATCTAAATAAACCACTGGTTCTTAAGTGGTCTTACCATCAACTGTCAACAGCAGTGGAAAAAGCTTTTCATTCATTAGATGTTTAACAGTGCCTGGAATTCTACGGGCGAAGAACAAGGCCTTTCCGCAAGTCTTCCCAACTAATGGTTGCTTATAGTGTCCCCAGGAAGGGGTTTCCTCCTTGCAAAAGGGGAATTTCTCGATAGATTTCAAAGACAATACAATATTGTCATCAGGCGGCCGGGAAGCCGTGGAATGCACCTGTTCGTTCACATTCTACAAGAGCAGTGTTCACCTCCACTGCTTTATTTACAGGATATCTGCAGGACTGCTACCTGGAAGAGTACTCATACCTTCACCAGCCATTACTGCCTTGATGCACCTGCAGATAGGATGTGGCAGTGGTGGGAAGCAGTACTGAGGAACCTTTTCCAGTAACGGTGAGCTCTCTTTTCCATCCCTCCATCCTTTGTGGTAAGATAAGCACATTTTTATTGTCGAATGCTGTATTATACATATTTTATAAACATCTGTCTATGGGTATTTATAGACAGTGACTGCTATGGTGGACTGACATATGTTGCCTATTTTAGAGTTGTAGGTAACAAAACAAAATGTGCTATAATTTACTGCTCGCTATTCTGATTCAAGAATGTGAATCTATGAAAGCTCCAATACTGGAGTAAGAAAACAAGTTACTTACCTGTAACTGTAGTTCTCCAGTATTGGAAGCTTTCATAGATTCATATACACCCACCCGCCTCCCCTGAAAGGCTCACCTCGGGTTTAGCACAAATGGTGTTTATGGTACAAGTGCACGAAAATCTGAGGGGCAAAAGGTTCTCTCTGGAGTGTTCTAGAGGGTGAGGGGCTCTGATTGGTTCAGGGACAAGTTTGGTCTCTTTTACATAACGAAGGTTATGGGTTGTAAAAGGAAAATGGGCCTAGGCCTCTTTTCAGTTTGCTATACTACTAAGCATTGCTTTTTTATGTACCGGAGACTCCCGTCTTGACGACGGGGAATGATTCAGGTATGTGAATCTATGAAAGCATCCAATACTGGAGAACTACAGTTACAGGTAAGTAACTTGTTTTCTTATGCTGATATGCATGTAAGAAAATGTGCATTTGTGGCTTACTGCTAGCTACTCTGATTCAAAGCATGGGAATCTATGAAAGTCCAATACTGGGGCAAGAAAACAAGTTACTTACCTGTAACTTTGGTTCCCCAGTATTGGTACTTTCATAGATTCCCATGCGCCCACCCACCTCCCCTGGGAAAGCTCAGCCTTCAGCAAATGTAATTACTTTTACACAACGGCTACGAACATCTGAGGCTCTGAGGCTCTCTCAGGAGGGTTCTATGGGGTGAGGCTACTCTGATTGGTTATTGCAATTTTTTGGTCTCTTTTACAAAAAGAGGAGGATAAGGTACAAAGTAAGATGAGGCCTAGGCCAGTCTTTCACTTTTGTACCTACTGCTATGGTATTTTTCTATTATAGAGGCTCCCATTCCGACGACGGGGGAATGATACAAAGCATGGGAATCTATGAAAGTACCAATACTGAGGAACCAAAAGTTACAGGTAATTACTCCAATGTCTCAGTAGAACAATGTGAGCTTGTCAAAGTGTTTCAATTGTGTATAGCACGTAGCGGACATGTATACTTGCCCACTACAGATGTTGCTTTAACAGTGAATACATGATTGTGACACGGTGCTGTCTGTAAAGTTGGGAATTCACTGCCTCTGTAACAAGAGTGAGTACAGACTGTTTAGCCAGACAGGCCAGTGGCATAGTATGCCACATGAAAAATCATGAGGATGCAGTATTTGAACTTGGCAATCGTCCTTTATGCAGCCCATTATAGTATTGATGTTCAAGACATAAGCCCATCATGGTGAATGGGGGTGGAAGAATGTTCATCATGTCAACTTATGAAATTGTCCATCCCATTTGCTGTGCCACTTCCAGACTCCCTTGCATGAGATGAGACATGTTTGTAATGACAAATGACACTCAGGAACATTACAGATCAGGCAACAAGCAAAATATTGATTGTTGGGCACTTAGTGGAATTTTAAATACAACTAACAGATGGTTCCAATGCCATCATGTGTTTGGTAACCATGGTTCATTCGCAGACTGACAAGTGCCATGTTCACATATGTGTAATGTACATAAAAAGTGCGATTAACATTATGCAAGGGGTTGCTCTGTGATTTGTTGTGATAAAACTCATATCTCAAGTCTATGCAGATGACTGATGTGAATCTGTTTCTCCTCCTTGTTCACAGCATCATCTACGGCTACTGGAGGAGACAGTTCCACGGACCAGGAAGAAGTGGCTAGCCAGACTGGGTCCACTGTGGAGGAGGAGGAGGAACCCAGTGAAACGGAGTGTGAGGGGAGCCACACTGAGGGCTGCTCAGAAACATCCACATCAGCTGAGTACCAAACCAGCTCCAGTGATGACTTCCTTGTGGTGGTAGGTGTTACCAGAGCACAACAACAGAGTCTGTCCCAACCACCACCACCATCTCCACCCTCACAGCTGCTCCCATTCCAAAGGTCAGTGGATCCTCCCATGTTAGGGAGCATGTCTCCTTCGGTCCAGGCACCACACCCCCTGCATCTGTCACCACTGCTGCCCTGAGGGTGGAGTTTGTGGACTTGCTCAAACAGATACATGTTGGGCAGATATCCATGCTGAGTGTCCTCCATGCACACACCAGTCTATTGTAAGTATGGGCCAAAAATTTGTTCGGCTTGCGGAATTTGCGGATTTTCTGCAATTTCGCGATCCGCAAATCTTGCGAAATTGCTGAAATCCGCGAATCCGCGAGCGGGATGAATTTTTTCCAGGAAGCACTTACAGGGTTACAGCAAGTGCCCAAGTTGAAGCTAATTTCTTTGTAACCATTTACAAAATGGTAACAAAGAAATTAACTTCAACTTGGCCACCTGCTGCAACCCTGTAAGTGCTTCCTGAGCGGCGCCTCTTAGCCTACTTGCAACTATTCTCTGACTCTGCTCTGACCCTCGAAGCAGGGTCAGAGAATAGTTACAAGTATGGCACGAGGATCCTGTCCCAAAAATTAAACCTCAACAGGAAGCACTTACAGATAAGTAACAGGTGCCCGAGTTGAAGCTGAAATTCAGTAGCGTTTTAATCAGCCAAAACATTAGTGAGCACGTCGAAGCTGGGCGCAACTGTGCTTTAACTCCATCCTTGCCATCGGAAATTAGCTGTAATACTCGAGGGAGGTCTTTGCATCCATGAGTTTCTCGAGCGCGATCCCCTTGTAGTTCCTGTGGCCAGGAGGCTGCTTTCTCCTCACCTGCTGCCCTGCTCGCTCTCCGACCCTTTACACAAGAGGCATGTGCACACGCATAGAAGCCCCGCACCACACACTAGCAGTATCAAACATTTTTCCCGCCCTTTCCCAACTATGATGGACAGCTCACTCAAGAGACCTTGGCGACTTTTGGCGCGGTGGCAAAGTTACAGGCACACATGGTCAGTGGAGACAAATCTTCTGGCCCTTTACGCAGCTGTAGTGTTATACATTTACACAATGAGGTAGCACTTACTGATTAGCCAGTAGAAAGTACTCCAGTTAAGTATGGTGCAAATCGCAAAAAGAATCTGCGATTTCGCAGGAAAATCTGCGGATATTTTTGCGATTTCGCGCAAATTCATGGACCACAGATCCGCAAAATTCGCCCATAATTAGTCTATTGCCACAGTTGGTGTCATACATGGAGGGCATGTCATCAGACATGTCTGCCCTACAGCGGACAAATCAGTCCATAACCTCCTCACAGATGGCAGCAGTGTCTCTCCTACAACAGTTCCTCACCCCTCCTACCTCTGCCCATCCCCAGTCTCCACTAACCTACCTGACCAAAGCACACTCACACAGGCACACGCACACACCCCAACAGACACAAGCCGCACACAGCAACCTAAAACAAAGGCCCAATAAAATGCATGCACACTCAGGGGACTGACATCACACACACAGGGGATAGGGCAAACAAACACATACACCCATCCACACAACCACTTCGCATTCCTCAGCTACCTCTTCCTCCAAAACCCCTACCCTTGACTCCCCTGCAACCCCCCCTTCCCAGAGGGTCTTCCTCTGTGACCTTGGCATCTTCCCCACTGATACATTAGACCAGACTCGCAAGGGGAAGAAGAAATCACCACTGACAGAGAGGAAATCCACCTCCACACGCACACCCTCCCCTCGGAATAGGAATATTGACACCCCCACCTGTACATTCTCCAGGACAAAAAAAAGCAAAACTCCACCACCATCCCACACTTCCACCACAAAATCTACATCCTCCCGAGCCCAGGCCACCCCTCCCAAAGTTCACACATCACAAGCCATTCAAGGTTCACCCACACACTATTAGATCATCCCCAAGATGATATGGACCTCCCCCCTCCCACAAACACTTCCACTCCCACAACACCACACCCTCAGTCAGTTCCAGACACTGTAGTGGAGACCGTGGCCCCCCAATCTGACCTGTCTATTGCAGTGGAGCCCCCACCCCCTTAATCAGGCATGTCCACTGCAGTGGAACCGCCGAACCCTCATTCTGACCTGTCCACTGCAGTGGAGCCCCAACCTCCTCAATCTGACATGTCCACTGCAGTGGAGCCACAACCCCCTCAATCCTACATGTCCACTGCAGTTGATTCAGTTGATTGGCACCTGGTCACTAATATTAAACATGAGAAACTACCTAAACCAATGTTCTCATTTAGGAGAAAGCGGATTATCAGAAATAGTCTGGTCCACACCTATAGAGAAAACAGACAGATGACACAACCTTGCATCGATAATGCACCTCTACCAACGGGTACCTTTCCCTGCCAAGGGTGCGTTAACTGTGGGAATATTATTAAAGAAAGCAATATCACTAACAGTAACGTCACTCTGAAAATCAAAAGTTTTATGAACTGCCGAACAAAAAATATGATTTATCTAATACAATGCCCCTGCCAACTGTGTTATGTGGGCGAGACCTCTAGAGAGGTCCGGATCCGCCTAAACGAACACAGGTCGGCCATTAGGAACAACAAGAAGGGTGCGCCACTGACTGAACATTGGAAGACAGCAGGCCATAGTATAGATGATCTCGAGTGGTGTGGCCTAGAAACAGTAGCAATTAATGCGAGAGGCGGTGATGTGAACACCAAAAGGAAAAAACTGGAACAATTTTATATGTCCCATCTTAACAGCGTTAGATGCGGCCTAAATAGCAGAGAGGATTGGGAACGGACTGTGATCTAGCACACCTCACCCCAATTGCACTAAGTGGATTGGGCCTTGGGTACTGGCCGATACCAATATGTCAAGCAAGCACCATATTATAGCACTAATACTAGGGTAGGGCGGGTTATTCAGAAATAGATAGAGTTATTCTTCCACCCCCAGATCATACATGAATAACCAGGACTACTGCTGGAGTATTCTGTGATATCTTATATGTATAATCATTTCTTTTGTTAACAGAAAGATGGAATATAAGATCGCCCATATGGCAACAAACGTTGAATCATAAAGGAGCAATATTAGAGATGATAATAGCAAGGTCTGTATATAAAGGCTATTGACATCGTACTAATATCGCTTGTGTCTACATCTCTAATCAGACTGAAACATTCTGCGTGTCTATCTGATAAGAGGTAGTAGTTTGTAATTTATCAATCAATTATTCTAGAAGCGATAAGATGTGAAATGTATAGGCTCACAGCAACATTGTTTTTTTAGAGCAGACGTAGAGTACATGCAATACTCACAGGGCACTTGCAGTAACAATACAGGCAAACCATTAAAAAGTTAGAACGCGGTCATGCCACTACGAAAATTGCTCCTAAATGAGTTCGATATTGACCAATCGCGCATATGCAAAGAAAAAAACCACAGGACTTAGCTTCGATATCGTTCAAAACTTTTCCTCTGAATATAATCAATTCGGCATAATCCTAGCGGAGGCACATGTAACAGGACGACAGGACCGCCTAAGATAACAAAACCTATCCAATCGCAGGATGGCAGAGGCGGTAACACCAGTAAGGGCGATGCGTCCAGGTTACTAGGGTAACAGCCACAGGATTAGCTAACAACGGACCAATCATACAGCGATAAACCTAGCGCCTCGATAACAACCACTTCAGTAATATGCGTTGAGGTTGCGAGGGTAACTGAGCTTAGATTGGGTACCAACCGACCAATCCCAAAGTCAAAGTTATACCGCAACTGATCATACAGCGGTAAACATACCGCGACTGACAGCCACCATTTCAGAGGAATGCGTCAAGGTTGCCAGGGTAACGGAGCTCGGATTGGTTATCAATCAACCAATCGCAGAGCTGGAATGATACTCCCATCAGTAGATAGGCGTCGAGGTTGCCAGGCCAACTGAGCCTAGATTGGTTACCAACCGACCAATCCTAAAGTCTGAGTTGGACTTTAACAGACCAATCAAACAGCGGTAAACATACTGCGCTTGACAGCCACCTTCTCAGCGGAATGCGTTAAGGTTACCAGGGTAACGGAGCTTGGATTGCTTATGAATTAACCAACCCCAGAGCCGGAATTACACTCCAATCAAAACGCGGCAAGCATAAAAAAGCGGAATGCGTCTGCGAGGCTATTCGTATCTTCGACAGGAAGAAGACGGACCTGGCGACGCTGTCTAGAAAAGGAGCAGGGAGGCCGCATGATATTGTCAAGGTGGGCCTAATGAAATACCCCTCGCTTAGCGTACAGATCCTGAAAGCCTTTGATATCGCTAACCTGCAGTTGAAGTAGGGGTAAAACAACTAACAAAATTTCACTGCATGCAAAGCGGTACCAATTGTGGCAATAGTTCGCCCGAGTTTAAGAATAGATCTCTCCATTAATGACATACACTTTAAGAGGAGATCTAACCCCATTGCTAATGACTAAATGCCGAATATGAGAGGAGAGTTATAATATGAGACAACAACCAGCCTCCCAGTCTATACGATAAAACAATCATCAATAATTAAAGGTACAAAAAGAAAGATGAGTTCCTCAAATTAAACACGCATTATAGGAGGATTAATATGATCTTTACTGGAAGGCACTAAAAGCTGATAATGAAAAAACAGCCATAAAAAGAGCCAAAATGCATTTAGACATTAATAGCCAAGGATAGCACACACTAGACTCCAATTTGATTAAAAAAAGAAAGGATTATTACAGTGTATTAAGTTTACTAATGACACCAACAAAGAACAACCAATCATAAAAATCCCTAGCTATCCTCAATATACAGGGAGATAACATTATACTTAAAAATGTTCTTACAGAATAGAGTGTGAAATTCCAGAAAGACGGGAGGTCAACCCCCTAGTCCTTATGTGCCAGTAGACGCAGCAAAAGAAGGTTTGCCGTTGCAGTGATCCGCATAATTGACAAACAATGAGTTTTGCACCCCATCACTAGGTGTATACTAAAACGCAACAGTAAGATGACCCAATAATTCCGCCCGTCACCATTTTCCTACAGAAATACCATTAAGAAGTATTTCCTCTGATATCGGTGGCTCCTCTGGACAGTGTGTATTGCCATACCTACCATCATTACAGGTAACACTAAATATTCCCTTTTTTGCAAGATAAGAAGGGCACAAATAAACAATGCATACAATATATTGTTTTTCCTTCTTATAGCATAGCTAGTTGCCATTACCAGCAAATGAAGCATTGATAGCCAACAGACCCACAACATTGAAGGGATCCTGAGGCAATACGAACTTCAATATACCATTGGGTTCAGAACAAATTATTTTAATTTTTAACTTCGAGTATGTGACACCTTGGGTTCTCTATGACTACCATAATAGGGTCAATCTATACAGACATAGACCGTAAAGACTAGGATTAAGGGAGAGGTAACTGACTAAAAAGTTTTTAATAAATAAAAGGGTTAATTATATCAATTATGCATAGGCATAAAAAAGTATGTGGGCATGTGACCTAAATAGATGTATAGGTAACAAAGAAATTTGTGATAATGTGTATACAAAGACAACACTACGATTATCAATGTTTGGTAATTCTGTGTTCTTTTAACCCCTTAAGTGCTGCTGACCGCCAATGGTCGTCAGCAGCGCTACCTCCCCAGTGCTGCGCACGACCATTGGACGTCCATTCAGCACTGGTTCCAATGGACAGCGCAGCACTGGGGAGGGATGTTTACACGCAGCTAAGGTGTTAAACCTAGAATCTGTCCTGAAGAAGGTGTTTTATAAGAGAAAAAAAGCCAAAACGCCGCGTCGACATTTTTCTGATTCTTGTTTTATGGATTATGTTTTGCATTTTATAAACTGTGTATGAAATTGAGATGTGTACTCATCCATGTTTTTAAAGTATTACCGGATTAAATTGTATGTGACTTTAATAATAAAATTGTATACACCTTTTACAAAAACTGTTTGAGAACAGCCTTGTTAATTGACCTTTATGCTAGATTTGTGTAAAAATGATAAATTAACCTGTGGGCACTTATAACTTTGATGTACCAGAATCTCTTACCTCTTGCCTTTTTTCGCATCTGAGCAGTCTATAATAGGACCTTTTGTGTTTCTATGTCTGATTCATTATAACATCTATACAGTAGTCCTTTAGCTTAGCTTTGGGGCCCGTAAAGTGGGACATCCCGTGATTTTTATTTCGTTGATTCAGACACTCCAGTAGCCCCCATCCCTCCCATGACCCATACTGGTACACCCTAATCCTGTGCCTGCGGTGCCTGAATTGCCCCTAAAGATGCCCCTCCAAGGGGAGATGTCCCCTAGTTATGTCAGTGTAGGCAAGCAATGGATGACGACTAAACAGGTTTACCACCTGAAGGACTCAATAACATGGACTGGCCTTATTGGTCTTCATGATTTTTTGTTTTTTAATTCAAATGTTGAGTAAAGCTTATTTTCGTTATTTTGTTGATCTGCATTTTTGTGTACATAACTTTGCTGATGAGTGTAATGAAATTTCTGTTGAATTCTTGTTTAGTAACAATAATGATACAGTGATGTGATGGACTGCATTTGTTCCATGGTATATGTGTCTTATTACAGTATGTATCAGAGTCATTATTGACTGCAATTGCAGGTTGTCAGGATCCACATTGTTTTTGACAAGGAATGTGACATTCTTTTCACAACCTCCCATCTTTGGCTTAGACTTTTGCACATATGTCGGGATGACATTTGTACACATTGTAAATGTTTTTAACGGTACAATCGTCTCCAATGGACATGCAGAATAGCGCAGTGATGATGAACAAGTTATCCGTCTCATCATTGCAACTTGGTAAACATGGATTTTGACTACGTACAGATGACTTTGGAGACACACCTGCAGACAGGCTGAAGGGACCAAAGTATTCTGAGTGTTGTAATTGTTGGATCGATGTCCGAATCTCATTCTGACATGGTACCGCCCTGCCAAGACCAAGCATGACACAGCTGACCTTCTACAGTAGTGAAATAACCTCATGGCAGTGTGTTAATCTGTGACATTTCCTGAGCCCATGGTGTGTGTTATGTGAGCATGTCTTTGTGTTCCAAGACCTTTTTCTACTAAACCTGTAGTCCCTGCTGATGTTCCTGTTTGCGAAGGTTGCTGTATAGTCCAGTGCTTTGTCAACCTATTTGTCTTTGAGTGTCCAGGATGTGGGTGCATGGGTACAAAAGAGTCATTACCCCAGTATTGGAACTTTCATAGATTCCCATGCTTTGTATCATTCCCCGTCGTCGGAATGGGAGTCTCGGTAACAAAAATACCATAGCTGTAGGTACAAAAGACAATGGAAAAAGGCCTAGGCCTCATTCCCTTTTGTAGCATATCACCCTCTTTGTGTAAAAGAGACCAAACTTAGGCATCAGCCAATCAGAAGTGCCTCACCCCTTAGAACCTTCCTGAAGGAACCTCAGAGCCTCAGATTTTCTACCGCACGTTGTGCTTAGGGAGTCTCCTGTGATCTCTGCTCAACTTCTACTTTTCTAACTATTCGAATGCACAAATGCATGCTGTGACATCGCATTCCTTTACAGCGAGATGCCTTGGCATCGCAAGTCAGTAGATCAACTTGATCTAGAGGACACACTAACTAAAGGCATAATACAATCTATTTTTCAAACACCAACCTGCGCAACAGGAGGGAAAGTGTTGATATACTAGGGAATTATTTTGGATATTTTCTTCAGAATCTTTTAGATTCTCTTCAGGATTACTGGATGAGTGAAATAGAGAAGAAAAAAGCTCTTTTCAAGCCTTGTTCCACCTGTGGCAAGAAAAGGCTTTTTGTGGAGGATAAGCACAAAGACTGCATCTATTGCCTCTATCCTGACCACCAGGCTGCTGACTGCAAGATCTGTCGCACCTTTTCAACCAAGATCCTCCTGGACCGTGAGGGTAGACTCTTGACATGGCTCCAGAAGCTGAAGTCCAGGAAGGATACTGTCTCTAGTGACAGTGAGGATGCAGCGTCGATGTCTTCCTCAAGAAGGTCAATGAAGAGGGGTAGGGGTGACAAAGACTCTGCCGATGAAGGCGTCGACAACGAAGGCGCCGTCGACGAAGGCGCCGACGACGAAGGTTACAGTGTCACCGACGACGATGGTGACGACGTCGACGGTAATGTCGACGAGGGCATTGACGACGATGACCCTGACGATGACGACAGCTGGTGTGCCCACAGTTTCCTCGTCGACGACTTCGACGACCCCGATCTTGTCGACGCATGTACAGCCGTCGACGACGGAACCGTCGACGATATTATCCTCTGAGAAAAGGATTACCATTTCTGTGACGAGAATCACGCGGAGATGACTTCTCCGAGGAGTGTGTCCCCCCTACCACCAACTATACTGTTTCAAAAAGGGGAGTCAGAGGATGAGGACCAGGACGCTTACAGCTATGCCAATAGTCCCTCCCAACTTCTGGTCAAGTGCCAGGAAACAGACTCTGAGGGTGAATACGTCCAGGAGGAGAGTGGTCATCATCAAACGGCCCAGTCGCAACATCATTCGGGCCAAGATATGGTGACGGTGCCATCTTCTTTTCTCCAAGATCTGCATAATATGCTGCAGGACTACAAGTCTAGGGCGAATAGGCCACTTCATGTCCCGGCGGCATCTACTACATCTGCAGTACTTTCACCAGTGACGCCAACTTTACAGGCTCAATTTTCCCCTCAGCCTCAGACATCCTTCCAACAAGATTCCTCCGGGCTGCAAGAGGTCCATGATGATTCCTCGGGTGGGGACCAGCAGTCGGATCATGACTCTATTCCGAATACTGAATATGATGAATATATCGTTGCGGATCCCGCTTCACTAGTCCCAGATCCGGCGGATTCCCCACCAGCGGACATCGGGGGTTTTCATCAGTTGATGGAGAGAGCAGCGGGCAGATTCAAATTGGCCATGCCTAAGGTTACTACTGATTGTTTTCTATATGATTTCAAGGAGCTTTTTAGGAAATCGACAAGATCCATCCCTATTGTGGATCATTTGTGGAAGGAGGGCCTTAAGGCCATGGAGAACCCGGCGACGGTGGTCCCTGTGCCTCCGTGTCTGGACAAGAAATACAAGGCACCCGATGACGTCCCGCAGCCTTGACGGGTCATCCAAGACCAGATTCCGTTATCTCGCAGGCAGCGCAGAGAAAATCCCGTAACCCCTCTGCTCCCTTAACAGCTCCACCGGACAAAGAAGGGCGGAGATTGGACAATGCGGGGAAGAGGTTCTCTTCAATGGCGAGTTTACTAGTACAGGCCGCTAATGCCCTGGCGATCTTGGGGAGATATGACCGCCATCTTTGGTACGATATCGCCCCGTACATTGACCAGCTGCTCCAGAGTCTACATCTGAAGCAAAAAAGATCCTGCAGGAGGGGGAAGCGACTTCAATGGAAATCATTGACTGTGCAATGGACATTGCAACCACAGCGTTTCTATCCCTGGCTGGGGCGGCAGTCCTCCGTCGCCAAAGATGGCTCAAAGTGACTTGGTTCCGGTCTGAGATCCAGAACAAAGTCCTTGATCTTCCTTTTGATGGTGAGGCTTTGTTTGGGAAACTCGTCGATGATACCCTTCAAGAAATAAAGAAGGATACGGAGACTGCCAGGTCCTTGGGGAACCTTCAATACCGCAAGTCTCCTTTTAAGGGAGCCAGAGGCAGAGGTGGTACCTATAGAGGGTCCTTCCAACAACAGCGCTACTCCTCCACAGGCTCAGGTTCCCAGCAATACCGTCAGCCCTATCAACAGCGCCAGGGCCAGTCGACAAACTACTCCAGGCCTTACAATAAGGGAAAACAGGCTGGAAGAGGACGGGACTCGTCAAAGCACCAATAGCGGCCTCCTGGCTCTTCCTACTGGACCCTACTCCAAGAAGTCATCAGTTGGAGGCAGGGTCACCAAATACCTTCAAAACTGGTCAAAAATAACATCGGGCCATTGGGTGCTCAACATCATTCGGAAAGGGCATACTTTGGAATTCACGCAAGTCCCTCGACCCAAGCCCCCGGCAGCTATTCCATCGAAATACCAGCGTCTCCTGTGGCTCGAGGTCCAACAGATGCTCCGGAGGGGAGCGATAGAGCTGGTTCCCTCAAACCAATGGGGACAAGGATTTTATTCCAGGTTCTTCCTGGTGAGGAAAACGCTAGAAAAATGGCACCCCATTTTAGACCTCAGGGAGCTAAACACCTATCTCATCTCCCTATCTTCCCGGATGGTCTCTCTCCAGGACATCTTGAAGCTCATCAATCCAGGAGATTTCATGGCCTCGCTCGATCTCGAGGATGCGTATTTCCATGTTCCGATCCACCCAGCACACAGAAGGTTTCTGCGATTCACAGTAGCCAAGAGCCATTTTCAATTCAGGGTTTTACCCTTTGGACTCCGCTCAGCCCAGAGAAATTTTTACAAAGGTGCTGGCGCCAGTTGCAGCTTTCCTGCGAAGAAACCATTTCCAAGTCTTCCCCTACCCGGACGACTGGTTGCTGAAAGCTCCGTCCAGGGAGGCAGCGCTAGAGGCTGTTCAAGCTTGTACGAATCTGTTCCAGAATCTAGGCCTCACTTTAAACAACGAGAAGTCCTCTCTGGTCCCGTCAAAAAAGGCTAGCTTCCTGGGGGCCCTCTTGGATTCAAACCTCTCAAGAGCCTTCCCTACTCGGGAAAGGAGGGAAAAGTTACAGACCTTGGCTCAGGACTTACGGGCAAGAAGGTGTCTTTCTGTACGCCGATACAAATCCCTACTGGGGGTGATTTCATTGTGTATTCCACTGATTCCCCATTGCAGACTCAGAATGCGTCCTCTGCAGGAGGAACTGGACAACCAGTGGCAACAGGTCCACGGTTCATTCGAGGACATGGTGACGGTCACTCCGAGGATGAAAGACTCAACCTTATGGTGGACAGATCAAAACAACTTGTCCCAAGGTCTATCCTTCGTAAGCGACCCATCCCCACATGTAGTGACAACGGGCGCGTCGTTGGAGGGTTGGGGAGCAGTGATGCAAGACCTGCATGTCAGCGGGCATTGGTCGCCCCAGGAGAAAGGTCTCCACATCAACCTTTTAGAACTAAGGGCGATAAGACTGGCTCTGCAAGCTTTTCTTCCTCGCCTAGAAGGTTCACAAGTGCTTATCAGGACAGACAACACCACAGCCATGCATTATGTGAACAAGGAAGGAGGACCCAGATCTCGTCCTTTGTCGCAAGAAGCTCAACAGATCTGGGAATGGGCGATCCTTCAGAGAATATCACTGAAGGCAGAACACTTACCAGGGATCCTAAACGAAAAAGCCGACAGGCTGAGCAGGTCATCCTCAGTCAGCCACGAGTGGGAATTGAATCAGACAGTTTTGGAAGAGATCTTCAGCCGGTGTGGCAGACCGGAGATCGATCTCTTTGCCACTCCGACCAACAAGAAATGCCGGTCTTACGCAAGCAGGCTTCACCATCAAGGTTCACTGGGGAGTGCGCTTTCGATAGCATGGTCGAGGACATTTGTCTACGCTTTTCCTCCCATTCCTCTGATCCCACGACTTATCAGGGAAATCAAGGTGGAGCCGTGCAGGATGATCCTGATAGCCCCGGCTTGGCCGAGGCAGTTCTGGTACACGGAGCTCCATCTGTTGTCGATAGCTCTTCCCCTTCCGTTGAGGATTCTGCCAGATCTTCTCACAATGTCCGACGGACAAATTTGGCACCCAGATCCACAGTCGTTACACCTGACTGCATGGCTCCTGAGCAGCGAGAGTTTATGAACCTGCCCTTATCAAGAGAGATTAAGGAGGTTCTGTCCCAGGCAAGGGCCCCTTCAACGAACAGGACTTACCGCCTTAAGTGGAAAAGATTTTGTTGCTGGTGTAAGAAAGAAAGCATTGATCCTTTCAATTCCAAGCCTCATCAGATCCTACCTTATCTGCTGTCCTTGGCTAAGTCGGGACTAGCCCATACATCAATTAAGGTCCATTTTGCTGCTTTGTCAAGGTTTAGAAAGACAGGATCCGGTCCTTCCTTGTGGTCATCCAGGATTATCAAGCAATTTCCTATGGGCTTGTTCAGGGTCTATCCACCGGTGAGACCGCCTCCTCCTACATGGCATTTAAATCTAGTCCTTTCTCAACTCATGAAGGGTCCATTTGAACCAATCCATCGTTCTGACATGAAATATCTTTTGTGGAAATTGGCTCTCCTCCTTGCTGTCACGTCGGCTAGGCGTGTTGGAGAATTACAGGCTTTGACCATCCAAGAACCTTTCCTTCAATTCAAGAGAAACACTGTGATCATGAGAACTAATCCTAGGTTCATGCCTAAGGTTCCCTCGGATTTCCACTTGAATGAACCGGTCATTCTGAAGGCGTTCTTCCCTCAACCTACTACGCCAGCAGAAAGAGCATTGCATTCGTTGGATGTGCAACTGTGCTTGAAATTCTATTTAGAACGTACTAAAGGTTTTCGAAAATCTTCACAGCTATTTGTCGTCTTCGGAGGTCCAGGTAAGGGCCTTCTGCTATCCAAACAGGGTGTTTCAAGATGGATCACAAGTGCCATTCTGCATTGTCACAAGGCCGCAGGAAAAACTCTAACTGGAAAGATCCGAGCACATTCCACTAGATCTGTGGCTTCTTCAACACCCCTCTTCGCGTGGGTGCAGATTAAAGACATTTGCAGAGCTGCTACCTGGAGCAGCGTTCACACCTTTACCAAGCATTACTACTTGGAATCTCTGCAACAAGATGATGCGGCAGTAGGACAGGCTGTCCTGAGGAACCTCTTCCACTGATGGTGAGCTTTCCTTTCTTTCCCACCTTCCGTCTTTCACATTTTGTATCTTATGTCATGTTGCCTATTGCTATAATTTATGATGCAAAATGTGATTTTCTTGCTAACTGCTCGCTACTCTGATACAAAGCATGGGAATCTATGAAAGTTCCAATACTGGGGTAAGAAAACAAGTTGCTTCCCTGTAACTTTAGTTCCCCAGTATTTGTAACTTTCATAGATTCCCATGCGCCCACCCGCCTCCCCGAGGAAAGCTCAGCCTACAACAGATATGTCTAAGTACACAACGGCTACGAAAATCTGAGGCTCTGAGGTTCCTTCAGGAAGGTTCTAAGGGGTGAGGAACTTCTGATTGGCTGATGCCTAAGTTTGGTCTCTTTTACACAAAGAGGGTGATATGCTACAAAAGGGAATGAGGCCTAGGCCTTTTTCCAGGGTCTTTTGTACCTACAGCTATGGTATTTTTGTTACCGAGACTCCCATTCCGACGACGGGGAATGATACAAAGCATGGGACTCTATGAAAGTTACCAGTACTGGGGAACTAAAGTTACAGGTAAGTAACTTGTTTTCTTATGGTGTCATACCTGGTTAGGGTTGAGATAAGGGCCAGCACTGTGGACAAACTCACATTTGACATATTTCTGATTCCCGAGTCACATTTGTGCAACAAATATCAAAGTGTTTTTGGATCTGTCTTCTGTTTTTGTGAGTTTGGCACTTATATGTGTGTATGACTGCCGACACTCTGCATATTCTACCCTTACATGTAGCCTAATGGCAACATGTCTTATTTGTAGGTCTCCTTGAGTATTTCATTGTTCTAGGACAGTGTTAAATTTCCCAATGTGTCTAATACATTTCATGTTATGCACATGTACTCCATCTGAAACGGTTGGACAAATTTCACTGGGTGTAATAACTAGTTATTTGTATTGTGTTTGTAAAACACAGATCCCACCACCATCCCTGGGATTGTCATGGGTGCATGTACAATGTCACCAGTCAATGTAGGCTTAGCTGATGCACATTGCTGCTGCTCAAGGTGTGTGGTGTTTATACTGGCCAAATGTGACTTGTCTCTTGGCAATGCCCCTACCTACATTGTGACCTTACATTACAGACCATGCCCTGTGAGTAACGTTTGGGTATGTGTGTGCTCCGAAGTATGGCCACATCCTAATTTATCAGCACAGAGGGTCAGCAGACAGGATACTGTCACCAGAGTGTAGTGGCTCTGAGGTTTCTTCGGAGAGAGTCAGTCTCTTGATATATTGTTTCTTTTTCCGCCAAGCTTGTTCCACATGTGACTGTTGTGAAACCGCTCATCAAACAATGCCTGATTGCCCACATTCAGTAACACAAATCTTGAGATACTTCTGGATTGTACTCAACACGCATAAGTCTCAATGGAGTTCAGCCCACCATGATGGGTGTTGGCCCTGCTTAGAGACACTTTCACACACACACACATGTTGTGTTTGTTCTGCAGTGTGTGGCTGGCTGGTTGTCTTAGTGCATCTTCACCCATGTATTTCTACTGGCTTTGAGGGGCATTGAGTGGATATTTGTTTGAGATTTTTTCTCTACTGGCCCTGGGACTCCTACATCTTCAGTCTGCACATTCATCTTATTTTAAACTTGCCATTGCTGCCACAGTGTGGAACAGGATCTCATCAAAACTGTGGTTTTTGATGAAATCCTTAGTATTTGTGGCTCACTTCTTACATTGTCCAATTGAACATTGGTGGCAGTGTTAGCCCCAATTGGAATTATTGGCTGCACGGCTAAGGGTAATTTTAAAAGCACAAAAATGTTTGCCTCAACAGTTCTGTGTTTGTTTGGCTTACAACCACTACTTTGTCACAACGTTGCTTGTGGTTTTAGGCCCAAAAATCATAAATGATTGGTTGAACATGCTGGGGTTTTGAACCCCACACTCACCTTTTGGTCACTACAGTGATGGTCGGGTCATACCCCATATCCCCTATGTGCTTGACATTTCTGGGGGTTTGAACCCCACACTCAACTTTCGGTCACTACAGTTATGGGGGGTCATACCTCATATCTTCTATATGATTCACAATGCTGAGGGTTTGAACCCCACACTCACCTTTTGGTCAGTACAGTAATGGTGTTTTGTGTCATATTTTCCTCGTATGTGTCACTTTTGCAGGCAGTTTAATCACAAAACACAATCTTGGCATGAAAGTAGTGGGGAGTGTTCGACCTGCAGCTCCTATAGGTTGGACAGTGCTGGTAGGGATACACACCCACCCCTATGGGGTGGACAGTGCTGGTAGGGATACACACCCACCACCTATGGAGTGGACAGTGCTGGTAGGAATGGACATCCACCCCTATGGGGTGGACAGTGCTGGTAGGGATACACATCCACCCTAAGGGGTGGAAAATGTTACTAGGGATACACATCTACCCCCTGTAGGATGGGCAGTGCTTGTAGGGTTGGACATCCACCCCCTATGGGGTGGACAGTGCTGGTAAGGATACACACCCACCCCCTATGGGGTGGACAATGCTGGTAGGAATACACACCTACCCCCTGAGGGGTGGACTGTGCTAGTAGGGATGGACATCTCCCCCCTATTGTAGTGTAGTTCCTATATTCCCAAGAGGCTCTGTGCGTTGGAATAACATAAACAACAGTTTAGGCGTAGGACTGAGGTCGACTAGGTCTCTACTGAATATGTTAGACTTAATTAGGTATGCCAGCTAGCTCAGAGGTCACTAGAAACTTTCTCGAATTACCAGGAAGGAGTTAACTTTCCTGATTAGACAAGAAGGGATTAGTTTCTGACAACCGCATAAACATGACAACTTTGCTCCCTCCAGAATAAGGAGTATATCTCCAGAGTCGTGTGAAAACAATAGATAGCTATTTCACTCAGTCAATCGTGCATGCTTAGTTTCACCAGAGTGCAGAGAAATAGAGAGACAGGCGTTTTCAATAAAAGTTATTTATTGAGCAGGCTTATTTCTCATGCAAGAGAAATGAATTGCCACAATTGCAATACTTGTCATAAAGTAAAGTGCGTACAGTAACAGGAGTATTATGAAATAATACTGTAAAAGCATTTATATGGTTTCTGAGCCATATGATACTTAAAACAGATAAAATATATACAGTTACATACAATGATAAAAGTTGACTGAACGTACTCAACTGGTGCTTCTAAAATACACCTACCCCGGTGTACCTAACCTAATCCTAGTACCTGGGAAGGAGTAAGTGAGCTGCAGTTTAAGTTAAGTTAGTTTTGCCAAGAATCTGAATCAAAAATTCTCTAAGGGTCTAATCAGCTCCGTACCTTGGTTTTAGAATGAAGGAGGTCTTGTATCTCTTTCTCAGGACTTGATCTTCCAGCAACCCGTAAGGGTGACTGCAAACACTGGAGCTGGATTTCTCGACAGGAGAAAAGACAACGTCTATCTCAGTGCGTCAAATGGGAGGGCCGGCTTCCTTCGGCACTCGCATCAGCTGGGCTTTGGGTAAGTAGATAGCCGCTCTGCTCCAAACCACTGTGTGTTGCTTAAGGCAAATGCTGGTATATTTATACCTGGAAGGTGCCGAGTTTGACGTAAGGTTGGATATAAGACGTCACTAAGAACTGTCACTAAGAACTAGCAGTTCTTTCAGGACTCGTAGGAGTTCTAGGACAAATCAAAACAAAAGCAGGGGGAATTCCCGGGCTGCTGGAGGTTTGGTTTTTTAAAGAACGCGTTGTACTTTCTAGGAGTCTTAGGGAAGTAGCCTTGCCGTATTTGGACTGCATTGGCAAATACTAAATATGGATATGATTCGCATGCCTTTATAAGGATATGATTTGTTATAACCACATAAGGGCATAAATCGGGAATATTTAATTAGGGTCCTAGATACGTTCACAACAATATGGGGTGGACAGTGCTGGTAGGACCGGACATCCACCCCCTATGGTGTGGACAGTGCTGGTAGGGATACACACCCAACCCCTATAGGGTAGACAATGCAGGTAGGGATACAACCCCATCCCCTATGGGGTGGAGAGTGCTGATAGGGATGGACATTGTTAGAAATGGGATTTCTGGTTGGCTGAGGCTTGCACCAAAGCCAGGCAGAAACCACCACTCTAGTTAGGGCAAGGGATAACCCCTACTCACCCCCTTGGCAAAGTGACACGAGCAGTAAGGCTTATACCGGAGAAATTGTGTAAAGCATTTGTGCATGCACCCACCAGCAACAACATACTAGGCCCCCAACAAAAGGAACTCCACACAAGGTTAAATCAAAAATAGCCTTTGTATTCTCAAAACACATCAGATAGTAATCACACCATATACATTGTGCCATCTGGCACGGGCAAAATTTACAAGGGATTATTTACACAGGACAGAGCCACGTGGGCCACGGTCAGACTTAGCACTTGGTAAAAATAGATAACTTGGTAAAGGTGAACTAAATTTTAAACATACAAGTAAAATTAAGTCATAGAACGTACAGCCAGTAAACACTGATAATCACTTCACTTGCAACAGCCTGTGCCATGAAATCCATCATGCACAGTCTCCCACCAGTTTAACTACATTAGACCCTCACCACCTAAGTAAACCTTACACTAGGGGCGTAAATCACACAGGGAAGTATAATCTCCCTGACATAAACCTAAACAGGTAAAACAACCTCCTATGCATAAATCATATCTAGAGGCATCAAACAGGGTGTGCAAAACATACCATACACCGGACATTTCCTAACACCCAAAGCATTAGCAAATAAATCACATTTAGCACATAAACCACATTAGGGCCTGCGCCCTATAAATGTAACGACCCCCCCTGGCCAAATGGCCATCTTGGAAGGGGCTCAAATGCCATATGTCCACAGAGTCAGGGCTGTTGCCTAACCAGCGGGGGTCCTGGTTGCGTCACTGCGCCAAGACCTAAACGTTGCAGCTGCCCACTACTTGCTGGGCAGCTGAGAACAAGAACAGGAAGGCCTAAACGCTGCAGCTGGCACTAAGTGTTGCGCAGCTGTGGAAGGCCCACTCCTGAGATCAAAGACAGGTCACACTAGAAAGAAAAACCTAAACGGTGCATGCCCACTACTTGCTGGACAGCTGTGAATCAAAACTGAGACATGGGGCTCTCACTGGCCCTCAGGAATAACAATGCACCAGAACGTTGGAGCCATCTGGCTCTAAGAGGAATGGGGCCAAAAGCAGGGAAGGCCCACGGGGTCCTGCGGGACAAAGGAGTCCCCAAGCCCCTCACAGGGACTTTAAATAACTGAGGGCCAGAGTAGAACTTGCCCCCGAGCATTGAGGGGCCCACGGGGGCTTCCAGGATGCAGATTATCCACGTTGGAGCAGCCCACTGCCACCCGGGGCTGCTCTAAAGGCATCATTGGCCCTGTGCCTTAATCAGGCACCAACATTAGCGGAGGGCACATGGGCGGGCACCGACAATGTGCCCGACACCACCCCCTCCACAAGGAAGTAGGGGCACCTATGGGCCCGAGTAAACAAGTGGGCCAAATGTTGGAGCAGCCCTCTGTGGAAGCGGGGCTGCTCTCGGTAGAGGCACTGGCAGGGTGCCTCGACGTCCCTCCCCCAGCCGGCTTCTACTCACCGGCTGGTCTCGGAGGGGAACTCTCGGTGATGCGGCACCACTTCTCCTGCGGGGCTCCCCTGGACTCCTGGGAACCCTGCACTGCCATTGGCGGCCTCGGCCGCCACTCCGGATTCACCCGGGCCCCATCCTGGGACCCGGGGCTTTCTCTCACCAGCCGCATCCACGGGGCTCTCCCTAGAGCATGGGAGCCCCGCGCCATAGCTCACACCGGTCTCTTCTGGCTTAGGTGCAGGCCCCAGCTCCATCCCAGGCGGGCCTGCCTGACTTCCGGTTTTCGCCGGCCGCGGCTGTGACTTCTTGGGGGCAACAACGAGGGTTAGGCTCCCTCAGGATTAAAAATAAACATAGCACGCAGGGTGGGCAGCCGCTATGGCTCCCATAAGCGGGGTGGGCACCCGTATTAATTTAAAAAGGAGAACGAAGACACAGGGTGGGCACCTGCGCAATTTAAGTAAACATGGGCACGACGGCCATAATGCAGGGTAGGCTCCTGCTTAAGAGAAAAAAATAAACAGAAAAAATACAGTGTGGGCACCTGCAAGTTTAGCAATTTCGGGGGAATCCCTACACCGGGGGATTCCCTCAGGGCAAAGTGCAGCATAGCGCTGCCAAACTCCAGGGCTCTGGTTGGAACCCAACCTCAGCGCTTCCGGGGTGCACACAGGCAGCATCAATTCCTGGGGCAAAGGCAACAGCAAAGCAAAAGGTCCTGGAGGTCAGGGGGGGCCATGTAGGGCCCAGGGGCCAGCACAAAGGGGACTCCGGCAAGGAGACAGCCCCCATGGTGGTCCCTCCTGGGCCTCACCATCAGAAAGCACCCCTCTGTCAGGATTCAGAAAGTAGAAGGGTCCTCCAGGCATCCAGGGGCAGGGCAGGGCCCAGGGAGGCAAGCCTTTCCCTGGGCCCCAGCAGCAGCACACCACTGGTAGATTCAAGTCAGGAAACAAGAATATTTTCATGGGGTCACAGCCCCTCTTTTATACACCATTTCCTTTGTTTCCACAGGTGCAGGCAAGGGGCGAACGCAGATGCAACTTGTTCCTGAGAACTTTGTTTTATTCAGCCCCTCTGCCTATTCACAGGATGGGTCAGGGACATCAGACACACCATAGGGGGTGGAGCCAGCAATCAAAAATGTATTTATTGCACAGTTACTTAAAACCATTTGCAATATATTACACTTTAAAATTTAAGAGAATGATTAAATGACAGTTATAAATCTTGTCTTTCTGTAACCAAACATAAAACAGTATAAAAGTTAGATCATTAATTAATTTAAAAAACATTATCGATGATTTATCACTTCTTTTGTACAGATCTAGTGTATTTTTATGCAATTTTCTGTTTCATTAGCTTTGTCCAGTATTGAGCAGACTTCCTGCATGTATCTCCCTATTCTGGCCAGATCAGTTGTTAATGTGCAATCAAATATAGCTGTGACTGCCTCTTTTGTTGTTCGAACACCTTTGCGTAGCCATATGGGTTTTAGTAGTTTCAGCCGGGATTGTAAGAGCCCTGTGCAACAGCACAACAAATGTAGCAGGGATTCGGTTTTAAAATCACATATTCTGCATCGATTCTTGTTTTCCAAGGTTTTCCAACTCGGGTTTAGATCTTTTATAGGGAGAGGTACAAGTCTGGCCCACTGGATGCTTTTTAGGGCCTTTCTCACAAGTGCTTGATCAAGATAGGGCTGAAGTTTGTATTCCTTGTAGGTTGTTATCACCCCAGGTTGGCCTCTTCTTTTTTCCAGATTTGTTAAATCGATTTCTCTTGACAATCGGTAGCACTGTTTGTTTATTGCGTTTTTGATAATCGGATAGGTTAGGCATCCCTGGGTCCAATTTATTATTGCCAAGCCTAAAACTTTCAAGGCTTTCTGCAAATAAGCCTGCCATGGATTGATTGGGCCATCATAGATGGTTTTTAACCTGCTCTTCAAGCTCCCGTCCGGCGCTTTAAGTACCGAATATTAGTATTTTGCATGTGCGTCTAGGCATCCTTTGCTTTGCTGCACCAGGCCAAATTCCAGGCGGATCCCGCTATTGCGTGTGTATTTTGGTAATTTAAAAATACGTTTATACGCCCGACACTGTGCTTTATCCATCATAGTACTCATTTGGCCTGGGAAGGCCTGCTGGGCGTATCCCGCAACTGCCCTTACTGTTGCTTGTACTACTTTTCTGATTGGTAAGGTTGTGGGGCTCTGCATTTTTTCCTGTAGTTTGCACAAAGTGTATATTGTTGATTCAGCCTTTGATTCCATTTTATGTAAGTGCATATTGGCTATTCCTGAGACTCTCAACCAGCACCCAAGGTAGTTGTAGAACTTTGATACAGGTATTCTCTCCTTTCCCAGGTGCCAATTTAGGAATGTTTTTCTTTTACAATTACCAGAAGAACTTTGGTCTTTTCAGGATTTATCTTTAATTCATTGCACAGATTATAGGAGTCTAGAGCACTGAAGGCCTTTTGTAAGCCTATGTTCGTATGATCCATCACAACAAGGTCATCAGCATATTGTAGGATTTGAATTTTGCTGACACCTATTTTCGGGACTGCTAGGTTTGAGCTTTGTATGACCTTGCCCAGATCCGCAGCTATTCGCGCAGCACTCCGTCAAACGCTGCTGAATAATCAAGCATAGACTGGTTTATTTTCCCTGCTATTGACTTGCTGTCCTAAGTAAGATATTGCCATAATGTTGTCAATAGTCGAGCAGCCTTTGTGAAAGCCTGTTTGGTAGAAAGGGAGGATTTCATTGTCTTCAACCCATCTGGTTAATTCTGTCAGCAAGGTGTTTGCGTAGGCTTTTCCTTCGATGTCCAGCAGGGCAATTAGTCTATAGTTTTTTGGTTGTGTATTGTCGCCCTTCTTAAATATGGGCTGTAGGATTGACCCGCGCCACAAGTCTGGCACTTTGCCCTGTAATCGGCATTCAGTGTAAAGGCCGGATAGAACTATCCCCCAGTAATTTGGATCTTCCCTGAACATTGCGTCTGGGAGACCGTTGGTTCCTGGTGCCCCATCTTTCCTCACCTTTTTAATCACTTTTTCGACAGCTGTCACGCCCTGGTCTATAAGAATGGCTGTGTTAGTGGAATTTGTGGGTTCCGCCTCTTTGTTTATGTTTGTGGTCTCTGTATACACCGTAGCGCTTGCGAATTTGATGCTTTCTTCCTTGTCTATGTTTGTTGTTTCTCCGTGTCTCACCCATGCGTCAGCATGACGGCGTTACTCCGAGCTACTCTATTATTGTCTAGCTTTGCTATGTATTGCCAGAGTTGTCATTGTTTGTGAGATTTAGTTCATTTGTGTATTTTGATCCACTCTTCGTCAAGCCTATTTTGCTTGATTGTCCAGAGCAGGTGTCTCTGTTCTTTATGTATTTCTTTGTACGTATCCCGTGTATTTTTAGAGCCGACTATCTTATATGCTCTTTTTGCCCTTGTTAAATTTCGAGTTATTTCAACCAACTTTTTGTTATTGACCATGGATTGTGAAATGGTCTTCTCCTTAGGGTTGGGCTCAGCTTTCTTTAGGCATGTTTTCAGGTCATTGTCCACTCTGCTCAATTTTCCCTATTTGGTGCTACCCCGGGATTATTCCCTATTTGTTCTTGTTTTTCTTTCCAATTTTTTAGGGCCGTCACCTGATTGGTGTTCCATTTTATTCTTCTAGCCAGGACATGTTCTTCGTCGCCCGTTGATTTGGAGACCGTTGTAATTTTTTCTCGTTCTTTGATAGTGACATTGAGCTCTACCAGGATTAATGAGTGATCGCTTGTGTCGTCTGTCTTCATTTCAAAGTCCTTCAAAGTCCTCAATTTTAGAGGCTAGCTGGTCAGATAGAAATATATAATCAGTTGTGGAACTGTTCTTAAATGTAGTTCTCATTTGAATGTTTAATTCTGACCTTTTGTGTAATTACTCAACTGAAGTTCGTAATCTAGTAAAAAGTTATTAAAAATTCTTTCAGCTCTAGTTAGGTTGTTCCTTTCGGGTTGGATTATTCCTAAGTGGTGCCGGTTGAAATCACCCACAAGCAATTTCGCCGGCGACCGATGTGTGCATAGAATTTCCTGCATTGTTGTAATCATCTGTTGTGTAGCCTTTAGTTTCCATTGGGCTGGTGTATTTAAATATACATTAATTATAAGCAAAGAAACAATGATTTCCTTCCCGCTATTTCCTTCTAATAATAATGCTTGTAACATATTTGAGTTGGTGTCTATAGTCCTAACAGTTAGTTGTTTTTCATGCTTCACACAGGTCAAGATCCCACCTGATGGTCTTCCATAACGGTTGGTGGAAACCTGCATACCCTTCCAAGTGTACCGGTTCGATGGCCCAGGTTTCTTGAAGGCACAAGATGTCCCCTCTAGCAATTTATTTTTTGCTGACACTCGTTTTAGGGTTTTCTTTAGACCAGCCACATTCCAGGAGACAACTTTGAAACTTTGGTGTGTTTTTTGACCTCGTTTGCTGATGTTTCCCTCTGTTGACGGGTTTGTTCTGGACTTAGATTTAAAAGCCCCCAAAGCGTCCTCCTTGTACTTTTTGGCGTCAGGTATAGTGAGTGCAACTCTTAATGTCGCTGTAAGTCCCATTGTACTTCTCCCTCCATTGGGTTGTTTGGGGTGCCTCTTCTTTTATAGTTCTATGTGTAGTTGCTTCCCCCTGCTTAGGTAAATATATTTCTGTTCAGGTTGTTTGTTCGAGGTACCTTTCAGTATACTGCGCTGGTGTTCCTGTACTTTCTTTCTGTCATTGGCCATGTTTGCTATTTCAAATAAAATTTGTGGGTATTGTTCTTGCTCAGGTGCCATAACTCCTATACCCCAAATTTTTTAAGGATTCTATTTCCAAGAGGACGGCTTCGGCGATGTGATGATTTATCCAAGTCACTACCGTATTTTCCTGGTTGGGGTTTTCGTCTCTTGATTCGAAATGAACACTCTATCCACACTTGTTATGTTCGACAGCGCAGGAATGTGTTGTAGGAGCCTTAGTAGATTGCTCCTGTTTATGATGTTATGTTTGCCCTTTGATTTATAAGATGGTTGGAAAACGCATCGGCGTGCGTCTCTTCTATCGGCAGGGCATGAATTGTTAAAAGTTATATTGTGCAGGGATTTAGTTATATCGAGCTTGGTCTCAACTGAAGTCTTAGATGTTGACACTTTTAGTTGGGTATTTCCTACCCCCATTTTGTATTTGGGATGTTCTTTTGGTATTTTATCCAGGCTCATTGTTTTTGTGTCCTTGAGATCCCTTTTTGCAGCCTCTTCTTGCTCGATTTTCTTCTGAGTTTCTCTGATGGCCAGATGTTCAACTTTCTTCTGCTTTTCTCTAATCGCTGGTTCAATTGAACTATTCGCCATCACCTGCTCGTTCCCTGATTTTTTGTTTACTTTTGTCTGTTTGGAGAAAATTGGGTATGGTTTTTTATTTGTTTGCTGGTCCTGTTTCTGTTTAAAGGTTGTTTCTGGTTCGTTTGAGCCGTGTGTAGTATGTCCCCAGCTTACATTTAATTGGGTTGTCTTCTCAGCTTTTTTTTGTTTCTTTACTTTTTTTTCATACGTCTGGTCATGTTTGATTGTGTTGATTGGGTTGAAGCTCCTTCTTTTTCCTCCAAATTTAAATTTTCTATGGTACCTATCAATTGATTGTACTGGACTGAGTCAGTAACTACGCTTACTTTGTTTGATTCATCTTCTCTGTTGTTTTTCTCAGGACATACTAGAATATTATCAGGCTTATTGTCTTTGATTGCCCTCGTTTTTAGGTCCTCAATGAGGGTAGTCAGAACTTCCGGAATAGTTGCCAGTTTGTCAATTGTTGGGCAACAGGCACATTCCGCGTTTAAAGTGGTCGCGTAGGCCTGAGCTTGCTTGATTAAAGAGTTGAGACCCGCCAGTTTATGATCAATCCCTGAGATTGCATTGGCCATGATGTTTAGCAGATCGAATTGCACATCCATCTTATTTGAGTGATAGTTTAGTGCCTCCAAAGTGAGTTGTGATGTTTTGAAGAAGATGTCCCATATTGACTCTGAGTCAGTTGATGATGCTATTTTAACTGTTAGTGCTGGCTCGTCGGTCTCAAGGCTATGGTTAATGTTTGCTCCTTCAGGCGATTTTTTGATCGGTGGGCGGGAATATTCATGTGCTTATGACTATTGATGAGGGTCCCCTGGAAGAGAAGGGTGGGATCCAGTGGAGGCAGCGAAAATGTGTCCAGTGCATGTGTTCCCCATCCCATTCCCAGAGTGTGGTACCTGATGCTCAGTAAGAGGGATGCAAGTTGAGATTCAGGGGCGGTAGAAACTGTCTCACCGGTCTGGGGGGTGTGTGTGGATAAATGGTGTGTTGCAATGGACGAGTGAGTGTGAGTTCTCTGAAATAAGGAGCCTGCTAAATACTTTGGTGTGAGCTCTCTGAAATAAGGAGCTTGCTGGTTGATTGTGTGTGAGTTCTCTGAAATAAGGAGCTTGCAGTGGGACGTGATTCCAAAAGGAGTGGCTGAGGTGTCTTTCAGCCCAGAGTGTTGGAAGAGGTTCAGAGTAGCCCAGCTAGGTCCCGGTGTAGGGACCCACGTCCTGTCTCTGAGGAGAAGGAGTGGGTGGGACTGCGTGTCTCCCGTGCCTGAAACCGTGTCTCAGGACCTGGATGGTTTCTTTAGGGAACACTAGGTGGGGAGCCTAGGCTGTACTTGTAGACCATTTGAGGAGGATCTCCCAGTGTGTAGAGAACGTGGAGCTTCTGTAAGCAGAGCTCCAGTAGTTCTGGTGTCTGGCGGTACCGCTCCAGTTGGGAGGGTGCTGAAGTCCAGATGGAGGGGTGAGAGGAAGAAAGGCTCTCCAGTGGAAGAACCAGTGGGTCAGGGGCCTGCCAGAGGGCTGTGTCGCCAATGAGTGACCATGGTGATGCCACTTCTGTCCTGAGAGTCAGGCAGACTTATCACACGACACATTAGTTATGTGTCACCCTCATGAAGTCCTGATGCGCCAGGCATCTGACCAAAGGGGTAGCGTCCCTAGTTTGGAGAGCCAGGTTCAGGTGTTTGCCTGTCCTGGACGTCAGGGCGACTGTAACCAGCGTCCTGGCCGGTTTTGCCTTCTAGGGGTACCCCTGTGAACACAGGTGGGGCTCATCTTAAGTGAAGAGACCCTGTGTTTCCCAGAAGGGGTGGTACAGGCCTAGCAGGGATCTTTAGGGTTCTTGGCTGAGTATTGTGGTACTACCCTGAGAGCAGGTGGAGCCTACCTTAAGTGGAGGAACCCTGTTCTACAGTGGAAGGGTGCAGAACTCTGGAAGGGGGTGCAGAGGGAGGGAGGAGTACCTCGCCTCTGACCCCCGTGCTTCCGGTGAATATGGATCCCAGGTGGTAGACTAGTTGAGTGAGAGAGGTCCTAAACTGGTGGGAGAGTTGTGTTCTGGCAGGTGCTTCTCCTGGGAGAGTGCGCAACCCCAGAAGTAGAGGTAGGGTGGGGCACTCTTGCCCGTGACCTCTAGTCAGCCTGAGGGTGCAGTCCCTAGGTTGAAGGATCAGTGGTAGTTTGGAACTACACCAAGAAAGGGAGTGGAGAATGGGTATTGTATGCCAGAGGTTACCACCACCCACTCTGTGGATTGGCAAGGACCAGTGGTATCTGGGTGGCCTAGGGCCTGGTCCTAGCCGTGGACAACTAAGGAGTACCGGTGGGGTAGCCTAGTTAGGCCTGAACCTTTTTTTTTTATGTGTACTTGTTTTGTGGAACAACGTGGTGTAGAACCAGAGGGTGTCCCTGCAGTGGGGCCCACGTCCATGTTCTATCGCCCTAAGCAGGGAAGTCCATCACAGTGGTGATTGGTCTGCCCTGCGTTTTGGCTGGAAGGGTGTTGTGTTGGACTTGGCCCTTCTTGGAGGTTCACCCCTGAACTTTTTGCCTTTTAATATTACATAATTATAGTGATTTGTGGTCTATGCGCATTTTGACACTGTGTCCCAGTGTAACGTGCATGCGCTCTCTGAGTGCGTGTGTGAGATTGCCCTGCCCTCCCTTAGGAATGCATGGGGGATATGTGTGTCCATCGTAGTTCCTGATGTGTGGGGAATGCAGGGTCGAGTTTGGTATGTGCGGACTCGTGAGGTTGAATGCTGCGCGATTATGTGCGCAGATTTATTGTGTCTAGTGTGGAAGTGCCACTTCTAGAGTTGGCATGTCTGTGCAGTTAATGTGAATTGACTGTCTGGCTTGTGATTGGCTGGAGCTGGCTGGTGTGCCTGGCTCCAGGAGTCAGGATGGGTCTGCCCCGGTGGTGAATGGAGAGATCTGCATGCTGATGAGAGGGAGGAGTGCACCTGGGACCTGAATAGGGCTGGGCTTTCCCTCCACAATGCTGGCTTCACCCCCTGTGGTGTGTCTGATGTCCCTGACCCATACTGTGAATAGGCAGAGGGGCTGAGCAAAGCAAAGTGCTCAGGAACTAGTTGCATCTGGTTCGCCCCTTGCCTGCACCTGTGGAAACAAAGGAAATGGTGTATAAAAGAGCGGCTGTTACCCCATGAAAATGTTCTTGTTTCCTGACTTGAATCTACAAGTGGCGTGCTGCTGCTGGGGCCCAGGCGAAGGCTTGCCTCCCTGGGCCCTTCCCTGCCCCTGGATGCCTGGAGGACCCTTCTACTTTCTGAATCCTGACAGAGGGGGGCTTGCTGATGGTGAGGCCCAGGAGGGACCGCCATGGGAGCTGTCTCCTTGCTGCAGTGCCCTGTGTGCTGGCCCCTGGGCCCTACATGGCCCCCCTGACCTCCAGGACCTTTTGCTTTGCTGTTGCCTTTGCCCCAGGAATTGATGCTGCCTGTGTGCGCCCTGGGAGCACTGAGGTTGGGTTCTAACCAGAGCCCTGGAGTGTGAGAAGTTGGCCTGATATATGATGCTCACTAGCTCTAGTGATCACCTTGTATCAGTACAAACAACCCTTATGGTGATTGGTTGTAAGTCAACCTTATAGACCAGCTATCCTAATGGTAGCATGGACAAAGCAGTCTTAGGCTAAACTCTTCTGGCATGTGAAGCCAGCTGATTTACCACATATAACCCCTTGAATACCAGATGAAAGGACACCACACAGGTTTTTATGAAAATAAACAAGATATTTATTACTAACAAAACACCTCTGAACTCTTTATGAGATCAAAGGGCTAAGCACATGACAAGACTCTTAAGAAAAATACGTTTAAGTTGCACGAATTACAAAACCATATACTAAACAATTGGTATAAGGAAATCGATAGAAGGAATGGAGCTGTCCAGAGGCTGTAGGATCGCTGGGACTACACTACCCTAACCTTAGGTAAGTAATAGGAGGCCCAAGGGACGCGTGTGCAGAGTATGAACTCACACACGAGATGCGTAACAAAGTCAATGGACAGTACAATTTACGAAAAGGTATGTATTGGACAGTTACAACTAGGTAGGACTAAAACGACTGGAAATCTGGACACTAGGAGAGTTAATCTACCCTTGAGCACCAAAATACTCTTGTTACCCAACCCACGGGCTGCGGGTGCATAGGTGTCAAAGTGTGTCAGGTTTCCCCGTTGAAGTCAATGGAGCCTGGAAGAAAAGATGCTGCAGGCGACCAGGAGGAAGATGTCTGGAGGGATCCAAGGGTGGATCAAGGAAGATGAAGACATGAAAGCAGAGGGGACAATGTTCACAGTCACTAGCCAGTGAGTAGAGTGGAACCAGGAATGAACCAGATGCAGTTGTCGCGATCAGGTGAAGAGTGAACGCTTGACTCTGCAGCCACGTGGACCAGGAGTTGTCTTCGACGACCAGGATGGAGGCACGAGCTGTCCCACGCAGGCTCTCGCTGTCGGCGGTGTTGGTTCCGGATTCGGCGTCAACAGGCCTTGGCAAAGGCAACCCACACGGTGAGTGGAAAAGGCGTCTGGTGTGGACCAGGAGGGTCCGGGGTGTTTCTCCTTTGCAGGGAAGCAAGGGCCAGTCTGGAGCAACCAGACCAGTGGTGTAGATTTCAAGGATCGTCGTCTACGAGGCCACTAGCCAGCCGGCAAGTGACCAGACAACGCGTCGAGCAGCAATCAAGCAAAAGGGCCCCACGCATATCTTGTGGATGCTGGAGGACTGATCTTATGTGCAGGAGCTGCTCGGGGCTAGGGCTTCTCAATCCCCAAAGCACTTCGTCGAGGATGCCACTGAAGTCGTGCTGGAAGCGAAGTGCAGTTTCTTCAAGATGGCCGGTCCCACATGTCTCGTCGCACCCACGGATCTCAGCTGTGCTGCAGATGTGAGTTGAGGTCGGAGAGGTCTGGAAGTCCAGGTCTCGTCGGGCTCTGAAGTCTGGATCCACCAGGGAAGACAACAAAGTGAACCACTAGGAGGCTTGATGGTGCCTGCTTGTGCAGGGTGGTCACTCCTTGGCCACAAGAGAGATTCCTTCAGTCTTCTGTGGAGCAGAACGTCGAATTCCAGAGTTTCTTCTTGTAGATTCAATTCAGGACAATCTAATTTTGAATGGGGCCAGCTCCTACCTTTATTCGCCTAAAGGGGGCTGTACTATGACTAGGTCCCTCCTATGGGTGGGACCAGGAAGGGGGGTGGTTACACCCCCTATCCTGTGTCCGGTTTCGCGCCAGAGCTGGGTCTGGAGTGTCCCAGCAACTGGTTTGAACCGGGGTATGCACAGGGACACCTTGTGTGCCCCAGGCATGTCTCATTCCTTTCAGGCCTGTCCTACCTAATACACAAAATCCTGTCTGGCGTGGTGCTAGCACCTCCCAAGGCAGGAAACCCTTTGTCCAGGCCTCCCTCACTGGAAGGACTCCCAGCAGCAGGAGGTCAGACTCGTGTCTGTGGTGGTAGCATCCATTTTGTGATGCTGAGGCTCGAATTAACTTTAATCGGGGTTCACAGTTGTGTCCCTCTAAAAGGGTGGAATGCTACCCCCGTCGCCAGAACTGGCGAGGGGGTAGTATTCCAATTCTTATGACACCTTACTCGACATGTTTTGATAATGCTATGCCAAAGTTAGCAATAACCGCGAGGATTATAATACACTTAAGAGTATATGGTATAGCGTTATCATGGAAACAGCTAAAGGACTTGGTTCCGAAAGCTGCAGACAGGCTCAGCCCATGCTAGAGCACCATCTCACATAATTCCAAGCACTCTGCCTCCAGGATTGTTAAGGCCTGCCATAGGAGTGTCTTATAGGAGTATATGTGTCCATTTTAGGGTTAGATATAGGGATACTATATCTAAAGCAAAGGGTGATTATACCACCTTGCCCCAGCTGTGTTACCAGCCAGTTGTGTCTGTTTAGATGGCCAGCCAGGGGTGGCACAATACATACTGCAGCCCCTGGTAGGCCTTGGGTGCACTTATGCCCTGGGTACCTATGGTACACTGTACAAGGACTTACAAGAGTGACCCAATACCAATTAGATATGTACCTAAGGTACATGGAGTCCATTTTAACAGAGAGAGCAGGAAGCCTGGGGTCCTGGATAGCAGGATCCCAGGCCAACTATGTTGAAAACCAGCAAAACACTAGGCAAAAAGTTGTGGGCAACCATAGTCCGATATCCAGCATCCTATATGGAGCTTGGCAGCGCTATGCTGCACTTTGTCCTGAGGGAATCCCCTGGTGTAGGGATTCCCCCGAAATTGCTAAACTTGCAGGTGCCCACCCTGCATTTTGTCGGGTTATTTTTTTCTCAAGCAGGTGCCTACCCTGCATTATGGCAACCGTGCCCATGTTTACTGTGCCCACCCTGTGTCTTCGTTCTTTTTTTTAAATGAATGCGGGTGCCCACCCCGCTTATGGGAGCCCTAGCGGGTGCCCACCCCACGTGCTATGTTTATTTTTCATCCTGAGGGAGCCTACACCTCGTTGCTGCCCCCAAGAAGTCACCGCCGCGGCCGGTCGAAAACCGGAAGTCAGGCAGGCCCGCCCAGTATGGAGGCGGGGCCTGCACATAAGCCGGAAGAGGCCGGCGTGAGCTATGGCACGGGGCTCCCATGCTCTAGGGAGACCCCCGTGAATGCGGCTGGTGAGAGAAGGCCCCGGGTCCCAGGAGGGGGCCCAGGTGAATCCGGAGTGGCGGCCGAGGCCGCCAATGGCAGTGCGGGGCTCCCAGTAGTCCAGGGGAGCCCGGCAGGAGAAGTGCTGCCGCATCACCAAGAGTACCCCTCCGAGACGAGCCGGTGAGTAGAAGCCGGCTGGGGGGAGGGAAGTTGAGGCACCCTGCCGGTGCCTCTACCCAGAGCCGCCCCGCTTCCACAGATGGCTGCTCCAACGTTTGGCCCACTTGTTTACTTGGGCCCAGAGGTGCCCATACTTCCTTGTGTAGGGGGGTGGTGTCGGGGCACATTGTCGGTGCCCGCCCCCGGTGCCCCCGCTAATGTTGGTGCCTGATAAAGGCACAGGGCCAGTGATGCATTTAGAGCGGCCCCGGATGGCAGTGGACCGCTCCAACGTAGATAATCTGCGTCCTGGGAGCCCATGTGGGCCCCACAATGCTCGGGGGACAGTTCTACTCTGGCCCTGAGTTATTTAAAGTCCCTGTGAGGGGCTTGGTGCCTCATTTGTCCCACAGGGCCCGTGGGCCTTCCCTGCTTTTGGCCCCATTCCTCTTAGAGCCAGATGGCTCCCACGTTTTGCGCATTCTTTGTTCTAGAGCCTACAGGGCTCCAACATTCTGGCGCATTGTTATTCCTAAGGGCCAGTAAGAGCCCCATGTCGCAGTTTTGATTCACAGCTGGCCAGCAAGTAGTGGGCAGCTGCACCGTTTAGGTTTTTCTTTCTAGGGGGACCTGTCTTTGAACTCAGGAGTGGGACGCACTCCTTCGCTCCTACTTTGGCCTTCCACAGCTGCACAGCACTTAGTGCCAGCTGCAGCATTTAGGCCTCCCTGTTCTTGTTCTCAGCTGCCCAGCAAGTAGTGGGCAGCTGCAACGTTTAGGTCTTGGCGCAGTGGCGCTGTGGAAAAAGGTAGGGCTATGACCTTTTTCAAGATGTGCCCGGCGTTAACCGCCCTTGTACCATTCAAACTACCAAGCAATGAGGCAGGCGCCGGAGACCAGAAGGCAGGAAACAGAAGTTTTATTCCGACGGAGCAGAACACATCAGATCGGACAACAAGGTATCGTCTCGAGGTGCTCTAACAGCCTCTCGGAGGCCTGGCCTCTTATACACTGGTTTATGGCATGTGACCTTTCTTTATTACAATCAGAACATTGTGAACAACAAGGAAAGACACATCCCCGTAATCCTCGTGTCAATCCCACCCCCATATACCTTCACAATAGAGGTCCTCAACCTGCTGATAATAGGAGGGGGTCATCACGCAGCTGAGTGTTTCGCCAAGTCTTAGGATGTGTGCGCCTGATCATATCCCAGGGGGTGGGGAGGCCCTGATCAACAGTGTGTCCTTTGAAGAGGGGCGATTCCATACAATGAGGGGCAGTAAATGGTATCTCCCGGCTTAGGCAATGGCCTCGGACCTGTGTGGACAGTTGGACACGGGGTGAGGGGTCATCAAAGGAGTGGTATTCATGCCGCGTGGACAATCCAGTGCGGAGGGAAGGTTGACCAACAGAGGGGCATTCATAGAAGGAGAGGAGGTGTTGGTCAGGCGCTGGCGTGACTCCCAAGGACAGGGTCATGCGGAAGGGTCATGCTCATGAGAGGGAGGGAGGGGGAACCAGGGTGCGCGGAGGATGCTTGCTGGGTCAGAGGGGCGCGCTGGCAACCGATCGTGGACGGGGAGACCATGATACCTAAAATGGTTGTCGTGCACGTTGTACATAGGTGACAAGCTGGCGCAGATGATGTTCAGTTCGTAAACTAAAATTCCACAGTCCTCCCTTTTAACATGTCTCGCCAACTTGTCAGTTCGGATTTATCCCCATAAGGTCACGTATTTCTACTTCATAGAGGGGACTCATGTGCTCATTTCGGAAGTCCAAAGTCTTTGGGCACATACAGTTAGAAACGAAACTGCACAAGGGGGGTAGACATTGAACACCCAAGCAACACCCACATAATATCACAACAGGTATCAGTATGAAGGAAAACAACTTCCAACCCCATCCCTTCAAAGTGTCCCAAAACCAGCTTCCAAGCGACCATCCTTCTTGTTCTTGGTGAACCTCTGAGGAAAGTCTGTGGAGGTGTTCAATGGCTTTGTAGACTGAAGGCGAGTTGTCAGGCACGTAGGTGCAGCAGCTAGATCCGATGATGCGGCATGCTCCTCCTCGGTCGGCTAGGACCACGTCTAGGACAAGGCGGTTTTGAAGTGTCACAAGGCGGACCGCTTGAAGCTCAGCCGTGTTGTTAGCGAGGATGCCAGCCGTGATGTTGATCGTTGTTTCTACTGCCTGAGTCAGGTGTCGGATAGCGCGGCTGTTTGCCATTGGGCCCCACAGAGGAACAAGTCCCTTTGCTGCATCTAGGAACTGTGCTCCGGTGGAGTCGGCTTGTCCAATGTCATCTGCACGCCTCTGCCGGTGATGGTTGGCAGGGGCTACATATGTGGGTGGAAGAACGAAGGCAATGTAACAGGTGCCCTTCCAACCTCTCGGGAGCCAGGTGTAAGCTTTGGTGCCACACACAAAGTACATATTCGGAAAAGCAACAAAGGAAGGGGGGTCAACTGAGTCCAATGTTCTGGTGATTCGGCAGGCACTGTGACCCACCAGCTGCGTTCCATGGCCTTCGAGACACACAAGACCTGTGACATTGATAACAGACAGGGCCACAGTCAGAGTAGCGGTAGTTTGTTTTTGCAGATGAGAGAAGGTGGTCCTGGCTGGATTGTGGAGCACCTGTACTTCGACTCGTTCTTTGGCTGGAATGTCTTTAAGGAAGGTGGCGCCCGTTAGCGCAGGACACAGGGCAGCAGAAGTCTTTCCGGTTTTGTTCAGCCAGAAACCAGAGTAGAAGTGCGACACCGTCTGGCTGGAGGTGGCGTTGTCCTTGTGGCTCTCTTGCATGAGGATCAACCAGGCGAGGCAGGAGCCGTGAACTGAGAAAGGAGAAGGGATGAAGGGGATGGAGTGTCCAGCGGCATGCGGGAGCAACCCGCAGATCCAGCAGTTCGTAGCATTTGCGGCAAGGTTGTGTTGGTGCAACAGTTGCATGAAAGAATTGTTCCAGAATTCCCTGCGCCTTTCTCGCAGCTGAGGCGACAGAGAGACTAGGTGATGCTCTTTCAGGGGTGTTGGTTGTGCAGTAGGTAGCAATGCCTCATGAGCCGGTGTGCTTTCCTCCAGAATCCAGAAGGAGGTCATGAGGAGGAGGCAGAAGAGGAAGACAATAAAGAGGGCTATTGTCTTTGATTTGTGCAAATTGTCAGTCTTTGGGTTTCTATAGTGGGTATTTCCTGTTGCTTCCATCATCTTCTTATCTGGCGCTTCCATCATCTTCTCATCTGGCGCTTCCATCACTTTCAAGGGGCTCGGTAGTGGGCAGAACCACAGACTTCGTTTAGCTTCTCTCCCGGCAACCCTTGGTTGTGCTGAGGTCACCGTTCTGAGATTTAACTTAGTCCGTGGCCTACTTAGCCGAAGCTCCCTCCTTTCGACGCAGGAAATACCCTTCTCTGGATGGCACAGTGGGATCAGAGTATTTTGCAAGTTCGAGTGCCTCAGTATCGGGATAACAGTTCAATGTTGGTCGGTCTTTGTTCAGGAGCTCTTCTTGGGTGTTGACGCTTTCTGTCGTGGCCAGGTTTGCAGAGACCTTCCGGCAGTGATGTGTGTGTAGCCAGTGCTTCTTCCCCTCCACTCGAAGCGCCGTTCGGGTGGTAATCAGCACTTGCCAGGGGCCCGTCCACCGAGGTTCCAGACTCTTGGTCCGCTGGAAATTTCGTATTAGGACGAAATCTCCCGGCTGGATGTCGTGGCCGGGGCCCCTGGAAGCATCGGGGATGGCCTGCTGCACCTGTTGATGAATGACAGACAACGTTTTAGTTAACTTGCACAAATAATCAGATAGTAGGACGTCTGGGACGTCGTGAATGGAGGTCGGTTTGGGAGCAGTCCAGAGATTCATCGGTCGCCCAAACACGACCTCGTAGGGGGTCAAGTGGTGTTTGGTGGGAGTGGAGCGCATTGATAACAAGGCCAGTGGTAGGGCATCCGGCCAGTTAAGTCCAGTGGTGGCCACTATTTTTGACAATTTTAACTTCAGTGTGGCATTATGGCGTTCCACCAGACCGGCGGATTGGGGGTGGAAGACCGCATGAAACCTTTGCTTCACCCCCAACCCCTTTAGGATTAGTTGGATAACCTCAGCTATGAAGTGGGGGCCATTGTCGCTCCATAAAATTCGACAAAGGCCATAGTGAGGGAAGAATTCTTTCAGTAGTACTTTGGCAGTAGTCATGGCAGTGTTGTCACGGGTTGGATAGGCCTCTACCCATTTGCTGAAGGCACATACGATGACTAGTACATACTTCAAGCTTTGGCATCTCTCTAGTTGGATGTAGTCCATCTGAAGGACCTCAAAGGGGTGATTGGGGGTCCCAAACCCTCCCCGGGGTACCACAGTTCCTTTCCCGGGGTTGTGTTGCAGACAGATAAGGCACTGCTGGACTAGGCGTCTGGCTGAGTCGGGGATTTTGTCGTTGTGCCAGACTTTGGAAATGAGCTCGATCATGGGTGCAGATCCTATGTGTGCGGGGGAATGTGCCATCGTCAGTATGGGGATCAGATATGAGTCGGGCAGCAACCACTTGTTTGCATCCTTCGTTCGCCAGCAGCCCTCTTCGTCCTTCAAACCCACCCTTGCCCACTTAGTCAGTTCGTGAGTGGTGCTGGCCGACTGAATATCTCTGATCATTACCCTTGTGTCACTCCATTTCTCTGCTTGTGACCTGGTCACATACATGCGTGTCACCGTCCTATTCTCAGCTGTGGTTCGTGCAGTGATGTCGGCCAGTGCATTCCCTTGTCCGACTAAGTCTGTCACCCTTTTGTGTGCCTGACATTTGATCACCGCTAATCGTTTGGGGAGGAGAACTGCTTCAATCAGGGCGGAGACTAGATCTCCGTGGAGGATTGGGGTGCCGTGGGACGTCAGGAATCCCCTCTCCCTCCACAGGAGTCCAAAATGGTGGACCACCCCGAAGGCATACTGGCTGTCTGTGTATATGTTCGCGGTGGTCCCCGTGGCTATGATGCATGCTCGTGTGAGGGCTATCAGCTCTGCTGCCTGGGCAGATCGTTGTGTGATGCAGGCTGTCTCAACTACTGTTCGGGCTGTCGTGACTGCATAGGCAGCTGAAGTGGTGCCATCTGGGAGTTTGATGCATGAGCCGTCTACCCATAGTTCTCCATCGGGATCAGTGAAAGCAGTATCTCGGAGGTCAACTCTACTCCGAGTTTGTTCGTCCGTGAGGGTCACACAGTCGTGTATGGGAGGAACGTCGGGGTCATTTTCAGGCAGGGGCAACAATGTGGCAGGATTCAAAGTAGTGCATCTCTTTAGCGTGATGTGGGGTGCAAGTAGCGTCAGTTCGTACCCTGTCAGTCATGCGCTAGTTAGGTGTTGAGTCTTGGTTTGGTTCAGGAGGGTGTCGACAGCATGGGGTACTAGCACGGTCAGAGAGTTTGAAAGTACGATTCCCTCGCTCTGGCGGATAGAGACGGCAGCGGCAGCTACCGCTCGAAGGCAGGCAGGCAAAGCTCTGGCTACAGGATCAAGAGTGGCGGAGAAGTAGGCACAAGGGCGCTGCTTAGGACCAATTGATTGTGTTAGGACAGACAATGCACACCCCTCCCTTTCGTGGGTGAAGAGGGAGAAGGGTTTGGAGTAATCCGGGGTTCCTAGGACAGGCGCCGAACAGAGAGCATCTCGCAATTCCTTAAAGGATGCTTGACACTCAGGGGTCCAAGGGAGCGGGAAGGAGGCATCTTTGGTTAATAGGGCAAGTAGGGGTTTTACAATGAGGCTGAAGTTAGGTAACCACTGTCTGCAGAAAGAGGTTAGGCCAACCAAAGAGCGGACTTGCTTTTGTGTTTTTGGGATGGGGGTGTCTAGGATGGTTTGGATTCGGTCGGGTGTAAGTTTCCTCCCTTCTTTGGACAGGAGATGGCCTAGGTAAGTCACTTGTGGCTGGCAGAATTGTAACTTCTTTTTGGAGACTTTATGGCCATTTTCTGCAAGAAAGTGTAGGAGTTGGACGGTGGCTGTCGTTGCAAGCGGGGTGGTGTCGGCCGCCAAAAGGATATCATCGACATATTGGATCAACACCACTCCATCTGACAGCTGGAAGGCATCCAGCTGCCTTTTGAGGGCCTGGCTGTAAATGCTGGGACTTTCAGTGTACCCCTGGGGAGCTCTACAAAATCGGTACGAGCGGGATTTTAAAGTGAAGCCGAAGAGATAACGGCTGTCTGGATGGATGGGGATAGAGAAAAACGCATTCTTAAGGTCGATAACAGTGAAGGTGGTGGCAGTGGACGGGATGAGGGTCAGAATGGTGGTGATATCGGAGACTACAGGGTATTGGGGTACAACCACTTTGTTAATTTCTCGCAGGTCGATGATAAAGCGGTACGCTTTCTCATCTCCTTCACCTCGCTTCTTAACAATAGGTAGGATTGGGCTATTGCAGACGTTGCTGACCACCTCTTCAACCACTCCTGCATCTACCAGAGACTGAATGATCGCTACCAGTGCCTTCTCGCCCTCTGGGGATATCCGATATTGTGGGAGTTTCGGGAGCATAGCGTCCTGTCTTACAGTTATATGAATAGGGTCAATCATCATTCGTCCCACATCAGAGTCATTTTTGGCCCACAGGTACGGTGGCAGGGTGTCAAGCAAGGACAGGTCAGCGTCAGTTATGGAGCACATGTGTCGTGAGGGGCGGGATCTGGGCATGTCTGGGTTGTCGTACAGGATGACTCGGATTCCATCCGGGGAACATGTAATAGTGGCTCGAAAATGTTTCAGTAAGTCAATGCCCATAATGGCGTCAGGGGAGTTGGAGGAGAGCAGAAATGTCGCGTCAGTGGTGTTGTTTTCTAGATCAAAGGTAATAGGTACGGACAGGGGGTTAGTGGAGGGCGTTCCATCGAAACCTATCGACGTTATGTGTGAGCCAGACAAGGGTGCCCTTGGAATCAGTCGTTTTGATAACACACTACGTGTCGCCCCAGTGTCTACCAAGAATGGAGACTCTGTACCCAGGACCTTAGCGGTGACATAAGGACCTTGCTGGTCAACACAGAGCTCGACTGGATCCCTCCCTTGCCCCTGGCAGTCCTATGCAAAGTCGGGGGCATTTTCACCTTCGGACAGCTGATATTGGTTCTGTCGGGGACGGTCAAATGTGTTCAGTCTCCCTGATCTGTCATTGTTGGTGTCGTTGGTGTGCCCTCGTCCTTGTACTCTATTTCTCGGACCACCTGCCACATCCCTGGAGTCCCTATTTCTATTCATCTCTAGCATAACCGGACACTGGTATTTCCAATGGCCGAACCCTTTGCAGAAGGCGCATTGGTCATTGCTAATGTCTCTACGTCCAGTGTGGGGTGTGGGAGTGTGATCTTTAGGAGGTAGATCTCTGGGGGTGGCTGATTGGTAGTTCCCCCTTTGATGTTCCCGTCCTACCGTTATACCTTGTATCTGGGCTATCATTACCCTTTCTTTTAAATCTTTCTTCTTTTTCTCGGACGCCCTATCATTCTCATTCTTTTGGTGCTCGTAATACTGAGCCATCTGAAGGATAGCTGCGGGTTTGGAGGCCCCCCAACTACTCTCACTCGTCTGCAGCTTTTGGGAGACCTCTTGTGTTAGGCCTTTTACGTAATTTTGTACAAACAGGTGCTGTCCGGTTGCGGTGGTCATGTCTTGGCCACTGTAGTCGGAGAACACTGTCTCGAACCGGGAGAAGTATTCTGACACATCTTCCTGGGGTTTCTGTCGACAGGCCGTGACTATCGACCAGTCTACCTTTCTTTCTGGGATCAGTGTCTTTAATTTCTGAACTATTTTGTCTGGGAGTTCTAGTATGTCTTTTACTGGTTTCCTTCCAGGTTCTCGTTGTCTATCTAATTTACCAAGTTGGTCCCAGGTATGCCCAAACAGATCCGTGTGGTCAGCCTTCCGGATTTGCTTCCACACGTCAGCTGGCAGGCATAACCCGAAGAACAAGTCAATGTCCGCTAAAGTCATTATCGTCGAACCCAAGGCTGTGCCTAATTCGGTATAGAATGCTGTCGGGTTTTTTCTTAAATCGGGCAGAGTTTGTTTAAAGGTTAGGATATCTTGTCGGTCCCATGGTTGGTAAACCCAATTATACACAACCCTCCCTTTTGCATCTGCATTATTAATATCATCGCTTGTTCCCTGGCCATGTGGCGGGATCCAGTAAGGGGCCGCCTCTCTGATGGGCATCATAGTATTGGCTACTTCTACTGAGGTCGTTTCAGGGACTGTAACCTTGGCTTCTGGTTTTTGTTCCGTGAGGTGGCGGAGGACCTCAAGCATCTGCGTGAAGAGCTCCGTCGCCTCACATTCAGTCCCATCTCCAACATCAATCTTCCTATACAGCGTTGTTAGTTTAGCGGGGCCCTTACTTTGGTACCTATCTTCATATGCGTTCAGGGTGTGGTAGCTGAATCGCAAAATGAAATGCCGCCTGTGGCTGTCGGCATGTGAATTATATATGTTCATTGTGTACTCTTCGCTCTCCCTTCGTTCTACTAAGGTCTTTGCTATTTTGTCGATCCCATCCCGCTCATCTTTGCTCAACCTATTTGGTCTGGCTGGTGGTTGTTGGCTAGCCTCAGGGTCGTCTGACGATGTTGTTAATGTGGCTGGTGCGGAGGCCGTGAGGGCCGGTGCACTAGCGCTGAGGTCGTTCTCGTTTGCATTTAGGGCCTGCGAGTGTTGTTGGCAGGGGGCATACGGAGGGGGCATGTAGATGATTGGGGGACCTAGTAGTAACTCATCGTTCGCCCGCTGTTTGGAGGGTAATTCAGGGTAGAGCACAGAGGGGGTCCTAACAGGACATTGGCCTGTCGACCCTGATTCTTGGTTTCGCATAGTTTCCTTTCTTTCTTTTATTTCTTCTTCTAGTTGCTTTGCGGCTAGGTGGGCTGCCTTTCGTAATTCTTTCCCTATTTTTGCCTCTTCTCTTTTCTTTCGTTGTTCCGTTTCTTTGCGCCACATGCCGATACTATTGAGCATAGTGGGCGTAGTCTTATTTTTCTGTAGCGCTATTTCTAAAGCTTTTATTTTATGATCGTCAAAGGAACCTATCAGTGGCCACTGACTTTCAGGGTTCTTCTTTGTATATTTATGCCATAACTTAGTATAAGCTATAGCGACTAGTCCATGCTTAGTGAACATGTCCTTATTAGGGGTGCCCTCCAGTGGAGCTGGATGATTCATCTCTAATAAGCGGTCCGGGCTGTACAGGCTACCAACCAGTGGGGAGAAGATAGGCATGACAGGTTACAACGGGGACAAAGGTCTGCACTACCTATCTTATCACGGCGGACAAAGACTAGACAGAATATTTCTATTCTACGTTGTTTGGAGGCCGTGAATACCTCAAAAGAACCAATACCGAACAATCAGTGTTCAGCCAATCAAACAATCAGTGGGGAGAATAAGTGGGTACGAAAAGTTTGCGTTACCCACCCTTTCTCTACCTGCAAAGAGAGACCTTGTTCTTCCCTGTTTGCAGACAAAGAATCTCCAGACAATAATCCACGAACGACAGTTCGGGACAACAGTGGGGGAGGAAGATAGGCACGACGGATTACAATGGGGACAAAAGTCTGCGTTACCTATCCTTCACTGCTTGCAAAGAGAGAGCCTGTTATTTTTCTCCGTTTGCAGACGGTGAATCTCCAGAGGGTTTCAACAAAGCGTAATACTAGTATTATCCAAACCAAACAATTTTTTTCTCAGTTCGTCGTGTCTACACGACCTTACCCGGACCGCATGGACGGTTTCCTGTCTTCTGAATCCAGCGCCCGATCGTCCTCTCTTCTTCGTGATGTTCGTGGCACTCCTGATGGTTCCCAGTCAGGACCGTAGATCACTCGAGAGAGGTCTGTTCGGAACTAGTGAAGGTCGGATGATCGGCTGTCAGACGAGGGTCTATCGGACACGAGCTCTCCCGATCGTTGCAGTCGTTCACTCTGTCGTCGGGACCTCTCCCACTGGATCCACGTGTCACTGATGGGCCCCACGCTTTGGGACGCCAATTGTGGAAAAAGGTAGGGCTATGACCTTTTTCAAGATGTGCCCGGCGTTAACCGCCCTTGTACCATTCAAACTACCAAGCAATGAGGCAGGCGCCGGAGACCAGAAGGCAGGAAACAGAAGTTTTATTCCGACGGAGCAGAACACATCAGATCGGACAACAAGGTATCGTCTCGAGGTGCTCTAACAGCCTCTCGGAGGCCTGGCCTCTTATACACTGGTTTATGGCATGTGACCTTTCTTTAGTACAATCAGAACATTGTGAATAACAAGGAGAGACACATCCCCGTAATCCTCGTGTCAATCCCACCCCCATATACCTTCACAATAGAGGTCCTCAACCTGCTGATAAGAGGAGGGGGTCATCACGCAGCTGAGTGTTTCGCCAAGTCTTAGGATGTGTGCGCCTGATCATATCCCAGGGGGTGGGGAGGCCCTGATCAACAGTGTGTCCTTTGAAGAGGGGCGATTCCATACAATGAGGGGCAGTAAATGGTATCTCCCGGCTTAGGCAATGGCCTCGGACCTGTGTGGACAGTTGGACACGGGGTGAGGGGTCATCAAAGGAGTGGTATTCATGCCGCGTGGACAATCCAGTGCGGAGGGAAGGTTGACCAACAGAGGGGCATTCATAGGAGGAGAGGAGGTGTTGGTCAGGCGCTGGCGTGACTCCCAAGGACAGGGTCATGCGGAAGGGTCATGCTCATGAGAGGGAGGGAGGGGGAGCCAGGGTGCGCGGAGGATGCTTGCTGGGTCAGAGGGGCGCGCTGGCAACCGATCGTGGACGGGGAGACCATGATACCTAAAATGGTTGTCGTGCACGTTGTACATAGGTGACAAGCTGGCGCAGATGATGTTCAGTTCGTAAACTAAAATTCCACAGCGCAACCTGGACCCCCAAAGCTTAGGCAGCAGCCCTGACTCTGTGGAAATAGGGCATTTGAGCCCCTTCCTAGATGGCCAGTTGTCCAAGGGGGTTGTTACATTTATAGGGCCCAGGCCCTAATGTGGTTTATGTGCTAAATGTGATTCATGTGCTAATGCTTTGGGTGTTAGGAAATGTCCTGTGTATAGTATGTTTTGCGCACCCTGTTTGATGCCTCTAGATATGATTTATGCATAGGAGGTTGTTTTACCTGTTTAGATTTATGTTAGGGAGATTATACTTACCTGTGTGATTTACGCCCCTAGTGTAAGTTTTACTTAGGTGGTGAAGGTCTAATGTAGTTAGACTGGTGGGAGACAGTGCATGATGGATTTCATGGCACAGACTGTTGCAAGTGCAGTGATTATCAGTGTTTACTGGCTGTACATTCTGTGACCTATTTTTACTGGTATGTTTATAATGGAGTTCACCTTTACCAAGTTATCTATTTTTGCCAAGTGCTAAGTCTGACAGTGGCCCACGTGGCCCTGTCCTATGTAAATAATCCCTTGTAAATATTGCCCGTGCCAGATGGCACAATGTATATGGTGTGATTACTATCTGATGTATTTGAGAATACAAAGGCTATTTTTGATTTAACCTTGTGTGGAGTTCCTTTTGTCGGGGGCCTGGGATGTTGTTGCTGGTGGGTGCATGCGCAAATGCTTTACACATTGCCTCCGGGATAAGCCTAACTGCTCGTGTCACGTTGCCAAGGGGGTGAGCAGGGGTTATCTTTGGAGTGTAACTCCCTTGCCCTAACTAGAGTGGTGGTTTGTGCCTGGCTTTGGCGCCCATTTCTAACACTGGAAACCAGCGGAAGGATGATCACTTGTGTTCACACAGTAACACAGCGACAACTGGCTCCACTACAAAACCCTGCATTTTAGATAGTCACATGGAAATGGATTATTGTTTTTAAGTTGGTTCTAAATATCATTTCTTTTCATTTCTTTGGAAATGTGTTTCTTGTGCACTGTGAGTTAGGCCTGGATTCACCAGTAAGGATTAGTTACTTACCTGTAATCCTAGTTCTCTTCCAGGGGTTTCCTCATCAAAGTCATAAGTACATGTATATTCCTGCCCACGTGCGGGACCCCGGAAACACATATATCATATATATGTAGCTCTACATATATGTATATATACATATATAAACATCCACAATGCAGTACTCTCTGAAAAGTGCTGAACAATGCTGCAATATAAACCATTGTATATAAACATCCCAATAAAAAGCAGGTAGAAAGAAAAAACCTTTGTAAACTGCTTTATTATACAGTAGAAAAGGGAATCCTGCAAGTAAAATAAAAGCATTGTCAGCACATAGGCTGCATTGTAAAACAAACCATAGAGTAGAAAGCTGAAAAGCTAACTCATATAGACAGTAACAGAAAACTGGCACCGTGCCTTTAAGGCAGCCATGACCCCTAGCTCCCATCATCCCTCTAGGGTGACAGTTAGGTCAGTTGTTCTTTCTGGCTCCTTCTGACAGGACCCTGGTCTCTACAGCTCTACTTTTTTTCCGACTTTTTGTCAGAAATTGCTTCATTTTTTGAGGTTAAACCTCTTTACCGCTACATTTTTTCTGTGTTAAAGTGTTTTTCAACTGTTTTGAAAGGGTTTTGACATTATTTTCCAGTCAGAAATGCCTTCCCTTTTTGATGCTTGCCTCTCCTGTGGCAAAAAGAAGGCAAAAACAGACTCTTATTTGTCTTCAGATCATGATCCTCACATCTGCCAGCATTGTAAACTTCTGTCTAAGAGAACTTTAAAGGACAGGGAGAGGATTCGCCTCTATGGCCTTGCAGAGAGAAGAAGATCATCCTCTAGAGGCAGGTCACCGCTGAGGAAGGAGAAGAGAACATCAACGTTGGGCTCGGCGCTTCAAAACCCTTCTTCAGCGGCGAAATCGGCGACAAGAAGACCATCGGCGGCGGGCTCGCCATCGAGAGAAGACCGGTCGTCGTCGATGATCGCCGGTACGTCTAGAACTCCGCCGTCATCAACCAGGCGACGATCGGCGTCGAGGCAGCGATCTCCGTTGGTGCGGGCTCGCACAACATCGAGAGATAGGTCTCCGTCGTTGCCGTCGAGGCGGCGCTCGACATCGAGACATGCTCCGTCATCGCCTAGTCACCGGCGATCGACATGGAAGTGTAGAACTCCGTCGACGTCAACCAGGCGATTGTCAACGTCGAATCAGGCTCCGCCGTCGCAGGATCATTAGCGACCGGCGTCGAAGCATAATTCTCCGTCGACGTCGTCCAAAAGGCGTTTGACGTTGAGACAAGTACCATCTCATCCATCGGCGTCAAGACGGCGTTCGACGTCGATGTCCAGCAACAGTCGATGTCGGGACCATGAATGTCGACGTCGAGGGATCGTTCGACGTCGAGAAGGGCATCTCCGTCGAACAGAGCATCGGGGAGGCCGCAGGCACACTCTTCACATAGAGCAAGATCTAGAAGCTCCAGCCATTCGGCTTCACGTCATGCAACGTCAAGGCATTCAAGATCGACGTCGAGGAGACGTTCGAGATCCAAAGTCTCCCCCATTATGGTGACGCAGAGCAGGTCCACGTCAAGACAGACGTCGCATCGCTCTCGGCAACGGCGGTTGCGTTCAAGATCACACGGGGCTTCTTCACATTCCATCCGAAGTTCCCCACAGACAATTGCCTCGTCTCGCAGTGTATCTGTGCAGTCCAGAAGTCCTGCAAGTTCTCCTTCCAGTGTAGTGTAGTTCCTATATTCCCATTAGGCTCTGCGCATTGGAATAACATAAACTATAGTTTAGACGTAGGACTGAAGTCGACTAGGTCTCTACTGAGTATGTTAGACTTAATTGTGAATGCCAGCTAGCTCAGAGGTCACTAGAAACTTTCTCGAATAAACAAGAAGGGATTAGTTTCTGAAACCATATAACATGACAACTTTGTTCCCCAATAATAAGAAATATATCTTCAGAGTCGCGGAAACAATAGATGGCTATTTCACTCAGTCAATCGGGCATGCTTAGTTTCACCAGAAGTGCAGAAAAATAGAGAGACGGGCATTTTCAATCAAAAGGTTATTTATTGAGGAGTCTTCTTTCTCATGCAAGAGAAGTTAATTACAACAATCGTAATAATTGCTATGAAGTAAAGTGCGTACAGTAAAAGGAGTATTATGAAATAATACTGTAAAAGCATTTGTATGGTTTCTAAGCCATAAGATACTTAAAATAGATAAAATACATACAATGATAAATAATGACTAAAAGTACTCAACTGGTGCATCTAAAATACGCCTACCCCGGCGTACCTAACCTAAGTCTAGTGCAAGGGAAGAAGTAAGTGAGGTGTAGCTTGAGTTAAATAGTTTCTGCCAAGAATCTATCCAAGAATTCTCAAAGGGTCTAATCAGCTCCGTACCTTGGTTATAGAATGAAGGAGGTCTTGTATCTCTCTCTCAGGACTCGATCTCCCAGTAACCCGCAAGGGTAGCAGGGAAACACTGGAGCTGGATTTCTCGGCAGGAGAAAAGACAGTGTCTCTCTCAGTGCGTGAGCTGGAGGGTCCGCTTCCTTCGGCACTCGCTACAGCAGGGCGTCGGGCAAGAAGTTAGTCGATCTGCTTCAAACCACCGTGTGTTTGCTAGGGCAGATGTGGGTATATTTATACCTGGAAGGTGCTGAGTTTGACGTAAGGGTGGACATAATAACATCACTAAGAACTCGAAGTTCTTTACACGCTCCAGGAGTTCTGGGGCAAATCAATACTGAAGCGGGGGGAAGTCCGGTACTGCTGAAGGCTGGTTGTCTTTAAGAACTTGTTGTACTCTAGGAGCTTAGTGGAAGTAGCCATGCCGTATTTGGACTGCATTGGCTGTGCCTAAATATGGTTATGATTCTTATGCCTATATAAGGATATGATAAGTTATACCTATATAAGGGCATGAATCGGGAAAATTACACTAGAGCCCTAGATACGTTACAACACCCCCTCCATGTAGAATGTCCATCTTTACTAAATACTAAGCAGTTATAACATTTCTAAGCATGTGTTTACAATCCCACCCCAAAAATACAAAAAATGCATTTGAAATGGTTTGTACACGAAAAATGAGTATTGTACTGTACGTTTTCTAAGCAGTGGTATCATTCAAATAATGCATATAGTTTTACATTTGAAATGCTTGCTGAATGATTCATGAAATTACATTTATGAAATGGCTCTTAATAAAGAAGAGAAGGTCGAGACCATTTCATCACAGATTTATATAATACTGTACATGTAAATATTGTCTCTAGGTATCAAAAAATAGAAATCTTGTTCTCTAAGAATAGTTCTACATTAAGCAGATTACTCTGTGCCAAAAAAAGGTAAATATTTTGGTATTGGGAAAAAATAATTTTGTTGTAGTATAAAATAGTTCCACATTTTTAGAAGTTCTGTTTATCAAAACTGAAGGTCCCAATCAAAGTACAGGGAACGCTGTGTGCTTGTTTCTCCAGAGTTATTCTCGTTGTTAGGAGAAAACATTAACTCAGATAGGCTGTCAAAGAATTCATCTACCACAGTAGGTGAAAGTTGGGCCATTTCCGAAAAAGTAGAAATAGGGCATATGTGAGATGCATTATCGTCAGCGTGATATGGATCAGCAATGTTCACAGAAAGTTTTACCTGTGTGCCGCTTTCATCTCATACCTCACCGCCACCTAGTCGTAATGGTGAGGTCTCAACGAATGCCGTCATCAGAATTGGTAGCCGCTGGGGACAACACGTTGCATGAGCCGTTACCGAACCAAGCAAAGTATCGACATCCATAGGTACTGCTGATGGAAGTGGGAGACAGATGTCTAACACACATTCTTCTCCGCAGAGCAGGCATCGTAGAACAGGTAAGATGCAATCTTGCCAGATTGGTCTGAATGATAGAAACCATGTGGTATTCAGATCTCTTAGACGAGCCAAGCCGAGGACCTGTGTTATCTTATTTCGGTACCGCATTGCCTGGATCGTTTGTTCCATGATAATCTGGGTATCACTGGTGACTGGACTTGCCATATCGGAGCAGAAGATACAAAAATAGAATTCCTGCTACGAGTCCAAAAATGAAAGGCAGACCGCCGAACACGGAGTGCACGAAATTTGGAAAAATGTTCAGGACTGCTTCAAAGGGTGCTAACAGTCCCGAAAAAATTGTCTTAAATACATGTGCGATGCCACTGGTATCTGACATGTTTAAAATTTGACCTAACATTTGTACGAAATGTACGGGGCAGTTTGTTGATAATAATGTATGTATCTCAGCTGAGGTCCTTGCAACTTGCAGATCATACGTTTCTCTAGATGAGGTCAAAGGCACAGTTTTTTGTAAAAGAATGGCTTTCATTCTGCTTAATGTATCAATTCCAATAGAAGAGATATTTAATGAAGGCCAAATCGTTGCCTCCTTGTCTGGCTTGCTGTTTGGATACAATACTTGCATACAATAAGTGACCCTGGATGTAACACTGACGAGATAGGCCGTTCCTGGCAACATGCCACAACAGCTGTGGTCAATTAACATAACGTAGCTGCCGTTGGAAAGCTGCCTGAAAACAGGTTCTATTTGTGTGGCTGGGGTGCCGTGCAAGTGGCAAGAAAGGTCATTAGATGAACCCTCACAGGCTTCATGTAAAATTAATTTCTTGACACTGAAGTGTACCACTTAGCGAGTTTTCCCAATTTTTCCCACTAAGAAATACTTCTTTGTAATGCCCACTCCAACATCTCTGTGTGTAAGGTACATTCCAGGTCGACTTAATGTATCCTTTACCCAACCTTTCATACAGGCCTGCTGGTATATGCTGTAGGCAGTATTGAAACTGGAATGTCGTTATTGGTATTGTTATGGTACCATGTATTATCCATTCAATGACAGGCCTCTCGGAAACTGTTAATGGTAATCTTTCTAGTTTTTCAATGCTCAGCACTGTATAGTCTGCTCCTTTTTGTGCCAAAGAGATTTGTTTATCTGTAAGGTTAAAGATAGAAAATAATGACGTTGTGTTGATTAGACGCCAAGTCATGTAGCCTGAACGCAGATTTTGTAACGTCCAGCCTAACTGTACAATAGAACGTAATCGGGAATGGCCATGTTGTAACATTAGCATATCCTGTTCTAAGAATACATTCTGGAGGACAGAGTCGCTAACCCATTGTCCACAACAGACAGTGATTTTTCCAAATTAATACTATAAATTTCTCGTATTTTTTCAGCAGTTTCAATTTGCGTTATTTTCCAAGCTTTGTTGTAAGCAGCATATATACCGGCGTATATGAAAGGTTTTTGACGCTGTTTGCGAGGTCCCAATAAGAAATCCCGCAAGTCATCACCTTCTTTAAGTAAAGTCAAGTGTTGCTTAATTTCAGGTAGTGTGGATTTCTGTAGCCATTCGAGGTATAGTTTTCCTACACTGTATGTTGTTATTATCCCTGGATGTTGTCTCTGGGAATATCTTGAGTCTGGCCTGTTCTTTTTGAACCCCTGTGTTTTGACCAGGAATCTATCTTGACAGTTATTGGTGTCTGTGGGTCAGATCAACCATTTTTTCCAATCAGGATTAGTTCTGTTTTGGTGTAAAATATGGGACACGTCTAACCCCTCATCTGTTGTGCTATTTCTATCAGGCATAGGCTTTGGTATAGATGGGTTGTTTAAGTCTTTTTCTTGGCTAGGCCAAGACAGGTTGTTTGTTGAATGGTGTCATTCAGGAACATTATTTGTTCTGGGATCATGCAGGCTCTAAATAATAATTCTAATCCATGTACTTGCCAGTCTTTTGAACCCCAGATTGTTTTTGTTTCAATGTTATTCTTCTAGAATTCAAAACCAAATGTAGACAATTGTTCATAAAATTCTGCAGAATATATCTGTTTTGTATTGGTCATTCATGTCTTATTCCTGTCTTATTCACATTTTTTAAATAAAACGTTTCTGGATCTGTGACATTAAACCCTGAGAAGTATGGAAATTTCTCATAAAATGTTTTCGAGCTGCCTTTTGGCGGTGTTGGACAATGTTTCCATTGATTATAAGTTAAAACATTTCTAGGTTTTGCAGATTTATGCAAATAGTGGTGCCCAAAATGATTAAAGCAATACATTTCTTCATAATCAGATGAACCTTCTAAATAATCATGATCTGTAAATGTTGCTGACATTCCTAAATCAGACATCATATTATTAATAGTCTGAAAGTCCCAATCATCAGAGAAACTGCTCGGTGAGACAAAGTCACCTAATGAAACCTTGAACTGGTGTGGATACTTCAAGAGTTCAACCGGGCCATAGATGTTGTAATCAGTAGCGTCTCATGCTACACCACCAGGTATAGGAATGGCTGTGATGTTTACTGATGACAGGTCTCTTTTTTCAACATGAGATGACTTGTGAGGTTTTAGGACCAAGTTGATGTTCTGACTTGCTGTGTCCATTGTACTGTATTTTCCATCAATCATTCTTCCCAAGCTTAAAACTAAAATGAGCCAGAGCAGGAGGAAAAGTACACCTAACACAATCCACAATTCAATCCATGGTGAAAACAGATATATTTCTCCAAGTTGATGAAAGAGTTCTGTTATTTTTTCTATGAATGTCTTGTTTGCTGGCTTTTCTTCATGTTTACTGGGATCTTCAGAAAAGTCAATGAAATTGATGAAATAGCCAGAGGCAGTTCTGTCAATTGTTGGAATTGCATCATGATTGTTATTAATCTTTGTAGTTGCTTCTTCCTTTGTCATATTAGTATAGTCAGAGGCTACATCATTGTAGACAGGTGCTTCTTGACGAACTGTTGCAATTTGGGTTTCAAGAGGCACAAGTTCCATGGCTTTGTTGCATAGTCATTTTTTATTCACTGCAGGTTTATCATATGTGATTAGTCTTTCAGTTGGAACCTCTTGAATTGTAGCAAGGTTTGGTCTTCTGCTACATCTTGGGAATCCACTGGGCCTACTACTTATTATTGGCCACATGGTTGTGGTTTAACCAGGTCGATTGATACAACTCTGTTCTCCTTTTTACCAGCAAGGGGCGGTAGTACTACTGATCTTGTTCCGTTGATTGCTAAGACAGGTACTGCTTTTGTGTAAGAAGGCCCAAATTCCTTCTTCACCGCTATCTTTTCTCTGACCAGATCCCCAATCTTTGGAATCCAGACAGGTCTTGCTGGGACAGGTGGTTTTTCTTCAGTGGTCGTTGGCTTTTGCTCTGTGTTACTTATACTTCTTGTTTCATCTAAGTCCTGTAAAACAGCCGAACGATCTTTGATATCAAAGGTTTTTTGTTCCACCACTGAAGTCTGACTATCGAGGTCTTCGATTATCATTCTAGTACCAAACAAAAGTTCATACGGAGTGATTCCACCCAGAGACTTTTTTGGCAGATTATTAAGACTACGTTGGACACTTATTAGATGTTTGACCCACCCATCACCCGAACATAATACCCTCGCTGTTATAGATTGCTTTATGTCACTGTTTTTTCTTTCCACTACCACATTACCCTCAGGATGGAAGGGACTAGAGTATCGCAATGCAACGGCCAAGCTGGCCATGGCCTCCTTGTAAGCTCGAGAGCTAAACGCAGGACCCTGGTCAGAATGTAGAGTGCTGATTGCGTATGTGCCGATAAAGACTCGCAAATCTTTTATAACAGTTCTGGCGTCAGCCGAGCGCTGGGGCCACATCCAAACGAATCTTGTCTTAGTAGTTGTGGGGTCGCATCCATCTGTAGGGACGTCTGCGTGTAGACAGTCCAATGCTATCTAACAGAGGTGTCTGGGCTGGACTGACTGTGCTTTTGTCAGTTGCCTGGTCCGGTTCATGACTGCGATCTCTGTTGCAGATCTGACAATCCATTGCAAAGTTATAAATTTGCACGCTCATTCCCGGCCACCAGTACTTTAATTGTAATTCTATTAGAGAAGTTAAGATCCCTTGGTGCCTCAGACCCTCTCCCATGTGTGCTTCTTGAATCAAGAAAACTCTCTGCTTCCTGTTTGGAATTACTCTGTCCCCCACTCCAGGGATTTGAGCAAAAAGAACGGAGTTTGCATCAATTATGTATGTATTTACGCGTGGATAATTTAGAGGTAACGCCGCATAGTTGCCTTTCATTGAGGCTTTTACTGCTAGTAGCGTTTCACCGTGTATTCTTTTTTTGAACGCTTAATTGTAGCTACGGAAGCCGTGTGGACGGCTGCCTTTGCGGCTTCATCAGCCAATGAATTCCCTGCAACGCGAACGCCATCATGTTGATGACTCAGTGTATGGATCACGTGAGTCTTTTGTAGTTCTTTCTGTAAAAGAACTACTTGTTCCCTAAGCATTTTATGCTTTATTGTGTCACCTTTCGCATCTTTGAAACCGTTTTGAACCCAGTCCTGCAAGTATTCATTGTAAGACTGGACGCAGTAATACGAATCGCACACTATTAGTGTGGGGAATTTGCGATCGGTATTCTCAAGCGCCATTTCGAAAGCCTGTAGTTTAGCTCGCTGAGCTGTACAGTCTCCGAGTGATTGAGTTTTTGTGACCATAGGTCTGAATTTACCTTCGCGCCAGCGACCTTTTACAATCGCGCACGCAGCACTATAGGCTTGTTTACCCCCAATTGTGGGCTGTGCTGATCCGTCTGTATATATTATACAGCCGTAAAGTTCAAGAGGCAGAATTTCGGTCGGCAAAGGACATTCGTACTCGTATTGGAGAAATTCTTGTGTTTTCAAGCTAGGGTCAGAAACGTAATCAACGTCTGTTGCAGCAAGAGAATTAACCCATTGTATCCATCTTGGATGTAAAGCTTTAGCATTTGGAATGCTCGCTCTTGTCACTGCCTCTAAGGCAGGTACAGGTGTAACGACCGATATGCATTTTCCCTGTGCGAGGGCTCTTTCTTTTGCTATAGCAGTTTGAACCGCTGTCAGAATTTTCTCAGTTGAAGTTAATTTTATTTCAGCTTGTTGTGTACAAGTGTGATTTGTAAGCTATTGGTACCGTTTCACCTTCGTTATAGGTCAGGTACGTGAATCCACATCTTCCTGGGATGACTCGAATTACAAGGTTGCGTACGTTTACGCGTGTTTGCAGCTTTGTTTTAGCTAACATGTCTGTTTGTATTGAACGTAAAATTTCTGTGTGTTTCTGAGTCAAATTAGTTTGTTTGAAATCAGGTTTTATTAATTCGTAGAGAGGTTTAACCCTCTCTGCGTAATTCAGAGCGTAAGTTCTTCCATAATTCAGGAAACCTAGAATTGATTGTAAGTTTTTCAGCGTTTTTGGTGCTTGGACCAGCGCACATTTCTCTAAGAAATTGTCTGCTAGGCTTTTCCCATCACTTGATAACTCATATCCTAGAAATAGGACAGTGAGGTGGGCAATCCGTGATTTTTTAAAGTTGAATTTGTAACCTTCAGATGCGAACCCAAGTATAATGGTTTTCACTCTTCTCAAGTGCCTGTCCAAATCATCGTCTGTCAGCTAGATGTGTTCGTCATAAGATAATGCCTCATCATCATACATTTGTAGTAACTCTGTTACTCTGGGTGAAAATAATCCTGGGCTATTCTTGAATCCCAGGGGGAGACGGCAAAATTGCCACTGGGCCCCCATACTTGAGAAAGCGGTCAAATACCTGCTTTCTGGTGCTATGTTTTGACAGAAGAAACCATTTGAAATATCTAATGTCGTTTTATATTTTTTGCACACGATGTTATTCATCAGTGCTGCACTGTGTGAGTTTTGTACTGCAAATGTTTTGCAACAAGAGTTTAAGTGTCTATAGTCCAATACTAGACAATATGAATTGTCTGGTTTGGAGGCAGGAAACAAAGGATTGTTCATTTGTGAGGTGCATGTTTCAATCACCCCCTGGTACTCAAGTTGATCTAAGATCTCCCTGACTTGTTTTTTAGCTTCTTGCTTAACAGGACACTGCCTTTGTGCAGTAGGTTGATATTTTAACTGGATTTTATGGTGAAGGGATTCCTCATCCCATCCTACATGATTTTTATATAATGCAGGGGCTTGGGCCACTGCCCATTTTCTTGCATATGTGTATTTTTTATGAATTGGAATATGATTTGAGAAGGCAGGCATAATCATTTCTTCGCCATGTGGGCACTCCCTAACAAATTCTGGTTGCCAGTCTTTCTCAGCTAGAAGAATATCATAGCCTTTAGATAGCTTCTCCCAAAAGAGAGTACTTATTTTCCTAGTTATGTCCCCTTCTAAACGCAATGTTATTTCATATAATTTATGGGGTACACTAACTCTGGTGTCTGCAGTAATTATGGGCGTAAAATACGTTTTGCGGGCGAATTTGCGGATTTTTGACGATTTCGCGATCTGCGAATCGCGCGAATTTACCCAAAAATCTGCAAATTCGCAACCTACGAATTATTTTGCTTGGTTGCGCTTGAAAAATACAATATCACGCGTGCGGCATTGACTTACCGTGATTCTGAGTCCAACGAGTTGTTTTTCTCCCGGTTTTGCATGTGCTGCGCCATTTTCAATCTTGCTGCGTGATCGCGCGAAAGATTTTCAAACGCAATTACGTTATCGCGGCTTGCCAGCTTGCACAGCGAGAGTTTGACAATGCCAGTACGTCATAAAGGCCCGCGATCACGCATTGCTGGAGTAAACAATGCCGAACACGTAGATGCGGTGCGCAGCTGACTTCCGGCGGGAGATTTGAACAGCTTGCGTTCCCGAAATTGCAAAAATTGCAATTCTGCAGAAGAAATCCACCGCAGGAAGCATAAACCTTGTGAAAATTATGATTTTTATCAGAATAACTCCTCAGATTGACATTTTGCTGCACTTTTTGGTGCGGGAGTCCATTTTTTGGGGTGGGGTGGGAGGAACAGTGCCCCAGAGTCTCCAACTTCCTGTTCGTGTCCAGCAGGCTCCTCCCAGTGCTTTGTCCATGTCCTGGTCACTTTTCATTTGGCTGTGGAGCTGGAAGGATCACTTTTTGTGACTGCTGCTGGAAATTTTGTATTTGAGGACTTTTTGGACTTTGGAGTTTGGATCACTTTTGGACTTGAGATTTTACAAGTAAGTTGGTGTTGTTTGTTTGGGGCATTGCAGTTGAGGCAACTACAGTTCTAAAACTTTTTCCACAACTTTAACAAAATATATATTGTGGTGAGTAGCCACAGTATCCAGTAGGCCCAGGGTTAGTCATGGGTGCATGATACAACTGTTTCTGTGATTTTTTTTTTAACTTAATTTTCATTTATGTCATGGAATGTTAGCTCGCTGTTACATGTTGATTTTATTTTTAATTTTGGGGTGCCTGTAAAGCCTCACTAGCCCGTAGGCCCAGGTGTAGTGAGTGGTGCATGGGCCTAGTCTTTCTGTGGGGTGTCTTGAATTTAAACATCATTGATGGCATGTATGGCATGGGATTGTGGTGATTTTTTTTGTGTTTTTTGACTTTTTGGGGTGTTGTTGGGGCCTGGCCATGTGGGTGGGGGCCATTTTGAGGCCTGGTACGGGCAGGGCCTGGCCATGTGGTGGGCTTCAAGGGGCCATTTTGAAGCCAGGCAGTGTGCTCAGGCCTGCACCCAGCTTGCCTTGCTTTCAACCATTATGCCCAGGGGTACTCAGTGGTGCATGGGCCTAGTCTTTCTGTGGGTTGTCTTCAATGTAAACATCATTGAGGACTTGGATGGCATGGGATTGTGGTGATTTTTGAGTGTTTTTCAACTTTTTGGGGTGTTGTTGGGGCCTGGCCATGTGGGTGGGGGCCATTTTGAGGCCTGGTACAGTGAGGCCTGGCCATGTGGTGGGGGTCAAGGGGCCATTTTGAAGCCAGGCAGTGTGCTCAGGCCTGCACCCAGCTTGCCTTGCTTTCAACCATTATGCCCAGGGGTACTCAGTGGTGCATGGGCCTAGTCTTTCTGTGGGGTGTCTTGAATTTAAACATCATTGAGGGCATGGATGGCATGGGATTGTGGTGAATTTTTGAGTGTTTTTCGACTTTTTGGGGTGTTGTTGGAGCCTGGCCATGTGGGTGGGGGCCATTTTGAGGCCTGGTACAGGCAGGGCCTGGCCATGTGGTGGGGTCAAGGGGCCATTTTGAAGCAAGGCAGTGTGCTCAGGCCTGCACCCAGTTTGCCTTGCTTTCAACCATTATGCCCAGGGGTACTCAGTGGTGCATGGACCTAGTCTTTCTGTGGGGTGTCTTGAATTTAAACAACATTGAGGGCATGGATGGCATGGGATTGTGGTGATTGTTGAGTGTTTTACGACTTTTTAGGGTGTATAACTGATGTTCCTCTGGCTTCCATTGCTTTTAGGTGCACAAGAGAACCACCAGTGCCAGGAAGAAGTCCTGCAGCGGTGTGTGCAGCACAACGTCATGTGACATCACGTGTGGCCACAGACAAGACAACTCTGCAACTCGTGCAACTGCGGCCTGCTGTTCTGACAACTCAAGAAGATGGCCCCAAAGAAAGTTGGCCGTAGCGCCTCAGCGAAAAAAGTAGCCAGTGCCACTGCCAGTAAGAAGGAGCAGAAGAAGCAAGTGGCACCACCTACCAAGGAGACTGGTGTGCCCACCGACACCTTTTTTGGGTGAAAAAAACTACGCCTGCAGCAGCAGCGGTGTCCGCCGGGGACCAATCTGGAAGCAGCACCTCTGGTTCATTGGGCTCAGTGCCACCACGTCAACTTAGGTCCAAGAACATGAGTGCAGCTGCGGCAGCCACTTTGGTTGTTCAATCACCATCGACCAGTGATCTTGGCTCATCACAAGAAAGTACCATCCAATCAATGCTGGGTGTAACTCAGCTGACGAGTGTTCAACAACCACAGCCACAAACACAGGTGCAACTAGTACAAGCGCAAGTACATGGGCAAGGAGAGGCGCAAGTAGAGCTGCAAGGAGAGGCACAAGTAGAGCCGCAAGGAGAGGCGCAAGTAAAGCCGCAAGGAGAGGCGCATGGAGAGGTGCGACTAGAGGTTCATGGAGCGGCACAACTGCCTACAACGCTTGTTCCTCCAGAAGTAGGGGCACATCAGGAAATTGATATTCAAGACGAGGTATCATCCGAAGAAGCCACTCCTCCTGATGATGATTATCCATTGTCTTCCAGATCCCCAGAAAGAAAAAGGTCAAGGAGGGATACTACAAGTTCTTCTTCAAGCCCCCTTCCTTCTGATGACCTTGATCCATGCAGTCTGAGAGTGAGTCACGCCGTGAGCCGACAAAGGTAGCTAAGCCTAAAAGGAAGGCTCCCGAAAAGCTTCGACTTATGGGTGATGACGACGAACAAGAAGTGGTGTCTCCTGCTGCTGATGAACAGTCTGACGATGACCCAGTCATCACAGTCGTCACTCCAGCCCCAGCAGGCATGCAGCAGACAGACATTTTCACCCTAGCCCGAATGGCTGCTGAGCGGGATATGGACGGCGTGGCACTGGTACCACCACCGTTAACTACAACACCAACACGACCTACAGCTTCCATATTTTTTAGTCAGAAGGGCCGGCATGGACCTCCATCCAGCTCGACCTCAAGTAGTGGTGCTGTAAGTGAACAACAGAAACAAATTCAGCCACGCCCATCCTCCACTTCATCTGGCATTGAAAGTCAAAGTAGCACCTCCACCTTCAGCAGACATCACCAGTCCCCAGTTTGGGACTTCTTTACTGTTAGCGCAAAGGTGGAAAACATGGTTGTTTGTTCGATTTGTAAAGCATGCGTTAGTCGGGGTAAGCTTGGATCCAACTATGGTACCGGAGGCCAGAGAGGTCATCTAAAGAAACACCACACTATCGAGTAGGAAGCACACATGAGGAAGATCGAGGAAAACAAATCCAAATGTATCCATTGATATTGCATCTGATGATGACGAGAGGCTGATCGTGCAGGGGGGAAGTGAAGAAGCGACAGACATTTTTTCTGGTACACCCAGTACCCCTGGCAGCAGCACTGCAGTGGTATCACCCACACCCTCTACCCCTGCAACATCTCTGAGACACACTAAGAGTGTTGGAGAGACACCAATGCGAAAAACTACATCACTGGGCCTAACTGGTTTGAAGACGTCATCATCATCATCATCATCATCACGTAAAATGATCCAGCCCACCATTCGCGGAATGTTGTGGTCGGAGGCGCCATTTGAACGCAACCACCCAACGGTACGTCTGTATAACGCAAAGCTGGCTAAAATGCTAGCGCTGGACCTTCTCCCTTTTTCTTTCATGGAAGGGGTGGGGTTTCTAGAATTAGTGGCAACAGTCTGACCTAAATGGAAGGTTCCTAGCCGGTCCTATTTTGCCAGAGTTGCGGTTCCAGCACTACATCAAGATGTGCTGGAGGTGATTGGGGCAGCTTTGCAGAAGAGTGCTGTTCACACTATCCACTTGACAACAGACATGTGGACCAGTTGCCAAGCCCTTGATTACATGTGCATCCCTGCACACTGGGTCTCTTTTTCAGGGTCTTTTGCAGGGGTTAGAGACAAGTCAAGTGCAGTTGTTGACCTGGACACAGTTTTTCAAGCTACTCGGAAACATGCAACATTAGCCATGTTTGCCATGGAGAAAACTCATACTGCAAAAAACATTTTGGAGGAGTTTAACAGTAAGGTATCTGAATGGCTGCAACCAAGAAATCGCATAGTTGGTTATGCTTCCACGGATAATGGCAGTAATATAGTTATGGCCATGCAGGACCGTGAATATTTCAGAGTGCCGTGTTTGGCGCACTGTATAAAAATGAAAACCAAGTCAAGAAGTTACTGACCACCTGCCGAAAAATCTGCACACATTTCAGCCATTCTTTTAAGGCCCGAAGGAGCTGAGAAGAATTCAACATGTACGTAAAGTGCCAGTCAAAGGACTCATCCAGGAGGTGGTAACACGTTGGAACTCAACTTTTTACATGCTTGAGCGTCTGTTTGAGCAGTGCATGGTAATCAATGACTATATCTTTAAACTAGGTTCTGCTATGAAAGACATGAGGCTAGAGTTGGAGGAATGGTAGCTAGTTAAAAGCCTGACAGACATGCTTCGTCCTTTTGAGGTTTTCACGCGTGAAGTCAGGAGGGAGGACTGTTCTTTGAGCAAAGCTATCCCATTGTTGATCATGCTAGAGCACCAACTGAAGGCGGTGTCTTCAACGTTCAGAGATGATGTTGGAAAGCAAGATGCATGTCTGTTGGCGGAGAACTTATTAAGCCGCCTAGTTGCCAATGAAAGGCTTCAAAACATACATACAGAACAACATTACATTTGTGCCACTATTCTGGATACACTGTACAAAAAGGCAGTGGCCAGCAAAGCATTCATTCCTTTTGATGAAGCAGATGTTTCAAAGTACAAACATTGGCTAGCTGTGTCAGCCAGTCGGTTCGAAAAAGATCGGCATAAAATTCAAGGAGCCGTCAGAAGTCCAACTGAATCAGCAGGCCATCCAGTGTCAAGGCCCACTTCTGAATCTGTGGGCGAAGGGAGTCACTTTCCCTCACAGCCGTTAACGACACCAGCAGCAACCGTATCATCATCCTCACCTGCACCAGGCCCAGCCATAATATTGTCGGAAGAGGATTGGCTAACTCATCAAGGATTTGCTCGTTCCAGTGCTGCGAAGGCCACAGATGGTACGCAAAGTGGAGCAACCGTAGAGACCCTTGAGTCGATGGTGCAGGCCTATCTGGATGACCCAACAGAGGTCTTTGTTAATACGAACCCATTGCTGTATTGGTACAGGAAAATGGCTCTATGGCCACTGATGACCAACCTGGCTATAAATTATTTTTCTTGCCCACTCGCAAGCGTGTCTTCTGAACGTGTTTTCAGTGTTGCTGGTGCCATTGTAACTTCAAAAAGGACCCGCCTCTCGTCCAAAAAATGTGGAGAGGTTAACACTGATCAAGATGAATCAGCACTTGATACCACCAGATTATAAAGTATGTGTATTTACGCAGGAAGAAGAGGACACCGACTTAGGTGACAGAAGTTCTTCTCTGTTACCTGACCTACTCCCGTCTCAATTCATGGAGTTTGAGGACGAGCTCTACTTCCCTGACACCGAGCCCTGAGAATGACTTCCTTTTTTTCGTCCTTATTCACTTTTATTCCTGTGTGTCTTTCTTTGTTTTGCAACTTTTACCACAACAAAACTCTAATCACCTAATCACAGCAAGTCCATCAGCAGCACTGTCTTCGTCTTATAGTCCTCCAGACTCCCCCTATCCATTTCCCTCAAGGCAGATGGATGGATTACGACGAGTTCCCTCAAGTGGGACTGAAATTATTGACTGACTAAATGCTTGCTGATTGCTGACAAAGTTACTTCTGATATTGACAGGAGAGGCTGCCCTGTGGGCCCTCACTTTCCGAAGAAGATGCGGACAAAAAGTAGAACAGGTAATGAATAATTGAGAAGATGGCATGCAGTGGACAGCAATGGCTGTCTGGCTCTTATGAAACCAATTGCTGTTTGTTTTTTGTGCATGAAATAATGATTCATATGTCTTGTCTTAGTTATTATTTAATCTTTTACACAGTAATTGTAACTCATGTCAACAACTCCGTTTTTTTTACCTTGTTTAATTAAAATTGTACTTCAAATTCAGGGGCCACTATATTGCATTTCACAAAATATGCAAAATGTCCTTGGAGCGGACTCACTTGCCAATATACCATGATGATTGATTAAATAATATATCTTTTTTCTTTACAATCACTCACTGGGATGGATGGATCATCCGCGTCGATTTACGGAAGAACTATGGCCAATTCGTGAGTGGCAAACAGGTAAACCAGTCTACAACAACTACTATAGCAGGACTACATGTCTGTCTATTCGTGGTATGTATTGGTCGAGGGCGAGGCAGTGTACTGTTGTTGTTAGGCCAGGCAGAGTCCACTCCAGACAGCAGTTCATGTAAAATTGGGGCTATGTGGCTTGCTACATACAATTTGATATGCTTTGTCTGTCTGACAAAGAACCTAGGTATGCTACATCAGGTTGCTTCACTCAGTGGTGCCTGCCTTGACCCTCTGCATGGCACTGCCTCAAGCTTGGGACAAACATCCGTTATGTTTGCAAAATTTGCTGTTTTTCGGTATTTCCCAATTCTTGCGAAAGTACCGAAAAATCGCAAATTCTTGAGCAGAACGGATTTTTGGGCCATGCTTGCGGCAGGGCCATGCAGACAGTCAAGGCAGGCACCACTGTCTGAAGCATCCTCCTGATGTAGCATACCTAGGCTCTTTGACACAGACAGACAAAGCATATCTACGATTTAGGGATCAGTGCGATTTACTAGGGTTTTTGGGTTTAAGTTGGTATGGTTCACGCCGATTCTAGGGCTCGGGCCCGATGCAGACTCGTTCATAATGATGTTGGCAATATTTTAGGGGGGTTTGGTGTTCTTTGGTCCAGAATTGGCAGGACCTTGGCCTTTTTGGGTGTTTTGCGGGCGTGTGTGTTTGGGTGAAAACTAAGTGACAACTAGTCGTAGACCTTCTTCTTCTTCTTCTTCTTCATAGAGCGCAGTGGTTCGATTTTGTTCTGCCTTGCTGAGATTCTTGTGAATCGCTGGAACAAGTGACTGTCCAGGTGAGTTTCAAGAGGATCGAAGTAGTGGAAGTGCTGAAAACAGCAATGTTTTGTGAACAGCGCAATTTGCCATGTTTTGAATATACCAGTATTGCATGTTTTTGGGGGGGCTGTTTGGGGGTGTTCTAAATTTGTGGTGGAGGTTGTGGGGGTCTAGGAGCACTGCTGGGATAGCATAATTTTTATTGGAAGTGATTTGAAGAAAATCCATGGTGGGAAAGAGGAGTTAGGGCCTAGCTGTAGAGCGCGTTTGGACCGATGTTGACTGGTTAGCTGAAAATTTTCTAAGTATGAATTTTTGCATTTTTGCTTTTTGCCTGTTTGAGGGTGTTCTGCTTTTTGGCGGGTGGCTGCAGGGGTCTGGGGGCATAGTTCGGAAGGTATAATATCGCAATCAAGGGGTTCGGAGAAAATCGGAGGTGAAAAAGTTTTTGCGTTTTTGCTCACTTGCCTGTCTTTGGGGTGCGGTTTGGGGGGCTTCTAGGTTTTTGTGGGTGGGTTTTGGGGTTTGGGAGCACTGCTGGCACAGTCTAATGTTGATTGCATTTGTTTTTCAGGAAATCCATGGTGGAAAAGGGGAGTTAGGGCCTAGCTGCACAGCGCATTTGGAGTGAATTCCAGGTAGGCCCGAAATTTGCTAAGTCTCACTTTTTGCGGTTTTGCTTTTTGGCTGTTTGGGGGTGTTAAACTTGTTTCCGCCTGGGTTGACGGGTCTGGGGGCATTGCTGTGAAGGTCTAATACCGGATAAAAGTGGTTTGGAGAAAATCGGAGGTGAAAAAGTTATTCCATTTTCAGGCATTTCACTCACTTTAGCGTTTGCGGGGGGCTGTTTGGGGGGGTTCCTGCTGTTTGTGGGTGGGTTTTGGGGTCTTGGAGCAACGCTTGATATGTATACTTCTGATTGCAAGAGGTTTGAAGAAAATCCATGGTGGCAAAGGGGAGTTGGGGCCTAGCTGCGGATCGCGCACGGAGTGATCTGGGAACTATGCAGAAATTTGTCAAAGTCCCCATTTTTCCATTTTTGCTTTTTGGCTGTTTGGGGGATTAAACTTGTTTTCGCCTGGGTTGACGGGTCTGGGGGCATTGCTGTGAAGGTCTAATACCGGATAAAAGTGGTTTGGAAAAAATCCATGGTGAAAAGGTTTTTAACTTTTCAGAGTTTTCGCTCACTTTCGTGTTTTCGGGGGCCTGCTTGGGGGGGTTCCTGGTGTTTGTGGGGGGGTTTGGGGTCTTGGAGCAACGCTGGGTATGGATACTTTTGATTGCAAGAGGTTTGAAGAAAATCCATGGTGGCAAGTCCCCATTTTTCCATTTTTGCTTTTTGGCTGTTTGGGGGGTTAAACTCGTTTTCGCCTGGGTTATTATGCATAGTTAATTAAAACCAATACAAACATTTTGCATTAAAAAATTATAGAAATAGATTAAAAAGTTTGATCATTTAAAATCAGCATTTTTTTTTTTTAAACATGCAGTGGAGGACCCAAAGTGAATATCTAGCAGTCTTTTCTCGGGCCAGGGCGGCATGCACCCTTTGCAACCTGGTAGCTGTTTGCTTGTTAGTTGTGTTAATGGTCGTCGATTTTTGCAGTTTTTGGCAGTCTTTGCTCTATTATAGCCAGGAACTTAAAGTATCTGCAGTTCAGTTTGGTATTTGCAGGATTCAAGCAGGCGAGCACCGCTTGCCTTCGTGTGGTAGTCCCTATCTGCTTAAACTGATCCTTTAAGAGCTGTTGACGGGTCTGGGGGCATTGCTAGGAAGGTCTAATACCAGATAAAAGTGGTTTGGAGAAAATCCGAGGTGAAAAAGTTTTTCAATTTTCAGGCATTTTGCTCACTTTAGCGTTTTCGGGGGGCTGTTTGGGGGGGTTCCTGGTGTTTGGGGGGGGGGGTTGGGGTCTTGGGGCAACGCTGGGTATGAATACTTTTGATTGCAAGTGGTTTGGAGAAAATCCATGGTGGCAAAGGGGAGTTAGGGCCTAGTTGAAGAAAGCGTTTGACACTATTTTTAACTTAGGGCTCGTTAGGGTTAGCAGTATTGCATGTGTTTGGTGGTGTTCGAGATTTTGGCAACTGGGTTCTGGGGTCTACTCTTGGAGCACTTGTCAAGAAATGTCTAATTTTGGTTGCAAGTGGTTTGAAGAAAATCCATGGTATGAAAGGGGGGATTTGGGCCTACTTTACATTCAAAGTACATTTTGTCACCATTTTCCACTAGGCCTCAGACAGGTAGCAGTATTGCATGTTTTTTGTGGTCTGATTAGGGGTATTCTACATTTTAGCGTCTGTGTTTAAGGGTCTGGGAGCACTGCTGGGAAGGTCTAATTTTGTTCTAAAATCGTAGTTTACACTACACCTAGCTTGAGGGGAAAGATCCGCAAAATTTGCCCATACTTATTTATCCTTCAAAAGGAGACTCAGAGTACGCCCTTTCGAAACTATTATACTGTCGATTCTGAAACTTAAAGTGTGACTTTTTGCACTACACAGCGTACGTACCTTATATTTATTTTCTCAGTGGTGTTTTAATATCACTTCCTGTTTTTCCATCAACATTTACAGGGCTGCTTTCACCCTGTGCAATGGAAAAAAGGATGAAGTCAGGCTTCACATTAGCAACCCTCAATTCAGCATCTGCCAGGCAGGCAGTGGACAGGGTGTCTTCTGGTCACCAACATTGATCGACGGAGCGTCAGATGGAACGGAGGAGTACCGCAAATAAGAGGAATGGCTTGATGCATGCAACTTCCCAAATTCAACAGGACAAGTACAACAACATACAGTAACAGTATCCATTTATTTCTACTCATCTTTTAAGTAATGTTATTGCTGCAAACTTCTATGAGTTTGACTCTGCATTTCTTTGCTCTCTGCTTCAAAATTTGCTATGTTTTTGCTATGTTTAACAGTAATTTATTGTTCTAAGTGTTTATTCTCTCTGAGGGCAGAGAGGCAAGTGAAATTGCGTAATGACTGCAGCCCTGTACTCTCAACTTGTTTCTTCGTAGTTACTAGTAAGTTGCAGTAAGTAGTAGTGCTACTTTGCAGTAACCTAACCATCCATTTAGTAAACATCTTCTGGCGTGCAGTAGTGCACTTCCTTTATGTCCTTTAAAGATTTATCAATATCTTCAAATCCAAAGATTTGTTTCTCTTCATTTGTTGTTTGACTGTCCATGCTGTGTTTTTTTTCCTCTCTACCAAACTTTCCCAAAAAAACCCATTTGCATCCAATTTTCAAACCCTAACCCTCTTCCCCCGGGCTGTGTGGTATTTCATTGTGGTGTGACTGACAACAACAATAAATTCCACACACTTGCTGGGGAGGATAAGGTCAAAGCAGCCAAAATCATTACAATCAGAAGTTCATGTGCGCCATCGTTGATTGATAAGAACATCCTCCTCCTACACGACGTGAACAATCAAATGCTTAATGCTTACGTTACGTTGATGACGTGTGCTTTGCCTTAATTTCTTATAGCAGTCCAACTCCATGCAACTACTATTTATATTTACATTAATTTAACACTGCTTAGGCTACAATTTAGGGCACTGTTCTCTACTGTACTATCTAATGTACTGTTTTTAATGCTACGCTCAGCCCACTCAATGTTTCATTTCCTTTTTTTCATATGGTGATACTGCCAGTGTGTACCACTACTGCTATCAGCACAACAATGATATTGCATCTGTCAAGATTCAAGTCAACAACCAACCTTATTCACCAACCGTGATTCACAAATCACAGGTAAGATAAGCATATTGGAGAGGTAGTAGTGGGCTAGGACTAAGTTGGGAGGAGAGCAGAGACTGACAGTACTACTAGTAAAGTACAGTAGTAGGGCTACTGAATTGACTAACTCGGTTACTTGCATTTTGGTACATTTCAGGACTAGATGTTTCATTCATGCTGGTAAGTTTGAAAAACCAAACATCCAGTAACCACCGCCAACCCCCACACAAAATAATATGAGCGCGTATACTGTGTTTTGGTATGAAAAATATAATTATTAAGAAATATAAATTATTGATGTTGTTATCACAAAAATAAAATAAATTGCCCCAACTCACCACCCCTCACTAACCAAACCAATGTCCAAAAATCAAAAAGTCCCCTTTCCCAAAAACCCAATTCCCCCCCCCCCCCCACCAACAGTCTTTAAAAAAGGGGCAAGGGACATCATTTCCTCCGGTGGCGTAGTGTGTACAGCTGGTGCTGCGCGTCCCGCTGGCACTGATGTTTTTCGCCCAACCGCTCCAGGTAGTCCACTCGCTTTCAGAGGCGGCGCACAGTGCCATCCAGGTTCTGGGGGGGGCAGCTGTTGTTTTTGCTGCTGTGCGGTGGCGGCGGGAGGCTGTTGGGCCACGGCTCTGTTTGGCTGGAGGCTTGTGGCTGGTGGACCCGGGGGCAGTGGAGGAGGATGTACTGGTTGATACTGTGTCCTCGTGCTCCCAAGCCCACAACCGCCGATACTCGGCACAAATAGCCTCCAGCTTACGGGCCCTGGCCCGGACAGCCATCTCCTTGCGGTTGAGCTTTTTTGGAGTAGCATCTATGAAGTAAGAAAGAAAAATACTGTAGCCAATAGTCTTTAACATAAAGTCAAAATAATTCAACGGAAAGTTGACACTCAGTAACACCAGCAAGTAGCAAACAAAGTATAACATTTTGGCATGTGTCTTTCCGCCGTCTTTGTAAGCCTGTGACATTACTGGGAGTTTCAGGAATTCCACTAGCAGCACTATGGATGGACTCACTACTACATACATAGTCAGAGAGTACTAAAAAAAGGCCTTTTTTACTTTTTTTCTCTTGTGTTGCAAAAGAAATTACTGATACGTGAACTTGTGGTAGCCGCCATAATGGCAGCTCACTCAGCTTTCATCCAAGAAATACAGACACAGGCCATGATGATGCAGACTCGCAGTACTTCAAGCAGTACATGCAGGTGGGGATAGGAATGTCTTACTTTTCTATAGGGGTGGCACTGCCACTGGCCATACTTCATCCACTCAGCGTCTGCTCTACTACATCATACACCTCTGCTATCGATGAGGATAAAGAAGATAACATCCAGGCTTCCAAAGTACGTCTATGATTCTTCTTAATGTCTCAAATGTACCAACATTTCTTTTTGTCAACAACCAACTAACACCCGTTTCATTATATTTTGGAAACCGCCGTCTTCTTATCTTGAATTGCATTCAACAAAACCATTCTTTACAGTCATAAATATTAAGACTCGCTCGTCCTTCGTTTCACCCTTTTTAACTTTTCGTTCTTCACATCCCTAAACTACATCTGATATGACTTGGCTTCACAATAAAAATTTGCCAGCTGAGTTGAAGTGAAATAGAGGGGGCCATTGGTTACCCGAGAAGTACCGCAGCTAATGCTATTACAAGTCAAGGTAGACTGTCTTCTCCGTGATAGTAGCCCAAAAAGTAGTTCTAAATTAGTAACTGTTCTTAACAGTACAGTCTACTTATACTAGTGTACTGTGTTCTACTGTACAGTACATCATACACTCCTTTGCGAGCCTACTCAAAAACATTTCAATGAGTAAGGAGTATAATAACTTACCACCGTCCGCCGCCGCTGAGTCTTCCCCCCCAGCTCCTCCTGTTGGCGCCGCCGCATCCAGAGTGGACCCCTCCGCACGGCTGGCCCCGGCACTGGTGGTCATCTGTGCCGCATCAGATGTTGTGACGTCTAGGAAAAACATGTCATATTTTCAGATGCCATACACAACCCCCTATTTTATCTCGTAATGGAAGAAAATGTTACATAACACATTTTTTATTACTGGAATTGAAAAAAGGTAACGGTTTTGGGGAGGAAGTGTTAACCTTTTATATGCTTATTCCATTAAATGCTACACTTCTTCTTATGACAACTGATGAATGCTTGCTTAACGTGCACCATTTTTCTCATTGCAGAAAGAAGATTCCATTGCCCTTCTGCCATATGATTCACCAACTACTAGTAAGTCATCACCAGCAGTACTTTAAGTACTTTAAAGAAGGTGGGGGGTCCCGCACAGTTATTCTAATAATTTCATGTGTCTGTTAACTATTATTAAGTTTGAGTCATAGTAATTTAATTCATGGGAATGTTGTTTAAACTTTAACGTCGTCTTCATCCATCACCATTGCTCGCTCCGAATACTACGCTATTAAAAATAAAGAAATAATTGTTTGAAGTTCTGAAGGATGACAGGACGCAGGAAGATCCAAGTCAGATATCCATTTAATGACCATCCACTCTCCTCACTAAATTACACGCCAACATTCCACAGTGAGCTTCAGGATGGGAGAGTCCAACAAGGGGCAGGGAATGGGGGTGTACGGAATGTACCAACAAGGTAAATTGTAACACATCTCCCTTCCTTATTTTGAAAACATTTGTAAGGAAAGAGGAGAAAGGGTTAGGGTAGGCTGGACGACCAGCGGAGGAACACAAAGTACCTAGCAAAACACTTTATGATTGTACCTTTACAATATTGTCAAAACTCCACCATTGACTATTTTCAAACTGTACCACATTTTTCAACACTTTTACAATTTTACAGGTAGAGTGAAATTTGCTGGGGGCAGTTCCTGACTTGATGTTTCTTCTGGCTTGCGCCATGTCTCCCACCTCCCACTTTTGGAACTTCACTCCATGTTTTTGGTCATACCATTGTTTGTACTTGGTTTGATGTTGTCTGACCTTTTCTCCTGCCTCCTCCCAATCAACTTCTCTGACTTCACCACCATTTAACCAACCGGGATTTAACTTGGTGCATGGTTCCCTCCCACGTAAAGACGCGAAAGGAGAGACCCCAGTTACTCTGTTAGGTGATGTGTGATAAGCCCACAGACATTCCCTCAAAGAGTTTTCAACATCATGTCCATTGATGACAGCCAGCTGGATATTTTCCTTAATGACTCTATTAGCTCTCTCCACCAGTCCATTTGCTTTCGGACAATAGAGAGCTGTGGTTTCATGCCATATGCCTGACATTTTCAAAAAATCCTGCATCTCCTCAGAGGTGAATTGTACCCCATTGTCAGTTATTAGTGTGGAAGGGATACCTTCCTCACTGAACACCTCTTTTAGGAATTGGATTTTGTATTGATGCTGTGCACAAACTTTTGCTTGATCCAGTGTGAAGTATAATCAATCAGGACCAACATGAATCTTTTCTGCATGACCTGATTCTGCATAGGTCCAATAATGTCCATTGCCAACTTGCTCCATGGCTTGGTTGGAACACTTACTGGAGACAACGGAGATTTGTGTACCATTTTTGACTTATCACTTTTCTCACATGCTCCGCATTCTTTTACTACCTCTTCCGTCATGGCATCCATTTTGGGGAACCAGAAATTGGTTCTTACTCTTGCCTTAGTAGCACTGCGTCCAAGGTGGCCTTCATGCGCCAAGCCAATGACTCTCTTCCGTAATTCTTTGGGAGGTATCACTCTATTATTGCGATAAACTTTTCCTCCAATGATACTTAGCTCATCTCTGACTTCCCAAAATTCTTCCACTTCTGCTCCAACATCTTTCTTCTTGTTTGGCCATCCATTCTTGACAAGCTCTTTTAGGGCACTGAGCTCACTGTCCTTCTTCATACCATCTTCCCACTCCTTTTCCGTGATGGCCGGAAAGTCCATCATCATTATCGGACTTCCAGAGCTTCCTCTGTTACATCTTCTTCTGGAAGGGGTGATCTAGAGAGGAAATCTGCAATGATATTCTCCTTGCCTGGCACATGTTCAATCTTGAAATTGAAATGTTCCAGCCCCAGAATCCATCTGCTGATGCGTGGGGTGCAATTCTCCAGACCTTTCACCGAGAAAATATATGTGAGGGGCTTGTGATCTGTCCGTATAGTAAATCTTAAACCCCATAGAAAAAACGTAAAATGCCTGACCGCCCAAAAACACGCCAAGGCTTCTCGTTCGATTACCGAATAGTTCTTCTCTGGTGGAGAGAGGCTTCTGGACGCGTAGGCAATAATCTTTTCTTCATTTCCATTTTTCTGAACTAGGGTAGCACCCAGCCCGTAGTTTGAGGCATCAGTGGCTAGAATGGTTTTCTTGGTAGCATCAAAAGTCCCGAGGGCTGGGGAGTTGACTAAATCTTCCTTCAAGGCATTAGCAACGGCTTCCTGCTCCTCGTTCCACACAAACTCCTTATTTTTCTTTAACATCTCTCTCATGGATTCGCACTTAGCAGCAACATTTTCCACATATTTTGACATGTATTCCATGTATTCCATGAGTCCCAAAAAGGACTTTAACTCATCTTTGTTTCTTGGGTTGGGAGCTTCTTTTACCGCCCGGATCAAACTGCTCTTTGGCCTAAATCCTTCTTCCGAGATCGAATGGCCCAAGTATTCCACTTGTTGAACTTTTATTTTACACTTTTCCTTCTTAACCACTTGGCTGCTAAGGCATTATTCTGCTTCTCATATAATTTCAATTGAAATCAATGGAAAGTCCATGACGAGTTACCCTTGTCATTAGCGGCGAAGAGGTTAACTGTTAGGCCGGCATCTGTGAGTCTTTGGAAAACTTGCCTCAATACTCATGTTCTTCTGAATTTTTTGCGTAGACCAATATATCATCTTGGAAACACATTGTGCATTCCACACCTTCCAGGATCTTCTGCATAGCTCTTTGGAAGATTGCAGCTGCCAAGGCGTGATGAACGCTGTGAGAGGCCTAGACTCTGGATGTAATTCGATCTGGTGGTACGCCATGGATAGATCTATTACGCTGAAATACTTTGCAGGGCCCATGGTGCTTAGCATTTCATTTATTACTGGCAAGGGATGTCTTTCTACCCATATACAGTCATTTAAACTGCGCAAATCCACACAGAGGCGGATGCCCTCTCCATTGGGTTTGGCCGCAAGAACAATCGGAGCCAACCACTCGGAACAGTCTATGGGTTGAATTATATCCATGTCACATAACTTCTGCAGCTCATTTTCTAGGGGTTCTCTCAATTTATAAGGCACAGTTCGCAGGCCGTGCACCACAGGTTTCGCATTTTGTTTTAATTTAATCCTATGCTGAAAATTGTGTAGACATCCCAGTTCCTCTTTAAACAGTTGTTTGAATTCATCACAAATCTTCCCCCCCCCGAAACTTCTCAGTAAGTAACACTTGTTCAGCACTATTGGGGACAAGTATGATTCCCAACTCCTTTTGATGAACCCATCCTAAAAGTTTAGAACCTGACTTCACTGCATATACAGTCCCATGGGTTTTCCTATCCTTGAATTGTAGCTGCACATCCTTCATGCCCAAAAGGGGAATATTACCCTTGTTGTACCCTGAAGGGGAAATATCTGGGATTTTCAGCTCACTAATCTTATTCTTGCCCGTGGACATATAATCATCCTTATTTATTAAAGTGAACGGAGAACAGGAATCTGCAAACATTTCAACCATAGCATCATTAATTAGTACATCACATTTTGGATAAATAGAATTCACTGTGTCACTGACATCTTTCACTTGCAAAATACATTTTTCCACTTTTTGTTCAATGTATTTCACTTCTCTACTAGTGGCCCTATCTGTATTCTTTTCATGATCTCTGGTGTGCAATTCTCCATCACGACACACCCTGGCGAAAAGCCACCTCCTATTGCATTTCTTACAAGTGACATACCTGGCTGGGCACTGGAAATAGGTGGCAAAATGGTTATTACTACCACAACGGTAACACTTGGGACCCTTCTCTTTGTAATCTACCTTGGTTTTTGCATTTTCCTTAAACTTCATTTTATACACGTCATTCCTGTCTTCTACATTATCAATGGTAGCTACTATCTCCCCATCAGGCTTAATTTCTTTCACACACCTTGCTGTGTGTTCCACTGACTTGGCGATTTCTATAGCTTCTCTGAGCCCTGGATTTTTTGCCAACAGTTTCTCCTGGATGCGTGGATTATTCATGCATCTCACCAGTTGGTCTCTTATTAAAGAGTCTGTGAGATCACCAAATTCACATAACTTTGTAAGTCCCCACAACACTGCAGTGTAATTCTGTACTGACTCCTGTTTTCCTTGACACCTTTTAAAAATTTGTGGCGCTCTAAAACCACATTGACTCTATCCCCCAAAAGATTTTCTAACCTCTCCATAGTCTGCACATACACGTCTACCTCTCCAACAGCATTACCCTCCTGCTCAGGCACAGGTAGAGATTCATACACCTTTCGCCCTTGTACACCCAAATTATGCAGCAAAATATGTTGTTTTCTTACTGAATTGAACCTCTGACCACCTATTGCTATCAGATGTGACTCAAAAAGTTTCACCCATTCCTTCCAGCTAATCTCAGGTTCCCCTATATCGTGGGGGTTGATTCATGCTAGCTGCTGCCATTTTAGTGACACGGGATCAATAAACAAAAGGGACTAGGACAACTGTAAATACAGTACTGCACGGCTTACATGTAAAGGATATATAGTACAGGAATTTTCCAACAGTACCCCGGTTTACTCTGGTGATGATGAAAAACACAAAACACTGCAGTCTTAAAGTTACTGTGTAGGTAAGGGACCCCTTAAATCCGTGTAACACCAGTATTCTGACAACTAGGACAACTGTAAATACAGTACTGCACAGCTTACATGTAAAGGATATATAGTACAGGAATTTTCCAACAGTACCCCGGTTTACTCTGGTGATGCTGAAAACCACAAAACCCTGCAGTTTTAAAGTTACTGTAGTAGGTATGGGACTCCTTAAATCCTTGTAGCACCAGTAATCTGTAACTGCTCACGTTTTAATAGTTCCTTACTTGAATTCTTCTCACCCGACAACTCGTTAACCTTTTGAAAAAAAAGTTCACACGACTCCTGAATAGAAATGCCGCTCCTTTGCTCCTGGTGCGCCGGCTTGAATCTGAGCACCGGAAACAGCTGATTGTCAGGGCGAGTGAGGTAAATAGGCGGCCCTGAGTTCCTGATGCGCACGTAGAATTTACGGCCAGGAACCACTCGACACCCCAGCACTAAGCTTCCTCCCGGCCGACAAAGGTGTTGGGCGCAGGCGTCAACCAAGGACACTTTCCCTCAAGTACGTCAGGAAATCGCTCGCTGAGGGAAGATTAGCGCAGGCGCCAACCTGAGTCACAGCCCTCTGAACCTGACGGGAAACCTTATTGTGGCACCATGAAAACTCTTGCTGGTCTCCCGCTGCAGATTAACATAAACAGACAGCTCTCCTTCATCTCCTCATGCACCATGGGGCTCCCGCAGCAGAACAGGTACGTGTGGGGCTTGCGATAATTAGTGCTTAGAAAATATGAATCTTCCACACAGCTCATCAACCGTTGCGCACACAACGGGGAAAATTCCTCCTCTCGTTCGATATTACAAAGGTTGTGGTTTACCTCCGCATGTCACACATTACAGGATATTTATCAGTAGCTCCTGATCTATGCTGAACTGCACCTTACCCGGTTCAAAGGCATGGACACAAGGTGCCTCGCACGATCTGGTTCCACTCGCCCCTCCTGGCGAATAAGTCCAAATACAATTGAAATGTAAATTCAATTACATGTATGGAGAGAGTACTCAAAGGGGAGATGGCCACTTCTGCCCCCTGCGCAGTTCCGTCGCCAGTGTTTGAAGTTCTGAAGGATGACAGGACGCAGGAAGATCCAAGTCAGATATCCATTTAATGACCATCCACTCTCCTCACTAAATTACACGCCAACATTCCACAGTGAGCTTCAGAATGGGAGAGTCCAACAAGGGGCAGTGTACGGAATGTACCAACAAGGTTAATTGTAACAATAATGTTTTCATTTCTTAATTGAAAATAAAACTTTAAAACTAACAAACACTGTGTGGTTTCTGTTCAGGAGTGAGTGAGCGGAAGGGTTTGAACTGCTTCACTTGGCAGTCATTTTTCAGTGACTCAGATAGGCCGGGACTCGGCGGTAGTCTTCTTCTGTTCTTCTGGGTCGTAAAACCATTGGTCAGACACACTAGATAGTCGGTCAGGCGATTGGGGGTTCAACTTCAGTTCGGACTGAGCTATGTCGAAAGTCGAACTGCACCTATGATCAACAATGTCCTATTTCTCTTGTCCATACTTCTTTGTGTGCAGAATAGTCCCTGAAACACTAGCGGTATGCGAGGTGCTCCTCTCAAATCAAAAAGGCAACTGCTACCTTTTACTTGGTGTAAACAATGACATTGTGTTGTTGGAAATTGTCAAAGCACTTACATTAAGAAGACTGGAATAGACAGCAAGGGCAACCCAGAGGACTACACTCAGTGCCTAGAGCTACTGCTGGATCAGAGTTTTGTTTCACACCGTTTGCCGACTGGGCAAGCTGAGCTACCTACACAGACCGACTCATAATCGTAAATAGTAGTAGCACAGAGAGTGATGGTAGAGGCAGGATAAGAATGTAGAAAGTAGTCTGCATTAGAAGAAGATCAAAGACTATTTTGTAAAACAGAATTATTAGGAAACAGTTTGTAATGAATGGAGCTGTAAAAGTTAGGGAAGTATAAGTATTAATATAACAATAGAACAACTTACTGGGGCCAGCAGAAGAGCCTACAAGGGACTGATCCTGCCCACCTTCTTCCACCGGAGTCTCAGCTGCCGCCTTTACCCCTGGGAGCTTCTGGTGAATTTGAAATAAAGAAACACAACATGGATGATTGTTTTTTGGGAAATATTTGATTTCTTTGAACACAATCTAAAATTATGTCAGGGAAACAAATTAACAACAATTGCATCTGATCTGGTCAACTAGGAGGATAGTAGTACAGTATTGCAGGATTCGCAGACCGTCTAATAGGAAAGTTATGTAATTCACTAACTACACCAACAACAAAAAGGTTCTACTACGACTGCCATCACTCAGCAGCACGAGACGTCGCGTGACAGACACAGTCCGCCATCATGATTGCAGACCACTAACAAATGTCCTATAACAAGTAATAAATAATATACTCAACATATCAATCCACCACTATCTCTTCAAAGTGGCAGCAGCAGGAGTACACAGAAGGACTAGACTTGAGTCTACTGTCTCTACCATTACGCAGTAATGCTCTCAAATGAGTAAAAAGTTGCAAACAAGTAAGCATAGTAGCAACGCCAATAACTAGGCGAGCACCTGCAATGACAGAAGCTATTTAAAGATTAATTTACCTGCAATGTAATCGAATCAGGACCATTCGTACTCTTCAGGAAAGAATAGATTAGCAATATAACAGAGCAAAAGAAAAAAAAGTAGTTATTAAATAGCTACTTACCAAGGCCAGGGATCTCCAATCCTAGCAGGTCGAGCATGTCATGCTCCCGGGCCAGGATGTCAGTCCACCGGTGCGTCGCTTGCTGGTAGGTGCGCCTGACCGAAGACTCCTTCCACATGCGCCGGCACACCTTCTCCAACAGCTGGCGATGCTCCCGGAGGCCGTAACCGGAAGCAATCCGTCCACCTGCTACCATGTCTTAGGGAGGTGGACTTGGACAAAAACCATCAAGGCGGCCACCTCCACCGCGGAGAAGATCTCCCTGGCCTGGACTAGCTACCCCCTCAAACGCCCGCAAGGGAGCCGGGTACGGGGTGCTGAGCCCTTCCCCATGCCCTTGTCGGCTCCCTTTGCCATGGTCCTGGGCACATGAAAAAGGAGAGAAGAATAGGTGTGAAAAAAAATAAGAGAGAGAGAAGAGAAATAAAGTAGGTAATAAAGTAACAAAAAGTTTAAAAAAACAAAAAATATAGATGTAGGAAATTGTAGAGATAGATAATAAGCAAAAAAAGTTCAAAAAAACATAGGATTACAAAGATGTAAGATGGATAGAAAGGTAGCATGCCCATAAACCATAGCAATGAATGAACAAGATGGCCACTGAAGAACCAGGTTTTAGAACCCAGCGGCGCCAGGGAAAACGCCCGAAGTCTTCGAGTTCTCCTATCTTGGCAAACAGAGACACGGGGCACTTCTAGGTGACGTCAAAGACCAAGTTTATTGGCTGCAACCAGGAACAGAGGTCTACGAAGCACAACACTGGTGGTTCATCAGAGACTGCACACTTTAGTAAAGTGAGACATCGTCTTTTATGCCAAAAATCACATTCCTGACTAGCAACAATTACTTACAAACTAACCAATCACGTAGTGACATTTCAAAGGTATCGTATAACGACAAGCCCACTTTCAGTTGTCCAGCCCACCAGAAATGACAAGGCAAAATCCAACATTCTTGCTCGGACAGGCCAGACAAACCCATAATAAAATAACCTCAACCCAAACCATAAATAGGCCATAAAGGAAGGAGCAGAAACAGATGAGAAGCAAGATAAAAGGGTGTGTGCGTGTACCATAAACTCAGCAATGTCCTGCTCTTTGATCTCTATCTGACCAGCTGCCTAACAAGGAACTGGCTCAACGAGGTCAGCCTCGGGCAAGGGAGTCAGTTCGTTCAGGTCGCACAAAAGTCAGCTAAAGGTGTACCTGTCCCAAAGACTCGTTCGGCCGCAGTCATCGGCCTATGTGAGGGCAACCACAAAATGGCTGCCGTACACAAAATGGAACCCGTAGGTTCGAACGAAATCCCTGAATACACAGTGTTTCCATTGATCGATTATGACGAAAACACTCGTACATACCGCACTCGTCATTTGTGGTCCGCTGATACCAAAATCGTCTCGATACGACGACCTTTATTGAACGGGTTCAGAATCACGGAACCTCAGACCCTCCTTTTGCCCTTACATAGGCAACAAACCCAAACTCATGTCAGTCTGAATCCAGGTCTATATTCATCAGATCATCTAGATGTAGCATCATCCTATTACTTAGCAACTCTCTCTGGACAGGTCTCCTTACACACAAAGTAGCACAAAGGCCACAAATAGTAGGAGCACACTGCACACAAAGACAGAACAGGAAAAGGATAGCTAAGATCATCCCAATGACCATCAGAATCTTCCATCCCCACGTGGATAACAATACCCAAAACCATCCCATCAACGACCAATCTCCTTCGTCCACATGTACAGACTCTGAGATCTTATGTAGCTTGGAAATGGCTTGGAAAACTGTTGGAGTGTTGTCTGGAATGAAAACGCAGCAGCTCGATTGAATCAATTTACATACCCCTCCTCTATCTGCAAGTATGACATCTAACGCAACTCTGTTCTGGAGAGTCATAAGACGATCCGACTGGCGCTCAGCAGTCAAGTTACTAAGGGCACCGGCAGTTTCGACTATGGTGGACTCAACCCCTCTCGTCAACTGTCGAATGTTCCTGCTGTTAGCCAAAGGTCCCCAAAACGGCAGAAAACCATTCAAGAAATCTCCTAATTCTTGTCCCGCAGTATCTTCCTTACTGAAGACACCTCTAGCAACCCTCGTCTTGTGGTAATCTGCCACAGCTGTATACGTAGGAGGCAACAGGAACGAGACAAAACATGTGCCCGAGAAATCAGGGGACAACCATGTATACGCTCTATCGTAACAGATGAAATAGGTACCCTTAGCTGCCAAAAGCGATGGGGAAGACTGGGACGCAAAAACATACGTCTCAGTGCAGACACTCTTCCCTAACTGAGCTCACGGATTCTTGCCATTACCTTGCAGACAATAATGACCCTGATGGGGCACTATCCAAATCGGAGAGGATCTTTTTGCTCGCTGGTTAACACTCAGACTAACTCCATATCCAGTCATGTTCCATCCAATATAAGCCTGTGTCTCATCTCTCGGGATAGTCCCATAGGAACTAATTCCTCTAATCATGTTGACTATACCCTTGACTAGAGCACTAGTCTTCGGACTATCCTTCACGGAACGTAGGGGGTAGACTTCACAAGCATAGATGAACATCGTTCTGTATGCCCACACAGAACCATTGTAGCTAAAAGGCAAAACCAGGTAAGGAATACCTTTATCGGTAGTATGAGGCATAAGACCACACACCCAACAATTAGTCGTGTTCACTACTAGCTGGTGTTGGTGCAGAAGCTGAACGAAGGAATTATTAGCAAATTCCCGTCTTCTAACAGATTCATGTTCGGGCAGTGGGTGAAAAGAATGCGAAGAAACCGTAGGAGGAGGCATAGGTTGTGTAGTGGGTACAAACGTCACTTGAAAAGAGAATGTCACATATCCTATTAAAAACATCATTAAGCTAAACAACATAAACAGACATAATATTAAAAAACGTTTTCTGCTCATTACAGTACATATTTTGCGCTTAAAGTTCATTCTTTCAACAGGTCTCTCCATCTCAAAAAACTCCATCCTCTAACCGTCGACCTAACATCTTCGGCTTGCTCTCCAAAGACTTTGCACCGCGACCTTACAGCTGAACCCGGATGGTGGTTCGAAAAACAAAAAGGAGAGGGCATAAATTCAAAAATAGAAAAGAAAATAATTTTATTTTATTTGTCCAACGACTCTTGGTCGCATATTATAACGGCCTTTGCCAGGCAATATCTGTTCTCGAAACAAAAGCTCAGGTTCAGAAGTATCCAAGCGACTTGACGGAGGCACAGCTTCTTGCAAAAGATCGTCACTTTCTTGTTCAGTGTTCATTCCAATCAAATGTGCATCGCTAAAAGGCAGAAAACGAGGCACGGTTTCAGCCTCAGAGTCAGGATACCATCCTGGACCCACCGGTCGTACGGCAGAGGCAAAGGGGCCCTCTTACAATGTACGCCGTGGATCCAGTTCTTTTTACTGCGCACTTGCACTGCTGATCGTGTGGATAACAGCACCAAGTAAGGTCCAATCCAGCGGGGCTGATCATTCTTAGTCCGCTGGAAGTTCTTCACGAAGATCCACGAGCCAGGTTCGATAGCATGTCCTGGATCTTCAGATGCTTGTGGCAAGGTATCATGAACCTGTTGATGCAAAACACGCAACAATTTTGCCGTCAATTCATAAAGGTAATCAAGCAACACAGGGTGCTCTATCTCGCTGAATTTGGTCGGCCGCGGCACTCCCCATATATTCGCCGGGCGACCAAAAACTATTTCATACGGACTAAGTCCCATTCGTGAATGCACAGTCATTCTTGTGGACAGAAGTGCTAACGGCAAGGCATCAGGCCATTGTAGACCAGAGCTCGCCTGAATCTTGGCTAGTTTTAGCTTAAGGGTGCAATTATAGCATTCAATCAAACCAGCTGATTGGGGGTGATTTGCAGCATGGAATTTTTGGCGGATTCATAAACCGTCACACACTCTCTTCATCACTTGACCCACAAATTCACTCCCATTTTCACTCCAGACCATTCTCGGCAATCCATACCTAGGGAAAAATTCCTTAATAAGGGCTTTAGCTGTGGACAAGGCAGTATTATCTTTCAAAGGGTATGCTTCTACCCATCTTGAAAAAGCGCAAACAACCACGAGCACGTACTTTAAGTTGTTGCACCTCTCCATGTGGATGAAATCTACCTGCAAAGCCTCAAACGGATACTTTGGAGGTGCAAAATGACCAGCTGGAGTTGGAGTTCCCTTACCAGGATTGTTCATCAAACAAACCATACAATTCTTAACCAGATTCTCTGCACACTTAGGAATTCCTGCATTCTTCCATACTGGAGCTAACAACTTGCAAATCCCTTTCACACTGATATGAGCCATTCCATGAGCCATCGTAACCACTGGAAGCACATACGCATCAGGTAACAACCATCGCTGATGCTCTGACAACTCAATCCAACAACCATTCGAATCCAATTTACCCTACTTTCTCTCCATTCATTCAACTCTTTCTCTGTAGCTTCAGCTTGGATGGACTTCACGCTCTCTATCATATCTTCTTCACACATACTTCTATCCGGAACCCATCTCGCCGGACCCGTAACATACATTCGACTCATCACATGTCTCGCCGTTTCTTTCGCGACTTTGTCTGCAAACGCATTACCACGACCAACATCATCAGTAATTTTCTTAAGCGCACTGCATTTCACGATCGCATCTTGCAACGGCAAAGTAAAAAATTCAAGAAGTTCATTCACCAACTGACCATGCTGAATATTAGTTCCATGCGAAGTCAGGAACCCACGCTCTTTCCACAAACGTCCAAAACTATGAGCCACACCAAACGCATACTGGCTATCAGTGTAAACAGTCACTTGTTTCCCTTTCAACAACACACACGCTCTTGTCAATGCAATCAACTCTGCTGCTTGTGCTGAATTATGTGGGATACGTGCAGCTTCAACAATCGTATGCAAAGTCGTAACAGCATATGCCGCAGTCGTATCACCATTCGGAAGCTTAAAGCACGAACCATCAACCCATAAGTTACCATCACACTCTGCAAGAGGAGTGTCCCTAAGGTCTATTCTCCCTTTCGTTTCCTCCTCTGTCCTAAGGAAGCAATCATGCTGTTCAGTAACATCTGTCTCCACTGAAATTGGCAACAACGTAGCTGGATTTAACGTGTTGCATCTCTTTATATGCACATGACTCGCTAAGAGTGTCAATTCGTAACCTGACAACCGAGCACTAGTTAAGTGCTGTGTCTTGGTGCGATTCAACAAGGTATCCACTGCATGTGGAACCATCACAATCAATGTATTATCCATCACCAAGCCAGCAGACTGTCGAATAGAGACATCTGCTGCCGCTGTAGCTCTCAAACAACTCGGCAACGCTCTAGCTACCGGATCCAAAGTCGACAAAAAATAAGCACATGGACGTTGCTTATCGCCAAACTGTTGTGTCAAAACTGACAATGCACATCCCTCTCTCTTGTGGACATAGAGTGTAAAAGGCTTACTGTAATCGGGAGTACCCAACACAGGAGCCGAACACAACGCATCGCGCAATTCTGAAAAACTCTTCTGACATTCGTCAGTCCAAGGAATAGGATTCGGAGTATCCTTAACAGTAAGAGCTATCAAAGGTTTCGCAAGCAGAGAAAAATTAGGGATCCACTGTCTACAGTACGATGTAATACCCAGAAAAGCACGCACTTCTCTCTGTGTAGTAGGCACACTCATTTTCGCAATAGCTTGAATTCGTTCTGGGGTAAATCTTCTTCCCTCCTTCGATAAGAGGTGACCTAAATAGGTTACTTATTGTTGACAATATTGCAACTTCGAAAGAGACACCTTATGATGAAAATCAGACAAATGACGCAACAACGACAAAGTTGCCTCTTTACAAATCTCTTCATTGTCAGCAGCAACTAACAAATCGTCGACATACTGAATAAGGGCAGCACCATCAGGTAAAACAATCTAATCAAGCTGCGTTTTCAAAGCCTGACTATAGATCGATGGACTCTCACAATAGCCTTGAGCAGCGCCCTTAAACCGGATACTTCGGCCTCCTAAAGAGAAGCCAAAAATATCTCTACTCTCCACGGCAATCGGGATGCTGCAGAAAGCATTCTTCAAGTCAATCACCGAAACCCACGTGGCTGAAGCCGGAATCAAAGTCAGTAAAGCGGTGATCACAGGTACAACTGGAAATTGCGGAGCTACAATCTTATTCACCTCGCAAAGGTCAATCACAAACCTATATACAGGAGGTTGCGAAGAATCAGTACGTTTCAGAACAGGCAAACCCGGACTATTACACACATTACCTCTCGTCTCTTCAATCACACCTTTCTCAATCCGATCATAGATGATCGCTAAAAGTGCTCTTTCACCATCACTGGAAATCCGATATTGGGGAACACGTGGCAATCTAGCATTCGCTTTCAACATCACAACATATGGCGGAATCTCCAAAAGACCCACATCATTAGGACCAGTAGCCCAAAGAGAATCAGGGAGAGAACACAATTCAGATGGAAGTTTATCTTTAGATAAATACATCGGAGAGATCACTCTCTTTCCTAATGTAAGCAGTACTCCTGAAGGGGAACAATGTAGCGTTGCATACAATCTTTTCAACAAGTCCAATCCCAACAAGTTCTCACCACAATCTGTAGCTTCGAATTCACAAGGTCCAACAGAAATAGACAACGGACTAGAAATCGGATTAGTAACCGGGGCGCCAGAAAAACCTACTGAAACATTCGTTAAGCCAGACAAAGGTGCGCCAGGGAGTTTAGGGTGCATAATAGAACTCTTTGCAGCACCAGTATCCAACAGAAAAGGTTCTGACACACCTGATGCAATCACTTCAACATAAGGTCCACTCTGATCTACTGGAACTGAAACAACTCCCTCTCTTTGTCTATGGCTGTCCTAGCAATCATTACCATCCATATTCTCGCCTTTGACATAGTAGTCGTCCGCATAGTACTGAGCTGTCCTACCAGACGCACCATTCTGCTGATCAAAGCTATTCATCGAATTCTGTGGAGTCAAGGAACGCGCATTCTGAGAAAACACACCGCGTCCTCTACCTCTAGGAGCTTGCTGAACACCTCGACCTCTCACACCAGAAGCACCATTTGTGCGCTGTAACAGAACCGGACAACTATTCTTGAAATGACCCTCTTCTTTACAATACGCACACTGATTAGGGCCTACAGGAAAACGCTGTTGAGAAGACTCGAACCTTTGCGAGCTTCTCTGATATTGCTGATAATCACGCTGATTATTACGAGGCCGATACGCTTGCTGTAAAAGCACCTTCGTCTTTAACTCTTTAATCTTCTTGTCGGCTCTATCTTTCTCATCCTTATCTCTATTCTTGTAGTACTGTGCAGTAGCCAAAATCTGTGCAGACAATGACACAGCTAAGCACTCTCAGAATCCTTCAACTTATTGCACAACTCGGGAAGCAAATTATGCACGAACTTGTCAACGAACAACAGTTGACCACCTTCCGTACTCATGTCCTGATCACTATGGTCGACAAACGTCTCTTCAAACCTAGTGAAAAAGTCAGACACACTTTCGTCCTTCTTCTGCTTACGCTCTGAAACAGGGGTCATACCCAATGACCCAAAGAGAGGAGAAAAGAGACCAGTAACAGTATTGGTCATTCTTTGTCGAACAGAAAGAGGAGGTGACGACAGAACAGGAGGAAAAACGGGATGAGACAAAGTATGCATAGGAGTAGTAGCAGAAGGAGTAGATAATACAGGCGTAGGAGTTGGAGACGAAGCATGTAGCAAAGTCGGCGACCCTTGAGAAGGCTGCGCCAAAGGAAGAGGAGCCAACTGAAGAGGAGCTGGCTGTTGTAGAACCACAGGTGGCAAAGCAACCGGAGGTTGCGCAACTAAAGGTGGCGGAGGTGCTGTAGCACTCTGCGCATAAGGGGGTGGTGAACTCAACAAATGTGCCATCAAAGGATCTTTCTCAAGGTCTTTCTTTGCATCTTGTTGCTGAGGTGGCAAAGCTGGATAACACTTATCAATCGCCATTTTACGTTGCCTAAGCAACTGTTCACTCTCTTGTTCTTCGTTATCTCTAAACTGTATAGCAGCTTGCATTACCGAAATACCTCTTTCTCTTTCATTTCTCTTCGCTAACGTAATTTCTTTCTGTTTGGCTTCCTTTCATCGCCGGCCAGGCTTTCTTCTTGAACAGTTTGACTTCTAAATTATCTAAAATCTCCGAATCATAGCTACCATATTGGGGCCACTTTAGGACACCGTCCTTCCTAGTATATCTAATCCATACTTCATTATACGTGATAGGGCCCACGCCATGTTTTAAATAGAGCTCAAAGGTTGGAGTTCTAATCGGAGGCACCGGACACGAGTCCTCCAATCGGGAATACCTATTACAACCACAACAAAATATCTTTCCAAGTCTGCTAAGACCAGGCATCTTCGCTCTCTAGTCTAGCTTCAAACTTCAAGGGAATATCGAATACGATAGCCTCGCGAATACACGAGTCCCTCGGCTTTGAAGCTTGCAAGTCCCAAATCAAAGATCCCTAGGGGATACCCAAAACAAAAACTAAGGACTGGGAGACGCTCCACTCATACTTAACTGAAATATCAATGACGTCGCCAGAAGACCCGTCTATTGTCTCGCTTTACAAATCGTCTAATGGCTCCGAGACAGGGCGACAGTCAGGACAGAAGTCCTTCGTAGCCGTCGGAAAGCGGGGAACCTCGCAGCAAAAGACTTTCTGACTACGACGACATACAGGGGTCGATAAGTGGCAGGCCTTCCTCCAGAATTTTCACACGAAGCTCCACATGATCTTCAGGCTTGGACCGGTACCGCTGAAGTCGAGCCCCACGTTGGGCGCCAACTGAAGAACCGGGTTTTAGAACCGAGCGGCGCCAGGGAAAACGCACGAAGTCTTCGAGTTCTCCTGTCTTGGCAAACAGAGACACGGGACACTTCTAGGTGACGTCAAAGACCAAGTTTATTGGCTGCAACCAGGAACAGAGGTCTACGAAGCACAACACTGGTGGTTCATCAGAGACTGCACACTTTAGTAAAGTGAGACATCGTCTTTTATGCCAAAAATCACATTCCTGACTAGCAACAATTACTTACAAACTAACCAATCACGTAGTGACATTTCAAAGGTATCGTATAACGACAAGCCCACTTTCAGTTGTCCAGCCCACCAGAAATGACAAGGCAAAATCCAACATTCTTGCTCGGACAGGCCAGACAAACCCATAATAAAATAACCTCAACCCAAACCATAAATAGGCCATAAAGGAAGGAGCAGAAACAGATGAGAAGCAAGATAAAAGGGTGTGTGCGTGTACCATAAACTCAGCAATGTCCTGCTCTTTGATCTCTATCTGACCAGCTGCCTAACAAGGAACTGGCTCAACGAGGTCAGCCTCGGGCAAGGGAGTCAGTTCGTTCAGGTCACACAAAAGTCAGTTAAAGGTGTACGTGTCCCAAAGACTCGTTCGGCTGCAGTCATCGGCCTATGTGAGGGCAACCACAAAATGGCTGCCGTACACAAAATGGAACCCGTAGGTTCGAACGAAATCCCTGAATACAGTGTTTCCATTGATCAATTATGACGAAAACACTCGTACATACCGCACTCGTCATTTGTGGTCCGCTGATACCAAAATCGTCTCGATACGACGACCTTTATTGAACGGGTTCAGAATCACGGAACCTCACCGCGCCCATAGAGGACCGCGTGGGTAAGTTTGCACAATATTTTCCCCGCGAGCACGCAAAAACACAGGCGAACTCGTAATAGCGCACCGCACACAACGCGAGATTGCCAATAGCGCCTGGAACTGGAAATATGCGACGCACTCAAGATGGCCGCACCCATGTAGACCACATGGGTAACTTCACGGTCTGTGCGCTCCAAGCGACTTGCGAAGACGCAAAAAACCCTGCGAACACGCAAAAAAACACAATAATTTGCACGAACTCGCGGATTGCGAGTTCGATGTAGCACGAATTCGCGCCCCGCGAATCTTGCCAAATTGCACAAAAATGAATTTTGCAAAACTGAAAGCACTTAGCAGGTGCAAAAGTTCAAGCTAATTTGTAACCATTCCCTGTAGTGCTTCCTGAGGGGCCCCTCCAAAGTTCAGTTGCCTACTTGCAACTATTCTCTGACCCTGCTCTGACCCTCAAAGCAGGGTCAGAGAATAGTTACAAGTATGGCACAATGCTCCTGTAAAAAAAATTTAACTGCAACAGGAAGCACTTACAGCTAAGGAAGCAGGTGCCAGACTTGAAGCTCAAATTTAGTGACACATTAACCAGCCCCAAATTAATTCATCTCAGTTGAGGCTGGGCAGGTGTGCTTTCCCCCCATAATCTACAGTGGTGAACCAGAGGGTGCTGTGATGAACCAGAGGGTGGCAGTGCTGAACCAGAGGGTGGCAGTGCTGAACCAGAGGGTGGCAGTGCTGAACCAGAGGGTGGCAGGGATGAACCAGAGGGTGGCAGGGTTGAACCAGAGGGTGGCAGTGGTGAACCAGAGGGTGCTGTGATGAACCAGAGGATGGCAGTGATCAACCAGAGGGTGGCAGTCTTGAGCCAGAGGGTGGCAGTGGCAAACCAGAGGGTGGCCGTGATGAACCAGAGGGTGGCACTGGTGAACCAAAGGGTGGCAGTGCTGAACCAGAGGGTGGCAGTGCTGAACCAGAGGGTGGCAGGGATGAACCAGAGGGTGGCAGGGATGAACCAGAGGGTGGCAGGGATGAACCAGGGGGTGGCAGTGGTGAACCAGAGGGTGCTGTGATTAACCAGAGGATGGCAGTGATCAACCAGAGGGTGGCAGTCTTGAACCAGAGGGTGGCAGTGATCAGCCAGAGGGTGGCACTGGTGAACCAGAGGGTGACAGTGATGATCCAGAGGGTGACAGTGGCAAACCAGAGGGTTGCAGTGATGAACCAGAGGGTGGCAGTGAGGATCCAGAGGGTGGCAGTGGCGAACAAGAGGGTGGCAGTAATGAACCAGAGGGTGGCAGTAATGAACCAGAGGGTGGCAGTGGTGAACCACAAGGTGAAGAACCAGAGGATAGCAGTGATGAACTAGAGGGTGGCAGTCTTGAACCAGAGGGTGGCAGTGGTAAACCAGAGGGGTTTGTGATGAACCAGAGGGTGGCAGTGGTGAACCAGAGGGTGGCAGTGATGAACAAGAGGGTGGCAGTGATGAACCAGAGGGTGGCAGTGGTGAACTAGAGGGTGGCAGTGATGATCCAGAGGGTGGCAGTGGTGAACCAGAGGGGTTTGTGATGAACCAGAGGGTGGCAGTGGTGAACCAGAGGGTGGCAGTGATGAACAAGAGGGTGGCAGTAATGATCCAGAGGGTGGCAGTAATGATCCAGAGGGTGGCAGTAATGATCCAGAGGGTGGCAGTGGTGAACCAGAGGGTGCTGTGATGAACCAGAGGGTGGCAGTGATGAACCAGAGGGTGGCAGAGGTGAACCACAAGGTGATAAACCAGAGGATAGCAGTGATGAACCAGAGGGTGGCAGTGATGAACCAGAGGGTGGCAGTAATGAACCAGAGGGTGGCAGTGATGAACCAGAGGGTGGCAGTGGTGAACCACAAGGTGATGAACCAGAAAGTAGCCGTGATGAACCAGAGGATAGCAGTGATGAACCAGAGGGTGGCAGTGGTGAACCAGAGGGTGGCAGTGGTGAACCAGAGGGTGCTGTGATGAACCAGAGGGTGGCAGTGGTGAACCAGAGGGTGCTGTGATCAACCAGATGGTGGCAGTCTTGAACCAGAGGGTGGCAGTGATGAACCAGAGGGTGGCAGTGATGAACCAGAGGGTGGCACTGGTGAACCAGAGGGTGGCAGTGATAATCCAGAGGGTGGCAGTGGCAAACCAGAGGGTGGCAGTGATGATCCAGCGGGTGGCAGTGGCAAACCAGAGGGTGGCAGTAATGAACCAGAGGGTGGCAGTGATGAACCAGAGGGTATCAGTGGTGAACCACAAGGTGATGAACCAGAGGATAGCAGTGATGAACCAGAGGATAGCAGTGATGAACCAGAGGGTCGCAGTCTTTAACCAGAGGGTGGCAGTGGTGAACCAGAGGGTGCTGTGATGAACCAGAGGGCGGCAGTGGTGAACCAGAGGGTGGCAGTGATGAACCAGAGGGTGCTGTGATGAACCAGAGGGCGGCAGTGGTGAACCAGAGGGTGGCAGTGATGAACCAGAGGGTGGCAGTGATGAACCAGAGGGTGGCAGTGGTGAACCAGACGGTGGCAGTGATGATCCAGAGGGTGGCAGTGGCAAACCAGAGAGTGGCAGTGATGAACCAGATAGTGGCAGTAATGATCCAGAGGGTGGCAGTGACAAACCAGGGGGTGCTGTGATGAACCAGAGGGTAGCAGTGATGAATCAGAAGTTGGCAGTGGTAAACCACAAGGTGATAAACCAGAGGATAGCAGGATGAACCAGAAGGTGGCAGCGATGAACCAGAGGGTGGCAGTAATGAACCAGAGGGTGGCAGTGATGAACCAGAAGGTGGCAGTGGTGAACCACGAGGTGATGAACCAGAGGATAGCAGTGATGAACCAGAGGGTGGCAGCCTTGAACCAGAGGGTGGCAGTGGTGAACCAGAGGGTGCTGTGATGAACCAGAGGGTGGCAGTGGTGAACCAGAGGGTGGCAGTGATGGACCAGAGGGTGGCAGTGATGAACCAGAGGGTGGCAGGGGTGAACCAGAGGGTGTCAGTGATGATCCAGAGGGTGGCAGAGGCAAACCAGAGGGTGGCAGTGATGAACTAGGGGGTGGCAGTGATGATCCAGAGGGTGGCAGTGGCAAACCAGAGGGTGCTGTGATGAACCAGAGGGTGGCAGTGATGAACCAGAGGGTGGCAGTGGTGAACCACAAGGTGATAAACCAGAGTATAGCAGTGATGAACCAGATGGTGGCAGTGATGAACCAGAGGGTGGCAGTAATGAACAAAAGGGTGGCAGTGATGAACCAGAGGGTGGCAGTGATGAACCAGAGGGTGGCAGTGGTGAACCACAAGGTGATGAACCAGAGGATAGCAGTGATGAACCAGAGGGAGGCAGTCTTGAACCAGAGGGTGGCAGTGGTGAACCAGAGGGTGGCAGTAGTGAACCAGAGGGTGGCAGTGATAAACCAGAGGGTGGCAGTGATGAACCAGAGGGTGGCAGTGGTGAACCAGAGGGTGGCAGTGATGATCAAGAGGCTGGCAGTGGCAAACCAGAGGGTGGCAGTGATGAACCAGAGGGTGGCAGTGATGATTCAGAGGGTGTCAGTGGCGAACCAAAGGGTGCTGTGATGAACCAGAGGATGGCAGTGGTGAACCAGAGGGTGGCAGTCTTGAACCAGAGGGTGGCAGTGGTGAACCAGAGGGTGATAGTGATGAACCAGAGGGTGGCATTGGTGAACCAGAGGTGGCAGTGATGAACCAGAGGTGGCCGCAATGAACCACAGGGTCCCAAACAGGCTGGACACGTAGAAACAACGAGTTCGCGACCGTTGCGACAACACAAGTAAATTTGCATTCTTGAACTTGTAAAAAACCCTCGCGAACTGGCAAAAACCCTTGCGAACGCGCAAAAAAACCAAATACGCAAACTCGCACGAATTCGCGGATTTTGCAAATTGAGAGTTCGCTTTCGCATGAATTTGCGAACCGCGAATTCGCAAATTTCGCCCATGCTTAGTAAGCATGAGCTGAAAATTCGTTCCGCTCGCGGAATTTGCGGATTTTCCGCGATCCGCGAATCTCGCGAAATCGCTGTAAAATCCGCGAATCAGCGGGACGAATTTTCAGCCAAGCACTCACAGGGTTACAGCAGCAGGTGTAAAAGTTAAAGCTAATTTTTTGTAACCTTTTATAAAAGAGTTACAAAGAAATTAACTTCAACTTGGGCACCTGCTGCTGTAAGCCTGTAAGTACTTCCTGGCGCCTCGTTGCCTACTGCTATTTTCTGACCCTGCTCTGACCCTTGAAGCAGGGTCAGAGAATAGTTACAAGTAGGCAATGAGGCCCCTGTCACGAAAATTAAACCTCAACAGGAAGCACTGACGGATATAAAAACAAGCATTTGCAATGCAATAGGTCTCGCATTAGGAAAGTTTGAGCTATTGGTCTTGTAAATGACCATTTTTTTTATTTATGTGTTGGTTTTGAAAATAGCTAAATTAATTGCTTTGTCATTTACAATGCCAATAGTTATAACTTTCGCAAATGTGACACCTATAGCATTTGTAATGCAACATGTTTTGTATTTACGTGACTTAGATGTATTGATATTACAAATTACAATGGCTTTTGATTTTTTTAAATAATTAATACTTAAATAAAAGTAATTTTAATTTATAATGGCAATAGCTTAAACTTTTGTAAATAACTTTTGTGAAGATTATGTTCAGTGTATTTTATTGTGACGAAAATCCAAGAACAGAAGTGAAATATTAACATCTTTTTGTGACATTTGTAATAAAGCTTGAAACATTGAGAGAACATATTTGAACCAGTTGTTGTTGAATGGTTGTGCAGATTAATGCTGGGGTGGCGCTGAGTGGTGCTGTAGTGGTGCTGAGTGGTGCTGTGGTGGTGCTGAGTGATAATGTGCTAGTGCTGAGTGATGCTGTGGTGGTGCTGAGTGATGCTGTGGTGGCGCTGAGTGGTGCTGTGGTGGTGCTGAGTGGTGCTGTGGTGGTGCTGAGTGATGCTGTGGTGGTGCTGAGTGATGCTGTGGTGGTGCTGAGTGATGCTGTGGTGGTGCTGAGTGGTTCTGTGGTGGAGCTGAGTGGCACTGTGGTGGTGCTGAGTGGTGCTGTACTGGTGCTGAGTGATGTTGTGGTGGCGCTGAGTGATGCTGAGGTGGTGCTGAGTGATGCTGTGGTGGCGTGTGAGTGATGCTGTGGTGGCGCTGAGTGATGCTGTGGTGGCGCTGAGTGATGCTGCGGTGGCGCTGAGTGGTGCTGTGGTGGCGCTGAGTGGTGCTGAGTGGTGCTGAGTGGTGCTGAGTGGTGCTGTGGTGGTGCTGAGTGGTGCTGTGGTGGTGCTGAGTGGTGCTGTGGTGGTGCTGAGTGATGCTGTGGTGGTGCTGAGTTGTGCTGTGGTGGTGCTGATTGGTGCAGAGTGATAATGTGGTGGTGCTGAGTGATAATGTGGTGGTGCTGAGTGATAATGTGTTGGTGCTGAGTGATAATGTGGTGGTGCTGAGTGATTATGTGGTGGTGCTGAGTGATAATGTGGTGGTGCTGAGTGATGCTGGGGTAGCGCGGAGTGATGATGTGGTGAGGCAGAGGGCAGAAAGGCACAAAAAGCAGTCTAACAGGGCAGAAGGGCAGAAAAACAAGGGGAAAACGAGTGTAACAGAGGGCAGAAGGGCACAAAAAACCAGTCTAACAGAGGACAGAAGGGCAGAAAAACAATGGAAAAACGAGTCTAACAGAGGGCAAAAGGGCACAAAAAACGAGTCTAACGGGGCAGAAAGGCACAAAAACGAGTCTAATAGAGGGCAGAAGAGCACAAAAAACTAGTCTAACAGAGGGGAGAAGGGCACAAAAAACGAGTCTAACAGAGGACAGAAGGGCAGAAAAACAAGGAAATAACAGAGGGCAGAAGGGCACAAAAACGAGTCTAACAGAGGGCAGAAGGGCAGAAAAACAAGGGAAAAACGAGTCTAACAGAGGGCAGAAGGGCAGAAAAACAAGGGAAAAATTAATCTAACAGAGGGCAGAAGGGCACAAAAAACGAGTCTAACAGGGGGCAGAATAAATCCCGCCCTGCGTGTTTGTCCACGAAGATGCCACCGTTTAGTGCAATACCTCTACTCAACTGGAGTACTTTCTACTGTCTAATCAGTAAGTGCTCCCTCGTTGGCTAAATGTATAGGGGCAGATTTACAATAACTGGCTCATCCCCAGGGATGCGCCAGTTATTGTGCGCCGCAGCTCCGCCACCCATGGTCCGCCGCATTTAGAATGCGGCGCACCATGTGGCAAAAATGGCACAGATGCGTCACACATCTGTGCCGTAAAAGCAGCGCATTGCTGGAGCTGTGTCGCAAGCGCGACGCAGCTCTGGCAATGCTCTGGGGGGCCCTATCTCCCCAATGCTGCGTCAAGCCTTGCGCCTGCTTCAAGCAGGCGCAGGGTTTTGACGCAGCATTGGCCTAAAAGTGACTGAGTGAAATCTTGTAGATTTCACTCAGCCCCTTTAGGAGGCGTTCCTGAGCAGGAACGCCCTCCCCCGCGCCGGAACGCCTCCTGATGTCGCAGGGCTTTACAACGTGACGCATCTCTCATATGCGTCACATTGTTAATACCCAGCACCATGGCGCATCTTTTGTGCTGCCGCTGCGTCACAAAAGTGACGCAACTGTGGCGCAAAAGAGGCGCAAGCGGCTTGTAAATCTGGCCCATAGTGCTTTCACTACACTGTAGCTGCGTAAAGGGCCAGAAGATGTGTCTCCAGTGACCATGTGTGCCTGTGCCTGTGTTACAGGCACACATGGTCACTGGAGACACATCTTCTGGCCCTTTACGCAGCTGCATTGTAGTAAAAGCACTATACATTTACCCAATGAGGGAGCACTTACTGGATTAGCCAGTAGAAAGTACTCCAGGGCAAATCGCAAAAAAATCCACGATTTCACAGGAAAATTCACGAATTTGCATATTTTTTTTGCGATTTCGCAGGGAAATCCGCGAATTCGCAAATTTCGCCCATGCTTAGTACAAATTATTATTAAAGGGGCTTGTAAAGCGCCTGGTGACGCCTCCCGGCGTGTCCCCGCGCTGTGGAGAGAGGTAGTTTTAGGAGGGGAGACAGAGATACAGACAACTATAGAGTGAATAGATAGGTTTTCAGCAATTTTCTGAAAGAAGCCTCATTTATTTCTTGTCTGATGTTCGTGGGGAGGGTATTCCACTTCTTGGCTGCAATAGTGCGGAAGGACCTACCTCCCATTCTAGCTCTTTTTGGGAGCGATGGACAACTCTAAGCCACATCACCAAAGCTTGTATGTGGCATGGGGTTTAAAGCATGCTGGGGGCGTTGGCTGACTTCCGGTGGGTTGGCCACATGGCAGGCCCTGTGGCCAATCCTATGCTGTGCACTGCCAAAGACTATGGGCAGCGCAGAGTTGGCCACAGGGTCTGGTGGAGAGCTGCTGAAGTCCTGGACCTTACTCAGTGGCAGTCAAGACAAACGGCTTGATGGAGGTGCTTCAGCCCGGAGGTGTCCCCACTGAACCATTGCTTCCATTCTATAAAGCCCTGACTGACGTCCAACTTGGGACCTGGTGCAAGCTCTGCACGGGGGCTCCTGGGCATAGGACAGTTTCCTGCCACCATCCCCATGCCCTAGTTTCCTCGTCCAGCACTCCACTCCAGGAAGTTTGGTGGTCAAAGCCTCTACCTTCAAAGTTAAACCCAACACATTCCTACCACTCCACTGGACAGGGAATTCAGAAGGCTGGATATATTTGGGAAGAAGATGTTTTCTTCTGCCAGCATGGTCAGTGAACACCAAATGCCTCTTGGACCGATACTCCCATACAGTCTGGGACACCATTGCGCAAGTGCAGCCCGTGATCTCGGAGGAGGCCCAAGCCATACTCTCTCAAGCAATTGCTGATGGGAGGGATGCAGCCAAGTTCACCATCAGATGTGGGCTGGACGTCACATGACTGACTCACTCTGCAAAGTGATTTCATTTTTGGTGGACTTTAGGCGTCATGCCTGATTGAGAATCACTGGCTTTTTGGGGCATGTCCAGGCCTTGCTCATGGACATGACCTCTGATGGCTCCCATCTGTTTGGCGAAAAGGTAGACTCAGTGCTGGAGTGCTTTAAGGACAGCAGGGCTATGGTCAGGTCCTTGGGTCTTTCCATTGCCCCTTGTCAACTCCAGTCTGCCGTATTTCCCTTTTGTGGGCATGGAAGAGGATTTCAACCATGTCTTTACATGCCCAGTGATCCCAGCAAACCAATTGTTCAATGTTTTCATGGCCGAGGATTCAGTTCCCACAGATCTCGTGAGATGGATAGCCAAAAGTTGGACCAATCCAACACGCCCCGGTAGCCTTAAATCCCCTGTAGCTTGCCCTTCGACCATCATGGGTATACAGTGGGACGCAGCATACGTCATTGCCTGCACCACTGGAGGTCAGTCACAACCGTCCATTTGGATTTGCAGCTCATCCACAGGTGCTACTCCCTTCCCTTTGAGAAAATCCCCCACCCATTCCACCTACTTACGAGAAGCTGACGTAGGGCCACCTCTCCTTGCTCCGTAAGGAGGTGTTAGCTCTCTTTGTCAAGGAAGCTATTAGGAAGGTGCCAGCATTAGAAGTAGGACGAGGTTGTTATTCCCGCTACTTTCCGGTACCCAAGAAGGATGGAGGTGTTTTCCTATTCTAGACCTGCGCCTTCTCAATCTCTTCCTGAAAAAAGAGAAATTCGAGATGCTCACACTTGCATAAGTCCTGTCTGCTATGGACCCAGGAGACTGGATGGTATTGTTGGACTTGCAGGATGCTTATTTTCACATCCCGTCTTTCAGGTCCACAAGCATTACCTGTGTTTCATGGTTGGCCATGAGCACATTCAGTTTGCCTTGCCAATCTTTTGCCTTACCAGCTCCCCTCAGATGTTCACAAAAGTGATGGTAGTGGTCGCAGCTCATCTACGGAGGTCAAGGGTTCCACTCCCCAGTCTTTCCCTACCTCGACGATTGGCTGTTGAAGGCAAGCTCAAGCCACCCTGTCCCACCTCCAGACTATGGCGAACCTTCTGCATTCACAGGGGTTCACTATCAACATGCCGAAGTCACACTTGACTTCCTCTCAGATGCTTCCTTTCATAGGAGTTGTTCTGGACATGATGCAGTTTCGGACGTATCCTTCTGAGCTGTGAGTTCAGGATATTCAGGCTATGATACTGGTGTTTCAACCTCTATCCTGAATTTCGTTGAGACTGACTCTGAGGCTGGTGGGCCCCCTGGCCTCGTGCATCCTGCTAGTAACACATGCCCAAATGCATACATGGGCTCTGCAGTGGGACCTGAAGTTCCAGGGGACGCAGCATCAGGGGAATCTCTCCGACATGTTCCAAGTCTCATAGGGAACTGCAAAAGACCTGAGGTCGTGGCCAACGAACCACTGTGATCGGGTCATTGGCATGCCCCTCTCCCTTCCCCAACCAAAACTGACGTAAGTGATAGATGTGCTACTTCAGGACTGTCATCTTTGAGGGTTGTAGATCAGAGGACTCTAGTCTTCAGCGGAATCCGTTCCTTGCATCAATCTACTGGAGCTTCAGGGAATCCATTTGAAATGGAAAGCCTTTCTTCCTTCATTTGGGAAAGGCTGGTACATGTGTTCACAAACATCACCACCACCAGGTGGCATTGCAACAAACAGGGTGATGAGGGATTGTGGTCCTCTTGACAGGAGGCCTTGCGCTTCAGGACTTGACTGGTCGGACGGCTCTCTGTACGTTAGAGCGGACAAACTCAGCCATCAATGTCTAGCAGATTACGAATGGAATCTCAAGAGGTGACACAGGAACTCTTACAAGAGTGGGGAGAGACTTGGTTAGCACTATCAATACATCCTCCGTACTTGAACATCTACCCTGACAAAAGATTAAAAGCATAGTGGTGCACCCAACATGAAAACTGTTGAATGGCAATAGTTCAAAGATTCTAGTATCTTCTTTATTTTTCTTCCACAATATTAGTTCCATATAACTTAGAATAATTACAGCCACTGCCAACATTTTTCGTTTCAACATCAAACTGGACTGCACTACAATCTACCCAGACAAACTGGTCCTTTTCTCGAATGAGAGCATCCTTTCTACTGAAGGTGGTAAGGCCCATTAAGGTAGGCCTGTCTATCACTCTGCCTACGTTCTCCCCTTCACCTCACCCCTCTAAAGAGGAGGAGAGACTCCATTGGCTGGACTGAAAACGAGCGTTGCTGGGGTACTGTTCATCAAACATTTCCGGATCCAGGTTGATGCATGGGGATTTTCTAATGTAAGGAATCTGTTGGTAGATAGAGTCTGTACCAAATAAGGCATTACCAAAGGAAGTAACTTGTTCTTTTAACCTCTGGTTGTATAGATTTTACAGGTTTAGGAAAGAGCCATTGCCCATTTTTACCCAGGCCCTTGTATCAGTATGTATTACCTGGTTGGGTCTCAGTAAGGTGCTATTAATGCCCCATTGTGCCAGTTTATGCCATACCTTGTTGTAGTTAATTGTCTTGAATGTAGTTGAAACGTCTGTAAAACACACAAATAGGCCTGTGGATGTAGGATTCAGATGCTTTTTGAGTTCCACAGAGGGCCTCCTGATGTTGTTGAGTGTATTATAGCTGTCTCTAGAGCCTTTTTGGCACCACGGGATAAAGTTTAGGTTATCCACCTATTGCTTTAGATCTTTTAATAGAAGACTGGTTTTAAGAAATTGGGTCATTAGTTGAGAGGGATGAGAGTCCCACTCAAATAATAAACACAATCCTTCTTAAGGGTGAATCACAGAAGTCGCTAAATATACCTGTGCTTAACCCCCTGGTAGTTTGGCACAAAAGCAGTCAGAATTAACTTAGAGGCAATGTGTAAAGTATTTGTGTAGCACTCAATCTGTACTAAAATGAAAACATGGCACAAAACAAATACCAAACCAATTTAGAAAAATAAAGTTAATTGTAATAAGTATAATGAGACCAAGACGACAAAAATGCAATAGGTAGTACTGGAGATATTATTTTATTACGTTTTCAGTAAAAATAGTGGCAAGAAGCACAAAGCGCCAATCTTGGATATCTACACTGGCCAGACTTGGTCAAAGTTAAAAGTTAATGTAGACTGTGATGGAATCTATGTTTGATAGGGGGACCAGATTCGTCCTAGTGGAAAATTTAGAGGCTTATTTACTAGCCCATTGCGCCGTGGAGCGTCACTTTCTTTGACCCACTGGTGTCGCAGCGTGCTCGCCCATATTTACAAGGCCACGCAAAGCCACCCTGTGTGGCTTTACATGGCCTTGTAACTACTGCCCCTTTTCATGCATCACTTTGCGTGAATAGGGCATGCCATAGGTCTTGCTGTGGGTGTTCCCACGCAACACCATTGGATTATGCCACATTCACACATTTACAACATTTCGTAAACCTGGGAAAGCCTCAGAATCCTATGCCTCCCTAAGGGAGGCATAAGGAGGCGCAACCAGGAGAAATACTTTTATTTCTCCTTGTTTTTTCCTCTTTCTATGCGTGCTGCATTTTGAGTACACATAGAAATAGAGAAATGCCAGCAGTGATTTTTTTATGCTGGAAGGTGCCCCTTCCTGCACAAAAGCAATCATCCCTTCAATGCAGGCACCCTTCCACAATGGCAACCACTTATGTGCCAGCGCAGGGAAAAGCTCCTGCATGTATCATATTGTTGTAAATATGGCACACCGCTGTGCTTTTAAAATGAGACCGCTCTGCACAGCAAGATGGCTTGTGGCACCGTGCTGCATCATTTTGATGTAAATAAGGCCCTTCCATTCTAACTTAGTCCAGTTTTCACATGAGAAGCACTCGTCAATGAGGTCGCAGTGGTGAGGTTGGAGGCTGGATCTAGAGAGGAACTTGTCGATGGCAGGTTGCTGAAGTGTCAGGCCTGTTGGCACTTTGCGTTGGTATGTCTCTGATGCCTGGAGCGTGACCATAATATGAAGTTGTGTTCCGATTGCGGTACCTAAAGCTAGTTGCAGCCCAGCGCCTCAGAGGTCGCCCCATCAATCTCGGTCTCGATCCCGGTTTCGGTCAAGAGGAAGGTCCGAGCACAACTCTGGAGGACCGAATTCCTCTTCTTTTAAGTCTTTGTGGTCAGGTAAGAGGTATTGCAAGAAGCACAATAAGTCGACTCTGGCCTATCTGTCGTGCGACGAAACAGATGAACCCTGGCGTTTGAGCCCACTCTCCGCGAAGCGGGTGGCTGGGTCAGCTCCGCGTTTCCCTCCCTTTCTGGGACTGTGACCCCCGCCCAACTCAAAGAGTTTTATGACGCCATGTGCGCCATATTTGGGGGGCCTGACCCTGCTGGTGGGACCTTGAGCCCCGCAGGCTTAGATAAAGGAGGGGGGTCCGTGGGTTCCACGCCTTTGGCTCTGACCCCAGCCTCCTACTGGACCAGGTCCCGGGTCCGATCCGGCTCCAGCCACACCTCCACAGTGACTTTCCCTGGTGTTGCGTCTATCGCCGAGGTCTTCAGCGTCATCGGTGCCCCCTGGCAGCACCTCCCCAATCCTCATTCTGGACGACAAGGAGCTGGTTGGGCATCTGCTGTTGCCGAGACCGGCGCCAACAGAGCCTCTATGCTGTTCAACCTGCCCTATTCTGAAGGGTTAGGAATGGATGAGGTGGATTGGGGGGGAGCAGGATTTCTTAGAAATCCTGCAACCTCAAGATATGGACTGGTATGAGGAACTGGGTGACAAACGTCTTGACAGAAGTCCTGCAGCCTGGTTTCGCCACCTCGGTACACTTGCTGCCTTTCAATGAGGCCTTGACGGACGTTCTTCTGGGCACCTGGTCCTAGCCCAGCACAAGGGCTCCTGTGAACAGAACAATTGCCTGTTGTCATCACCCTGAACTGAGCGACCCAGCTTTCCTCACTGCCCACCCCAATCCAACCCACAAACCTTGGTGGTTCAAGCTTACACTTCCGTGGTGCGTTCCCTTCCGCACCTCCGGGCGGGGAACCCAAAAGACTGGAAAGCTTTGGAAAGAAAAGTTTCTCTTCCAACAGTCTAGCATTGTGGTCAGTGAACACGCCCTTTTGGGACGTTATTCCCATTCGATATGGGACACTGTTGCACAGGTGCTGCCCAGAGTCTCGGAGGAGGACTGCATTTTATTCTCTTAAACTATTTCAGACGGGAGAGTTGCAGCGAAGATCGCCATCAGATGTGGCTTGGACATGACAGACTCGTCCGGTAGAGTGATTTCCACGAGAGTGGCCATACGTCACCACACCTGGCTGAGGACATCTGGTTTTTCAGGGTATGTCCAGGCTAATTGTTTGGACATGCCCTTTGATGTCTCCCATCTCTTTGGAGACAAAGCATATGCAGCACTTGAGCATTTTAAGAAATCGCAGGGTACGGACAAGTCCTTGGGCCTCACCACAACATTCCAGCCTGTGTCTCCTTTTTCGCTTCTTTCTTGGCTACGGAAGGGGCTACCAATCACACCAACCCTATTCCTGCCAGAGGGCCCGCAAGTTCAGTACCTCTGCTAGGCCATGGACGCGGTACACCCGACCCTGAAGTGTGGGAGGCCAGAAGTCGAGGCACGCCACAATACCCTCCTCCACCGCAAAAACCTCCTAATCTGATCCCCCAGGAACACTCATGCATAGTTGGTGGCAGAATATGCCATCATCTCCACCACTGGGGGAACATCACCTCGGACAGGTGGGTGTTGCAAATAATCCAAAGGGGCTACTCACTCCCCTTCGAGACTACTCTTCCATTGATCTCTCCAGTTTACCATCAGCTGACGGAGTATCACCTTGTCCTACTCCACGAGGAAGTCAAAACTCTCTTTGCCAAGGGAGCTAAAGAAAAGGTTCCCAAGCCAGAAATAGGGTGTAGTTGTTATTCCCACTATTTTCTGGTTGCAAAGAAGGACAAAGGCCTTGGTCCTATCCTCGACCTCAGAACCCTCAACTACTTCCTCAAAAAGGAGAAGTTCAACATACTTCCCCTTTCTCAGGTCCTGCCTGCTCTGGACCTGAAAGGCTGGATAGTAGCGCTGGACTTGCAGGCCCCTATTTTCATATCCACGTCCTGCCTGCCCATCGTCGCTAACTGCGGTTCACGTTGGGCAACAAGCACGTTCAGTTTGCCGTGCTCTACTTCAGCCTCACTAGTGCCCCTTGGGTGTTCACCAAGGGAATGGTGGTGGTCACAGCCTATCTGTGGAGATCAGGGATTCCAGTCTTCCCCTTTCTCAACGATAGGTTGTTGAAGGCGGGCTCGTCCCAAGCAGTTTCCTCCCATCTCCAGACAACGGCGAACCTCCTGTATTCGCTGGGGTTAACTATCAACGTGCCGAAGTCACACCTGATTCCCTCTCAGACACTCCCTTTCATCGGAGCGGTTCTGGACACGGTGCAGTTTTGGGCCTATCCTCCCGCACAGTGAGTCCAGGATACTTAGACTATGATACTGATGCTTCAGCCTCTATCCTAGATCTCTGTGAGAATGACTCTGAGGTTGTTGGGCATCATGGCCTCCTGCATCCTGCTAGTGGACCATGCCAGATGACACTTACAGGCTCTGCTGTGGGACCTGAAGTTCCAATGGGCACAGCATAGGGCAAATCTCAACGACCTGGTTCAGATATCGGAGTGCACTGTGAAAGACCTGCAGTGGTGGCTGACGAACCACGATTGGATCAGAGGCCGACCCCTCTCCCTTCCCTCCCAGATCTCACAGAAGTGACAGGTGCGTCTCTTCTGGGATGGGCCAGCCATCTGGGGGAGGTGGAGATTAGCGTACTCTGGTCTCCGGCAGAAGCCAGACTCTATATCAACCTATTGGAGCTTTGGGCGAGCCGATTGGCACTGAAAGCCTTTTTATTGTCCATCAAGGGAAGGCTGGTTCAGGCGTTCATGGACAACACTCTAGCCTTGTTGTACTGCAACAAGCAGGACGGTGTGGGTTCATGGACTCTCTGTCAAGATGTCCTGCGCCTCTAGACTTAGTTGAAAGAACGTGGCATTTCCCTGGTGGTTCAAAATCTCGCCGGATCTCTGAACGCCAGAGTGAACAAATTTAACCAACGGTGCCTTGTGGATCACGGGTGGTGTCTCCACCCGGAGGTGGTATAAAGTCTCGTTCATCAGTGGGGACAGTCTTGATTAGATCTGTTCACATCTGTAGAGAACAAGCAATGTCAGCAGTTTTGCACGTTGGAGTTTCCAATGCGAATCTCGGTAGGCGACGCTTTTTGTCGTGAGTGGAGCTCAGGCCTCCTGTTCTCCTTTCCACCCATACCTCTCCTGCCCAGAGTGCTCAAGAAAATCACGAGCGACTGGGCACACGTTGTTCTTGTGGCTCCAGACTGGGCACAGAGATTCTGGTATCCCGAGCTTCTGCCAATTGTAGGAGAGTAGGATCTGCTTACTGTGGTTACCCCCACATTTTGCTGGTGTTTCACTGTTTTTCGGCTTTATTCTGGCTGGGGCCCTGATATTCAGGACCCCAGCCTAACTGCTTCCTCTCTAAATTGATTGCATGTACTTTAGGTACACTCCAAATTGGTTACTGGGTTACCCTTGTGAGTCCCTAGTATATGGTACCTTAGGTACTAAGGGCATAGGTACCCCAGAGGCCTACCAGGGGCTGAAACATGCCACCCCTGGGAAGCCTTCCAAAATGGCACCACAGGTCTGCTACTGCAGCCTGGGTAAGGTGGAGCATGCACCCCTTGCTAAGATATATGTTACCTATATCTACCTTTAAAATCACTGACACATATAAACCTATAAGTCACTCCTATGGCAGACCTTATCAATCCTGAAGGCAGAGTGCTTGGTTTTGTGTGAAAGGGTCCCCAAGCATGAGTAGGACCCCTCTGCAGCTTTCAGAATCTATTCTCTGATGCTGTTCTGTGATGCAGCCAGACCATATACTCTTAAGTGCATTATAACCTTGTGGTAAATGCTAACTTTGGAATGGCTGCGTGGAAACATGTTGTGTTTTATGTCAAACACTTTGGAATCCTACCCGCCCCCCTGCCAGTCCTGGCGGCAGGGGTAGAATTCCACCCTTCTAGAGGGAGAAGACATGTACACACTTACTTAACCGGTAATAGTTTAAAAGAGCCCTGGCATTACAAAATGGATGCCACAGCCACAGACACGGGTCTGAACTCCTGCTGCTGGATGAAACTCCAGCAGGGGAGGCCTGGACAATAGGTTTCCTGTCACAGGGAGGTGTAACCACCTCACAGATAGGTTTTAGTGTATTGGGGCTGGGTGGGTGCATTCATAGAATGCTTTTCAGACAGTGCTGGGGGCACATGTGGTGTCCCTGTGCATACCCCAGTCCTTTGGCGGGTCCCCACGAAGGTAACTCTTCTGTTCCTTGGGCTTTCCTGATTGCTCCAGACTTGCCCTGACTCCCCTTCAAAGGGTGAGTCTCTCAGACCTTGCCGGTCTGCACCAAAGCCAATCTTTGCTTTCTGTGTGGGTTGCTGTTGCCAAGGCGTGTTGGGTCCAATCCGGATACCAACACCGTAGCACTCTACATCCTTTGTGGGACAGCTCCAATCCAGCTCCTGGTCATCGTCGACGCCTCCTGGTCCTCGTAGCTGAAGAGTCAAGCTTCACCTTCTGCACCTGAAATCCCCTGACATCGGTTGGCATCTTCTCATCGCCTTCCTGGTCACAGGCAAGTGACCCAGACTCTGTCCCTTCTGCTTTCAGGTTCTTCACATCTTCGATCCACCCTTGGATCCACCCGGACACTTTCGACTTGGTCGTCAGCAGCACTTTGCAGCAGATCGCCATTGAAAACGACGACGAAATGCGACACCAAAAGACACCTATGCACCCGGCTTCCCTGGGTGAGGTAACTCGAGTACTCCGGTGCTCACGTCGGTATTGACTCTAGAACTGCCTATTTCTAAAGGGGTTTGCTCCAAGTCCTTTTCTAAGTGTCCTTAATCTGTAATTTTCCAACCGCGACTTTCCCCATAGAAGTTAATGGTGATTCGAGGCTGTGTTTAGACACTGCACGCGTCCCTGTGGGTCCCCTATGTCACTACCTTGGGTGGTTCCTGGTGGCCCCAGCGGTTCTAAAGGCTCTAGGCCTTGTACCTATGTCGCCATGGTTCTTATACCACTTTCTTAGTGTATGGTTTGGTATGTCCCTAGGCCTAATCATATATTGTGCTAATTAACTGTATGTTAAATAAGTTTACAGACTGTACTTTTGCCTCTAGCCTCATAAAAAGACTAGAGGGATGTGTTTAGAATAAATACATATATTTTGTATATATACCTGGTGTGGTTCTTCTTTCGTTTGGTAATTCAAGAGATAATAGACTGGTAAAACAAGCTGCTTTACATTCCTTCAAGACTTAACCTGAAGGCTGCTCTCCACAGCTACCACTAGGATAGCTTTCTATATAGGTTGCCTTTAAACCTACCATCAATAACGGTCTTTTGGACTGGTGCAAGGTGCCCACTAGAATAGTGGACAGCATATGCCAGGCCAACTTCTCACATTGGTGTACAGCGTGGGCATTCCAGCTTGCCATTGTTTTACCAGATAATCTCAAGTGCGTGATCATTTGAAAACCACTTAAAGGTACCAGAGGTACATGTAATACAAGCTTAAATACAGTAAGTTCTACTGAACTTAGAGTTCTGTGTCAAGGGCTTAAGCACACCCTTTCTACAACTCAAGTGAGTTTAATAGGTAAACAACTGGAGTAGGTAGTGTATACACCACACCTCACTAGTTATGTCTTTAGGGCCAGGAGCCATTGTGTCCCTGTCAGGTGTCAGCATGTTACAGACATCCAAGTATGACACATTCCCTTTTCTAGAGTTAAGGGCTCTGTGTACTATGAGGAAACTAAAGACACTAAAAAATACAACCCCCCCCCCCAACATCTCAGGGAGGTGTTAATTCAGGTACGGTAAGGCTTCAGAGCCTGAGAGGGTAGCCAGTGGGGTAGATGCAACAGAAGGGGAGAGGCACCAATCCACAGGGCTCAGACTCTGATGTTGACCAGGAAGGTGACAATGACCTAGACCTGAGAGAGTGAGCTCCAAATGTAGATGAAGAAGGCCAATGTGGCCCTGTCTTTGTCCCACCAGGAAGAGTTGGGGGTGTGCCTAGAAGGCCAAGATCACCTTCAGTGGAGTCTAACCATTCTGGCACATCAGTAGGATCTTCTGTCTCTTTTCGTAGGAGGGACAACTCCCAGGAGAAGAGAGAGAACCAACTTTGGTTTGAAGAAGCCCAACGGGAGATAAGGGAACAAAGAGCAGCCTTAGAAAGGGAGTCCCTACAGCTTGAAAGAACAAGTAAAAAAGATGGGACTAGAGTCCCATGGTGGCAGCAATGTCCCTAGAGGTAGGGATAGGTCTTATGACCATAAAAACTTGAGCAAGATTGTCCCTCCCTACAAGAGTGGGGATGACATCCACAAATGGATAACTATACTGGAGAGGGCCTGCAAAGTGCAGAAGGTATCCCAGGAGCAGTGGGCAGCAATCTTGTGACTCTCCTTTGCAGACAAAGGTGGAGACAAGCTCCTCACTGCCAGAGAAGAGGATGGTGATAATTACAAAGTTCTGAAGAGTGCACTGATAGATGGGTTTGGCCTAACCAATGAGCAGTATAGGATACAGTTCAGAGATACCGAAAAGGCACAGACACAGGACTGGGTTGACTTTGTTGATTGTGCTACTAAGGCTCTGGAGGGCTGGTAACTGGGCAGTAAAGTGTGTGATTATACAGGATTGTTTAACTTGATCATGAGGGTTGCAGATCCTTAATAACTGTCAGAATCAGTTGTTGCATTAGCACCTGGTAGACTCTGATCTGACCTCTCGCCAAGAATTGAGAAAGAAGGCAGACAAATGGGTCAGAACCAGGGTTAAGCAGAAGGTACAGAATCAAGGTGGTGACCAGAAGAAGCAAGATCCTAATAAGGGTGGGGAAAAGGGTAAAGACCAGAAGTCTTCACAAGGCCCCAAAAAATCTTCTACTGGTGGGGATTCCTAATCTTCCAACAAAGGAAAAGGCCAAAAAAAACCATGGTGTAAAATCTGTACAGAATAGCTATTGGACTAGTGATTGCACCAAGAAGGATGCAACTCCAACCACCATTGCCCCTAAGGCAACTGTTCCCCTAGTTCAGCTTCAAGGTGTGATACTCATCAGAAGGGTGTAGTAGGGTTAACCCTGGGTACTGAGATGAGCTCTGGCCTAGTCAGAGTGCCAACTCAGGCTGTGTTAGTCTGTGATGGAAGCATGGATATGTCCTCCTCTGTGAGTCCCAGGAACCTGGGCAAGTACAGACAACATCCTTTAATAAATGAAAAGAGGCTTTGGCCTACAGGGACACAGGAGCAAGTGGCACAATGGTGACACAAGACCTTGTGGACCCTGGACAGATAATACTTGGTGAACTTTAAAAAGTGACCAATGCTAGCAAAGTCAGGACCAACCATGCCCTGGCAGTTGTTAATTTCTCCTGGGGAGGGGTAACTGGCCTCAAGAAAGTTGTGGTAAGTGCAGACTTCCCTGTTGAATGCTTGCTTGATAATGATTTAGAGACTTATGCCTGGTCTGAAGTGGAGTTTAGGACCCATGCAGAAATGTGAGGGATCTCATCACATGTGTTTGCTCTGACTAGGTCACAGGTCAAAAAGTATATCACTGAACAGGCCCTGGATTCTGGAATAATGGACCAGGTGCCTTCCAAAAAAATGAGCAGTAGGGTTAAGGCAGTGCCTTCCCCCCTGACTCAGAGTGATGAACAGTCTCTTGAGAGAGATGATTATGCTTCTGAAGAAGGAACTGTCCCATAGGAGCTTCAGCCTGATCAGGTTGAGTTCTTGGGGACAGCGGGCTCTTCCAGGGCAGATCTGAGTCAGGAGCAGCTAAGCTGCCCTTCTCTTGAACCCCTCAGACAGCAAGCTTGCAGCTGAGGCTGCTGGGAATGCTAGTGGCACCCATACAATGTATTGGGATGATGGGTTCCTGTATTCAGCGAGTAGAGACCCCAAACCTGGTGCAGCCAGGAGGTTGGTTATACCTTCGAAGTTCAGGGGCTTCCTGTTGACACTAGTCCGTGACATTCCTTTAGCAGGACACCTGGGCCAGAACAAGATTTTGGACAGAATTGCCCCTCACTTTCACTGGCCCCACATGTCTGAAGACACAAAGGAGTTGTGTTGCTCCTGTGTCACCTGTCAAGCCAGTGGTAAGGCAGGAGGCACCAGAAAGGCTCCCCTGATACCACTACCTGTGGTGGGGGTTCCCTTTGAGAGAGTGGGGATTGACATTGTTGGACCAATGGATCCTCAGACAGCATCTGGGCACAGGTTTATCCTACTTGTGGTGGACCATGCCACTAGGTACCCAGAGTCTATATCCCCTAGGACCACTACAGCACCCGTTGTGGCAAGAGCCCTCTTGGGAGTGTTCTCAAGAGTGGGTTTCCCTAAGGATGTAGTATCAGACAGAGGTGCAAACTTTATGTCTATAGCTACTTGACTGCAATGTGGAAGGAGAGTGGAGTGAACTACAAATTCAGCACACCGTATCACCCACAATGCAATGGTTTAGTTGAAAGGTTCAACAAAACCTTAAATGGTATGATCAAGGGTTTCCCAGAAAAGCTTAGGCAGAGATGGGGCATCCTACTACCCTGCCTTTTATTTGCATACAGGGAGGTTCCTCAGAAGGGGGTCGGCTATAGCCCTTTTGAACTTCTGTTTGGGCATCCTGTAAGAGGCCCGTTGTGTCTGTTGAAGGAGGGATGGGAGTTTCCTCTCAAACCCCCTAAACAGGACATTGTAGACTATGTACTTGGTCTCCACTCCAGGATGGCTGAGTACATGAAAAAGGTAACTAAAAACCTTGAGGCTAGTCAGGAATTACAGAAAGCCTGGCATGACCAAAAGGCTGTGCTGACTGTTTACCAGCCAGGACAGAAAGTGTGGGTGTTGGAGCCTGACGCCCCAGCAGCTCTCTAAGACAAGTGGAGTGAACCCCACACTATTGTTGAACAGAAGGGAGAGGTTACCTATTTGGTAGATCGTGGAACTCCCAGGAGCCCCAGGGTGCTTCATGTCAACAGACTGAAACCATATGTTGACAGGGCAGACATGGGATTGCTTATGGCTACTGATGAGGGACAGGAGGAAGAGAGTGACCCTCTCCCAGACCTGCTCTCACAGAACCCTGATGATGGGTCAGTAGATGGAGTACCCTTGGCAGACAGCCTCGCTGATCAGCAGCGTACTGATTGCAGACAAGTTCTCAATCGGTTTTCATATGTTTTCTCTGACTCCAAGTCAGACCACCTGGTGCACTCATGAAGTGGACACTGGGGACAGTCTGCCTGTTAAAAATAAGATTTACAGGTAACCTGATCATGTCAGGGACTGTATCAGGATTTAAGTCCAAAAAATGTTGGATTTGGGAGTTATTGAACCCTCAGATAACCCTTGGGCTAGTCCAGTAGTCTTGGGCACCCAAATCTCACACCCAGGGTGGTAAGAGAGAGATGAGGCTTTGTTTTGACTACAGGGGTCTCAATGCAGTCACTAGGACTGATGCCCATCCAATCTCAAGAGCAGATGAGCTTACAGATATGTTGGCCTCAGCCAAATTTAATCTTACAGCTGACTACTGGCAGATAAGATTAGCTGATGATGCAAAGCCAAAGTATTTACAACAAGGGGTGGTGAGGGACAGAGTCTCTGAATTAAGCAGAAAGCTCTCACCCAGTCAAGAGATCAGGGCTAGATCCAACACCGTTTTTTAGCTCACTGCACCATCCCAGTTTCAGAACCCGGCTGTATGCAAATTAGTCTGTTCCTGTCCCAGTGCATGATGGGAACAGGGCAAACCAAACTACAAAAGCCAATTCTTACACTGGGAAGGAAACAAGCTCCCGGGGACCGGTTTCTGGCATTACAGCCGTCTTCGGCCCGGTTTGCTTGAATCCTGATGGTGCAATGAGCAAGGGTCTCACATCTGAGAATACCCTTCCACGCTTAGGGTGGACAAAAATATTTACAACAAGGGGTGGTGAGGGACAGAGTCTCTGAATTAAGCAGAAAGCTCTCACCCAGTCAAGAGATCAGGGCTAGATCCAACACCGTTTTTTAGCTCACTGCACCATCCCAGTTTCAGAACCCGGCTGTATGCAAATTAGTCTGTTCCTGTCCCAGTGCATGATGGGAACAGGGCAAACCAAACTACAAAAGCCAATTCTTACACTGGGAAGGAAACAAGCTCCCGGGGACCGGTTTCTGGCATTACAGCCGTCTTCGGCCCGGTTTGCTTGAATCCTGATGGTGCAATGAGCAAGGGTCTCACATCTGAGAATACCCTTCCACGCTTAGGGTGGACAAAAATATTTACAACAAGGGGTGGTGAGGGACAGAGTCTCTGAATTAAGCAGAAAGCTCTCACCCAGTCAAGAGATCAGGGCTAGATCCAACACCGTTTTTTAGCTCACTGCACCATCCCAGTTTCAGAACCCGGCTGTATGCAAATTAGTCTGTTCCTGTCCCAGTGCATGATGGGAACAGGGCAAACCAAACTACAAAAGCCAATTCTTACACTGGGAAGGAAACAAGCTCCCGGGGACCGGTTTCTGGCATTACAGCCGTCTTCGGCCCGGTTTGCTTGAATCCTGATGGTGCAATGAGCAAGGGTCTCACATCTGAGAATACCCTTCCACGCTTAGGGTGGACAAAAATATTTACAACAAGGGGTGGTGAGGGACAGAGTCTCTGAATTAAGCAGAAAGCTCTCACCCAGTCAAGAGATCAGGGCTAGATCCAACACCGTTTTTTAGCTCACTGCACCATCCCAGTTTCAGAACCCGGCTGTATGCAAATTAGTCTGTTCCTGTCCCAGTGCATGATGGGAACAGGGCAAACCAAACTACAAAAGCCAATTCTTACACTGGGAAGGAAACAAGCTCCCGGGGACCGGTTTCTGGCATTACAGCCGTCTTCGGCCCGGTTTGCTTGAATCCTGATGGTGCAATGAGCAAGGGTCTCACATCTGAGAATACCCTTCCACGCTTAGGGTGGACAAAAATATTTACAACAAGGGGTGGTGAGGGACAGAGTCTCTGAATTAAGCAGAAAGCTCTCACCCAGTCAAGAGATCAGGGCTAGATCCAACACCGTTTTTTAGCTCACTGCACCATCCCAGTTTCAGAACCCGGCTGTATGCAAATTAGTCTGTTCCTGTCCCAGTGCATGATGGGAACAGGGCAAACCAAACTACAAAAGCCAATTCTTACACTGGGAAGGAAACAAGCTCCCGGGGACCGGTTTCTGGCATTACAGCCGTCTTCGGCCCGGTTTGCTTGAATCCTGATGGTGCAATGAGCAAGGGTCTCACATCTGAGAATACCCTTCCACGCTTAGGGTGGACAAAAATATTTACAACAAGGGGTGGTGAGGGACAGAGTCTCTGAATTAAGCAGAAAGCTCTCACCCAGTCAAGAGATCAGGGCTAGATCTAACACCGTTTTTTAGCTCACTGCACCATCCCAGTTTCAGAACCCGGCTGTATGCAAATTAGTCTGTTCCTGTCCCAGTGCATGATGGGAACAGGGCAAACCAAACTACAAAAGCCAATTCTTACACTGGGAAGGAAACAAGCTCCCGGGGACCGGTTTCTGGCATTACAGCCGTCTTCGGCCCGGTTTGCTTGAATCCTGATGGTGCAATGAGCAAGGGTCTCACATCTGAGAATACCCTTCCACGCTTAGGGTGGACAAAAATATTTACAACAAGGGGTGGTGAGGGACAGAGTCTCTGAATTAAGCAGAAAGCTCTCACCCAGTCAAGAGATCAGGGCTAGATCCAACACCGTTTTTTAGCTCACTGCACCATCCCAGTTTCAGAACCCGGCTGTATGCAAATTAGTCTGTTCCTGTCCCAGTGCATGATGGGAACAGGGCAAACCAAACTACAAAAGCCAATTCTTACACTGGGAAGGAAACAAGCTCCCGGGGACCGGTTTCTGGCATTACAGCCGTCTTCGGCCCGGTTTGCTTGAATCCTGATGGTGCAATGAGCAAGGGTCTCACATCTGAGAATACCCTTCCACGCTTAGGGTGGACAAAAATATTTACAACAAGGGGTGGTGAGGGACAGAGTCTCTGAATTAAGCAGAAAGCTCTCACCCAGTCAAGAGATCAGGGCTAGATCCAACACCGTTTTTTAGCTCACTGCACCATCCCAGTTTCAGAACCCGGCTGTATGCAAATTAGTCTGTTCCTGTCCCAGTGCATGATGGGAACAGGGCAAACCAAACTACAAAAGCCAATTCTTACACTGGGAAGGAAACAAGCTCCCGGGGACCGGTTTCTGGCATTACAGCCGTCTTCGGCCCGGTTTGCTTGAATCCTGATGGTGCAATGAGCAAGGGTCTCACATCTGAGAATACCCTTCCACGCTTAGGGTGGACAAAAATATTTACAACAAGGGGTGGTGAGGGACAGAGTCTCTGAATTAAGCAGAAAGCTCTCACCCAGTCAAGAGATCAGGGCTAGATCCAACACCGTTTTTTAGCTCACTGCACCATCCCAGTTTCAGAACCCGGCTGTATGCAAATTAGTCTGTTCCTGTCCCAGTGCATGATGGGAACAGGGCAAACCAAACTACAAAAGCCAATTCTTACACTGGGAAGGAAACAAGCTCCCGGGGACCGGTTTCTGGCATTACAGCCGTCTTCGGCCCGGTTTGCTTGAATCCTGATGGTGCAATGAGCAAGGGTCTCACATCTGAGAATACCCTTCCACGCTTAGGGTGGACAAAAATATTTACAACAAGGGGTGGTGAGGGACAGAGTCTCTGAATTAAGCAGAAAGCTCTCACCCAGTCAAGAGATCAGGGCTAGATCCAACACCGTTTTTTAGCTCACTGCACCATCCCAGTTTCAGAACCCGGCTGTATGCAAATTAGTCTGTTCCTGTCCCAGTGCATGATGGGAACAGGGCAAACCAAACTACAAAAGCCAATTCTTACACTGGGAAGGAAACAAGCTCCCGGGGACCGGTTTCTGGCATTACAGCCGTCTTCGGCCCGGTTTGCTTGAATCCTGATGGTGCAATGAGCAAGGGTCTCACATCTGAGAATACCCTTCCACGCTTAGGGTGGACAAAAATATTTACAACAAGGGGTGGTGAGGGACAGAGTCTCTGAATTAAGCAGAAAGCTCTCACCCAGTCAAGAGATCAGGGCTAGATCCAACACCGTTTTTTAGCTCACTGCACCATCCCAGTTTCAGAACCCGGCTGTATGCAAATTAGTCTGTTCCTGTCCCAGTGCATGATGGGAACAGGGCAAACCAAACTACAAAAGCCAATTCTTACACTGGGAAGGAAACAAGCTCCCGGGGACCGGTTTCTGGCATTACAGCCGTCTTCGGCCCGGTTTGCTTGAATCCTGATGGTGCAATGAGCAAGGGTCTCACATCTGAGAATACCCTTCCACGCTTAGGGTGGACAAAAATATTTACAACAAGGGGTGGTGAGGGACAGAGTCTCTGAATTAAGCAGAAAGCTCTCACCCAGTCAAGAGATCAGGGCTAGATCCAACACCGTTTTTTAGCTCACTGCACCATCCCAGTTTCAGAACCCGGCTGTATGCAAATTAGTCTGTTCCTGTCCCAGTGCATGATGGGAACAGGGCAAACCAAACTACAAAAGCCAATTCTTACACTGGGAAGGAAACAAGCTCCCGGGGACCGGTTTCTGGCATTACAGCCGTCTTCGGCCCGGTTTGCTTGAATCCTGATGGTGCAATGAGCAAGGGTCTCACATCTGAGAATACCCTTCCACGCTTAGGGTGGACAAAAATATTTACAACAAGGGGTGGTGAGGGACAGAGTCTCTGAATTAAGCAGAAAGCTCTCACCCAGTCAAGAGATCAGGGCTAGATCCAACACCGTTTTTTAGCTCACTGCACCATCCCAGTTTCAGAACCCGGCTGTATGCAAATTAGTCTGTTCCTGTCCCAGTGCATGATGGGAACAGGGCAAACCAAACTACAAAAGCCAATTCTTACACTGGGAAGGAAACAAGCTCCCGGGGACCGGTTTCTGGCATTACAGCCGTCTTCGGCCCGGTTTGCTTGAATCCTGATGGTGCAATGAGCAAGGGTCTCACATCTGAGAATACCCTTCCACGCTTAGGGTGGACAAAAATATTTACAACAAGGGGTGGTGAGGGACAGAGTCTCTGAATTAAGCAGAAAGCTCTCACCCAGTCAAGAGATCAGGGCTAGATCCAACACCGTTTTTTAGCTCACTGCACCATCCCAGTTTCAGAACCCGGCTGTATGCAAATTAGTCTGTTCCTGTCCCAGTGCATGATGGGAACAGGGCAAACCAAACTACAAAAGCCAATTCTTACACTGGGAAGGAAACAAGCTCCCGGGGACCGGTTTCTGGCATTACAGCCGTCTTCGGCCCGGTTTGCTTGAATCCTGATGGTGCAATGAGCAAGGGTCTCACATCTGAGAATACCCTTCCACGCTTAGGGTGGACAAAAATATTTACAACAAGGGGTGGTGAGGGACAGAGTCTCTGAATTAAGCAGAAAGCTCTCACCCAGTCAAGAGATCAGGGCTAGATCCAACACCGTTTTTTAGCTCACTGCACCATCCCAGTTTCAGAACCCGGCTGTATGCAAATTAGTCTGTTCCTGTCCCAGTGCATGATGGGAACAGGGCAAACCAAACTACAAAAGCCAATTCTTACACTGGGAAGGAAACAAGCTCCCGGGGACCGGTTTCTGGCATTACAGCCGTCTTCGGCCCGGTTTGCTTGAATCCTGATGGTGCAATGAGCAAGGGTCTCACATCTGAGAATACCCTTCCACGCTTAGGGTGGACAAAAATATTTACAACAAGGGGTGGTGAGGGACAGAGTCTCTGAATTAAGCAGAAAGCTCTCACCCAGTCAAGAGATCAGGGCTAGATCCAACACCGTTTTTTAGCTCACTGCACCATCCCAGTTTCAGAACCCGGCTGTATGCAAATTAGTCTGTTCCTGTCCCAGTGCATGATGGGAACAGGGCAAACCAAACTACAAAAGCCAATTCTTACACTGGGAAGGAAACAAGCTCCCGGGGACCGGTTTCTGGCATTACAGCCGTCTTCGGCCCGGTTTGCTTGAATCCTGATGGTGCAATGAGCAAGGGTCTCACATCTGAGAATACCCTTCCACGCTTAGGGTGGACAAAAATATTTACAACAAGGGGTGGTGAGGGACAGAGTCTCTGAATTAAGCAGAAAGCTCTCACCCAGTCAAGAGATCAGGGCTAGATCCAACACCGTTTTTTAGCTCACTGCACCATCCCAGTTTCAGAACCCGGCTGTATGCAAATTAGTCTGTTCCTGTCCCAGTGCATGATGGGAACAGGGCAAACCAAACTACAAAAGCCAATTCTTACACTGGGAAGGAAACAAGCTCCCGGGGACCGGTTTCTGGCATTACAGCCGTCTTCGGCCCGGTTTGCTTGAATCCTGATGGTGCAATGAGCAAGGGTCTCACATCTGAGAATACCCTTCCACGCTTAGGGTGGACAAAAATATTTACAACAAGGGGTGGTGAGGGACAGAGTCTCTGAATTAAGCAGAAAGCTCTCACCCAGTCAAGAGATCAGGGCTAGATCCAACACCGTTTTTTAGCTCACTGCACCATCTCAGTTTCAGAACCCGACTGTATGCAAATTAGTCTGTTCCTGTCCCAGTGCATGATGGGAACAGGGCAAACCAAACTACAAAAGCCAATTCTTACACTGGGAAGGAAACAAGCTCCCGGGGACCGGTTTCTGGCATTACAGCCGTCTTCGGCCCGGTTTGCTTGAATCCTGATGGTGCAATGAGCAGCATTCTCAACACCTAGTGGGCACTATCAATTTGTGGTAATGCCCTTTGGTCTGAAGAATGCAGTTGCCACTTTTCAAAGGTTGGTGAACAAAGCCCTAACAGGCCTGGAAGACTATAGTGCAGTATATCTAGATGATATTGCTGTCTTTAGCTCCACTTGGGAGGATCACCTGGTCTACCAAAGAAATGTTTTGGAGGTCATGCAGAAAGCAGGCCTAACTATCAAGGCTACTAAGTGCTAGATAGGGCAGAGTCAGGTTGTGTCATTGGGCCACCTTGTATGTGGAGGCCAGGTTCAACCATTGCAGAGCAAAATCCAAACCATCATGGAATGGGTTGCTCTAACTACTCAGACTCAGGTCAAAGCTTTTCTTGGGCCTGACTGGGTACTACAGGAGATTTGTCAAGGGGTATGGTTCCATTGTGACACCCCTGAAGGACTTAACTTCTCAGAGAATGCCTAAGAAAGTTCAGTGGACAGTAAGCTGTCAAAAGGCCTTTGATGACCTGAAGCAGGCCATGTGCACTGCACCAATTCTGCAAAGTCCTAACTACTCCAGAGAATTCATTGTCCAAACAGATTCCTCTGAGTTGGGGGTAGGGGCTGTGCTGTCATCATTGAATGATGAAGGTCAGGACCAGCCAGTAGCTTTTATTAGCAGAAGGCTGACCCCTAGAGAGAAACGTTGGTCAGCTATTGAGAGGGAGGCCTTTGATGTGGTTTGGGCTCTGAAGATGCTGAGGCCATACTTGTTTGGCACTCACTTCACTGTTCAGACTGACCATAAGACCCTCTTATGGCTAAAACAGATGAAGGGTGAAAACCCCAAACTTTTGAGGTGGTCCATTTCCCTACAGGGGATGGACTATACAGTGGAACATAGACCTGGCAGTAACAATGCAGATGGACTCTCCAGATATTTCCACTTAGAACATGAAGACTCAACTGGTCAAGGTTAGTTTAATGTCCGTGCGTTGGGGGGGAGGTGGGGGTTGTGTAGGAGAGTAGGATCTGCTTACTATGGTTACCTCCACTTTTTGCTGTGTTACACTGTTTTTTTACTTTAGTCTGGCTGGGGCCCTGCCATTCAGGACCCCAGCCTAGCTCCTTCCTCTCTAAATTGATTGCATGTACTTTAAGTACCCTCCAGGTTGGTTACTGGGTTACCCTTGTGAGTCCCTAGTATATGGCCCCTTTGGTACTAAAGGCTTGAGTACCCCAGAGGCTTACCAGGGGCTGAAGCATGTATTATGCCACTCCTGAAAAGCCTTCCAAAATGGCACCACAGGTCTGCTACCCCTACTAAGATATGGGTTACCTATATCTACCTTTACAATCACTGACACATATAAACCTATAAGTCACTCATATGGCAGGCCTTATCAATCCTGAAGGCATAGTGCTCTATTCCCTGATGCTGTTCTGTGATGCATCCAGACCATATACTCTTAAGTGCATTATAACCTCGCGGTATAAGCTATCCACAGTTTAGAACACGTACATCTACAGTCAGTACAACAAATCACAACTTAGGAGCAGCAAATGATATACCTGATACAGTCATACAGTCATACAAAAAAATTACATTTTATTTTGGTGTATTAAAAACAAGGTTAAAAAACAGTACAAAATGATACACAACATATATTGGGACAGTACGTAAGGAAAATAATTCCAATTTAAAAGAGGGAAATACAATAGTCCTAACAGGTTGCTGAATGGATGCCACAGACACGGGTCTGAGCTCCTGCTGCTGGACCAAACTCCGCAGGAGAGGCCTGGACAATAGGTTTTCCTGTCACAGGGAGGTGTAACCACCTCCCAGACAGGTTTTAGTGAATTGGGGCTGAGTGGGTGCATTCATAGAAGGCTTTTCAGAGAGTGCTGGGGGCACACTTGGTGTCCCTGTGCATACCCCAGTTCAAACCGGCAGTGGCCCTTTGTCAATTTTTAGCTTCGTTCTTTCACTGCCAGGTGTAAGTCAAGAGGTAAAACGCTATCTAGATCACAGCCAATTATAATAGCAAACTACACAACTTTTTAACTGTGCCGTACCTATTTTAGATTTAGCCGCATTGTTTATTCAGCCAGCTACCTGAAGACCCTGGTCTGTCACGGCGTGTGCCGATTGTACGGGTCGCCAAGGCAACAACACAACTTCCGGTCTAACGTCCGGAAGTTGCAGTTAGCGCTCTAGTCTTCACCCTCAATTATCCCCTACTTAAAGCAGGGCAGGGTGCGGACGCGCGCAGCCGCGCTCTGTCAATTGTTAGCTTCGTTCTTTCACTGCCAGGTGTAAGTCAAGAGGTAAACGCTATCTAGATAACAGCCAATTATAATAGCAAACTACAGAACTTTTTAACTTTTTAACTGCGCCATACCTATTTTAGATTTGCCCGCATTGTTTATTCAGCTAGCTACCTGAAGACCCTGGTGGTCACAGCTTGTTCCGATTGTACGGAGGGTCGCCAAGGCAACAACACAACTTCTGGTCTAATGGCCGGAAGTTGCAGTTAGCGCTCTAGTCTTCACCGTCAATTATCCCCTACTTAAAGCAGGGCAGGGCGTGGACGTGCGCAGCGGCGCTCTGTCAATCCTTATCTTTGTTCTTTCACTGCAAGGTGTAAGTCAAGAGGTAAAACGCTATCTAGATCACAGTCAATTATAATAGAAAACTACAAAACTTTTTAACTTTTTAACTGCGCCGTACCTATTTTAGATTTAGCCGCCTTGTTTAATCAGCCAGCTGCCTGAAGACCCTGGTTCGTCACGGCTTGTGCCAGAAAAAAACAGCTGGAAGTTGCAGTTAGCGCTCTAGTCTTCACTCTCAATTATCCCCTACTTAAAGCAGGGCAGGGCGCAGACGCGTGCAGCGGCGCGCTGGTGGCACGCCAAAGGCAAGCCCGTCTGCCCACGTCCGCGCCTGACCGACGCCAGATGCCAGGACCCTTGCTCTGTTCCTTCCTACCTTCAAACGACATCCTGCCTAAGGCAGCTCTAAGGATAAGAGGTATCATGGCATTCTTAAAATATTCAAGCATTGAGCTAAAAGATTTAAATAAACCTCACATAGGAGCCTCCGATATATTAGCAGCAGAAATACATAGAAATCAAGATATATCTTGTTTAACAGGACCCACTAATCTAAATAAATTCCCAACACCCCTTGGCCTTAACCAATCCAGTATCTCCAAACAACTTAGCGCTATCTATTTCAATGTGAACTCTATCCCAAAAGATATGGAGTCTCATAGATCAGGCAGCCCCTGACATCTGTTTTATCACGGAAACCTGGCTGCACGAACACGCCTCCCCAGATGTGCACACTGCCTTTCCTCCTCAGTACAAGATAATCAGAATGGACAGGAAAGAGACAAGAGGAGGAGGTCTATTAATAGCCTCCACTGAGGATGTGAATATCACTGCCTTAAAAACAATAATCTCAGGCCACATAGAACTATGTATCTTTAAGACAGAAGGCCTATCTAGTGGTACCTGGAGAGGGGCTTTAATATATCGCCCCCCCTAGCCCCAAAAGTGACTTCTCCGGCAAATTATTAGAGACCATTGCGCTGCATGTATTGGCCTCTGATAACTTTCTCGTAATCGGAGATTTTGACTACCATGCTGAGACACTATCAAACTTAGCCACTGACCAGCTGATTACCAACATGAATACTCTCTGACTTGTCTAGCTGGTCACTGGAGCTACCCACAATGCTGGTCATACACTTGACCTTCTTTTTAATAATTTCCCAGGAATCACAGTTGAACCCCCAGCCCCACTATTATGGTCAGACCACCATCTAATAAAATGTGTTATTTCAACCAATATGACCAAAAACGACCACAAAAATGAATTAATACTGCGAAGGTCATGGCGCAAAGTCACTCCGTCGCTTTCTCAAAACATTTTTGCCTCAACCACCCAGGCCAAGATGTTAGTGTAAAGCAAATGGCATTTGACTTCGATAAAGCCATCTTGTCCGCGCTAGACAAAATTGCCCCCCTCACCCAGGTTAAAATCAAGCCCAGGACCGCCCCCTGGTTCACTGAACAATTTAAGACAACAAAGCTCTTGTGTAGAACCGCGGAGCAAAAGTGGCAAAAAAGCTAAAACATGGCCGACCGTGAAACATGTAAAAAAATCCATCACGGTTATATGAACGACATCACACAGGCAAAAAAATGATTTCTCTTAAATCGGATAAATCAGGCAGAAAATTCCTGCAAGGAACTCTATCAACTTTTGAAAGAATTTACGACCCCTATCAATCAGACATCAATCCCCAATTCTCAAGCCTATACCGATTCTCCTTCCAAATTTTTTGAAGATAAGATCACAACAATCCATCACTCTTTCCCACTACAACACAATAACACCCACTCTGAAGATGTGCCTAGTATGTCTTCTGATCCCCCTCATATGCTAGGCAAATTTGTTAAATGCGACATTAAGTCAGTCACTACTGTCATGCAAAAGATAAAATCAGGTTCTCCCACAGACCCAGTACCTCCAAAATGTCTCCCACTCTTGTACCGGTACTATTAGAAAGTTTAACAGGTTTTTTTAATAAATCACTCTCGGAGGCCGTTTTTCCTAAAATGTGGAAAGCAGCTAGGGTCAGACCTATCTTAAAAAAAACACAGCCGACCCAAAACTGCTCCTAAACTACCGCCCTATTTCTCTGCTTCCCTATTTCGGGAAAATGTTGGAATCTCTCATAAACCACCTGCTTGTTGATCATCTGGAGAGCCATGGACTGCTAGATCCCTCACAGTCCGGCTTTAGGGCTGCACACAGTACAGAGACAGCATTGGTCGAAGTAACAGACAACATCAGGCTGGCTTTGGACAAACACCAATCTGCCATTCTTGCCTGCTCGACCTATCCACCGCCTTTGACACCATCTCCTGTAGCATTTTAGAACATGGGCTCTGGGAGATTGGTGTAAGGGAGAACTCTCTCAAATGGTTCAAAAGCTTCCTAACCGACCGAGTAACAACACTCCAAATGGGTAACATCATCTCATGTGAGAGACCGGTCGAGATGGGAGTGCCACAGGGCTCTATTTTGAGCCTGACTCTTTTCAACCTGTATATGACGCCGCTGGCCAAGGTGATCAGATCTTACTGTTTTGATGTCATATCCTATGCGGATGACACCCAGATTCTGATCACTCTTGGTCCAGACCCTGCAGAAACAAAGCAGCGTTTCCAAAAATGCATGTCCCACATTGACAGGTGGATGAGTTCCAACCACCTCCAACTGAACGGAGGCAAGTCAGAGATCATGCTTTTCGGTAAGGCTCAGAAGCAATGGTCCCACGACTGGTGGCCACCTAACCTTGGCCCTTGTCCAATCTCCAAACCAATGGTAAGAAACTTAGGTTTTTACATGGGCAACCAATTGTCCATGAAAAGCCAGATCAACCACATCATCGGCACTTGTTTCGGAGTAATGCACAGCCTAAAAAGATCTTCAAATGGATTCCTATTGAGGCTAGGAAACCATCAGTGCAGGGACTAATAATAAATCGGATGGACTATGGAAATGCCCTACTGTTCTCAATAAACGAAAACCTTTTAAATAGACTTCAAATTTTGCAGAGCACTGCGGCTAGGTTGGTCTTAAATCTTCCACCCAGATCTTCCTCCGCTCCTTGTTTAAGATCCCTGCATTGGCTCCCGTGAGAAAAAAATTCTCTTCAAGATCCTTTGTCTAACACTCAAGCATGTGTATGGCGAAGGCTTGAGATACTGGTCCAAAAAACTATGTTGGTACCAGCCTTGTAGGGTGCTCAGATCCAGCAACGAATCATTGCTCACTCCTCTTAGAAGTCGTACCGCCTGAAAAGGAGGCAGGTCTTTCTCCTTTCTCGCCCCGACATCATGAAACAAAATTCCTTCAAACTTATGTACTATCCCTGATGATAACTGCTTTCGAAAGAAGCTGAAGTCGTGGTTATTTGACAACTAAGTTAGCATCTCCATTCAGAGCTGTCTGCAAGCGCCATGAGACTCCTTGAGTGATGTGTGCGATATACAAATGTCCCTGATTTCATTTGATTTGAAACTGGTTGCAGGGGCACTCATCACCTGCTCTGGTGCAAAACTGGACAAAGGGAAAGGGGTGTAACTACGCCCTCCCTGGGTCCTCCCGTAGGTGGGAACCTAGAGTAAGTCCAACCCCTAAACTTAGTAAAAGTATAGGAACCCAGTCCTTAGGACTTTAGATTACACCTGGACGAAACTCTGCAACATATATACTAGAACTTCGATATTCTATTTCGACTAGAAGACAGAAGAATCTCCCTTGGGGTCAAGGAGTGACTCCCCTGTTCAAACAGGCACCAAAGAAGCATCTTGCCAGTCTGCATTTCCAAGGCGTCCTTGGAAATGTAGATCCCAACAGATTTGCGACTCAGGACATGGACTTCCAGACTTATCAGAGGCCGACACGAGTTCCCAGCAAAGCTGAGACCCGCAACCCTCACAAGTGACATGGAACTGGAACTCCTGGACACCATGCACATTTGCAAGTGCATCAATTTATCAAGCTTAGCCCAAAGTTGTGCATTGGGCTACTTGTAGTCCAAGCCAGGAGCACTATTTGCACTGAAGGTTGTGGACCCACACTCCACGAGTGTTCCCTGGGTCCGCTTCTAGCATTTCAGCTTGAGGCTCCTTTGCGATCCCTGGTATGTCAACTGGTGGGTCTCCACGAAGGTTACTCTTCTGTTCCTTGGAATTTCCTGGTTGCTCCAGACGTGCCCTGACTCCCCTCCAAAGGTTGAGTCCCTCTGACCTTGCTGGTCTGAACCGAAGCCAATCTTTGATTTCTGCATGGGTTGCTGTTGCCAAGGCTTGTTGGGTCCAATCCGGATACCAACACCATAGCACTCGACATCCTTTGTGGGACAGCTCGAATCCAGCTCCTGGTTGTCATCAACGCCTCCTGGTCCACATGGCTGAAGAGTCAAGCTTTTCCTTCTGCACCTGAAATCACTCAACATCGGTTGGCACCTTCTCATCGCCTTCCTGGTCACTGGCAAGTGACCCAGACTCTGTCCCCTCTGCTCTCAGGTTCTTCACATCTTCGATCCACCCGGACACTTTCGACTTGGTCGCCAGCAGCAATTTGCCGCAGATCGCCACCCGACGACGACGAAACCCGACACCAAATGACACATATGCGCCCACTTCCCTGGGTGAGGTAACTTGAGTACTCTGGTGCTCCCATGGGTATTGGCTCTAGAACTGCCTCGTTCTAAAGGGGTTTGCTCCAAGTCCTCTTCTAAGTGTCCTTAATCTGTAATTTTCCAACCTCGACTTTCCCCATAGAAGTTAATAGTGATTTGCGGCTGTGTTTTGACACTGCACGTGTCCCCCGTAGCTCCCCTATGTCACTACCTTGGGTGGTTCCTAGTGGCCCCAGCGGTTCTAAAGGCTCTAGGCCTTGTATCTATGTCAGTCGTGGTTCTTGTACCACTTTCTTAGTATATGGTTTGGTACACCCCTAGGGCTAATCATATATTGTGCTAATTTACTGTGTGTTAAATAAGTTTACTGAATGTACGTTTGCCTCTAGCCTCATAAAGAGACTAGAGGGATGTGTTTAGAAAAAAATACATATATTTTATATATATACCTGGCGTGGTTCTCCTTTCATTTGGTCATTCATGAGTTATAGACTGGTATAACAAGCTGCTTTACATTCCTTCAAGACTTAGCCTGAAGACTGCTCTCCACAGCTACCACTAGGATAGCTTTCTAAATAGGTTGTCTTTAAACCTACCATCAATAAGGGTCGTTTGGACTGGTGGAAGGTGCCCACTAGAATAGTGGACAGCATATGCCAGGCCAACTTCTCACACCAATGAGCACCGACCCTCTCATCAGGCTGCCCCTTTGGGATTATCATGTGTCACAGCAGCAGGGGGTGGTTCTCCATCCTAACCTGTCCACTCTCCGAAACCTTGCGTGGAGATTGAGCGGCGACAGCTGACAGCTTTTGACCTTCCTCCTGAAGTTTGCGAAGTTATTCTGGCAGCCAGGCGTCTCTCCACGAAATCAGTACACGCCTGCTGATGGCACAAATTTTTCAAATATTGTACAGAAATGTCTATTGTCCTCTTATCTGCCTCTCTGTCAGATGTTCTCCTGTTTATCCTTTCCTTGGCTGGCTCTGGGAACTCTGAAGGGCTACCTTTCATCCCACTCAGCTTTTCTACGGCTGCCACATCAGCCTTCACTTTTTAAATTTCCTCTGGTGCAGAGATTTTTGAAGGGGTTATCCACTTGTTTCCCCCTTCCCCTTTTATTATGCCACAGTGGGACCTTAATTTAGTCCTTACTTGTTTGCTGTGGGCACCGTTTGAGCCGCTGCACAACTGCCCTTGCGGTTGCTTACTATCAAAACAGCACTTTTGGTGGCAATTACCTTTGCCAGGAGGTTAAGCCACCTTCAGGCACTGTCATAACAGCCTCCTTACCTGACCGTCTTTCCGGGCACAGTGGTACTCCGAACTAGGGCATCATTTCTGTCTAAGGTTGTAACACCCTTCCATCTAGGACAGTCTGTTACTCTTCCCACTTTCTATGTACCTCTGCACCTTCTAAAGAAGAGGAGCGTCTCCACCATCTGTACCCAAAAAGAGTGTTGTCGTTCTACCTTGATCGCACCAAAGAGTTCAGGGTGGATGACCAACTATTTTCAAATATTGTACAGAAAGGCCTATTGTCCTCTTATCTGCCTCTCTGTTGGATGTTCTCCTCTTTATCCTTTCGTTGGCTGGCTCTGGGCACTCTGAAGTGCTACCTTTCGGCCCTCTAAGCTTTTCTACGGCTGCCAGATCAGCCTTCACTTTTTAAATTCCCTCTGGTGCAGAGATTTGTGAAGGGGTTGTCCCACTTTTTACCCCCTTCCCCTTTTATTATGCCACAGTGGGACCTTAATTTAGTTCTTACTTTCTTGCTGTGCGCACCGTTTGAGCCGCTGCATAACTGCCCTTGTGGCTGCTCACTATCAAAACAGCATTTTTGGTGGCAATTACCTTTGCCAAGAGGGTGAGCCACCTTCAGGCACTATCATCACAGCCTCCTTGCCTGACCGACTTTCCGGGCACAGTGGTACTCCGAACTAGGGCATCATTTATTTCTAAGGTTGTAACACCCTTCCATCTGGGACAGTCTGTTACTCTGCCCACTTTCTATATACCACTATTAATTGAGTAGAATCTGGGCAAAGTACTTGTCTTTGACAATGGAAGACCCCCTCCCCATTTGAGACAATAAGTTTCCAAGGAACTCAGGACAAGTTAGAGGTTGTCTTGAATTGCGGGAAAAATTCCAATAATACGGTTGCTTAGAAAGGTTTTTATGTGGTATGACACATATTCGAATTTTCAGAGTTGAATAGAGAAAGGCGACAACCAACATGTGTTTCGCCTCTTACATGGCCGTCTGGCCTGGGGCTACCTCATGGCTGTACAGTGCGTGCATAAAGTGTTTAGCATATATATATCTACAGTGCAAAAAGATGAATCAAACATACAAAGTACGTTTTCAGGATACAGGTCAGTGCCACAAAGGTGGTAGTCACAAAAGGATATTCAGAAAAATAATGAGAACGTTGTAATGGCATTAGCAGGGCTTTCTGGTCTAAAGCTTTTCTGCAGTCCCACCTCCGGAAAAGGTATTGCTTTGGTATCTGTTCAAAGGTAAGGAATCTGTGGCTAGATACCTCTTTCGGATGGACAAGTTACTTACCTTCGGTAACGCCTTAACTGGTAGAGACATAGTCTATCAGCAGATTCCTTACCGACCTACCCATCCTCCCCGCACTGGGGAATTGTTTTGAGTGTCAGGGCCCTAGTTGTCTTTTTTTATCGAACCATGGTAAGTCAGTTCATGGCTCTACACTTCTGGCGTGTAAAGTCGTGAAAAGTACTGACGTCAGTGCCCGAGTGGCGATTATATTGACGATGTGGACGTCATAACTACGACTAACACAACAACAATGATGTTACAGGTAGTCGACTGACGCCATCTACCGGCACACAGGGGTACTGCTAAGAAAAATCTTCGGAATCCAGCCTGACACCTGGAAGTTCAAAGGGCAGGAATCTGCTGCTAGACTATGTCTCTATCAGATACGGTGTTACTGAAGGTAAGTAACTTGTCCGACACTGACAGAAAGACAAATTTGGTTTGGGCAGAAAACTGCCAATTTTTTTAAAATGCCATTTCCAAAATAGTAATTTAATATGCAACTTTACCATTAAAGAAAATTTTATATTACAATTCAAATGCATGGAAGAAGTTTTCTTCTAGCTGTTCCCAAACTGATCTATCTCTTGTTACATGTAATATGGTAACCTGGTGTTAGTTTATGGGTGAGCTAGCCTTGCTGCAGTGAGAAACGACTTTGGGGGTAAAACTTAAATACAAATGTTCTACTTTTTAACACCTTGACTGCTAAGGCAATTCCCTCTGGGTGCTGAGCTTATATGAATACCATTGTTTCATGACGAGCTCAGATCGTCATAAGCACACGACCAGTGTACTGCATGACGAGCTGAGCTCGTCATGAGCAGCGAAGGGGTTAAATACCATGAACCCTTCCCTATGAGCCTTTAAAGCCTACTTAGGGATGACTTGTAAGTATTAAAAAGGAAGGTTTAGGCCTGGTAAAAGTTTTTTTTGTCAGGTCAAAATGCCTGTTTAAACCTATACTACAGGAAGCCGTGGCAGGCCAGAGACATGTTTTACAGTCTTTTTAGGTTTTTACAGTCTTTTTAGGTCTCGCTAAAGCCAGCGCATGCGCTGGTCTGGCGAGATATTTAGTACGTGGATTTTTCAAGTGCTACCAAAGGCTTTTGCCGGCCACCAGCTTACTATTACGTGCACAAGCACGCGCGCCTCGCTCCGCCTCTTGACGCGATTACTTTCACTTTTGGCCAATGTTTGTTTAAACGTGCAGCGCGAGCATGCGCTTGTTTTATTTAGGCACTTACCACCTCGCGATCCCAGCAAGCTGCAGAAAGTGCCATGAAATTCAGACCCTCGCGCCACCGTAAGGGCAGGAACGTTCTTTGTATTTATCGGCGCCTTTCTCCTTGCTCTATGGTAAGTGATTAACCGCATGCGCGCTAGCGGAATTCCGCTAGCGCGCTGGGTTTTTCAAAATCGCACTTTGCGTGACGAGCTGGGCTCGTCATCAGTGTGCGAGCGGGCTACACCATGACGAGCCCAGCTCGTCATGAGTGTCGAAGGGGTTAAACTTACTTGTGGCAGTGTTGCATGCTACAGCGGGGGTAGCGCCGAAACCGTGCTCTCCAGTGCCGGAGTCAATCCGTCCTCTTCCTTTCCCCCTCAGAATCATTCTCAAGTAAGTTCTTATAGACTTGTGACTTCTAGTGCGGTTGTATGCCTTGCCAGCACTGAAACTATTTCTTGTCAATTTCAGAGTTGGTCCCCCCATCGGCATTGGAATCACTGCCCTCCATCCCAGCGAGTCACATAAGTGAATCGGCCCACGTGGTGCATGCAGCCCCACTGTACCTCTCCACATTGGTTTTTTCAAACAACTCCCATTTCTCATTATTGACAATTAATGCCTTTTGACAAAAATAACTAGATCAATCACCAGAGTTCCGCTGACATTTGCTCTCCACTCTTCAACATGTGTGCTAAAAAGCTCTATCCTCATACGTTCCTAAATGTTCTGTTCCGTCTTATTAAACAAATCAACCGCTCTGGACCCATTAACCGGCGTCCTGTGCGCACCTGGTGTTCCTCCCCCCTTTTTGCTCCCCCACTTTTTACAAATAAAGGACTTCAACTTACACACCAGTTGTGTGACAATTATCAATCCTCCTTTCCACTTCACAAGTAGATTAATTGTTTAATATTAAGCAGGTAACATGGGGTCACTCTGTCTGACCCCTTTCTTTCCTTTCTCTAGAGATATTTAGTGCTCACCACCTGTCCTGATGATTATCTCGACTGAATGAGATGGAAACACCGTTGACCTACCTAAACTCCTCCTTTCATAATATAAAATACTTACAAGAGGAGTGTAGTATTTTGTCCTTTTATTTAAAATGTTTTCGTTTTAATGTTTTTCACTTACTAGAGCACTTATATATCCCCTTTTTTATGAGCACTGGATCATTAGAACTTATTAAAATAATGAATAAAAGTTGAAATGTTTCAATGAAAAGAATGGGTTCTAAATGTAATTCTGAGTAATATATATAAAATAAAGAAGTTTCAACGATAACTTGTATAGGACTCACTGTCCTCAGTGAACCATTGTTTCCCGCATATCTATGCATATATGGGCGTTTAATCAAGCAAACAAACTTTACCAACCATTGTTTGTGTATATATGAATTTTTACTTAATTACAATTAATTGACAAGCATTGGCATAGCCAATAGGTCTCGCTTTTGGGACCTTACAAGTAGTTAGTTATGCAGCACAATATCCTTGGTGCAACAACATCAACTGTTGCATGGCTAAACACTTATAAGGTCCCAAAGGCGAGACTTATTGGCTATGCCAATGCTTGTTTTAGTGGGGGCCACAGTGAGTGCCACAGCCCACTTTGTAGCATTTAATGTACAGCCACTGGGTAGATGTAGAAACATTTACTATGGGCTTATAAGTAAATTAAATGTACCAATTAGCGGTACATTAATTTCCCCACATTTGGGAGGGAGAGCACAAGCAATTTACCACTGGTTAGCAGGAATAAAGTGCTCGGGGTCCCAAAGCTCACAGAAAGATTTTCAGCAAAAATAGGATATTGAAGGCAACAAATCTTGGGGAATACAATGCAAAATATGGTCATTTCTATCACTGGTATACTGTTTAACTTCTGTGTCTAGCAGGTCTATTATCCTATTGTTGGCTAGAAATTGACGTGGGCCCTTTATTATTTATGGGTTAGAGGATAGACCCCTATAGAATAGAGGTATTAGGTCAGTGAAATGGCATGTGTAGAATAGTGGGTGCAACCAGCTTGTCGAGTACCGTGGGTCCATTTTGTAGACTCTTCAGTGCTTATGACTGTGATGAGGATTCACTTAGCAGAAAATTAATATTATATGCAACATTTCCTTGCTTATTTATGCAGATTTCCATCCTCAGATTGCATAGTATCTCAAAAAGTCCCCCCCATATATTCCTAAAGCCCTGAATGAAAATAGCCCTTAACGTAAAACTATTCTTTGTTTCCTTTTTAGGTCTCGCCCTGCGATCGCAGGCCAAAGGCCTGCTGTCGCAGAGCGAGACTATTGTTATCATTCCGCTTTTCACGGACTCAAGGGGAGAGGACAACAGACTGTCACGCGCACGCAGCAGCAGCCTGCCGGGATCAGGTCGCGCGCGTCAACACGCGCTCCGATTCCGGCAGGCTTTTCACAACACATGCCCAACAGACATACAGCCCAACCCCCCGCCGCGCATACACACACACATACAGAACCCCCCCCCCCCCTCGAGCATACACACATGCACACACAGAACCCCCGGCGCTTACACACACATCTCCTACCTCATCTCAGCGTGTCTTCTCGCTCCCTTGCCCCCGCTCCTCTGGTGCGCGCGCCGGCTCCTCTGTGGTGCAGGTCCGTGCTTGTTAACATGAAAGCGCCTGTCTAACAGGAGCAACAGTCTCCTCCAACTTGCTATGGTGGGCTGGGGCTCTTGATCTGGCTTCCAATCCACCCGGCATGCTGGGAGCTGCTGGCGCGCGTGGGACGCCGGGAGCTGTAGTCCCGACGGCCGCACGCAGTGACCTCACAGGAAGTGAAGCGCTGGGCAGGAAGCCGGGGGAGGGCATCTGAGAACCTGCTTGCTGCTTCTCAGTAGGAGCCGGGCAGGGGCCGCCTCGGGGCAGACAGCGGTCCAGCAGCACAGGGTGAGTGAGCCGGGCAAATGTATTCGTTGAAGTAAAGATAAAAACGTGCATGCATTTGTGAAAATGTGAATTGGGTTTGTTGAGAGGTCTCGATTTTGGGTCCATTCTCATAGTTCGAAGCATACTGTAGAAGGGAGAGGTGATCCCTAATGACTGAAAGAATTAACTGTGTAGTTGCCAAAGTGTCAAATGTCATTTGACCTCTTCAGCAAGCTCAGGCGTGTCAGCCAATGGGACTATGCGTGTAGAAAAATATTACACCGATGTGTTTTCTGTGAAATCAAAGTCTCAAAGGCAAAGTGTGGTTGGCTTTAGTGAGGGGACTGCTTGTGTTGTCTGTTGAAGCGTTTGACTTTTGTGGTAAATGAGTAGCCTGAGGCTGATGCTTGGCACTCCCTTGGTGTGCCCTCCTTGCATGCACCCCGTCCTTCTCCACACAAACGTCACGGTGGGGCAAATCCAGGAGATAGTAAGAAATGTTTTTTTTTATTAGGGATTGCCTTGTTTTGAGAGGTTGCCCCAAAATGTTACAGTAATGGTCCGAGAAGTAAAAAAGAAGTCAGCAAACTGATAACATGAAATAATTAAACATGAATTATATAATATGAATGGAAGCTGTTTACTTGATGCACAGTAGAAACACAGGTGTCACTTATAACTTAAAGAGGCAGTGGATCTCATTCCATGTGCATCAGATAGAAGGAATGCTTAGCGTGTTGAGTTTTGAACTAGTGAAAAGTGATTTCTCACAGATATTTCGCCATTACACTGTGCCCTCACACACTGCCCCCTCACACACTGCCCCTCACACACTGCCCCCTCACACACTGCCCCCTCACACACTGCCCCCTCACACACTGCCCCCTCACACACTGCCCCCTCACACACTGCCCCGTCACACACTGCCCCGTCACACACTGCCCCCTCACACACTGCCCCGTCACACACTGCCCCCTCACGCACTGCCCCCTCACACACTGCCCCCTCACGCACTGCCCCCTCACGCACTGCCCCCTCACGCACTGCCCCCTCACGCACTGCCCCTCACACAGACCACTCACACATTGCTCACTCACAGTAAAGTAGTCCACACATACTGCACCCTCACACACACTGCCCCCTCACACACACTGCCCCCTCACACATTGCGCACTCACACTACTTTTGGCCACACACACTGCACCCTCACACCCCGCACCCTCGCACACCTCGCACCCTCACACACTCTCATTACACTGCCCCCCTCACACACTGCCCCCTCACACACTGCCCCCTCACACACTGCCCCCTCACGCACTGCCCCCTCACACACTGGCCCCTCACACACTGGCCCCTCACACACTGGCCCCTCACACACTGGCCCCTCACACACTGGCCCCTCACACACTGCCCCCTCACACACTGACCCCTCACACATTACTCATTCACACTACTTTAGGGCACACACACTGCACAATCACACCCCTCACACACTGCCCCCTCACACACTGCCCCCTCACACATTGCTCACTCACACTACTTTAGGGCACACACACAGCACAATCACACCCGCACCCTCACACACTGCACCCTCATACACTGCCCCCTCACACATTAGCCCCCACTCATCACCACAACAACATCACTCAGCGCCACCACAGCATCAATCTGTGCAACCATTCAACAACAACTGGTTCAAATATGTTCTCTCAATATTTCAAGCTTTATTACAAATGTCACAATTGTTTTTAATATTTCACTTCTATTCTTGGATTTTCATCACAATAAAATACACTGAACATAATCTTCACAAAAGTTATTTACAAAAGTTTAAGCTATTGCCATTATAAATTACAATAACTTTAATTTAAGTATTAATTATTTAAAAAAATAAAAACCATTGTTATTTGTAATATCAATACATCTAACTCACGTAAATACAACACATATTGCATTACAAATGCTATAGGTTGTCACATTTGCGAAAGGTATAACTATTGGCATTGTAAATGACAAAGCTATTAATTTCGCTATTTTCAAAACCAACACATAATTAAAAAAAATTGTCAGTTACAATACCAATAGCTCAAACTTTCCTAATGCGAGACCTATTGCATTGCAAATGCTTGTTCTTTCTATTAAATAGTCTGCTGCTTACCTTCTAATTGCTTCATGCCTCCTCTCCCTGATGACTATCTGCCTTATTCTCTTTTATTGTATATCTTCAAATTGCCCACGACCCATTTCGTAGATCACAACTTTTCCTTCTATGAAACCCTGCAACATAACTGTTAATCTCACCTAATCTATCTATATATTCATACTACCAACCATCTGCATGAGTTCACATAACACCCATTAATTATCACACCAAACTCCTGCTAATTTCTGCTACCATAAAATACTGTAGTAAATTCATGGAATTGTGTTCTTGAGCGCACAAAACTAATCCCAGTACCAACAATAACCAAGATCCATCCACTAGATTAATAACTAACCTTGAGTTCTGGAGTAGTGTGCTACTCGCCACCAAGCACTTCAGTGCCTCATCCGGGATCGTAGGTGCTATGTAAATAGAATTACAATGCAATCCATAAATACTTGAAGTCAGAGTTTCACCATTGGATTCAATTGCGTTGCCAGGGGCCATAACACAAGCCACAAAAAGGGCCCCCTTAGCCTCTTATAGGGTAGTGGCAGAGAGTATTAAAATCGCCTGCAGTGGGCCATCACACACCGAGAAGCTACGTTGCCACTTCACCTGCTGCACTAACGGTAGCTGTGCCTCTGATTGGACCGACCTGAAACCATGAAACCCAGATGTTTGTTTTTTAAAGCGCTTAAGGGCTATACCTTCACAAACAACGTCAAGTGTTGAAGGGTGGCCGGACGAATCTGCCCTCGATCGTTGATTTAAATTTGGGCTAGAATGGAAAATCAATCCATTATTATTCGTTTAGTTGAAAATGAAGGACTATTGGTCAGATTTTAAGAGACTGGTCACACCACCACCTGAAATCCGACACAACCAAATAAATCCCTTTTCGAGAACACTCTCTTATGCCAGGCAGATGGGCTGTCCTCGCCACAGGCCAACATAAGCATCAGATTGGCAGCTGGCCCTTAGTCCGATCAATAATCGTCCAACATTCCAAATGTGTAGGCAGCTGTGAAAGACATGAATAATTTACAGCAGGACCGGAAATCCCTCTGTCTTCTTGTCTGCAGCACCAGAGTGGGGACTCGGGTGGATACCCTGGCAGGGTGAGGGAAGCCCGTGACATCAGAAGACTGACTCATGACTCCTAGGGCCAGGCGATGTGCTGTTGAGCTGACGCCCCTGAAATGAAGTCACTGGACCAGATCTAGGGACTCCCTGTGACCTGAGGGATGCTTTCGGCATCTGCAGATGGCTTTTCAGACATTTTGGCGACCGATTGCGTCTAGCCGGTGGGTATCAGGGCGAATACCATCAAAGTGATGCGATGTGATTATCAGGTGCCCCTGGCATCTTTTATTTTCTCGAGATCGATTCGTTGAAAATCTGAATTTAGGTGTTGTATCGTTAATTAAAAATAATGTTGGTTTTCCACAAAAGTAGCACCACTTCAAAACGATTTATTTAAAAACACTATGTAGCTAAAACTGAGTTCCTGTAGTTAAGTCTCAGTACCTGTGTTGGCAAGTGTGCTGCTCCTGCTTCTCGGTGTGGCAGTTTACGGAGCTCAGATGTGTACAGAATACAAAGGCCTGGACAACCACACCTGGCCTTGTGGCAAAAGCCAGCCTGGAGAGCGCGAGCCATGACAAGGTTTTCTATAAGGCCCGCGCAGTAGCGAGGATTTCTTCTTGACTCGCAGCCGGATAATTTCTCTAGTAGGACCAGGAGGGGGAGCGCCAGAGGCCAATAGAGTGGAAATAAAACAGTGAGAGAAAAATATAGAAAGAAACTTAAGGTCCCGGCTGAGAAAGATGCGCGTCACGTGCTAGGAAGCAGCTTGAGAGTGTGTAGCTGGCCCCAGGTTCCCAGTGAGGGGTGAAAGTTGGGAGAACTCTACCTCTGGGGCGGCAGCAGATAACGGGATGCACTGGCGGCTCGGCTCGGCAGATCAGCAGCTGAACGCGTATTGGCTTTCCTGACATGTCAGTGTTTGCGTGTGGCCACGCGTGCTGGTGCGCTAGGGTGTGTTCCATGTTTGCGTGTGGCACGCGTGCTTGTGCGCGAGGGTGTGTTCTGTGTTTGCGTGTGGCCACTTGTGCTGGTGCGTGAGGAAGTGTTCCAGTGTCGTGAATAGAGATGCTCTTTTGAGGGCGCGTGTTTATTCCGTGTACATATACACGCTTTTAAGTGCGTGCGTTCAAGTTAACAGATCTGTATGCTTTTCAGTTGGTTCCGTGGAAAGCCTGGCAAGCCTCAGCCCCGGTGCACAGCCCGAGGCTCCTGCAGAGTGCCTTGTCGCTGCGTGACATGCCTAGGCTGCTCCGCGCCAGCTCTACGGCAGTTTATGCGCAGCGCTCGGAGGAACCCTTCGCTATGCACTGCCTTACTTCTGCAGACGTTGCCCCACCTTGTCTGCCCGGCCAGCAGACGCTTTTCTACATACCTTCTTCTCTTGGTCCTGCAAAATGTCCGCTCCCAGCCCCCCTGCCCAAAACACCTGTTCCTGAAGGATTTTCTCCCCTTGGCCCAGGGCCACTGGAATTATTTGATTATGCGGCCGTAGTGTTTTCCGCATAGTTAGGGATTGGCGCATTTCGCACACAATCCATCATCCTCGGCATAATTTACAGAATATAACAAAAAATGCGTATTTAGTTTAAAAGGCTCAAAAATTTAAAAAAAACGCAAGCACACATGTTGCCGCAGTGACAGGCCTTTCTTCAGGGAGGCCATTTTTCAGCTGCTGTCTGCTATATTTAGATGTTAAACTGATATTAATGAGGCGAAAACTTTGCAGGTCCAATATTAACGTTAACAATGAGAAAATAGTGAATACGGCTTCAAAATCCATCATGTCGCATACTTTGCGTTTTTTTGCTGCATCATTTGGTAAAATCCAAAGGTCCTGTCTATAGTAGCCCCACCCCTTGCCTCCCTGCATTGCCCTCCTTGCTGCTGAAGAGGACTTCCTCCCTGCTCAGCCATGGAAGAACCTCTTCCTGCAACTCTTCCATCTGATCCTTCAGAGTTCACTTGACCTGCCCCCTCCTTACCCCTCCCGTCCTCTGCCCTCCTTTCAGTTAGAGGCGTCTCTCTCTGCCCTGCTCAAGCAGAGAGGTCCTCTTCCTGGACATAATACCTCAAAATCCATATTCCCTCCACCCTCTCTAACCCGTCTGCTATAGCAGACCCTTCCCTGCACTGCCCTCTCTTCAGCTAAAGAGGATCCTCTGTCTGTCGTGGTCCAGCAGAGAACCTCCTCTGCCTGCAACCCTTCCATTTTCATTCTTTAAAATCCACCCAATCCCTGCTGCATCACACCCCTAACTGCATGCCCGCCCCTCTCCCCGCACTGCCTGCCCAACCAGGCCAGGAAATCCCTTCGATCTAAGGCCTCAGAGTCTATATTCCCTGCACCCCTCATCCCACCCCTCACCACAGAGAAGCCCCCCTCCCTACATTCCGTTACTTTGATGCTTCAAAATCTACTTTCCCTGCAAACCCTATACCTCTCCCTGCGCACCCTATACCTCTCACGGCACACCCTATACCTCTCCAACCACACCCTTTACCTCTCCCTGCACACCCCATACATCTCCCTGCACACCCTATACATATCTCTGCGCACCCTATCAAATTCTATGCTCACCCCATAACTCTCATTGCGCACCCTTTACTTCTCTCTGCTACAGCACACCCTTCCCTTTTTATTTATTTATTTAATGCGATTTTCTATAGCACAAACATTACCCGAAGGTGTCAGAGCACTTTAGAAAAGAACCAGTTGCGATACATAAGGATTTAGGATTACATTAGTTACATAAAAGATACAAACAGAAAAAAATTGCAAATGTACAAGTTGTAAAGTCACACAGGGAAGAGATACAAATAAAAAAAAATTGCAAATGTACAAGTTGTAAAGTCACTCAAGGAAGAGATACAAATGGATAAACTCTAAGAATCACATAGGAATGGTAGTGAGTACAAAGGTCTACTACATATACTAGTGGTTAGAGTTATCTCTATATACATATATATACAAATAGTAGATTTTCTCAGGATTCCATTTTACCAGCGATTCGGCTTGGACACGTATATATCACATATTCCCAGAGTGAAAAGAGAAATATTTTTTTTTACATATATATTAAAATAAAAAGGGGTAGAGAGCGGTATGTGGGGGAGAAGAGTTGGAGGTTGAGATTGGTGAGAGGAGAGAGGGGGGCCTGAGGGAAAGAAAGAGATAAGGCAGTCCAGCGTAAGAGAAATGTCTGAAGGTCAGCAGGATGGAATCCAAGGGACCAAAAGAAAGGACAAGAATCGACAAAATAGTGGACCCGGTCGTGGGCATCGATGGAAACCATATCAACATGGCAAGATGGACCCAGGGCAAGAGCGACAACAGGAGAGGGTCCCAAAATGGCGGGGCGCGCACGAGTTCCAGTCCAAAAGTTACGAGGGCCAAGACCAAAGAAAACCAGGGAGCCGACCCAACGGAGGAAGACCAAGAGTGGAAAAGGAGCCAGACAGTCAAAAGGAGGGGCATCTTCAGTATTTGCACCTCCTTTCACCACTGCTGCACATACGTGAACCCTGGTCTAAATGCTCCCACGCTCCTGTACTGGGCACCACAGTCCACCTGTGTCATTAGCTGGAGGGGTGTTAAAACAAATCCCCAGGTCTCCACCCAGCTTTCATGCTCGACAAAAAGCCGATGTCTATCTTGGCTCTCCCAGGGGGGCGTTAGCGGCTTTGTCATTATAGGGGAGAGCGCTGTAACTAAAATCCTCTCCCGATCATGTACCCTGTCCCGCTCGTCCGTTGTGCCACAGTCCCCCATCCACACACTGCGGGTGCCACACAGGCGGATGGGCGCTGCAGATCTGGCGATCACGGGCTGCACCAGCTGGGGGCGCCCGCTGGGACAGATGAAAGGGCAGCAGGGGGCCCGCTCCTGATGTTGCGGCCCCCGCATTGTTACCTCATAATGTGGGTCCGTTTCACCCCGCCCCCCCACTTCTACCTACATTTCACCTCGGGCGCCATGTTGAGGTGTTATCGCCAGGGGTGGATATTGCCGATATCATGGCAGAGCAGCCTCTGAAATTATCGGCGGCCCCAGCTGCAGACGCTCCAGATCGTCCGATTTGGGCATTTGGCCCTTACAGATAATTTAGTGAGGCTAGGATGGCCGCGTTGAGATGTTGTGTGCAGCGTTTCCACGGAGCTGAAGCTCCGGGCAGCCATGTCCCTGACCCTCTCCTTGCACTTCCTTTCTTTCCACGGAAGAGAACTCCCTCTCTCTGCACCCCTGAGATCTGGGGCTTTAAAACCCTCTTTTACAGCACCCTCCTCGCCTTTTCTGGAACAGCTGGATCCCTCCCTCTGCTTGCTTCCCCTTTCCCTCCCCTGGCAGAGAAGCTCCTTTCCATGCTCCCTCCTTACACCCCTGCTACAACAGGCTCCCTTTCTCTGCTTTCTGTCCCTTTCCCTGCCCAGCTCGAGCAGAGAAGCTCCTTTCCCTGTAACTTCCTTACCCCTTCAGCTTTACCGGGCTCCCTCCCTCTGCTTTCTGCCCCTTTCCCTGCCCAGCCCCGGCAGAGAAGCACCTTTCCCTGCTCCGTGCTTACCTCCTCTGCTACAGCGGGCTTCCTCCCTTTGCTTTTTACCCCTTTCCCCGCCCGGAACGGCATAGTAGTTCATTTCCCTGCATCCTCCTTACCCCCTCTGCTACAGGGGGATCCCTCCCTCTGCTTTCTGCCCCGTTGCCTGACCAGCACCCGGCAAATGATCTATTTTCCCTGCTCCCTCCTTACCCCACCTGCTACACTGGGCGATGGACGGTGCGCTGAAACTTTTCAGACACTCACCCCAGTCACAAATCTGGGTTGAATCCATCATCATTCTTTAGCTCATTTCACCACCTCAGTTTTTACCCAGCTATATGCAAATCAGTCTTGACCCTGTGCCTCATGGGAACAGTCCAGCCCGAACTGCCAAGCCAGGTCTTCCTTCAACCGGAAACAAGCAGCCTGGGACCGGTTTCCGGGTAACACCCTTCATCAGCCAGGCTAGCTTGAATCCAGTGACAAAGTGAGCAAGGGGCCGGCAGAGAAGCTCCTTTCCCTGCACCCTCCACACCTCTTCTGCTACTGAGGGCTCCCTCCTTCTGCTTTCTGCCCCTTTCCTTGCTCTGGCAGGGAAGCTCCTTTCCCTGCTCCCTCATTTCCCTCTCTGCTACAGTGGGCTCCCTCCCTCTGCTTTCTGCCCCTCTCCCTGCCCAGCCCCGGCAGAGAAGCTCCTTTCCCTGCACCCTACTTACCTCCTCTGCCACAGAGGGATCCCTCCCTCAGGTTTCTGCCCCTTTCCCTGTCACGGCAGAGAAGCTCCTTTCCCTGCTCCCTCCTTACACTCTCTGCTACAGAGGGCTGCCTCCCTCTGCTTTCTGCCCCTCTCCCTGCCCAGCCCCAGCAGAGAAGCTCCTATCCTTGTTCCCTCCTTACCCCCTGCTACAGCGGGCTCCCTCCCTCTGCTTTCTGCCCCGTTCCCTACCCAACCCCAGCAAATAAGCTCCTTTCCCTGCTCCCTCCTTACCCCACCTGCTACACCGGGCTCCCTCCCTCTGCTTTCTGCCACTTTCTTGCCCAGCACCGCCAGAGAAGTTCCTTTCCCTGCACCCTCCCTACTTCTTCGGCAACAGAGGTCTCCATCCCTCTGCTTTCTGCCCCTTTTCCTGCCCTGGTAGAGAAGCTCCCTCCTTATCACCCCCTGCTAAAGCAGGCACCCTCTCTCTGCTTTTTGCCCCTCTCCCTGCCCAGCCCCGGCATAGAAGCTCCTTTCCATGCACCCTCCTTACCTCCTCTGCTACAGTGGGCTCCCTCCCTCTGCTTTCTGCCCCTTTCCCTACCCCGGCAGAGAAGCTCGTTTTCCTGTTTCCTCCTTAACCCCTCTGCTACGGCTCCCTCCCTCTTCTTTCTGCCCCTTTCCCTGCCTAGCCATGGCAGAGAATCTGCTTTCCCTGCTCCCTCCTTACCCCCTCTGCTACAGCGGACTCCTTCCCTCTACTTTCTGCCCTTTTCCCTACCCAACCCCAGCAAAAAAGCTCCTTTCCCTGCTCCCTCCTTACTCCACCTGCTACACCGGGCTCCCTCCCTCTGCTTTCTGCCCCTTGTCCTGCCCCGGCAGAGAAGCTCATTTCCCTGCTCCCTCCTTACCCCCTCTGCTACAGCGGACTCCTTCCCTTTTCTTTCTACCCCTTTCCCTACCCAGCTCCGGCAGAGAAGTTCCTTTCCCTTCACCCTCCTTAACCAGTCTGCTACAGCTCCCTCTTCTTTCTGCCCCTTTCCCTGCCCAATTCCGGCAGAGAAGCTCCTTTCCCTGCTCCCTCCTTACACTCTCTGCTACTGCGGGATCCCTCCCTCTTCTTTCTACCCTTGTCCCTGCCATGCCCCGGCAGTGTAGCTCCTTTCCTTGCTCCCTCCTTACCTCTTCTGCTACAGAGGGCTCCCACCCTCTGCCCCTTTCCCTGTTCGGCTCCTTCAGAGAAGCGCCTTTCCCTGCTCCCTCCTTCCCCCCTCTGTTACAGCAGGCTCCTTCCCTCTGCTTTCTGCCCCTTTTCCCTGCCCTGGCAGAGAAGCTTCTTTCCCTGCTCCCCCCCCTCCCCCTCTGTTACAGCAGGCTCCTTCCCTCTACTTTCTGCCACTTTCCCTGCCCTGGCAGAGAAGCTCCTTTCCCTGCTCCCTCCTTCTCCACCCTCTGTTACAGCAGGCTCCCTCCCTCTGCTTTCTGCCCCTTTTCCCTGCCCTGGCAGAGAAGCTCCTTTCCCTGCTTCCTCCTTCTCCACCCTCTGTTACAGCAGGCTCCCTCCCTCTGCTTTCTGCCCCTTTTCCCTGCCCTGGCAGAGAAGCTCCTTTCCCTGCTCCCTCCTTCTCCACCCTCTGTTACAGCAGGCTCCCTCCCTCTGCTTTCTGCCCTTTTCCCTGCTCAGCCCCTTCAGAGAAGCTCCTTTCCCTGCTCCCTCCCTCCCTCTGCTTTCTATCCCACTCCCTGCCCAGCCCCGGCAGAGAAGCTCCTTTCCCTGACCCCTCCTCACCCCCTCTGCTCCCTCCCTCTACTTTGTGCCCCTCTGCTACAGAGGCTCCTGCAGAAACTGCTCTCCCTGCGCCTGGATGGGGGCCCCTGACACGCTGGAACACTTGGATTAGCGCCGCTCAGAAGCATTGAGGGGCACCCGAGCAGGGGGACCACTTTCGAGATTGCATCACGCGCAGGGAGGGGATAAAGAAGGGACGGGCTTTTGTCGGTGAAGGGCATTCAAGGCAGGTTGAGGTGCAAGTTTTCGCGAGCCTCGCTGGTGCAGAGGTTAGAGTGCAGAGGGGCTACCGGGAGGCACGGCGGGTTTTCCGGCGTCCTTTTCTGTGGGTTTGAAAGAAGCTTGGAGGTGTGATAGGAACCAGAGTGACAGAGATCCCCGGACAGATATTGTGACAGATAAGGGTATGCCATCACTGGGTTGTTCTAGGTGTACCCCCGTAACCGGAGGCAGATAGGGTGTGGGGGAGGGGTATAGCCTATGAGTCCGTGAAGCTTGAGGGTAAGGTTGAAAAGGGGCACGAGGGTCTGAAGTGTGTCGGTGCCCTCCCACAAACACCTCGTCGCTTCCTGGCTCGTGCAAGCGTGGGTATCCCGTGGAGCATCGGGGGGAGGGGCAGGCATTGCCTAACTGCCTGCACAGCTCCTGCTCGGAAGGCTGGAAATCAAAGGAGAGGTGACGGCTTCATCATCGCCCTCATCACTTCCACAGTCTTGCTGCGGTTGTTCGAGGACCCCCTGCAGTATTAGTGCCGGGGCGGTGGGGGTCAGATGTAGCCCAAGAAGTCGGACTTATTATTATCTCATCTGTTTGAGGGACGTTTGAAAAAGTGAAAGAAGAGGGATGCAGAGTGCCTGCCCCGACTGCATCACAGCTGGCTGCACCGCCTCGTTCCCGAGCAGGCTGTGTCGAGGCGCCCCGCGGGTTGGGGGGCTTCTATAGTGTGGGTGCCTGGACTGGAATTTTTGTCTAAGGGCGGCTGGAAGGCAAGGAAGGGGGCGCCGTTTGCCAGCCTCACCACCGTTGACATCATCACCTCCTCCGTGCCCGGGTTGTGGGGGCGCAGGGGAGGGCACTGCTGGGATCTCTCGGTGCCTGTGTTTGTGGAGGTCTGTGAGCAGGGCACGGAGTGTTAGCCGCATCATCATCACGTTACTCCTGCCGGGGCAGTGCGGGGGGGCGGGGATCCCCTGGGACGTCTGATTGTACGTGGTTAGTCCCTGTCAGGACAGCTGCCGGCTCCATCCTTCTTGGTGTGGTTGGTGTGAGAGGACTGTGATGGGGCCCCAGCCACCCGGGAAGAATCGCAAGCCCTTCTTCACTCACCCTCCTAGGGGGGCTCCCCCCTCCCTTCTGTGAGGGAGTGGGCTCTGGGGAAAAGTAGGGGTGGCTTATATTAAAAGGAAAGGGGCGAATACCCCACAAGAAGTGGAAGGGGGCATCTAGTTTTGGGATGAGGGACTGAAAGAGCGAGCGACTCCGCGACTTGTACTTTCATGAGAGGCGAATAAATCAAGGAGGAAATTCAAATCAAGTAGTGATCACAGGGGACGCGAGGGAGCTAGCTGCCGCGGCAGAGAGGCAAGAGACAGGGAGGCAGCCAGGGGACAGAGCCCCGACAGGAGCAGCGGCATACGGGGAGCAGCACAGGTGAATGAGGGCGAGAGTCCCCAGCGGAGCCCAGCGCTGCAGGGGCACGGGGAGCGCGGAGAGGAGTGTAGGGTGGGGAGCGCAGAGGAGTGCAGAGGGTAGTCCGGAGAAGAAGGATAGGGGAACCGGCAGAGCAGGGCAGGGGTCCGGAGGGGAGGACCGGGGCGCGGGAGGCACGTGCGCTTTGAAGCCCACTGAGCAGCAAGGGGGCACAGGGGCACGTGGGGACGGGATCCCGGTAAGGATCCCCGAGAGGAGCACAGGGTCACTGGGGCAGGGGAGGCTCCAAAGCTGGCCGGTCGGGAGGGATCGGGGGAGGGGAAGCTCCGGGATGCGGCTCTGCGCCCTGCTGCTGCCGCTCGGGCTCCTGTGCGCAGCGCTGGCTGCCGGGCACCGCTGCGGACTGGACGAGCGGTCCCTGCGGGCGCGCCGGGACACCCGACGCCCACGACCAAGCAGTGCCCCCCGGGACGGCTGCGCCACCAGCCTCGCTCGGGGCCGCCGCTCCACCGGTGGCCTGGAGCACAGACACAGCCATCGCCGACCACGACCGCCTCGGGGCGCTCCGGAGCAGAGGGCGCTCTACTTCAATGGGCACGGAGGGCAACTTCGGCTGCGAGCTGGCTACGAGCTGCCCAGGGACAGCTTCACCTTGCAAGTCTGGCTTCGGCCCGACGGAGGGCAGCGATCGCCGGCCGTCATAGCAGGTAGGTGCCACCGGGTGGGCACATGATGCTGGCATATATGGGCGCCAGTTGCAGTATGCTAGATACAGTATTTGTATTACTTCCATCCTGTGTGCAAAGCATGCTTCATAAACGTATGCTCAACAGATGCATTTTTAATACGTTCCCAGTACTGCATGAATAATGTATACATGTCTATTACATGCCATTTCAGCTCCAACGTGTTCAGAGCGTACATGCATAAATCATACTTCCCTAGCAGGAGTATATTAAAAAATTATGCACGCAAAATAGCTGTATGTAAAACACATACGGAGCCTGTCAGTCACCCTACAAGGGTGCAGTCGAAGCATTCCTAAAAAGCGCACGCCTGGCAGGTGCTTGTTTAGGAATGCGCCGTCCTGCCGAAGGCACACAAACATGCACTGAAAGTGTCCCCGTTTAATGCTCGCATGCACATTCCTGTGCTCGACATATCCTCGGTGCGTGCGGGCATAACAGCTACGTCTGTTACATGCCCGCACAGGACATGCATGTTTAGAATATGTATATATTTAATAGATACGCTGTGTTCAATAGATACCGCCTTGATATCTACATGCTCTGTAGATGTGGGCCAAGTAGATAAGCATTTAATAGCGGTTTCCTGGTACATGGTTGTCTAATAGATACACGTGTGAGTCATGAACGTTGAATAGTTCTAAGTGTCATACATACATGTCGAGTGGCTAGAATACTTAACACTCATTGCCTATACGTACGTTTAATGGATATATGTACACATGAAAGTTGCTTACAAGGCGCACGGTCAGGTGACATGTATATGTTCAAGAGAGGTATGTTTGGCGGATTTATGGTTAGTGCATGGGGCTTTCACTAGACTTGAGTTAGCTTGTGAATGTGAGTCGCACTATTCTCGTGTGCACCTAATGCAGCATCCTTGGGCACTGCTTTGAGGAATGTTGAGGGCTGCAGACTGCACATCCAGTTAAAGGGATGTTCTATAATGTGTCGCTTCTACTTGTATTTGCGCCTTATACCCGCTTCAAACCGCATTTTGTATGTGCACCTTGGGAATGTCCCGCTCCACGCTCGAATCTCTTACAGTCTTCTTTTGGTCTTGACCTGAGAAGATTGAATTCAATAAAGTAGCAAATCACGCATCAGCGCAGTAACAGTGCATCATAGGACAGCCTGCCCCAGGTACAGGCGGGAAGCGCTGCTCTCACTATGTGCATGTTGGTACCCTTCCCTGTCTTCAGTACAGCTTGCAGGGTACAAAAGTGGCGCAACAATAGCCCCCGCGGTGCGGGGCTGGGGGGGGGGGGGGGGGGAGGGGGGCGTCACTGTGCATGGGTAGCAGGCCGCTTGCATGAGAGCTCCTGCCCGGGTCCGGAACGTGGGTTCCCTTTCGCTTTCGTGTATTTTGCGGGGGGGGGGGGGGGGGGGGGAGAGTTTCGTTACGTCACTGTACCTGTGAGCAGGTGCAATCGCATGGCTTGATGTGCAATTTGTTATGAGCAGGTGCAGGACCAATACATCACAAGATCCATCCACTGGGAGGCCACTGAAAGGATGGGCTCACACTTGGAGAGAACCCATGCTCTTTCAACGGCTGACAAGATGAAGAGGACAATGAATGGATAGGAATTAAACACCCACAGGGTGTACACAGCTGAAGGTGCAGTGGCTCGCAGCACCACAGTAAATACAATGCCTGACTAAAGGATATCACTAGCATGACACTGAAGGGGTGGGGACTCCACTTCACGCTAGGCGTGTGTCTGATTAGATGATGTCTCTAGGAGGCACTAAAGGGATGGTGGCTCAACTCAAACCAGGCGTGTCCAGCTGTAAGTGCACATTTCTGATTAGATGATGCCTCTAGGAGGCACTAAAGGGATGGGGGCTCAACTCAAACCAGGCGTGTCCAGCTGTAAGTGCACATTTCTGATTAGATGATGCCTCTAGGAGGCACTAAAGGGATGGGGACTCAACTCCGACCAGGCGTGTGTGGCTGAGAGTGCAGTGTCTGATTAGATGATGCCTCTAGGAGGCACCAAAGGGATGGGGGCTCAACTCAAACCAGGCGTGTCCAGCTGTAAGTGCACATTTTTGATTAGATGATGCCTCTAGGAGGCACTAAAGGGATGGGGACTCAACTCCGACCAGGCGTGTGTGGCTGAGAGTGCAGTGTCTGATAAGATGATGCCTCTAGGAGGCACCAAAGGGATGGGGACTCAACTCCGACCAGGCGTGTGCGGCTGAGAGTGCAGTGTCTGATTAGATGATGCCTCTAGGAGGCACCAAAGGGATGGGGGCTCAACTCAAACCAGGCGTGTCCAGCTGTGAGTGCACTGTCTGATTAGATGATGCCTCTAGGAGGCACCAAAGGGATGGGGGCTCAACTCAAACCAGGCGTGTCCAGCTGTAAGTGCACTGTCTGATTAGATGATGCCACTAGGAGACACCAAAGGGATGAGGGCTCAACTCAAACCAGGCATGTCCAGCTGTGAATGCACTGTCTGATTAGATGATGCCTCTAGGAGGCACCAAAGAGATGAGGGCTCAACTCAAACCAGGCGTGTCCAGCTGTGAGTGCACTGTCTGATTAGATGATGCCTCTAGGAGGCACCAAAGGGCTGGGGGCTCAAATCAAACCAGGCGTGTCGGGATGGGGGCTCAACTCAAACCAGGTGTGTTCAGCTGTGAGTGCACTGTCTGATTAGATGATGCCTCTAGGAGGCGCCAAAGGGATGGGGGCTCAACTCAAACCAGGCGTGCCCAGCTGTGAGTGCACTGTCTGATTAGATGATGCCTCTAGGAGGCACCAAAGGGATGGGGGCTCAACTCAAACCAGGCGTGCCCAGCTGTGAGTGCACTGTCTGATTAGATGATGCCTCTAGGAGGTACCAAAGGGATGGGGGCTCAACTCAAACCAGGCGTGTCCAGCTGTGAGTGCACTGTCTGATTAGATGATGCCTCTAGGAGGCACCAAAGGGATGGGGGCTCAAATCAAACAAGGCGTGTCCAGCTGTGAGTGCACTGTCTGATTAGATGATGCCTCTAGGAGGCACCAAAGGGATGGGGGCTCAACTCAAACCAGGCGTGTCCAGCTGTGAGTGCACTGTCTGATTAGATGATGCCTCTAGGAGGCACCAAAGGGATGGGGGCTCAAATCAAACGAGGCGTGTCCAGCTGTGAGTGCACTGTCTGATTAGATGATGCCTCTAGGAGGCACCAAAGGGATGAGGGCTCAACTCAAACTAGGCGTGTCCAGCTGTTAATTACACTCTGATTAGATGATGCCTCTAGGAGGCACCAAAGGGATGAGGGCTCAACTCAAACCAGGCGTGTCCAGCTGTAAGTGCACTGTCTGATTAGATGATGCCTCTAGGAGCCACCAAAGGGATGGGGACTCAACTCAAACCAGGCGTGTCCAGCTGTGAGTGCACTGTCTGATTAGATGATGCCTCTAGGAGGCACTAAAGGGATGAGGGTTCAACTCAAACCAGGCGTGTCCAGCTGTGAGTGCACTGTCTGATTTGATGATGCCTCTAGGAGGCACCAAAGGGATGAGGGCTCAACTCAAACCTGGCGTGTGCGGCTGTGAGTGCACTGTCTGAATAGATGATGCCTCTAGGAGGCACCAAAGAGATGGGGGCTCAACTCAAACCTGGCATGTGAGTACACTGTCTGATTAGATGATGCCTCTAGGAGGCACCAAAGGGATGAGGGCTCAACTCAAACCAGGCATGTGTGCCTGTGAGTGCACTGTCTGATTAGATGATGCCTCTAGGAGGCACCAAAGGGATGAGTGCTCAACTCAAACCAGGCATGTGCGCCTGTGAGTGCACTGTCTGAATAGATGATGCCTCTAGGAGGCACTAAAGAAATGAGGATTCAACTCAGACTAGGCATGTGCAGCTGAAAGAGCAGTGTCTGACTAGATGATGCCTCTAGGAGGCACTAAAGGGATGGGGATTGGCGACTTTACTTCAAGGGGGCCCCTCCGTCACTGTGCATGGGTAGCAGGCCACCTGTACGAGAGCTCCTGACCGGTTCCCCTTTGTGTACTTTGCGAGGGCGGGAGGGGGGGGTCAAGTTTCTTTACGTCACCGTACCTGTGAGCAGGTGCAATCGCATCGCTTGATGTCAATTTGCAAGGCACTTTATGGATCTCTGCTTAACTAGGTATGAGCAAGTGCAGGACCAATACATCACAAGATACATCCTCTAGGAGGTTACAGTACAGGTAGATCGCCTGACTAGATGATACAAGCCTTTGTTTTGGGGAGATGACCAGTGAACTATTTATCATGTTGCATCCTCTCCTCTTTTTTAAGCATAGACCAGCTGTCTATTTTCTGTTCATGAGATTCTCTCTTAATTCTTAATGAGTTGAGAGATTACCATGGTAGAACACATTTGCCTATGTCATGTATGCTCCATTGTTTTTTGTGTCGTGGCTCAATAAAAAATGTTTTCACACTAAAAGAGGACGCTGTAGTGATATTGCCACCCCCATTCTTTGTTAATGTAGCTACAAACTAGCTTATTTCCATTCCAGGCGCACCATGTCTGAAAGGTGTCATTCCATCCCAGCTTCTTGTATGTGGTCCTCGGTACCCTGCTTGCCTCCTACCTGCTTTGAGTATCTTCACGCCATCCGGGTTACTAGGGTAGTTTGTATGGCTCGCAGTACAAGGTAGTCTGCGGTCTTGTGTTGTATATTGTATTTTCTTGCAGTGCTATGTTCCTTTCCCCTTTAAGTCCTATTTGGAATGTGTGTGTGCATTCTAGGTTTCTTTGACCAGCATGTTCCAGACTGGGCAGTTATAGTCTGGCTGGCTGGTGAGGTGGCCGTTGTTCCCTCCTCTGCTGATTAAAGCTGCAAACTAAAGAAGTGCCTTGTGTCAGCCTACGTTATTACCTACTACATTTGGCGACGATCCGGGTTGACGATCCCGGTAGCTGGCCAGACGAGGTAAATACACGAGCACAAAGGAAGCAAGGGAGAGAGCAGTAAACGACGTGAAACAACGTGAGCCTACCTCGCCGAAGGACGAATCTGCGTCGTGCGGCAATGTGAGGCGTCGTTCGGTGTCCGATACCTAGGGAAAGGTATTTTGGGCAAATCCCCATCCGTTAACGTCATTGGCAAACTGTTGGTGAGCTTGAGCGTCCTCGTGTGACTGCTGGTGTTCCTGAGGAAGGTTCCTTGGCAACTTCATGGTGTATTCCGATGCCTGTGTGTGGTTGTGACGTGGCGTTTGAGAAAAGTTCTTTAGCATCTGCGTTACAGTTTCCAATGCCGGCGTGCGTTTTTGACTTGACATTGGATTTCTTTTCCTCATGTTCGGCAGTGCGTCCTCATGGCTTGTGTCATACTGAAGCTCACATTTGAGCTAGTGTGTAGTCAGCTTTATTGCGCCACATCGACCTGATGTTGTCAGGTGCGTTGGACTACGAAGGCATCTTGAAGGTGGTCACAGCGGACGATCATATGAGCGCGTTTTAGATGACACGCTCATCTTGTCAGAAGCCTTTGGATCAGTAAGTGAGGAGACCACTGGAGGGGTTCACCGGAGTGAGGGTTCCCTCTGCCATCACAGTTCCTTGTCAAGGATTATTTGCGCTAAGACTCTTGGGATTCCACAAGTCAATATTGTAACTCTATATGTGAAACATGCTAGTTAGGTTATACTGTTACATGGTGTTTTGGGTGGTGTTTTCAAAGGTGTCACGTTTAAGGGGGTGATTTGTGTTGCTTGTTTTCCATGATGGCTCAGCAGGTAGTAGTTGTAGCTCTTCCTCCGCAGTTCTTGAGTGAGCCTGGTACGCCATCTATTTTGTGGGAGGACTGGATAAAAATGTTTGATAATTATATTGAAGCGTTGGATGGTCAAGATTTCTCGGCGAAACGGAAAAAAGCATTACTGTTAAGTGCTTTGGGGAAGGGGGGCCAGAGAGTATTTCAATATCTGCCTCAAGCGCTGCAACCTGGACAATCATCTGTTGACGAATATAAAGAGGCTGTCACGAGACTGGAAATAAGGTTTGCTAAGGAGGAGAACTTGGTCATGTATAGATATATGTTCTATATAAACAAGCAAAGAGGAGAGGAGTCCATAGATGATTTTGTTGGACGCCTTCGTGAGCTGTCAGTTAAATGTAACTTTGGGCAGATGACTGATGAGTTGATACGTGATCAACTCATCGTGCAGTGTAATAACAGGAAAATTCAGGAGAGGTTGTGGGCAGCCAAGAACCCTCCACTGAAATTAGCCATTGATTTGGCAAAGGTAGTGGAGGAATCTGGGAGGTGTATGAGGGAATTGCAAAAATGTAACTCTCAGAGTCAGATATCGGCGGTGTCTGAGCGGTTGTTGGATGATGAAATCCATGCTGAAGATGACTGACCGTAGTGCTGCTCTAAGAACGCCGGATTAATTCCCTCTTACCAAGCACCAGCGTAATCCTCATTCTCTTGCTGGCGCGGAGGAGTCCCCTGTGACTGGTTGGGTTCCCAGATCCCAAATTGAGACGGTTCATTATGTGAGCTTTCCACTCCTCCGCTCGGGCACCTTGTTGCGGGCTTTGCACCCCAACCCCAGCCCTGGTTGAAGTACAGAAAAATTCTTTCCTGGTTGAGTCCAACCGACACCACGACTTTCTCCTTGCCATTGTGCAGAATTCCTGTCCCCAGTCCCTGTCCTGAGGAGAACCTGTAATTAATGAAGGTTCGAAACGCGTCGACACTCCCACCCTGTGGCAAACTCTAAGGGTGCCCCTAGGATAGAACTTCTCCAATCATTTTTGGATCCTAGTTGTGCAAACCCGCTAGAAACACTCATCCACAGGATTGGTTGACAGGCAGGCATCACATTCCATCTGTTCCGCCTGTCACATGGTTTCATATTGTTATGGACTGGCTATACATTTGCTTTTGCATTTGAAAGTTTTTTCACTGTATATAACGGCAATTGATGTTGTTTATTGATTTTTGTCTCGTTTTGGTGTGTCCTGTTCACTTGTATTGCTTAATGTATCCCCGTAAGTGTTGTACATTTGTAAATTTTGTATAGTTGTAGATAGTGTCAACATGAATTTACTGTAATAACAGTTGTCTTGTTTTTGCCTGTGCCCTTGAATTTGAATCTAAATTTCTAAGAAAAAATAAATTTACTTTGGTATTCAGACCCGGTGGTCACGTGGTACATTTTGACTACGTGATTGGAATTTGCTTTCGTTAAATTTCCCTGCTCAGCCACTTTGTTCTGTTTTCTTTGAAGATGATAGTGTGGCGGCAATCAAGAGTAAGAGTAAGAAGGTGCAAAATAATTTTTTTTCTAACAGAACGCCTGGGAAAATGTTATGTATGAAGTGTGGTAGCAATACACATACTTCAAAGGCAAGATTTTGTTATGCAAACAACAAAGAGTGCCTCAGTTGTGGTAAAATAGGTCATTTTTCAAGAATGTGTCGCAACAAGTTAAAGTAAAAAATTGCTGTGGTTGAGGATGAACCTGTAGTTGTCAAGAGAGATAGGAACAAGATTTTGGTGGTTGAAGACTCTATTCCAGATGTTGTCACTTTTAATGAATTAAGAGAGAACAGGCCCAAAGCCGATTTTGTGATTGATGGTCACACTGTTAGCCTCATGGTAGATACTGGATCGAGGTATACCATCATTCCTGAGGATATGTTTGTGAGTGTGTGGGGTGATGTTCCTTTTAATGATGTTGACATTTGTCCCACGAGCTATCAGGGTGATACCATTGATTTAATAGGATGTTTTGACTCTGACATCATTTTTAAGAGCAGGTCTACACATGGTAGAGTTTATGTCTCAGTGGATGGTCCATCCATTTTGGGATGGATCCATCAGTATGACCTCCACATTATGGTCAATCCCAGGGCGGCGGTACAGGTCATGGTTGTTGATGAGTACTTTGTTGAAGACATTGTCAATGGTGAGAAACAAGTTTTTAGGGAGGAGTTGGTGAGTTAACAGGATATTTCCATAAAATTCGGATCAAAAGTAACTCTGTACCTGTTCAACATAAGGTAAGGAGGATACGCCTTGCTGTTAAGGATGAAGTGAAAGGAGTACGAGATGAAATGTTGCAGGGCGGTATTATTGAGCATGTTGAAGCGTCCCCAAGGTCATCACCCAGAAGGCTGATAAAAAGATCAGGTTCTGTGTGGACCTGTGATCTTTAAATAGGTGTGTGGTTGCGGATGTGTTTCCTCTTCCCAATATTGGGGAGTTGGTGTCAACTCTGAATGGTGCGAAGTTCTTTAGCAAGCTGGACTTGAAGAGCGCGTACCATCAGGTTCGTCTGCATGAGGAGTCCAAACATCTAATCCATAAAATTCGGATCAAAAGTAACTCTGTACCTGTTCAACATAAAGTAAGGAGAATACGCCTTGCTGTTAAGGATGAAGTGAAAGGAGTACGAGATGAGATGTTGCAGGGCGGTATTATTGAGCATGTTGAAGCGTCACCAAGGTCATCACCCAGAAGGCTGATAAAAAGATCAGGTTCTGTGTGGACCTGTGATCTTTAAATAGGTGTGTGGTTGCGGATGTGTTTCCTCTTCCCAATATTGGGGAGTTGGTGTCAACTCTGAATGGTGCGAAGTTCTTTAGCAAGCTGGACTTGAAGAGCTCGTACCATCAGGTTTGTCTGCATGAGGAGTCCAAACATCTAACGGCGTTTATAACAAGTGAAGGCACTTTTCCATTCACCAGGCTTCCCTTTGGGTTGATATGGGCTGCCAGTTTGTTTCAGCGCATGGTCACAGAGTTGTTTAAGGGCGTTGATAAAGTTGTTTTCTTTCAAGACGACATATTGATTTTTGGTGACACTGTTGTTGAGCATAATCACATTTTGAAATTGGTTCTGAATAGGATTGGGGAGGCAGGTTTAACTCTGCGGAAGGATAAGTGTTCGTTGATGGTGCAAGAAATAGATTACTTAGGTTATGAGATATCTTCAGAGGGAGTTAGACCAAAGATAAATCTTTTAGAAGCAATACAGTTGGCCCCATGTCCTTCTAACAAGGATCAATTGCGTTCCTTTATGGGATTGATTGAGTTTTATACGAAGTTTGTTAGAAATTTTTCAGACAATACTGCTACGTTGAGGGCTTTGCTTAAAAAGGGAGTAAGATTTGTGTGGGATTATGCTCACTCTATCTGCTTTAACGCCATTAAGAAGGAGTTGTGTGAGGCGGGTGTCCTGGCGCCTTATGATAGCAAATGCCTGTCGATTGTAATGGTTGATGCTAGTTGTTTGGGTCTTGGTGCTGTTCTTTTGCAAAGGCATGTGCAAGGAGAGAAGTCAATTGCTTTTGCTTCTCGCCCCCTCAAGACGTCTGAGAAGAACTACTCAGTCATCGAAAAACAGGCATTGGCTGCTGCATAGGGCGTGCATTACTTTAGAACCTATTTGTGGGGGACGAAGTTTCAGTTAAAAACGGATCACAAGCCTTTGTTAAGTGTATTGTCTCCGGGAGGTACTGGTAAAGGTTCCCCTAGGTTAGCGAGGCTTGCTTCTAAGCTCCAAGAGTATCAATATGACATCTCTTATGTTCAGGATTGGTGCAATGTGCAGGCTGATTGCCTTTCTCGACTTCCCATGGCTGGTGCAGGCATTGGTATTGGGGATTTTGAGTGTCAAGAGGAGAGTGCTGTTGCTTATATTCATGACATTGTGCAGTTAGCTGAAGTTACTTTTACCAAGGAAGAGTGGTTCCTGGCTATGGATAGAGATGTGGTATTGAAGGAAGTTATAGACATGTTTTTTTTTTTTACACCTTTATTAACATAGTCCAAGTCGTACACAGCTTCTCACCTACAACCCCCCAGGGCCGGCGATGCGACAATGGTGAACATGGGCGAGAACCAGACGATCTGAAGTACACAGCCTGATGCCGTTAACCCTGGGGTACGGCGGCGTTATACCATTGTACAACCAGCAAGGAAACTAGGAGTGATTGTTGGGACTATGACCTTACACTGGTATCGCCCCCCTCGGTCTCAGAGGGTGGGTTATGTAGGGCGAGTGCTGTAAAGCCGGGAATATAGGTGTATTTTGTGTTATGTAAACCCCCCCCCCCACTCCTCTACAAGAGGCTCCCCCCCGTTCAACAGGAAAGCAAACACCCCGAAAAAAGCGCCCAATCTCCCCCCCTCCCACCCACTGACCACCCTGTTCGCTGATCTAACCATGAAGGCCTGTACTGTGTCAAATCCTGTGTCGGTGTCCCTCTCACTCCCCCCTAGCGTAACCCCCTCTACCTGGCCTAAGTATGTCTCAACCTCCCCCCCTCAGCCGCCCTAGTCTACTACCACTCATCATTCACTACAGGACAGCCGGGTTTCAATACTCCACCCGGCCGTCGCCATGGCTCCCTAGTTGCTAACATCGCACCCCCCCCAGAGGCCCCGGGAGTGTACCAGGCAGGGTACCGTTACTGTGTCGCCCCCCTCTCCTCTCCCTGCTCATCCACTGTCTCTTCCCTAGCATGTCTGAAAGTGTTATATAAGCCCCAGAAATTTTTCGGCCTACTAGTAGGAGGGAGGAGCTCACTGTAGTGTTCCGCTTGTGTGCAACAGTATACCATGTCCCTGGCCCACCGACTTTTCGTTGGGGTTGGCCCTCTCATCCAACACTGCGCCACCGCACGTCTCGCCAACAGCAGCCCCATATCCGTCAATCGCCTATACGCCACCGGCAGAGGTTTCGAGTATCCCAATAGCGCCAATGCCGGGTCTATCGGTAGTTCATGCTCCAGTATCTTGCTTAATTCCGAGATAACCGCCACCCAAAACTCGTGAATCTTGCGACAACCCCACGCCATGTGCAGGAAGTCCGCCACCGGAGTGTGACAGCGCTCACACTCCGGGGACCGTCGGAGGCCGTATCTGTGTAAGCATTCGGGAGTGTAATATACTCTCTGTAAGAATTTGAAATGTATCAACCTGTGCCGACCATTCAGCGATACTCTTCTAGTGTTGGCGCAGCAGTATGTCCACATTGCGTCATCAATCTCCACCTCCAGGTCCCTCTGCCAAGCCAGTCTGGCCTTGGAAGGTTCCTGCGCTCTGTAGGAGATAATGCTCCTGTACAAGTGTGTCGTTAAGTGTCGTGGGGAAGCAGTAGCAATGACGTAAGAGAGTTCCGGAATGTCCGGAGGCTCTGCCATATCCGGGCCCAGGACGTCTCTCAACCGTTTGTGCCACCTGGTCCCACTTTGCGGCCTTGCCGTCCACAAACAGAGCACCCGCCGTCGCAATCTTCAGCCCGTGAAACGCTCGGACGACATTCCCGTCTCCAATGGGGGCCAGCCACTGTAGCCATTCTACCGCCATCACGGGAGAGTATAACAGCGTTTCATTCCTCGCCTTCAGTATTTCATTCCATGCATGTTTTGTAGCCGTTATCGAGTCCAGTACTCCCACCCTGCGGTCAACTGGAGTGCAAATCGTGGCTGGGAGCGGAAGAGGTGCAGCGAAGAGCTGCTCCATGTGCACATGCGGGATGTCCCTATTTCCGTGGATCCATGTGTGCAGGTGCGTGGCCTGGGCCACCCTATAGTATCTTTCTAGGTCAGGGGCACCGAGCCCTCCCAGCTCACACGGTAGCGTGAGAGTGGTCCACTGCACACGCGGTTGTTTGCCTCCCCAGGCCAATTGAATCATAAGTTTCGTTACATTCCGGAAGAAGGCTTTAGAGAGTATTATCGGTAGAGTGGCAAACAGAAATAGAAATCTCGGGAGGATCACCATCTTCATGATGGCTACTCGTCCCATCAAGGAAAGCGGAAGCTTACACCATCGCTCTACGTCCTCCTCGCATTTGCTAAATGCCACCCCGTAGTTTTCATTGAAAAGCACTTCCGGGTCCATGTGAATCATTACGCCTAAATACCGTACCGGGTCCGTAGACCAGCGTAATGGGTAGTCCATGTCAAATCTCTCCGTCCCTGGGGTCAGCGGAAACACCACCGATTTCTCCCAGTTCACCTTCAGACCCGAGAGGGCGCCAAAATGTACTACCTCTATGAGAACTGGGGCAAGGTTCGATTCTGGGTTTCGCACATAAAGCAACGTGTCGTCCGCGTATGTAGAGATGACTATTTTGTAGGACGGGAAGCTGACCCCCCGGTGCCAGTGGTATTCCCGCAGTGCGCACGCGAGCGGTACGGCCACCAGGGCGTACAGCAGGGGGGACAAGGGGCAGCCCTGTCTCGTTCCTCTGCTGATCGGAAAGGGGTCCGAGACCCGATCTCCCAGTCGCACCCTAGCCGTTGGTCTCCAATACAGCACGCCTATCATCTGCAAGAACTGCTCTCCCAGCCCCATACGACGTAAAACCCGTAACATGAACGGCCATTTCGACAGAGTCGAACGCCTTTTCCATGTCCAGGAAAACGGCTACCGCTTTCGCATCTTGGCACACATGCTGCATCGTACCCAGCACTGTTCGTATATTATAGGACAAGTTTCGGCCCGGCACAAAGCCTGACTGTTCCGGGGCTATAATTTCTGGCGCAATGAGTGACAGCCGGGTGGCCAAGACCTTAGCATAGAGTTTAGCGTCCACGTTTAGGAGGGATATTGGTCGGTATGAGCTGCATACGTTCGGAGGTTTGCCCGGCTTTAAGATGGTAACCAATAGAGCTTCCCTCATCGTGCAGGGCATGCTGCCCTCCTCGTACACCTCGTCAAATAAGGACAGTAAGTGTGGAATGAGTTTGTCCTTGAAGGCTTTGTAAAACCCCACTGTTAGACCGTCTACCCCGGGAGCGCTGTGGGCGCGCATGGTAGCCAAGGCCTCCGAGAGCTCGTCCGCTTGTATGGGCGACATGAGAAATTCCCTGTCCGATTGCGCCAGAAATGGCAGCTGTATATGCTCTAGGTAGTCGTCCATATCCGCTTCCAGGTCAGCTGTCTTGGTAGTGTACAAAGCTGAGTAATAATCACGAAAGGCAGAGAGAATCTCCTCGTCCGTCGACACTGTGTGCCCCCCCGGGGTGTCAAGTTCCACCAATCTGGGGGAACGTTTCTCGTCACGCAATATTCTGGCTAAGAGCGAGCTGGGGCGTTCGCTCTCCCCATAAGTCCTGGCCGAGGCGTATTTCCCCATGAAACAGACTTCCCTATCCGCCTCCTCATTGAACTCCGAGACCAGAGACCGTAATCTGTCAGCCACCGCTGGGTCAGAGTCTGTCAAGAGTTGCGCCTCCAGGGCCACCAGTTGGGACTCCAGGACCCGGAGTTGTTGTCGAATGGCCTTTAAAACGCTAGAGTGTTTGGCCATAGCCGTACCGCGAATGAAGACCTTGAATGCCTCCCAGACTGTGTGGAAGTTGTCTACGGAACCCAGATTCTTCTTGAAGAAGAGGTCAATTTCCTCCGCCATTTCTCCCCTGAAAGCGTCATCTAACAAAGCATAGGGCGGGAAGCGCCAGGTGAACGGGGGGATCCTACGATTCGGTGTCTCCAAGACCAAAAGTATCGGCGAGTGGTCAGACAGTGTTCGCGCGAGTACGGAGCACGCCACAATTTGACTGGTGATGGAATGAGAGGCCAACCAATAATCGATCCTGGTGTGGACGTCGTAGAAGGAAGAGTAGTGTGTGTACCCACCCCTGCCCGTATTTCGGCTCCTCCACACATCGACCAAATCAAGAGTCAGCAGCTCAGCCGCAAGAGTGACCGCCGCCACTGCCGGCTTTCTCATGGGGCCAGACGATCTGTCCAGCCTGGGGTCTAACACTAGGTTAAAGTCCCCCGCCCAGAGCATGTGTGCCGAGGTATATGTTCTGCAAGTAAGGGCCAATTGGGTATAGAAGTCTGGGGAGTCATAGTTTGGGCCATACATGTTGACCACAATTAAATCGTGTCCCTTACCCTCGCACCTTGAAATGAGGTAGCGGCCCTCGGGGTTTGCTTGGAGCGGCCGCTGGACCAGTTTAGAGCGCGGGTTCACCCATGTTAATACGCCGCTTGAATGTGTAGTGTAGCCTGCCGCCTCAGAGTTACCCGAGAGGCCCCTGTGCTGTAGTATCTTGCTCGTGGGTAGTAAGTGGGTTTCTTGAATTAAGGCTAAATCCACATGGTGTCTCTGCAGGTAGTGTATCACCTTCCTCAATTTCCTATGATCATTGAGACCCCTAACATTCCAGGTTAACACTCGCAAGGTATCAACAGGATTAACCGGGGCCGCTATCTGGGGGTCTGCCATCGGAACCAACACATTGCAACACCATGGTACATTTCTGCAACGCCACCAACATTTCTCGAGTCATTAGAATGATACAGCGAACATTTTGTGAACATTCCCGTCCCTCTCCCCCCCACCCCTCCCATTACATCTGAAAACAGTAACCACCATAGCAACAAACCCCATCTCCCCAACCACCTCAAGGCAATCCTACCCCCCACCCACAGCAGACCCATCCCAACCCGGCCTGACAGTAGCTCGCCCACCCCACTCCCCAACAGACCAACCCCAACTAGGTTCATCCACCACAACACTGTGCTTAACGCGCGGGGAAGCAGGTAGCCAAGTGACATAGTCTCTGCCTAGCTCTCAGAACTCTCTTGTGGCCCCCCCTTCCGCTCCCACCATGCACAACCATCAGGAGTAACGCAGCAATCGCGCCTATCAAGATTATCTGTTTCGCACCTTGATCTACCCTATCGTGCCCAGGGCTACATCCCGCCAATGTCCCCAGGTCCAAGCCCATAACCATCAAGGATTATTTTCAACGTCCCCTGCAGCAGGTCTCCTCAGATATCCGGACCAAATGTTGTAGCACACCGCCTCCCGGGCGGATGGCCCCCCCCCCCCACCCCGTTTACCCCTGCAATATCACTTATCTGTACAATCAGCCACAGTCTCGCAAGGCAAGGAACTTCTCAACTCCCTTCCAGGGAAAACGCAGCACACCGCTGTCCCGGGATATCCATGTCGAACCTTGTAAAGCAGTCCACCAAAGACAGTGATCAGTCCTGCTTATCTAGACGTCCGGCGGCCCCTTCTTCCTCGGGGTTCCGCTCTGGGTGTGTTTTCTGTTCCTTTGCCCACCTTTTCATCGCCTGTTGCAGTGCCTTTGGATCCGTGAAGATATGGGAGTGCCCTCCCTTGTTGACGCGCAGTTTGGCCGGGTACAGCAAGGCGTAGCCTAGGCCCATTTCTCGTAAACGCTTCTTGTGAGGGATAAATTGTTTCCGCTCCTCCTGCACCTTCGCCGTGAAATCCGGATAAAGCGAGATGGCGGACCCCTCGTAATGCAGATGCTGTTTGGATCTCGCCAGGCGGAGCGCAGTGTCTCTATCCCTGTAGTTGAGGAGTTTTGCTATTATTGGGCGCGGTGGCGCACCCGGTTGCGGTCTCGGGGCTAACGACCTGTGCACCCTCTCAACTGTGAACATGGCCGAAAACACTCCGTCTCCCAAAAGTTTTGTGAGTAGCTGCTCCACAAACCGTTCCATAGGACCAGTGGCAGTGCTCTCCGGAAGGCCCGTTATGCGTAGATTGCAGCGTCGAGAGCGCGCCTCCAAATCCTCTGTCTTATCGCTTAGGACCTGCATCATCCTCTCCATCTTCTTCTGTGCCGTGTCCAGGTCCGTTTGCGCCTCCTCCACCTCCGTCATCCTTCTTTCCGCCATGTCGTGTCTCTCTGCGTGTTTATCTAGCCGTTCTGCCATCCGGTCCATCCTGTACGACATGGCGTCTATCTTGGATCCCAGGGCAGAGATGCTGGTCTGTATCCCCTGTTCCATAGAGAGCAGCATGGTTTTAATGTCCGAATCAACACTCCGGGCCTCCTCTGTCCGAGTTGTGGGGCCGTCGTCCGTGGTCGGGCTCTGCTGGAGCAGCCTCTTCTGAGAGAAGGGGAGCTTGCTTTGGGTTCGGTCCCCCTTGCCCATTGTCCCTCAGAGATCACCAGCCGTGCCCCAGGAGGTGTGGGGTCCCCGAGGCAGTATATGCTGCTGGTAAATACGGGGTCGCTATTCACAGGTACTCCACCGTACCCCCTATCAGCCCAGTCGTGGAAGGCGACGGGAAGGGGCAACCATGCGTCGCGGGGCCTGAGGGGAACTGTCGGCCAAAGCCCTCAGGGTGCGTGCCTCTGCCCCCAGGCGCCAAGCAGAAGTCCAGTCAAGAAGCAGAATGAGGAGGAAACGGAGGAACCCGGGGGCCTCTCAACCGACCAGGCGCTCCACAGTAAACTCGTCAGGCGGGCGCCCCTCCTCCAGCCCACTCTGACCCAGGCGGCTCCGCTACTCCGCTATAGCCTGCAATAGCGCCCTGTTCAGTGTGCTCCTTAGAGCAATGGCGCGAAACCTTCCTAGGGGAACTGACCACCTCGCCTCTGAAGTGTCTTAGGGGGGGGCAGTCCTCAGCGCGGCCCCCTGCGGCATCCGCCCCACATCAGGCTGCTCAGCACCCTCCAACCGGCGGCCTCCGTACCTTCGCCGCCGCAGCGGGGGGCAGCAGCGCTTCTCCTCTCCCCCAGTATCTTGCCGACTCGGGGACCGTCCGCCCAGGTCCCGCTCCCGCTGGCCGCCGCTCCAGGGCCGTGGCAGAAGGCAGCAGGCAGCCACACCCTCCGGCCGTGCTCCGTACTCGGGCGGGCGGGAGTGCCGCTGGGCCGATGACCGGCGGAGCCCGCGGCCGCATGCAACGTTACGTCGGCCGGGCTCCACCACCACTCAAGTCCGCTGCTTTTGGGCCTGGTCTTCGCGGGGACGCGAGCGCCGCCCCGCACAGTCGCGTCTCCCGGTCCTCGACGCCGCCGAACTCTCTGCCCCCGTCCCCCACTTGCAGGGGAGACAGAAGGGTCCGAAATCGGTGTGTTCACGCTGCTATACAAGGATCGTGCAGGATTTATCAGGCAGTGCACGGTGGAGCTTCGGGTCTAGGCAGCCATTCCAGTTGCCGGCTAGCTCCGCCCCCGTTATAGACATGGTTAAACTGGGTTCAAAGCGTGAAAGTTGTGTTGCACCTTCAGTACGTCCTTTTATCAAGATTTTGGATGAGCTTTCACTGTATGGTGATGCTATTCTTTTGAGGGGTGTTAGGTTTATTCCTCCTTTTGATCTGAGGCATAAATTGTTAAAACTGGCTCTTGAGGGGCATTTGGGTCAGATCTTGACCCAGCGTAGGATCAAAGCCGAATTCTGGTGGCCAGGAATTGACACGCAAACTGCTTCATGGGTTGAGAATTTCCTTACGTGTAGAGAAGGGGAGAAAAGGTTAAAGGTTGCTGGTAACCATAATGTGTCTCACATTGTGTCCCCGGATCAAGCTTAGCACAGTGTCTGTTATTACCTACTACATTTGGCGAAGAGGATGGGATGCACGCAGAGTGGCTTTGTATCAGAGGTTGGTGTCTGCAAATGGGCCTTTGCCTCTTTTGCATGATTGTGTTTCTGGTCATGATGTATGTTCCTTCACAAAATAGTGGCTATATGTTTTCTTCTTCTGAGGAAGCGTGTGTACCTTTGAGTTCAAATGCTTCGAATCGCAGGGAGGATGGTGGTGGTGATGCTTGTGGTCAGGTCAATGTGGATGATAATGTCAGTGTTCATACCAATGACCAAAGGGTGGTTGTTCAAGATCCTTCTTCTTCTCGTAGTATTAGATGCTCACGACTCCATAGACTTCCTGTTTACTTAAATGATTACATATGTTAGTGTTTTGTAAACATGTCTCACCCTAAGGGAAGGAGGTGTGGTGTGTTGTATATTGTATTTTCTTGCAGTGCTATGTTCCTTTCCCCTTTAAGTCATATTTGGAATGTGTGTGTGCATTCTAGGTTTATTTGACCAGCATGTTCCAGACTGGGCAGTTAGAGTCTGGCTGGCTGGTGAGGTGGCCGTTGTTCCCTGCTCTGCTGATTAAAGCTGCAAACTAAAGAAGTGTCTTGTGTCAGCCTACGCTATTACCTACTACATCTTGCTTGGCACCAGCAGCTTTGCCTGGCAGCAAAGGGCGTCATAAAGTGTGGGTGCTATTCTGCTTCTTTGGGGAGTTTGGACATAATGAAACACATTAACCCCATACACTCTTCCTGTACGCGGTTTTTCGATCCCTTCATTCCATCGTCCGACAAGAAATCCCCCATGCAAAAATTATGCCTCTATTTCTGCCTCCCTGCTTCTCAGTTGTACTTGCAAGATTTCGTGAGACTTAGCTCTTCTGTGCGCCTTTATCTTCATCTTTCATCTTGGTATCCTCTGCTGCTGAGATGTCCTTTCATGATATGCCTAGGAACATGCACCCACACCTCGCTGCCAGCATCTGCAACTACCAGCAGCACACCTTCCCATTGTGCTTCCTTTCATCCCGGAAGTAAAAGAAGGAGGCTTGGTGCTGACATGAAACATGATTGGCATAGGTCTATAATGTCACTAGCATTCTGGCGTGGAAAGGGGGTTCTTTGCATTGTCTACTCTGATGTTATTGTGCCTTAGGACGTCTCCACGGCCTTCTGTTATCAAACAAGTTATTTTGAAACAAGCAGGTGTTTTCCTTTCTTTGAGTAATCAATGGAACAGTCAGGTGTGTGTTCTTGAACGAGTGTTCCCTAGAGCATCTGCTAAACAACAGAAACACTGAATGCAATACTTTTTATATCCCATGAAAAGCTTTAAACATTATATGGACAGGTAGGCGAAAATGGAAAATGTTATGCTACACTATGGAGGAGGTAAGAAGTGAATGGTTGGTTTGGTGTAACAGTGAGGTGTAAGGATAACCTGGAGGGTGGGAAAGAGCTGAGGCTGTTCTGGGGAATGTGAATGGTTGGTTTGGTGTAACAGTGAGGTGTAAGGATGACCTGGAGGGTGGGGAAAGAGCTTAGGCTGTTCTGGGGAATGTCAGTGTGTCTTGGATAGTGGAGAAATTATAGGTGTCTCCCTGGGCAGTGGGAGTTATTCTAAGGTCACGCTGTGACACAAAGGCCTGGTTTAGGACTGAATGTTTGATTAGGGTGGCATTTTTACAACAGGATTTAGGTGTGATCCCAGCAAGCAAGGGATCTCAAAGTTGTAACGGAGCGAGGGAAGGTCCAGGGCAAGGGTTGAGCCTGGCATATGGATGACTGAGGAGAGGAGCGAAGGGATGGGGAAATGGGGAGTTTTAGGTAGAGACATGGGATGCGGGATTGTTCTCCTGGGAAGAGTTAGACTTTTTGGTATGTCCTGACCAGGTGTTTACAAAGGCGATTCACTTTAGTACAGCTGTTCCAAAACACGAACTTGTCAGTGGACAGTTATGGGGTTTCCACTGAGCCTTTTTACAAGAGTGGTTTCCTCTGCAGCTTGATGTGTAACTCTCTCTGCCAGATATCGCATGGCTAGGACCACAAACTCACTCACTCCCATTGATCTCGAACTCCTAGGACTCATTTCAAGTGCTTTTACCTTCCTAAGTTGAATGTGGGTGCTGTCCACACCACCTCAGAACTCTACAATAGAGTCCCCCCTCTTTCAGTTTCTCAATCATTACCATTTTCTGACATTGCTTACCGAACTGTGGTATTTATGTGCACAGGAACTCGTCTGCAACCTGCCTCACCTCGTGGGATTCATTCACTCTACCTTATTCTCTAAACTGGAGACTTGTAACTGCCCACTACCACAAGAACCTTACTCTATGGATTTTATTCCCCATTAGCCGACTGTCCTTAATTTTCCGAGTTTAACCATTTTGCCTTATTATCCTGTTCTGTGGTTGTATGGACACTGCTTCACCTGCCTTAGATGCGGGATTTATTACCACTCCTTACTCTACTGTTGTAATACACATCTCCCTCCTAATTAAGGGATATATGCACTCTACATCACGGTGGCCTCTTGATGTGGAGTTTATTGGCATCATCTTGCCTTCCTTCTGTCATGTCTTCGTAACGACCCACGCAGAGATGGGTTGGTGATTATGTACTTCTTTATTTCTTATTGGCTGTGCCCACATGCACGTCCATTCCCTCTGACCTCGTGTCCAGCCAATGCTCTCCCCACTCCCTGACTGGAAGTCGTGTCCAGTTCCTGTCCCCTCCTCATGGTTGGGTGCAGGGTCCTAGTGCCCCGACCCAGGTCACTACATCTCCCCCTTTGTTACAAGAAAGAAACAACGAAAGAAGGGAAAAGAAAAGGGAGAGAAAGAGAGAGATATATGTAGAGAAGGAAATGAAAAGAGAGAGGAAAGGGAAAAATGGAGAGACATTTATTCATCCCCATCACTACATTTCTTCAATCGGTCTTTTTGGCCTTTTGCCCACTCTTCTTGGACAAGTCCCTTCCTTTTCTTTCTGTGATACCTCTTCTTGTCCTTCAATCTTGTACGTTCTCCTTCTTTCGTTATCCATAGCTCAATTTCTCTCCTGTGAGCCGATGTTCTCTGCTGCAGTGTCCTCTCCGTCTTCATCCATGGTCATCAGTCCTTTGAAGTGAGAACTGTTTCTTGTTATTCGGTAGAGGCCCACTTCCATCATTATCATTGGCCCCTTGGCATTTGTTATTGTTAGCTGGTCCTTTCAGAACGGACTGTCAGACTTTCTCCGTTGTCGCTGACACACCACCACTGAGTCCCCTTGCTTGAAGTGTGATGGAGTGGCATGTTGCCTGGCGTCTGCGTATTCCTTCATCCTTTGCCTCCTGGTCTCTGACAGCAATGCTGCTGTGTTCTAGTGGCAGCTTTGCTTCTAACTGTGGTAACCTCATCCTGCTTGTCCTCCCCAGCACTAATTCAGTGGGACATCGTCCTGTGGAGCTGCAGGGGTGTTTCTGTAATCTTGTAGTACTTGACAGAGTGCTTGTCCTATGGAAATCTGTGCCAGTTTTGCTCTTTGGACAGCCTTCTTTATGTTGCCCATGAACCTCTCCACCATCCCATTCGCTTGTGGCCACAGAGGCGTTATCTTCCTGTGATGAATGCCTTTGTATGTCATGAATTTTCAGAACTCCACCCCTGAGAACGTAGGACCGCTGTCTGTCTTTAATGTCTCTGGGGAGCCCCAGGCCACAAATATGTCGTCCAGTATTGACAGTGTCGTTGTTGCTGATGTAGATGAGATGTGGCGCCCTATGGGAAATCTTGAGTATTCATCAATGATCATGAGCAAGTATTTGCCCGTGTCCAAAGGCCCATCGAAGTCTGCTGCCAATGTTATCCACACTGCCCTTGGAAGTTCCTACATTTGTAATGGTTCAGGCTTTCGTGGCAGTCCTGTTGTTTGGCAGATGTGACAATTTAGGATGGTGTCCTCCACCATTCTATCTAGGCCAGGGAACCATACTTTCTCCCATAACATCTTTTTTGTTGCAACCATGCCTCTGTGTGACTCGTGCCAAATTAACAGTCTGTCGATGTAGTACACTTGGCATTACTGTCCTTGTTTCTCGCATCATAATTCCGTTTTCAGTCTCTGATAGTTCTTCATGTATCTTTTTGAATGCTAACATTTCCTCCTTGTTTACTCCTTCTCCCATGATGCAGTTGTTGTTGATATATCTCCATCTCTGCTGTCTTGTCGTTTCTTTTGCCGCTTGCATTGTGGTATCCCTCGCTGTCTACTGCTCTAGTTCCGCTATTGTTATTGGCGCCGGAGTGTTCTGTCTTAGCACAAAGTTGAGATATTCTTCTGCCATTGATTGCTTTTCTGGTGCCTGCGGTAAGGGGTGCCGTGACATGTAGTCAGCCGGGTTGTGTTCTTTGCCTGGCTTGTGCACGATCTTGAAGTCGTAGTGCATCAGTCTTATACCCCAGCGCTCAATGCGAGGCGGTATCTTTGCATTCGGATTGCCATATATTGTCACCAGGGCCTGATGGTCAGTTGCGATGGTGATTGGTTTCCCGTAGATGAACATGTGATGGTGTTCACACACCCATACCACTGCTAGGATTTTTTTTTCTGGTTGGGAGTATGCCCTTTCAATGTCAGACAGGCTTTTGCTTGCATATGCAACAATTTTTCTTGGTGAGTCTCTACCTGGCATGTGTTCTGCTAGGATTGTTCCTGTCCGACCGAGCTGACGTCAACAGTCAGCTTAGTGCATAGCAATGGATCAATATAGGCAAGATGATCCATAGCTATCACGGCATGTCTGATGGCCTCAAATGCCCAACTGCATTCCTGTGACCAGATGAACTTCTGACCCTGCTTTGTTAGGTCCTGAAGCGGTGTGCTCACCGTGGCAAAGTCTTTTATGTAGCGAGCACAGTAGCTGGCAAGATCAAGAAATTACCTCACTTCTGCAACATCTGTTGGAGGACTCGCCTTTTTTAACGTCTCTACGTTGCTGGGGTCCGGTCTGCACCCAGGTCACTACACCTTCTCCCTCACCTTTGGTTCTTTCTTGGCACTTGTCAAATTGCCTCCCCATCCTGAACCTCCTTCAGTTAATATGAATCATTCCATTTTGTTGTGGATTGGTAACACTGCTTCGTCATTCTTACTTGACTGCAGGGATTATTCAACCTCCTCACACGTAGGGTGGCTTCTACCAAGTTTGTCAAACCACTAAGCAGCTAGTTGAATATTTACAGTACGTCACATTGTTTTCTCTAAAATAGGCTTAATTTATGCCTTCTAATAGTAGGGACAAAGGTCCACAACTGTTAGCTGCGGCTCACCCTCCCTGTATTTTTGGTAACTTCCCATGAGAGTTCTTCCCCATTTTGCAGATCTGTTGGTCCATCCACTAGGTCTACAAGTAGAGTGTTAAGCTGTTGCTTGTAAAACGGGTTGATAGACATTAAGGGCCTCATTACAATATCTGGGGGAAACTTTTCACCCAACACCATCTCAGATTCGGGAACCGACCGACTTGCAGTCGGCAGTTCTGCCGGACCAATTACTCTGCAAACAAACACTGTGCGATCGGAGTCCTATTGACTTCTTTGGGTGCCCGTGTTCCACCCAACAACGCAGGCGCCTATGGGGAAATGGTGTGCGTGCGTAAAACCCTGCACCCCGTTGCTGGCACCCCATTGTGCCTGTCACACACTGCAGGGCTTTACAGAGGGTCCCTTAGGTACTCCCTCAGACCCAAACCGGAGGCCGCATTGATAAAGGGGGGCCTGCCAGGGGTCCCCAAAATCAGGTTCCTACAGCCTTTTCATGTCGGAGAGACCGACTCGTAAAGGCTGTTGTAAACCAGCATCGTAATTTCTCAGTTGGAAACGCTGTCTGTAGATCTGTATGATGCGGCTCCTACTGGCACAAATTCTCCTAGAGACGGTCGGAACTGATTCAGAAAGACCGTGAGGGTTACAATCCGACCGCGAACATTGTAATCGGTCGGGGGATTGTAAACCGACCGAGTCGGTCGGAGGCGTTCTAACACGTTCAAGGAGATTCCGACTGTCGGGAGGAGGCTTTCCGGCCAGCATCATAATGAGGCCCTAAATGGCCACCCACCATCTTTGAGTAAGGACTCTCCTTTATCCTACTTATACAATGGTTGACTGATTGGGGGCAGGCACTGCTAAGTTTGTAATTACAGCCCATTTTACTGAACCAAAGAAGCAAGGTCTACTGATCTTGGTCAGGTAAAGCAAGCATTGGCAAAGTAGGTCTCACAAGTGCTGCCAGCCTTTTGACTTTGTCAGTGCTTCTTTTGCTTCGTCCATTTTTTTGCGAACCCTTATTTTTAGGCAAGGCCCAGGCTAATAGCAAACCTGTCAAAAATGTTTTTGGTTTTGAAAGGCACACCTCATTGTAGTCTCTGGCACTGAAGGGAACTACTTTCTACTTTGTGAAAGGGAAGAATACGATCACTCATAGTGAAGTTAACCAGTGGCTGAAGTGGGCTGATCTGCTGCCATGTGCAGTATGCTCTAGTACGTGGGTCATGGCTAGGTGGAGGTAGGACACAGAGTAGGAACACACCACACTGTATGATTGTTTAGGCAGGATCTACATCTCCCATAAACCCGGGAGAGAGCTGGTTAGGGCAACTGACTTGCCTACTTAAACCCTGCCCTCGCTGTGCTCGGGGCTTGTCACTCGAGAAATTACTTTGGTATAAGGATTGAGAGGAAGCTGCTGCGTCGGGCATTCTAAGCCCTCTCGAGTATTTCTGGATGGTCGCTGCACCTGAATGAGGATGTCTGCTTTCATGGCGAAGTCTGTTTCTGCCTAGCGTGTCATACGCTGTGGGTGGGAACCATTATTGAAGCCCGAGTCGGCTCCAACGGCCGGGTTGAATCGTTGACGCTGCACGCGAAGCAGAGTGCAGTTGCTACAGGAATACCTGCCTTTCTTTAGAACGTTTCACGCACCCTCTGAGATCTAGAATTTGGACTTTTTCTTTTGTGACTGGGTTAATTGCCCTGAGCTGTTCGGTGTATAGGCGAACAGAAAAGGGGCAGACGCGCTAAGGAAACGCAGCTATTTTTAGTTGTTATTTCCTGTACTGGCTTTCCGCCTACATAAAACACAGAAGTACCGGCCAGCTGAATTTACTTCTGTGAAAACCTCCCGATTAAAGAAGGCATACGCGCTAAGAGGCACCCTATGCTTACTGTTATTTGGCCATTACTTCACACGCTCCAGAGAAAGATATGGATATATGAGAGAATTACTGGAGAAGATCTCCGAGAATTATTGAGAAGCAAAATTGCCAGAAGGATTATATACTAAGTATACCAGAGGATTATGTACAGTCAGATAAGTACCTCATACTTGTGAGAATCAAGACTGTTTATGTTCTATTTTTCTTTATTTTTTTTCTTTTGTGCTGTTTTATGTTGGGAGATGTACAGTTGCATAATATATAAGTACAAATACACATGGGGTACATGGGGGTGTGGTTACTGAGGGAAGAGTGATCTTATGTGTGTATTGTGTTTAATTTATAGGGCATACGAAGTGGACTGTAGGAGAGTGAGGTTCACTACATCCAACAACTTCCCTTATCTGAGCCTAGCAGCTGCAACTTTATTGTTTCTTTTGTCCCTTTTTTCCCTTTCCCTGGTGGTGGTGTTATCCATGCAGTGTTATACCTATATACTCATGGATATCACCACATAGGGGAAGGGATAAATTAGCATCTCATCCTTCCGGCTGTATCCGGCTGTAAGGTTAGTGATAACCTACCTCTGCACGACAGAGTGACAAGCCCTTCTTCACTCGGTTACATAGGGCCTGAACGATGGACACCAACACTGTGCTTACATCAGTGTTGGTGTATGGAAGTAGACGCATTCAGGGGTGAGAACCTAGAATTACGTAACAAAATGAGCACCATGAGACGTGAAGTTGCTGGGTTGTCTCGCTCTAGTCTACCTATATACTCATGGGTAGCACCACGTAGGGGAAGTGATAAATTAGCATCTCATCGTTCCCGCTGTATCCGGCTGGAAGGTTAGTGATAACCTACCTCTAACCATACCATTTTCCAGAGCATGATGACTGTCTGTCAGGCTGAGCAAAGGTCAGCCTAACAGACACACACTATGTCAAGGTCAGTCAACCACATGTTTTCCAAGTCTACTTCGCAGGTGAGTGTCTGTCTGAGCCAAGGTTTACTAGGCCAAAGATCTCACAGCCCTAGGGCAGTGACCGCATCAACCTGCAAATCCCTGGAGGGAGCGTCACCAATAGAGTCAGCCCTCAGGACCTCAGATTTAAGCTCTGAAGTGCCAAGAGCCTACTGTCTATCAGCAAGGACTCTACAGAGGGGTGCTGTCAGTAAGTCTTAGTGACCCCTTCCCACGCTGTGATGAAGGTCCCATGACAAGGTTAGCCAATGAGAGGTGTTTTTCTTTCCTTCCCTGAAGCCTCCAGCTCCTTCTGATTGATGCCATGCCTTTGTGCTTGTGTCATTGATCTGCCATCACTGCTGCCCCTATAAGCACTTTTTGAATGTTTAGGTGCATGCTTGTATGTTTGAATGTATATGTATTTGCTCAAATGTGAATGGGTGTGTGTGTGTGTGCTTGTGAGTGGATGGTTGGAAGTGGCCCGCCCCGATATTTCTAAATATTACAAGCCTTCTTAATATTCCTAAAAGTTATGAGCCGCCACTGCAAGCAAAACGTGAATGACACATCAACAGGCCAATGAGTGAAAAGGGCTGGTTGAACGTAATTATTTTATACATATAAAGTCAAAAGGTCTTGGCTAACACCATCCCTAAATTGAAAAACAAAGTACCTGGCATCCTACCACCCTCTCCCGATGCTAGACCCATCTCTTATTCTGAATATTATGAAAAACAGGGGGACCTGACACTGTCCCCCAATATGCGTCATTTAAACCCTCCTTTTCCTTAACTAATAGTAAAACAAACACCATCTTGGCACACTCCTGTCCTTCCCAACAAAGATGTGCTCTTTGCTGTCAATGCGAGAACACGCGCCATGCTGCCAGAGAGCTCCTGCCAGCACAGTCTCCAATCCCATCAAAGCAGTTGGTTTGTTCAGACCCATGGATGACATAGACGACAGTGGTTGAGGCACTAGACCATCACCCACGTCTTCTGCATCCTTCAGGTGTAACCATAAGACCAGGTAAGTGAAACTTTCCCAGACTGACATCACAACATCACTGTTGTGATTGAGGCACAATCAGGAACCAGATTTCAGAGCCGGTAATTCACTGAAAGTCAGACAAAACAGGTGAATATTACTAAACCTTTGTATTAGATTAGCTAGTCTTTGTTTATTTGCTTCCTAAACTACTAGGAGGAGTCTGCTTCGCAATTCGGGTTTCATTCCAAAAACATCACCCTGAGAGTCCACAAAGTTTACAATTAATAGATTATACCACCTTGACATCCACAAATTGGAACACTTATATGCCAAAATCGAAACAAAACCTAGTCCTTAGTTTAGTTTTACTAATTACCATATATTGTCGACTATACTTATTTACTGAATGCCACCATATAATCAATGATCTCTGTTAAGACAGAGAGCTGGAGACAGTATCATGATGGGCTAAACTGAGCGCCTGTTTTTTGTGTGTGAGTTGTCAAAGGTTTTGACATATAAGTCTCAATTCACTGAAAAAATGCAAACTTCAAACAGAACAAGTCGTAGAAAGTGAGCAGAGATTGACTCTCTCTGTTTCCTACTTGTACTGTACAAAGTTCATGCATTGACTAGGAGAAATTCTGAGTTATATGCAAGGTTTAACTGGCTGGAAGGGTTGAGGGGCCGGCTTTAAGGTCAACGCCTACCAGACAGTGCAGCTGTCTGGTTTGCTAAAGACATCTTGGGGATGTGTGAGTTCATGCCTCTGAAATAGCAAAGCCTTTTCACACTAGCTCTCCTTCTATTCTTCCATAAGTGCTTCTTTCTGTAAACAGGCATGTAAATCTAGTTCTTATCTTATCACATTTTCTGTGCATTCAGAGACAGAGGTCAATTCAATTCAAGAACGTTATTCTGGTGAGTAAAACCTGTCAATAAGGGGACATTCAATTAAAAAGCAATTCAAGCAATATAATTCATAGAACAATACAATTCTTTAAGATATCATCACATAACAATCATAAACTCAGGACAGAATCTAACACAATACATTTCCTTAAATAAATAGCTTTTAAAATAAAAAGGGCAACACTAAAACACACAAATTGTTTAGTGCAAGCAGAAATGTCAGTGCATCTTTATAGTTTCTTGTATGCTTCATAGTAAAAAGGAGATTAAAATATTGACAACGCAACTCCTTATAAAACATACAGAATACAATTAAGTGTTGTGTGATTTGCTTACTCGTTCCATCACAGGGACAAGGGATTTTGTCATGGGTACGAGGCATTCTTCTTCGGAAATGCAACCAAATGGTGCACCATGTCACATCTAAATCTAGTTAGGACGTACTGGTGTTGGTTGTTTTTAACACACATCAAATACTCCTGACACCCCTCCCTTTCCTCCAAGAACATATACATAGCAACCATTGTTTTCTTTGACTATACACAAAGTCTAGCTATAGACCTATACAGACAAAAAGTGGTCTTAATGTTACTCTTGGTTAATTGTAACTCTCAAATTGCGAATCGCAAATTGAGAATGACTTCACATTCATTCCTATGGGCCTCCTGGCCCATAGAAATGAATGGGAAAGTATTCCTTAATTGCAATTTCGCAATTTGTGAATCGCAATTAAGGAAAACTAAGAAATGGCTAAAAAATTGCGAATTTCTACCTACATCCCTTTTTGCAATTCTCAAATAGCGATTCTCAAAAAATCGCTACTTGAGAATCGCAAACGGGATTTTCAGACATATGCCCCATAGAGCTTTATCACTTCCATCACATAAAACGTCACAATAGCCTTAAACAATTGCGTTTTTCCAGATCTGCATGCTAAATACGAAATTGACCGTTTTTGTAAATGATCTGTGCTGTGACATCTTGAAGTTGACTACGGCACTGCATCCTTACAAATGCATTTAGTGTGTTTACGAATATTTAAAAGCCCGCACTTCTTTTTTTTTTAAACTGGTGAAATCAAGTGGATTTTACAACTCTAGTATTGCACGAGTTTTGTGAAATTACAGAAGATTTGTCTCTAAGAGACAGGTTTTAGCAGAAAATGTCGTGCTAGGAAACAAAAATTGTTCTTGAGAGATATTTTCTTGCTAGTATCCTACCTGAATTTGGAACGTGAGTTATGTGTTTATATTCAGTTTTTGAGTGAAATGCCAGCAAAGTGCATTTATTATTATTATTATTAAAACATTTTATAGAGCGCGTAGTCACCCGTGGGTATCCCAGCGCTAAAAAAATCCCTACACCAGTGAGGGGGGGGGGGAAAGGGGGGTACAGCAATTTTAGACAGAAGCAATTTTAACAGAGCAAAAAAAAGTGGTTAAAAGCTGTTTTAAGGAAACAAATGGGTTTTGAGTCGTTTCCTGAATCGTAAATAGTTTGATTCTTTCCTCAGGTCTCGAGGAAGGGCGTTCCATAGGCGCGCTGTGTGGATCGAGAAACGTCTTCCACCCGTGCGGGCTTTTTTGAACCTGGGCACGGTGATGAGGGACTCCCTGTCCGATCGGAGAGATCTAGGGGCTTTATAGGGTTGTATGAATTTCCTCAGAATGGGGGGGCCCTGATTCTGCACTAGCCTATGAGCCAAGCTTAAGGCTTTGAATGTTATTCGTTCTCTCACTGGAAGCCAGTGAAGGAGCTTCAGAGCGGATTTGGCTGAAGCTCTGGCAGGAGTATGTGTGAGAATCCGGGCGGCAGCATTTTGAATTTTCTGCAGTTTATTTAAGGTTGCTTCGGGTGCGCCCAGGTATATAGCATTGCTATAGTCAAGCCTGGACAGAATAAGGCCTTGGATGAGAAGTCTTTGCGATGTGGGTGGAAGGAGGGGCAGAATCTTTCTCATCGCTTTGAGTAGGCCGAAGCAGGTGCCTGCTACTCTTTTGGCCTGCGTAGTAAAAGAGAGATCTGTTTCAATCCATACTCCCAGGCTTTTTACTTCCTGTTTGGGAGCAGGGGGGGGCCCAGACAGGGTGGCCAGGTGTTCAGAGGGAAGGTACATCCTTTCTGACCCAGAAGGAGAATGTCAGTTTTCGAACCATTCAGCTTTAAGGCTGAGTTATTCATCCACCCTTGGATCTGTGTTAAGCAGTTGAATAGATCCGCTGGCTGTTGACTAGGGTGGGAGAGGGAGACAACTAGCTGTGTGTCATCCGCATAGCTGACAATGCTCACTCCGAACGGGATGACGACCTCCTCCAATGTGGACATATAGATGTTAAACAATGTGGGGCTCAGGGAAGAGCCCTGAGGCACCCCACATTGGAGGGGAGTATCGGAGGAGCGGGTGTTGTTTTCCCAGATCTGGAAGGAACGTTGGGCCAGAAAGGAGGAAAGCCAAGATAGAGCGGTGCCTTCTACTCCTACCTTCTTAAGCCGTTTAACCAGGAGTTGGTGGTTGACGGTGTCGAAGGCCGCGCTCAGGTCGAGGAGGATCACTGCCACTGATCCTCCCTCGTCTAAGAGCACTCTGGCCTCCTCCACTGCGGCCAGGAGGGCGATGTCCGTGCCTTGTCCTGGGCGAAAGCCTGTCTGCGAGTTTTTTAGCAGATTATTAGATTCAAGAAACTGGGAGAGTTTCTTGTTCACCAGTTTCTCTGCAACCTTGCTGGTCCCGGGGAGGAGGGATATAGGTCGGTAGTTGGCCAGTTCAGCTGGGTCTAAGGAGGGTTTTTTTAGCAGCGCCTTAACGACTGCCGCTTTCCAACTAGGGGGGACGACTCCCTGTTGAAAAGAGGCGTTGATCAGCTGGGTGAGGGGGGGAATGATAATGGGAGCGACTTCTTTAAGGGTTCGTAGCGGGGCGGGGTCCCTAGGAGATCCGCTTTTGATGGATGTGAGCGTAGTCTCTACCTCTTCGTTGGTTATTTGTCCCCAGGAAGTTAGACGAGGGGTGATCAAAGTATCGGGGGGGTCATCCGTTTCGCTCGAATTAGTCGGAGGGATGGAGTCCAGGATTTTTCGGATTTTTCCTTGGAAAAAGCTGGCTAGCTGATTACATTTTTCCTGATCTGCCTTTGGGTCTGGGGGGTTTCTAGGGGCTGTGTCGGGAACCTTAAGGAGCTCTTTGAGGATGGTATATGTTTCTTTACTTGAACAGGCCGCTTTTTCGATTCGTTCCTGAAAGAATCGACTCTTTGTTTTGTCGATCATAGATTTATAAGCTGATAAGGAGGTGTAGTAGGCGTCCTTATTGGCGTTGGATTTCTCCTTCCTCCATGACCGTTCAGCTCTCTTGCAGTTCTGACGCAGCAGCTTGAGCTCTGAGGTATACCATGGGGCTGAGGGTATACGCTTATTGTGTCTGAGGATGGAAGTTTTGGGGATTAGGGTGTCTAGGGAGGAGGTGATCCAGGAGCAAAACTGTTCATCGGCCGTTATGGCGTCGGAGGAGAGCACTGGGGTGGTGTTAGAGAGGATGTCCGACCATTCCGATGGGATGAGTTTGTGCCATCGTCTGTCACTGACTTTGATTTTCCCGGGCTGGGTGGTCACGATAGGGGCCTCCCAAGAGATGGGGACTAAGAGATGATCAGTCCATGGAAGTGACAAAGGTGGACTGGTGGTGATATTAGCATTGGTAAGGACGGGATCTAACAAGTGTCCCTTGTCGTGGGTGGGCTCCTTGTTGACTAACCTGATATTAAATGACAGAAGGTCCGCTAGTAGGTCCGAGGCAGCCCGGTCAGTGGGGTCTGTAAAGTGAAGGTTCAGGTCGCCTACGATGAGGAAGTTGGAAACGGAAGCGGCTAGTTGAGAAGCCGTTTCGGTGACTGCATTGAGAAACTTCCCAAGAGTACCTGGAGGCCGATAGATCAGGAGTCCCGAAAGGGAGTGCGTCGGGGAAGACTGAAGGGAAAAGTGGCAGCTTTCGGAATTATCAATTTGGGCGTCACTCGTTCTGCAGGTGAGATGTTCCCGATAGATTATGGCCAGCCCACCTCCTCTACCTCTTGGTCTATGGAGGGTTTGGATGAGGTAGCCTGGGGGAAGGGCGGATACAGCCTCCGCATCGGAGCTGTCAGAAAGCCAAGTTTCTGTAAGAAATAGTGCATCCAAGCCTTGGTCTTGGATCATCTCGTTGATTTCGAGTGCGTGCTTGGGGAGGGAACGACAGTTGAGAAGACCTAGCTGTAATCCAGGAATGGCTGTGGACTGGATGGTTGGATAACAGCGCGTACAGCTTGTGAAGGGTTTATCTGTGTTGTGAGTATAACGGCAGCCTAGGTTTTTTTCGGGTCGGAGATTCAGAAGCGTGTCTGCTGTATACATCAGGCGACTGAGGGGTAGATCTGGCAGAGTCTCTGGGCCTGGGTCCGTCCGGGCCCGGACGGGCACAGACGGGCTTGCCTTTGGCGCGCCTTCGGCGCGCAGACGGCGCTCCCGCTGCGCTCGTCCGCTGCGCGTCCTGTGTATGCACATTTCTAGGGCAAGAGGGGGGTGTGGCCTCGAGTGGGCGTGGTCGGCGAGCACGCCTGATCTAATGGCGGCCGCTCGAGTCTCGAGGATAGCGCGACAGCGTTAGCTCAGCTGTGTGCTACGAGAGTGTTTTGCTGTTTTGTCAGCTAAGGTTTTTGGAGACACAGTGCTGGTAAATACAGTGACACCACACAGTGAATACAATGATTAAAAGCAGTTTTTGTTATTTTTGTCAATGCCTGCAGAGTACCTCCAGCTCCCGGCTTCCGCCTCAGGACTGGGTCAGGGAATTCTTCGTTGCGCTGTTGATCAGCGTTTAAGTAGGCGGTCCGGGGGGCGTGGCCTAGAGTGGGCGTGGTCGGCGAGCACGCCTGATCTAATGGCGGCCGCTCGAGTCTCGAGGATAGCGCGACAGCGTTAGCTCAGCTGTGTGCTACGAGAGTGTTTTGCTGTTTTGTCAGCTAAGGTTTTTTGAGACACAGTGCTGGTAAATACAGTGACACCACACAGTGAATACAATGATTAAAAGCAGTTTTTGTTATTTTTGTCAATGCCTGCAGAGTACCTCCAGCTCCCGGCTTCCGCCTCAGGACTGGGTCAGGGAATTCTTCGTTGCGCTGTTGATCAGCGTTTAAGTAGGCGGTCCGGGGGGCGTGGCCTCGAGTGGGCGTGGTCGGCGAGCACGCCTGATCTAATGGCGGCCGCTCGAGTCTCGAGGATAGCGCGACAGCGTTAGCTCAGCTGTGTGCTACGAGAGTGTTTTGCTGTTTTGTCAGCTAAGGTTTTTGGAGACACAGTGCTGGTAAATACAGTGACACCACACAGTGAATACAATGATTAAAAGCAGTTTTTGTTATTTTTGTCAATGCCTGCAGAGTACCTCCAGCTCCCGGCTTCCGCCTCAGGACTGGGTCAGGGAATTCATTTCACAAAAATGTGTGCGATTTCCATTACATTTTGGAATTAAATTCTTGATTATGCCCAGCCCAGATATTTATGGCATGTGAGTGCAATTTAAATAGACTTTATTACCTATATGATATCAGTCTTGCTATCTAGTTGCTGCTAGTGTTATTGCAGCCTTCCATCTCCTTTTCAAGTATGTTCAACCCATGACAATGTAAATGCAATAGCCTTTCATTGATACATAAACTTTGCCAGGAGATCTAAATAGTAACAATCGTATTGAAGGCTTACATCTGCATCGAAAGAAAGAAATGTTACAAGTGAGTTCAGCAGTCTTTTAACTATATAAACTCTCTGAAGACTTCTAGTTGGTGACAGTGGCCTGCTCTCTAGGCGATCCATATGAGGAAATCTTATGTATCAACCAACTAGTAACACCTTCCTTCACACATAAAAATTGTAGTTATAAGGCTGCAGTAGTGCCTTCAATATATAGATGTACTTGGAATGGATACATATAGGTTTAAAGGCTGCATTCACACTGTCAGTAAAGGCACTTTGAGTAAACCACAGATCTCATCTTTGACAGTGGGATTTGATGATGTGATGCAGAAAATCTCTAGCAATGTAATTGATGCTATTTATAAAGTCAATTCAGAAGTTGTCTGTCTCAATAGACAATAAAGGTTTCTACACTACACACTAATACCAAATACCCTCTAAATTGACATTAATTGCAGGTGGAAGGCTACTGTGCCACTTTCAACATCCAGACATACTCACAGTAGCGGCTCATAGAAATAAATCCTTGGTTCCTTGTGGCTTCATTGATGTCATTGATTACATCAATGTTGACGTGATATCATGGTATCCATGATGTGATCAAATATGTCATACCTTATGTCATGTTTAGATACAGATAGAACTGCTCAATTTCACTTCTAAGCAATACATAACTTCAAAGACATTACAGCCCAGATTTATAATCATTTCTGCTGGGGCAAAGGAGGATTTGGTTTGGAAAGTATCCCAAAGTAACGTAAAGTTGTGCTATGCACTACTTTGTGTCATGTGGCTTTCAAGGGTAGTAAATGGGGTTTTAATGCAAATAACTATCTACTAACATTCCTAGACAGGGAGTTGCACCAAAACCTTACATCTCCTTGAAGTATAAAGAGGTCAAATGTTTTCATGTCTCCTTATTTTTCTGACCTTGCATGTGTGCTGCATTGTGCAGCATGCTTACACAGTGGAAACGTATTAAAGGGTTGTTTTGTGCTGGAAAGGTTCCATTCCAGTACAAACCTAAGCAGTACATAGCGCACACACGCTTTGCACTGTGTGCATTGGCGCTTGGCATCCTAAAGTGCGCTGGCAATGGGAGAGAGAAAAATTTACAATATCTTAATAGGTAGAGCAGTTTTTCTCTCTCTCCCTTTGATGCAAGGCAGCACAGCAACCTTGGGTGCTACACTGTCTTGCATTAAATATTGGTAAACGTGGGACGTCATTTAGAATCGGATGCAAGGGTACTTTATCTCTTTTATCATGCATATGTCCAGACAAAGGTTACTCGTAGAACCAAGGCTCAATTCCACAGTCTGCAAACAAATATGGGCAAGAATACATGTTTTCAGTTTCAATGATATCGCTAAAAAATGCCAATTGGGACTTCATAAGTAGTTTCATCAGTGACATCATCGGGTTATAATCTGTGATGTCATCCGCGTATGGATATAAACAATAAAGGCAGCTGTGAGTACTATGCCAATCCATTTCCTCATAGACTTTACTTGCAGCAAAAAGCTGCAGTACTTATTTCAACACGCAGGAAATAAATAGGAATTAAGCTGTTTTTCAACACCTAACAGCCAGATGTGGAAAAGACCAATAATTTGTGGGTTCAGTGATATTATTTATGCTAGTGCTCATGTGAGAGTTACCTCTTGGGGGATAGCTGACCCATGCAAAGCTTTTCTTTTCCCCCCCTTAGGCGGGATACATCCATACGGGTACTTGCTGTTTATTTATTACTTAATTATTTCTCTTGGTGGGGGAGGAAGAGTTGCAGGAGAGGATGTTTTGATGTAGCACATTTCAGGACATCCGCCAGCTGCCAGCTGTCCCTGTGCTCCACCACCAGCGCCTGTGCCAATGTAGGATGTGGCAAAATATTTTACAATATATCGAGATGAAAGATGCTTCAGTTTCTCCCCCTGTTCATGCATACATTAAGCACAGCTGTAATGCTGCAGTACAGTTTTCAAAATCTGTAAGTGTGCACAGATGAAAGATATAAAACAGAAATACTTTTGGGGGTTGTGCTCGCCACTGTCAATATGTCAAAGTCATGTCGGTATTAAAGTCCTTTACATCTGTGCTCACAAAGTTTACATTGTTAAAATGTCTAAGGCAGTTGTAAATCTGCAGCACCTCTGTCAGTGATTACATGCAGGGAAAATAGTATATATTCATCCAGTTATTGTGCATAGTTGAAAAAGCTCAACTGTGTGTGGCTTCGTGGCTGTTGCAATGGGTCAGTTTCGATGTGATCCATTGTTGATGACATTTGTGATGTCATGTGTAACTTGAGCCGTGGAAACAAAGCGAAAGGGGGTGCATTAGCGACCCTTCCTGCCTGTGGAAAACTGTCCCCACTGCTGTGAAGGGCCGCAAATGGCAAGGCTCTCCCCGACCGTGTTCCAGGCCCTCCTTCCACCTGTGGGAACATTTTACGATCCCACCCTCCGAACTGTCTGTGCTTGCAGCATCATTAGCCCCAACTCCCTGCCACCACCACCAGAGCTGCCCCTTATGTGCAGTGAACCCAACCCATACCTGCAACACTGCCTCCTTCGCCCACCCTTCCCTTCACCTCTAATCTGTAGGGGGACGGACTGTAACTACTTGCTGCAACATTTCCTGGCACAAGCTGTACAACCCACAGGATGTCCCATGTCATGAAGTTCTGTGCTTCAGCTGGCTATTTGGATTTACTTATGCCTTAAAACAAAACCAGTCACCTACGCCTTCTTATTCAAAACGAATTTTCCAAGCTACACACAACATTCTTCATTATCTTGCTGTTAACAGTCCTGAGGATGCTCTACCCAATATATAACCCCTTCCCTACTCGGTTTATCACAGTGTTTAAATAATGTACTGACTCCTACCTACTGTACGTGCCCATGTGTTCACAGCAATTCTGTGGCGTCCATGAGCAATACTACTTTAGAAGACCAGGGGCTGTGTCATGATTCCTTATCACTCTCTCTGGCCACACTGGCGTAACAAAACTTTAGGGGGCCCCCATGCAAGGTACGTGGAGGGGCCCCCTCCGGACTCATTCATGAACTCTCCAGCAAGAGTATCGTGCTGAGGGGGCCTCCATGAGCGTGGGGCTCCCCTGCACTGCGGGGGCTGCGGGGGCCTGTGTTACGCCACTGTCTGGCCACACTCAAGTGGCTACCTATTGAATCACCCTGCATCCTAAAGATAGCATGTATCACACACAAAGGTTTATAGTATAGGACAACTAAATACATAGCATAGAAGCCCACCATCTCTGTAGGTTGCCGCCGGCTGAGAAGCTTAAAGTCTCTACTCTTACAGCCAGATTCAGCAAAGGAAATTCGGCTCGCAAAGGGCCAGAATCTGAGAATCTGGCCCTTTGCGAGCGCTATTTTTGCATTTGGGATTCATCATCCCAAATGCAAAAATCGCAATTATAGAAATCGCTAAATTGCGATGAATTGCATTTAAGGAATCTCAATTTGAGATTCCTTAAATGCACTTCATGAACCATTTAAAATTTGCAAATTCGCAATCTTGGGCCGCTATTTACCGCGAAGTCTAACTACATGGTAAATAGCGAAAACTTAGAAAAATGCACTTTAGTGCATTTTTCTAAGTTGTATGTTACACACACACATGTCCTTTGGACATGTGTGTGCGCAACACCAGTGTACATTATCATTTCAGGGGTGCTACAGACCTGGCAACCTTGAAATCGCTTCCTAGCAATTAGCGAATCGCAAATAAGGAAGTTGTAGAAATCGCAATAAATATTGCGATTTCTACATGAATCCCGTTTTGCGAGTCTTTAATAGCGATTCCTTAAAAATCGCTATTAAGGACTCGCAAAACATGACAATGAAGAATCTGGGGGATAGAGCCTCAGGCTTGCAAGAAACCGAGATCCTACTCTCACTCCTTCACTGGTAGTTCACCCTGGAGTGGAACTCTGTACCTCTGGAGACACACACACACTGCTCCTCAGGCTATCAAGAAGAGCGTAACATCTCTAGAATTCGGAAGATACACACTGCAGTGATTCATTTGACTTCGTAAAAAGAACAGCTACGGACGCTATTTGCAATCTGGAATCTGCTATTACAGTTGTAAGCTACTGTGACCTGCTTTTGGGTGTTGGTTGCTCCAGCCCAACTAACCCTTTCGTAACTTGTTGTTTGTTTTTGTTTGCATGTATTTTCCTGCACATCCATCTCTTACCATTGAGTCATGTTTGCACTTCATAAAACTCTGAATAAATAAATAAATGATGAGCTACACCTGCAGTTCTAAAATCAATTCATTTACCCCAATATTTCTTGGAGTTAGCATATTATTTCATACAGTAGAGGTTAGAAATAGAAAGAGGCAAACCTTGCTCACCGCTTCCAATTGGTACTGTTTCACATGGAAGCTCTAACTTTGAGAACTATCGGGTTAAATGAGCTTTCCGCACAGTAGGTGCATAAAACAAGCGCTGTGCTCTGCGCGGAGGCAGTGGAGGCCATCATTAGAAGTCCTCTGAACTTTAGTTTTTGCATTGTCCTATGATCATGTGTCCCTGCAGTTACTGTTCTTTCAAAGAAAGCCATGTCGTTAAACAGAATAGTCTCCGTTTCCTGCCGCTAATGGGGGCGATAATTTTAACGCCGTTCTTGATAATAAGCCCCCATGTTGGCTAGACTCAACCACACCTCAGTTGTTGCATTGCACAAAGATTGGTGCTGTTGGAAGTCTCATGTGCATTCTCTAGTCTGATAGATGTAAGTTATGCCAGAGGAAAAGCACCTAGGTAGGATGCGGTCCTCACTGACTGTACCAGGACATACATTTCACTATGTCTGCCTACAGGTATCTTCCTGATCTCATTGCCATGCGTTCTTGTTCTAGTGTTGAGCCCAATATTCTTCCCTTCAAGCAAGGGAGCACTGCAGGAATATTTGCATCCTTGGTTTGAGAAAAGTACTAAAAATAGCGCTGCAGCTTAAGAGACACCTGTCGGGGACATCATCAGTGTGCTTGCACTAAACCTGGCTGTTGTGTTTCACACAACATCTAGTACTTTGATGCAAAGGTGACTCTGTGCTGCCTAGCATTGACTTTGAAATGGTGGTTCACCCATCACTATGCATTCCTATATGTAGGCACCAACACCGGACATGCATTGTTACATTTAGAAATATCAGGCGTTGCCAAAATGTAAGGCTTTTCCACCAGCCTAGCCCAAATATGTTGTAAATGTAATGTAGATGTAATTAATGTGGTTACTGTGCAAATTTTTGATGACAAAAATGTTCAGGTATGTAAATGATAAATATGACCCCTAACCCAAAGACATGGTCTCAAGGCATTGTCATTGACATTGATATTTCTATGGAATGGTAAGTACCCATGGGACATTGCGACTCCCTGGCCATATGTAAATCTGAACCTTAATTTCTAGCCATCGGAGTACTTTATTCCTCATCCCCATTACTAATGACTACGGCTTTTGACTGAGTTATTTTAAGAATATCCTATGGGTAGAGCTGACTCCGGCATCTCAACCATCAGCGCATCTCGATGTGTGTACAAGGGCCGTCACTGTCGAGTCTGTTGCAAGAAGTCACGTTTACATATTACTTGGTTGTCGTACTATGTCATGTTAACGAAATCACATCATATTATTTTCAATAATTGGCCTTTATCGCCTTACCATGGCTTCTTAACAAGCCATTTTTATGGGGGAGTCTGACCTTGCCATGATTTGCACATTAAAAAGTCATAGTGCGGCAACACTTTTCTATCTTGGAATTGGTATGCACATGCAAATTAATGTAGTTAATTAACACCAACATGTTATGAATCTTTTGCAAAATACTGCATTTTTTGTTTTGTTGAGAAACACTTTAGACTCAGCCAACGTGTTTTATGCACTCCAGATGATCGTCCTTCTGGATGTCTACCTAATAAAATATTATGTGACGTTGCGCTGATCACCATGAGAGGCCCTTGTGCTAGAGAGGACCCCGTATCACTAGGCGAAGTGGCACTCTTTCTTATTCAGATACCACACGTGATTCTCACGAGAACTTCAGCTTTTACGCATGTCGGGATGGTTGCATCAGAGTGAGGAAGTTTGCAATGCTTTTCATCGTGGCGTTCCCATTTTCATCATCTGTTTATGAGAATAAATGGTCTCATATGTGTTATCCTCGCGACTATCATCTGTCGTAAGACTCTATCTCCCTGGAGAGAAAGCTTCACGGCCGGCGTAGGCAAAAAAACAAAAAAAACAGGGCACTTCGCGAGCCATGGGAAGCTCAAACATTGGGATGGGTCTTGCACGGGCCTCTGCAGCCCCTGCGGCGAAGGGAGGCCTCAACCCTTCAAGGGACCCCAAACCGTTCAGTGGACCCCTTTTGTCCCAAGAATATCTATGAGACATGTGAGACTCAGGCCCCCTCATCACATTCTACTAAGCAGGGGTGGCGGGGGGCATAACATTATGCAATTGTTTGAGGTAGATATGAAATTAAAGCTTGCATGTTAAAAACTACACATGGTCTTATGCATAATGTGCAATAGCATCATGTGTGCAGAATAGGATAGAAACAGCCATTTCCAAAGTCTTTGTAAATTGAGTTGAATATAGTTTAGACTCAGTGGAGCAAGCTCAGGCTCATTTCTTCCTGAACGTTGGCCCTTGGACGAGAAGAGCTGTAGAGGTCCATATGGTTTTATAGTCAGAGGTAGTGGTGCATTAGAAGCAAAGGGTGATATTGTGCCAGGAATCTAAAGAAACAAGGACACATGGACAATGGATTTGAGAAGAATAATCAAATATAATCAGTCCAAAAAGAGAAGACGTCTTTGCCAACTACAGACAGGCAGGAGAATGAAGAAACCAGGCAACATTGGGCACATTAGCACCTATGTGAGGAATAATCTAACCCAGGCAAGAAAGTCACTAAGACTCTGTTAGGCAAGCACTTATGTTATGTGGAAGGACACAGGATCTGCTGCTGTTAAAATGCCTTTTAACAGTACGCAAAGTCATAAAGTACTGTGTGGTGTGACAGTAATACTGAAAATAGACACACACACAGAAACTTTGGCTGCCCAAATAAGGATGTCAGAATGACTCACAAACAACACCAGAATGTGTAAATACACATAAGTTAATATGAGTCTTTCCAAAATACTTCCATATGGCTTGTAATGGCTGCTGGTATACGCTTTACTACCAAACGCATAGCCACTGTATTTGCTGATAAGTTCTAAATTAGAGCACACTAATTGTTTATAAAGGGACTTTTATAATTGTAAATGTGTATGTGTGTGAACGCGGATCATTGAATGCAGCGTGTTTTAAAATGTGTATTTTCCGGTTCCTACTGTATGTAAGTAGATGTGTGTGTGTGTGAATGTATCGAAATTCATAAAAAGCATTGGCAAAGCAATTAGGTCTGGGTTTAATGTGCAAATGCAAAGTCTGTTAGCCTAATACCACAAAATAAACAGGTAGGAGTCACCAGGAGTGACCAGAGAGGGCTATAGGTGTTAGTCCCTTCTAAATTTCAATGCAAGTACTCAATTGGAGGTTAAATGATACACCAAACCGCCAATAGTATTTGGTGTGAGATGAATACACCACTGTGCTGAACTAAGACATGATTGACAAGGTCTCAAGCCAATAGCTAAATATCCCCGGTAGAAGAAAGCCTATCGTTGAAAGGGGAGCCCCCAAAGTCCCCTCTTTTATTTGATATAATTAGCAATGCTCAGTTCTTTTTGGCACCTGCACTGTGAAAACCCAGACACTAATACTACTGAATGGATTGTGCAAGTGGCATATCTCACATGGTTATGCTCATGCAGAGGCGCAACTAGAGCCAAATTTTGGGGGGGCTAAGAAAAAATTTCGGGGGGGGGGGCTGAACCTTTAATCAGTAGGCAGAGTGGCGCTACAGGGGCTCTTAGAAGGGGGGAAACAACTGCAAGGCCTAATTAACATTCAAATGGTCTTTTAAAGACCTGTGAAACGTTCGGGTGCGGCTCTGTGTGTGCCCGGGATCTGTCTCATCCCGGGCTGCCACATACGACGGGTGGGGGGGCTGAAGCCCGGTGAGTTCAATGAGTGTTGCGCGCCTGTGCTCATGTAAGAAGACTACTGGTGCTTGAATGGAATCACGTACGCGCTCAAATTGCCCCTGTGCAGGCGTGTGAAAGGATTTTAGCAAGAATCCATGTCCTTTTAAACATAGACAGAGGCGTAGCTAGAGCTTGTGGCGCCTGAGGCTATCCCTCGGATTGCCGCACCTGGAGGGGAAGGGGGGGATGCTGGGGAAAAAGGACGACGGCGAGCACTTGAAAGAGGTCCGAGAGACAGGTAGTATTGCCGCAAAGAAATCAGCCAGATCATCACAGAGTTCCTAGGAAGATGTAACTTCTTGCTTTGAGCAATCCAAGTCTGTTAGTCCCTGAAGATTTTCAAAAACCTTTTTTGCCCCATTGTTGGCTCCAAGAATATTATTAGCATAACATTGCTTTATCGACCTCTTTTTTATAATCACCTACCACACTCTTAAGACCCTTTTTATCTGCATCGGAATAACCCCTAGGCTATTTTCCAATATGCATCAGCCTAAAAACGTCCATGCGTTACAACTCTGTGTCTTGTGGGGTGATTAGCTCAGCCTGCTGGTGGAGGCCTGAACATTTAAACGTTCCAGTGTTGGGTGTTATAGGAGAAAGTATGGGCCCCCTGAGGCTGGCTTATGCCTTCTGGCTATTTGTTTATTAACTGGCGTGCAAGTTCCTGGCATTGCCCAGGTGCCTGTAGTGTGTCCATCAGTGCTTTATTAAAGGGCAAGAAAGACTCTTGGAAGGTTTGCCACTGAAATCAAGGGAGTGAGCTTTGGATCCGTGCCATGGAAAGAAAGCAACTAATGTCAGTGCATGGAGGTGCTGGCTATGCAGGGTCCCGACATCACTTTCAGGATGGGACTGAACGGATACAGAGCTGCACGATGTGCAAGGGAATAGCTGAGAAAACATCTCTGGATCCAGACTGGTGCTAGGGAGTAGTCACAGAGTGAAGAATCTGCAGTTAGAGCCATGAATATGGTGAAGCTCAAAGATGAAAGAGATTCAGGTTTTCACCAGTGCCTGACAACACATTATCACCATCACCAATGCTTTCAAGAGGACAGGGCCTTGTGAAGCTTATCATAACAAAAACTCTGAAGAACATTTGAACATATCACTCTACGGGAGACACTGGAGGACTGCTTAAAAATGAGTTGGAGAAAGGCTAGACTACCAAACACTCTATGGGCTAACAAAGATCTACAAGAAAATCCTTAAACTCTCAAGGTAACTTTAGACTCTCCATTTACAAACCAAAGTGGATAAGGCTAAATATCACATGGATTAGGAAAATATATTCCATGCTTCAATGACAGTCACTTCTCATTTCCCACGAACAACCGCTCAGGCTATTTCCATAAAAAAGTCAATTTAAAACATCAACCACTGAAACATTAAAAAGCTACAATCAATGATGCACTTCTTCATCCCACCCTTTCGTTTTTCGCTGCCAATATCTTTTACAGACCCCAAATGATACTTGTTGTATCAGGAATGCTATGAGAAAGTGGGACTGTGATTGTTTCTCCAAATTACAAAGCGAAACGTTCTGTGATAATTCTTAATTTGAGAAGTATTACACTTGCTAGAAATGCTGGTGCGAATTAGCAAAGGCGAATTATGCGTTGGGCCGAACACCATGCAAAAAAGTAGCAAGATCACTTTATGTAGATTGATAGTTCCCAAAAAACACATTTATTTTTATTATTTGTGTCACATAACGCGAACTAGACCCAAAGGTATCAGAACCTTCGACATGAGCACCAGTTGCGTTACAAACTGACATATTTATTTTTAGGTCGAGCCTGGGCAGCGCTTGGGCTGCTGCGAGGCATGCAGTGGTGGAGTATGGCTTTGAAGCCCCGCCCACTCTCTGCCCATATTTTTAACTGACTTGTGTTATTGCCCTTCCTAAACGTTGGCTTCCGAGTCATTATTAGGCTTGTTAGTTCCTCCTTGGTACCGCCTTGTTTGTATGTGTTACCTTCCATAACTGGGCCCTTTACTGGTATTGTTGCATGGTCTGCTTTATAAGTCAGTGAGCATTATTTTTTTAATGCTCTTCCCCTATTCTACCTACTAACTCACAGCACGCCGCTCGATTTTATTTAAACTTTTACTAATGGTGGTGTGCTTTTAATACAGAAGCTGCGTTTATTTATTTATAAATTTTGGCAGCGCGGTCTGCATTTAGCTGCCCGCTTATTTATTTATTGCACCTCTTTCTTTACACAAACCGCGTCCAAAGAATGGTATGGAGCAAACATTAAAGTGAAAGCATGGCATTGGCACTTTAGCAAAAAAAAATAACATCTGTTTGTCAACTTGAGAAAATTTAATGTTGGACATGCCCCTTTCTATAGCTTATTTAAAGAAAGGGGTGCAGCCTTTATGTATATGAAAGCACTGCATGGGCAGAAGTAAACAAAAGAAATAAGTAAGCAGGGCCGCTAGTGAAAAAACAAATACTTGCAATGCAATAGGTCCTGCATTTACAAGAGTTTAAGCTATTGCATTGCCAATAGCCTAAACTCTCATTATTTTGAGACCTATTGCATTGCAAAAGCTTGTTTTGTTAGGGACAGGGAGAATAAGTGATTTGCCCAGAATCACAGGATGTTGAGAGTCCCTGCCGAAACGCGCACTTGATTCTTCCGCTCCAAGTTTGTCCTCTCTAGGTGTTGGCCACATCCTCTCCCACTTCATGTAAGTGGTTTCCTTATAGACATTCCAATTGACCAGTTACATATGTCTTCTTTCAGATCATATTGGTAGCAAATGAGTTTTGGACAACTACTAAAAAGCAACATAGACAAGACTAGTTGATTCTAGTTGCATGTTGGAACTAGTTATTGGTGTCTATTGTTTCAGTTTCCATCTTTTAAACAGTAGAATTGTCCTTGTGTTTTCAATGTAAACCATAGAGTCCATCTTTCAAAACTGATTTGCCATCAATGGATCTTTAATTAGGATCCACTGATGAAAAAACTGGTGACGTGTTTAATATTGGTACAAAACTGAATGCCCAAAAGGTGTGTTGCCGGTGGCAGAGGCAGCCCCCTTCACTTTGCGCTAACAATTGCAGTTTTGTGGGACACACTGTGCGCGCTGTTGTAACAGCGAATGTTTTTAAGTAGCGACTAGGCTATTACTTTTAAAACGCTCAGTGCGGGTGAATTTCTGTATATTTACTTTCCTGCTTAGTAACTCTCCCTCTCCCGCCCCGGTCCGCCGCGTCCAATCATGGACGATTGATGCGGAGGGCGAGGAGGAGCCTTGTACATCCGGGCTCTGGGAGCTGAGGTCAGCGCTCTAGCGACGCTGAAGGTAACGAGGGTATTTAAAACAGCTGTGATACCGCGCTCGCTGTGGAGTAGTGTGTTGCCGGTGGCAGAGGCAGCCCCCTTCACTTTGCGCTAACAATTGCAGTTTTGTGGGACACACTGTGCGCGCTGTTGTAACAGCGAATGTTTTTAAGTAGCGACTAGGCTATTACTTTTAAAACGCTCAGTGCGGGTGAATTTCTGTATATTTACTTTCCTGCTTAGTAACTCTCCCTCTCCCGCCCCGGTCCGCCGCGTCCAATCATGGACGATTGATGCGGAGGGCGAGGAGGAGCCTTGTACATCCGGGCTCTGGGAGCTGAGGTCAGCGCTCTAGCGACGCTGAAGGTAACGAGGGTATTTAAAACAGCTGTGATACCGCGCTCGCTGTGGAGTAGTGTGTTGCCGGTGGCAGAGGCAGCCCCCTTCACTTTGCGCTAACAATTGCAGTTTTGTGGGACACACTGTGCGCGCTGTTGTAACAGCGAATGTTTTTAAGTAGCGACTAGGCTATTACTTTTAAAACGCTCAGTGCGGGTGAATTTCTGTATATTTACTTTCCTGCTTAGTAACTCTCCCTCTCCCGCCCCGGTCCGCCGCGTCCAATCATGGACGATTGATGCGGAGGGCGAGGAGGAGCCTTGTACATCCGGGCTCTGGGAGCTGAGGTCAGCGCTCTAGCGACCCCTCCCCTTCAGGATAAATGTGCTTAGGGCAGCGTCCGCGCAGCGGACGCGTGCAGCGGGCGCGCCGGAAGCGCGCCGAAGTCGAGCCAAAGTCCAGCCCGTCTGCGCCCGTCCGCGGCCGGACGGGGCGCGGGGCCACAGACCCTGGTAGATTGACTCAAACATCCATAAGGTATGATAGACATGCATTACTTGCATTACAACCCGACACGTATGCCACCTGCAAGCACACCATGCTGGCCCAGTCACTCACAAAATGCGGGAGGTGTAGCTTTGATCCCCGCCCCCAAGCCCCAGATACTAGCCCCGGGCCTATCATCAAAGCAGCTTTACTGAATTGTAGATCACTGCGCAAACATGCGCTGGAAATCTACCATTTGATTGACGACCTGAATCTTAACATCCTTTTCTTAACGGAAACCTGGTTGGATGAATACTCGGATCCGGACATTATTCAGGCTTTACCTAACGGATACTCTATATCCAGGTTAGATAGAAAGGACGGTAGAGGTGGTGGCATCGCCATTATTACTAGAGCACCTCTCGTCTGCTCCCTTGCACACATACAGGTTGATCATAGTGAAGCTGGCATCTTTACTATCAACACTGGTCCCAATCACTCGATCTCTGGTATTTTGATATATCGACCACCGGGTAGATTATATGACTTCACTTCCACCCTCATGGAGGCGGTCACCCATCTTGCATTAAGGAAATCTAAACTGTTAGTTCTGGGAGACCTTAATGCTCACTTTGATGATCATTTAGATAAAGATGCAGCTGACATACGTATGGAACTGCAATCGGTTCAATTTGACCTTAAAAATAAAGAACCCTCACACCAACTAGGACATTTGTTAGACCCCGTCTTTGGTAACTGGCTGGGAGTGCATACTACAGATCCTATACCCATACCCTGGTCGGATCACTATATTATCCCCATTTCAGTCCAAATTGACAAAACAGAGCTTTTTCGTCAACACTCTCTGCGTTACAAACGCAGGAAATGGAAGAATTTTATCTTGGACTCCTTCACTCGAATTGTCCAAGATGAAGGTCCTCCGAAAGGAGCTGACTGTGAGGCTGCCAACGAAAATCTAAACAATATCGTCACTAAGGCTCTGGACATCACAGCCCCTAGTCGCACCATGTCCAATGATAGGAGGCCTAAGAAAACTGCTCCTTGGTTCGGACAAGAACTACAGACCTTGAAAACGGCCTGCAAGAAACTTGAGAGAACCTGGCGTTATAACTTCTGTGCAGACATAAAAATACAGTATAAAACAGCACAGAAAGAATATAACAAAGCCGTTCGCCTGGCAAAAGCTGAGCATTATCACATTCGTATCACGGAAGCAGGCAACTCCTCTAGGGAATTGTTTCAAATATATAAGGAGATATCCATAGTGGAGATGTCCTCCTCCATCCAAAATGACTCAGTGGAATCGTGTAATAACATTGCTCAGTATTTTGCTGGTAAAATTAGTAAAATTTATACCAGTTTCTCTAAACAGGGAGCCCCGGCCGCAGATTTTACTGAAAATGAGAAAATTGTAAACACGCCGGTCTGTCTTAAATCTTTTGAAGTTCCCTCCTATGAGATGCTGTCCAAGATGTGCAACAAGATCAAATCAGGATCGCCCCGAGACCCGGCTCCACCAAAAATTTTAGCTGAAGCTTTTTCAGTACTGGAACCTCACCTGAGGCACCTGCTACTAACTTCCTTTTCAACCTCTTGTCTCCCGGAAGAATGGAAACAGGCAATAGTGCTACCCATTAAGAAAAAGCCCAACATCAGTTTGGACGTTATGGATAACTTACGACCCATATCCCTGCTACCGTATGTGGCCAAGTTGGCGGAGAAAATCGCTAACACCCAACTGATGGAACATCTTGAGACCCATAATGTTCTCCATAAATCCCAGTCGGGTTTTAGATCAGGTTTCTCAACGGAGACAGCTCTCCTGAGGGCCACAGAAACCCTACGTGAGGGAGCAGATGAGGGAAAGACAATGGCCCTCATCATGCTTGATCTCAGTGCAGCTTTTGACACTGTAGCACATTCCATCTTGCTACAGTGTCTAAACAAAGCGGGAGTCACCAATAAGGCACTGGGATGGCTGAAGGCATTTTTGCTTAACAGAAGCTTTCAAGTCCAAAGGGGGAGCTTTCTCTCCGATAGGGTGAGGCTTGAGCAGGGGGTGCCTCAGGGCTCTGCCCTGAGTCCCACCCTGTTTAATTTATATATGGCCCCTCTGGCAGAGGTAGTGCAGTCGTTCGGCGTGGAGCTTGTCTCCTACGCCGACGACACGCAACTTCTCATATCTCTGACCCAAGCCCCTTCTAAGGAAGCTGATAACTTCAATGCCTGCATGACTAAACTTGCCACATGGATGAACGACCACTGTCTGAAACTTAATGGGACTAAGACAGAGGTCCTCATCATGGGAGGCAATGAGGCTAAATGGACGACTGAGTGGTGGCCCAGTTGCCTTGGTCCTTTGCCCTCCCCCTCTCGAGAGGCGAAGAATTTGGGTGTGTGGGTGGACAATAAATTGTCCTTTGATAGCCACATAAGAAAAACTGTGGGCAAGTGCTTTGGGGTGATGAAAAGTCTGAACCGCACCCTTGACCTGTTACCCATCAATTCCAGGCGTACCATGACGCAAGCACTGATAACGTCCCGTATTGATTACGGAAACGTGCTGCTCATGGGTACATCTGAGAAAAATATTAAAAAGCTACAGGTGTTGCAGAATTCGGCAGCTCGCCTGGTCCTAAGGCTCCCTCGTCGAGCACCATCACGCCCCTCTCTCGTAGCCCTCCACTGGCTGCCTATCAGGAAGAGGATTGATTTTAAAGCTATGCTTTGGTGCCATAAAATAATTCATCACAGAGCACCGGCCTACATGTCGGACTTGGCGTCTGTCTATGAACCCAGCAGGTCGCTTAGATCTAAAGGTATGGGCCTGCTCAGAACTACACGCCCCAAAAAAGCTAGAATGGGAGGCAGATCTTTCCGGACTTTAGCTGCCAGGAAATGGAACCTTCTTCCTTTGGATATCAGGATGGAGAATAATGAAATCCTGTTTAGGAAGAAATTGAAAACCTGCCTCTTTACTTGGTGATGGGCTTTTTCCTCTACTCCTTTTCACATTCTCTCCACAGCGCGGGGACACGCCGGGAGGCGTCACCAGGCGCTCTACAAACTCCTTTAAAAAATAAATAAATAAATTTGTGTTTATGTGCTAGTAAACATGAAAACTTGTCAGTGAGTCCCTCATCAGGTGCAGAATTTATATTAGACTAGCTTCCTTCACAAGGACCTGGGTCTGAATTTATGACTACAAGGCAAATTTTAGGGGCCATCTTTAAATCTGAATAGCCTTATGGCCGTCACTAAGGTGGCAAGTTAAAATGCGAGCAACAATAAAAAAATAAGAAATTGAAATGCACCCCATGTAAATTTCATAAACAGTTCAAAGCAATCGACTGAACGACCTTCGAACCACAAATCGAATGCACTGAATCCGAAATGAGCAAACAATGATGGCCAATCATGTGAGTGCAATCCCAGGTAAACACCATATACAGGTCACGCAGTGGACCTCTGAAACTCTTGCTTAGAAGCAGCGATCCTTCATGAAGACAGAGTGAGCATGATGTATCACATATCTGAATGCAATGACAGAAACAGCAAAATACAAGTCAGTTGACACACTATGTTAAACTCAGCTTTTTAGTGTAAGTGTTTTAAAACCACGCCCTTAATGAAATCGGCCACCTCCCCCCATTTTTTTCATCCCACTTAAAGCCCTGTTGGTATCTATGCTGCCACTAACTAAATATGCCCTCTGAAAGCTCTCTTACCTCACTCGTGACTCGCTCTAGGGTCTCTATACCAGGCAGCCAGGGGTGGTTGATTCCCAGGGAGCAGCACAGCGCCGACTGCCCCAGGTCCAAATGAGCGTGTAGCAGTGAAGCCCATGACGCTCACTGCTACGTCGTTCTCATCTTAACTCGAGGGCAGGGCTGGCCAAAATAATAAATTATTTAATGTCGCCCCCAGGGCCGTCATTGGTAGCGCTCGTGCTCATACAAGATTGATTGACGGCCCTGGAGACTGGGACGGACAGCAAATACAAACGCGGGACCGGGACGTCGTGAACACAATTTTTGAGCGCGCACTTTCAAACTGGGCCGCGCGCGGCCTTTATAATTTATTTGGGAACACAGTGTCCCCAAATAAATGATAAAGGCCGCAACAGGCCACCAGTGCCACGCGGCCGCCCCCAAAATTGTGCCGCCTGGGGCGGACAGCCCCCTAGCTACGCCACTGAACATAGGAGCCCGGAGAAGAGGTGCGAGGGTGGGGGTTCTGCAGAATAACCATGCACGAGTTCAGAAGGTGAATTAGGAACAAAGATGTCTTTACATTTTGTGTTTATCTTGTCACTTGCTACCCATTCATAGGCAAAGGTCAAATGTCAGGCTATGTCTTCTGACAAATTGCTGCTTATTTAGAAACTGGTGTTTACTTTTATTTCTCCGACTGCATAGTGAGAGGATTTTGTAAAAGGGATGTAGGTCTCAATCATGCTGGGGTACAGGAAGTGAAAGGAAAGGCTGCATGATGTCAGTTTTATTTCTAACACACAGTTACATTCTTCTAAATGAACTATACTCATATTTGAAAATATATCAGCAATTGGGAAAGCACAAATGGAGCATATTTTTTGTAATGCTGAAATGTGATGAAAACAACTATTTTAATAGGATAAGAACAAATCAAGACACTTTACTTGGTGATGAACAACCGTATCTCTATGCATATTAAGTGGCAACTTTGACAGAAAATGTGCTGTTTGTAATGACAGTGCGCTACCTTTCCAGTGCTCCAAAATGCACAACAGGCTACCTACCACAGCCTTACCACTGTCCTGCTGAATGGGCGTGGCACATTTGCTATGCTTGTTTTTTGTGTGATGTTTGAATTTTTCACAACCCTAGGACTTCATTCAAGTAACCTCCTTTCTGAAAATTGCTCCCGCACCCCTGCTTTTAAAGATGTCTGTTTATTGATTTAAACTGTGGCATGCTTTCCCTTAGTTAAGCTTTGTTGTTTCAAGCGTCTGTGGCCCTTTGTGTATTAGTGTGTGAGCGTGTTTGGATGGTTGTCTGCTTTGCGTAAACCGAATAGCCTTACGCTTTGAGTGACGCCAGCAGCGTTGTCCGCATGCCTCTCTGCTGACCTCATTTAACCCCAGCTGATTCAATTCAATTGACTTCAATCAATTTCTTCAAAGGGGGAAATAGCAACAGAGAGCTTTGTAAGGAGGAGACTGGAGATAAGACTTCCTTGCATGCGTTAAAGTGTTTGTTTTTCGGGGAAGGGGGAAGAGTAAAACGTGGAATAAATGCATTTAAGTGCTCTCCTCACATCTGAGTACGTGCTGCCTCTTGATAAATGCCTATGCCGACAAATTAAAACGTCTGCAGTCCTCGAAGGGAATACACCTCCAAACATTTGAAAGAACATAAGTGCATCTATTAAGAGCCTTAAAGTACTTGCCTCTGTGAAACAATGCTGAGCTCAGAGAGTATTTCATAGAATACTACTCGAATCGGTGACTATCAGAGGGGAAAGCCAGAAGGTAGGAGATGCGGGTGTATGGAAATATTCTGTAGAGCAAATAGCATTTTTGGACGAAAAAATTGCAGGGCATAGATTGTTTATTTATTTATTTCCAAAGTTCAGTCCAGTTAACATTAAGCTTTCGGTTCTAGTTGCGTATAAAGTGGAAGAATATAGAAATGTAAAACATGCTACAATGAATCTATGGCCAGACCATACAAACGAAATTACTTAACAAATCAAATCAATTGAACAGATGCCTACAGCCCTTTTATTTCTTCAGGAACAAAACTGATTTGGGTGTGGCTGGTTTCAGTCTTGAGTAGCTTATTGGACAAAAAACGATGAACACGATCCATTGGGTGAGGTAATTCAAGCATTCATATCATCACTTTGTGACTTCAGAGCTTAACTTGAAACACTGCATACCAGCACCGAATTATCCAAAGAGGTCTACAAAAGCAACTGTTTATTGACCAATCATAAACCATTCTTCCATTATTGAAACATCCACAGAGCTCTTACAAAGCACCTTTATCTCGACCTTTACTGAGCATTGGTTATCGAGCATGACATTTCCACCAAGCTTGCACAACACATTGTTGTATATACTGGCATGCCACTAATGAGAAATCCAGTTAGTTCTCAGTAACCCTAAGTTTTGGCTTGCATCTCACATTCATATTCCAGTACTAAGACATGCATGGGGTTCTTGTAAGGTACCCCTAAAATGATCTGCACAGTACAGAGGTATTCTCATTGCTTTTCTGGCGCACCAGTACACTGACCTGCAGCAGGCACTGATACACCAGTACTGAGGAATTTTGAGATCTCCCAAAATACACCTCAGTTTGGACCTGCATTATGCAATAATATCTCAAAACTGAAGGATTCACTTAGTTCGCACAATGTATCTCTGCTAAGAATCTTGGGGTGATGATAGATCCAGCCCTTGATATGAGCAGTCAGGTTGATAGATCCAGCCCTTGATATGAGCAGTCAGGTGAGTAGAACGGTCTCCACCTGCTGGGGCTTGATTCACACCCTGCAAAGGATCAGGAAATATCTTTCCTTGGAGGCTAGAAAGCAAATAGCCGTCGCACTCATTGGCTCTCGTTTGGACTACTGTAATGCGCTGTATGCTGGGCTAAACCGGAGCCACCTACAGCGCTTACAGGTGGTCCAAAACGCCATAGCCAGATTTGTCCTGGATACTCCCAGACGCTCCTTAGCCACTGCGGGCAGGAAAACGCTGCATTGGCTACCGGTAGAACTTCGAATCCGGTTCAAAGTCCTTTGCATGACCTACAGAGCCATCGCTAAAAATAGCGACACGGGTATTGGGTCCATCATCTCCCATTACATTCCCGGTAGGGAAATTCCTCCGGGAAATTGCTTCTGACAGCCCCCCGCGTACGAAGAGCTAAATGGGGTGGCAGGGCTTTCTCCACGTTAGCCCCCAAATGGTGGAATGATCTTCCTCTTGACCTGAGATCCCTTCCATCTTTACAGAAATTCCGCATTGCCCTAAAAACTCGTCTCTTCCGACAAGCCTATATGTAAGGACGTCTGTCTCAATTTTGATTGTATTGTTAGGCGCCTTGAAACCTGCGGGTTATTGTTCTGCGCATTATACATTTTTATCAATTCAATTCAATTCATATTTTTCTATACTACTAGCGAGATCTTTGAAAGGCTCTTCCTATGCACCTCTACATTGACTTTCACAAAAAGTCCATCAGTTTCACAAAAGGCCTCTTAATTTGGCTTTCACAATACAGCGATATCCCAGCAATTAAGTATTACATACCGCACATATATTATGACTTGCGTTGCGCATGTACAACACCAAAGGTCAGCATATTACAAGTCAATCCAAATCTGCACTGTGCATTAAAATCTCAGTAATTAGAGATTCCTGGACCTTAATCTGCACCCTACTATGATAACATAGTTCTCAGACATGTAAAAGACTTTTTTAGGCACATCTTTATAACAATCCTCTATCCCTCTACTAACAACAAAAGCTAAACTAATGGTCACTTAGGGTCTTATTTAGAATTTGTCGGACTGGATACTCCATTGAAATGAAGCAGGAATCACATCTGTTTTATTACGCATACATTAATACCTATGGCACCTATAATGCAGTGGACGGGATAACAGTCACATTTGTGACTAAGTATCCCGTCCGACAAACTGTAAATAAGGCCCTTAGGGAATTGACCAGCAGGTTACAAGTTAAATTAATCTCAATAACTCAGGGAGATGAACACATGCCATTGTGTATAAAATGGATGGCAGAGGCTTTAACAGGAGTAATGTTACAAAGTAGGCTAAAGCACACACTGCTAAAATGTGCCTATGTGTAGCTGCCAGGTTGCACAATTTGATCCTTGTGGTGCAGCAGCCATGGGTAATAAAATTACAGTAGATGTCGGTGTAACCTACAGACTGCACTGTTGAATGTCCGCAAACCCTCCACGTGGCAGGTTCCAATGCCAGTAAGTAGCATGGTGCCAATTTGCCTTCTGCAGAGATATGTAGCCCATGTGCTATGTTGCCTGTATGGTGCATGTGTGTGCACCATACAGAGCAACGGCATTATGATGACCACCGTCAGGGGGATGGGCTCACAACAAAAGGCAACACAGATCCACAGGCCCCTGCTACCAAAGTCCCTGTTCAATTCGGCCTGCTTACTTCAAATTTTTCAATCCATGTAACTTCATATCTTCTGACAAATGGGTGTTAGACGTATTTCACCACGGTTTCACCCTGAAATTTGTTCAACAGCCCCTGAATTTGCATTCGCAAAGAACTATCCATTGTCATCTGCAAGTTCTCAAGAAGGAAATCAGATTTCTCCTCTCTAAGGAGGCAATCAAAGAAGTGCTGCCCGATCAGCGCAATCTGGGTTTCTATTCTTGCTTCTTAATAAAGAAAAAGACGGGAACATGGAGGCAGCTAATGGACCGCAGGTCGTTGAACAAGTTCATCAAATCTCAACTCCTCAGGATGTTGTTGCTCCAGGATATCTTCATTCTCATGGATGCAGGGGATTATATGTTCTCCCTACATCTTCTGGATGTGTATTTTCATGTTCCCATACATCCAAAACATTGTTGTTTTCTCAGTTTCGAGGTGGCAGGGTGCCATTATCAATTCAAGGTGCTATCCTTCGGGTTAAAGTCGGCTCCAAGAGTCTTCACCAAATGCTTGGCCCAAGTGGTTGCTTACAGAGGCGACACTGTCACCAGGTATTCCCTTAATTGGATGACTGACTAGTCAAGGCTCCATCATTCCAGGTCACCAGAAGAACTACAGATGCCTGTGTTCGGTTCTTTCGCTCCCTGGGTCTCAGAATCAACTGGGAGAAGTCCTCTCCAGCTCCTTTTAGGTCGATAGTATTCCTAGGATTAATACTGGATATCACGCTTTCAAAAACCTTCCCCACAAAAGAAAGGATCTTACTCCTCTAGAAAATGGTGCAATGTCTGTCCGCAAAAAAGTGTGTTTCAGTAAGGACATAAAAATCAATACTAGGAATGATGTCATTCTGCAGCCTGCTGATTCCGCACTGTTGCCTACGAATGAGGCCTCTTCAGGAGCAGCTTGATGCTCAATGGACTCAATCTCAATGCTCATTCAAAGACATCATTTCAATCACACCGGACCAGCAATGTCCTGGTGGGCAGTCAGAGACAACCTTTCCCAAGGTCTTTCCTTCCTCACGACAAAACCAAAGTTGGTAATGATGTCGGACCCTTCCATGGACATGTGGGGTGCCCACCTGTAGGAATTACAGATTCACAGGAGGTGGTCAGCAAAGGAAAGCACAGTGTCACATAAATCTCTTGGAACTAAAAGCAGTTCTTTCTGGGCCTCCAAGCATTCCTCCCATGATCAAAAAATTGTCAATCCTAATTTGCACGGAGAAGCCCACCACCATATTCTGTCTGCTGAATCAAGGTGGGACAAGATCTCATGCCCTCTCAATTCTGGCTCAGCAGATCTTGGAATGGCTAATAGCCCACAAGATATCAATACAAGTTCAACTTGTGCCGGGAGTCCAAAACAATTGGGCCGATTCTCTCAGCAGGAACGCCAAGCAGTGTCACAAGTCGGAGCTAAATGAGGAACAACTACAAAGGGTTTTTCAACGTTGGGGGTGTCCAGATCTGTTTGCTACATCTCTCAACAAAAAATGCAGGTTCTATGCCAGCAGATTTCCTCAGCCAGGCTCTCTAGCAAATACCTTCCACTTCTCTTGGGAGGGAACTTTTGCTTACCCCTTCGCTCCCTTTCCTCTCAACCCGAGGGTTCTATAGAAGATCAAACAGGAGCCTTGCTGCATCATCCTAACTGTCCCGGCGTGGGCGTGACAGTACTGGTTCACAAAGCTGTATCACCTATCAGGGTCTTTTACAATCCTGTTCCAGCCAAGGGAGAATCTCCTCTCCATAAACAAGTGCCAAGTGGTTCATCCTCAAATTCACGCACTGCACTTGTCGGCTTAGCTCCTCATCACATAGAATTCGGGGAGATAGCAATTTCTGAAGAATGTCAAGCAATGCGGTAAGGGGTAGTGGCAGTTCCTCCTGACCCGCTAGCTCGCCAGAGGCCATTGTATAGAGCCTGTGCTTTAGCCTAAATGTGCTATGTGATTTGCTTTGTGATTTGCTAACTTTATTTTTATCTGTGATCAAAACGGAATTCTTTTTACATTTTAAATATCGCACTTCACATTATTGCACTCACTGCTCAAATTCGCCACACTTATTCTATTTGTGTGCAGTAGCCGCATTTCTGTTTGCTTCCTCGCTTTCCCTCTGAATTGCAAGGGGGAGGACACCACTTCCTGTCCAGCATCTGCTTGGCGGTTAGCGCTCTAGCGCCTGGGTCTCTCAGGGCTATTTAGGCTGAGCCTGACAACAGCGCGCTGCGGTAAGGGGTAGTGGCAGTTCCTCCTGACCCGCTAGCTCACCAGAGGCCATTGAATAGAGCCTGTGCTTTAGCCTAAATGTGCTCTGTGATTTGCTTGTGATTTGCTAACTTTATTTTTATCTGTGATCAAAACGGAATACTTTTTACATTTTAAATATCGCACTTCACATTATTGCACTCACTGCTCAAATTCGCCACACTTATTCTATTTGTGTGCAGTAGCCGCATTTCTTATCGCTTCCTCGCTTTCCCTCTGAATTGCAAGGGGGAGGACACCACTTCCTGTCCAGCATCTGCTTGGCGGTTAGCACTCTAGCGCCTGGGTCTCTCGGGGCTATTTAGGCTGAGCCTGACAACAGCGCGCTGCGGTAAGGGGTAGTGGCAGTTCCTCCTGACCCGCTAGCTCGCCAGAGGCCATTGTTTAGAGCCTGTGCTTTAGCCTAAATGTGCTCTGTGATTTGCTTTGTGATTTGCTAACTTTATTTTTATCTGTGATCAAAACGGAATATTTTTTACATTTTAAATATCGCACTTCACATTATTGCACTCACTGCTCAAATTCGCCACACTTATTCTATTTGTGTGCAGTAGCCGCATTTCTGTTCGCTTCCTCGCTTTCCCTCTGAATTGCAAGGGGGAGGACACCACTTCCTGTCCAGCATCTGCTTGGCGTTTAGCGCTCTAGCGCCTGGGTCTCTCGGGGCTATTTAGGCTGAGCCTGACAACAGCGCGCTGGGGTAAGGGGTAGTGGCAGTTCCTCCTGACCCGCTAGCTCGCCCGAGGCCATTGTATAGAGCCTGTGCTTTAGCCTAAATGTGCTCTGTGATTTGCTTTGTGATTTGCTAACTTTATTTTTATCTGTGATCAAGACGGAATACTTTTTACATTTTAAATATCGCACTTCACATTATTGCACTCACTGCTCAAATTCGCCACACTTATTCTATTTGTGTGCAGTAGCCGCATTTCTGTTCGCTTCCTCGCTTTCCCTCTGAATTGCAAGGGGGAGGACACCACTTCCTGTCCAGCATCTGCTTGGCGGTTAGCGCTCTAGCGCCTGGGTCTCTCAGGGCTATTTAGCACTCGCCCCTTGCTGAGCACGCAGCAGTCGCGCGCAGTGGAGCCGAAGTTACGCCGAAGAGTAGCCAAAGAGTGGCCCGTCTGCGCCCGTCCGCGACAGGACGGGGCTAGGGGCCACTCATTCCGTCCATCATCTACTCTTCACCATGGCCCATTTAGAAGATGCACGTTTCAGGTACACTTCTCAATCCTTATTAGCTCTTCGATCTCAGGGGTTGCAGAGGTGTGCCCGTGATAACTGGCCATGTCCGGAAGGGCCTTTCTCCTGCCTTACATGCAGGTTCCAAGCCACATCTACCACTATTATTAGCGGGTACACCAAGGAAAGTAAACCAGAAATGAAAGGCTGGAAAAGCTTTATATTAAATGTTCGATCACTTCCGGGACACCATTCTGAGATATGGGACACTATCCAGAGCCTCAAACCGGAGGTTTGTTTCCTCACGGAAACATGGTTAAAACCACATACCATCCCGTCCATTACTTTGGGGATTCCCCTAGGATACAAAATCTTAAGACAGGACCGCCCGGACAAAATTGGTGGCGGGATCGCCATCATACATAAAGAAAGGCTTCAAATCTCAGTGATAGAACAAATCATGCAACCTTCCATGGAAGTAATGATTTTCAAAATAAAAATAGGACCCAAGGATCACTGGAAAGGTACCTTAGTGTACCGGCCCCCTGGACCCAATGCTGGCTTTACCCTGGCCCTAACCGAAATATTAGCTCCACACATGAAGGCCAAAGAGAACTTTATCTTACTTGGAGATTTTACTTTTCACGCTGATGTACCGGAACACCCTGACACAAAGTTCCTTCTAGCTGATCTCGCCCTTCTAGGTCTTCACTTGCGGAACCATGGCCCCACTCATAGGGGAGGCCATACTCTGGATTTAATTTTTACTAATCACCCTACTATACACTGCCATCCCCCCCAAATTCATAAATTGGTCAGACCACAGTATGTTGGAATTTTCCTTCATGCATCTAGCCAAACCTATTGACCCCCCTGCCACTCTGACTATCAAGTTGAGAGCCTGGCATAAGGTCATTCCGGACACATTTGAAAAAGTCTGGAAAGAACCAATAATATCAGATTCTGATAATACTGAGTCGGCTCTATCCAAACTCAACAACGCACTCCTGGATGCTATCAATTTTTTAGCCCCTCAAAAATCAATTAAACAATCTTCTACAGCCAAAAAAGAGATATGGTACACTGAAGCATTAAAACTAGAAAAATAAGGATGTAGAAAGTTGGAAAAGCTCTGGAGGAAAACCCACACTAGCGCTAGTAAGGAACACTATCTGCAGGCTATGTCCATCTACAATAAAAACATTAAAAAAGCTAGAAAGACCTGCTTAACATCACAGCTAGCCGAAGCTGGCAATTCCACCAGGGAATTATATAAAATCTTGCAGACCTTCACTAACCCTTTGGTATGTGAAAGCCCCGACACATTCTCCCAAGAGCTGTGTAACAACATCTCTCAATTTTTTGAGGATAAAATCGAAACTATCTACAATAAAATCACCTCGGCCAAATGCCCAATGGACATTGAGGCCCCAAGTACCCTCCATCTGGAGACACAAAGGGACACCTTTCTTGACATTCCTGAAGCCACTGACAGTGACATTATGTCACTTTTAAACAACATGAAAACAGGCTCCCCCCTTGATCTGCTTCCTGCAAGACTAACGACCACTTTGATCAAGACACTATGCCCAATCATTTATAAAATCTTGAACCTCTCCTTCAAAGAAAGGCAACTCCCCCAGCAATGGAAAGAGGCAATAGTGAATCCTATACGGAAAAACTCAGCTTTACCTTGGACGGAACTTTCCAACCTCCGTCCCATCTCTCTATTACCCTTCCTGAGCAAACTGGCTGAGAAACATGTTAACATCCATGTCTCCAGCTTCATAGAGGCGACAGGGGGCCTGGACCATTCACAATCTGGGTTCAGGCCCAACTACAGCACCGAATCAGCACTCCTCTCCGTGACCGACAACATCAAGATGTCACAGGATAGAGGAGGCTCAATGATTCTGGTGCTGTTAGACCTGTCGGCTGCTTTTGATACTGTGTCTCACAACATACTTCTGGGCCGTTTGCAGGGAGTAGGTATTGGAGGACAGGCTCTGTCATGGCTGGAGAGCTTCCTTTCCGGGCGATCACAATCTGTCAGCTTGGGCCCCTATCGTTCCACCTCAAGGGTACTCACGAAGGGGGTGCCACAGGGCTCCTGCCTAAGCCCCACATTGTGTAATGTGTACGTGGCCCCCCTCACTGAGATTGTGAGGAAGTATGGATTCACACCGGTGTCTTATGCTGACGACACCCAACTCCTCTACCCTTTCCATTCTCTTAACTCGGATGTTAAGGAAAGCTTTGCTGAGGGCATGAGGGCAGTGTCCAATTGGATGGTTTCCAACTGCCTCCAATGCAATGTCGGGAAGACGGAGGTAATGCTTTTTGGGAAAGCTACCATACTCTGGTCTCCCGACTGGTGGCCTCTGGACCTGGGACCAGTACCCTGCCCAAAGCTGACCGTAAAAAACTTGGGTGTGAAGCTAGACCAAAATCTAACCTTAAAGGAACATGCTAATTTCATCTCAGGAGCATGCTTCCGCACCATTGGCCTGTTAAGGCGAGTCTTCCCTCTTTTGCCTGATACGCATAGAAAGACCCTTGTACAGGCCCTGGTGATAAGCCGGCTGGATTACTGTAACGGGCTCCTGATACTAGCTAATGAGGACGCTTTAAACCGGTTACAGGTGGTCCAAAACACGGCGGCAAGACTAATCCTGAACGCTCCCACAAGAACCCCCTCCAAGCCCCTTTTGAGAGAACTCCACTGGCTACCGATACGGCAACGTATTAAGTTTAAAATCTGCTGCACTGTCCATAAATGCCTTTTTGGAGATGGCCCCAAATACCTGGGCCAAAAATTCCAGTTCAATAAACCTGATCGCCCTCTTCGATCAAGTAACCAACTGCTATTAAAATCCCCGCTCATTAAGAAGACCAGGCAAGGTGGCCGAGCCCTCTCCCTTATGGGGCCAACCTTGTGGAATTAACTGCCCCTTAGTCTCAGACAAAACACCAATCACATATCCTTCAGGAAAACGCTCAAAACAACCTTGTTCCTGGAAGAATAACGGCCCATAGCTCATCTACAGAGGTACAAACCTTACCATCCCGGCGTGCAAAGCGCGGAGATACCCCATTGGGGTCGATTCTGGCGCGATATAAGAAACTAAATAAATAAATAAATAAATGCTGCAGAAAGCCCAAGCTCTTTCTGCTATCAAATGCTACTCAACCAAGTGGAAAAGATGTTGCTCATGTTGTACCCGGCAATCTTGTGATCCTCTCTCATTGCCTCCTGAGGACATTTTGCCCAATCTCTTGTCTCTCGCCAAAACTGGTCTGGCACATACGTCCATCAAGGTACACTTGGTGGCAATATCCAGATACAGACGACGTTCTCGCCACATGTCTTAGTGGTCTAACATACTACTAAAGGAGTTCATCAATAGACTTTTCAGAGCATACCCTCTGATGTGGCCTCCTCCAGTGCTATTTCAATTAAACATTGTTCTGTCCCAGCTTATCAAGCCTCCCTTTGAACCAATTCACAAGTGCGATTTGAAGTACCTGTCCTGTAAGGTGGCTTCCCTGTTGGCCATCAAGTCAGCTAGGCGCATTAGTGAAATTCATGCCTTTACAAAAACGGATCCTTACCTGCAGTTTCGTCAGGATAGAGTAATTCTATGTACCAATCCTGCTTTTATTCCTAAAGTACTGTCTACATTTCATCTAAATGAGCTAGTGGTTTTGCCTTCCTTCTTTTTAGCTCCATCGTCCCAACTGAAAGAGCCCTCCATTCACTGGACATTAAACAATGTTTAAAGTTCTACTGGCAAAGGAGTCTTTCCGAAAATATGCTCAGTTGCTCATTGCCTTCTCTGCTCCCAGGAAGGCTCAGGCTTTGACCCGGACATCAATTGCTTACTGGGTCTCACCGATTATTCTCTTCTGTCTTGACAGGGCTGGCCACCCTCAGGTTTCCAAAGTCACAGCTCATTTAACACGCAGGGTGGCAACTCCCTCTCCCCTATTTGCTAGAGTGTCCCTGCCTGACATCTGCAGGGCGGCGACATGGATGAACGTCTATACTTTCAAAAAGCACTAGCAGCCCGTCCCGACGTTGTCCGGGTATGAATTGCTGCCGGCCAGTAGTATATTGTTTTGTAGGATTTCGTTTTGATAGCATTTCTTACCTGTGACAGGCCTGTGAAACGCTCCAATTCACAGTGCACTGCTGATGCACTTAAGAGTGCGTGTTCAGCAGGCCCGGCTCCAGGAATTTTTGTTTGGGTGGGCCAAGGGCGCATTTGGGTGGGCCACTGCGGGCTCAATGTGTCGCTTCTGGAGATAGCCTACAAATAAAAAAAACGGTACTCCTGCGTGTGATAGAAGGGGATAACAGGAGATTCAGGGCCCTCCATTATTTTCCAAATCTTTCTAATTGTTAACACTCTCAAAAAGTGTTTTGATCCCATGTAAGGTCCTTTTGATGGGCAGAGGAGGTTTCTGAGGTGGGAGTATCAGGCAAGTAACACTACTCAGCCTGCCTCGTTGCCAGCCTTCAGAGAGAATCTCTCTTCATTATTACCTCCATCTGACCCCAGACTCTGCAGTACACTCCCTTCCAGGCCTGATCATCAATTTTCTACAATCTCTCTACCGTGCACCTTAACTCACAGCTAACCTTGGTCCCCAGCCCCATATCAGGCACCACCTGGTTTCATTCTCCATAATCCCACTAAAAAGATTTGTAAAATCACTTTCAAACTGAAAACCCTGAATATAAGAGTAAATATAATTAGCACACACTTTAAACTATGTTACACAGTGGCCCTAATGACCCAACTGCTAATTAAATAAGCAAAAACATTACAGGGTCTATTATAGCGCCGGTGCAAAAGTATTTATTGGTGTCCCACCACTGACCTCTTACTCGATAGACAACTTTACTACCACCCTCCAACAGTGCACTTCATCTCTCCTTAGCCCCTTTCAGTCATGACCTCCTCATCAGACTTCCTTCCTACCTGCCCCCCACCAGTGTCCCTCATCACTCCAAAGCCCCTCCCCATGACCACCTCCTCAGACTCCCACACAAATACCCTCCACCAGTGCCCCTCATCGCTCCATAACCCCTCCCCCATTGACCTCCTCCTGAGTCCCTCACTGCCACCCTCCACCAGTGTCCCTCATCACTCCAAAGCACCTCCTCCATGACCTCATCGGATTCCCTCATTGCCACCCTCCTCCCAGACTCCCCCACTACCACCCTTCACCAGTGCCCCTCATCACTCCGTAGCTCCTCCCCATGACCTCCCCCTCCTCGGATTCCCTCATTGCCATTCTCCAACACTGGCCTTCATCTCTCCGTATCCTCTTCCCCTCATGACCTCCTCCTCAGACTCCCTGCCTACCACCCTCCACCAGTGCCCCTCAGCGCTCCATAGCCCCTCCCCATTACCTCCTCCTCAGACTCCCTCCCTACCACCCTTCACCAGTGCCCCTCATCACTCCAAAGCTCCTCTGCCTCATGACCTCCTCCTAAGACTCCCTCCCTACCACCCTCCACCAGTGCCCATCACTCCAAAGCAACCCCCCTCATGACCGCCTCCTCAGACTCCCCCACTACCACCCTCCACCAGTGCCCCTCATGACCTCCTCCCAGACTCCCCCACTACCACCCTCCACCAGTGCCCCTCATCGCTCCGTAGCTCCTCCCCATGACCTCCCCCTCCTCGGATTCCCTCATTGCCATCCTCCAACACTGGCCTTCATCTCTCCGTAGCCTCTTCCCCTCATGACCTCCTCCTCAGACTCCCTCCCTACTACCCTCCACCAGTGCCCCTCAGCGCTCCATAGCCCCTCTCCATTACCTCCTCCTCAGACTCCCTCCCTACCACCCTTCACCAGTGCCCCTCATCACTCCAAAGCTCCTCTGCCTCATGACCTCCTCCTCAGACTCCCTACCTACCACCCTCCACCAGTGCCCATCACTCCAAAGCAATCCCCCCATGACCGCCTCCTCAGACTCCCCCACTACCACCCTCCACCAGTGCCCCTCATGCCCTCCTCCTCAGACTCCCTCCCTACCACCCTCCACCAGTGCCCATCCCTCAAAAGCAACCCCCCCTCATGACCGCCTCCTCAGAGTCCCTCCCTACCACCCTCCACCAGTGCCCATCATCACTCCAAGCAACACCCCCTCATGATCTCCTCCTCAGACTCCCTTCCTACCCCTCCACCAGTGCCCCTCATCACTCCAAAGCAACTCCCCCTTATGACCTCCTCCTCAGAATCCCTTCCTACCACCCTCCACCAGTGCCTCTCATCACTCCAAAGCCCCTCCCCCATGACCTCCTCTTCAGACTCCCTCACAAACAACCTCCACCAGTGCCTTCCATCTCTCCGTATCTCCACCCCTCATGATGCCCCCTCGGATTCCCTCATTGCCACCCTCCAACAGAGCCCATCATCACTCCATAGCCCCTCTCTCATATGCATTTTATTTCTTGTATAGCGCTACTCGTAGTGTAGGGTATCACAGTACTGTACATCACACACACATTATGCAGACACAATGATTCATAAAAGTATCCAAATCAGCCTATAGGGAATGTCACATAAGCTAATGAAGATTACCAGGTGTAGGAATCACATCTAATCCATGCTGCTGGTGGCAATATGTATTAAGAGGGTTGGGTCTGGAGAACCACAAACACAGGATTTAAAGCATACCCCAGTGGTTGGCTGTACTGATTAGAAATTATATCTGCCCAAACTCTGTATTGCAACATTAGAATAATGAAATACTGGGAAAATTCGAACTAACTAGCAATACAAAAAAAATCTAATTATACCATTCTGGTTTGTATACACGTCTTTGATCACACTGTCCTATGTATCAAAGGATCTCTGTGACAAAGGCAGTAACCCACTGAGCTATCCACGTTAACTACAGTTCTATTGCATTTAAATACTACAAACCAAAAAAAAGAACGCTCTCCAGCAAGATCAACAATCCCCAAGGTTATTTGGACATTTAGTTGTCGTGCATCCTTGCAGAAACACTCATGAATGATACGATTTAAACACACGATGTAAATGAAAATGAAATAAACACGGCGTTCTAAGTATGTCTTTCTCACAGATTTAAAAAACACAATAGCCACACATTCTCTTACCTGCTCCTTATGAACTCTGTCACAGCCGGATCGGGTAAACAAACAGCTCAAGGGGTCAGGAAGGTCAGGAAAACGAAACGGCAGGACAAACTCCTCTTTACCAGCAGAAAAGAATGAATTATCCACAAATCCAGTTCCAACGAAAGGCTTTGTCCCCTTCGCAGTGCCCCTAATGTACCTGCACGAGTCGGCGGGGACACAGCCCACCTGCCTAATAGGAGATGCGTGATTGGGGGTGCGAGCCCAGGCCCAATTACGCAAAGATAACGTTCGAAGAACGTTTTAACTTGCAGTGGCCATATTCTGCTGGCCTTGCTGACGTCACTGCCAGGGCCAAGGGTTATGTTTGGGTGGGCCAGGCCAAAGTTTGGGTGGGCCCGGCCCACCCGGCCCACCCTCTAGAACCGGGCCTGGTGTTCAGTAGTGTGTGAACTCGAGTTTCCCTACTTTATTACTTTATTTTTCCTTGCAATATTATATAGCGCAAACTCAACAACTTGGCATGAGCACAATTTACATTACAGAAGAACACATTCATTTGTGGTAGGCACGGGGAGACAAAACGATTTTCTTGGAATCACAGGATGTTGAGCTGATGCCGAGATTCGACCGTAGCTCCCCAGCTCTAAAGTTCGAAATTCTAGAACTTGTGGCGGGAGGTGTGTCTAAAAGTGTATGTCGGTGCTGGCCATCAATGAGAGAGACCTGTGCATTTTTCAAATGCGTGGTGAAAAAATACGAGTATGTTGCTGGAGATATGGGCCGCCGTGCCACCAATGTACTTACCGGGGGAGAGTAAACACCCATTATTCCGCAACTTTCTTTTCGCATACCATTACTCCGCATACTTTCATTACGAAAGTACCATGACTCCGCAATGCCATTATAACGCATGGCATTACATTTTATATGCTTTTACCACGCATACATTTACAACGACATTCGTTGTAAATGCATGAATGGTAAAAGCATGTTTTTTTTAAATGTTTGGATAAGGTAAGTATGGGTATAGGGGTATATTTTTGGGGTACTGAGGTATATGTTTTGGGGTGTTTGGGTATTTTAAGGGTTCAGATATAGATTTGGGTTAGGGGTACAGGGGTCGTTGTAGGGTTTAGGGATAGGTATGGCTTTTGGGGTATGGGGGTATTTTTAGGGTTCAGGGCTAGGTTTGCGTTTTGGGGTATAGGGGTATTTTTAGGGTTGAGTTGTAGGTTTGGGTTTTGGGGTACACGGGTATTTTAAGGGTTCAGGGCTAGGTTTGGGTTTTGGGGTAAAGGGGAATTTTTAGGGTTCAGGGCTAGGTTTGGGTTTTGGGGTACAGGGGTATTTTAGGGTTCAGGGATAGGTTTGGGTTTTGGGGTACAGGGTTATTTTTAGGGTTCAGGGCTAGGTTTGGGTTTTGGGGTACCTGGGTATTTTTAGGGTTCAGGGGTAGGTTTGGGTTTTGGGGTACAGGGGTATTTTAAGGGTTCAGGGCTAGGTTTGGGTTTTTGGGTACAGCGGTATTTTAGGGTTCAAGGGTACTGCTGCTTGACATAAAGCTCTTCAACACCATGTTGAGACTAGTTAGCGCTAAATAAATGTGACTGCAATACAATAATTAATAAAACAATCTTTTAACTTTCCATAATGTCCACTCCCTGTCCTTCCATTCCCTATCGACTCATCAATAGATGAGTGCTGAAGGGCCAAGGGTCAACCAAGGTGTCAACCTTGAGGTGTCATCTTGTATCTGAAAGAAACAGGTTAGTATTAGATTCCTTACCTCAGAATATCCCCAGGCGTCAGACTGGATCCGGAAACTTTTGCGTAGAAGTACCCTTGCGCATTGGTAGGCATCGTCTGCGGCTCCGCGCCCGTCGTTGGCGTCGTTGGCGCCGGGATGACGTCGCTGGAGTACTTAGACGCCACCCTCGCTGACGTCAGTTCTTCTTTTTTCCGCGCCAGCAAGCGCCGATCCGGAAAAAGTGGTATCCTTAGTCAATTTTTTACTAAACTTTTTCATCATTTTTGATCTTTCTTCGAAGTCGAACGACTCCGACGGTGCCGGTAGGGATGCCCGGGTTCAAGCCCTGCCCACGATGACAAGTCGTGCCCCGACTGCCGGGCCTTGACATTGAAGGTTAGGCGGGAGTGGTCCCGCAAGCGCCTCGAGTTCCGGCAGTCGGCCCGTGCCGTTTGAGGTCCTGGTCCGGAAGGAGGTCGAGGCGCCGGTCGCGGGGCCGAAGTCATCACAGCTCGGAGAGTGAACACCACTCCTCGGGCTCCAAGTCCTCAGGTAAGAGGCACAAGAAGTTGAAGAAGCGACATCGCTCTTCTGACTCCCCCAGACGCTCACACGATGCAGTCGGGGGTTCGGGAAGCTCCGCCGGAGCCACAGGCATCGCGGCCTGCTCCATACCCGCCGCTCCCTGGGCAGAACATGACGCCGGAGGAGATCGATGCCTTCCTCACGGTCATGAGGTCACTCACTCCTCCGTCATCTTCCGCAGCACCTTCGGGCCCCGCGGTCCCAAATGGGAGCCCAAGAGGGCCGGGTGCTTTGGCCCCGGCGCCGTCGGCGACTTTGGTCCTGACGCCGCAGGGCCCGCTGGATCCCGTTCTGGATCCGGGTCGTCGCTGGTCGACCTTACGACCCCGCCGGCACCGGCCCCTAGGGTGTTGCCCCCGATGCCATCCCCGGACGACGTCGTCCCCAGTCCCCCACTCGACCTGGTTCCAACGCCGGAGCGGCATTTGACGTTGAGAGAAGAATTTTTCTTCTATGTTGCGGCCCCATCATTTGACCCTGAGTACCAGGAGATGTATGGCGAGGCGGATTGGGAGGGGTCTGAGGACCCTCTGGCACGTGAGTGCCTGTCTTATCAGGACTGGGCAGGTGAGCTAGGGGATGCCAGTGGTTTGGACACTTCGTCAGACACTCGTTTTGTCTCCCCTCCTACCATGGCTACAGAGGATGGGGCTGCCTATAGTGTTTAAGGCCTTATCCCTTGAACTCCCCGTCACGGCGCTGAGGACTAACATCCTCACTGAGGTCCATAAACCGCAAGCAAGCTCTTCGGAGCCTCTGTTGCCGTTTAATGAGGCCTTGTCTGACGTTCTTCTGGGCACTTGGTCCAGGTCCGCTATAGGTCCCCCTGTAGATAGGAACGTAGCCAGACTCCACCGCCCGGCTCCGGGCGACCCTTGCTTCCTGTCCACCCACCCCACTTCCGAGAGCCTCTAACTCCCAGAGTGCATTCCCGACGGCTCCCCCCAATCGGGAATCCAAGAGGTACGAACAGTATGGTAAGAAGATGTTCTCCTCACTGAGTTTGGGGTTGTTTTGAGTTAACACTGCGTGCCTCTTGGGCCGTTATTCCCACTCTCTGTGGGACACGGTCGCGGACGTGCTGCCACAATGTCCGGAGGAGGCCCGGACTAAGCTCGCCCAAGCCCTTGTGGAGGGTCGAGATGCGGCACGGTATTCCATCCGGTGTGGACTGGATACAACGGACTCGCTAGGTAGGGCGATGGCAACGACGGAGGCGATTCGTCGCCACGCCTGCCTGAGGTCCGCCAACTTTTCGGCTGATGTCCAAAACACCATTATGGACATGCCGTTTGATGGCCATCGCCTCTTTGGCGACAAGGCAGACAGTGCGCTTGAGCGCTTTAAGGTCTCCAGGGTTACGGCCAAGTCCTTGGGCCTGTCGGCCCTGTGCCAGCAGCCTGCTGCCTTTCGCTCCTTTCGTGGCCAAGGAAGGGGTGCCTCCACACGTCCTGCCAGCCACGGGCCGCAGACTAGCATCCAGCATGGTGGCAGACATGGTAAGCGCCGTGGTGGTGCCTGGGGACAACGGCGAGGCCAGTCCACATCCACCCCTGCAGCATCTGCCTTAAAGCCCTCCTAATCTGAGCTTTCAGGCCCATATAACGCCAGTGGGGGGCAGGGTTCACCATCACCTCCTCCACTGGCGCAACATCACATCGGACAGGTGGGTGCTGCAAATCGTCTGAAGGGGCTACTCCCTCCCCTACGAGGCGACCCCTCCAGCCATGCCACTGCAGTACCACCGCGTGTCGGGGGATCACTTGAATGCTCCCCTTCGGCCTTACCAGCGCGCCACGGGTGTTCACGAAAGTGATGGCGGTGGTCGCAGCTCACCTGCGCAGGTTAAGGGTTTCAGTCTTCCCCTACCTCGACGACTGGTTGTTGAAGGCGGGCTCGCCCCAGACAGTCGTCAGCCACCTCCAGGCTACGGCCGACCTCCTGCACCTGCTGGGGTTCTCCATCAATGTGCCGAAGTCACACCTGTGTCCCTCTCAGAAGCTCCTCTTCATCGGAGCGGTTCTAGACTCAGCGCAGTTTCGGGATTATGCTCCCGAACAGCGGGTTTGGGATATTCAGGCTCTGATTCCGATTTTTCAGCCGTTATCCCGAGTCTCGGTCAGGTTGACCCTGCGGCTTATGGGGCTGATGACCTCCTGCATCCTACTGGTGCATCACGACAGGTGGCGGATGCTGGCTCTGCAGTGGGACCTGAAGTTTCAGTGGGCCCAGCATCAGGGCAACTTGTCTGACCATGTCTTGATCTCGGAGGGCACTGCAAGACAGTTGCAGTAGTTACTCACGGACCGCGATTGGGTCAGCGGCAGATCCCTCTCCTTACCCCAACCGGAGCACGTAGTTGTGACGGACGTGTCCCTCCAGGGCTGGGGGGGCAACATGGGAGAGGCGGAGATCAGAGGCCTCTGGTCTCCGGTGGAGTCCCGGCTCCACATCAACCTTCTGGAGCTGCGGGCGATCCGGCTTGCACTGAAGGCATTCCTCCCCTCTGTTCGGGGGAGTGTAGTGCAGGTCTTCACGGACAACACCACTGTCATATGGTACTCCTACAAACAGGGCGGGGTGGGGTCGTGGACCCTATGCCAGGAGGTTCCCTGAACGCCAGGGCGGACGAACTCAGCCGCCGGTACACGATGGATCACGAATGGCGTCTGAACTCGGACGTGGCGCAAAGCCGCTTTCAGCAATGGGGAGAGCCTTGGTTAGATCTATTTGCCACAGAAGAGAACGCGCAATGTCATCAGTTCTGCGCGTTGGAATTTCCAAGGCGGCACTCTCTCGGAAACGCTTTTCGTCGCGAGTGGAGCTGCGGTCTGTTGTACGCCTTTCCGCCTATACCACTTCTGCCCAGAGTGCTGAAGAAGATCAGACGCGACCGGGCCCTAGTTATAATTGTGGCTCCGGACTGGGCCCGAAGATACTGGTATCCCGAGCTACTCAGCATGTCTGTCAATCCCCGATTCGTCTGCCTCTTCAGGAGGACCTTCTGTCGCAGCAGCAGGGGACGGTCCTCCACCCGAACCTCCACACTTACATGTGTAGAGATTGAACGGCGGCAGTTGAGGCCATTTGACTTGCCTCCTGAAGTCTGTAATGTGATTCTGGCAGCCAGGCGTCCCTCCACCAAAAAGGTGGAACAAATTTGTGGCATGGTGCACAGCAAAGGCTGTGGATCCCCTTTAGGCCCCTTTTTCAGAGGTTCTCCTCTTTCTTCTTTCTCTTGCCCAGCAGGGCTCTGCTCTGGGCACTCTGAAGGGCTACCTCTCTGCCATTTCCGCCTTCTTAAGGCTCCCTGATCAGCCCTCTTTGTTCAAGTCCCCAGTTGTAAATAGGGTTTTGAAGGGCATCATTCATATGTTCCCTCCTGTTCCTTTTGTGATGCCTCAGTGGGACTTGAATCTTGTTGACTTATCTGATGTGCGCTCCCTTCGAGCCACTTCATAACTGTCCTCTACGTCTCCTTACTCTTAAGACTGCATTCCTGGTTGCCATCACCTCTGCCAGGAGAGTGAGTGAGCTCCAGGCTCTTTCTTCTCAACCTACTTTCCTTTTTGTCCTTCTGGACAAAGATGTGTTGCGGACGCGACCCTCTTTCCTGCCCAAGGTAGTCATAGCCTTCCACATTGGGAAGTCCATCACCTTGCCCACCTTCCTTCCGCCTCCGCATCCCTCGAAAGAGGAAGAGAGGCTCCACCGTCTGGACCCAAAACGTGCGCTCTCATTCTATCTGGATCGCACACGCCAGTTCCGGGTGGATGACCAACTCTTTGTTGGTTACGTTGGCGCTAAGAAGGCAGGCGGTGCACAAGCGGACCATTTCTCGATGGGTCGTTTTGTGCATCAAGGCTTGTTACTCTCTTGCTAGAAAGGAGCCTCCTGTGGGGCTACGTGCCCATTCCACTCGGGCCACGGTGGCTACTACTGCCCTGGGTCGGGGAGTCCCCTTGCAGGACATCTGTTAGGCAGCTACATGGGCCTCGCTGCACACGTTTGCAAGACACTACTGCCTGGACAGCCAAGTCCGGAGAGGGTGCTTTTTCGGCCATTCCGTTCTCCAGGACTTTCTGGTGTAATCATTGGTTCGCAGACCCACCACCGGGGTTGGTATTGCTGGGGTATCTATTCTAAGGTAAGGAATCTAATACTAACCTTTTTCTTTCAGATGCACAAGTTACTTACATTCGGTAACGATATATCTGTAAGAAACCGTAGTTAGTATTAGATTTCTTACCGCCCCACCCATCCTCCCCGTTCTGCGAATAGATATCTAGGGTAAAGGTCATCCCCCTTTCAGGGCCCTAGTTTCTTGGCACCAGTGTTGGTTTTTATCATGGCTCTGTTTTTATGGCGCGGAAAAGCTGTGTATAAGAACTGACGTCAGCAGGCGAGGGCGGCGTCTAAGTACTCCGGCGACGTCATCCCGGCGCCAACGACGCTGACGACGGACGCGGAGCCGCAGACGACGGCCTACAGACGCGCAAGGGTACTGCTACGCAAAAGTTTCCGGATCCAGTCTGACGCCTGGGGATATTCTAAGGTAAGGAATCTAATACTAACTACTGTTTCTTACAGATATATCGTTACCGAAGGTAAGTAACTTGTGCGTTAATGTGATCTCATTCTGGTAAAAAAAAAAAAACTAATTCTGGTAGATCATTCCCTTGCTTACTGAGTTGTCATGTCTTTGGCACATTTTGCCTTGGCTGTAGTAAACAGAGACCATCCACTGGTGCACAGAGAGAAAAAACAAGAGGGAACATTGCCTGTGTGTATCTCTTTGTGTGTGATCGTTAGACTTACAGATGACGTGTTGCGTCAGTCCTCCAGACAGCGTAGGGGCTGCTTTGTAATTACCTGTGTTCTGCATGTCACATGTTTCTGTGGTTTATCACATGGAGATCAGTGTATATCGCAGAGATCACTTTTGAATCCTTGTTGGGTCAGCTCAGACTTTCGTCCTGGATAAGATAATGAGTAAGTGCTCCTACTCGAACTGGGAGCTAGGATTCAGGAGGCATTGGATAGTGAACCCGTTCTTCTTAACATGAATACAAAATGCAACCAAAACAAGCATGTCCTGTTCCCAACTGCCCCATAAACATGCAACGAGTGTTGTGAAATGTCTTTCAGTTCTGTTTGCCTGCTTACTCCTAAAATAGAACAGATGTGCACTTCATAGTAGATTGTGGTTCGTTCACCATCACACTAAAGATATTAATGACATTATTTGTTTAATCCTCCGACTGCTACATTGAAATATAGAAATGAAACATCTGCTTTATGGTTGTGAGAAATGTAGATTTTGCCTGCATGGTTTTCTTTGTTGACTAGCTTCTCATTCCGCAAAGATTGTGAAGTTTTGCAAATTCACAAATTTCACATATGAATTTTGTTTTTGCAAAGCGTGTTGACCATGTTCAAATTGTTCCTGAAAAACTCGACAACGTGTGTTTTTTACTCACAAATAAAACTATGAAATGAACTTTTGCAAAATTTTAGATTGCAAAGCTTTGTTAAAAATAAACTTCCTAATGTTGCCGAGAGAAAGGTTCAAAACTGAGCAGACTACCTCAAAGGTGTTACCTTATTAGGCTTACTGAACAAGCAACCAGTCTCAATGTGGGCGATTCCTACCTTGATTTTCTTTGCCGTATTGGAGCCAGAGACAGTCACACCTGTCACTGATTTTCAAAATCCATCTGGGAGACCCCAAGCCTGGCTAACCATGGAAGCAAATACTAATGGGATGTCCTAATTCACCCCGCCCAGTGGACATCTTCCATTCCTCCACCTGTGACCTGCACCCTCGATAATAAGAGAAGAACAGTGGGTTTTATGTAGACACTTTCCCGTCTGCTCATCTCCTCTCTCACAAGATTTGTTTACAACATTCAGGGCCGGCTTTAAGGCAGTGCGACTGGTGCGGCCGCACTGGGCGCTGACTTGTGGAGGGGGAGTTCACCTGGGGAGGGGGGGGGGTGAATTAGGGGGGGGACTGTGTTTAGCAACAATTTATGATTGGAGAGATTAGGGGTACTTTTGCCTGGTGGTACCGAGAGAATCTGAGGAGGCAGTCAAGTGGTGTAGGGGCACCAAAAAGGATTGCCACACTGATTGCCACCAGAGCTAAAGCCAGCCATTTGGCACTTTAGGCTATTCCTCTCCTCCATTTCAGCCCGCCATGATGCCATTATACTGAGCACTGATGTAATTCAGCTGACATCCTTCTTTAAGTTACTGTGAAGCCAGTTATAGGTACATAGGTGTTATCTGGCTGTTTCCCTTGATCCTGTGGGTTCTAAGGTGCAGCTAGCAGTGCCACAGGTGAATTTGTATATCCGGCCTACTAGCCTATGATTTTGGATGCATTTACATGTAAAATGTAGCAAAAACCTCCTTACCTTTCTTGCATTTCCACTAGGAGCTGTTACCGAGCTGTCAATACTTTTGAATACAGCCTAGAACCGGCCAACTGCCGAGAGCTATTGTAAGGGGGAGGGGGTTATCAAATGAACCCCTTCAGATTCTTCAATTGTAACACAGGTCAATGTTTGATTTCTTCATAGTTGTTAGTGAAAACCTGTGACTTACCAATGTAGCAGTGCTGGATAAGCTGATGCTGTTGTGATTTGGCAAATACCTCAAAGTCCGGTTATTGCTTTGCTCTTTGTAGTGAAAGATTTGACAGTGCCATCAATTGCTTCCCATGTCTTCAATTTATCATGGCTATGGCGTGAAACGTAGTGGATGGCAAACCGTTTGGTATTTCAGGATCTCTCTGTCCCAAAATATATTTCCGGTGCTCGTGTTTGTCTTGAATTTCACACACCTTAGGTTAAGCGATGGGTAGTCCTAGGGAAAAACTGTCCTGGAGCTTAAAATGCCCTCCTTCTACCCAGATGCCCAGTCCGAAGGCACACCAGGGCTAGAGGTAGGGTCCTAGGTGTGCTCTTCAGGCTGATAGACCAGAGTCGTCCAGTTAAGTAGGATGCTTACTTTCAGAAGGTACTGGTTGGATGGATTTGTTTGTCGGGGGCTCAGGACTTTATATTTTTCTTCAGGTAGATTTGTTACAAAGGTCGGCAGTTGCTGGTCACCCACACACCCTGGCAGTAGTCAACTGGGGCTCCAAGGTGTGGATCTGGACTTCTTGTAGCACCACTTAGGCACAGGCCAAGCTTTCTGCCATGCAAGATGAAAGTAAAATGGATGGTAGGAGGAGTCTGGCGTGCAGGATTTGCAGGGTAAATACATTTGGTTGCTCTCCTAGGGGTATATTTATGAAGCCCTTGGGCCGCTGGAGCGCCACTTTTTGTAACGCTCCTGCGACGCAAACTGCAAAATCATATTTATGAGGTTGCGCAAAGCCACTATGCGCGGTTTTGAATGGTCTCATAAATATGTAGTAAGGCAGCACAAATTGCTGCGTTGCCTTACTCTGCACTAGGAAGGCATTCTATGGGCATTGCGGTGGGTGTTCTCATGCAACACCCATAGATTTTGATGCTTCCCAAGATTTACAAACCATGTAAACCTGGGTATGCTCCAAAATATTATGCCTCCCCAGGGAAGGCGCTACGAGGAGAAGTAACTTTATTTCTCCTTGTTTTTTCCTCTTTCCATCTGTGCTGCTGCACTCATAGAAAGAGGGAAAACCCTTCCAGGATTGTTTTTAGATGAGAAGGACCCTCTCTGCACAAAAACAATCCTGGTGACAATACTGGCACCCTTGCATCGGCTCCAACGTAGGGTAAAGGAAAGGAATGCACCATATTGGATAAATACGGTGCATTCCTGCCCTTTCACTTTGACATTGGGCATTGTAGCAAGTTGGCTTGCTGCACTGACTTATGCCAAGCCCCCATAAATGAGGCCCTTAGGGAGCTCCATGATCTCTGATAAGGCAGACAGGCTTTTTCTAGGCACGGACTGATGTCCTCATTCTCTGGGGGTTGCTCCATTTTCACGCAAGCAGCCACTTTAGGACCTAGTCAAGGGAAAGACTTGCTTCCTGCTGGAGGGAGCCTGCTGTCATGCTGCTGCTTCCACATTCAAGTAGCACTGGTCAGGTCTATGGAGGTTATTAGGGTGTTATTCTACAATGTGCTGGTTACAGGTGCCACCGCGCCACAGTCCAGGGCTACTGAATGGTAAACCTATCTTCCTGTCATCAAGAAGATTTATTTGACATTTTGGGCAGCCAGGGACTAAGGGGAGAGAGCATTTTCACCAGGTTTTTCCAGGGCGAGTTGGAGCAATTGGCTTGGTCCGAAAGCAATATAGATTTGACATTCAAACCCAAAGACAGACATCTCGAGAAAAACTCCGTATATAAAAACATCTGCTATTAGTTATTTAAAGATGAACAGGGCGACAGCCAAACGTTTGTCCCACCAGTGGTCACCCACAGTATAGCAACCAGGCCCCCATTCATTATCCCCATATTGACACCTAGGTGAAATGAAAAAAAAGTTCTGTTATTGGCAATTGCACGGATTTTTCAAAGGGTATGCTGGCATTTTCAGGAAAATAGCTGTACCCCCAAATATTCGAAAGCTTTCCATCAATCGGGCAGTTGCCCCATAGTAATTCAAGGAGGGAGGTGGAGTTTGTTTTGCCCCTGAGTTTAAAATAGTCACTGTATATAAAGCTCTACTGAGGAACACTTAAGGCTGAAAAATTAATAGGGGAAAATAAAGAGAACTTCGGCGTTAAAACCCGTTAAATATAAAGGGGAGACAGGTGGACATACAGCTGCAGACGTTCTTTCCCTAAAAGTTATCCTGCTATAAAGTCTTATAAGGAAGAACTAGCTTAGTACTTTCCAGGCAAGAGGAGTGTGGGGCACACAGAGAGAGGGCGATAGAGATAGAATCAGCATGAAAACAGGCTGTGCTCACACTTTCGAACTAAGGTAGTAAGACTTTATCGTACTTGGAATGTTGCTTCCACTTTGGTCGCCTCCCTCAAATGATACTATAAAATAGAGATCCTCACCGACAAGAACTCATTACATCCAGCTGCAAGATTCGTGTCTGATCTTGGCATTTCAAGGGGCTCAATACTGAAAGACAGTCTGCCTCTGAGCAGCCAAACAGCACACAGCTTTAATGTATTTCGAAATATTTTCTATTAGCTTTTCCCCCAACTACCAAACTAACTGCAGCTGTACAAAAACCACAGTATCTAAACAGATTAATTTGAGCAGCGCCCCATCCTATGGCTGCCTGAGTTGTGAGGCAAGCTTTGCAAGATTTCTGTTATAATCACAGGAACGGCCAACTCCAGTGATAGAAGCAGCAGAACCCACTTTTCAAGCTTTAAGTTGTTGCCGACTACACCTGTTATCACAATATCAAATGGCATTTTCCTAAACGACCCCCTCACTCCTCCTAGTTACTTTTTCCGTGATTCAAATCATCTTTGGACAAGTGTTGCTTGTTTCTGATTTTCCACTTGGTTGAGGAAGAATCCCCTCCCTCTGTCCTCTCGAAAAATAACATTAAAAAATGAAAATACTCGAAAGCGGGATCTCAAATTTACTCAGAGGCATCTTGGGATAGGCAGAGCTTTGGGTAAATATTTGAATTTAGTCCCCAATGTGGGCCTATGGCGTGAAGACATGTATTTATGAAAGTGGTTATGTGCGACCTTGTGGTCCAATAGAAATAATAGAAAGCTGGCAGCCCAATGAACATGAGTCCCTTGAATACAGCCACAAATCCCAACTGTGTATAGAAACACACTGCTCTATGCAGCCATAGATCAATGTGCTTATGGAAAAACATCGCTGCTTGAGGTACGTTTCCTCTGTGTTTTTTATGGTCCTTTAAGCACTGCTGCATGCAGACAAGATCCATGGATGTGTAAGACTTTGATCACTCACTGCAAACCAGTGTAGATCCCATGGTTCCTGCCATGGTTTGATAGGATTTACTAAAATACACCCACCACTGCATACATCGACCTATGCTAGTCAATATTCTGCAGCCTACTGCAGATTAGCTTTGGTGTTCTTTGAAACAGGCCCACCACTCCATGTATTACCCTGTTCTAGGTGTTTGATTTGCATACAGATGCATACTGCAAATTAGCCTTGGTGTTCCCTGAAACACTCCCACCACTACATGCATCAACCTGTTCCAAGTGTTTGATTAGCATACAGATGCATACTTCAAATTATCCTTTGTGTTCCTGGATGTTTGATTAGCATAGAGATGCGTACTGCAAATTACCATTGGTGTTCCTGGAAACACTCCCACCACTGCATGCATCAACCTGTTCTAGGTGTTTGATTAGCATACAGATGCATACTGCAAATTAGCCTTGGTGTACCTGGAAACACTCCCACCACTACATGCATCAACCAGTTCTAGGTGTTTCATTAGTATACAGATGGGTACTGCAAATTAGCCTTGGTGTACCTAGAAACACTCCCACCACTGCATGCATCAACCTGTTCTAGGTGTTTCATTAGTATACAGATGGGTACTGCAAATTAGCCTTGGTGTACCTAGAAACACTCCCACCACTGCATGCATCAACCTGTTCTAGGTGTTTCATTAGCATACAGATGGGTACTGCAAATTAGCCTTGGTGTACCTGGAAACACTCCCACCACTGCATGCATCAACCTGTTCTAGGTGTTTCATTAGCATACAGATGTATACTGCAAATTAGCCTTGGTGTTCCTGGAAACACTCCCACCACTACATGCATCAACCTGTTCTAGGTGTTAGGTGTTTCATTAGTATACAGATGGGTACTGCAAATTCGCCTTGGTGTGCCTGGAAACACTGCTATGAATGCACTCTTCAGCCTATTGTAGCTGTTTGATTAGCATACAGACTCGTACTGCAAATTAACCTTGGTGTGCCTGGAAATACTACCACAACTGCACGCTTCAATCTATTCTAAGTGTTTGATTAGCATACCAATGCGTAATGCAAATTAGCCTTGGGGTTCCGTGAAACACTCTCACCACTACATGCATCAACCTGTTCTAGGTGTTTGATTAGCATACAGATGCATACTGCAAATTAGCCTTGGTGTACCTGGAAACACTCCCACCACTGCATGTATCAACCTGTTCTAGGCGTTTCATTAGTATACAGATGGGTACTGCAAATTAGCCTTGGTGTACCTGGAAACACTCCCACCACTGCATGCATCATTCTGTTCTAGGTGTTTGATTAGCATACAGGTGCATACTGCAAATTAGCCTTGGTGTTCATTGAAACACTCCCACCACTGTATGCATCATCCTGTTCTAGGTGTTTGATTATTATTTATTCAACATCTATGTTACTCCGCTGGCTTTCCTAGAGGAATCATTGGGGGCTAAGGTGATGGCTTACGCCGATGACACCCAGCTGTTATTCTCTTGGGGAAGGGAGGATGAATCGGTTCAGGCGGCTCTGTCTTCCACTGGCTGGCCCAGGCTCAGCTGAAGTGCAATGGGGGGGAAGTCTGAGGTTTTGTTGTACTGTTCCTTCCTGCCTGACTTCAGAGCCGAGCTGTGGCCGCCGGGCTTTCCTTTGCCGAGTGCACAGAGCAATATCGCGAAAAATTTGGGGATCTGGTTCTCGGAAAATCTAAAATTCGTGACACGAATTAATAATCTCGTCGGGCCTGCTTTGGTACTTTGAAGGCCTTGAGAAAGTTCCTACCCTTTCCCCGTGGTCCTGCTAAGGAAACAGTGGTGCGTGCTTTAGTTTTATCGTGCCTGGATTATGCGAATGCTCTGTATGTGGGCCTCCTAGGGTAACTGTTGCGCAAACTGCAGGTTGTTCAAAATGCGGCCGCAAGACTTTTGCTTGGCCTATCTAAAGGGTGCAGTGTGCGCTCGCATTTACGCTCCTTACACTGGCTTCCAGTGGAATCTCGAATTCAATTCAAGGTGCTGTTCATTGCCCATAGGGCCCTGTACGGTAATGGCCCGAGTTACTTGCAGGATAGATTTGTTTTCTATTCCCCGGCTAGACAGCTGAGATCCTCTTCTGAGCTCCTGATGCAGACCCCCAGATTTAGGCGCCACAGGCTGAGAGGCTGCTCGCTTGTTAGGAAAGCTAGTGTTGCCTGGAATGGCCTTCCCTGAGTGCTTCGGAGTATTCAGGATCCTGTGTTGTTCAAAAAACATCTTAAAACCTTCGTGTTCTAGCGGTCTTTGGTTCTGCCTGCCTTCACCTTTGCAAGCGCCGGGACACTCCACGGAGTAGCTGAGCACGATATAAATGTATCTAACATAACATATAGATACATACTGCAAATTAGCCTCAGTCTACCTGGAAATACTACCTCGACGGCACGCATCAACCTGTTCTAGGTGTTTGACGTAGCATACATATGCTTACTGTAAATTAGCCTTGATAGTCATGGGAACACCCGTACGACTGCATGCATTGACCTATTCTAGGTGTTTGAATAGATACAGATGCATACTGCAAATTAGCCTTGGTGTACCTGGAAACACTCCCACCACTGCATGTATCATCCTGTTCTAGGTGTTTGATTAGCATACAGATGCATACTGAAAATCAGCCTTGGAGTTCTTGGAAACACTCCCACCAATGCATGCATCAACCTGTTCAAGTTGTTTGATAGCATACCGATGCGTACTGCAAATTAGCCTTGGTGTTCCTGGAAATACTACCACGACTTCATGCATCAACCTATTCCAGGTGTTTGATTAGCATACATATGCGTACTACAAATTAGCTTTCGTGTAAACTCCCACGCCACTGCATGCACCAATCTATTCTAGGTGTTTAATTTGCATAAAGATGAGTACTGTAAACTATTCGCGGTGCTCGTAGAAACACTCTGAGCATACAGTAGCGTAGCTAAAATGTTAATGTAAAGACTTGTGTTCCACTATAAATTCCATGTGTCTATGGAAGGACATGACAGGTGCATGCATTCATGGAACACCTGTCCTTTAGGGAAACACAACCACCCTACATGTGCCCATGGATCCAGGTGTTTATGAAAACGCATCAAACGTAGCATGCAATTATAGATTCCATGTACATATGGAAAATAACCGATTCATGCAACCAGGCAGCTATAGGTTCATGTTCATTGTAGCATGCTCCATGCATCGTTTGGAAAAATAAACTGCTTTGTAAATCCTTTATTCCCAGATTTTTATGGGAAAACAGTCAGTGCGGCTTGAAGACAAAGTTCCAGGTATTTACGAGAAGCACAGTCCTGAATAAAGCTGTGCATTCTAGGTGTTTATTTAATACACCAACCAGTGCATTCAGCCATGGGGCCCAAGTGTGTATAGAATACGCAGCTGCACGCAACCAGCGATCCAAAGTGTTCAGTAAGCTTAACAACATGCAGCCGTAGATCCCAAGGGCCTCATTTATGAGGCCTTGCGTCAGTTTAGCGCTGCTGATGCGTCACTTTTTGTGACGCATCGGCGGCGTAAAACATGCGCCTTGTTGCGCCATATCTAAAAAGTGACGCATCTAGGTAGATGCGTCACTTTTTAAACCCCTGCACCACATTATACCTGCGTCAGGTATAATGTATGCAGAGGGGGCGTTCCCCCGCAAAAAGCCTCGTAATAGTGACGCAGTGAAATCTATGAGATTTCACTGCGTCACTTTTAGGACGCTGTTGCGTCAAAATCTTGCGCCTGCCTCACAGCAGGCGTAAGACTGACGCAAGCCCTTTCACATGGGGCTTTCCCCATGTGAAAGGACGCATTGCTGGAGTTGCGTCACTTTTGTGACACACTCCAGCAATGCGTCACTTTTGCGCTTACAGATACGTCAGAAATACTGACGTATCTGTAACTCCTTGCGACATGATGCGCCATACATTAAATATGACGCATCATTGGTGTCACAAGGTGTGCGCAGTGAAAAGTGACGCATCGCTGTTTGCACGCAGCGATGCGTCACTTTTCATAAATAAGGCCCCAGGTTCTTTATTGAAACACAGCCACCCTGCATGGACCCATGAATCCCAGGAATTTATGGAAACGCACCACTGCATATCCGTTCGATCCTGGGTGTTTATGAAAACATGCCACTGTATGTGTCCATTAATCCCAGAAGTTTATGGAAACACACCACTGCATGTATCCACGGATTCCAGGAGTTTATGGAAACACACCACTGCTTGCATCCATGCATCCCAGACATTTATGGAAACACACCACTGCATGTATCCATGGATCCCAGGAGTGTATGGAAGCACACCATTGGTAGTTTCCATGGATCCCAGGGGTTTATGGAAACACACCATTGCATGTATCCATGGATGGCAAGAGTTTATGGAAACACACCACTGCATGCACCCACCGATCGGAGGAGTTTATGGAAACACACCACTGCATGCATCCACGGATCGGAGGAGTTTATGGAAACACACCACTGCATGCATCCACGGATCAGAGGACTGTATGGAAACACGTCACTGTATGCATCCACGGATTGCAGGAATTTATGGAAACACACCACTGCATGCATCCATGGATCAGAGGAGTTTATGAAAATACACTGCTGCATGCATCCACGGATTCCGGGAATTTATGGAAACACACCACTGCATGCATCCACGGATCCCAAGAGTTTATGGAAACACACCACTGCATGCATCCATGGATACCAGGAATGTATAGAAACACACCACTGCATGCATCCACGGATTGGAGGAGTTTATGGAATTACACCACTGCATGCATCCACGGATCGGAGGAGTTTATGGAAACACACCACTGCATGCATCCACGGATTCCAGGAATTTATGGAAACACACCACTGTATGCATCCACAGATCCCGGGGATTTCTTAAAAATCGCTATTTGAGATTCGCAAATGGGTACCTTCATACATATGGCTCTTACTCTTTAAAAAAAAAAGGAAAATCTGTGCCAAGACATGCCAGAGTGTAAACTGCTTTTAAAAAATATTCTACTATGCTGCATTATAAACCCCATGGAGTATGTGGGAGTTCCCTGTGAGTCTCTTTGGAGCGGGATGGTGCAAGAGACCATAGGTAGGATATGGGAGGCACAAGGTTCAGGAAACAGTGTGCATAGCAACTGGTTAATGGGACATAAACCAGATTGGGAGAAAGCACTTGTAAGGATGTTCGCTGGGTTGGTGGTTGACAAGGATAGGTATAACCCACACAGGTACTATTTACACACCATAATGTCAATCCAATGTCTTCCTCATTAGCAGCTGTCATTTATTGTTGGGCTACTGGAATTATGTGCCAATGAAGGACCAGATTAGTTTGCAAATTTGACGAATTGATATTGTGCATTTTTAAGTGGACACACCAGACACCATAGTACTATAGAACTCACACGTTTCTTCACTTTCTGCAAAACATATTCAAAATGTTATTCCACCAACAATTAATGATTTAATCTTGCAGTGAAGCATTCGAGCTTCATTTCATTTTCACAAATGGCTCCTGTAAAACATATGCTGCATTCAGTAGAGAAGAATTTTGCTTGTTCATGTAGCGTCCTGCCAGCACACGGAGAGTAATTATACATGTGTAAGTCAGAACTCAACATTCTAAGCCTGCCTTCAACTCATCTCTCCAGCGTTTGCGTCACAGGCCTAAGGTGTACAGTGTGAACCAAAAGAGTTTCAGCGGTCTCTTATTTGCAAGACACTGCAGTTCCATATTTTGCCACATTTGGTGATAGCAGGTGGTGAGCACTGGCACTTAAGGTTGAGGATTGCAGCATAATTTTCATCACCACACTTAGACCCACATGGAGTGAGAGAGAAAGGCAGGACAGAGAAAAGAAAGTAGGAAAAGAAAGGAAAACTGTGACTAAGTGAGGAAGTAGGGATGACAAAGATGTTATGAGAGGGTGATAAAGGGGCAAGAAGTGTGGGGTGTAGGAAGAAAATGATATTACTGGGATTCAGGATTGGGCATCATTTGTATTCTCCAATACCAGAATCATACAACACTGGAAGGGAGCTCTTATGAAAAATCTTGTGTCCTTCTCAGCATGTATGTTTTTTTAATAACTAAGCACTGCATGCCTAAGCCGCACTGTGTGTTGTAATAAGAGTGTCCATAAATGCGCACTTGGGTCCATTGATGTATCCTCCATCTTGAAGGGTTTTAAAAGAAGGAAAAAGCAGAAGAACAGAGAACAGAGCCCCAGTTACCAATTCTGACAGCCATACCCGAGACCTAGGCTTGGCTGCAGCATATAACTGCTCTTTAATAATGCATCTCTATTTGCAGTCCTGAGTCACAGGCATTCATACAAGCAGGCTGAAGTCAAGAGCCTATGAGTTGTTCTAGAAATCATGCCTCATTCTCACTCTCAGCCAGTGATCCCTGGTGGTCACGCAAGTGTGCCACTGCTTCCAGCCTGGAGGCCTGGTGATAATAGGAAAAATGAGCTGATGCCTTCCAGGAAGCCTCTTTTGAGCAGGGGCCACCCCCTCATCTATGAACATAAATCACAAGCAGTTGTAGAACTGCACCATGCCTCATTAGCAGATCGGCTCCCACTGATTCATGCTAGATCACCACAGCTGTAACCCTAGACGGTGTTAAGGCACTACAACAAGTATCCTGAAATGACACCAGCAGTAGGGTGCCTTATTCTCACTACAAGCAGGTGTAATCTGGCCTGAAACCTCTTCCCTACCAGTTAAAGATACCAGGGCGATTGATAACTTCAAGGTGGTGAAATTCTTTTTTTTTTGAGAATTTGGGGAATTATGTGTTGACATCTGTGTTTTTCTGCTGATTCCTAATGTTCCTCTGTTACTTAAATTAGACATTTCAGCTGGTTTGAGTAGCTGAGATCTTTGAGTGAAAATCTGCTTTCGGATTTACAGGGAGCACTTGTAATGAATCCATAACTGCTCTTACATTTCTTAAGCATGCCGCTTGTGTTTACTGCTACTGTCTGAACCAGGGCCGGACTGGGAACCGCACCCGGTGTGCTCGGCCGGCCTCCCCTCCCCACTCGGAGGGGGGCGGACGAGCACTTTGCCGGGGCCGGTTATCGGCGAATTTTGAAGCAGGGCCGATTTTGCAGCTATGCTGCAAAAACGCCCTGTAACAAAAACGGCCCCCAGGGGCCCAAAACCGCCCCCCACCCTTGCGGCGTACCAGGGGATTGCCCGGTGCCCGCTATGGCCAGTGCGGGCCTGGTCTGAACATTCTGAATTCAACTATGTTTTTCATTCTTTACATCATTAGTGGCCGGCATGGCTCACGGTGGGGGTAACACGTGGAGGGGGGCTCATAATAATAAATAAAAAATTTGAAATCTACCTTTCCGCTGGGTCCCGCGTCTTCACTGCTCCTGCTTTGCTGCCTCCGACAGGAACAGGAAGCAGGCAGCCAGGCTCCCTCCCCTTAACCAATCACAACGCTAAAAGTACCTGAGGTATATTTTGGCAGTAGATAACCAGCAGAGGTTATTTCTGTAGCACAAAGCTTTTGTAGATGGCATTCAGAAATAAAAATCCCCTCTTTTGTACCCTCTATGCTCTTCTGTCTCTTTCCACCTGCCCATTACTGTGTTCCTTCCTCTATGCCTTACCACATCAAGCTACCTAATGCCATTCCATTTTAATTTCTATAACTCTGGTATTCTCCAGAACATTTCCTCTACCTATTCCCATTATGTATTTCTGTCACCCTTCCCTGTATGTATCAATTTGTATGTATCAATTTCTTATTTTTCTTGATTCGTCCTTTTTAGGTCTCGCATCTCAATGCGCATGCGCATTGAGCGGAGCGAGACTATAGGGGTTTAAACAGACTTTAACTAACTGGCGATTTGATGCTGTGCCCGTGCGCTTTTAGGTCAATGCGCAAGCACATTGACATAAAATGCGCGTGCACAGCATCAAATCGTCAGCCATCTGTTGCCCAGCTTGGTGCTGCTCCACCCCCTGCAGCATCAAAGGCTTTCACGGCCGGCCGGCCGTGCTTTCAGTTTCACGGCCAGCCGGCCGTGCTTTCAGTTTCACGGCCGGCCGGCCGTGTCTCCTTTTCTTTTAACTTGTTTCTTGTTTTTTTTCTCCCCCTGTTGTGCCGTCCGTCCGCCCTCCGTCACTGGTAATCTCCCCATCTCCTGCCTACAACGAATGGATAACCAAAATGTATAAAACCGCCTCATGAGAAATTCGTAAGGTCCTAGACGGACTGAAAGTTTGCTGCAGACTTGGTAAAACCCAGGAGTGTTGATGAAAGAATGACATCGGAGTAAATGTATCTATTATACGGCCTCTGCTCTCTCCCCCTCTTTTCCCCTCCCAACCCCCACCTATGTCATCCTGTCACCCCTTCCCATGCGTCTGCTGCCTCCATGCCCCTCACTTTATTTGAATCCTGGACACGACAGACACACAGAGATGAGGTTACGTTCCAGTTACCTAGTCTGTTTCTGCGTATTCAGTTTCTTGCCTTCCGTTCTGTCATTGCACCGTCCGTCCACCCTCCGTCACTGATAATCTCCCCATCTCCTGCCCACAACGAATGGATAACCAAAATGTATAAAACCGCCTCATGAGAAATTCGTTAGGTCCTAGACGGACTGAAAGTTTGCTGCAGACTTGGTAAAACCCAGGAATTTTGATGAAAGAATGACATCAGAGTGAATGTATCTATTATACGGCCTCTGCTCTCTCCCCCTCTTTTCCCCTCCCAGCCCCCACCTATGTTATCCTGTCACCCCTTCCCATGCGTCTGCTGCCTCCATGCCCCTCACTTCATTTGAATCCATCTGTTGCCCAGCTTGGTGCCGCTCCACCCCCTGCGGCATCAAAGGCTTTCACGGCCGGCCAGCCGTGCTTTCAGTTTCACGGCCGGCTGGCCGTGTCTCCTTTTCTTTTAACTTGTTTCTTGGTTTTTTTCTCCCCCTGTTGTGCCGTCCATCCGCCCTCCGTCACTGGTAATCTCCCCATCTCCTGTCCACAACGAATGGATAACCAAAATGTGTAAAACCGCCTCATGAGAAATTCGTTAGGTCCTAGACGGACTGAAAGTTTGCTGCAGACTTGGTAAAACCCAGGAGTTTTGATGAAAGAATGACATCAGAGTGAATGTATCTATTATACGGCCTCTGCTCTCTCCCCCTCTTTTCCCCTCCCAGCCCCCACCTATGTCATCCGGTCACCCCTTCCCATGCGTCTGCTGCCTCCATGCCCCTCAATTCATTTGAATCCTGGACACGGCAGACACACAGAGATGAGGTTACGTTCCAGTTACTCAGTCTGTTTCTGCTTATTCAGTTTCTTGCCTTCTGTTCTGTCATTGCGCACACTGCCCACACTTTTCGGGATTCTTCCGGGTACCTTGCGTTCTTAATGTTCGGTGTGTGATCTAAATGCAAACCCAAGGTTGGCTCAGGTGACACGCATGGGGCCATTTGGTGAATATTTTATTACACAGAACTCCCTCAATGAGCTGCTTCCGACATCCATCATTCAACATCCACCCATGCATCGTTTCACCCAAGCATTCACCCACCCATTCACACTTTCATCCATCTCCGTGTGCTGCCACTCCTACCCATCCACCCTCGTATGCAGGCACGCCCATCCAACCATATATTCATCCAAGTATACACCTATCAACTATAAACTTATCCATGAATCCATTCACCCACCCATTCACATTTGCATCCATCCATGTGTGCATCCATCCACCATCACCTCCAAATCCACCTCCACATGCACCACCACATCCACCACCACATCCACCACCACTACATCCACCACCACCACTGCATCATCCACCACCACATCCACCACACCCACCACTATCACTTCCACCACCACATCCACCACCACTTTCACCACATCCACCACCACCACATCCACCACCACGACCACATCCACCCCCACATCCACCACCATCACCACCACATCCACCATCACCACCACCACCACATCCACCACCACATCCACCACCACCATATCCCCCAGATCCACCACCACCCCATCTATATGTGTGTGTGTCTCTGTGTGTGTGTAGGTGCAAACGCAATGTTCTTGGATTTTCGTCACAATAAAATACACTGAACATAATTTTCACAAAAGTTATTTACGAACGTTTAAGCTATTGCCATTATAAATTACAATAACTTTTATTTAAGTATTAATTATTTACAAAATTAAAAGCCATTGTTATTTGTAATATCAATACATCTAAGTCACGTAAATACAACACACATTGCATTACAAATGCTATAGGTGTCACATTTGCGAAAGTTAAAACTATTGACATTGTAACTGACAAAGCTATTAATTTTGCTATTTTCAAAACCAACACATAAATAAAAAAAGTGTCATTTACAATACCAATCGCTCAAACTTTCCTAATGCGAGACCTATTGCATTTCCAATGCGTGTTCTCCTTGTTCTGCTTTATCTCCATCACTCTCCCTCTCTGTTGCTGCCTCTTACTTCAATTTCTCCTCACACTTATTGCATTGTATTGCAATATTTATATAGCTCTTACTGCCTTTGCAGGAGTTGAAGCTATCTTGTTATGAGACACAGCTCTTAGCAGTGTGATGGATGAACAAGTGTGAGAGACAGGCATACAGTTCAGATGGATCCATACAAGTGTACAATGACAACCGTCCAAAAGCATTAGTTGTGAAACTCCATCAGTAGGCAAGCAAGGCACCCTTGTATACATTGGGTTATCTGAAAGTTATATTTCTATAGTATAAGACCATATTGTACACCTTACACAATTTGTATAATGTTTCCAATCATCAAAGCAGACAATATTATCTACCTTGCACTAACTATTTACTGCATTAAAGCAGACAAATGTGAGGAACAAAGTTTCATAAATGAAATACTTAACGGGCAAACTAAAACAATTTGAAATAAACTTTTATGTGGACGGAAAACGTGTGACATTGAACTGACTACTACAATACAAACCCAGGCCTAAAGGTGTGTGCTAGGCAACTGATACAGCGTATTTGAAAAAAGATGAAGGCCCTTCAGGTCTTTCTGGTATTTACAGTTTTCCATTTTCTAGCCGAGGACAGCGAATGTTGGATTGCAATGTTAATGGTTGGGGACACGCGGTAAGAAGAGAACACAAATGCCACCTTTTTAAAAAAAAATGAAAGTTCTCCTCAGCTCACTACTAGTAAACATGAGAAGCATAGTGGACTTACTGAAAAGCAATGCACTTTTCAAGGCACACATCCAAGGCTGCCGTGGTGGACTTGAAAAATGTAATATTCCAGCGCACATGTATCACTGTAATTTGGTACAGATGCTGAAGCAATTCCTTTATCTATGTTGTGCTGCTTTGAAAACATAACTCCATCGAAGCACACCTTCCCCCTTAGCTACCAAATACCCAGCCACGCCGGACCCAATCCATCCCGAAGATGACTGAAACCTTTTCTTCAAGAGTGCTTGTGTTATACAAACACATGGAGACAAACGCGCTGGACGGAACAGAGCTTGAAAAATAGATTTCCTGGGCTTCATGTTTAATTATTTATTTATAGAGCGCAACATTTATCCCTGAAGATGCCATGGCGCTAGGGATTACGGTAATAGGTGGGGTTGGTGAATCAGATGTCATTCTTTGGGGAAAAGGTGTGTTTTAAGTTTTTTCCTTAAGATGTTGTAGTCTTTGGTCAGCCTGAGTTCGACTGGTAGTTCGTTCCAGTGTCGTGCAGCCAAATAGGAGAAAGTACGGCCTCCTGATCTAGAATTATTTTTTTCTTTTGTTTCGGCAAGAGCGAGATGTTGCGATCTTAGCGGTCTGGTGGGGGTATCGAAACGTATTCTGTTCTGAAGGATCATTGGTCCTGTGTCATGGAGCATTTTGTGGATGTGATCGAGGAGCTTGAAGCAGGCTCTCTGACGCATGGGCAGCCAGTGAAGTTGTTTTAGGCACTCTTTGGCTGAGCTGTATTTGCCTTTGTTGCATATTAGTTTAGCTGCGGCATTCTACACACCTGCAGTTGTTAAAAAAAGTAGTCTGGCGTGCCCACGAAGAGGGTATTGCCATAGTCCAACCTACTGACCAGCAGGGCCTGTGTGACTGATTTCCTGCTTTCCAGGGGGATCCATGGGAAGAGCCTTCTTACAAGTTTTAGGGTGGCAAAGCTTTTCCCACATAGAGCTCGTATATGTACCTGCATGGATAGTGTGTCGTTAATCGTGACGCCCAGGTTTTTGGCAACGTGCTTGGGTGCAGGGGCATCTTCCAAAGTGAGGGGCCACCAGGAAGTGTCCCAGATGTGTTTGGCTTCTCAGAGGAACAGGATCGCGGTTTTGTCTGCGTTTAGTTTTAGGCAGTGATCTGCCATCCAATTAGCCATTTCGGTGAGGCAGCTGTTAAATTTCATTTTACAATCTTCATGCCCCTTCCCTAGGGTGATTGTGAGTTGCATGTCATCCGCGTAGGAGCATATACCAAAACCCCATTTTGTTCCAATTTGGGCCACAGGTGATATGTAGGCATTGAACAGCGTGGGGCTGAGGGATGCTCTCTGCGGATCACCGCATTTCAATTGTTTAGGTTTGGATGAGAAAGCTCCTAGCTGCACTGTTTGCGTTCTGTTATGCAGAAAAGAACTACGCCTTTCAAGGGCTTTTCCATTTATCCCTTTTCCTTGTAGGTTTTCTAGTAGGAGGTGGTGAGAGACCATGTCGAACACCGGAGACAGGTCCAACAGGATCAGGGCCACAGCTTTGCCCCGGTCCAAGGAATTTCTGATGTCGTCCGTGACGGCCAACAGTGTAGCCTCTGTGCTATTGGTTGCCTTAAATCCTGTTTGGGAGGGGTCCAACAGGTTGTTAGCCTCAAGGTATTTCGACAGCTGTCTATTAATCAACTTCTCCAGCACTTTAGAGAGATATTGGAGTTGAGAGATGGGTTTGTAGTTGAACGGGTTGGTTACGTTGGTGCCTGTCTTTTTTTTTAGTAGTGGGGTGACTATGGCTTGTTTCCATGTCTCCGGGAAGACAGCTGCTTCTAAGGAGTTGTTAAAAAGCTGGGTGATAGCTGGGGTGAGGGTGGATGTGAGCTGTCTAAAGATAAAATGTGGGCAGGGGTCAAGAGGGGATCCGGATTTCATTTCCTTCATGGTTCTGGCAACTTCTGCTTCTGATATCGGGGTGAAGTTGTTTAGGTTAACATGGTTTGTAGGAGAAGATTCTGATTCTTTCCTACTAGTGTTTGAGTTAAATGTGAAGTATATTTTCTCTACTTTATCTGTGAAAAAGTTGCTGATCATTTCACAATTTTCAGTTGAGGAGTGCAATGTTTGGGACATGCAAGTGGGTTTGCACAGTTCTTTTATGATTTTGTAAAGTTCTTTGGCAGAGTTGCCGTTTTCGTTTATTCTTTGTGTATAGTGTGTTTTTTTTGCATTTTTTATGGCTTGGTTGTAAATTCTAAGCCCTGCTTTATAAGCGAATTTGTCGGTGTCTAAACAGGACATTCTCCTGGTGTGTTCCCTCATTTTGTAATTCTTTTTTAGTGCTTTGATTTCTGGAGTGTACCATTTTTCAGAGATGGTTCTTTTTGTAAGTTTGGATTTGACTTTGGGGGTGCATTTGGTCCAGGGTATGAATAATCTCTGTTTCGAGATTTAGAGCGCCTTTGGGTAAGGGGGGTGCCAAGGTGTTCTAGATTAATGTTATTAGGCCAGTGGAGTTCAAATGCCTCTGGGGTGACATGCTTCCAAGGTCTGTAGAATTCGGGCATTGTTAAAGGCGGTCTGGTGGGTAGTGTTGGTTGGGCAAATCAGAAGGAGACTAGGGAATGGTAAGTCCATGTTACTGGTTGAATCTCCTCAATCGAGGTAGTTTCAATACTAGAGAACAGTAAATCTAATGTGTGGCCTACATTATGTGTGGGGTCTTGGATCCATTGTTTAAGCTGGGGAATTTGCATGTCATTGTTTAGATGCATAGCCGCTACGTTGTCTGGTTTTTTAAAGTGAATATTAAAATCCTCAATCACAAGGAAGTTTTTATATTTGAGGCAGGCGGGAAAAATGTGTGTGAGCAGCCTCGCGCTGTAGTCGGCATGGTAGCAGGGGGGGTGTAGATTACTGCTCCACCTAGGAGGGTGTGGTTATCTTTAGATACTTGAAATGCTAATAATTTGTATTCTTCATGCTGAGCTGTTGTAATAGGGAGGCAGTTGAAGTTGTACCTGAATATTATGGCAAGTCCCCCTCCTCTTTTCCCTTGCCTATCCTGACGTATGATTTTGTAATTTGGGGGGAGTGCGTTGGCTATGTCAGGGCAGTTGTTGTCTCAAATTAACACACATCGTTCTCTCCCCATTCAAATTGCTCGCCAACGTTGCCCACATGTCGCAACCCTTCTGACTCCAATCCTGGCCTCCTGTTCCCAATTTGTCATAGAGAGTGATTGGATCTGGCAAGCTGGCTGATCAACCCCACTCTGTGACGAGTTAGGAAAGGGGAAACCTCGCTGATGGACACACTGTTTTGGAAAGCACAGGCTGCAGCCTGAAGCGCTCAAATGGATACCGTGAGCGAGGGTGGTGCACGTCCTAGGAGAGGCGTGGCCCTACACTCATGGTCATAGAAACAAGGTCTGAAATCACATAAGCCCTGAAAACCCTGCAACACGACACTTTCGCAGTAAGTGCATGGGCCTGTCAGTGATATCACTACCTGACCCTCGCGCAGAAGGAAACTTTGCTAATTGCTGAACAATCAATATTTTTGGCAGCAGGTAGTGGGCATTTATTTAATTTAAAAAATATTAAAGAGACAACAACTACAGGGGCAGAACCCCTGTGCCCTTACCAAGAAACTGCCCCTGCTCTTGCCTCTCCCGTCTCATAATTGGTGTTGATATTTTATTTTTGGGTGTTCTGGTAGGCCTGGCGTCTGCAATTTGATGTCAGCCACTCCTTTCTGAATGTGTACTTTCATGCTTTCATTCATATTTGTATTCACCACTCCAAGATAGGCATCCTCCATTATGAAGGATAAATAAATAAACCTAAATAGCTGCTGCGTCATGTCGAATGTGTGTGCATGTGAGGTAATGCATGCATGCATTTAGGGGATCACACAGGGCTGCAATAGCGTCATTCCGTAGGCATGCCTACACATCATTACACTATTTTCTTTCTTTTTTTGGCAGACGTACAACAGCTTAGTAAAGAAAGCATTGGCAACCCCCATAAATTTGCATTGCTTGGAAAAGATGAGACCCATGGGATTTTCCAATGCTTGCTTTGTCTTGTATCTGAAGGATTGCAATCAAAAACACCAGTAAAGTGACCAGTAGTGGTAGATATTTTCCTTTGCCTTCTGCCATTTACACACACACATATGTGGAATCTACTAATGTTAAAGTTCCCTCAACGTTAGAAAGCTCTTTTTCAATATAGTGCTTCATACCACTCTCTGCCGTTTCTACTTGCTACAAAGAACTGGTGTGTTAATACAACCTAATTTATCAATACTCATTTTGGAGCTCTCAGTAGGAAGGAAAGCTGAACTAGCATTGGCTGGATGTGAAGTGGTGCTGTTGAATTCAATCTCCAGATTTGTCAGAAGAGAACGTATAACAAAATGCGCCATTCACCACCACCACTTTAAACAGCAACTAAGACGTGGGCCCAGATTCTGAAAACTGACAGGCAACACAGCGCAGCACCCAATGATGCTGCACTGCATTCTGTGGCAGAGAGAGAGCAGGAGAGCTCCATATTCACAATGAAATGGCTGTCTCTTCCCCTCTCCATAGCGCAGGCGCCGATTTCAGCTGCTGAGCGACACACACAAACCTTAGCGCCATATCGCTAGGGTGTGTGCCTGAGTCTAGCATGAGTTTTGTACAGGAAGGGTACCATTCCTGGACTAAATACTATGCTTAGACAAGTGAAAAAGCTTTTCTTACTTTGTATGTGTTCTGCACAGTGCAGCACACATGTAAAATTGGAAAGGCACGTTTTTTTTTTTATATTTAGCCATTTATTGCCTGCTTTACAGCTGCATCAATTTTTGACGCTAAACCCTTTCTACTGATGTTTGAGAATAGGGTTTAGCATAAAAAAGCATGGGTGGCAGCACGGGTACACCCATGTAACGCGCCCTTGATGCAAAGTAATGCAAAGCAACGTTTTGGGGCCCATCGGGAGATGGGTAGGGGAAAAACTGACCGGAGACATTTTAAGGTGTGATAAAGGCCGCTTTATTGGGAACAGGTGCATCTTAACACAAACCACACCCTTGGCCTTTGCCGTACAAAACTAGTCCTAACTAAATAAACACGTACCTGCTCAAACCCCCCACCCCCACCCCTAAAAAGTTCCCCCGGAACAACATATACATAGTTACCAATTACCCAAACACCTGCCTCAACTGTTTTCAAACTCCTGCTATCTGTACACTCCCTCCCCCTCTGTCCATGAAACCTCATTCCTTCTATCCTACCCCCCTCCCCTTAACTAGGAAAAGCGCCATCCAAACAACATTTCCAGCACCTGCCCCCGTGACATCATACCCCATCAAACCTAACCAACACACCTGCTCCCAAAAAAAAAACTCCTGGAAACTCCCATGAAATCAGACAGCGCCTAGACACAGCCACCCAGGCCCTACCTGCCTGGGGCGGGCGGGCGGGACAACAACTTTCAAACGTCTCGGCTGCTGGGTCACTGTCACCAAAATGGTGCCCAGTGACCCAAAATGGCAGTACATATACCCTCCCAGCCCAAAAGGAGCCCAACCAGCCCAAAGAGCCCAACCAGCCCAAACCTGCTTCCTGTCCCCTGTCAAAGTCTTCCCCCCTCCCTTCCTCCCGGGGCCACAAACTTCCCCGGGGGGGAGAGCCTCCCTCCGGTCGGCCACCCCCGCAAAGCCCCCTATCCCGGCTAGATTACTGTAATGGCCTTATGGCAGGAGTAAAGAAGTCCACTCTTAAGAAATTGCAAAGCGTTCAACACGCGGCGGCCAGGCTCGTTCTCAAACTCCCAAGAAGGTCCTCGGCCTCAGCAGCCCTTAACACCCTTCACTGGCTGCCCCTCCACAAAAGAATACTCTTTAAACTCCTCGTCACGGTTTTCAAAGCCACCAGGAATACAGGCCCTCTCTACCTCTCTAAGCGCTTCTTGCACTACACCCCATCGCGCCATTTGAGGTCATCAGGAGCCAACCTGGTCACTGTTCCTAGAATTAAGTTAAAAACGAAGGGAGGAAAACTTTTTCATTTCTAGCGGCAAAGGCATGGAACAGCCTCCCCTTCAACCTCAGGCACGCCCTTACAGAAAGCCTTTTTAGGAAACTCCTGAAGACCTGGATATTCCCATAGCCCGACTCATTAGTTCTCGCAGCCATCTGATCCATGCCTCTCCGAGCTGGTCCTTCTGCATGCTCAGCGCCAAGATCCTCCTTCCGGAGCGATAGTTGCGCTATATAAACCCCTAAAATATCAAATATCAAATATCATTGTGCTGCTTTGCGTTCATTTTCCATACAAACCAGCGCAAATACCAATTTGGGTTGATTTGTGAATCCCTAAAAAGGTTTAGCATCGGTTTAGCATTATAAAATTAATGCTATTCCCACGCTAAACCTTTGAGAATCTGGGCCGTAATCTCTAAGGGCCTCATTTATGAAAAGTGTTGCATCGCTGAGTGAAAGCTGCGATGCAACACTTTTCAGTGCGCCCTCCTTCCGACACGATGGATGTGCCGTATTTATTGTACAGCGCACCTTGTTGCAAGGAATGGCAGATATGTCTGGAGTCCTGACGTATCTGTTGGTGCGAAACCCACCCATTGCAGGAGTTGTATCGTGAGCATGACGCAACTCCAGGAGTGCATGGGGAGGCCTATTCCCATTGCACGGCGTCACCCTTATGCCTGCACTACGTCACCCTTCCGTCAGCTGTCAGGCAGGTGTAAGGTTGTTACGTAGTAGCATCCTAAAAGTGGGACAATCTGATATATTTCACTGAAAAATTTCTATGAGGCTATTTCATGTGGGAAGGCCCACCGTGCATGCATTATAACCTGGCGCAGGTATAATGTAGCGCAGTCATGTACCAAGTAACGCATCTGCTTAGATACGTCACTTTGTAAATATGGTGCATTTTGATGCATTTAGTATGCCGCCGCTGTGTCACAAAAAGTGAGGCAGCGGCGTCGTAAAAGTGGTGCAAGCCTTTATAAATAAGGCCCTAAATTGTTGGGTAAAGGAAGGAGTGCTGAGTGAAGGGGCTAAACCAATTGCTGTTCTCAGAGTAAGGATCCTGCGTTGCCCACATACACCAGAGCTCCAAGAGAGGAGTGTTTTGTTTTTTGAAATGTGTTGGCGTGTATTGGAATCCCTTGGAGGGTTACTGACAGGGCAAAGAGGCAGAAAATGGGAGGGGGAGATTGAGGAATCCATCTGTGCAGCCCCGTTTTACGTGCCAGGGATCATCATGGATACATGGCAGAGCTGTACCCCCAAGTACAGACACACATCTTCAGTGTGGTTAAACATTTTAAACTTTGGATCCCACACTCAATACTATCGCATATTTCCTGTCAAAATGATGAATGTGAACAACAGAGCGTAACTTTACCGCAACCTTCCTGGAGGTTGGTCGTGTTACACCACTGTACCACAGGCTTTTTTTGTTGTTGTTGCTTCAGTTAAAAATGACATTTGGCTTATCCTCGGGAGAACGGTTCCACCTGTTTGTGTTAATTCCCCTCTTGTTATTCAAGCGCCGGGAGGAAGCAAGGGGTGGTGGGTACATTTAAAGCTGCAAGCCTCCGTTTGCATGCCATTGTTGCCCGCCTCTGTGAACTGGAGGAGACTGTCACATTGCAAATTGTGACCCCTCTGCAAATTCATACATTTATGCATCTTTCCCAACAGTACCGAGCAAGGACTTGGACTTTCATAAACATGAGATTGCAGAGCAATCCGCAGTAATAAATCCTACGCAGGGGATGGGAAATGAGCGTTACAAGGCATGGTTTGCCTTGTAAGTTTATGAATGCCCACAAAATTGTACATTTGTTTGCATTATCAACATCTACTTGCAACTTTTACATCCTGGAAATAATTAGGAAGGACTGGAGTAACTCTTTTTCCAGAATGGAAAGAGGAAGGGCACACCCAGCTGTGAACTCGGTCTGGTGGCTCAGTGGATTAATGCGTCCACTGCAGGGGCCTGTGTTTGATCACAGGTTCAAGTCCTGTTGGGTCCATTCTGCCTTTCATCCATCTGAGTCGATAAAATGAGCACGATTGGTTCACAATAACCATCTGTTATTCAGCGCCAAGATGCCTCCGGGTGATCATGCGCTTTACACGTGTTATGTTCGTATTCTGCGAGGCTGAAAGAAATGGGCCTTCCCTTCTACACATGGAAATAACTTTTCCCCCACAGGAATTAAAAAGATAATATACACATGATATTCCCAAAAATACTCCTGGAATCATCTTTCCAGGGTTCTGTTTGAGGGTGTTTGTGAATAAAAAAAATATGAAAGTATGATGAATAGATGTACATCTCCACACATACCTTCATGCTTTTTCATGAATCTGACCACTGTATTTACCAGCAACATTTGACTGTATATCTTTCTTCTATTTGCTTAACTCCAGATGTAAGCTCAACTACAAGTTCATCAAAACAGAGGGGCATATTATCAAGGGCCATTTTGCTGCTTTTTTGGCTTGAAAAGACAAAAAAGCGGCGAAAATTACATCGACCTATCTACAAGGGGATGCTAACATACATTAGTGCATGTTAGCACCCATTTTCCCGACGCCTCGCTTTGCATCTCTAATGAGATGCAAAGTGGGCGTCACTGGGCAGTACTTCATGTAAATTATCGCTGATGTGCACATCGCAATATTTACAAGGAGGCCCACACATTTTAGCAGATGTTAGATTTTGTCGAAAACCACGTTTTTCGTCAAAATCTAACGTCTGCTAAAATGCTGACTTAGGTATACTTACCATTGGGGGTGGATTATGCTGATATGACCACAGGGTCGTATCAGCAAGGTTATCGCCGTTTTCCATGGAACATCTCTGAAAAACCAGCGATGTTCCATGGAAAACACTACTATCGCTGGAATAATTATCGCCATTGCGCTATGCGTTGTTAATACAGCGCTAGCATGGCAATAATTACCAGCGATAGCCAGGGATAACATTCTTCTGGACCTTATGAACTACACCAAAGCGCTTCCCGCATAGGCCAGCTTACAAAGCCTGTAAACAACAAAGGTACCAGAGGGTCTCAAGAAGTGTGTCCACAGGAGAAGAACAGCCAAACCATCCCCGACCTCTACTGAGATGCGTCACAGAGGGCTCTCAACAGGATGAGGAAAATACCCATCAGTCACCAAACGGATCCGCCCTTCATCATTTGGGATTTTATCCGTACCACCCGTCTGAAAAGATCGGTGCCACATTCAGAGGTCAACCCGGTGGTAAGGGGGTTCCTCAACAAATACCGGCAATGTTAGAGTGGTATGCCTCTCGATGTTATGAGTGGCCAAGGACGTGACTGGGGTGTGCAGTGTTGGGACATATGTGAAAGTGAAGATACCAAAAATGGGGGTGCATTAAAATTGGTTCAGAAAGAGCACAAAACAAACTTTATTCCCTGTGTGCCTAACTTACCAATGTTAAAAAGGGTTACCTAGGGCTGTCTGATTATGTGGACTGCCTAGGATGGGTGTGGTCGACTAGTTTCTGCAAGTCAGGGACTACTGCGTCCTTGCATTCATCAGGACCAAGAATAGTAATACAACTACTGCACCATGTGGAAATGAGTGAAGTGAAAAATAACACCTAGACAACAAACAGCAAGTGCATATGGTCACCTGTTTGCTCCGGGTGCCTCTTACAATCTGCGCTGATCACTAAGAGAAGAGAAGAAAGTTAGGGATAGCGATCACTCTCCTGTGGGCTATGCAAAAAGTCTATTTAATATAAATTTAGACAAACCATCACACTCAGGGTATTGATGTACATATACTCAAAAATGAGTATGGTCAGTTATTATTACATTTGGAAGGAGAACTCATGAGCCAAATGGTTTTTATGCTTACCTAGATTTGTAAGGTAGGCTGGCCTCACCCCACCTGGCAGCGGCTCAGGGGAAGATGAAGCACCGCTCTAGAAAACATGTCAATCACATGTTGCACACAGTGAGCACAAACAGAACAAAACACACCTCCTAAAAACACAACACGAGTCAATGGTCTAAAATTGTTACACTTATTCTCTTGTGCAGTGGCGGAGCGACAACCACTCCATCAGAACTATGAGACTGTCAGTTTAAAAATGCACAGCGTCGATACGATGTCCGCAAAGGCATGTTACAAAGCGGGATGTCACAAAACCTGATGCCGATAATGCATTGGGTCGGTACATTCAAAAGCACAAACCCCTTGAATAGCGCTCCTAAATCTCCGTGCTAAGCAGAGTGTCATTAAGTAAAAGATCGCGCAGCGCCGAGGACGGGGTCCTTCCTACCTCTCCGTCGGTACTCCTAGACCGGCGTCCTGGCCGTCTGGGGAGGTACCGGGAGGTAGGAGCGTGGCTGGTTATAAGCCTCGTTCTCATTGGACGCGTTACCACGTGGGACGCGTCAGCATTGTACATCATTGGTTCTGGGCGGAACACGCCCACTTCGTGATTGGTTGAACCGCCGGCTCTTGACAATACTCATTGGTGGACCGGCCAAATGCGTCGTCAAGGAGACGCTGATCATAACAAACGCGGAGCTTAACGTGAGAGAGGAGTCATGGGGGTAAACCACTTCACGGGAGGCTGGACAATCTTTAAAAGAAGGACCACTATGTGTAGAGTATTCCATACACGTAGACGAACCAGAGCTATTCACCTCGTAGGCAAAATGCATGTTTATATTCTTCTGATATCGCCCTCACCTGGTTATACCCTATAATGAGTAGTGGGTATAGGGGAGCTACTCGAATCATGTAGGGAGTCTTCTGGCAATATTCACAAGCAAATACAGGCCACCAATGAGGGCAAAAAAGCCCGTCTCCAATAGTGTAGTAACCCTTACCGGCATGTAGAGTATAAATGTAGAGACAGACGTCTACTTTTAAATATGCATAAACAAGGGATGTTGCCATGGTGGTGTTATGAGTTAGATGTACAAGGGTGGGTAATTAATGGCACAACCCTCTAGACTAACATAACAATGTCAACAACGAGATAAGTCTATAACATAAGGATGGATATACAGTAAGGTAGGTAATTACTGGCCCAACCCTCTCAACCTCCAGCAGGATAAGTGTATAACATAAGATTGGATAAACAGTAGGATAAGAGACCCTGCTATTCTCAGTTGTCGGTTCAAAAAGTAGACCAAGGGATCTCATCGTTCAGCCCTTCCCTGTGTGTATTCAATTTGAGCACCCATCTCTGCTCTTTCAACAGCAGATATTTAGTCACATCTGCTGTATGTTTCGGGATGAAAGGTTGTTCCAGAACAGTCCATCGGAAATCAGAGGCTGGATGTTTTGCCTCTAGGAAGTGGGCAGTTAGTCTGGTGGCTTGTCTGGCACACCTGATTGTACTCTTGTGCTCAGATATCCGTATGCGGACCTTTCGTGTGGTCATGCCTACGTACTTGAGGCTACAGGGGCAGGTGATGAGGTAGATTACATGGTCGCTATTACAGTTGGTAAATTTTAATTGCTTCCATGGTCTACCAGTGCCAATGTCGATCTCCAAAGACTTTGTTGTTTGTACACAGACCTGGCAATTACCACAGGGATGATGTCCCTGGACAGGAGGGAGATTCCACAGTGATCCAACCGCTCTTGGTGGATCCTCACGAGGCCTAGTGTGCACTAATTTGTCCCTAAGTTTAGGGCCCCTCTTGAAAGAAACCAAAGGGCGGGGAAGAGTCAGGTGTCCAGAATTTAGTATAGGCCAGTGTTTCTTGATGCTCTTTTGAATGCTATTGGAAAGATTACCAAAGGTCTGAACAAACGTCAGACGATCTAAGTCAGGTTTAGGAGATCTCGGTTCAAGCAGGGCTTCACGATTGTTATTCATTGCCCTTTTCATGGACCTGTGGACCAGTCTAGGAGGGTATTTTCGTGCCACCAGTTGTTTACTCAAATCCTCGGAGTGTTTCTTGAAGGCTGTTCTCGTCGAGCAGTTCCTTTGCACCCGCAAGAATTGGCTGAAGGGTAAACTCTCCTTCAGTGCTCTCGGATGGTTGCTGTCAAATAACAGTAATGAATTTCTTGCTGTGGGCTTCCTGTACAGCTCGGACTGTAGGCCCTCGGGACCAGCCGTAATCAATAGGTCAAGGAAGGCTAACTCTTGTCGACCTATTTCAATGGTGAATTTCAGATGGTTGTTTCTGGTGTTTAACCAACCCAGGAATTCCAAGCAACTGTCCCTCGACCCTCTCCACACTACAAACACGTCGTCGATATACCTCTTCCATATCTTGAGGTTCTCGATGAATGGATTTACACTGTTTAACACATGGCTTTCTTCGAACGAGTGTACATATAGATTAGCCAAGCTGGGGGCGTAAACGCTCCCCATGCTGGTCCCAGACGTTTGGAGGTATACTTGTTCTTCGAATTGAAAAAAGTTTTGCTTCATGGCCAGAGTGGCACAGGCCATGATGAATTGGACGGGGGTGATGCTGTTAAGTTCCCTGGACTCCAAAAGTTGGTGCACAACGTCCAATGTCTCATCCTGGGGGATGGAGGTGTAGAGTGCCTCTACATCAAATGAGACTAAGAGGTCACTGTCTGTATCAAATTCGATGCTGGGTAGTAGTCTTAGCAAATCGGTGGTATCCTTGAGATAGGTGGGCATCTCCTGCACCATCGGTCGTAGAAAGTGATCCACAAAGGTGGAGAGGGGTTCCAGAACTGATCCTATACCCGAGATAATCGGGCGTCCTGGGGGTGGTCGTTGTTCTTTGTGAACCTTTGGTAAGGTATAGAAATACGGCATCTTGGGGTGTTCTGTTACGAGATATGTGGCCTCCGCAGGTGTGATCCATCCCTCAGAAGATGCTTCTTCAACCATTGTTTTTATAGTCCGTTTCAATTCCTCCGTGGGGTCATGGTCCACTGGGGAGTAGGAGTGTCTCATGCTGAGTTGTCTGAGGCACTCAGCTCGATAAACCTCAGTATCCAGGATCACAATAGAACCGCCCTTGTCGGCTGGCTTTATTGTTAAATCTTTGTTATCAGTAAGAGATTTTAGTGCCAAATGATGTGATTTAGGCATATTCTGGAATGTTCTGTGTTGGATACTAAAGAGGTCATCCATCTCTTTCTCCAATGCTTGTTCATAGGCTAGGACCTGGGGAGGCATAAGATGAGTAGGTGGAGTAAAGGTGGATTTGCATCTCAGTCCGGTATTGACATCTTCCTCATCCTGTGTAGAGGCCTCTTTACTGGCGAAAAAGAAATGGAGTCTGATCTTCCTCAAGAATCTGGCTACTTCCAGACGAGTTTCAAATTCATCATTACGATGAGTAGGCACAAAGCCCAGTCCTTTGTTCAGGGCTTCCTCCTCTATTGGAGTGAGGGTGTGTCTGCTCAGGTTCATGACTATATTGGAGCTGCACTGCTCTGTCCGGCCTCCTTGCTCTTGGACGAGTTGCTCCTCAGCGTCCTGCCTTCTGTGGACGTTGTTGGGGGGCTGAAATGAACCTGGGGCTGTGTGTTCCCTCTTCTTTTGCCCCGTGATCTGCCTCGGCCAAACCCTAAAAAAGGCTGCCCATTAAAGTTGTTTGTTGGGAAGGTGCCAGGGAAGTTGGTCATATTTTGTCCCATGGGTTGTTGAAATGGACCCGGTTGTTGCGGGGGAAAGAAAGGCTGCATGCCGCCGAAGTGCCAAGGGTTGGGTGGCCACCATTGTGGTTGCTGGGTACCTCTCCAGTTGTTTCTAAAGTTTCTTTTTCCTTGACCTCGACCTCGTGTGTTAAAATTGTCGCTGTCGGTATCACTACCTGAAGAATTGGCACCTGAACTGGATGTGCTATAAGATGATCCCTTTCTACGGCCAGTGTTACCAAACTCTGGGGGGGTATATGTGTCACTAGAATAGGGATATATTCTTTCGAATTTAAACTTATCCAGGTCTTTCCTGAATTTGTCCATTTTTACAGATAAAGTATGCTCTCTGAAGTCTCTATTGCTTTTGTTAGAGTCATCAAGGTTCTTACTGAAGACCTTGGGAGCTATAGTCGTCTTAATCTTAGACTCGAGAATTTGAATTTCTATGAGCATGGTGTCAGCTATGCGTTTGGAGGTTTGGATAATCAGGATTAGCCAATCTCTGGTGCACCTCCAGGCGATAAGGGCCCAATTCTTCAGAAACTCCTTATCATTTAAAAATAACCTAGGTGCATTGGTCACTATGAGTCCTGTCGGGGCGCAATCATTACGCAGATATTGCGCCATGATTGTGCCGTGTAAAGTCGTCCTGGTTTGTGATTTCTTTAACCCTAGTAGTTTACCCCACTCATCCTCGCTCACGATGACGTTAGAAGTCAAGGACTCTGTTAGATCAGGGTGTTCAGCAAGTGCTGCCAACAGGTCTACATCAGAGAATGATAAACCATGGTTCTCGGCCATGACTACAGAAGGCGTGCTATCAGAAGTGCAAACTGTGCTCTAGATACACACAAAGAAGTTCATGACGTACAAAGCCACCACAGTCTGGGAACCAGCTACAACGATTGAAGCAGTCTCTTACACATCCATTGTTAAGTAATTTGCGGCCTCATCAAGGGGATGGCAAACAATAAAGCAATGAAAGGAATACTTCAATTGATTCTAGCCACCGGTGTGATCACTCAGGCTTGCATATCAGACCATTGTTTTTTGCACACTATGCCACGGAACGCAGAGATTAACCACGTTCAACTATTTTTAGTCCTGCTTCAACCAAAACTTCCAGGTCAGGTCCCCTGCAGAGAGCAAGGGACCCATACATTGACATATCCTTCACACATAGTGCATCGCACTGCGTAAAGGAAAAAGGAGATGTATGGAGTGCTTGAATTAATATTGGCCACTGGTCTGCATCTCCGTCCATTGTTTTAAGCGCACTATGCCACTCCAGACAAAGGACAGTCATATGCAAATCAGTTTTGCTTCAATATCAAACCAGTTGCTCCAGTAGCAACAACCCAGCCAAGCCAGAAAAGGTCCTATCCAAACGAGAACACAAGCAACCGCAAACAAGTTTCAGCCTAGTTAGTAAAAAAAGGATGAGTCCAGTGGCATCAAACTTAAGGCATCACACTGAGGAAACAAAAAGATAATTAACGGAATGCTTACTCGCCAAGATTTGCAGCAGGCATTTCACCGCAGGACTGCAAAAAACACAGTTGATGGACAGAATGCAGAACAATGTCTTACATTCACCCCAGTACAAGGATCTGGGCCTAAATCCATCGTTTTTTTGCACTCCACACCACCCTAGGTCAGACACTGGCTATATGCAAATCAGCCTTGACCCTGTGCCTCATGGGAACAGTCCAGCCCAAACTACCAAGCCATGTCTTTCCTAGACCGGAATCAAGCATCCAAGGACCAGTTTCTGGCTATCAGCCTTCTTCAGCCTGGATAGCTTGACCCCAGTGATGTGGAGAGCCTGGGACTTACGTCTGAGCATACCCAGCCCACTCGGGGTGAAAATTGTAAAAAACACAGTTGATGGACAGAATGCAGAACAATGTCTTACATTCAACCCAGTACAAAGATCTGGGCCTAAATCCATCATTTGTTTGCACTCCACGCCACCCTAGGTCAGACACTGGCTATATACAAATCAGCCTGGACCCTGTGCCTCATGGGAACAGTCCAGCCCGAACTACCAAGCCATGTCTTTCCTAGACTGGAATCAAGCATCCATGGACCGGTTTCTGGCTATCAGCCTTCTTCAGCCTGGATAGCTTGACTCCAGTGATATGGAGAGCCTGGGACTCACGTCTGAGCATACCCAGCCCACTCGGGGTGAAAATTGCAAAAAAACACAGTTGATGAACAGAATGCAGAACAATGTCTTACATTCACCCCAGTACCAAGATCTGGGCCTAAATCCATCGTTTTTTTGCACTCCACACCACCCTAGGTCAGACACTGGCTCAATGCAAATGAGGCTTGACCCTGTGCCTCATGGGAACAGTCCAGCCCGAACTACCAAGCCATGTCTTTCCTAGACCGGAATCAAGCATCCAAGGACCAGTTTCTGGCTATCAGCCTTCTTCAGCCTGGATAGCTTGACTCCAGTGATGTGGAGAGCCTGGGACTCACGTCTGAGCATACCCAGCCCACTCGAGGTGAAAATAGTAAAAAACACAGTTGATGGACAGAATGCAGAACAATTCCTTACATTCCCCCCAGTACAAAGATCTGGGCCTAAATCCATCGTTTTTTTGCACTCCACACCACCCTAGGTCAGACACTGGCTGTATGCAAATCAGCCTTGACCCTGTGCCTCATGGGAACAGTCCAGCCCGAACTACCAAGCCATGTCTTTCCTAGACCGGAATCAAGCATCCAAGGACCGGTTTCTGGCTATCAGCCTTCTTCAGCCTGGATAGCTTGACTCCAGTGATGTGGAGAGCCTGGGACTCACGTCTGAGCATACCCAGCCCACTCGGGGTGAAAATTGTAAAAAACACAGTTGATGGACAGAATGCAGAACAATGTCTTACATTCAACCCAGTACAAAGATCTGGGCCTAAATCCATCATTTGTTTGCACTCCACGCCACCCTAGGTCAGACACTGGCTATATACAAATCAGCCTGGACCCTGTGCCTCATGGGAACAGTCCAGCCCGAACTACCAAGCCATGTCTTTCCCAGACTGGAATCAAGCATCCATGGACCGGTTTCTGGCTATCAGCCTTCTTCAGCCTGGATAGCTTGACTCCAGTGAAATGGAGAGCCTGGGACTCACGTCTGAGCATACCCAGCCCACTCGGGGTGAAAATTGCAAAAAACACAGTTGATGAACAGAATGCAGAACAATGTCTTACATTCACCCAGTACCAAGATCTGGGCCTAAATCCATCGTTTTTTTGCACTCCACACCACCCTAGGTCAGACACTGGCTCAATGCAAATGAGCCTTGACCCTGTGCCTCATGGGAACAGTCCAGCCCGAACTACCAAGCCATGTCTTTCCTAGACCGGAATCAAGCATCCAAGGACCAGTTTCTGGCTATCAGCCTTCTTCAGCCTGGATAGCTTGACTCCAGTGATGTGGAGAGCCTGGGACTCACGTCTGAGCATACCCAGCCCACTCGAGGTGAAAATAGTAAAAAACACAGTTGATGGACAGAATGCAGAACAATTCCTTACATTCACCCCAGTACAAAGATCTGGGCCTAAATCCATCGTTTTTTTGCACTCCACACCACCCTAGGTCAGACACTGGCTGTATGCAAATCAGCCTTGACCCTGTGCCTCATGGGAACAGTCCAGCCCGAACTACCAAGCCATGTCTTTCCTAGACCGGAATCAAGCATCCAAGGACCGGTTTCTGGCTATCAGCCTTCTTCAGCCTGGATAGCTTGACTCCAGTGATGTGGAGAGCCTGGGACTCACGTCTGAGCATACCCAGCCCACTCGGGGTGAAAATTGTAAAAAACACAGTTGATGGACAGAATGCAGAACAATGCCTTACATTCACCCCAGTACAAAGATCTGGGCCTAAATCCACCGTTTTTTTGCACTCCACACCACCCTAGGTCAGACACTGGCTATATGCAAATCAGCCTTGACCCTGTGCCTCATGGGAACAGTCCAGCCCGAACTACCAAGCCATGTCTTTCCTAGACCGGAATCAAGCATCCAAGGACCGGTTTCTGGCTATCAGCCTTCTTCAGCCTGGATAGCTTGACTCCAGTGATGTGGAGAGCCTGGGACTCACGTCTGAGCATACCCAGCCCACTCGAGGTGAAAATAGTAAAAAACACAGTTGATGGACAGAATGCAGAACAATTCCTTACATTCACCCCAGTACAAAGATCTGGGCCTAAATCCATCGTTTTTTTGCACTCCACACCACCCTAGGTCAGACACTGGCTGTATGCAAATCAGCCTTGACCCTGTGCCTCATGGGAACAGTCCAGCCCGGACTACCAAGCCATGTCTTTCCTAGACCGGAATCAAGCATCCAATGACCGGTTTCTGGCTATCAGCCATCTTCAGCCTGGATAGCTTGACTTCAGTGATGTGGAGAGCCTGGGACTCACGTCTGAGCATACCCAGCCCACTCAGGGTGAAAATTGCAAAAAACACAGTTGATGGACAGAATGCAGAACAATGTCTTACATTCAACCCAGTACAAAGATCTGGGCCTAAATCCATCATTTTTTTGCACTCCACACCACCCTAGGTCAGACACTGGTTATATACAAATCAGCCTTGACCCTGTGCCTCATGGGAACAGTCCAGCCCGAACTACCAAGCCATGTCTTTCCTAGACCGGAATCAAGCATCCAAGGACTGGTTTCTGGCTATCAGCCTTCTTCAGCCTGGATAGCTTGACTCCAGTGATGTGGAGAGCCTGGAACTAACACTCGGGGTGAAAATTGCAAAAAACACAGTTGATGGACAGAATGCAGAACAATGTCTTACATTCACACCAGTACAAAGATCTGGGCCTAAATCCATCATTTTGTTTGAACTCCACACCACCCTAGGTCAAACACTGGCTATATGCAAATCAGCCTTGACCCTGTGCCTCATGGGAACAGTCCAGCCCGAACTACCAAGCCATGTCTTTCCTAGACCGGAATCAAGCATCCAAGGACCGGTTTCTGGCTATCAGCCTTCTTCAGCCTGGATAGCTTGACTCCAGTGATGTGGAGAGCCTGGGACTCACGTCTGAGCATACCCGCAGGACAACATCTACACACTCTGGATGCTGGTGTATGCCATACATTGACTACTGTTTTTTTATGGGGAGGTGGTGCCCCCACCCCCCACTGCCCTCTCCACTGTGCCCACAGGCATTTAATTAAGCGCTGCAGTGCAGGTGGCGTAATGTCCATTGGCATAATAAACGCAAGCCAAAGTCTGCACACCCTCAGCCACTCGTAATTACTGAGCGACATATTCCATTGCAATAGGAACAGTAAACATGTCCACATTTGCCAGCATTGTCAATGTTATCTCGTTGTGTGGTGAAATATATCTCGCAGTGTGAAAAAATACTTTGCAAAGGCAAACCAGGAAAGAGGAAAATCAGGAATTTTACGGCACTTTTGTGGATGAAAAAAACTTTTCACAAATTTACCAATATCTAAAAAGTTTGGGATAGTGTTTCACAGGTATAGGAGAAAAGCAGGGAGGAACTCAGCATTTAGCAAGATCTAGAGATTATAATTACAAAGAAGTACTTCCAAGTTAACACTGGGGCTTTGTCCAGGCTCTCCATGTCACTGGTATGGTATGGGTAAATGACACAGATATTGAATAAATATTGCATACCATGAATATCATGTTAAAAATATTGTCAGTACAAGAATATCATGCAGCAGAATATCTAAAATATGTTTTTTTTCTTATGTAATATAATTTCTGGTAGAGAACTTCTAGCCACAGCTTTCTCACATTTTAAATATTCCCAAGGCGTAAGACTGGATCTGCAAACTTTTTTCATAGTACCTCTGCACACCAGAAGGTGGTGCTGTGCAGCTCCGCACTGACTCTGCTCCCCTCTGGAAGTGATGTGCAGGGCCTATAGAAGCACCACTCCCATGTACTGACATCAGTTCCTTTATTTACATGCCCCAAGACGTGGATCCGGAGCTTTTCTTGTCTCTCTACTTCTTGTTAGAAATGTTTCTCTCAAATTTTCAACAGAATGCTAGAGATGTCCTCCCTAAGATGGCAGATTTAAAGCCCGTAAGGACTGTCACAAACAGATGTCCTTGACAGATCCCCACCAGGTTTGCCTGTGGAGACTGCAGGTTGTTGAAACCTAAAGTCATCAGGGAAGGCAAGGTAAAACACTACGTCACCACGCATAGCAGGCAAAATGCGATGCAGGGTGCGCTACGAAATGTGTTTTATTTATTAAATTGTTTACTCACCTTCAATGATCCATACTCCAGTTTTTAGCACCCCGCACCCCACCCGCCCCTCCCCCGCCCCGCCTCTCTGCCCCACTGAAACTCCCTCCACGGGCCGTGGCTGATTGCAGCGCCGACCCTAGTAGGAGCAGGCCCAATGATGAAGCAAGACACCTGTTTGTTGGGTATGTGAGGGTTTCCTTCCGAAAAGGAGGAATCTCTTTTCCTGACCTTGCGTCCACCCAGTCACTAGGGTTCACTGACCTCCACCTGCTTGTCTCATTAGGAACTACATACCTTGTTGGTTACTCCTTTATAGGCCTCTCTGCCCCACTGAAACTCCCTCCACGGGCCGTGGCTGATTGCAGCACCGACCCTAGTAGGAGCAGGCCCAATGATGAAGCAAGACACCTGTTTGTTGGGTATGTGAGGGTTTCCTTCCGAAAAGGAGGAATCTCTTTTCCTGACCTTGCGTCCACCCAGTCACTAGGGTTCACTGACCTCCACCTGCTTGTCTCATTAGGAACTACATACCTTGTTGGTTACTCCTTTATAGGCCTCACATATCACTTCAGTAGCGGAACGGCGTAATTGTGGAGCTGCATAGCACCACCTTCTGGCGTGCAGATACACTACGAAAAAATGTCCGGATCCAATCTAACGCTTGGGGAATCTTGAAAAGATGAGGATTTTACATCTAGATTGAGTCATTACCAGAAAGAGTGTTACAGAAGGTAAGTAACTTGTTCTGTAAAGAACATTATTGTGTTTCGTATTATTTTATTTTGGTTTAGTGGTAATCATTTTTGTTTTTTAATTGATTTAGTTGATATTAGTTATTATTTTAATTTACTTCTAGGTGTTGTTAGATACATTTTTATAATATGTCTAATAGTTTGTCATTTTAAATGTGTATTTTAATGTATTTTATTTAATTACAACTTTATAATGTAGCAGCAGATTGTTGGGTTTGAAGGGGAATAGGTTGGGGGATTAATCTGATTATTATTTCTTTTTATTGTAATTAATTTGTGTATATATTTGTAATTATGTACATGTATTAACTGTTATTTTATGTAATGTTTATTTTTTAAAGTTTAATTAGTAATTTATATTTTGACAGCAGGCTGTTGGGTTTCTAGGGCATTATGGTTGGAAGTTGTTTTTGCACATAATAGGAAGGGAAGTAATTAGATTTTTTTAAATTTATGACTCAAATTGTTTCTTTAAAAAAGTTGTAATTTTTTTATTTACATAGTATTTTATAATTTAAATATGTATTCTTTTTTGTCAGATCAATTTATATAGTAGTTTATCATTTAAATATGTATTCATTTTTTTGTTGGCAGATTCATGTATATAGTATGTTATAATTTAAATATCTATTCATTTTTTGTTGTTATCAGGTTTTTAAATTTGTTATACAAGTGGCCATGTGTTGAAATGATGTATGTAACCTGTTTGACGGTCAGCACTTTCCCTACTGTTGCTTAGACTGGAGTAGGAATAGTACATTTTTACCCCTCCGAATTTCAACTCTTTCCCCACTGTTGGCTTCACTATGTTGGGAATAGGAAATTTAACCTGTCTTAAATTCAGCACTTTCTCTACTATTGCTGAGATTGTAGTTGTTAATTACACTACAATAGGGTAACCCAGTAAACCTCAGGACCTGGGTATCTTTTAGTACAAATAACATGTGGTCCTGTCAGGACAAAATGATTTACACAAACAGTAGCAATTCTTTGAAAACTGCAGAAACCACATCAACAAATGAATGTACTGTATTCAAGAAATACACAACTAGAACGTGAATTATATTACTTGCTTGCATTAAGCCAATTGTACCTTTAGAAATATAAGTACATAATAATGTCAGTTGTTCCATTGATGTAAAAAGTGCTTGTGCAACGTAACATGTGAAAACATTGTGACTAAAAACAAAGGGGCAGATTTATGTTGTGTATGCGCCACATTTGCGTCACGCAACTGTGGCGTAAACGTGGCGCATCCCTACGACCGATTTACAACGTGACGCATCTAGGCAGATGCGTCACGTTGTAAAGCCCTGCGCCGCTTGTGGGCGTTCCGGCGCAGGGTGGGCGTTCCGGGGCAGGTGCGCCTCGCAAAAGTGGCTGAGTGAAATCTATAAGATTTCACTCAGTCACTTTTAGGCCAATGCTGCGTCAAAACCCTGCGCCTGCTTGAAGCAGGCGTAAGGCTTGACGCAGCATTGGTCAGATAGGGCACCCCCGAGCCTTGCTGGAGCTGCGTCGCGCTTGCGACACAACTCCAGCAATGCGTCACTTTTACGGCACAGATGCGTGACGCATCTGTGCCGTTTTTGCCCCATGGTGCGCCGCATCATAAATGCGGCGCACCATGGGTGGCGTAGCTGTGGCGCACTGTGGCGCATGTTAACTGGCGCATCCCTCGGGATGCGCCAGTTAACATAAATCTGCCCCAAAGAACATAAAGGAAAAAAGTAAAATTGCAGTACAACAGTTGCCTGCACAAGGTCTGTCTGGAATATTATGACTGTATATTCCCATAATTTAACCGCATCGCTGCGGCGGTTATTTTTCCGCTACGCGGCTTTTTTCTATAAGCCGCGTTAGATGACGAGCTCAGCTCGTCATCCGCACACGACCACCGTGGCTGATGACGAGCTGAGCTCGTCATCAGCATCGAAGGGGTTAAGAGCAACCCTTAATTCTTCTTTAATACCCTTAAGGGGTGATGACTCAGTAAAGGCTAAAGATCAGATTGTCGATGTTTTGACCCAAAATAGCACAGTTGCTTGGAACCTTCTAGGTGGGTTTTCCTCAGGACGTGTGTGTGGGGCAACGTGTGTAAGGATACATAGCTAAAAGAAAAAACTATATCTGGTGTGTTTCCTGGTTTGAGTAATGTTAGTTGTAATGCAAGCCAGTGTCAAGATCAACTCTCCTATGGATCCTGTTTAAGCATATGTTGAGTGCGGGTCTGCTCATCTATAGGCTGGCAAACTCAGCAATGTAGGTCTAGGTATAGAAAGTATGGAAGTTTAAGAAAACCTCAACCACACAAAAATGAAAGAGAAAACTTCTTAAGTCTCTTACAATATAAAACAAGCATTTGCAATGCAATAGGTCTCGCATTAGGAAAGTTTGAGTTATTGGTATTGTAAATGACATTTTTTATTTATGTGTTGGTTTGGAAAATAGTGAATTGAATAGCTTTGTCATTTACAATGCCAATAGTTTTAACTTTCGCAAATGTGACACCTATAGCATTTGTAATGCAATATGTGTTGTATTTACGTGACTTAGATGTATTGATATTACAAATAAAAATGGCTTTTATTTTTTTAATAATTAATACTTAAAACTTATTTTAATTTATAATGGCAATAGCTTTTGTAAATAACTTTTGTGAAGATTATGTTCATTGTATTTTATTGTGATGAAAACCCAAGAACAGAAGTGAACTATTACCATATTTTTGTGACATTTGTAATGAAGCTTGAAACATTGAGAGAACATATTTGAACCAGTTGTTGAATGGTTGCAAAGATTGATGCTGTGGTGGCGCGGAGTGATGTTGTGGTGGCGACAAGTGATGCTGTGGCGTTCAGTGATGCTGTGGTAGCTCATAGTGATGTTGTGGTACCCCTGAGTGATGCTCTGGTGGTGCTGAGTGATGCTGTGGTGATGTGATAGATAGATAGAGTGCGATAGATAGATAGATAGAGGGAGGGCAATAGATAGATAGAGGGAGGGCGATAGTTAGAGTGAGGGCGATAGATAGATAGAGTGATGGCGATAGATAGATAGATAGAGTGAGGGTGATAGAGAGATAGACGGATAGAAGGGTGATAGATAGATAGATTGACATATAGATAAAGTGTATTTATGTTGCATTGAGTAGAGTGTAAGTATGAGGCATGTAATTATATGGCACTGAGTGGTAATATGGGGAGTGTATATTGTATTCAGTTGAGTGTAATTGTGTGCCGTGTAATTATGTGGCACTGAGTGGTATTTGGAGTGTATGTTGCATTGAGTGCCGTGTAATTATGTAGCGTGTAATTATGTGGCACTGAGTGGTAATATGGGGAGTGTGTGTTGCATTCAGTAGAGTATAATTATGTGGTGTGTAATTATGTGGCACTGAGTGGTATTGTGTGGAGTGTGTGTTGCATTCAGTAGAGTGTAATTATGTGGTGTGTAATTATGTGGCACTGAGTGGTATTTGAAGTGTAAGTTGCATATAACTATGTGATTAAGGAACAGTGAGCAACCCAAAATACCCTTGAGGGCTTGGGTGAGTAAGTAGAAAGGTATAGGTGCCTTCAAGGGGATTTGTTTAACAAAATATAATTAAACGTGATTCAACTAACTCTTTAGGACAGGTCAATGGTCCTTATTCTTGAAAGGACCATTGACTTGTCCTAAATAGTTAGTTAAATCACGTTTAATTATATTTTGTTAAACAAATCCCCTTGAAGGCACCTATACCTTTCTGCATATTACTATGTGGCACTGAGTGGTATTTGGAGTGTATGTTGCATTGAGTGCATTGTAATTATGTGGGGTGTAATTATGTGGCACTGAGTGGTATTTGGAGCGTATGTTGCATTGAGTGCTGTGTAATTATGTGGCACTGAGTGGTATTTGGAGTGTATGTTGCATTGAGTGCAGTGTAATTATGTGGTGTGTAATTATGTGGCACTGAGCGGTATTTGGAATGTATTTTGCATTGATTGCAGTGTAATTATGTGGCACTGAGTGGTATTTGGAGTGTATGTGGCATTGAGTGCAGTGTAATTATGTGGCGTGTAATTATGTGGCACTGAGTGGTATTTGGAGTGTATGTTGCATTGAGTGCTGTGTAATTATGTGGCACTGAGTGTTATTTGGAGTGTATGTTGCATTGAGTGCAGTGTAATTATGTGGCGTGTAATTATGTGGCACTGAGTGGTATTTGGAGTGTATGTTGCATTGAGTGCAGTGTAATTATGAAGCATATAATCATGTGTCACTGAGTGGTATTGTGTGGAGTGTCTGTTGCATTAAGTGCAGTGTAATTATGTGGCGTGTAATTATTTGGCACTGAGTGGTATTTGGAGTGTATGTTGCATTGAGTGCAGTGTAAATATGTGGCGTGTAATTATGTGGCACTGAGTGGTATTTGGAATGTACATTGCGTTGAGTGCAGAGTAATTATGTGGAGTTTAATTATGTGGCACTGAGTGGTATTTGGAGTGTATGTTGCATTCAGTGCAGTGTAATTATGTGGCGTGTAATTATGTGGCACTGAGTGGTATTTGGAGTGTATGTTGCGTTGAGCGCAGTGTAAATATGTAGCATATAATTATGTGGCACTGAGTGGTATTGTGTGGAGTGTATGTTGTATTCAGTAGAGTGTAATTATGTGGTGTGTAATTATGTGGCACTGAGTGGTATTTGGAGTGTATGTCGCATTGTGTGCAGTGTAATTATGTTGCATATAACTATGTGGCACTGAGTGGTATTGTGTGGAGTTTGTGTTGCATTCAGTAGAGTGTAATTATGTGGTGTTTAATTATGTGGCTCTGAGTGGAATTTGGCGTGTATGTTGCATTGAGTGCAGTGTAATTATGTAGCATATAATTATGTGGCACTGAGTGGTATTGTGTGGAGTGTGTGTTGCATTCAGTAGAGTGTAATTATGTGGCGTGTAATTATGTGGTACTGAGTGGTATTTAGAGTGTATGTTGCATTGAGTGCAGTGTAATTATGTGGCGCGTAACTATGTGGCACTGAGTGTTATTTGGAGTGTATATTGCATTGAGTGCAGTGTAATTATGTGGCATGTAATTATGTGACACTGAGTGGTATTTGGAGTGTATGTTGTATTGAGTGCAGTGTAATTATGTAGCATATAATTATGTGGCACTGAGTGGTATTGTGTGGAGTGTATGTTGTATTCAGTAGAGTGTAATTATGTGGTGTGTAATTATGTGGCACTGAGTGGTATTTGGAGTGTATGTTGCATTGTGTACAGTGTAATTATGTTGCATATAACTATGTGACACAGAGGTATTTGGAGTCTATGTTGCATTGAGTGCTGTGTAAATATGTGGTGTGTAATTAGGTGGTACTGAGTGGTATTTGGAAAGTATGTTGCATTGAGTGCAGTGTAATTATGTGGCGTGTAATTATGTGGCACTGAGTGGTATTTGGAATGTATGTTGCATTGAGTGCAGTGTAATTATGTGGAGTGAAATTATGTGGCACTGAGTGGTATTTGAAGTGTATTTTGCATTGAGTGCAGTGTAATTATGTGGCGTGCAATTATGTGGCACTGAGTGGTATTTGGAGTGTTCCATTGCAGAGTGTGTGAGGGTGCTGAGTGTGAGGGAATGGCGGCATTCTGCGCTTTAGATGAATATGTTTAAATGTAAAATGTGCCATACTGCGATTGCTACAATGGTTAATTGTGGATGCGTTAACAATTGATGTGTGCACTGATGGCTGGTGGTGTGTTAGAAATGGTGCACTGATGGCTGGTGGTGTGTGTGCCTGGTGAAAGTGTGCACTGACGGCTGGTGGTGTGTGTGGGCCTGGCCGGCTGGTGGTGCGTGTGCCAGGTGGAAGCGTGCACTGATGGCTGGTGGTGTGTGTGCCTGGTGAAAGCGTGCACTGACAGCTGGTGGTGTGTTCCTGGTGAAAGCGTGCACTGATGGATGGCTGTGTGTGTGTGTGTGCCTGGTGAAAGCGTGCCCTGACGACTGATGGTGTCTGTGACTGGTGAAAGTGTGCACTGACAGCCGGTGGTGTGTATGCCTGGTGAAAACGTGCACTGATGGCTGGTGGGGTGTGTGTTTGCCTTTTGAAAGAATGCACTGATGGCTGGTGCTGTGTGTGTGCCTGGCCGGCTGGTGCTGTGTGTGCCTGGTGGAAGCATGCACTGACATCTGGTGGTGTGTGCCTGGCGGAATCGTGCACTGACGGCTGGTGGTGTTTGTGCCCGGTGAAAACGTGCACTGGCGGCTGGTGGTGTTTGTGCCCAGTGAACGCGTGCACTGATGACTGGTGGTGTGTGTGTGTGTGCCTGGTGAAAGCGTGCACTGACGGCCGGTGCTGTGTATGCCTGGTGAAAGTGTGCACTGATTGCTGGCGGTGTGTGTGTGTGCCTGGTGAAAACATGCACTGACGGCTGGTGGTGTGTGCCTGGTGAAAGCGTGCAATGATGACTGATGGTGTCTGTGCCTGGTGAGAGTGTGCACTGACGGCTGGTGGTGTGTATGCCTGGTGAAAGCGTGCACTGATGGCTGGTGGTGTGTGCGTGTGCCTGGTGAAAGTGTGAACTGACGACCGGTGGTGTGTATGCCTGGTGAAAGCGTGCACTGATGGCAGGTGGTGTGCGTGTGCCTGGTGAAAGCGTGCACTGACAGCCGGTGGTGTGTATGCCTGGTGAAAGCATGCACTGATGGCTGGTGGTGTGTGTGTGTGTGTGTGTGTGTGCCTGGTGAAAGCGTGCACCGACGGCCGGTGGTGTGTATGCCTGGTATAAGCGTGTACTGATGGCTGGTTGTGTGTGTGTGCCTGGTGAAAGCGTGCACTGACGCCTGGTGATTTGTATGCCTGGTGAAAGCGTGCACTGATGGCTGGTGGTGTGTGTGTGTGTGTGCCTGGTGAAAGTGTGCACTGACGGCCAGTGGTGTGTATGCCTGGTGAAAGCGTGCACTGATGGCTGGTGGTGTGTGTGTGTGCCTGGTGAAAGCGTGCACTGACGGCTGGTGGTGTGTGCCTGTGGAAGCGTGCACTGACGACTGATGGTGTGTGTGTGTGCCTGGTGAAAGCGTGCACTGACGCCTGGTGATTTGTATGCCTGGTGAAAGCGTGCACTGATGGCTGGTGGTGTGTGTGTGTGTGCCTGGTGAAAGTGTGCACTGGCGGCCAGTGGTGTGTATGCCTGGTGAAAGCGTGCACTGATGGCTGGTGGTGTGTGTGTGTGCCTGGTGAAAGCGTGCACTGATGGCTGGTGGTGTGTGCCTGTGGAAGCGTGCACTGACGACTGATGGTGTCTGTGCCCGGTGAAAGTGTGCACTGACGGCCGGTGGTGTGTATGCCCGGTGAAAGCGTGCACTGATGGCTGGTGGTGTGTGTGTGCTGGTTGAAAGCATGCAATGATGGCTGGTGGTGTGTGTGTGCCTGTCCGGCTTGTGGTGTGTGTGCCTGGTAAAAGCGTGCACTGATGGCTGGTAGTGTGTTTCTCTGGTGAAAGCGTGCACTGACAGCTGGTGGGGTGTGCCTGGTGAAAGCGTGCACTGACGGCTGGTGGTGTGTGTGCCTGGTGAAAGCGTGCACTGCTGTTTGCTGGTGTGTGCCTGGTGGAAGCGTGCACTGACGGCTGGTGGTGTTTGTGCCCGGTGAAAGCGTGCACTGATGACTGATGGTGTCTGTGCCTGGTGAGAGTGTGCACTGACGGCCGGTGGTGTGTATGCCTGGTGAAAGCGTGCACTGATGGCTGGTGGTGTGTGTGTGTGCCTGGTGAAAGCGTGCACTGACGACCGGTGGTGTGTATGCCTGGTGAAAGCGTGCACTGATGGCTGGTGGTGTGTGTGTGTGCCTGGTGAAAGTGTGCACTGACGGCGGTGGTGTATGCCTGGTGAAGGCGGGCACTGATGGCTGATGGTGTCTGTGCCTGGTGAGAGTGTGCACTGAGGGCCGGTGGTGTGTATGCCTGGTGAATGTGGGCACTGATGGCTGATGGTGTCTGTGCCTGGTGAGAGTGTGCACTGAGTGCCGGTGGTGTGTATGCCTGGTGAAAGAGTGCACTGATGGCTGGTGGTGTGTGTGTGTGCCTGGTGAAAGCGTGCACTGACGGCTGGTGGTGTGTATGCCTGGTGAATGCGTGCACTGATGGCTGGCGGTGTGTGTGTTTGTGTGCCTGGTGAAAGCGTGCACTGATGGCTGGTGGTGTGTGTGTGTGCCTGGTGAAAGGTAGAAGGAAGCGCTATGGACCTTGTGTGAAATCCAAAAAAGAGTTCAGAATGCAAAGGCAGAGGGCAGCTCGGGTTACAAGCTACCTTTGAAGAAGATCAGGCAGCACTGGGCAACCATGCCAGCATTCCAAGGGGCAGACGGTCGTTCACGTTAGAAGTGTAATGCCCTGAGGACATATGGCACTGTGAGGAGCCTGGGAGACACACGTAAACGCTAAGTGCCTGAGGAGATAAGGAGCGGAAGGCATTCCTTTGAACTGTGATGCCGAGGCTCGGGAGAAAAGCGCATGCACGAGCACATGCACTGTGCGTAATCCGTCTCCCAAAGCCCTTAGTTTTAAGAGTTGGTTTCAACACATTAGTTAGTAATAAATTACTCGACCTAAACATGGTAATGTAAGGCACTAACTAATGCAAAAAAAAGTGTTCTAAAACAATAGAACAAGCGGAGAGTTCAAACTTTTTACCCTTGACCGGTGTGGAGAATCCTGCCTTGTTACAGCCACACTGAATGCAGGCTGAGGTAGATAAAGGAAATGCTACAGCGCGGCATTAGCGTACACATCAATGTAGCATTGGGACGAGCTTTCTTCCAACATGGCGATGCCGTGGTAATTTGTCTATGCTATCAGCCTATTTCAGAGCCCCTGAACTGGGTGAAATCGAGAACGGGGAATGTGGGAATGTCCCAGATGGCTTAACATCTGAACAGCATATATGTTTACAATGCACTTTATAGTTTACAAAATGCATCGTCTTATATATGGGTAATAATGGTATCGATTTTATTTTTGGTAGAGGTGAACAATGCGAACTAGTACATGAAAGTGGTCAACGAGTGCAGACAAGAGGACAACATTTTTAAATCTCACATATCAAAACATTGACAGTATGGCACTTGAAGTTACAATTTGTGTGTAGTTACAATTGGCAGCATATTTGTCAAGATCAAAGCTGTGTCTATAATAGAGGGAGATCCGTGTTCAATAACAGTATTCATGACAACAAAAACACAGTCAATAAAAAAACATACATTTAAATAAATCAAACAAAAGGGGATTGTAGACAGATTGTGTTCTGGAGCCCCAGAACATTTTATGTGTGTAAGTCTAAACGCTCAAAAATCCATCACTTTACCTACTGTTGCTTAAATTGGAGTAGGAATAGTTGATTTAACCCCTCCGAAGTCCTACTCTTAACCTATTATTGCTTAGGTTGAAGTGGGAATAGAAAATGTAATTTGTGGAAGGTGTAACACTGTTCCTCTTTAAGTTTAAATTTAATTTAAATTATTTATTATGCTTATCGTTGTTTGTTTAAAATCGTTTTCATTTTTTAAATATATTTAGTATTTCTATTTTGATTTCATTTTTTGAATTATTTTTTGTATGGATTAAATTTGTAAAAATAACTGTTACATATGTTTTAGTTGGAATGTGTTTTTTTTTAATTTTAATGTTTAGTCATTGGTAATAATAAAGTGTATATATATATATATATATAGTTATAAGTATTTGTGTGTGTGTGTATACATTTTTTTATTTGTATGTGTATATAAAAATATATATACACACTTTATTATTACCAATGACTAACCAATAAAAATTTTAAAAAACACATTCCAACTAAAACATATATAACAGTTATTTTTACAAATTTAATCCATACAAAAAATAATTTAAAAAAAAAAAATATATATATATATATATATATATATATATATATATATATATATATATATATATATATATATATATATATATATATATATATATATATATATATATATATATATATATATATATATATATACACATACATATACTAGCAGCCCGTCCCGACGTTGTCTAGGTATGAATTGCTGGCGGCCAGTAGTATATTGTTTTGTAGGATTTCGTTTTGATAGCATTTCTTATCTGTGACAGGCCTGTGAAACGCTCCGATTCACAGTGCACTGCTGATGCACTTAAGAGTGCGCGTTCAGTAGTGTGTGAACTCGAATTTCCCTACATTATTTTTCCTTGCAATATTATATAGCGCGAACTCGACAACATGGCATGAGCACAAATTACATTACAGAAGAACACATTCATTTGTGGTAGGCACGGGGAGACAAAGAGATTTGCCTAGAATCACAAGATGTTGAGCTGATGCCGAGATTCGAACGTAGCTCCCCAGCTCTAAAGTTCGCAATTCTAGAACTTTTGGCGGGAGGGTTGTCTAAAAGTGTATGTTGGTGCTGGCCATCAATGAGAGAGACCTGTGCATTTTTTAAATGGGTGGTGAAAAAATATGAGTATGTTGCTGGAGATGTGGGCCGCCGTGCCACAAATGTACTTACCGGGGGAGGGTAAACGCCCATTATTCCGCAACTTTCTTTCCGCATACCATCACTCCGCATACTTTCATTACGAAAGTACCATGACTCCGCAATGCCATTATAACGCATGGCATTACATTTTATATGCTTTTACCACGCATACATTTACAACGAAATTCGTTGTAAATGCATGAATGGTAAAAGCATGTTTTTTTATGTTTGGATAAGGTAAATATGGGTATAGGGTATATGTTTTGGGGTACTGAGGTATATGTTTTGGGGTGTTTGGGTATTTTAAGCGTTCAGATATAGTTTTGGGTTATGGGGTACAGGGGTAGTTTTAGGGTTTAGGGATAGGTATGGGTTTTGGGCTACAGGGGTATTTTTAGGGTTCAGGGCTAGGTTTGGGTTTTGGGGTATAGGGGTATTTTTAGGATTCAGGGGTAGGTTTGGGTTTTGGGGTACAGGGGTATTTTAAGGTTCAGGGGTAGGTTTGGGTCACAGTGGTATTTTTAGGGTTCAGGGCTAGGTTTGGATTTTGGGGTACAGGGGTATTTTTTGAGTTCAGGGGTAGGTTTGGGTTTTGGGGTACAGGGTATATTTATAGGGTTAAGATGGGTTAGTGTTTAAGGGTGTTGGGGTATTTTAAGGAGTAAGGGTGGGTTATGATTATGGGGCGCAGGGGTATATAAAGGGAGAAGGGTGGGATTAGCACACAATATGAGACATGGCATGAAGGGCGGAACGTACCACAGGCCCCCAGCGTTTGTCACGCCCCCAGCACACGCCCACAACAGACTACTTTGTTGGCATGGTTCTTTTACCTTTTAAATGTATATGGTGGGCGTCTGCATAGCCTATGTCCTTCTGCTGCACCTGCCCTTTCCAACGCTGTATTGGGTGTTGTGATTGGTGCTGTGGTTCCTGAGATTACCCGCCTCAAAGGTGAGGGCTCTCTCTTTATTATATTAGTATGGATATATATATATATATACACTTGCTCTCCGTCACTCCTCAGCTTTCCTGCACAGACGGAAACGGACCACGGTGTAGTGCTTAAATGGTTTTTATTGCCTTCGCTCGGTTTATAAAGTATTTTTTATGTAAATTTTATTGTTTTCGTTTTGGGGGTAATATTGGTATTTGTAAATTTTTTACTTCTACTATATTGTTGCTTTTCTAAATTTGAAATGTGAAAAAATATAAGGGCATATTATCAAGGACCTGTGTTAAAATTAGCGCCGTTTTATCGGCAGGAAACTGCCGATAAAACGGCGATAATGGGCTTGATAATACGCTCTCGTTAATTCCCATAGAAGCCCATGTTCTGGTGTTAACATGGGCTTCAATGGGAATTAACAAGAGCGTATTATCAAGCCCATTATCGCCGTTTTATCTGCAGTTTCCTGCCGATAAAACAGTGATGATTTTAACACCGGTCCTTGATAATATGCCCCATAATTCTTTTTTTTATTAGATATATAGTTATATTTTGTAGGAGGTAGTCTATTTATTTACTTTGAGTTCTTTTATATTTTTATAAGGTTATATTTTAAATTGATTACCTATAAATCGAAACCAATATGGTTCACTTTTTTCCCTTTTTTGGCCAATATTCTTTTCTGCTATACTTTTGACACAATGTTTTCATTATTTAAATTCTAAATATACAAACATGATACGTTGGTAAAAGATATTTTTTGACATGGTATTCATGTCAGTCGATACTTTTGTTCCCAAAATTTTATCATATTCTATCATACAACTCTGGTGTGTTATCTTCTGCTTCAGTTCTGAACGTTTCACAGAACATGCACATATACATGCATTATGCAGTCTTAATGACTGGTGCCAGACATTCAGATCATTTGTGTTACACTTCGTATCAACTCCTGAATGCTGTTCCTACTGATAAATAAAGGCGTAACACAGCTTGTAGAACACTCAAAAGGTGTGTGAAATTGAGAAAATTACCTGATATTACACATTATGGGGCTTATTACAATGTTGGTCGGAGTTGCCTCCAACGGACACTGTCTCGGGAACGACCGACCTCCGGTCGGCGAATCCGACTGCCTAATTACAATGCGACTGAAAACTATTCAGTCGGATATTCCCATTTCTCTATGGTAGCTTGTGTTACGGCCTAAACTGGCTGTAATACAGGCTCCCATAGAGAAAAGGAGATGTGTGTAAAACCCTACACGCTGTATCAGGCATCCTATGGTGCCTGCCACACAGTGCAGTGATTTACAGGGTGGGCACCTTAGGTACTCCCTCAGTCACCAACCGTAGGCCCTGGAAGCAAGGGGTCCTAATAGGGGGCCCCAAAGACGCTTACCGAAAGCCTTTCCTTGTCGGAAAGGCCGGCATGGAAAGGCTGTGGGAAACCGACAGTGGAAACTCCATCCATAGGAGATTATGGTACATCTCCGACCGATGGGAACCATGTCGGAATGACCGGTCGGTTTACGCTCCGACCGCCAACATTGTAATTCGTCGGTCAGACTGCAAACCGACTGTGTCAGTTGGAAAGCCTCTGACTGCGGTCAGAAAGATTCCAACTAGCGGTTGGAGGGTTTCCGACAGACATTGTAATCAGCCCCAAAATATACTTTTTCTGCTTGAATCTGTCTCCCAAGAGAATTTTATACTCAAACCAGTCCTCCGCAGCAGAAAATTGTGAAAATTTTTAAGTGGAATTTGCTAATTTTCACATCATTTGTACGAATTTCACAAAATAAACGGGTGTTAAAAAATGTTTTGCTTAGGCCTTATTTTATAGTATTTCAATGGAAACACAGACCTTGAGGTCACTTTCAATAACACCTTGGTCATGCCCCTTAATACATGGGAATAACAGCTAGAAGACCTTTAATTTAGAGTGAGATGCATTACATTAGCTCTAAAAGCAAGCACATGTCAAAAGTCCTACTGTAAAGATACACGTTGACTAAAGGCCACATGAAAGGTCTAGTTAAGTGTCTGTAAGCCCAGACCGCAGCCTGTACTGCACCATGCCCAGACCACATACCCACAAAGGACAGTCTTGCAATTTGAACCACCATTTAAAAACAAAAACTAATTTCAACTTTAGGATGCAAGAAATGTGGTTGATCAGACACGTTCTAAATGTACGAGAGCATAATAATAGATATATTTATTTGCTTTGTAGAGCCGCCATCCTCTTGCTATATTATACTAATTAAAAATTGAAAGTCCAAATTTGCATGAATTTCATAAAACATGTAAGTCCCTAAAACGTAAGAAAATTTAGATGTATTTCTCCATTCTCAGAATCTGAATGGATTTAGGGCAGCAGTCAGAGTTGAATGATGCCTGTTTTGCTAATATGGAGCATTCTCGCATTTTGGGAGTGGGCGCACTACTGGACTGGAAACCTGTGACATCGGACTTTCCAAGCATAATGTGTTCAAGACATGTTCCATGCATTGCAAGCTTCAATCCAAAAAAGCGAATGGTTTAGTGCATTCCCGACGGGATAGGAGGGAGCACGGGCTGGACTGGAGGCCACGGGATGGGAAAACAGGCTCATCACCAAGGGCACACCCTTTAGGTTTTTTCTCATTTGCACCAACCACACTCTTCAGCTCTGTGTTCAGATGATGATGATCTAATGTGGGTGTGGATGGACTTGGTCTCATGATACACTTTGATGTACTGCGAATGGATCATTTATGGCTTGTTTTCCACCGTTAAGGAACATGTGCCTGAATCTACGTAGTTTTCACAACTTTCCGAATGTGAAGTCTGTTTATAGATCAAATAAGTGTGCATCAGACTAATATGTGTTTTTCCAGGAAACATCACTTCTAAATAGTCTGTTGTACCTAACTCTAGGTAAAAGGTTAGGAGAGACAATTTTCTCTAAATTTGAAATTTATTCTGAGTTGACCCTTTGATACATACAGTACCTCTCCGTATTTGCAGTTCGAACCATACTTCAAACTATGGCTAAATTGGAGCCCGCCATTGGAAGCCACTAAGTTAAGAGATTTGTGTCTCCGTGTAATGCATTTCATAAGATGTTCACTTTTTTGGCCTGGCTAAAGGTGTGTTACATGACTGCTGCCACAAACCTTCCGATAACATAATAAAATAAAATAAGGATTTGAAGTATGGTCTATGTATTTCAGCTGTGTTCGTCCGTTAGTAAAGTGCCTCACTATGCTGTGCATGTGTTAATAGAAAAGTGTCATTTTCATACACACTTTAATGAAAGAAGTGTATAAGTAATAGTGCAACCAGTCGCTGTGGGTAGGAAGGTGTGTTTGGAACAGTTTTTCTTTTAGAGCTATGAAACATTTGCAAGTGAAATATTTTCTGGAAAGTTGGCAGAAAACACAGCTACATCCATTACCATTCTTCGTCTACTAGAGTTCATCTTTCTTATTTGTTGCGGCTATCCTGTCATAATTTTATTAGAATCAGAAAATATGTTTCTGCTCAACTTTTAGTCGGACCTCAACTTATTGGGCGTTGCCAGGGAAAATAAATAGCACATGCGTGATAATGCAATGCAATGCACATACTCACATGTACACACACTGTCGCGCACACATGCATGCACACTCGAATAGTCAAAAGCATGCATGTGCACAACCATACCTTTACAAATAACTACGTCAAAATATCATAATCTTAAGAAGTTAAGCCACATCGTCATGTTCGTCACAAAACACTCTTTAACAGATAAAGCCAGACCAATTGACTTTGGCGATATTTGCTTTCAAGGCGAGTGAAGTGCTTTGACCGCAGACAGAGATATCACAGGCCTTGGTTTTCTTTACCTATTTGTTGCGCTATAGCTTTTGCCTTGTTGTTTACTGGTTACTCCTTATCAGCATATCCCATTCCTACGCTCCTGAAAAGTTCATCAAGACAAACAGGAAGTGGAGTGGAAAGGGCAGTGATTCTATTAAGAACTCATCTCGCCTATCCTAAGTCACAGTAAGCAGCGTACCCACGCATTCTGGTATATGAACACTGAAAGCATAACATGAAATCACGCCGATGCCTTCGAAATCTATTCGATCGTCTCCCCCGCACCCCATCATATGCACCTTCCACCTTGTGCGCATACGCCCTGTCAGTGGCTGAGCGTTCATCATGCTTAAAGCTGACATCCCTTGACTCCTCGGGTCAGTCCTATTAGTCTGCTGACATAGAGAGCATCCCTGAACTGGTGAGATACGCCCTCTGACCAGGCACAATCTTCTTGATTGTCAAGTGGCTCTCATGGAGCGCAGTTTAGGGCCGGTGCCGACCTGTGCTCCCTGTAGACATGGGAATCCAGCGAACTCTTTGCTGCCGCCTTCCTTGTAGCATGTGGCGTCAGTGATTTATGGCTCTGAGCGATGCACCGTGACTGACCCACTTGGGGATATCTCCCTCATGGCTGGGTGGAATGCATCTTACTCACCAACCCTGTGTTTATTCTTGGTGAGAAGAAACATGCTTCCCGCTTTACGTTTGCATCACCATGTCGTACGTGTGTGTGTGTGTGTGCGCCTGTGTGCGCGCGTACGTGAGTGTGGAACTGGGCAAATGTTTGGGGGTGGCGCAGCCGCCATCATGTTCACACTTGCATCACATAAACGTAAGCATCTAAATTGTCACTCCTCTTTGTCCCCTTAGACAATGAAGCACAGTTAAATGTGACACACTGAGAGTATTACCAACAGCAGGTTTTAAAGCGCTGCAAATTCCAAACATTCACTATTCAACTGTAGCACTATTCAACAAGTGAGATATTACAGTTAAATCTTGCATCTGGCCTGCTGGATCTGAGCTCTCACCTGTGGGTAAATCTAGGGGCCGTATTTATCAAGGGCTTGCATTGCTCTTGCGTCACACAAGGTGATGCAAGGGCCACGCAAGCCCTTAAGTGAGATTTACTATGCCATGGAGAGCCACCTTGTGTATCCCTGTTCGTCATAGTAAATCTGAAGTATTGTAAGGCAGCGCAAGTCGCTGCCTTGAGTTACTCTGCACTGAGAGGCGTTCCATGAGTGGAGCGTGGGTGTTCCCATACATCCACCAATGGTTTTTGGCGCATTCCCAGATTTACTAACGCTAGTAAACCTGGGAATGTGTCAAAATGCTACTCCTTCCCAGGGCAGGAGCAATGAGAAGTATCTTTATTTCTCTTTGTGTTTTCCTCATTCTACATTTTCTGCAGCCTCAGAGGATTGTTTTGTGCAGGAAGGTGTCCCTTCAGGTCGTTTGTAGTATTTATTTTTGCATCATTCATTGATACTTTGGCATGCGAAATAGTGTCACGTTTTTACCCACAACAAATCACATTTTTTTCAAGCTACTTGATTTCTATTTTTCCTCATGTTACAGAAATTGAACGGTATACTTTGCAATCAAATATAACTCATACAGTCAGTTTCCATTAATTGCTTTCAAATTCATGATTCCAAAATTATTAACTAAAGTAGTTTGCAAGGATGTTATGACCACTGTACAACCTGGGGTTTTTGCTGAGTGTCCCTGGCTGAAAGTTTGGGACATCCTCACCTAAAGGCCTGTAAACACTGCTAATAATTTATTAGCCAATTTGAAGATAAAGCTGGAATTGGAGCTCCAGCCCTGCACCAGTTCTCACAGTTCTGACCCAATATCTGTAGGGCAGAAGCCAGAATTTTCAAAATGTGTTGTGTATATGAAAGCAGGTGATGGAGTCTCCTTGTCAAATAACATCCAATTCAGACACTGACATTTCTGTTATCTGTAGCAGTCTCAATAATGGCTGATTACATCATTAGGACTTCACATCAAAGGGTTCTGCAAAAATCATAAAAATTGCCTTTAGTCTACACAGAGATCTCTCTGCGAAAAGCAGGGCCCTCACCATGGCATGCTTCATAATGGTGCTTCCCACACCCTGTACCCAAATGAGTCCAAGGTGGGAGCAAGGGTTTTTAAAAGATTTTTTAGAAAGTGCTTTTAAAGTGGAGAATATCCTCTATGTCAACCAAATATGTGGAATCTACCTAGAGCTAACGTAATCTATTAATTGTATTAGTGGATGCCCTGATAGGATTAAAATTTAAACAGGGGGATTAAACAGCGTAAATCAATAACCCCGTCATCCCATCATGAACATGTTTCAGCCAACCTCATTATGTCTAACAAGGTTAGTGGCCTTCTTCAGGACCTAAAGTCTCTGGTCAGTCAATTACCAAAAAACACCACTAGGAGGTAAAGGCAATATTTGTGATAGTTGTGGATCCCTTTGATATGTGTTTACTTATGATGAGAGGAGAAGGGTTTAGCATTTATTACATCTCTCCCTTTTTTGTGTGAGATTTCATTAGGAATTCTGCAGATAATAGAAATGATAAGGCTGGAAAGGAGGCAAGCTGTGCACAAGGAAGGAAAGTGGGAAAGATTGCATTCTTTGTTCATAGCAGGGAAGCTCCCAACTCATTCATTCTTTCATTGAAGTACAGTACTGGCTCCTCAGACTGTGCCAGTCGTTTTCAGGGTCCCATAAGTGTGTCATTTGGCTGATACCATATTTATGAAGTGTCCACTAGTTGGCTGAGTCTGGTGGTTTCTTTTAGTAATCATTCATTTGACTGTCCCTATTAGTGGGTGCCACCTGAGGATTATTACTTCCAAAAATTCCCAATACATTGCTTATATGAAACCCTCACAGGTGGCATTATCCCTGTGAGAGTTACACATTTCTACGAGATATTTGTCTTTAATGACATAGCCTTAAGATACCCGTTTCACATTTGTCCTAGAATTTCTCAAGCTAAAGAGTGTTTGTCTTCAAAAAGTATTTGCTTGACCCGAACGTCTGCTTGGGCGTGGGTTATCAGGTGAATTCACTCAATGAGCTACAGAATTTAAGCGGGACAGAGTGTAATCATTGAAGAGGTCTACTACACCTTTGTCTTAATTCAGGTGGCACCAGCCAAGAGATTTAACAGTTTGGAAGTCTTTTTCAAGGCAGAATGACTCTGTCATACAAAGGAGAAAGAGCAGAAACTTGGTCTTCCCGGGTCTTGGTTGTGTGGGAATTGTGGTCATAAAAATGGTGAATCCAGATTATGTGGCCATCAAGATATACTTGATAAAGTCATCTAGTTTCTTGTACATGGGTCAGACTTGAGCTTTCATTTATTTGCTGAAGTTGAGTTGGAAATAAGTTATTGTTTTTAGCCTGTGGCAACTGATGAACATACAATCTTAGAAGTAGGACAACCAGTCCCAGATGCAGTGGCCGTTTTGGATGGAAAAACCCTGAAGTGGTGTCATTATTTAACTGCTTGACGTTTATTGTTTGATTGACATGAAGGACTTGTAGGTGGGCCTTGTAGAAATTGGATGTGATTTGGAACTGTATAGATTCTGACAAACACAGCATTTCAAGGGAAGTGGCTTGAATTTGAGATGCCACTGTGCACTGGTAGTCTATTTTAACAGAGTAGATGACCACATGTAATGCAGTGTTCACAAATCCTATGCATTCTGACACCATCCTGAGAAGATATAGTAGAATATGGAAGTAGGTGTCCTTATTTTCTGTCTTGGTAGGGCGTTGCCTATGACTTTATTAATTGTTGTCCACACTGCAGCCTGGAGCCTGCCTAGTAGTCGTTTACAGTGGGATTTGTATTGATTTGCTCCTGCAGTTGTAAACTAACTGCTTTCTCAATTATCTTGTTGAAAAAGGTTAGATTGCTGATATTCTGTTAGTTGGAAAGGTTATTTGGGTCAGCATTTGCTTTTCTCGTGAGTGAGAGGGTTGTCTTTCTATGAACGCATTGTGGGTTGAGCCTGCCTGAGTAAGATGTGTGTGGTGCTGTGAATGTGCTTGATTGTATCCTGGGTGACTTACTTCACCATACTTTCTTCCTGTTAAGTGGTTTTGAGGGAAGTGAAGATGTACATTGAATATGTGATGGAGCATTCCATAAAAAATGATTATCTTTAAATATTATAAATTCGAATGTGCAAACGGAGGTAGACTGTTTGGTGTCTGTGACATATGGTGTGTTATTTTATTCACCTTGTCTATAAAGTGGATGACAGAAAACATTTATAAGATAGCTGGATTGCGTGGTGTCCTAGAAGAAGCTTGACACAATTCTTGGCAGCCCTGCTTTGCTTAATACGTTTACAAGGTCATTGCTATGTGTGATGCATAGTTTCGAGGAAATAGTCTGGAGTGTGGTGTTCTTAGTATATAAGGTCCTAAATTTGCATCACAATCTCATTTTAAGGTTTGAAATCTCACCCTTCTTACTCCAGTAGTAATTTTTGTTCATGACCCTTTTGCCACATGTTGGCGAATATCAGGTCGCTAGGAAGTGTCTTTCTCCACCTATAATATGGTTAAAACTTTGTTGTAACATAACATTAATTAGTACTGATCATCAGCAGTGTTCCTTTCTATACATGTGCATTTTTAATATGCGCACTAATTGCACACACTTTTAGTGCGTGTAGCTAAAAGCACCAGACTTTGCATATTCACTAATTTTGACAGTTCAAAGAATGTGCTGATCGAAAAGTTGAAGTACTGTGTACAGTTAGCACTTCCTGTTATTGGAGGGGATAATTCCATTCAGGTTCAACTGAACAGTCTTGTATTTGTTAAATCAGATGTACTAAAACAGCTGGCATACGTCTGACGTGCTAATAAAATACAGTTTAAAAAGAGCCCTTGACTTCTGTTTGCATTTGGTCTGGTAAAACCTTAGGTCTGGAGGCATTTCAATGTGTATAGGAACGTGGTCTCTCTAGTCATTTGCCTAGTCCCCTCTGGGTCCCACCGCCCTCCGAGCATATCAACACCCGCAGGCAATGTAGTGTGGTGCACGATACTGATTGTTCACAACAAGCTGCCAAAGAGAGCATGGTGTTCATCTTTTTTTTAACATGCCCGTAATCAGATGGAAAGGCAGAAATGACCCATATTTGGGTTACTCTGGAGCTATGACAACGTTTCCAGAAATTACCTCACACCTCTTCTTCATTCCTGTACATGTTTTTGGCCTCCAGAAAACTTTTTTCTGCTGGGGAAGTTTTGCAGTAACCACGTGTAGAAGCAAAGTTTCCTCCGACTAGTCGTTAAAAAAAAATGAACAGATAAGGCGAACAAATTGCCTGTAAGGTCAATATTGGGTGTGCCATTTCTGCAATATTTTATGACATTTTAACAGAGGGGTTTCCTGACATGATAACACTAGCCTTGACCATGTCTCACTCACAAAATTGTCAGATTTCATAAGAACAGTGGCAGGTTGAAAGTAACTGTTTAAGAAACAAGTTCGCCTGCATGACTGAAGTCGCTAACTGGATGAAAGCCAACTGTCAGTTCAATATAGACAACACAGAACTAGTGATCAACTTCTCACACGGAACTCACATCACACCACACCTCAGGGAGCTCCTCTGGCTCCAGATACACAAACAAGCTCAATGTGACCGATACAGAAACATGCTCAATTGAAACTCACACACATTTAAGACACTATACAGCTCAGATTCTGTCTACCTAAACAGTTGCATTTCCTTCCACCAACCACAAAGACCCTGCCGCTCTGCAGGACTCCTACTCACACATATCCCATGCTTGCACAGAATCAGACCAGGAGGATGGACATTCTCTCACACTACTCCTAAAGCGAGGAACTTCCTCCCACACCTCCAGCCTCCTCCTCTCTTCTTGAATTCTGCAACAGGCAAAAGACCTGGCTTTTTTATTATTTTACAGAGTTTTATATAGCGCAAACTTGACCCAGTATCGGGTATCAGAGCGCTTTACACAGCACCAGTTGCTTTACATGAAGACACATTCATTACTGTTAGACACGGGGAGATTAAGTGATTAGCCCAGAAGCAGAGAATGTTCAGCGCCATTGCTGAGACTCAAACCTGGTTCCCCAGATTCGAGGTCGACTGCAATGAAATGTTAAATCTACATCAAAGAAAGCGTTAACTCAGGGTTTTAGCTTGCAGAAAGGTAATTAAATATGCAAACAAAATTGAAGCGTTTCGGCTGTAAAACAGCCGTGATTACATGACAATAAGTTGAATATAAATATATATTTCCCTCAAAATGAGCAAAGTGGAAGTATTAGTCCATGTAAAACCCAAAATCTATAAATAAAGGATTCGATATCCAATGTACCTTGCACCCAGGTACATAGGAAAGAAAGCATAGGGAGGGGACCTCACAGAGATGCCTTCTGTGGGCGCCATCTTACAAAGGTGCATATGTGTAATTGTGTATGAGGAAACATCCATTACAATGCAGACATTACATCGCACTGCTTTGACAACGCAACTGTTAAAACGCACCTGCCTTTACATCGCATGTCATTGCAATGCATGCCGTTACAACGCATGCCACTACACCGCATGCCATTACAATGCACACCATTACAATGCATGCTATTACAACCCATTATAGGGTAAGTAATGGAGATTTTTTTGTTTTACGGTGGGTATGGGTTTTGGGGTGGATGGGAATAGTAATTTTTACCCCTACGCTATCCAACACTTTCCCTACTGTTGCACTCACTGGAGTTGCAATAGTAATTTTTACCCCTACACTATCCAACACTTTCCCTACTGTTGCACTCACTGGAGTGGGAATAGTAATTTTTAGCCCTACAGCACCCAACACTTTCCCTACTGTTGCACTCACTGGAGTGGGAATAGTGATTGTTACCCCTACTCTATCCAACACTTACCCTACTGATGCCCTAAAAGTATAATGCGTTGTAATGGTATGCGATGTAATGTAATGCGTTGTAATGGTAGATTTAAAAAATACATTGTAATGGTATGCATTGTAAAATCATGCGATGTAATGGTAGTTGCGATGTAAAAACCATGTTGTAAAAGCATGCGTTTTAAATGTTTGCATTGTAATGTAATATATCCGTGTGTATGACATGTTAGGATACCCTAATGAATGACTTCAAATATTTGTGAATATCCCAAGAGGAAAACTACACAAAGGGGTACTTTGTACATGACCAAACTAAATATATCCAAAATGGCCTAGAGATATGTGTCGCGGGATGGGAAATTGAATAATGCAGCCCGAGTGGGCAACCATATAAATGTTGCTATAGCCAGGGCTCAAAAAATATATACATAAATATATAATATGAGTTGTGGAGATCTTCCAATCCTACATATTGTAAGAAAACTAAAATATTCTAAGTTGTTAGCTATTCAACCCAAGTGTGCAGCCGTATGAAGGATTCCTCCTAAAAATATCAGAAGTTGTGCATAGTAGAGGTCTTCAGTCCAACTGATCGCATTGTGTACAAACAACATTAAACAAAGGTACCAAAACTCTTATCTGTACATCGTTGTGCAGAACTCCCTCCAGTGTCCATGAAGAAAAGGGTAGGTAAATCCCATTAGACAAATCTACCTCAGCATATGGAGATCCCCTTCCCTTCCACCTACAAAAAAAGAAGAGACGCATGTACAGGTTAAAAACATAAATCACCAAGATGGTAAACCTACAGCATTAAATACAATGAAGAGGGCTATAAGAACAAACAAAGTCAATGTTAGTCCTCCCATAGGCATATCCTTAGTTCTTCCTCCATGTTAAGACATATGGAACTTCCCACGTCCAAATCTATTATGTGTCTAGATTCTTTTTGTTAGTGTCAGGGTTCTGTTCCTTCTTCTCCTGTTGAATACCACCTGCTCTATCGCAAAATCTATCAGTTTATTCCTATCACCAAAATACATTTCATTGAAATGTCTTGCACAGGATACTGGGGATCACAGTTATCAATAGCCTGCATATGTTCCAAAATACGTTTCTTACCTGCATGAATGGTTCTGCCCATGTATCTTTGGTTGCATGGACATTTAACTGTATAGATTATGAATTGTGAGCTACATGTTAGGAATTATGTTATGCTCTTACTTCCTTTCCCATAGGGGTCCTCATATTCCCATTTGCTCTTGCTGTTCGTTCCTGCCTTGCCCCAGTCGCTGGGAAAGAAGCCCTGAAGTGTCTGTTTCTTACATCCATCTGTCACTGTAATGCCACTGTGTACTGTCTCTGAAGGAACTTCGCTTGTGGTATGTCATAGTGGATCTTTCACAGATCAAACTTCCTATAGTGGAGTAACTTCTTTAAATGTCCCAGATCTTCCGAATCAACTACAGGAAAACTACATGGAGCAATTTCCTGAACACATGTGCACATCCGCCTAAAGAGAAGTGCACATCAATACTAGAGCTGGTGGGCCAAAATTTTACTGATGCTTTTTCCCCAATTCTTTATTCTTTTTTTTCATTGTTTAACCTTTTATTTTCACTGTTCTTGTGTGTTCAAACAGTGTCTTCAATCTATAGTAATTAAGTCAAATGCACGTTTCTTTGCTCAGTAGGAATCACACCTTCCTGACATTAAACTTAAAAAGCATTTTTACCGTAGTTATTGAAAGCATATCTATCTGCTAGGAAGCCCACGTGATGCTCTATTAAAATTATATGCAATGGTATTTTTTTTTATAATTTAAAAAGTACATTGCAAGTATATGGCTGCCTTTAGGCACAGGCATATTTTACTTTTATTTTTGTGGCATATGCTTCCAATAAGAAAAAATAACTATTGCACCAGCTTGCTAAGGCATGGCCTAGTGGCTTTGCCAATGGTTGTTTAGATGAAATGTGGCACTGGGGTACGGTTTGGGAAAGCACATCCATTAGACTTACTTTGCACAACCAAACTCTCATTTAAGAAGAAAAGCTTTATTTCTGGGTTTGTTTGACAGTAGCTCTGGCGCGCTATCTGTAATATTAGCAATCTAACGACTGATTTTGAATGCGTTAAGCTTGTATTGTGTTTATAAATGTATGTACCCGTTATCATTCATGATTTGCTGTTGTGCTGGAGTCTAATGTTAAAACATACTGTTTAAAAACAGCTGCAAGGAATCATAACTGGAATCAAAGATCGTACGTATTATGTCACATTCTGCTTTGTCGTCAGGTAGTCAAAAATCATGTGAGGTGCCTTCCATTAACATTATAGTTTTATTGAAATTACACGCTAGTTTCAACCGTAATGAATTTGCATGGACGCCTCCTTCAGCTTGACGAAGGTAGTGTTCACATATATTGGACTAGAAAAGAGGGAATAAACACTCATGCTAGGAAATTCACACAGTTCTGCTCATATGTTTGGGTGGCAAGTAGGTGAGATTGCACAATTCAATGGAACTTTATAAGAATGGATGTGCCCCCCCTAACACCCACGGGTGAAATCTTAGGAAAGACTAGTTGGATGGCTCTTTAGTATCTTTTGCAACCGGTTTTCGTTTCTACCTCGTTGAACATCTTCTTGTGGTACCCTTTCCGTCTGTTTAGTTTTTTATCTAGTTTTTCTGATTGCGTATTTATTGCCCCTCTCTTTCCCTTTCATTTAGGTTTTAGGTCTCACCTGGCGACGCAGCGCGAAAGCGCTGTTGCCAGCGAGATCTATTGTCGCTGACTTGCCTCTCAAGGTAGACAGGAGATGAGCACGTGCAGGACGGAATGGAAATGTGAACGCGCGCGTTCACCATGTGCAGTCACGCGCTGTGCATATCTCCTGTCTCCCTTAATGTGGGGTGAGACAGTGGCACACAGGGAATAGCCATTGTGTTTAAACGTCCCCCTCACTCACCGGGCTGACTCAGGACTCCCCCGCTGCTCTCCAGGCATGTCTTTCTTCATCAGGTCTGCTGGTAACTCCACTGTGCAGGCACCTTCCAGTGGAGTTTCCTTGGACTCGCTGGTCTCCTCTTTGGTGCTCCTGACTCCCGCCAGGCCTCGAGGAGTCCATGCTCACCGGGCTCTCTCCCTCGTCAGTGGGCGAGGCTGGGCAGCAGGCGGGGCTCTTTACGAGCACGGGAACCCCGCTGGCCCACACGCTTGCTTAGTTCCAGCTGGCTTCACGGGCACAGGAGCGCGGGGTGGCTCCCGTCTGCTTCCTGTCTTCTTGCGGCCCCGCCCCTGTCCCAACAAAGGTTGCCTGGCTTCTTGTCCGAGCCGGGATGTGGCGGTGATTTCCTTAATACGGCAGCTGCAATACAGGGTAGGCTCCCGTTCCAAATTAAAGATAATAGTGGGGTGGGCACCCGCTTTTACAACGAGCACCACTGCAAACTAGAGGTTATCAACTCTGCAGGTACAGATCAACGCTGTGTTATTTTGAGCGACTTTTGATAATGTGTTTACTGCACAGAATCGACTCCGGACTAATCATGTTTTCCCAGCTGCCTTTTAATAAAACACCCTGTTTTGTTCTCTGTCCTCTTGTCTCACCCGACCCCCCTCTCTCTGTTTGCGTGTTCTTTTTCGTCCTGACACTTTGTCTTGGTCAATTTAGTATTTTTTCTGTCTGTGCCCTCTACCTCTCTCCCTGAGGCACTTCCAGGTCCCACCCATCTCTAGCTGCTCTTAGTTCTCCCTGCCTCTTCTCACTTCATTTCCTTCCCATCTTTCTTTCTCTCTTTCCCTTCCTGTCTCAATTCCCATGTGTCTCTTCAATGCTTCTTACAGTGTCCTCACTTTTCACCATCTTACAAGCAGGTCTCCCACACTTGCGCTTCTCCATGAGACTCTTTACCACTTTTTCATATCCCTTCTCTCTCACTTTCCACTTTCCACCTTCTTTGACTCTTTTCTCCCTTCACCCTTTACTCTCTCCCCACTCACTACCTCTGTTTGTCTGAGTTTTCTAATGCAATTCACTGCCAGTTTACCTTCTCGAGTCCTAAGTTTTGTCCTGTTGCTTTTTCTTTGTTTTTTGGACATTCAGTCTGTACATTGTGTTGATTCTTCTGTTGGAGGTGAAGTCGGGGGAGCTGTACTAAGCAGTGTTGTGCTACCCTTTAATATGCTTTATAAGTTGTCAGATTATCACCATGCTATGTCTGCTATGTTGGTGCTGTACTACGATTTGCTTCCCTACACTGCAGTTTGAGAGGCTTTGCTGTGGGATTCTGTCATTTGCTAATCTCAACTATGCTTTGCCATGGCAAACTACGCTATGTTACATGCCATATTTTGGTTTGCTGTTCAATACTTTGCTATGCTTTTCCATAACATGATGCGCTTTATTATGCTATTCCATGATATTCAATGTTAGTAGTATGCTGTGTTCCTGCTTTGATATTCTATAAAATGTTATGCTTTGCGATCCCATAATAGGTTGTCCTTTGCAATACTATAGCATAAGCAATCCTATGCTCAGCTTTGCTACACAGTTCTATAATAATGTATTCTCTATGTAGGGTGGGGATGGGCATCATGGACAACAGGGCAGAGGGTGGAAACAGGAAAAAAGGCAATATAAGTGGCATCTTGGGAGATTTTTTTTTCCTTATGTCGGGTGAGGGGCGGCACATAGACAACAGGAGAGTGGGAGATGGGAGGGAAGAAGCAACACAGACAGGAGAATGAGGATGGGAGGAAAGAAGCAATACAGACAGGGGAGGGTAAGAAGCAACACAGACAAGGGTGGGAGTGGGAGGGGAGGGGAAGAAGCAGCAGAGACAATGGTTGAAGGGTGGGAGGTGCAGAAGCAACGGGGGTAGCATAAACAGCAGCTCGGATGGGAAGCATAAAGAAAACAAGCATTTGCAATGCAATAGGTCTTGCATTTACGAGAGTTTGAGCTATTGGCATTGTAAATGACGATTCCTTTTATTTATGTGTTGACTTTTAAATCATAAATAAAATGCATTGTCATTTACTATGCCAATAGCGTAAACTCTCGCGAATGCGAGACCTATTGCATTGCAAATGCTTAGCTATAATAGATAAACAATGCAGCTGACCAAGGTTAAGCACTTCAAAATCCTAGTAACAAATATAAGTCCAAAGTTTGTGCAAAACACATCCGGAGCTCGCCGCACTGATGCCCCACTGCGGCACAGATACAAAGATTTGCAAAAAAGGGATGGTGCACCAAAAGATAAAGTAAAAGAAGGCTTCGGATTTATTCAAAATTATTTTATTCTTTTCAATCCTTAAAATCTCAATGCGTTTCGTTCACTTGGAACTTCGTCAGGGCCTGTTCGGAGATTATAAATCCGGATAGAAGTATAGAGATGGAGAGGAATGATATTGGCCACGTTCTCCAATTGTCAATCTCAATGCGGAGTTTGTAGCAAGCTAGAAATAACCAGCTCATAGGTGCTAGTTCAGAGTCGATCGAGAGATAGCCAGTATGCCAGCGATCTTTAAAGTATATATTGTGGGCTTCCTTCGTTTGAGCGTCACGATAGGTAAACAGGAATAACTGCCGTCTATCCTTTAGGAAGGATCTACCATCAAGGCCCAAGGAAAGTAATAATAGCAAGGAATTGCAGACCAGTGTAGCAGTCGCACGTCCTGTATGTTGCGCTTAGACCTGTGTATATTTGGTCCTCGAAAATTATCTTTTGGTGCACCATCCCTTTTTTGCATTGCAAATGCTTGTTTCTTGTTCTTCCGTTTTCTGTCTCTGTTGCTCTTCTTTCACTCTTTTCCTTTAACGCCTTTCCTTCTCTACCTTACAAACATCACCTTTTTAACGATCCTCAGTTCTTCTCCTTTGCCTCTATTCCTCTTTCTTATGCACTCACCATTTGTCTACTTCTCCCTCTGTTTACCCCGCTCTGTCTGTTTCTCCCCCCTCTCCTCCCACCCCCATTGCTGGTTGCCCACGCGCCTTTATTTCATTTCTGTTATGTGTCACTGATGTTGGCTTATGTTGCATCACATCAGCGTGACGTGATAGTCTAACTTTGATCGGTAATATTCTCTGTTGCAGCCCCAGACAGCTTTTCTCTTGCATATTTTTCGCACGCTTGGGGGACTATTTATTAAATCTGCGCATTCCATTCCCTCTGGAGTTTTTGGAAGTGAGGCACGAGTTTAATGCTGGCACAGCCTTGCCATGGTGTAAGACTGAGACAGATCGTTTCTGGGACTTTGTAAATGTTATATGAATTGTGTGTTTGAACTTCGCAATACTTCAGCCATCCCCAAAGGCTCTGAATGATTAGTTTCAACCTTTAGTCAATTCAGCTAAGCTTGCTGTCTACCTGCTGATGACATATTGGAATGATGTCTTCATTGTACAACAGGTGTGCTTGGTTTTATCTTTGATGATGTCTTTATGATACTGCTGAATGTAAATACATTTTAGAAACAAACAGCCAGTCAGGGCTGGCACACCCACAAGGCAATGTAAGGTATTCGCCATACAGTGCCACCATCAGTACAAGTATCGGGTCAGCAAAGTACTGCATTGAAGCTAGACTGCAAATACTGTCCCTTTTTCTCGTGGTGTTGTGCCAAAGGCAAACATGTGGCACCAATATTCTTTGGTCTATTCCAAAAGTCAATGTCATAACAAAAAGTAATGTAGCTATGACGGAGCAGCACTGAAACCGGGCCGTGCATTGTGGATAGCGTATTTCTCTGAGTTTTATTCAAATGTTTTCTTTACAAGAGCAGGGGGAAAATAAATGAAATTGGGGAAAAACAATAATTGTCTCTATTCAGTTCTTTCCCAGGTTCTCAAATTGTACTTTATGGTTCAGGTGTACACAGGATGTCAGTCTTTTGTTTCCCATAGTCATATAAGTCTCTCCAGAATGAACTGGCTCATATCTTGCAGTACTGTCAGAAGTTAAAACTTTGGCTACTGCTAGCCTTGCTTCTCGTAAGCAAGAACTATAAATAAGTACATAGTGCGTGTTTATAAACCTCTTGCAGGTTTTTAAAACACATAAATAAAAGGTATTGTAATTTACAATGCCAATAGCTCACACTCATGCAAATGTGAGATCTATTGCATTGCACATGCTTGTTTAGCCATAGAACGGCAGGGACTGTGTTGCCAGGCTGTGCCTTTCAAAGGAGCAGGGAGGAGGAGGCAGCTGCAGCCAAAACAGACTTTGGTCTTTGAATGCACATCAAATGTGACAAGATAAGAGCAAGATTTACAGCCCTGTTTACACCATAGCTCTGTAAACCACAGGCACTGGTCTCCAGTGCCAGTGCTCCAACTTAAAGACAGAAATAGTGCTCACAAGCTCTGAGTAACAACATATGTAACAGGGGAGCCCTTGAAAATGGACGGAGTTTTAAAGCCCGTATCCTGAACACAGAATGTCTCGCAGAGACAACGCATTCGCTGCCTAGATGAGACCTAAAAATTGGGGGGCATATTACCAAGGGCCATTATCGCCGCTTTAGCAGGACTTTTTCCCGCTAAAGCGGCGATAATTTGATCGCCCAATTACCAAGCTGTCGCTAACACCAGTTAGCGACAGCTAGTAGGAGATAGCGATCATGTTGGGGCCCGATTTGCATGTCAGCGATAATTATGGCTAATGACATGCAAAGTGGGCGTGCCAAGATGTTAGCGACTGGAAACAGTCGCTAATATCGCTATCTCCTATTACCAACAATGGCTTAGTTTTGGAAATATTCGCTCTAAGCACGAATATCTCCTAAAGCTAACGACTGCCCTGATCAGTTCTTAGCCATGTTATCCAATGAGAGGTGGATAACATGGCTAAGATCATTGTCACGGTAATGCCTGAATATCGCTGTATTGACAGCGATATTCACGCATTTCGCCCGTTTTTTATCGCTTCTGAGATAAACCTTGATAATAGCAAGGTATCTCAGCGATAATAACAGGTGAAGGGCGGCGATAGGAATATTCCCGCTAAGCCAACATAGCGATAATTATCGCTAGTTGTTGGTAATATGCTCCTATGAGTTCAAACAAAATAAGGGAAAGATGGCATGTCTTACTAGGGTGATGCATCCAGCCCTTGCCCCTTGACTCTTAGGTAGATAATGCAGATGGCAGATAAGCAGAGGCAGGATATTTTAGTTTGTCATGTGTCTGAAATCTTTAGTGCTGCAGAAATTACCTACAGCCTCATTCCAAGCTTGTCAAATCAGTAAAGACAGTGTTTGCACCCCGTTTTCTGATTAATTGGTTTCGATCTCAGGATTTACCTGTAGGAATATGCATAGGAAAATTAGCTTGTCATTTCAATTTTCACAGGCAGCATGGTGAAAACGCAGTATTTCCATGTAATCAATCCAAAACCATGTCATCCTACATTCCTAGAGGCAAAACTCAGAATGAGGAGGTCAAATCACTCCTAGGAAAAAGCTGAAGGTGATTTTAATACCTGATATTCCAGTGGCTTCAGTAGGAAGGTCTTAATCTTTAGCTGATTCTTTGCTCTTAGGAACAGACATAGAGAGAAAAAGAAACAGATGGGGTGAGGTGCGAGAGAGAAACAGAAAGATAGGTGTATGTGAGAGGGAGAAGCGGAAAAGAAAGAGAGAGAGAAAGAATGTGCTATGATGGCAAAAGAAAAGCCCAGAGATCAAAGTGAGAAAGAACTTGTTTCACAATCCATGTACCTTCATTTTGTAGATTAATTCTAGCCCTTATTTTGTAATGTTTGGAAAGATACTTTTTGAAGCTTTTCCCTCTTACCACTAATGAGATGGAAGACATCTAAACTGAAATATGTTTCATCCAGCCCACTCTCCCACTCAATCTATTCACCTGACACACACCTCCCTTGCCAGCCAAGGTCAACGTTTCCTTCTGCTAACTTAACTCTGAAGGAACCCCCATTAACTCACACTCTACATAGACTGTGATCATGCCCATTACCTTTACTTGACTCTCGAGCCCAAATGGCTAAATGTGAAGGCATAATAGTAAATCCTTCCAGTCAAAGTGAGGTCAAGTGAATGTAGTGTTCAATCACTGCTGGGTGGTCCGGGTCCAAATGCTATCCCTCTATTCTGTGACATCACAAGTTGGCCTTAGCAGTGAACTCTGCTCCGTTCGCAGAGTTTGCTTAGTTTTCAGCACTCGGTGGAGCTCTCAGAGTTCTGAAAAACTCTGCTCCGCTTCGCGTTAAGTTGGCGAGCGAGGAAAATCCAATGCTAGACCACCTACCAGCGAGATTTCTCAATGCAGGCGGTCGTGAAAGTCATGACCGCTTGTGTTGAGAAACCTTCCACTCACATTGAGGAAGGGGTCGCTCAAGTAGTTGAGCGGCAGATAGAAGCAGCGCCCCCTTGTGCTGCGCATGGTGCAGTTTGCACTGATTTTCCAGTGCAGGACAAACACCTGCCTCTAAAAATCAGTGCGACCTAATAAAGTCGGCCGTTTGCTGACCTCCGTGCGGGAGAGCTTTTTGGTCACTTTGAGGGGTGCCATGTAGGGGAACTCCGCAAATTCCTCCCAGCCCTAATCACAAGCTATTAAGTTCAGTGCCAGGGCATGGGACTTTGCCATTATAGACATGTTGTCCCTCATGCCACCTCAACTGAGATCTCGTCGCTGCTAGAACATCAGACTACCAATACCTGCTAGTAGCATCCTCACACCCCACCTAGTTGTCCTGTGCCCTACCAGATACCCTGAGGAAAATAAAGGAAAAGTGGTTCATAAATATTGCCAGAATTGTGAGATGTGGTTATCAGACAAAATAACTCTGCCTTCCTTATAAATTATGAACACACTTGTGTTTGGTAAGTAATATCCAGATTGATAGATATTTGTGCCGGACAGGTACCACCAGCCTTCTGTCTTTCGTTTCGTGATCTAAAGCCATACACCTTTCCCTACCTTGAATCGCACCTTGATTCGCCCTTTGAACTACAACAACAGTTCTGCTGTTGCCAAAGTGTCCCATACCCAAATGTCATTACTCTTTTAAAGTAATTGGAGGTCTCTGGAGGTGGCCTCTCCTCTCTTTCTCCTGTATTTGGAACTGACCTCAAGGGATCATAGAATAGCTGCCACCAATAAGATGGTGCATTATGTTGCAGGCTCACTGCTCTGACCTATGGGTTCCAAATTATAAACCCAGCAAGGCCGAGTCAGCCCTCCATTTTTCTGTGACTAGTAAATTGGGCACTTTTTCGTTTAGTAAAGATGCCCATCTACTTTTATGGGGGCAAGAAATGGCAGAAGGGGGTCTGGGATATTTTTGGAAAAACAAGTTCCATAAACACATGTTATCGTTCAAGAGAGTTTAGTGCATAAAACAACTTTTAAAATTGGCAAACTTTCTAGATACTTCTCTGTAGGGCAAAAAATGCATCTGAGAGTTACAACTCAATGGGAGTACCCTCCTTTTTGCAATCATAAGGTCCAAGTTTCACCCAAAATTCCATTGCACACAAATGTAGAATCTTGCTGACGTGCAAAGCTGTGGGCATCGGCTTGGGTTATGGATACTTATGTCTTCAGCAGCTTAGTTGATGATGTGTGCCGGAAACAATTAATGTAGGATGCTAAGTGATTACACACGACATGACATACTGGAACAACCAGGGAAATTGTTGAACCAAAATAAATAACTCGTAACAAACCAGGATTCCAGAAAAGTGACAGGTAGCATTTGAATAACTGACCTTGAGACCGGACTCGGGAAGCCATTGCAATAGGTGAGATAGACTTTGAGAAGGAGCCAAGTATAGGATGCAGATAGTCTTGCATGAAAATGCAATGAAACTGTCGACATTGGAAAACTTTTATAATTATGCGCTAAATGAAATTCTAAAATGATATATTTTACCCAATTCGTGCACTGGTTGCTTCTTTTATATTGGATCATTTCCTGGTAAATGGCAAAATAAATTATTTGCTAGACTTTTTTCAACAAAATGGAAATAAACTATGGAATTTTTGCTTTTTTTCTGGAAAAGAAAGCCAAAAATGCACACTGCATTATTTACCCTGTATTTGTTGATTCTTTTCTGATATTTGTATATAAGTTGCAAATGTTATGATATCCTCAGTTTCTTTATTAGAATTTAATTAATTCTGCAAGAGTGAATGCACTCACTTTTCCATGCTCCTACCTGAAGCCTAAATGGCTTGGCAGTCCTTACTTTGCTTTACGGCAGAAGCTTTAGGATAATTGTTAAAAACAGGCCAAAAGAAACTTGCCCAGTGTGACCCATGGGTGTTTTAGAAGTCGGGAGATGAGGCCGCAAACAAAGTCAATACTCCAAGAGACAGTAGAATGGCAACAGATCTGAGCTGCTCTACAAACGACACAAAGAACTTTGTGATGCAGTTCCCAAGTGGAGAAACGCAAGTATCCTATTTAGGGGGTTTGAACGGTGGCTCCTGTTTTACCTATCAATGAAATTCGGAGGTGATCATTCGGTTAGGAGCGATGTAAGAGAAGGATCGACATCCGCAACCATTTTTTCATTTGCAGGATTTTTCTGCAAGCAGGAAACCGGACGCGTAGAGGTGTCCAGAAGGTTTGTGAAAGCAGATGTGATTATTGGGATGTGCTGGTCCAGTGTTATGTTGTGCCTTGAAAGTGTAGGTGAGATGTTTGGATTGTGCTTGTTTGTGAATGGGGAGCCGGAAGAACTCCTTCAGGTGGTGTGCAATGTGAGTGCGGCATGGGAGGTTGAAAGTGATTCTGGCCACAGAGTTATGAAAGGTTTGCAACCTTCTGGTGAGTTTTTGTTGATCCTGGCATAGAGGGTGTTCCCATAGTGCAGCTGTTCAGCTATCTTGTGACCAATGAGTCTGTGAAGGTTGTCCGGGTGCTGATTTGGAGTCATTTGAAAATCTTCCTCAGCATCTTCAGGGTATTGAAGCATGAAGAGGTGATGGCATTGACTTGTGCAATAGTGATTTACAAATCCCTATTCTGTGTGCTAGTAAACAATGACCATAACTCCCAGAAAGCAGTGATTTATATGATTACAGAGGGCTGAATACATGAGGCTGTGTGCAGGTGCAGAAAACAGCTGTGCAGCAATGTTTTAAGAAATGCCACTGCAAGAGAAAATGTACTAACTCTGTGAGTTAACACATGCATGCCGGATAGCAAAGCTCAGAAATATGGCATGGTTGGTGCTTTATGTTTGCATGCTGTGATCTCCGGGACTCTTACTTGCAGAGCTATGCATATTCTAAAGATAAGGCAAATCGTTGAACATTTTTTAGGTCAAGCCTTGCGGCAGCAGGCATGTGCTACTCGCTCTGCAAGGCATGCTGTATTAGGGTATGCACTGGAAGCCCCGCCCACTCTCATCCCATATTTGTCATTAGCTTTGTGTCATTGTCCCTCTTATATTGTCGCTTCTGATTCTTAAATGGGCTGGTTAGTCCCACCTTGGTACCGCCTTGTCTCCATTTGTTACGGCCCATAATGACTGGATCGTTAACTTGACTCGTTCCACAGCCTGCTTTATCTAGGGGGTGAGCACTATTTTTATTATTGGCACTGATGGGGACAATGGCGGCTGCATTTTTGGGAATTTGCATAATGAGCGCGGTGCCCGCTTTAGGGACACAGCGATCATTTTCAATTTTAATTTTATTCATCATTCATGTTGAGCGCGGTGTCCACTTCTGGGACACAGTGCTCAATAGTTTAAAACTGCTTTGGAAATGGGCTCCTCTCATGCGCTATATTGATGACCTTTACATGAAAAACACTGACTGATATCCAGTGCTTGAAATGGAAAAACAAAAGTGCAGGTGCTCCGTATCGGAGTACCTGCTTGTTTCTGAGAAGTGCTGGCACGCTACAATTAAAGGTATTGCATTTCTCTTGAGAAGTGTCGGTACACTCCTCCTCAAAATAAAATAAAAAGTGCTGGTCCTCCATACTGGTCAGTACCGGCCCATTTAAAGCACTGCTGATATCTCAACAATATCTCAAAAATGACTGTAAAAACAATTAAGGTAATCCATGTGAGTGAGGCAACTCCAGTTTACATTTCAAATATTCTACTTAGTTTACTTCTTTAAGAATATTAGCTTTTTCCAAGATGCTTTATTCTGTAGTGTTTTTGCTACATTTTAACCTTGTATTGTGCATACTGTGATGTCGGTTGTTTATATGAAGTTTGGCTTGTTTAAGGGGTATGCCCGTGATTGTGTGATGTTTCTGGATGCGATAACTGAAAGCTCCCCGAGTGGCACACAAACACTAGTCAGTTGGCATGCTGAGTGAAGCACGGGACTTTAATTTCATGCTTAACTTCACACCTTTAATTTACATAGGTCACGCCTCTCGGAATGGATTCATAGGAAGGATTTTTTGGCCACGCCCCCTTAAGAAACACTTCCCCTGGCGCATGCCTTTTGCGACTTTTACCCTTGATTTCTCATACTTGGGGCCATATGTATCAAGATACCCATTTGCGATTCTCAAATAGCGATTTTTAAGGAATCGCTATTTGAGAATCGCAAATGGGTATGTATGTACAAAATCGCAATGTTTTTGCGATTCCTTAGAATTCCTTAATTGCGATTAGCAAATTGCGAATCGCAATTAAGGAATACTTTTCCATTCATTTCTATGGGCCAGGAAGCCCATAGGAATGAATGGGAAGTTATTCTCAATTTGCGATTCGCAATTTGCTAATCGCAAATTGTGAATAATTTCAAGGGTGCTGGGGTGTCCAAAGGACACCCTGTTGCACCCCTGAAATATGCATGGGTGCACATGTGGCGCACATACATGCCCTAGGGGCATATATGTGCGTCACATGGCACTTTGAAAAATGCAAAAATGTGCATTTTTCAAGGAATTCGCAACTTACCACCAACTAGAAGTTGGTGGTAATTTGCGATTCCTTAAGGGCATTTTGCTATTTTTTTTGGCTACATGCATTGCATTTAAGGAATCGCAACATTTACAATTCCTTAAATGCAATTGCAAAATAAGGAATCGCAAATTTTGCAATTCCTTATTTTGCACCAGTTTTGCTTCTGCGAATTTCGGCCTTTGCGATTGCAAATTTGCATGATACATATGGCCCTATGTCACTGCACAGTAAGCATTACTTCTCTCACACATGGCTAATTAAAAAGGGGCCAGGCTTCGATAGTTTAGGGACTGGGCTCAACTTCCAACTACCTTTCATTCCACTGTCTGAGTAATAATTATAAGGTAGTTTGCTCTACTTTGTTAAGGAACCTGTCGGTCGCACTGAATACACCCTCGAGTGCTAGCTCTCTGAGCGTGACATACCCACACATTTGGAAAGCTTTCTAGAAAACTGTTAAATGGAATGTCTTTTGAGACTGCTCAGCGCCATCCACCCTGAAGCCCAACATTCCGCCTGGCTCGAACGTCGCTAGTTTGTGCAAAAAGCAAAATTAAGAAAACGGAGCGCAATTAAAATCCGTATTAGTGTTTATATCCAGAAGCGCACGTCTCAGAAGTACAGGAAGGCTCCAGCGCGCCCAGAAAGGGCAGCAGGCCTCGTGCGAGCAGCGTGTGTTTGCTGGGCCAGAGAACAGAAGCCAAGGTGAAAGGATTCGGCGCCGAGAGGGGAATTTAGGTCAGCAATCAAACGCTGGCACCAGGGGGGCCGGGAGTGGGGAGCGCTGGACCGCAGCCGCCTCTTGGTTTCCATGCTTTCCTCGTTTAGTATCAAAGAAGCCGAGGAATGCTGCGCAGCCCAGATATGCGCCAGGAACCTATAGAAAGTTTTCTATCTCTCTGCCAGAGTGTAATGAGAGCAGACAGATTGGGGTTAAAGGACCCACGCGTCACAATTTGGAGGGAGAAGTCAGCAAGGAGACACCAGGGCTCTCCTTCGCCCTGTAACAAAGTGCCCAGTCCTGGAGCAAGTAAGGGGGAAAAGAGACCGAACTATAGAGAGTGGGGCAAACCTACAGATGGAATGGAGCATGGATTTCCGTGTCTTGTCCTCAAAGTTAATTTCTTGATGTCGCTCGCTCGCTGTCACCAACTATTCTTCCGAATCTCTATATTCCTTTGAAGGACATGTCAAATCCTGTCCTATCGTGTCTCTTGATCCTTCATTTTTTATCTAATTTCTCCCTCAGGCCTTCATACTACTACTAACTAATATTTTCGAATCTCTTCCTATTTCTTATCTGTGTCTATTTAACACGTCTCTCATTACATCTCATCTCTACCTGTATCCCTCTCTCATGTTCACACTTGTGTCTTCATTCCCTACCCATCTCTCTTTCTGTCTTATTGTTTGGCTATCCCTCAGTCCATGAGCTCTAGTGTAACTTCAGGGCGTTTAATCAGATACATGTTCCTCATAGTCACACGCATTTCCACTTATGGAGTACACATGCATGTATAGCTGATGTCCCGCATATTCATTTATATAACCCAATGCTGGAAGCATTATTCAACCATATGAACATCTGCAACATCTGCATTATGAGACACTAGGGATTGCAAAAGCACATTCTTTTATATGGTGAAATACAGCAGTATATCTTATAAACAAATCTTTCTTTTGTAAGTACCTTCTCTATTACTGGCTTCTCACATATCCCTTTTTTTTCAATTCCTATCAATTTAGCCACAGAGCTTTGTTCTCCTCTTTTATTTTCAGTTTTATCACTCGTTTCTCTCAAGTTCTCTCCATGCCTGTTTCTACTTTTCTCATCTATATTTTAAAAATGTTTACTCTCTTGCTTTCCAATCATCAGATTATCTTAGTCTATTTTTATTGCTCCTCTCTCCGTTCTGACTCCTTTTTCCCTTCTATTTTCTTCACTCACTCCATCATTCTCTTACTTCTCTTACTTCGTGCTCACGCCCCTCAGTTCTGTTTGTCACGCTATTTTTTTCTTCTCTTTACTTATTACTCACTGTTTCTTTTCTTACGTTCGCACTGTTTCAGTGGCCCCATTCATTATTGTAGGGTCTGTCACCCACTGATCTCCATGCTTCAACTCTCTGTGTTTAACTCCCTCTACTTTTCTTCATGTGATCACCCTCTTTTTTTCACTTCTGGCCTAACACCGCCTGTCTTTCTCAGGATTACTCCATTTAATGCAGTGCCACTACACAAATTTAACATTATTGTTATCCTGAAACGCAGATTATCACTCTTTCCGAAAAAGTGGCTTGGAATTTCTCCCCAAGGAAATAGCAATCCTGGTGGGATCGGTATTCCCTAGTACAGAAATTTTAAGGTATCTGCAAAGTGGAAAATTGCCAGAACCCCATTTTAGCAGCCCATTCGCTAGCTCGCTAGCGTGGCTCACAACCTGCTGCCTGAGCCTGGCATAGCATGCTACCATTCTTGATATAAAAAAAAACTTACATGTTTAGCGAAATAGAGTATTTAAAATGCTTTTTCTTTTTTAAGGAGAGTGTAAGGAATATTGAGTAGATTTCCAAAAATATAACCTTTGCATTGAAGGTTGTTATGTATAATGCTGGCCGCTGGTACATGCACACACACTATTAAAAATTAACAGATAGAACAGATTTGAATGCCAGACTATACAATACAGAAATATTGTCTTATGCAAGTATAGTGTTCTCAATATTGTTTACAAAGTATTGCTCTATGGGCCTACTTTTTTATTATTAACTCCAGCAAGAGGATATTCACATCAAATTATATTCTAACAATGATAATCTAGTACCGCACAATTGAGCACACATTAGTGGAAAGTGTATTTGAATATGCAAGGCTTGTTTACTATTGCTCAAAGCCTCTATGTTTATTGTGCTAACGTTATGAAAGGGACAGTTACTCACATCACAAGAGACTCCTAAACACGAATTGTTCTGCCGGAAGCACTATCATCCTTTTACACATTCATGCAGTTATCATTCCTTTTCTATGCTCCTTCATCCAATAATTCTCTTTCTGCAAGGAGACTCAGAAATATATGCGCAGCCCTTTGAAGAGTCTGGATGCAAATGCGATCTGCATCTGTGCTGTTCTCTTTCATTACCCTATTATTATTATATTGGAGGGTGGATTTGAAGCAGCTGGTGGTGATGTACCAGGCCTGCTTATGCACTGCTTCTGGCTGCACTTTGCCTTTTCTGTTGATGATGGAATTAGCTAAAGCTGTTTCCTGCACAAGGGAATAGCCAAACAAATAAAGTGCCTTCCACTTTGACCCATCTCCTAAATAGCACTGATAAAACTAGTGAAAGGAGCTGGCCAGCTGTTGGGACGGTAATGTTCCCTGCCTGGTGAATAGTCACGTTCCCCTGCCCTTAACCGCATCGCTGCGGCGGCTTTTCCCGCTGTGCGCGGCGGTTTTGTAAATACCGCGTTACATGACGAGCTCAGCTCGTCATGAGCGCACGGCAGGTAAGCCTCATGACGAGCTGAGCTCGTCATCAGCGCGGAAGGGATTAATGCCCGCCCGCAAGTATCTTATATGCTGTTTATTTTATTCTGGCCTCAGCCTCATGCTAATCTAGGATGTGTTTGACGGCCCAGGCTTGTCCCGTCCCATGACTGAGGTCCTGTGACCAGGCTCCCGCCCTCATATGATTAACTGTGCACGACTGCGCCTATTATAGGTTTAGCATGTCGAGAGGTTGTGGCAGCATACCGTGTTTCGTCAATCAGTTATTGTAAGCAAACATTTTTATCTGTGTAACCAGACTAAAGGCGTCTGGTTCACTCATGTAAAGTTCTGCTTCTATGCACTAACCAGGCTACCACGCTAATATTCCAAGAGTGCCTTCTGCATGTGTGTGTTGAAGTGGTGTGGTGTATATAGTGCGCGTGAGTGAGTCAAAGTCATCGAGGCCTGTAGATTCCATTTGAAAGCTCATGGCATGTTCCTGTGCACAATGAGAGGCACACTTTTTTTCCTCAGGCTGTTGAAGTGTATTACTGACATGCATTAAGATGGAGTGAGGAAACATAGACACTGAAGTGGGGAAAGAGGAGACATTGTTCCTGTAGAAATTAGACTGGGTTCTTTTGTTGAGAGAGGCTGCTGATTAGTCTTCCTGTAACACTTCCATTTGCTAGATGGTGGGGTGAAGGGAGGGACTGATGTTGTTCAGGGTGCAAAGGGCCCTTTGGGTGAGTCCAACCTTTTGTCTCTTTCCTGATCCCTTTCAGCGTGGCTGTGATGAGTTAGGTGCAGAAAGCTCACACCTTTTTGCATCCCTGTTGTGGGTACTCCAGGTTGGAGACTATCATGCTGTAAGGGAGCATCACTCTGCAGCAAAGCTCGGTCTGGAGATTAGACTGGAGAGGACAGATCAGAGGAGAACTAACCAAAACCTCTTCTGAAAGTGCAGAGAATCCACATCCCCGGTCTACTTAACCTGTCTAAAAGTGAGAGCCAATGGCCCACTTGTTGTTCCATTTCTAAGTTCTCTTCTACCAAAGAAGGAAGTGCTGTTAGAGTATTCAGATAACTTCTGCACAACTCTGTGGCGGTTTGTCTACAGGAAGCCTCAACGTGGGGCCTTTCCAACATATCCCCAGCCTCTCTCTACAGGTAACTGATCAAAATTGCAGCAGTGCAATTGTTTGTTTACATGTAACAGGTGCAATGTTATGTTTGAAGGCGAGGTGAACAGGGGTCCCACTTGTTCCACTGCTATTTTTCATGTGTGAATGCTGATGGCTGAACACCCTGGTCTGGACACACATTCACCGTACATTGCATGCATGTTGCTCTAGCCTCAGGCGGTGCAGCATGTCAGCTAACATAGCTAAAGTGAATCTTGTCAATCGAGCGTCCTTAAGCCAATTAAGCTCAGGACAGAGAAGAGGAGTCTGCGTTTCTCACTTATCCCAGCTGCTGCCTTAGCCAGGCCGAACGGAGGAGACATGGAGCCAGGAATCGTGGGGCTTCAGATGTGAAGCGGTCGATGACTGTCTGCCGTGTCCCCAGGTAATTTTTCGGAGGTGTGTGCACTTTGAGTTAATGTTAATGTGTCTGGAATAGATTTCAGTGTACAAACAGTTTATTATTTATTTATTTATTTATTATAAAGTTTTGTATAGCGCGAACAAGACCCAAGGGTATCAGAGCGCTTCACATAGGCAAGTTACATGTTAACGGTATATGTACAATAAAAACAACATACTAGTATGAGGTATAACGTTATAAGGTTTGGGTGCATATAGAACTATATCCATTCCAAATGTGCAATATGTGATAAGAGGTAGGTTAAGGCTGAAACTTATATCAAGTTCTATTACGCTAACATATAAAGGTAAGGATTATCTGGATTTACCCAGTGTGATAAAATATAAAGTGAAGTGAATATATACGATTGTCTTTACTTGAGGTAGCTTTTCGTTTACAGTTTAGACTCGGTGGAGTCACCAGTCTCATATCGTCTCAGCAGAGTTCAGTAATCGGACTGCACTTGATTGTAGTCGAACAAGTCTATGTGGAGAATTTTTCCATCATGAAACTCTTCACTTCCCGTTTAAAAGTTGAGGTATTTTGGATCTTCCTAATTCGTGGAGGGAGTGAGTTCCAAATTTTGGGGGCAGCTCCCGAAAACGCTCTGTCATAGGTTTTCTTCTTTCGGAAGAAGGCAGGCCTTAATAGTAGCTCCTTAGCACTCCTAGCTGGTCTGTTACCTCCAGACAGCTCAATTTTGTTGGCTAGGTATCTCGGCGTGTTGTAATGGAGCGCTTTATGAGTGATGCATGCTATCTTTAGTTGGATTCTGGCTTCAAAGGGTAGCCAGTTTAATGCTTTCAAGTGTGGGGATATGTGGTCGAATTTTCTTGATCCCGTGATGAGTCTTGCCGCTGCGTGCAGGCAAGCTTTTAGTGGTGCTGTCGACGCGTTTGGTAAACCGGCTAAGGTGGTGCATCCATATTCAATCCGAGAGATGACTAGGGATTGGGTAGCCAGTTTAAGATCGGCTTCTGAGATGAATGGTTTCAGTTTCCTTAGGTAATTCAAATGGAAGCGGGCACTTTTAGCCATTGAGTTGATATGTGTTTTCATGTCAAGATTTTCATCTAGAGTGATTCCTAGTGATTTAGCTGAGTTGACTAGGGTGGGGTGCAGTTTAGCGCCGTCACTAGCTTGATCCATTCCTTTATTTCTGCTTGGCTCCTTGTTGGTGAGATTAATAGGAACTCTGTTTTATTAGCATTGAGTTTCAGATGATTGGCCTTTAACCATTGGAATGCCATATTTAAGGTCTCGTTCATTAGCTTAATGTCTTCAAGGGAGGCAATCTTCATATATATCTGCGTGTCGTCCGCATACATGTGATAGGATATCTTTGAATTTCGGAGGATTTCTGTGAGGGGTTCAACATAGAGGTTGAACAGGTCAGGTGATAGCGACGATCCTTGTGGAACTCCGATTGAGTTAGGGCATGTAGGAGAGATTGATTGGTTAACCAGGAATCGTTGTGTTCTGTTTTGTAAGAAAGACTCGAACCATTTCAGAACCTTACCCTCCAGTCCCATCCTGTTCCGCAGCCTGGTCAGTAATGCTACATGGTTTACTGTGTCAAACGCCGAGGACAGGTCTAGGAGAATTAGTAGGCAAGCTTGGTTTTGGTCAAGGGCCTGTAGCGCATCATCAGCGATATGGAGGATCGCAGTTTCCGTACTATGCCCTGATCGGAATCCTGATTGACATTCATCTAGAAGGGAGAACTTGCTGATGTGTTTGCTCAGTTGGCACTGCACACATTTCTCAATTACTTTGGCCAGTAAAGGAATGTTGGTAACTGGACGAAAGTTGTTCGGATCCGATGCATCCTCTGTAGGTTTTTTGATTATGGGAACAACTTGTCCTGTTTTTAGGCAGTCAGGGAGGATCCCTTGTGATAGTGATGCATTTATTATTTTCGTCCAAATTGGGACCACGATATAGTTGATTTCTTTTACGCACTTCGCGGGTAGAGGGTCATGATAGTGGTTGTTAGGCTTTATTTCCGAGAGCGTTTTGGCGACCTTCTCCTGGTCAAATAGTTCGAATGTATCCCAATATGCTTTGTTTTTTGATTCACTGCGCTCTATAGCCCTGTCGTGTTCGTTCGCAGTCAATGGTTGGGTTGGCAAGGTAGCCGCTGCGCTTGTGAGCTCCAATTCCAGTGCTTTGGCCTTTTCCGTGAAAAATGTCGAGAAATCCTCGCAGCTTAGAGTAGTTTTTGAGTTCTCATGAGCGGTTTTGGCTAACTTATTTGATTGTTGCTTTAGGATCTCGAAGAGTTTCCGTGGTCTGTTTTTGGCATTGTCCAGTTCGGATCTTATATATTCCCTTTTGGAGTTGATGACCTTTTTATTATATTGCTTTCTGATTTTTCGGAGTGCTGTCAGCTCCGGGGATGTCGGGTGTTGTCTCCATTTTCTTTCGGCCATTCTCAATTTGCGCCTCTCTTCATTGAGTGATCCATTGAACCATGGGTTTTTTTCCTTTTCGGTGACTCTTTTCAATTTTAGTGGCATGGCGTCGTTGACGATGTTCCCGATTGTGGTTATGTAGTGTTCTGTCATCTCATTTACATTCTGCAGGTTGCTGGGTACCTTCAGGTCTCTCTCACACCTATCTACAAGTTGCTCCATATTAGCCTCTTTTGTAGCTCGACTCCATTTTCTGTGTGTGAAGGGTTGAACAGTCTTACTTTTTTTCACTACCGGTATCAAGAAAGATATGGCATGGTGATCAGACCAATCACACGGGTCTATGGAGAGGATTGATGTGTCTTTGGCTCCTGAGATAATCCAGTCAAGAGTTGCTCCTTTCGAGTGAGTAGGTTGTGTGCATGCTTGATTTAGGTTTAGCTCGACGAGGAAGTCTTTAAGCGCGTTGACAGTTTTGTCATTGGAATCCTCCCAATGTAGGTTGAAGTCGCCTAGGTATATATTATTGGAGTCGATGTTGGAGTTGGCCGTAATGATCTCCATTAACTGTTCCGTGAACTTTGTGTTCTCTCCCGGTGGGTGATAGAACGCATGCAAGTTACATCTTTGATTGGTTGCAGATCTTACATTGAGACCTAGGTATTCACAGGATTCAAGTGGGTCAGATTGTATTAGGTTGACCTCTATATCCGATCTATGAATGCAGGCTATCCCTCCTCCGGTTTTTTTTTTCGGCCTATCTCGTCTCATAATGTTATATTGTGGAGGTACCAGTAGATCTAGAGTTGGCGATGATGATTCTTTGAGCCATGTTTCTGTGAGGATCGCCAGATCAATTCCATGATTGATGATGAGGTCTGCTATATCGGACGCATGTTTGGTTGCCGATCTACAGTTGAGTAGGAGGCAGTTCAATGCAGTCCCAGAGCTGCTAAGGTACGTCCTTTCAGTTTCGGTTATTATCTGGATTTGATGTAGGTTATCGAGGTCCGGTTTTCTATCGTTCTTTTTGGATATTCTATTGGAGTCGATTGGAACTATTTTGATTCTTTCCTCCTTCGTATGCATCGCGGGTTCATACGTTCTGAGTAAGGCCAGCGATTCCTCCTTTGACAAGGGCTTAGTTCTGTTTGGTCTGTTGTGTCTATTTGTTGCTGGCATGGCCATCTCGTTGCTCCTTCTTTGCGAGTAGTGTACAAGGTTTTGTAAATGCGTGACTTTGGAGTGTGTGCTTGCCGTTATTTCCAGTATTTTTTCAATCGCTAGTCGAGAACTAATTGTGTCTTGAGCCATGTAGCCAACTAGTTTCTGAAGATCTTTGATATCTTTCCGATATTGAGGGGACTTCTTAGAAATGGTTAGTCTGCCTGTCCTTGTTCTGCCTTTTTCTCTTCTCTGTTTTTGGTCTGGTCTAAATGTCAGAGTCTTTTCCATGATGTTCACTGTTCGATTGTTTGTTCCGCTTCTTTTTGATATGTTGTGTATAATATCTGCGTTTGTAGATGCTAGTCGGTTTTTTGTTGACGGAGCTCTCTCTGAGTCATTTATGATATTGGACGGAGGTCACGGGAGCTTGTTATCTTCGATCATATTTATTTACAGTTGCACTTGACTAAAAGTGCAACATCTTGGCCCATTGTTGATTAACCGTTCTTCCTTTTTAATTATGTCCCTACACCTATTCCATCTAATTGCTGCCAGAAAAGCTTTGTTAATGTGGGTTGTTGGTGTTCCAAATGTCTCTCTGACAGCGACACTGTTAAGCTTATGCAATTTCTTGGGTCCTGGTTGCTTTTCCCTCTCCTTCTGGAATGGGACAGAAGTATTTTTTTTAGTACAATTATAAAAACTATAGTGAAGGCCTAAACATGTTTTTTTATTCTTAGACTGTATGTATTACCCGGACTGGTAAAATTATCTGTGCACTGGAACTGGTAAAATGTTCTTTGCACCGGGAACTGTCTGCTCTGGGAATAATCTGAATCTTTTAATTATTACACGTCTTCTCTGTTTTATTACGCACAACATCTGGACACAAATGGCACAATATTGACATCCCTGTTGGAAGATTTATAAGAGATAGCAATACTAAATCACCAGTCATAAATCCCATGTCACCAAGTACTACTGTCCAGTGCTTAATTTGTGAAAACAATAAGTGCTGGGGCCCTCATGAGGAGGCTACTGCAGCTTGCACCAGCCCTTTGGTCCAGTCCTGTCAGCACCGCCAATGATAGAACCAACACAACTACTTAACATGAAACACTACAAGTGTGACAAATCAGACTATTCCAGGCCCCCAAAGCTGTACGAATGGATTGGAGGCAGGTAACAGCCATTTTAAGGTATATTGAATTAATAACCAACTCTTGTTGTGCTCGTCTCTATATTAGACAAACAGCATCACCATGTGGAAGACTGTCATAAGCGCTGTTGTTAACAATTAAGTGCCGGTGCCAAGAACCGGAAACCACCAGCTCAAATTAAGCACTGCTGCTGTCATAATCCTGCACTGTTTTCATGCACCTGGTGTGCAATATGACCAATCTAAACTCCAATGGAATGTGCCAGCCCCCTTTGCTTTCCAATCTGCACTATTCATTTGTGCAAAACCCTCACACTAAATGCAGCCAAGTGCAAAGGGCAGGGAGAGGGGTTCTTTCATTTATGCCTAGGACCTTTCCTTGATTTCAGAATCAATAAAGATGCCAAAGCCAAAAGCTCGACTAGTGCCTGTTTCTTCATCTGTGAAATACCTTTAGGATAAACTGGAGGCAAGTCTGGTTTGACAGCACTTGTTTTCAGGTATTCACCCTTGTGGTGCACGAGCATTTTTCCCAAGGCGCCAGAGGAAGAAAAAGAATTATGTACATATATGTATATTTATTTCCCTCTATGTATATATCTCTTTCAAATGTGGTCATGTATAGAGGGCATGCTCCACAGCTGGCACAAGTGTGGGGTCTCACCTCTACCCCAATTAACTTTCGAGCTTTAATGTCAGTAATTTTGATATTACAGCACATGGCCCTGTGGGGTAGGCGGTCCCCAGGTCCATGTATGGCTCGAGGAGGGGGTCAGCGCAGCCCCCTTCTTCTTTTTGCACAGGCTGCCGTGGGAGGTGGTTTTTCCCTGGGAACAAGAATGGCTCAGGAGGTGGGCCGCATGCCACCTCTCCCTTTCTTGCAAAAAATGTTTGGCTCCAGGGAGGTGGTGGTCCCCGGGGCCCGTTGGGGTCTGCACAGCCCCCCTAACAATGTTTTATTGTCCTGGGAAGGTGGTGGTCCCATGGGATCAATGAGCCTTATGAGGGGGGCCACGCACACATTTTAAAAAAATGCCCCTGGGACCTGGTCTACCCAGGGGCTCAATACAAAACGAGGCGCAGGAGTCTGCTTTTGAAAACTCTTTTGCCACGGATTTGTTGCTGCGGCACGTTACAGCGTTAAAAAAAAAATGTTTTTCCCTGGTGGTGTCCCTCTGGGATCCATGACCAGAGCTAAGTGGTTGAGGTATTCCTATCCGCCCCCTTTTCTTTTTTGTGATTTATTTTGTGGGACTTGGCTGAAGCTGAGTCCCAAGATGGCTGCCAACACTTCCAGGTTGAAGTGTTGAAAGTGAGGATAAAAAAGAAAATGCAAGAGTTAGATAAAGGGGCATGGGGTGTCTCGTGGTGGAATCAAGAGTACGCATTCTTGGTATTCAGCAATGCTGACATTCAATAGTGCTAGCTGCGGGCTTCAGAGAAATCTTGGGCATCAGCACTTATTATTTTACGCATTAAGCCCTGTACAAGAGAAAGCAAGGCAAACACGGGAGAAAGAAGGAAGTGAAAGATATGAAAACAGTGTCAATTGGAGAATGAAGAGATCAAAAAAGCCTGCAAAAATGAGATAAATCTACAGGAAGCACACAGAGTGGTGAAAGAAAAAGGCCTAAAAGAAAATCCAGACAAGGCGGCTGAGGTATTCCACAACATTGTATGCAGGCTCCTATGAAAAATGTTGAGACCCTGCAGTTATTCATTTATTTGTTAAGAAATTAAGCACTGTCCAAAAAACCCCGAGCCCCCCTTCCCCCCCACCCGCCCCCCCACACACACACACATTTATAAGGAGCAAAGTTAGCTTGGGTCTGCTTTTGAACTGAGTGTGCCCTACTGACGAGGAATATAAACACATTACTTTCCTAACGCTGGGATCTCTCTTCCAAAGGAAACAGGACAAGCATTTACAATGCAATGGTCTCAGCATTATTAAAGGTAGAGCTATTGGCATTGTGCTATAATCTACTGCTGCATTTCCCTTCTCTATGGTTCTCTTCTCTACTGCTCAGCCAGTGTGAGTGTTGGTGTGCCTGAAGATGTCTAGATTGTTGGATGTATGATGATGTCATGGAATGTTGGGTGCTTGGTGAACTGTGGAGTGTCAGTTGGTGTGTGCAGGCTGAGCAGAGCAGAGGCTGCTCCTGGTGGGGCATCATATGGATTTACCATCTTCCTATGGATATTGATGTTATTATCTTATCAATAAATCTATGAATATATCTACTCATCATCTGGTCTCTAAGGACTATCTTATTTACAATACATTGCTCTTGATTTTTTTTTTAAATCATAAATAAATAGCATTGTCATTAACATTGCCAATAACTTAATCGTTTGCATATGCGAGACCTATTGCATTAGCACCCACACATAGAGTAAGTAGGAGAGAGAGTAGTTGATAGTGAGTAGGAGAGAGTTATTAGTAAAGAGTATTAAAGAGCGAGTAGTATAAAGTGAAAGAGTGAGTATTATATAGTGAGAGAGTGAGGCAGGATATGTCTTATGTAGGTTTATATTAAACACAATCGTTTTCTCAAGCACAGTGCACGTGCTATACAGGTGAAACCTAAAATGAGTTCCAGGCATTAGCAAACGATCACCTGAATGGAAATGTACAGATTTGCACTTTGGCTCTGACAAATTTGGTGGAAACCGGATACTGTAAAATATTCAAAATATATATGTTCACAAACCGACGCACTTACTGCCCTCAACACTCTGTGTTCTTCCCTCAACACTCTGCCCTCAACAATCTGCCCTCTGCCCTCAACACTCTGCCCTTTGCCCTCAACCCTCTGCCCTCAACCCTCTGCCCTCTGCCCTCAACCCTAGAAAGCAAGGCAAACATGGGAGAAAGAAGGAAGTGAAAGATATGAAAACAGTGTCAATTGGAGAATGAAGAGATCAAAAAAGCCTGCAAAAATGAGATAAAGATACAGGAAGCACACAGAGTGGTGAAAGAAAAAGGCCTAAAAGAAAATCCAGACAAGGCGGCTGAGGTATTCCACAACATTGTATGCAGGCTCCTATGAAAAATGTTGAGACCCTGCAGTTATTCATTTATTTGTTAACAAATTAAGCACTGTCCAAAAAACCCTGAGCCCCACTCCCCCCACCCCCCACTCCCTCCAACCCCCCCCCCCCACACACACACACACATTTATAAGGAGCAGAGTTAGCTTGGGTCTGCTTTTGAACTGAGTGTGCCCTACTGACGAGGAATATAAACACATTACCTTCCTAACGCTGGGATCTCTCTTCCAAAGGAAACAGGAAAAGGGGGAGCGCGGAGCCCCTAGCAAAACACAAATGTGGAGAAAAAACACAGCCTGTTTGAAAACCTTCAGCGTTCCCATCAGCGGAGCCTGTTTTGGGGGAAATGGAGAAGAAAGGCCCGGGGCGCGGAGTATAACCGGCGGCCTGTTGAGGCTAGGCCGCGCCGCTAGTGAGTGATTGTTAGCACATGGCCGCGGTAGGGCCTCGCTCAGAATCAGGCCGAGAGCAGTGTTTTCGACGTGCCAAGGACAGGACACCAGGTTTCAATATATATTAGCCTGCTAATGTTAATCACGTTTAGGTTACACTGACACAGATTGGGAGATTTCAAAGCTGGGCCTGTGGCAGGAGGGCGGGAGCCCCAGCCCACGGTTGCAGTGTTGGTGTTTTTTTTCCTCTAATGGTACAGATGCAGGCCTCCTCCTGGTTGCCATTTTTGTGCGCGTGGAGCAGTGACAAGCCAGGCGAAGTCACGCTGTTGGCCCCCGGGAATACGCACAAAGTCCCAGTGTGAGATTTGAGGGCTTTTACTTTCAAAGATAATTTAACACACATGGCAGCTTACAAGGTGTGCGTTCGAATGTCAGAAAATCTTCCAAGTGGCCCTACAATTCCTGGAATTGTTGTCCACCAACTGCACTTCAATTTTGGGAAGCTATTCTCTCTGTAAGTCACTTAGGACTGCACATCATTTTAGTGCCTCACCAGTGGTTGGAATTGCTACATACAATATAGTTAAGACAGCCTTGCAGTCCCTGCCTGTACTAGATAAAACTCTTGTACTAGTGGAAGGTGTCATGGCATAGGAAGGTCCATAGGGGTCAGTGAGTTCTGCTAAACAGAACAAAGAGTACTCATTTTACAAGTAGCAGAGGTATACTCCATTGAGTCTACCAAGTAGTGGTATGGGGCAATAAGCAATGCAGTAACTTATGTGGAATTAACCTGTCATATTGCTATTGACATCATAAGATGCAGAACTCAAAAAAAGTGGGCGAGACTTAAGAGTTTAATTCCATTATACAGTTGCCAACTAACTCCTCGTCACAGGGGTGACTATCTACCAGCCCTGTTTTTCCAATCAACCACCCTAAGCAGAGGCGAAACTAAAGCCACATTTCGGGGGTGCAAGAAAAAATTCCGGGGGCTGAACCTTTAATCAGTAGGCAGAGTGGAGCTGCAGGGGCTCTTAGAAGGGGTTACACAACTGCAAGGCCTAATTAACATTCAAATGGTCTTTTAAAGACCTGTGAAATGTTCGGGTGCGGCTCTGTGTGTGCGGGGTGGGGGGGGGGGGGGTGTGACTTAAGCCCGGTGAGTCCAACGGGTGTTGCGCGCCTGACCCTAAGCATGCTGAGTTTTATATTTTTACTTTCCATTTATAACTGGAAGTGTACACATCTGAACATACTTACTGCTGTTGGGTGAAAGCCAGGGCTTCGAAGGTCATAGTATCGGCCGAGTTGCCAAATGCGCCATGTTAAGTTGACATCCATGACACATGCTTAGTAGCAGAGATTGAGTAGTTCAAGGGCATCTCTTTTACCGTTCACTCCAATTCAGGGCAGAAAACTATACAATTACTGACGTCTTGCCTATGCACTTACAGGCCATACGAAAAGTAAAACTTTTTTTTTATAATGCACCACAAAAAGTGTTCCAAAAAATGCACAAATTACAGTTTGCAGAAATGTGTAAGCCTAAATCGAAAACACAAACGATATTTGTCCAAAAATTGTTTGAGAAGGCGTGTTTTGGTGCTGGTGGTATTTAAATAACTTCAGTAGTCCACAGGAGTGACGTTTAAGGACTGTGGCCGAAATCTAACATCTTTTTAATAGACTAAACATATTTCCTAAGTGAGAATCTCATGAAAAGTTTCTTCCCATCAAAATACGAAAGAGGCTTTAAGTGTTGATAGCTCCCTTTGGCGACCTTAGATTGGCGTTTGCTTTTTGTGCCCATTTACAAGTCGGTGTAAATTCCAGGTCCTTGAACACTCATTTGCAATTTACATGTGTGTCTCTTTTCGGGTCTGTTGTCATGCACAATATACACTTGATAGTTAAAAAAAATCCACTGAGCAATAGCCACACACATTTTTGTTCCCTTTTTGCTTTAATTATTTCTGCATTTCTTACATTTTTTTTGTGCAGGCAAAATAAGTCTTAAGTGATTTCTGGATTGCTGCATAATTAGCCACCCTAGCTACTCTTTAGGTAGCACTTCGTACCCTTTATGAGATCATGTTTTGCTTCTGATTTTCAATGGGTTCCTTGGTGCCATTTGTGGGTGCGATTGAAAGGATGTTGTTTGTACTTTGCCCTGTATGGAAAAAGTTTGGGGCAGCGTGTGCAGTTTGAAGGCAAGGTAGGTCTTCACAACACTAATTCAGTCTCTATGGCATGGGGCAGTTGGCAACCACGTCTTTGAAATATGGGGGTGCATGGGACCTGGATGAAGGCTGGATGGGCCCTAATGGAAACAAGGGTAGTGAGATGCCTTGATCCATGGTTGTTGGACAGGTAGAACCGTCATAATTGGGGTGCAATGGGTCCTCACACTTGTGTTACTGTATTTGCTGCATTAATTTACACTAATGAATAAACACTAATGATGCAATTTAGGGTGATATTGAGCGACACAATGGGTTGACAGTTGAGTGTTGAGTTTGTGCCTCCAAACAAATAAAACCTCCCTGTTTCTATCCATTAAAAAGTAATTTGAGGACAAGAGGTTCCTTCTCCATGATCTCCATCCCTCTCCACCCACATCCACAGTCTAGTCATCGTACTTGTGCGGTGTACGGCACTCTAAAAAAGCCAATTACTAATTCACATGGAGAGAAGACTCTGTATGTGTACAACCTTTAATGACTTCTCTTGGGGTTGATGTCTCCAAGGACGGTGACGTTTTCGAACAGTTGTAGTGTGAAAAGAATAAACCTCACTCCGGAGCCAGGGCATGTCAGGACAAAGAAAATATGTTGATTGGCGCGTAGATGACAGTTCAGTAACTGGAGCCCACACAGTGAAAGCAATTTGCCAGGATTACAGTGTGCTCTAATAAAGAATGAAGATGTTCCATTGAAACGACATATCTTTCTCTATCACTTCTACTAAACACCTAGAAGACAACAAGTGCAGTAAATTGTACCGTCTTCAAATATTGGACGTATTCTTATGCCTCCCCTCCTCTTTTGAGGGGGATCATTAAAATACGACTACTTCTAGGAGTCAGACATATACGCGGATGCTTAAATGGTACAGTATCTTACATCAATTCCCAACTTCAGGCTCACACTTTCATTAGTGGTTCAGAAAGTTTAACTTTGGCATACTTAATCATTGGCGGATGCTCGGAGAATTGTTACAGTGGAAGGTGGACGCTATTTCCTTGTCAGTGTGGTAAAGAAGGTTGTACAACTTAACAACACATGCCTTTATCATTAGTTTTTTTGCAACGCATGCCTTTACCATGTATATACTTTTGCCACGGAGATAACTATAAATAAGGTAAGTTAAATTACTCTCTCACTCGTTCTCTCTCACTCGCTATATATATATATATATATTTATATATATATATATATATATATATATGCTGTTTTGTAACGCGCACAACTACTACCGGAGTATCCTGGCACGGTATACCGCTGAGGAACCCGTCCTGGCTTTCCCTGTGGGATGGTCCCTACTGGGAGTCCCCAAGGTGGAGCCAGGCATCCCGGCGTTGATGGGGCCGTTGTGGAGATTAGACAAGCTAATGCCCAGAGTTGCAGAGTGGGACCCCTGGTTAGAGTAGGCACCGAGGCAAGAATTATCGAGTCCGCTGACCCTGGTTCATGACCCTGCCACGTCGGGAATTGAACCCTTGCCCCAGGCTGACTCCTGCTTCCGGGTCTGCCGCCTCTAACCAGTGAGCACACTACTACATTAAAAAAAAGTAATTTTATTTTTTATTGTGGGGCAATTCTCCCCAGCCGTTATCACCATATACCCCATACCCACCCCTGAACCCTAAGAGTTCCCTTACCACTCTATACCCCTACCTACCTTTAAACCCTAAAAAATACCCTTACCACCCTATATCCCAGCTCACCCCATTACCCTAAAAAATCCCTTACCACCCTAAACCCTACCCACCCCAAAAGCCTTAAAATTCCCTTACCACCCTTACACACCCACCCCTACAAACAACTAGAAACAGCCTTACAACACAATATCCCTACCCACCCCATAACTCTAAAAAACAATATACATATATATATATATATTTATGTATACTGTTGTATGTATATATATATATATATATATATATATATAGTAAGTCGTCACCGCAAACCAGGCTCCAAACCAAGAGTTGAATGACGAAAAGCAGACCCAGATTTCGTGCTTCGAACAGGGTGTTTTATTTTTTCAGTCAGCCCGCCTCCATAACGCTTTTCGCTTCCAAACGAAGCTTGATCACATGGCTAATTGCGATAGGCGGGGACCAGTATTTAAAGTGCTAGTGCAATAGTGAGTCAGGACTGGAATTCAATGACATAGAGGAAATCCTTTCACAGTGACAGCATAAAATTATTCCCAAATTGAAACAATTCTACCATTTCTTATTCCACATAGAACGAATAAATATGTTAAAATCATATATAATTTCTAGTAAAATTATCAACATTTCATTTCTTTAAAAATCACATCTTAGATTTTAAGAAAATGTCTTTGTTGTTCTTGCAGTCTAAAGTGCTTTGCCAGTGCATAAATCAAGCAACTGCTACAAACATTTCGGATAAAATGTTTTTTTCAATCCAATATTGTAGTCACTGGAAATTACATCTGTATTGCTACTTAACTTAATAGGTTGTACTGCCCATGTGGGTCTTGAATCAACAATATACACCTCTGACCACTACTCACATAACCAAATCCTTCTGGTCACCAGGAGTCAAAACAAGTGCAAATGTATGGAAAAAAGTGCTAGTGCTAGTGCAAAACAAGATGCAATATCAAGGTTAATCTTGATTAGACCCCCCACCTTTTAAAATGGATATAATCAGACGTGAGACTCATCGTAATTGTCTAATTATTTTAAAAAAGTATATATATATCCGCAAGTCATATATTTAAAGTACAAGAAATCCCTACATTCTCAAAGATCTATACATGGAAAATACGGGGTATGCCAACTAAATGCAAAAAATCCTACATTATCAACGATTTGAATTTTTAAAATTATCTAATTGATGTGAATTCCCCTCTACATAGTTGTTATAAACAAGTGTGCAAATGCTCAGTGGCATTGAGTCCATTTGGATGCTTACTGTCCAATTCTAAAATGTACCTCGTTTCGAGAAGTCGAAGCCTCGCTTCTCTATCCCCTTCTCTTTTCAGAGGCAAGACTGAGTCGATAACATAATATTGTACATTAGAGGGATTGGATCCATGCACCTCCTCAAAGTGCCTAGCCACTGAGTAGGCCTGATCCTTACCACTTATGGCCCTAATGTGCTAGAGTATTCGTTTATGGGCCGGCAGTCTAGTACTCCCCACGTACCTGAGCCCACAAGAACACTCCAGCACATAAACCGCGTAATCCCGTTAATCTTTTAGTGATTTCAAGCGGTTGCTGTTTAAATGGACTAATATAAGTGCTCTTGTGGCATCCATACTGACAAGCCTTACATTGTGCTCATTTTTTAATGAGGGGCAACCACGTATTGGACATCTGTAGTTCTCGAGTGTTTTTAACCAAAGACTTAGCCATCGACGTACACCTTCTAAACGTAAGTATTGTTTTTTCTGGTAATCTCTGACCAATGACCGGATCTCCATTTACAAGGTTCCAGTTACGATACATAATTTTTCTTATGTCAGAGTGTTGCCTGCTATACGTCAAAATCCTGCGTGACTGAATCTTCTCATTTTGGGAGGCAATAGGCACTTTCCGAGGCTTAGAAATTAGTGCCTCACTGCGGGGCATATGTTGAGTCCTTCTCATAGTTGATTCAACAGTTTTTCTAGAATATCCCCTCTCTAAGACTCTTTGTTTGCTAGCCTCCTGTGCAGCTGTGCATTCTGTCTCAACACTACAAATGCGTCTGATCCGCAGCATCTCCCCGTAGGGGATGCTGCCGATCAGATGGCGCGGATGGTGACTCTCCGCATGTAGGATAGTGTTGGCAGCTGTTGGCTTCCTGTATAGTTTTGTGGCTAGAGTGTTGTTATCCACATACACTTAAATTTAAGGTTTAAAGCATTGGTATTCAACTCATTGTTAAATTCCATTGCTGCACTTTCTGTTCCCCGCCATATAAAAAGCAAATTATATATATATATATATATATATATATATATATATATATATATATATATATATATATGCATATATATATATATATATATATATATATACATATATATATATATATATATATATATATATATATATATACACATATATATATATATATATATTACCTACTGGCGGTCGCCAGTAGGTAGTTATAGTTAGGATTATTTTGTATAGGGAATTAGCAACATTCTATTGGGAATAACTTTGGCTCAGGTTAAGGAATCTGCCTGAAATTTTCCTCAAATTTGCCTCGCGGCGCTCCGCTTCTTCCCTGAAAAGCTTTACCGCTCCCACCAAGCCACAACAAAACTGCGCTTCACTTTGAGCAAGTAAAAGGATTTTGCTCTGACTTGCTGAAAGCGGAGCACAATTGTTTTTACACACAGGGAGCTGCATGTTAGCAGCTCCCTATGTGTAAAAGCAATGCCATCTCCAGCAGGGGCCGTGAGGGCCTTCAGGCTCTTTCCGCGGTCCCCATCTTTGGTGAGTGGGGGCCCTGGGTGGAACAAGGCACCCACACTAGAGGTTGGGCCCGTAGTCCCTGGAACCGAAATAGGCCCATGAGTGTGTCCACTTGGCCCCCCCACCCGTAATCCTAAAAAAGTCCAGGCTCAGGGAATGGGGTCCCCGGGCCCTAAATTGGCCTGTGAAAGAGGGCCCCATAAAGAAAAGCTTGGTCCTGGGAATGGGGTTTCCGGGAGTTGAACTCGGCCCAGGGAAGGAGGGCCATGTGCCCCCCTTCCAGAATAAAGTGAGCACTGTTAAAGCATGACATAAAATGCTAAACTGGTCCTACTCATTGTGGGGGTGTCAAAAAAGGACAGAGGAGGTTCACTGTGCATCCATGGTTATATGCACCAGGTTAACAAAGCAATCTCGAGAGAGATACATCCAGATCCACACATCGCGAACCTGATCGCACAACTAAATAACGCCAAAGTCTTTTCCCATCTTGATTTGAACAAAGGCTACAATTAACTTGAGCTGGAAGAAAACTGAAGGTATATTACAACTTTTCTGACTCATATTGGTTTGTTCAGATGTAAACGACTCAGCTTTAGTGTGTTCTCAACTGCAGAAATGTGTCAGGATGTCATTCAGTAACTGATTCAAACTGCCACATATGCTTTTAACTAACGTGATGATATTGTGGTATTTGGAGCTACTCGCAAGGAGCATGACAAAACACTCACACAAGTGTGCCGTGTGCTGGCTGATGCAGGTCTCATTCTGAATGCAGAGAAGGAGGAGTTCCACAAAAACAGACTAAAATTCTTTGGCCATGCCTTTTCTGAGAAAGTATTGACTCCTATACCTGAAAAACTATTGTCTTCCACTTGCCCCCCAGAAGATATGTCCATGCTTCACTCCTTTTTAGGCATGGGCAGTTACTTATCCAGATACATTTTTTACTTTGCCACAGCGAGTGCCCCGGTTATAGACTTAACAAGGTGGAATGTTCTGTTTAAAGTGATCTTCTGAGTGTGACCAAAACATAAAGAAAATTAAACACACAATGGAAAATGAGACTGAAATGGCCTATTTTGATCCTAAACTACACACTAAGATGGTAGTAGATGCAAGCCTGGTGGGATTGGGTGCGATCCTTGCCCAACACGATGTACGTCCAGATGCACAGAGACACATTGTGACCTATGCTAGCAGTAGTCTATCTCACCCTGAATGACCTTACTCTCAAACAGTAAAGGGGAGCTTAGCAGTAGTATGGCCTTGTGAAAACTTCAACTTGTTTCTGTATGGAAAGCATTTCATCCTTATCACGGACCACCAGGCTTTGCTCACTATTTTTGGGAATCTGAAGGTCAAGATGCCTCCTTGCCTTGAGAGGTGGGGGTTCCGACTGCAGGAGTACGACTAACCCATTGTGCATTAGCCGGAGAAGGATCAAAACTCCACAGACTACTTTTCACAAGTGCTGTTACAATGTCGCAGCACAGCATCTAAGCAGAAGTGTGTGTTAACTTCATAGTACAGTCTGCACACCTACAGCTTCAGCTACTGAACAAATCACTGCTGCCACCAAAGCTGAACAAAACATGCTCTCACCCAAAGAAATTATTACAATGTGGTCATTGAGAAAGCACAGATGATGCTGAATATCAAAAGCTTAAGAATGTTCGTAAAGAACTTTCCATTACGCAAGAGGGTATTGTACTGAAAGGGTTAAGAAAAGTCATACCTGAGAGCCTGAAGCAACAAGTACTTGAACTAGCATACGTAGGACATAGTGGTATTGCTGCCACCAAGAGAGTCTTCAGGGATCGAGTGTGGTTTCTGGTACTTTATGAACTGGTTGAAAGGGAACTAAAATATGCCAACTGTGTAACTGCCTTTCTCCCAAGACGACCCAGCATCTGCTAAATATGTCTGACCTTCCTAAACAGACATGGGGAGACTTGCAGTTGACTTCTTTCAGCCCCTGAGTGATGGACATCCTCTCATTGTAGTTATAGAGGAGTAAGTTGGCCGCAAGATGGCCGCAGGGGAGGAAGCTGCAAGACTTAGCCCCGGGCGCCTGGATCAGTACTTGTGTAAATCCCATCCGCTCTAAGCCCCCCAGAACCCCCCTGCAATGACTGATCACCGGATTTACTCACCGGGCCAACTCAAGGAGGTATATCCGATCCCTCGACGGGAATCCTCCACCTCCGTGCTGTGCCCTGGCAGCCATTTGCACCCTGTGGCTCACCGACACCAGAGATCTCCTTTCACTGACCCACTGGGCCTAACGGAGAACTCTGGTGGATCGGAAGACTTGACGCAGACGGGTCCTGGGCACAATTCACGGAATCCTGGAGGAGTCGCCGCCATTGTTCGAGACTTCCTCACTCTCACTCAAGGTGGCCGAGGAGTGCTCAGAGCAGGAAGCACTGTGCATCGGGGCCCCTGGAGGCCCCTGGAGGACTGAAGCCGGCAAGACTGGACTGGGCGGGTCTTCTAAGGCCCACGACGTGGGCGTGGTTGTCCCGTAGAGGGAGCAGAGCTCGGGGATGCACCTCTCCTGGAGCCCCTGCTGCCTGGCCCTGTAATGGTCTCCACTCGAGGACACTCACCAGAAAATACATTGCCCCATTGACATAAGTTACCCCCAAACAGCCGGCAGCCTCTACAAATAACAGGTCATCTGTGACCTTCAACGATTAGCTGGGTGCCCTGAAGCAGAATAAGGGCCCTGGAGTGCAGCACGCAAGAAGCCCCTGCTGCCTGACCCCGTAATGGCCGGCAAATGCAGACGCCCGACTGGAAGCTGACAATCTAGACCTCCAGAAGACCCCTGGGCGCCCGAAGCCCCCTGAAGTGGGGCATCTGAGACCCCAGATGTCATTCAGGCCATACTGAAAAGAAAGATGAGCCCCCAAGACGCAGCACTTCAAGAGCCCCTGCTGCCTGACCCCGTAATGGCCGCCAACTACTATTTTACCACAGGAATTCAAGTCACTGAAGAACCCCGGAAGCCTGGATCCCCCTATCATTAGAAGAAGTGTCTTTTGCGTCTCAATAACAACTAGGCTGCCCTGAGGAGAGAGAGGAACCCTGAGACCTGACACCCTCTAAGCCTTCGCTGACTCAGCATTGACCACTAGGATTCATTCCCTCGGCTAATTCCATCAATCTCTCACGACTAACTCTGGGAAACCTCAAAGATCTCGCCCATGACTGAATGCAAGAGGGCTCCAAGACAATGCCCCTCCAACTCGCTAAACACGCAACAAAGACTCTCAGGTTAGTGTAAACAGCCTCCGTCTCTGCAAGCACCTGGCCCTGAAACGGCTACGATAGACCATACTTGGACTAGCTTCCTGAGAGTCCCAATCCACTAACTCCCAATGCTCCCAGGACCTACAGAGTAGTGTAGGCTTCCTCTAGACGTCCCCCCTAGAAACACCCGGCCGGGACTTAATCTCCGAACCACATCACATTGCGGCAGAGGCGATCCTGCCACCTGTAGAAAAGACCTCCAACGACACAGGCCCCCTCCCCTAGATACCTGACCATCACCTTCCCTCAATCCGGGTCCTTGAAGAAGCCCCACTCCACCGACCCCCCCGACCACCTCTGGTCTCTCCCTACCAGAAGGTAACTCTTCGAGCTTCCCATTACCCTCCCTCCACCTGGTCTCTTCACATTAGAAGCTAACCCCTGAGCTCCTCAACCCCCCCGGACTAGTTAGCACTCTCCCCTTTCCACGTCAGTCTCTCCTTCACACCCCTGAAACTTCCTCCCCCCCTCTTAACCCAGTCAAAAAAGTTTATGATACAGTACGTTCAGGTAACGGTTGCAGGCAGTTGCATAAAGACATGTAAACCAGAACTCTGTGTGTGGCGTGGTCCATTCAATGCTCCCGGGCTGGGGAGGATGCTACAGGTTACAGAGACTTTATAGTTAGGAAACAGTATTAAAAAAAACCCTAGAAATTCACTAAAAAAAATGGTCACAGGCTGTTACAGTTAGGTTCATACTTTACACACTGAAACATAGAAATTCAGCAGTTGTAGTTATCTTAAGTAACTATAACTCGTGCCCTCCACCATGCACAGTTTTCTCATCAATAATTTTACAGCAAATGTTAGTGAGATTATCAATGATGCCAAAGAGAATTTAATGAGTAATGTAATATGTGGGGACATTAGCAGTGCATGGCGAGGGCATGAGTTAAAGTTAGCTTGTTAGCTTAGAGCATGAGTCAATATCCAAGCGGGGGTTAGGGCTGTAAGGTCTCCCGCCCTGGGACGATTCGGCCCCGGGTATCACATTCCCTGGGGCCCCGTCAATATCCAAAGGTGGATTGGGTGGCCACACGTAGCTCTCTCCTCCTACATTTATAACTTAATCCCCCCCTGGACTTGGCCCACGGGTGGCATAAAAACAAGCGCAGTAGAAAGTTTTGGGGTGATCTGTGAAGCGGGGGCTGAAAAAGGGGGGGGGGGGGTGTCCCAAAACATGTTTTCCCCATGGAATTTACCACAGGGATTTTGAACACGATTACAACCCAAACCCCTGAATGGAATTACACCAAATTTAGCAGAAAGCTAGTTCTTGGTCTAGAAAGAGTAAATCTGTTTAGTAGCTTTGGAGATATTAAAGAAAAAAGAAATCTGTCTATCCAGGCGCGTGAATCCTGCGCTGATCTGACAGATCTCATGCTGTGATCTGATTGGCTGCCAGCACTTCAACCAGGAAGTGTTGGTAGGCATCTTGGGACTCAAACTCATCCAAGTCCCATGAAAAAGGTGAACAAAAAGAAGGGGGCAGGGTAGGAATACCCTGACCCCCTAGGGCTGGTGGTGGGTTCCACATGGACCCCACTGGGGGGCAAAAACATTAAAAAAGTATATTACTGCAAATATGCGGAGGATCTGTGAATCCGCTATAAAATAAAAAATAAAAAACAAGCTTGTTGTTTAGTATATGTCCCCCAGGTGGGGCAGGTCCTGCGGGCGGAGGGTATTTATATAATTTGAGGAGGGGGGAGTTTCTGCCCCCCTCCCCAGGCCTATTTCGGCCCCGGACACCACCAGCTCCTCTGGGCCAGGCTAATAAAGAAATGGGAGAGGAGAGCCATTCAGCCCCCATCCCCGGGTTGTATTGGGCCCCGGGGACCACCAGCCTTCCAGGGTCTTGGTTGTGCACATTAAAAAGGAGGGGCGGCCACACAGTCTTCCTACTGGAGCCATTAATGGCCCTGGGGACCTTCACACTGCAGGGCCAGCTCTTGCTCTGTCATGAGGTGCTCACCCTGTGAACATAGTGGTTTCTCTGCCCGCAGTGCCGAACCTCTGTTTCCTCTCGTTTGCCAGGAGCTATTTGAAAGCTCCCACCAAGCAAGAGCAAACAGTAAGTCCACTCCCAGTGGGCGGTAGCATGCACAATACTTCCACCCGCTGGGAGCGGACTTTCAGGTGTTAACAGATGAAAAATTTCTTCCTGACAGCAGGGAGCAGCATTAAGCTTCTCCTTGCGTGCAGAAGCAATACCTGCACCCGAAGGAGACAGTGAGCCAGCTGGGGCCTCGGGTGGATTGGGGCTAACCCCAGAGCCTCCAACAAAAATCCAGTGCACTGCTAATTACCACACATACTACATCTCTCATGACATCTTCTATGACATTATTGATGATATCACTGTAAAATTTGCTGTACAATTATGGATAAGAAAACTGTGCATGGCAGGGCGATATTTATAGTTCCCTTAGTGCATCAGTTAGACTTACTTGAAAACCCATAACCATAGCTTCAACATTTCTGTGGTTTTGTGTGTGTAAAACATGAACCTAACTATATCTGTTAATGTTGTCACTGACAAATTCACATAACTATAATGTTACTATAACCTTTGGTTTATAGTAAACACACACACACACATATATACCATCAATTATCTCCAGATACAGTGCACAACTCTCACACATACACACACACACACACACACACACACACACACACACACACACACACATATATCGTCAATTGTCTCCAGATACAGTGCACAATTCGACCGGTGCTGGCGTTTGAGGCACAACCATGCCTCACATCTAATTACCACCAAAAATGTCTCCACTCCAGGTGTTGATTTAATCACATTTGTTTATTTATTGCATTCCACCATCATTAATGATGCCATTTGAGATGTCACCAGTGATGGCTTAAATTATGTCATAGAACATGAGTGATGTAATATCTGAGGTCATAAGCAGTGCATGGCGGGGTGCAAGTTATAGTTAGCTCTGGTAACTATAACTGGTGAATTTCTGTGATTTTATTAGTTCAAAATGTACGCACGGCCACAAGGACTGGCCTGCAGCTAGGCTTTTTGCCAGTCCTTGTAAAGGCAGTCAACCCCACACTGAACATGGCCTTCAGTCGTGCACGGCGATGATAACAACAGAACTTGCAGCCAACCCCATGCATGTAGCCAAACCCACTCTGCTCACACCTATGGCCGTGCGCGGTGATTGGTTGGCCGCAAGGCCTGGCACTGGGGTGGCCTCCCTGTGGTCTCTGGAGGCTTGGTAAGGGGAGCCGTGTGTCCTCCCTTTCCATATGAACGTTTTGCCAAGGGGGGGCTTACCAGGGCTGCTGGAGGCTCTGGGAGGGGGTTCATGCAGCCCCCTCCCCTTTATGAATACAGCTGCAGCAGTGGGCTCCACAGGCCACACATTTTAAAAATATGTTCTAGCTGGTATTTTATTTTAGTTTTTTTCAGTCCATTATTTTTGTCTTTTTGGCCGGGAGGTGTTCTTCTGGGTCCCCTCCATGGGCACTAGAGGGGCTGTGTATCCCTTCCCTGCCATTTTATATTATTTTTTATTTACACGTTCTGAGTCCCAGAGTCCTGTAATGGCCAAGCAACATTTTTCTCATGTTGCTCACAGCCAGTCAGAGTGCTCGCTCCCTTAGGAGTCTGAATCCCGCAGGAGCAAGATGTCCCAAGGTAAATAAAGCTCCCTGGGCCAATCAGAACGCTCTATTTTTAAACTGGCGCTCCCGGGAGAGTCTCTCAAGACTCTCGCAGACCCAACAGTCCAAATATAAAATCATTTGTTAACCTTACTTTCTCAAAGAAACTACAAAACGGATTTATACCGAATCACAAAAAGCTCAATGTGTGGTCCAAGATCTAGCTTCTTGCCAAATTTGGTGTAATTCAGTTCAGAAATTTTTGCTGTAGCCTTGTCTAAAAAAGTCTATGGAAAATGCATGAGGATTTTGCTTTTTCTCCCCCCCCCCCTTTTTTCTCTGCCCTCCCTTTGACGGATCACCCCGAAAATTTCCGTCCACAAACTAGTCAAAAAGTAGCACCTTTTTGCAAAGATTTGGGAAGATTTAACAAGCGCTGTCAAAATTATTAGCAACACAAAACACGTTTTCCTATGAAAAAGCTGACCTAACTATAACTACCTAGTGGCGGTGGTGTATACATACATACACAAATATGCTTACCTTAACTATACTTAACATGTGCTAAAGGCACAAAACATTGCATGCGTGGTAGCGGCATACGTAGTAAAGGCTGCATGGTAAAGGCACGTGTGTTAAAAACAATCCTGTAAACAATGTTTACTGTAATGAAGAAAAACAACTACCCACATCACTCCTTTTTTAACAGGATATGATTCCTAACATGGGTTTGTGGCAGTCATGGGCTAGCATGTATTTGGACATCACGTAATTGGTGGCACACTGTTCCATGCCCAATATGAAGGCTGCACACAATCAAGTACTGCATTTCTGTATCTGTTGCAATAAGGGGGTAAAGGCTACATACTGAAAACAGCACATGCTGGTTCTGTTTAATTTGTTTTCAAAGTGGTTGGCTCATGACTGTTTAATACATGTTTTTTCCAACCCCTTCTAAATTCCAACTGGTACAACGGCGCACCTGCTAATCATGTCCATAAACTGTGCGAACTACTTTAAAAAAAGTTAATGGCTGATCACACGCTGAGAGCTACAAATGCAGGTATGCCTGCAGAGACCTAATCTTATCCCTCATTAAAAGCACTCCTTAAGTCAAACTCAGTTGCAGTTTTTTCTCTGGCCACTGATGATTGAAACACATGTAACACTTGGACTGTTGATCGTTGTGGATGTTTGAGGACTCTCTTCTATTTCTTTACTAGCTAGAGAGTATTAATGCTTACACCTAATTATGCCTGCTAGACGTCAAGCAATGCATGCTGTGTATCTCAGGTTCTTCCTTAGTTATGTAGCGATTCCACAAATAATTTTCTGTTGCCTACTCTGACCAGAATAGACAAGAAAGGCCATGGACCATAAAGTACATGTGATAATATATTTGCTGAAATAGTGAACTGTTGACAGTTATCAAACTTTACGGCACGTCCAAGTATGGATCAATCCCAGATAGCACTAAAAATGTATTAGAGGTTATCCCCATACAGATATGTATGGAAATAACATCTCATTGGTCTGTAGCAGGCTCGAAACCGAAATTTAGTTCTGAATCCTTGAATTTCGTAATAAATTTGAACCCGTGATAGAGAAAAAGTAGTCAAGGAGTAAAAACATACACGTGGAGTTGCTGACTCTCAAGATCACTCCTGCAGCTGCTGTCCCTCAGAAAGGATACGCTAGGGGTTTTGTAAATAGAGGGATATTAACATTGCATGAATAGTGTCCCACCAATAATTTATTATGAACAGAATACCCTTACAGTATTACATTCATACCGTGCACTCCTCTTTCCTAGGAAGTGGTTGACGTGTATTGTTGATATAGAGGGAAAGCTTCAGTAGTTTCAAGGGGTTTATATACAAGCAGACTCGCTACATACTGGAATCCAGCCTACGTCCACTAAACCTTGTAACGATCACGCCTCTGGCCACGATATCCTTTGAATTGCATCAAATTTCAATTGTCTCCTCAACTTATCACACCAAGTTCCGTGGCTTGTCCATGATAAAGCGATATGCCTTCTGCAGTGGCCAGTTAGCCAGTTATCTCTTATCACTAAGTTCTAGCATTAAACATCGAAAATGGGGATAATAGCATGTTTTCTTTCCAATCCCAAATATGAGAAGTTCGGCGAGATGGAGAGCTCTGGAGGAGGCTGTGGACTTATTTTCCTTCTCAAGTTTGTGGAACTATATTTGCAACTCCACGGTTTGCATTTCTGGGCAACTGTGCACTTGGTGTCTCTAAGGGCGCAACACGGGCCAGCACAATGTATTGCTGGGTATAGTTCCCTGTTCGTCATTAGAGGACTATTCTGCCATAGGGTTCTGTAAATCAGCGGGGCAACCTAAATCACTGATCAAGGCTAACAATGTCATTTTGGTTGGGGTAAATCTCAGTTCCCTCTCATCACAATTTGTCAAGGCTTCTGGCCATTTTGCTTTATTTATTTACAAAGTTTTATATAGGGCGAACTTGATCCCAAAGGATATCAGAACGCTTTACAATTTGAGGCAAAGTCAGTGTCCTAATTTAAACCCAAATTCAAGTTAGGTCAGATGTTCCCTGAAGGCATTAGAAAAGATAGAGTTTAATGGGAAAGCGCTGGACATCAGCACCCGTGCGCTCGACCTTCTAGACGCGATCTTTGCCATTTAGTTGCACCTATGACTTTGGAGCCATCAAACAAAATCAGTTTGTAGAGGCCCCTGTGGCTGATGACCTTTTTTCAAAAATGTGTTCCCAGGCTTGTTGCGCAAATTCAATTGCGCGAGTCAGGGCCCTCCACAAAAAAGATTTCAGAATTTTCACAGGGTTAGATACAACTGGAAAGTAATGCTTTCGTCGCATTCTTCAGGGCCAGACATCCTAATCTACCACGTCCCATATTAATCACTCTGGGTCCGCCGTCATTCGGCGACCCGAACATGCACATTCTTTTCAGCAGTTATACATACTCAGACAGTCTCATACATAATAATTTAATCTATGACGTTGTCACTTAGAGCCATTCAAGCCATTCACTCTTATGCTCTGCTCTCTAAAAATCCATTCATTTGCATAGACATGCGCCTATTTAAACATGCCTAGCGGTATGAGAAAAAAAAAACATCTACTAGCAAAGTTTTCAAATGTTAATAGACCTTTCACATAAAGTAAGATTCCTTCCCCAAAACCTACTTTTGTAGATTTTTCTTACACAGTCCGAGGCAGTATTAAATATGAAGAGGCAGTTTAAAACATAAATAGGGCATTTTGAAACACAGATCCAGGAAACAATGCAAGGTTTGATGTTTTAAGCTGCCAAAATTCAGCCACACCATGTGAAACAATGTACTACCCCCAAGGGTAGGTACCATAGTTAAAAGTACACACGATTCTACCCTGAAGAGATGATCTGCCTTGGGAAACGATTTCCCCAGCAAAAGCAGAAATTTGCTCTGCTTGATGGAACAGCTTTGACTTGATGCTGTCAGTGTCGGTCCCGAGGATCTCCTGTTTGGGGAAAAAGATGTACTGCCATTAACAAATCTGCCTTTTCATGCTCAGTCTTCCTCATTTTGTTTAATCTAAGGCCAGATTGGAACCCAAAAGCAGTCCTAGCAAAACTGTTAATACATGCCCACTGCCTTGGTTCCCTCTATGTCTCTCTATCCATCCGTCCCATCTATGCCTCACTCTTTCTTTCTCCCTTTTCTCTCTCTCCGAACTTGCCCCACTTTCTCTCTCCTGAATCCCCCTTTGCCTTCTGCAATGAACCTTGGGGAGCTCTGAACGGTAACAGAGGCACAGGTAGTGACACTGGGCTTTCAGAACCAGGCCTCCACTGACTCCAGCCTTCCCGGGGAAGTGTCCAATGGAATAAAGTCCAGATCGGCCCTGGTGGTAAGGGTGGGCAGAGCTCGCGGAGTTGTACTCCATGGAATTACGCAGAGTTAAGTAAAAACTTTGTGCGATTCTACAGAGTTCCGCCTGCCTGGGATGTTAGCTTTACTTTTGCGTAGCGCACCTTTCTGTGCTGTAGTAACAAGTTCAGCATGATATAATCAGACATCCCTGGCACTTACCTGCACCTTTCTTTCCATACATGTATCGAGGAGTTTCTTCCACTATCATTGTAGTGGTGCTGAACATATACAACTCATGTTATAATACTGTATAGTATAGTAATTGTATTTATATAGTGCTTAGTACCCCTGATGAGGCATCAAAGCGATTTTTGGCGAGTAGCACACTGTGTTTCACTTTTATACGTTGCTGTAAGTCAACGATATTGTTGCAATAAATGGGCTCACAAGCACAATAAAGCAACCTTATATGGTTACATGTAAACATTAGTGTACAACCTTGTATGTGTGAGATCAATGTTAACTATTACATTCTTACTGTGACCATTAACCCAATATTGAAACATCCGCCAGAGAAGAGTTTCCACAAAGGGAATTAAAAGAAAGCACACAGCCACAGACTTACCATCTCCAGCTCGCACCATGGTTGAGGACAGCATGGTGCCTTTTCTGGCGTGACCCCATCACTGCCGGCCTTCAGGGAGAATACTGGAGTGTGGAAGCAAGTGTCCCCTCCACCCGAGCTCACCTCTCCACACTGGGAAAGCCAAGTGTCCACCTGGGTGTGCGAGGAGGAGGGACTTGGCTCCTTAATTTAGTTAGGGATGTATTTTTTTTCATTTCACCTCACCCAACATCAGAAAGTCTGACCCTGCAGAGGGGAGTACACATCCCTGCTTGAGAGCCGCAAGGGCTGGGGAGAGCGGCAGAGCCCGCATAGATCAGTCTCCCAGACCCACATCGAAAGCAGAGGACACTCTGGTGTAGCTGAGGCTCCTGTCCCATTCCGTTGCTCAGATAGCCATGGCGGCCAAGCAAACCAAAGCTGTGCAGCTGAATGGGGCCTTGGTGCGGAAGGAGTCGGCCCTAGCTTGGAGGAAGAGGCTGGTCATCATAAAAAAGAGGCGGGCAGGTCCACCTACAGTGCTTACTTACCTCTTCCAACTTGCTCAGGGTATTCATAGGGGGACGAGCACTGACTGCACTGCACACCCGGAGACTCTGCTCCACCGGTGGTTGGTGAAGTTTTTTTGCCGAACTTCGCACTCCCAGTGGAGTGTAGACTAGCAAAAATCCACAAACTGCACCAGTGGAGCAAAGTTCACTTCCCACTGTTACCTGTTGGCCTTTTCTAATCGGAATTCCACGCCACAAAGCGCCCCTCGAACCCTGAAAGATGCCTTGACTTAGACAAAGTTGGACTTCCTGGTGCATTGCTATTCTGTCTCATATGTCGCTGTCGATAACTTGCTGATCTTAACAGAGTCTACCTATTGGAGCGCATGAGCAACTTTCTTCACTGTTCATAGCTGTTGATTTTCGTTGTTCCTGTGGTTATCCGGACCCCTACACATGTGAATAGCTGTTTTCCTTTCATGTAGATGTCCTGCCCAGTTCTGGGTATAGCTGCAATTATATTTGAATTATTTTCTTGCCCCAGATGTTCTGCCTTTTGGATAGCTGTGTGTCCAGTGGATGCCTGTTCTGCCCAAGTCTAGCTCTTCTGCCACATTCCTGCCTCTCCTGATAGTTGAAGAGGGTCCTGCTTGCCTTACTGCAAGGGGTGGACTGACAAGCTTTGGGAGGTGTGGTGAGAAAAGTCTGTGAGGTGCCAGGTTTACTCACAAGGCGACTGTGGGGAAGGACCTGCAGTACAGAAGGTGTCATTAATAATCCAGCTGTAGAACATGTTTTACTTTTAAAGATGCCAATGATCTGAAATTATGTGTCTTAAAGCCGGCATGGATAAAGTGCTAACTTAACAGGAAATTGACCACAAAGTCTTTATTGCAGCCAGCTAATGCAGCCTTATTTTGAGTAGGTGGTGAGCTGGGTCCTACAGAAAACATCCAGTGGGGCTCTCTGAGTGCAAAGACAAACCAACCCAGGGCTGGGAGGTCCTTTGTACTACTTCAGGATAGATCTCCTGATTTTCTTTCGAGGTATAGAAACATCTGGCTGCAGTGGTATGTTGCACATGTGCAAAATATGCACTTTGCCCTAGCAAAGGTAGCATGTTGGAAGGACTGGAGCCTGTTGAATACCTCTCTTTGCGTGGGATGTACACTTAATTAATGCAAACATAAAGATGCCTGATTCTTATTACATCGTTTTATGAACAAAGGACTATGGTTAGAGAGTAAATGTGCTTCTGCTAGCCACTAAGTACTTCCGGCTCACAGCCAGTGTGGTATGAGCATTTGTGGCTGCTCCGTCTGTGCACAAGGTAAGGAGTTCATCCCTCTTTCCTTATTCCTCCTTCACTCCCCTCCTTCAGGCCATATTAATAGGTTTCCGGGCTGCACCAAGCTCTTTAGAAGCACAGCCATAGCAGGCAATACTGAACTTTCAGTTCAATTCGCAATGCAATACTGGTAATGTTGGTATTCAGTACACATTGTCTAACTTGTAACTTGTCCACTGATTTTCTCTGTAATATGCATTTAATGCTTCTCATTTGGATTTGCATGTACCAGAAAAAAAGGTATGGGTCCCATACGTTAATGTTCTGAGTAATGCAATATCGGCCAGTGCCCCAATACCGGGAACGTGGAAAGGGGCTGAAATTGTCCCCATCCACAACAAGCACTGGCGTTGCCAATAGGTTTCGCAGTAGGAAAGTTGGAGCTATTGGTTTTGTAAATGACATTTTATATTTATATATCGTTATTGGCATTGTCAATAACAGTGCTTGTTTTATTTGGGAAGTCTCAACCCTGACCAGACCGTCCACATATTTCTCAAGCAAGCGCACTAACCATCTGAGTCATCTTACTGTTACTATTTCCTGGGGATTGCTGGGTAGGCAAATATCTCTCTACTTTAACACCTACCATATTTTAAAAGGCAGTCAGTTGTCAGCAATTAAGCAAGCTAGAACCGATTTAGTATTACATTGCGCTTGGGGCTGTGTTTTTAAGCATACATATTGACGGCAGACTCCACCCCTGTTCTTCTGCCACCCTGTGCCCTTCCACCCACTTACTGAAAGGGTTCTCGGATATTTTTTTTACATTTCCTGTCCAGCCTGTTACTCGGGCTGATCTGGTTCCCGAGCTGGATAACGTGTCAATGTCGGGTCATATTTCATTTCGTAGGAAGAATATGTCGGTCTGTGCAGAACTCCTCAGGCCGCCGTGAAACGGCAGACATGAATGGCGGTGAGTTCACGGGCTCACCTTGTGCTGCCTGAGGCTTTATTTACAGTGCACAAAGCCCCATCCATCACTAATCAAACAGGCCGCTCGGAAGCACTGCGTTAAACGGGTTTAACACTTAACCCTGCATGCGAGGCATGAGGTAATACATGTTCAAGGGTACGGCGGAAGAGGGCGTGTGCTGACATCATCCTGTCATTTATTTATATTTTTAACTGCGGACACTCTTCGCTTCAGTACTCATTTATGAGTTGACTGACGAGTTTTAATCTGTTTTTGAAGTGTTTTCTTGTATTTGTTTTTGTAAAGTTATGTTTCAAAAGACTAAATGTAAGTACACATTTTAATGATTTCCCCGGGCCGCGCTGTGATTGGCTGGCCGGCCCGGGACCTGACGTCACGGGGGTGTCCCGGGCCGGCAGCCAATCACAGCGCGGCCCGGGACAAAGGGGCGGGACTTAAAAAAAGCCCGAGAAACGCCCCCGAATCGCGTTTTCCTGAGAAAGCGTGATTGACACCCTCTGTCTCCCAATGGCTAGCCTCCATTTATGGAGCTAGTCAATGGGAAACAGAGGCGGTCCGAACATCCCTACTGTAGACAAAAGTTTTCGATCTGGGAGGGGCACTGCGTGCCCCTCGCCAGGTCGAAACCTAAAAAGGGCAGCAAACATAAACCTGAGAACTACAGACCAATTAGCTTGATAGACACACTCCAAAATGTATGCCAGGCAGGTACTGAACAGGCTTAATGACTGGATAGAGACAAATAGCATACTGTCTCCATACCAGGCAGGGTTTAGATCCAGTACTAGTACAATAGATCAAGTCTTCTGACTCCTGTGTATTATCTGGATATATGTTAAATCAGGAAGGGGCACATTTATGTGGCATTCGTTGACCTGAGGGCAGTGTTTGACCTCGTACCCAGATGTTTACTATGGGAGTCACTCGAAAAACAAGGTGCCCCCCTGAAATTGGTTATGCAGCTAAAAAGGTTACATAATGGGAACTATGCTAGAGTCCGCTGGGGTATGAGTGGGAAATTAACAAAGCCAATCCCAATAGAGAGAGGAGTGAGACAGGGTTGTGTACTTGCTCCAACCCTGTTCTCCGTCTATATTAATAATGTGGTTGACCACCTACACGACCAAGCAAACGATCTTCCAAGGCTAAACGGGAATTTGGTGCCGGCGCTGCTCTTCGCAGACTACACCATTCTTATATCACAGACCATGAAGGGTCTACAAAACATGTTGAACAGGTTTAATAGATACTGCACAGAAAAGGGCTTAGAAATAACGCAAATAAAACTAAGTACATGGCCATAAACCCACAAAAGATCCTTAAAAAGAATCTCGCGCTCAGTAATGAGAAAATAGAATATGCCATTAGTTTTACTTATTTGGGCATATTACTAGACACAAAACTAGCCTGGAACCAGCAAATGAACCACTCAGCCCTAAAGTTAACCCAAGGGTCAGAGGCAATCCTTAAGAAGTACAGCTCAACTACAAGCAAAGCTGTGACACCAGCACTTGAGATATATGTAAATGTAAGGTCCAGGCTGCTGCATTGTATGGATCAGAGTTATGGGGCACAAGCGACATCCGGCATCTAACAGCTGGGGAAAACAAGTTTGCAAGGAGATTATTAGAATGACCCCAATCAACACCACTTGTCCCAATGTTCCACGATTTAAAGTTGAAGCGAATAGGTCATCTTGCAACCCTACGTCCACTGCTCGATTGGATACGGCTATGGACTACGCCAGAATTACTAGCATATAGAGAAGGTGCACAGGAATTATTGGATATTGATACATGTCTTATCATACTGGACTAAAACACATAATTTAACACCAAGTTGTAAAGGTAATCTAAAGGGTATTTATTGGCAATAAATATTGAATGCAATCCACTCGGACCCAAGACTAGGAAGGTTAAAAAGTGAATTCCTTTCTATTATGCCAAGTCCGAAAAGCGAGGATTTTCTTGACTATATACAACCGTTCCTAGCAAGAATTCTGTATCTAAAGTTAAGATATAACACGTTACAGATTAAGAGCTATACTGTAAAATGGGGGGGGGGAGGATCGTGCCTGTTCTCTATGCACTGGATGCACTTTAGGGCCTACAAACAACATCTAAAACATTGCACATATTTTGTTTTGGCGTATGATAGGGTAAGGAGCAAATGGATTCGACCACTATTTAATTCGTTGGGATTCAGAAAACATCAAGAGGCACTGAGGGTACTGACAACAAGTACCCTTCCACATGTCATATTTGCGCTATCAAGATAGTTGTTTATAGTGGGTCTAATAAGGAAGAGAATGGGGCTAAAGTTGTGATATTCCAATGGCCAAGATATCTGCAACCGTGAAACGTACCTCGGACTGGATGAATCGTTAGACATTACTCCATGTATATTTTAAAAAGGTTTAATTGAATGAAATTGTTTTACCTCAATTGCCAATTTTATTGAAATTATGTAACATTTGGCTCAAACATTTTAGATTATTTTATGGACATGTTTTATAATCTTTTATGGGCATAATAAGGAATTTATAAGTAAATAAGTAAGCACGTACCAGTCAAATCCTCAAAAATGTTCTGCGACATGTAAGTTTGTGGGTTTGTATGTGTGTCTTATGTCTGTCTAGCCACCCGGTTTCAGTCTCCCTATTTTTTGTGTTCATTTTTGTGTGTATTTCTCTTCCGCGATGGTCATCTGCTTGTCTGTCTGCTGCCCTACATATATCTGTCTGAGTCTGCCTGTCAATTGGATTAATAGCATGTCTGACTGAATGTTTGGCAGTCCGTTTGTCTGTGCAGACCCTATCTTCCTTTCTTGTTATTTGAAGAAGCCATCTAGTGATAAGTGAAAACATCTTCACCCAGCTGTGCTTCAATAACAATTTTTGCCAGTGGGCATTCAAGAATGTTACTTTGGTTATTGTCGTGTTCTTGGGTTAAGAAACCTACAATGACATAATTCATCGGATGGCCCGTTGAAAACAAAAAATTAATGAACTGCATCATGGAGAGTTTTGGCGCTGTAATGTATGATGCACTGGGCTGGATTAGGATAATCTCATAGATTGAAGTTGACTCTCTGAAGTACATTTGCTATACCATGTAGGTCCATATATCCCCACCTCCTTAAAAGGAAACAATAACTTGGGAATGTGTGCAAAAACATTAAGTAGTTTAATTTAATTTGTTGAGAGCTGTTCTATAATGGCCAAAGTGATCTAGTTCCAAAGATGAGACAATGCAACTAAACTATAATGGTATCATGCCACTTTAGGAATGGATACCACAAAAATGATTCCAATGAAACTACTCTGGCTGTTGATGGAGTAGGGTTTGAAGTACTCCTCTCTTGAAAGTGCATGTTCTATATAAATGATAGCTATCGCGTAAGTACTTACTCAAAATTGAAAAAATACATTTTGGACTGGAAAGGGATCTTGAAAGCGCTATATAAATACCATGAAATACAATAAATGCCTTCTACTATACTAATAATTGTTCAACAACATAGGCACAAAGGGCATAAGAGTACTTGCAGCATAAAATCTGACTATAATGTAACATGAAAACTATTTACTATGAGTGGCGTAGTTCGGCAAAATCTGCACTACCAGTCTGTTGTATAACTCCCACGCAATATCCCAAATCCTTGGCCATTTGCCTATACTACTTACCTTTGGAATCCCATCTCTATATAATTCAGTCACTTTTCTCTGCAAACCTGACTATAACCTATCATAATGTTGTATATAAAGGGGCCAATTATGATACGGCCCGTAAAGGCTCTGAACATCGTATTGGGCTGGTCTGTTTCCTTTCCAGCCGCCTCATTATGATGAAGGCGGTCGGAAAGGAAACCGGCCGGTCCTTCTGGCTGGCTTCTGATGGGCTCTATGAGCCCATCTGCCAGTCGGAATCCTGGCTATAATCTCAAGGGTGGCTCTTCCACCCTTGAGATTTCAATCATGCTTTCTGACGTTTTCCATGCTGGTCTGTCCGGAATGGAAACCATGTCATAAACCATGTTAGGGAACCCTCAGCAGTGCCCACTTTGATGTACAGCCTCCGGTTGGAGGCCGAGGGGGCACCTTTGGTGCCCCCTGCTGATCCCTGCACCTTGTGGCAGGCACCATAAGGTGCCTGCCAAGGGGTGAGGGATGAACCGCACCTCCCATTTCACTATGGGAGCATGCATTACGGCCGGTTTACTACAGTAATACATGCGCCCATAGTGAAATATAGGATTGCGACAGAACACTGTTTGGTCGCATCCTAATGGGGCGGTGAGGACCGCCGACAGGGTGTCGGTCAGTCCCATAACCAAGTCGGTGTCGGGCAGAAGTGATTTCACCTGACATAATGAGCCCCAAAGTGTATGTTTATGCTGAGACACTAATACAAATGTTTATTGATACTCAACTCAATGGTTCCGATTTTATCAGTCTCAAGAGGATGTAGCACTGAGAAGAACCCTTGTGGCTTTTACCTGCAACTCTGGGGTGAAACTCTAGTAAATGCATTGGTTCACTGTGTCATTAGAACCAGCCTTGTTCCTTGTATGTCTGTTGTCAGGTTTAGCAAGCTTGGGTCCTGATTTGAGCATAGTATGATACATGTTGAGATTGTATATTAAGTTCTAAGATTAGGCATACAGTCTTGCCTAGAACATCAGAGTGCTTGTCCAGCGAGTTAATGAAAACAAATGTAATTCTCAACCATCTTCTGCTGTACCAGCGTGCCCCATTATATTGTACAGTCTTAGTCTGATCCTTCCCCTTCAATTGATTAACCTTTGGAGAAGCTTTGTCTCAGTGTTACCTGGATCTCGCCTAGACAATGACAACTCCTTATATGGTGTGATATCTGAACAGCATAATTTTAGACTGCAGACTGTACAAAATCAAGCTTCCTGAGCTTTGTTCAAGTTCCGCGGTTTGCCTGGGCAAAGTCATTTTGCTTAAACTTCACTGTCTTCCCATTTTTAAAAGGATTGTACTGAAACCCATGTGCATTGTGTACAAATGCCTCCATGGAGATGCTCTACTATTCTGGAAATTGTGCTGTTAATTGCAATATGCCCAGTAAAGCTGACACTTTGTACTTCCAGTCTTTTGGCTGCTCTACGTATCTGTGAAACTGATGTAATCAAAAAGGGGCTGGTACTTCAAGGTAGATTATTCAAGTTACTTTATTTCGGTTAAGATGTTGATAAGATAAAGCGATATCCCCATCAGGAGCAGCTGTCCTGCTGCTCAGCCCTCACCCAACTGACATTCACAAACCTCTAACATTCTATTCATCCAACATTCCACATCACATGCATTCTAGCTGAGCAGCAGGAAGATATAAGATACAAGATATCTCCCTTCGTTGGGGAACAATTGCATTATGAAATACAATAGATGAAACAATTAAGATAATGACAATAAGGATAGTGCATATAGTCAATAAGTTGAAAACAATACACTCAATAAATGTTAAATACAGCACAAATAATAAATACGCAATAAATAAATATGCAACACAATTCCACACACCTCGCATCCCAACCAGTCACAAACTGACATAAAAGATACGTCCTGTCACACACCATACCACAACTCATCAAACTGACAAAGAAGATACATCCTGAGACCATATATAACAGAAGATACACCCTGAGACCATAAATAACAGAAGATACATACTGAGACAATATATAACATCTCCTCTCGCACACAACTATGCTAGGGATTATACACCACACTATAAACTGAGCAGTGCATCACATAACTTCCTGAAAAAAAACACTATCCTACATCTCACACCACAAACCATATGCCACAAATCATACCAGTTGGCCAGACCGGTACAACGAGCAACACACACAGGAACACACCTTAACATCATATATATCAGGAAACAACTTGTACACCTCAGACAAAAGAACAGACATTCACAAAACTCAATCATGCACCAATCAACACAACACAATACCTAATAATGATCGACCACATACAACATAGCCATCGCGGCAAAGCACATTCCCAACACAACCCTGATGTGTAAGGGACACTCTCAACCCAACCATGACGTGCGAGGGACACTGCCAACGCAACCTTGACGTGCGAGGCAAAACACCTTCCCAACACAAACCTGACATGTGAGGGACACTGCCAACGCAACCATGACGTGCGAGGCAAAACACCTTCCCAACACAACCCTGACATGTGAGGGACACTGCCAACGCAACCATGACATGCGAGGCAAAACACATTCCCAACACATCCCTGACGTGTGAGGGACACTGCCAACTTTAGCTCCTGGTGACTTATTCACAAACTACTCACATAACCCATAATGAGAGACTTAACCATAACATCGTCGTCTCATACACACACGAGCCAGTGAGTGGCCTAACAACTAGACACCATCTTACACACACCTGTCGTGGATAAAGTTACTGGACATTTGTCTCCAACTTTAGCTCCTGGTGACTTATTCAGCAACTACCAAACATCACAAATAATGAGAGACCTAACCAAAACGCAGTCATCTCATACACAACTCAAACCAATAAGCGGCCTAAAAACCCAATGCCACTCATACACAAGACTTTTGGGATCCTAGTACCCGTTGTGGTCATTTTCTGGGACCTTTGACCCCGTTTTTTGGCTTCTCGTTGCGTAACAAGTTCCGAGACATTGTCCTTTTCAGTCACTTCTTGGCTCACAGGCCCGCTACTATTTCCTGGACCTTTGACCTTTTTCAATCACTTCTGGGCTCACAGGCCAGCTACTATTTCTTTGGCCATTGCCCTTACAGCTTCTTCTGTGTTCACTGACCCGCTGCTGTTTCTGGGACCTTTGAGCAGTTCCTGTTACTACTGGGCTCTAATATCATTTTCCATTACTGGGACCTTTGTTTCCACTATGCAATTTTCTTCCGGGTACCTAGCCGTTTAGGAATTGTTTTCTATGAACCCTGTTGCCATTGTGTTTACTAACCAAAAAGAAAACTTCTGAAAATTATGTTGTCACATCTCTTATAATCCCGTTAGCAACACATACTTTACTGAAACGATGACAGTACCTGTTTCTCCACACAAACAGCGAGATTAGCTCTAAGCGTCATTTCATAAACATGCTCGGCAATATCTTGACTTGACGATGTATGCCTAGACTTACAATTAATAAAATGGAGGCACGCACATCGGCGTAGAGCCGGCTGGTTCTCGGCCGTAACAAGCACTAAATTATGTCGCACAAGAGTGAGACAGGAATAGAGTGAAGAGTCGTCACAGAAGATGACGCAGAAGACCACTGAAAAAGGTAAACCTGCAAATCATTTGAAGGTCTCGTGCAGATTTAAAAGCAAAGAGTAACCGTTGTCTTCTCCTTGCTTAATGTAACGGTCAAAACCAATGAAAGTGAACATTTTTGTAATATATCGATGACTTCACAAAAGCACGATCCCCGACTTTGTACAATCCATAACACCGAGGCTCGAATTATAGCCCCCGAAGCATAAGTAAATCACTGAAGACAAATAACACATCTGCTGATATTAAGCCCGTACTTTAAACCAATTCTTGTTTTTTTTCCTTTTCCCCGAACACAAACAAATCATGTACATCTCTCTCCGAGGCTCGATTTTTTGCCCCGAATACAAACAAATCCTGCACTTTGCACCGAGACTCGATTTTCACCTCCGAACACAACCAACCCAGCTGGTAATAAAGTACTCCCTCTCCGAGGCTCGATTCATGCCTCCGACCAAAAACTAACCACACAGCAGCTGACAGGTATGCTGCACTATACATCAGACAACGACCAAAAATCTAAATTGGTTGTTGATAAGCCCTTAAATATCGCTGTTCTGGCACACCTGGGTATTAGGGGGACCCATGGCAGGGTCACTGATGAGGTTTTTTCCTTTTGTGCCAGACAACGTTTAAACAAATCATATGATGAATCCTAAAAGTCATTTACCTTCAAATGATCTTTTCTTTAATTTTCTGTTTCAGTCCAGTTTCACTTCCTTCAACTTGGACCTCTCTTCACCATTTCACTCTTTATCTTAAAAGTTGCACGCGTAGATTCTTCTTCTCAACCATCGCCAAATGATGTAATCAAAAAGGGGCTGGTACTTCAAGGTAGATTATTCAAGTTACTTTATTTAAGTTAAGATGTTGATAAGATAAAGCGATAACCCCATCAGTAGCAACTGTCCTGCTATTCAGCCCTCACCCAACTGACATTCATAAACCTCTAACATTCCATTCATCCAACATTCCACATCACATGCATTCTAGCTGAGCAGCAGGAAGATATAAGATACAACAAAAACTTTTCTGGCGGGGAGTCATTTTCTTGTTTGGCAGCTTATCAATGGAATCAGCTTCTGCAAAAACTGAGGCCGATTCCTGCCCTATTCTTTTTAGGAATAAGCCTGAGCTTCCCCTTCAGTCTTTAACTTACTTTTGCTCAGTCATATCCAACAGAGAGCACCAAGAGACCCCTGGGTGTCCTTAACATAACATAAAAACACATTCAGTATGCAAAAGCAGTTGTTAAATGGTATTTGTGTTTTGTGAAATCATTTTTGGTCTTGATTTATCTGATGCTTTGAGAAAGGAAATAGACTGCTAAGGGAATCATGTTATTTCATGCTTTAGACAAGGGAAAAATTCCAGCTTCACTTCAGGATCTGAAGAGAATGTCTGATTTCTGGTCGCTCAAAGAACATTCCCGAAGGCTCGCTAGTCAGAGCGAGACTCATGAAGGAAATATTGATGTCACTTTTTACTTGGTGGACATGATAATACAATGATTTGCGAAGTTTAAATTGTAAAATAATGTAATTCTGCAGGTTTTTCTCTTAACATATTTCCTAAAAAATGCAGCAATATGGCAACATATGTATATTTATTATGCATATTGTGAATGGGTACTCGTATACTAGTATGGTATGCTTAATGCTGTGATTGAAAATGTATTTTCTTTTTCCATTTTTATTAACATCTATTTCTTTTTTCATTGAATTAAGGGTTGTACGACAAATGCTCTTATGCTTCACGTGACCGAGGATGGGTCCTGGGAATTCATACAGTTAGTGATCTGGGAGCCAGAGATCCACGCTACTTCTTCTCGCTCAAGACAGATCGTGCCCGGAAAGTGACCACCATCACTGCTCACCGTAGCTACCTCCCCAACCAGTGGGTGCATCTGACTGCCACTTACGACCAGCGCCTGCTCAAGCTATATGTCAACGGTGCACAGGTGGGGACAAGTGGTGAGCAAGTGGGTGGCATCTACAGCTTTTTGACGCGGAAATGCAAAGTTCTCATGGTTGGTGGGAATGTCCAAAACCAGAACTTTCGGGGTTATATTGAGCATCTACGTCTCTGGAGGACAGCTCGCACACAAAAAGAGATATTATTTGACATGGGGCAGACGAAAATTAGACTAGACACCCTTCTACCTCAGTTAGTGCTACAGGACAGTTTTGAGAATGTGACAAATTCCTGGTCTCCCATGAAAAATGGCACTCTACCTGAAATGGAATTCATTTACCACCATGGCTTCTTATTGGACACTAGTCTCAACCTCCCGCCTTGTGGGCAAACCGTCTGTGACAATGTAGATGTAATTCGAAGCTACAATAAATTCCCAAGCTTTCGTCAACAGAAGGTTGTACGCTATCGAGTGGTGAACATCTTTGATGACAACAAACAAGACCCAATGGTCAGCAAAGAGCAGGTGGAAATACAGCACCATCACCTGATGGAAGCCTTTAGTAAGTACAACATCACCTGGGAGCTAGAAGTGTTGGAGGTAAAGAACACCTCCCTCCGCAAGCGGCTTATTTTGGCAAATTGTGACATCAGCAAGGTTGGTGATGAGATTTGTGACCGCGAGTGTAACCACAGCTTAACTGGTTATGACGGTGGGGACTGCCGTGGATTATATGGAAGGAATTACCTCAAGAAAAAGAATAATGGTGTTTGCGACATGGATTGTAACAATGAGAAATACTTCTTTGATGGAGGAGACTGTTGTAACCCAGACATTACAGATGTCACCAAGACATGCTTCAACCCTGCTTCTCCTCACAGGTAGGTCCATTTAAAAGTATACTAAATCACATACAAAACATTAAGGATATTCTGTGTCAGGGGGCTCCATGTGGTTTAAAAAAGATTAGCCATACTCTAAACATTGTTTCCATAAATTCAGGAATGCATAGTCCAGATTCCAATGAGTTTCCTGCTACCCTATGTCTAAAGTCACTTATTGAAGATGATGTTTCTGAAAATCCACAAAGATGTGATCATCTTGGTTTTTGGAGGATTCTGTGTTTTAACCCCAATGCTGAGACAGTGAAATATCTAGACCCACTGCCCCTTCACTTCCCCATTTTAAATCTTGGTTTGACCAAGAGGGTAGAGCGGCAAATGAATCCCTGCTTTGGGCTCTAAAGCAATACCCTATAGACCAGTGTGTTATTGTAGCCAGCAGAAAGATTTATCAACAGGCATTAAACAAAAGGAAATTGGCCATGAAGGAGGATAAATGGGGGTCTAGAGTTAGAGCTTGTCAAGTTAAAGATTGTCAAACCTTCTGGAAGGCAGTGCTGTCAGTTTTATCTACCCCGATGTGCCAAGAAAAAGTAATGGTTCATATTATGGTACAGGCATGGCTGGCGCATTTCTCTGAGGTGTATGCTATTGATAACAGGGTCGTTGAAGAAGTGCATATGATTAATTCCTCTTATCCAAGACTTAATTTTGGAGAGGAAGAGGTGCTTAAAGCTATTGTCGACAGCTGGTGTAAAAAGGCTCTGGGTCTGGACGGCGTCCTCCTTGATCTATTCAGGGAGGACCTGAGGTTTTGAACCCCAGTGCTGACCTGTGTATTCAATTCTGTTTGTTGTTCAGGTGTGCCTATGTCGTGGCGCACCTCAACAATGGTTCCTATTGAAAAAAAAGAAACATGCATGATGTAAAGTGTTATCGCCTGTTATATCTTCTAGACTCCACAGTGAAAATCATTGGGAGAATAGTTTTGGACTGTCTTCTTGGTTGGAGAAATAAAAATAACATACTCTTCCCAACTCAGTATAGTTTCAGAGAGGGGCTTGGGACTATTGAACAGTGCCTCAATCTCCATCTAATTGTGGCAAAATAAAAGGGTGTCTCTACTCATCTGGCGTTTAGGGACTTGTCTAGCGCCTTTGATTATTATGTATGCAGATCTAAACTGTGGTCTATTTTAGAGAGCATAGGTATTGATGGGGTGTTGGTTTAATTCGTTAGACTCCTACTCTATGACCTCACAGCATCTGTAAGATTTGACAATGCTTGTGAATGCACAGAGCATTTCAGAGTTTAGCGTGGGGTGCGCCAGGGATGTGTGCTTGCCAGATCCATTTTTACTCTTCACAAATGATTTGGAAAGAACATTGGTATCTGTAAGAAACATGTTAATTATAGATTCCTTACCTTAGAATCACCCCCAGGCGTCAGACTGGATCCAGAAAGTTTTTTTGTCAGCAGTACTGCTGCGCATCGGAAGGTTGCGTCGGCCGGCTCCGCATTTGTCGCTGGCGTTGTGTTGCCGGCATGACGTTGCAGCAGCTACTTAGATGCCGCCCTAGCGCTGACGTAAGTTCTTTCTTTTTCCGCGCCAGCCAGCGTAGATCTGGGAAGAGCGGTACGTCCAGTCACTTTTTGACTGACTTTTTTGTCGACCTTTGTCGACTTCTTCTTAGAGTCTTTGACTCCTGTGCACTAGGGCTGCCCGGCTTCAAGGCCTGTGGTTCCTGTAACTGACTGATGTTGGTGACGGATCCGCACCGCGTGTGCCTTTTTTGCCTGGAGAGCTACCACAATCCCAAGTCCTGGTCCGACTGCCTGTCGATGGCGCTGAAGGCTTTGCGGGAGCAGTCCCGAAAGCTGCTTGAGTGCCGACAGTCGGCTCAGCACCATTCGAGGTCCCTGTCGACGGACACAGAGCCACCACTATTTGTCCAAGTTATCGAAATCTTCGCACTTGGGTATGGGTAAGTCGAAGCATAAGCACTCGAAGAAGCATCATCGCTCTTCGACTTTTCCTTGTCGGTCGGCTGACCCGACAAGGGATGCGGGGGTGCCCCTCCTGCGGCTCCACGTGCGGAGCCTGAAGAGTCGACTTCGTGTTTCCCTCCCTTTCCGGGACCCGGAGCGGCTCCCGCCCAGCTTTGTGCATTCTACGAGACTATGCATACCATCTTTGGGCGGCCTGAACCCACTGGTGTGCCTTCGGTCCCCGCGGAACCGGTTGGGGGGCCTCGGCCCTTTCCACCGATGGCTCCGGCGCAGCAGGCCACCCTTGGCTCCAGGCCTGGATGCGGATCGGCGCCGGTTGACCTCATTACACCTCCACTGGCGCCATTACCGCATTCGACCCTGGTCAGCCACCCGGCGGACGTCGACCCCGGCCTCTATGCCAATGTGGACCTGGAGCCTGACCAACGTCACCCAATGCCAGATCTGGCGCTGAGAGGAGTTTTTGTGCCCCTGTTCACTCCTGGGGTCCCTTTTCAGCCAGATTGGCACCTAGAGGATGATGAGGAGGACTGGGAGGGGTCAGGAGACTCTTTAGCTGATAAGGTGGAATCTGAGCAGGACTGGAGAGAGGAACTGGGGGATGCCAGTGGTCTGGACACTTCCCCTGACCATGGCATGTCGTCTCCTCCTACCGTGGCTCTGGAGGAGGGAGCTTCGTACTCAGTGGTGTTTCGTTGGGCAGCCGAGGCTCTCAACGTTGCACTCTCTACTGTGACAGTCAGGACTAACCCCCTGACAGAGGTGCTTCAGCCGGCGGCGAGTTCTTGGGAGCCTCTGCTTCCATTCAATGAGGCCCTTACTGATGTCCGTTAGGGCACTTGGTCCAGGCCCAACACGGGGGCTCCTGTGGATAGGATGATTGCCCGATGCCACCGTCCAACCCCGGGCGATCCTACTTTCCTTTCCCAACACCCCACCCCTGAGAGCTTGTTTGTCCAAGCCTCTACTTTCTCTGACGTTGGTTTAGGGGGCCCTCGGCTGTCTGCATCTATCTTCCACTGTTAGCGCCTTGACGCCCTTGGGCAAAGTTAGCGCTTTACAAGTTTTATATTAATTCATTCCACTTTCAAAAGTGCATTCCCTACTGCTCCACTGGAAAGGGAATCCAAGAAGCTGGATCATCTGGAAAGAAGATTTTCTCTTCCGCCAGCTTGGGACTGCAGTCGGTAAACACCGCATGTCTATTGGGCTGTTATTCCCACTCTGTGTGTGACTCGGTTGCGCTGGTGCTGCCTCAGTGACCGGAGGAGGCCCGGACAGTGATCTCTCAAGCTGTTGCCACTGGGAGGGATGAGGCCAACTTTGCTATCGGTTGTGGACTGGATACTGCTGTCTCTCTGGGTAGAACAATTTCTATATCAGTAGCTCTCAGACGCTATACCTGGATGAGATCCACAAGCTTTTCTGTGGATGTCCAGAATACCCTCATGGACATGCCCTTTGATGGCCGTCGCCTTTTCGGCGACAAAGAGGACAAGAGTGTTTTAAGGACTCGCGAAGTACGGCCAAGTCCTTGGGCCTCTCCAGCCACCCCGCGCAGTCTTATTTTTGCCCCTTTCATAGCTACGGAAGGGGTGCCCTGCAATGTTCCCTCCCAGGGCCACAGGCCATAGCAAGTTACCCAAACTTCGTACGGTCAGAGATGTGGGAGCAACCGTCGTGGTTCCGGGGGCCAGCGGGCGGGACACTCCACCAACCCCCCTCTACGGCAGCCTCCAAACCTTCCTAGTCTGACTTTTCAGGCCTATCAAATGCCAGTGGGCGGCATGATTCGCCATCACCTCCCCCACTAGCACACCATCACGTTGGACAGGTGGGTTTTGCAGATAATCTGAAGGGGCTACTCCCTCCCCTTTGAGGCTACCCCTCCAACAATGCCACCCCAATACCACCGTATGTCGGAGGCTCACCTGGCCCTTCTCCAGCAGGAAGTTATGGCTTTCTTGGCCAAGGGAGCCATTGAGCGCGTTCCTGTCCCAGAAGTAGGTCGTGGTTGTTATTCCCACTACTTTCTAGTTCCCAGGAAGGACAAGGGCCTGCGTCCAATCTTGGATTTCAGAGCCGTCAACTGCTCCCTTCGGAAGGTGAAGTTCAAGATGTTGACGCTTGCTCAGGTCTTGTCTGCCCTCGACCCGCAAGACTGGATGGTAACTTTGGACTTGCAGGACGCTTATTTTCACATCTCCGTCCTGCCAGCCCACATGTTTTACCTGCGGTTCAGGGTAGACCACAAGCATTTTCAGTTTACTGTGCTCCCCTTTGGCCTTACCAGCGCCCCTTGGGTGTTCACAAAAGTGATGGCAGTGGTTGCAGATCATCTGCGCAGATCAGGGGTTTCAGTCTTCCCCTATCTCGACGACTGGTTGTTGAAGGCGGGCTCGCCCCAAGCAGTTGACTCCCACCTCCAGACTACGGCAGACCTCCTGCATGAGCCGGGGTTCTCAATCAATGTGCCGAAGTCACACCTGAATACCTCTCAGAAGCTCCTCTTCATCAGAGGAGTTCTGGAGACTGCACAGTTTCAGGTCTTTCTTCCCGAACAGCGAGTCTGAGATATTCGGACTATGATTCCGATCTTTTAGCCTCTATCCTGGGTTTCGGTCAGAATGACCCTGTTTCTGGGCCTCATGGCCTCCAGCATCCTGCTGGTCGATCATGCCAGGTGGCATATGAGGGCTCTGCAGTGGAAGCAGAAGTTCCAGTGGGCCCAGCATCAGGGGAATCTGTCCGACTGCGCTCATATTTTGGAGGGCACTGCTCGACAACTGCAGTGGTGGCTCACAAACCAGGATTGGGTCAACGGCAGGTACCTCTCCCTTCACCAACCAGAACACACAGTGGTGACGGACGCATCCCTTCTAGGATGGGGCAGCCACATGGGAGAGGCGGAGATCAGAGGCTTCTGGACTCCGGCGGAGTCCGAGCTCCATATAAACCTTCTGGAGCTTAGGGCGATCCGTCTTACACTCAAGGCATTCCTTCCCTATGTCCAGGGAAGAGTAGTGCAGCTGTTCACGGACAACACCACTGCCATTTGGTACTGCAACAAACAGGGTGGGGTGGGGTTGTGGACCCTATGTCAAGAGACCCTACGCCTCTGGACATGGCTGGAACATCAGGGCATATCCCTGGTGGTTCAACACCTGGCAGGTTCACTGAACGCCAAGTCCGACAAACTTAGCCGCAGGTGCATGATGGATCACGAATGGCGTCTTCACTCAGAGGTGGTGCAAGGTCTCTTTCGACAGTGGGGAGAGACTTGTTTAGATATATTCACTATCGAAGATAACGAGCAATGTCAGCAATTCTGCATGTTGGAATTTCCAAGGCAGCACTTGCTAGGCAATGCTTTTCATCGTGAGTGGAGTTGCGGTCTGTTGTACACCCTTCCACCTATACCACTTCTGCCCAGAATGCTGAAGATCAGGCGTGACAGGGCCCAAGTCATTCTTGTGGCCCTGAATTGGTCACAAAGAGTCTAGTATCCCGAGCTGCTCAACATGGCCATCGATCCTCGACCCATCTGCCTCTTCGGGAGGATCTTCTGTCGTAGTAACAGGGGATGGTCCTCCAACCGAACCCATCCAACCTCCACCTCCTTGCATGGAGATTGAGCGGTGGCAGTTGATGTCTTTCGACCTGCCTCCCGAAGTCTGTGATGTCATTCTGGCAGCCAGGTGTCCCTCCACTAAGATGGTATACGCCTGCCATTTGAACAAATTTGTGGCTTGGTGCACAGCAAAGGCTGTGGATCCCATCTCTGCCCCTCTTTCTGCGGTTCTCTTGTTCCTTCATTCTTTGGCCCAGCAGGGCACTGCTCTGGGCCCTGGATTCCTTACCGCCCCACCCATCCTCCCTGTTCTATGAACTGATTTCTAGGGTTAAGGTTATCCTTTCAGGTCCCTAGTTTTGTTCACCAGTTGTCAGTGTCTTGTATGCCTCTGCATTTCTGGCACAGAAAGTCATGTACAGAATTGACGACAGCGCGTGAGGGCAGCGTCTAAGTAGCTGTAGCGACATCATCCTGGCGACACAACGCCAACGATGGACGCAGGGCCGACTGACGCCACCTACTGATGCTCAGAGGTACTGCTGACAAAAAAACTTTCCTGATCCAGTCTGACGCATGGGGGTAATTCTAAGGTAAAGAGGGGCATATTACCAAGCAATAGCGATAATTATCGCTATTGCTTGGTTTGAGACAAAAATTTACCGCAGAGCTGCGGCGATTTTTATCGCAGATAAACCTTGGTATTACCAAGGTTTATCGCAAATGCGATAAAAATTGGGCGCAATGCATGAATATCGCTGAAAAGTCAGCGATATTCATGCATTACCGAGCTAATGCACTTAGCCATGTTATCCACCTCCCATTGGATAACATGGCTAAGAACTGCTCAGGGCAGATGTTAGCTTTTGGAGATATTCGCGCTGAGCGCGAATATCTCCAAACGTTGGTAATAGGAGATAGCGATGTCAGCGACTGTTTCCAGTCGCTAACATCTTGACACGCCCACTTTGCATGTCATTAGTGATAAATATCACTGACATGCAAAGTGGGGCCCAAGATGGTCGCTATCTCCTACTAGCTGTCGCTAACTGGTGTTAGCGACAGCTAGGTAATAGGGAGATAATTTTATCTCCGCTTTCTTGGCTTTTAAAGCCAAGAAAGCGGAGATAAACCCCCTTGATAATATGTCCCAGAATCTATAACTAACTAATGTTTCTTACAGATATATCGTTGCCGAAGGTAAGTAACTTGTTCATCTGTCAGGGCAGAGGCTCCATATGTTGAGCAAAAGGCAGTGCCTGTGCTCTTATATGCTGATGATGCTGTTCTCCTGGCAAGGGTGGCCAATGGCCTTAAGAGCCTAATTTTTAGCTATGTTAGATTTATGAGAGACCTGGATTTGGAGACTAATCTTATGAAAACATTTACAATGGCATGTGGCCCTAGAAATACAAAAACCTGTACCTTAAATATTGATGGTAAAAAATTAGATAGGTTAAGTTCATTTTCATACATGGGCTTGGAATTTGATGATGGGTGCACCTGGTCAACTTGTTTCAAAAATAGGATAACTCGCTATACTCGAGCAGTAGGCACTACTTCATCGCTAGCCATGTCCATTGGCAAAAAACATATTGCACCGATCCTGGAGATTTATAATCGGAAATGTTTGCCAATTTTAACTTATGGAATGGGTATTTGGGGATGCAGGGATGTTGGCGCTAAGCAGATGGAGAACAGATTCTGCCGTTGGTTGTTAGGCGTACCCCCCTCGATCCCGCATTTCCCCCTGCACCAGGAGTTAAGTATGGAGTATGTGCAGCATACTAATAATGCCGCCCCTTTGGTTCTTTGGTGCTCAATTTGGGCTATTAGGGAAGCTAAACTCAACTGGGCAGTAATTAGAGTATGTTTGTCTAGCGCTTGTGGCTTGGCAATTGCATGGGTAAAATATACCAAAGACTGCTTCCTAGCTCTTGGTTGTGTACATTTGTTTGAGCAACCTGAGACTATTATGAAAAAGGATAAATATTGTGTCCAGGACAGTTTTTGTAAGCATAGACAGGCCACCAGAGAATTAACAGAAGTGGTTAGAGATTATTGTATTATCCATATGGTGCCAGTGATTGCCCCTTATTTATTATATGTGACAACTGTGTATTGGCTAGATTTAGGTTAGGCTCCATTCACTGATTGCTATGTTTTCCGTTAGGACAGTACTCCTCAGCAACTGTTGGTACGTTCCCATGTAATGAACAATCTAGCCAAACTGCATTACATTATGGATTTTCCTAGTGATATTATTTGCCATCTACAGGAGTTTGTTTTACCTTTCTTGTGTAGATATCAATTCATTAAGTGCAAAGCTGCTCTATTCTTTTGATTACAACTTAATGATTGCGACACATGCTATTCAGTTGCTAGATTTTTGAAGAGCATCTTAGCACAAAGAATGAGTATGATGTTTTAACAAAAATGTATATATATATTTATTTGTATCATTAATTTGTGGTTCTTACCATGATTGGAATTTTCACCTATGCACTATAAATCCCTCAAAGCTGTTGATGGTGGATGTGAATTTATTCATATAACATGCTTCGGATGTATGTCATTACATCACATACTAATATCACACGTGCCATTACAACGCGGGTATTACTACGCAATGTCAATGACAACGACATGCCATTACATCACAAATTTTTACCACAAGTATGCCTTTACCACGCATGCCATTACAACGCATAGGCATGCATGGTAAAGCTATACTCATGGTGAAAGTTTGCAAAGTAAGTTTCTCTTCCAGGGGATCCTCATCAATAGTCATAAGCACTGAATATTCCCGCCCACGTGCGGGGACCCTGGAAATACTATAAAAATATATGTGGAACTCACATATATATCTAGCTCCACATATATGTATGTACATATATCATTTTTTCTCACACCAATGCAGCCCCAAACTGAGGCTAAACAATATAATTACTCATACATATACTGTATTAGCAAGTATACAAAAAACACATTAGGTCAAATAGCACTTGTACTCTGTGTTTTAACGACCAAAACACTCATAAATCCTGAAAATTGCCAATAAATAGACATTGTTAGGCCACAGGCTGCATTGCAAAGCAATAGCATAGAAAATGAAACCATTTTCAACAAAAACTGGCAATGTGCCTTTAAGGCAGCCATGAACCCTGGCTTCCCATCATGCCTCAGGGGTGACAGTTAGGTTAGTTGTTCTTTCCAGCTCCTTCAGTCAGGACCCTGGTTTACCAGCTCCTACCTTTTTTGACTTTCTGTCAAAAATACTTTGTGCTTTTTCACAATTTTCATTTTCACTCGACGTCTTTTAGGTTTAGAGTGTTATTGCTGCCTTTTTTGATTTTCAAAAAAGGATTATTTTTGTCAAAAGGCCTTCTCTTTTTGACACCTGCCCTTCCTGTGGGAAGGACTGATACACACCCCGTGTGTATCCTCTGTCTCTCTGAGACACACTCTGCAGACACCTGTGAACACTGCAAGACTTTATCTAGGAGAACCCTCAAGGACAGAAAGAGGATAAGGATTCATGTCCCGACTTGTTCTCTTTCGGTTTCGGGATCGGCGTGGAAGCCTCCAGCGACGACAAAGACGATGTCGAAGACGAGTCATCTTCCTTCCACGACGAAGACTTCAGCGTTGAGATCTGAGGTACCTCCGCTGACGTCAACTGGGCGATGTCCAGCGTCGAGAGAGAAGTCTCCGTTGATGCACAGGAGCGCAACGTCGAGACAGCTGTCGTCGAAGCCACATCACCGGTGTTCAATGTCGAAGCTTCCTCCGTTGGTGCCTAGTCAACGGCGTTCGACGTCGAGACACCCTCCGTCGTCACCTAGTCAACGGCATTCGATGTCGAGACACCCTCCGTCGTCGCCTCATCACCGGCGCTTGACGTCGAGGCACACTTCGTCGACAACTCATCACCAGAGTTCGACGCGAGACAATCTCCGTCGACGCACCATCGACGCTCGACGTCAAAGTTTCCTCCGTCGACGTAAAAGCATTGACGCTCGACGTCGAGTCATTTTTCGTTGACTTCTCACCACCGAAGTTCGACGTCAAGGCAAGTCTCTCTATTGGAATCACAGAGGCGTTCGACGTCGAGCCACAGATCGCCACAAGGGGGAGTTCATCAATCCTCGGCGCAGCCTCCATCGTCTGTGTCAAGGCCGGTATTGCCCACGTCAATGTCGACCCAGAAATCACAACGTCGAGTTTGCCAACTTCGTCGCCAGGTCCAATGTCACAACAGAGAACTCCAATGTCGGCGTCGGCTGCTGAAGGAGAATTGGCCTCGGGGAGACAGTCTAGGTCTTTGGAACATTCTCTTGGGTGCAGAAGTTCTCCTGCTAAAAGGAAAAGGGGTCCAGCGGATCAGGCATCACGGATTCGCTTCAGATCCTGCTCTAGAGGCCCTTCAAGGGAGAACACGCCTCCAGTGAGCCTTTCATCATCTTCAATAGGCTCTCACTCCTCTCACCGTAATAGATCTCCAGATGTGGTTATCTATTCCTCCGACAGTGAAAGGTCAAGGCATTCCCCTGCACGTTCACTGCACGAACAGAGGAAATCACCTCCTCCAACACGTTCACCTGCGAGGAGAGACACTCAGAAGTCGCCTTCCATCGGATTGTCACCAAGATGGTACAGGCCTCTTCATCACTGGGCTCCTGACAAGGAAACAGCGGCCAGGCTGGCAGCAGATCGAGGCAGGCATGTGCCCAGGCTCAGGGAACGAACGCGCACCCCGGTGTGCTCCAGCAGACGGAGATCTAGGTCTAGGAGCAGAAGGAAGGAACCAGATCTCCGACTTCTTCTTCTTCTCCTACTTGATCTCATAGGGATTATTCGCTGACTTTGACAGACAATCCTCCATCGAGAATATCTTCAGTGGACGACATTTTTACCTTTCAAGACATCTTGGGCAGAGGGGCTCTTAAGCTGGGAGTTCCCATGACAACTCAACAGACCAAGACCTCGGTAATTTTCGAGACTTTGCATCACAAGTCTGCGCCCAAACCTCTACTGCCCTTGGTTCCGGAGATTATAGAACCGGTTATGGAGGTGTTCCTCACGCCAGCGACGATAAAGGCCGCCCCAGCGTGGATTCTCAAAAAATATCGTTTGCCAGAGGAGGATCCTCTCTTCCTCAGGGCCGATTCTCCACCAGATTAGGTCATTATCTCAGCGGCGAGAAAATCACATGCTGTGGCTTCCTCCTCCACTGTACCTCCTGATAAGGAAATCAAGTTGCAGGATTCATGGGGAAGGAGAGTCTGTAACACCTCAGCCTCACTTCTGAAGGTATCAAATGCGGAAGCGCTTTTGGGCCGCTATGATCGGTTCCTGTGGGATTCTCTGCAGCGGTTCATCGAAAAACTCCCGCAAGAGGATCAAAAGGACTTTGAGGAAATTCTCTTGGAGGGCAGCTAGGTATCCAATCAGATCATCAGCGCTGCAGTGGATGGAGCTACCCTTTCGGCGCATGGGTATGTGCACGGGGTATGTGCAAGGAGGTCTTCCTGGTTGCCCTTTACTTCCCTGAAACCAGAGACTCATTCCCGGATCTTGAATTTGCCCTTTTCAGGAACATCGTTATTTGGTGCAAGTACCGATGAAGAGATGCAGCAAATCAAGGCGGAATTAGACACTCTTAAAGCCGTGGGGCTTGGAAAGAAGAAAGAATTCCGGAAAAGGTTTCGCTCCCACAATAAGGGTTCTTCCAAGCAGAGGGTTCAAACCCCTCAGTGGCAGAAGAGTCAGGACCAGCAGGGGCAACAAAAGTCTCAATACAGAGGCAGGCATAACTCCAGAGGCGGTGGAAATCAGCGCCAGGGCAACAATTCCAACAAAGCCCAATCCAAGCCATGAGTTCTTCCTTCCCCCAGCGCCGTTGACCACTACAGTGGGGTGAAGCATTGTGCATCATATGAAAGAGTGGCATACCAATACAAAAGATCGCTGGGGGTTAGCTACACTTCAGAATGGATACTGTCTTCGTTTTCAACATCTGCCTCTACCCGTTCCCCCAATGCCAACATCAAGTCATCAGCTAATCCTTCTAAAAAAAGAGGTAGCTATCCTCCTCGAAAAGTCAGCCTTCGGGAAGGTGCCAATTTCTCAAAGGGGGAAAGGAGTGTATTCAAGATATTTTCTAGTCAGAAAAAAGGGCCAAAAAGCAGAATACAGACCCATTCTGGATTTGAGAACACTCAACCTGTATATCAAGAAAGAAAGGTTTCGCATGTTGGTGCTTCATCAAATATATCCACATCTCAGGCAAGGAGATTGGATGTGTTCGCTGGACGTACAAGATACGTATTTTCATGTCCCGATAGCTCACAGTCACAGAAGATTCCTTCGGTTCCAGGTGGGGACCTCCCACTACCAGTTCAAATTCCTCCCGTTTCGGTTGAAGTCAGCCCCCCGAGTGTTCACGAAGTGTGTCGCAGTGGTGGCGGCCGCTCTACGCCGCAGGGGTATCTTCGTGTACCCATACCTGGACGACTGGCTGTTGAAAGGTTCTTCCCCAGACAGTGTAAGAAATCAATTTCTGAGCTGCATCGACCTCTGCCTCCGGTTGGGTCTGCATGTGAACTTTAGCAAGTCAATCTCGCAGCCTACGCAGAAGATACATTTCCTAGGAGCGCTGCTAGACTCCGAGGTAGGAAAAGTGTTTCCTTCGGAGGAGAGACTGTGTTCCATAGCTCAGAAGTGTCAACTGGTGCTTCGCAACAAAGACCTGAAGGTGCGGCGGATTGCCTCCCTGCTAGGGTCGATGGCATCCTGCATTTTCCTGGTCCCGAATGCCAGGCTACAAATGCGTCCTCTTCAGCAGGATCTGCAGGACAAGTGGGACCAGCAGTCAGCTCGCTGGGATGACAAGATTACACTGTCAGACGCGGCGCGAGCATAAATTCATTGGTGGATGAAAAAGAAGAATATGCGGGTCGGAATTCTGTTCCATCAACCTCCTCCTGCCCAGATGTTGATCACAGATGCCTCTCTACAAGGCTGGGGAGCACACATGGGTCACCTCCAGATACAAGGTCTGTGGTCTCCCGAAGAGCAATCTTACCACATCAACATGTTGGAGTTGAGGGCAGCCCACCTGGCCCTCAAAGCGTTCCTGTCCTCGATTCAGGCATCATCATTGTTATTACAACCGGACAACACCACCACAATGTACTACTTGAAAAAGCAGGGAGGAACACGCTCACAGACTCTTTCACTGGAGGCGCAACACATTTGGCATTGACTCCTGTCTCACAATTTGTCAGTCACGGCGGTCCACCTCCCAGGAGAACAGAATGTGAGGGTGGACGCGCTAAGCTGGCATTTCGAAGACAGAGAGGACTGGGTTCTCAACGACGAGGGAGTCGAAGGCATCTTCCAGTCTTGAGGTTGTCCCACCATAGATCTCTTTGCAGACGATGAAAACACCAAATGCCAAGACTTCGCACCAAGATTCTATCGGCCAGGGTCAAAAGGGAATGCCCTTTTGATAGACTGGTCAGAGGAATTTGTGTACGCCTTTCCACCCCTTCCGCTGTTCCCGAAGGTGGTGAGCAAGCTGACCTACTCATGCACAATGATGATCCTCATTGCCCCCGACTGGCCGAGGCAATGGTGGTACACAGACCTTCTTCATCTGTCAGTGAGTCCTCACAGGAAACTGCCATGCAGGCCGGACTTGCTATCCAAGATGAACGGAAGGATTCATCATCCCAACCTTCAGTCACTGAACTTGGCAGCATGGCTCCTGAGGTCATACAATACGGCCACCTAGGACTTCCGCAGGACTGCATGTCCATCTTGAAGGAGGCGAGACGTCCTTCCACGAGGCATTCTTATGCATGCAAGTGGAAGCGCTTCTGTATCGGGTGTAGGCAGAACAATTGTCACCCTATCAGGAAGAAGTCATTCTCCCTTGTCTATTATATCTGGCTTAAGCAGGGTTGAAATTTAATTCTATTAAGGTGCATTTGGCTGCTATAACAGCTTATAGGCGATCACCTTCCCAACCTTCTTTTTTCCAGTTGCAGGCTGTGAAGGATTTTCTGCAGGGGTTGAAAAAGGTTTATACTCCGGTGCGACCTCCATCACCCCCCTGGGAATTGAACCTGGTGCTATCAAAATTGATAGTTCCACCTTTTGAACCCATTCATAAAGCAACTTTGCAGCATATTTCGTGGAAGGCTGCTTTTTTTGTAGCAATCACGTCAGCTCGCAAGGTGAGCAAAATTCAAGCTCTCTGTTCCAAAGAGCCTTACATAATGTTCCATCTGAATAGGATGTGTTGAGGACACATCCTTCTTTTCTACCTAAGGTGGTGTCAGATTTCCATGTAAACCAGACCATCTCTCTACCCACCCTTTTTTCCCAATCCCTCCACACCAGCATTGCATTCTTTGGACCTGAAAAGAGTTCTAAAATTCTATCTTGATAAGTCCAAATCTATACGTAAGTCTCATCAGCTGTTTGTCAACTATGGATCAATCAGACCAGGTTATGCAGCCTCGAAACGTTCTATTTCAAGGTGGATAGTTTTTTGTATTAAGCTGGCTTATCAGTTGGCGCAGAAGACCCTAGGGTTTTCTCCCAAAGCACATTCCACCAGAGGGAAAGCGGCGACTACAGCTTTTCGTCATAATGTGCCTATGTCTGAGATTTGTAAGGCGGCGACTTGGAAGTCCGTCCATACATTTACTAAACATTACTGTTTAGATTAAGGCATTAGAGCAGATACCCAGGTAGGCCAGGCCTCCCTGCGGAATCTGTTTAACGGCTGATGTATTTTTTCCAGCTGTTAGTATCTTTGGTTGGGTCATGTGTTTTCTCATTTACCTGCAGGTGGTTGGTTGGGCTTGCTATTCTATTCAGTGCTTATGACTATTGATGAGGACCCCCTGGAAGAGAAGGACAAGTTACTTACCTGTAATCCTAGTTCACTTCCAGGGGTATCCTCATCAAAGTCATAAGCAACCCACCCGCCTCCCTAGGTAAATGAGATGTGGTCAATGTGTTATAGTTTTGTTGTTGAGCCCTGTCTTCAGGGTTATGCAAAGAACAACTGACCTAACTGTCACCCCTGAGGCATGATGGGAAGCCAGGGGTCATGGCTGCCTTAAAGCCACAGTGCCAGTTTTTGTTGAAAATTGTTTTATTTTCTATGCTATTGCTTTACAATGCAGCCTGTGGGTTAACAATGTCTATTTATTGGCAATTTTCAGGATTTATGAGTGTTTTGGCCATTAAAACACAGAGTTCAAGTGATATTTGACCTAATGTGTTTTTTATATACTTGTTAATACAGTATATGTATGAGTAATTACATTGTTTAGCCTCAGTTTGGAGCTGCATTGATGTGATAAAAAATGATAAATGTACATACATATATGTGGAGCTAGATATAAATGTGATTTCCATATATATTTTTATATTATTTCTGGGGTCCCCGCACGTGGACGGGAATATTCAGTGCTTATGACTTTGATGAGGATACCCCTGGAAGAGAACTAGGATTACAGGTAAGTAACTTATCCGACTACCCTACCACTACACAACCCTCCCCGCCTCAGTTCTCTCACACTACGGTACACGCACACACTACAACACTACTCAAAACTACACTACACACACACACTACAACACTACCCTAAACCCTAATGCACTACACTACTCAAACACTACAATGTGAGAAGTTGGCCTGGTATATGGTGTTCACTATTCTAGTGATCACCTTGCACCAGTCCAAACAACCCTTATGGTGATGGTTGTAAGTCAACCTTATAGACCAGTTATCCTAGTGGTAGCGTGGACAGAACAGTCTTAGGCTAAAAGACTCTTGAGGGCGTGTAAAGCCAGCTGTTTTACCATATGTAACCCCGTGAATAGCAAATGAAAGGACACCACACAGGATATATATAAAATAAATATGTATTTATTTCTAACACACACCTCTGAACTCTTTATGAGGTCAGAGCGCAAAGCACATAACAAGACACTTAGTTAATATACGTTAAGTTGCACAATTTACGGTTAGGCCCTAGGGGCGAAGCAAACCATATACTAAGAAAGTGGTATAAGTACCACGTCACAAGAAAAGGAAAGGCCTAGGGCCTAGGGAATCGCTGGGGCTACACTGTCTTAACAATAGTTTAGAAGTAGGGGGCCCACAGGCGGCGCGTGCAGTGTCTTTACACACACGCGGGATTCAATGCAAAGTCAATGGAAACTTAGAAGTTAGATATAGAAGGATTTAGGACACTTCCGGTTGAGCTAGGTGGAAACAACTAGAGACTTAAACACTTGGATAGTCAATACCCTAGGAAGCACCGAAGTACTCGCGTTGCCTCACCCACGGACGGCGGGTGCATAGGTGTGAAGATGTGTCGGGTTTCGTCATTGAGTCCTATGGAGACCTGGAGAAAAGATGCTGCAGGCGACCAGGAGGAAGATGTCCGGGTAGAGCCAAGGGTGGATCGAGGATAAAGAGGACCTGAAAGCAGAGGGGACAGAGTCTGGGTCACTAGCCAGTGACCGGGTGGGACCAGGAAGAAACCAGACGACGTCGAGGAGCAATCAGGTGCTGTCTTGAAGCTTGTCTTGGCAGCCACGTGGACCAGGAGGCGTCGACGACGACCAGGTGTTGGAGAAGGGCTGTCCCACGAAGGATCTCGCAGATGGAGGGGTCGACTTCCGGATTGGAGTCGACAAGCCTAGGCAAAGGCACCCCACACGGGATACAACAAAGGCTTCTGGTGCAGCCCAGCAAGGTCTGAGGATCTTCACCTTTGAAGGGAAGCAAGGGCCAGTCTGGAGCAACCAGACCAGCGAGGTGGTTCAAAAGGATTGTCGTGACAGAGGCTACTAGCCAACGGGCCAGCAACCGGACAACGCGTCGAGCAGAACCAAAGCAGAAGGGCCCCACGCAGAACTTGTGGAGTGTGGGGGGGTGATCTTCGTCGCAGATGGAACTCGGGATCGGGGCTTCTCAATCCCCAGTGCACAGCTTCGAGGGTACCTCAGGAGCTGCACAGGTAGCAAGTTGCAGGCTTTTCAAGATGTCCGGTCCCACGTGTCTCGTCGCCTCCACGGATCTCAGCTATGCTGCAGTCGGGAAGAGAGAGTCAGACAGGTCTGGAAGTCTGGGTCTTGTCAGGCTATGTGCTCGGGTTTCGGCGGGAACGTCGACAAAGCAAGCCGTTGATTTTCTCGATGGTGCCTGGTTGCCCAGGGTGGTCACTCCTTGGCCACAGGGGAGATTCTTCAGTCTTCAGCTTCAGCAGAATGTCGAAGGTCCAGAGTTTTGTTTCGGGTTTCAGTCGGGATCAAATCTAAAGTCTCAGGACTCAGCTCCTACCTTTATACAACTAAAAGGGACTGGATTACTGACTAGGTCCCTCCTGTGGGTGGGACCGGGAGGGGGGGTGGTTACACCCCCTCTCCTTTGTCCAATTTCGCACCAGAGCTGGGGCTGGAGTTCCCCAGCAACCGGTTTGAACTGGGGTATGCATGGAGCAACTAGTGTGACTCAGGCAGTGTCTCATTCTATTCAGCCCTCCCTGTCCCAATACACAAAGTCCTATCTGGGGTGGTGCTCGCACCTTCCCAGGCCGGAAACCTATTGTCAAAACCTCCGTAACTGGAAGGGCTCCCAGCATGAGGAGGTCAGACTCGTGTCGGTGGCAGCAGCGTCCATTTTGTGATGCTGGGGCTCTGGTTTACTTTAACTGGGATAGTCAGCAACAACATGTCTTCTCCCTCTAGAAGGGTGGAATGCTAAAACGGTCGCCAGAATTGGCGAGGGGGTAGTATTCCAAAGCGTATGACACCTTACACGACAAAACCAAAGTTAGCATTAACCGCAAGGATTATAAAGCACTTAAGAGTATATGGTATGGCGATATCATAGAACAGTTATAAGGACATGGTTCCCAAAGCTGCAGACAGGCTCAGCTCATGCTAGAGCACCATCTCACACATAACCAAGCACTCTGCCTCCAGGATTGTTAAGGCCTGCCATAGGAGTGACTTATAGGTTACTGTGTGTCTATATATAAGTAGGTATAGGAATACTATACCTAAGCAAGGGGTGATTACACAACCTTGCCCCAGCTGAGTGATCAGTCAGTTGTGTGTCTATTTGAGTGGCCAGCCAGGGGTGGCATAATACATGCTGCAGTCCCTGGTAGGCCTTGGTTACACCTATGCCCTGAGTACCTAGGGTACACTTCTACAGGGGCTGACAAGGTGAACCAATTCCCAATTGTGGATGTACCTAGAGTACATGGTGTACATTTAGAGAGAGTGCATCTGTGCTGTGGGTCTGATTAGCAGGCCCACAGCCATATCTAAGTCGAAAACCAGTAAAGCAAAGCATAAAGTGGGGGTTACCATAGGAAGCAGACCCTACTCTCTTACATACAATTCTACCCTAAACAATAAAACACTGCACTACACAAACTCTACAACAGTACCCTAAACCCTAAAACACTACAACACTACCCTAAACACTAAAACACTACATAACACAAACACTACAATACTACACTAAAACCTAAAACGCTACACTACCCTAAACCCTAAAACACTACACTACACTACACTAACACTACAACACTACCCTAAACCCTAAGACACTACACAAAAACTACTACACTACCCTAAACCCTAAACCACTACACAAACACTACGACACTACCCTAAAACACTACACAAAAACTACTATACAACATTAAACCCTAAAACACTATACTACCCTAAACCCTAAAACACTACACTACACAAACACTACTACACTACCCTAAACCCTAAATCTCTACACTACTCAAACACTACAACACTACCCTAAACCCTAAAACACTACACTACACAAACTCTACTACAATACCCTACACAAACCCTACAACACTACCCTAAACCCTAAAACACTACACTACACAAACTCTACTACACTACCATAAACCCTAAAACACTACACTACCCTAAACCCTAAAACACTACATCACAGGAACACTACTACACTACCCTAAAACACTGCACTAACAACAAACTCTACAACAGTACCCTAAACCCTGAAACACTACACTAGCCTACCCTAAACCCTAAAACACTACACTACACAAACACTACAACACTACCCTAAACCCTAAAACACTACACTAGACAAACACTACTACACTACCCTAAACCCTAAAACACTACACAAACACTACTACACTACCCTAAAACACTACACAAACACTACTATACTATATTAAACCCGAAAACACTACACCACCCTAAACCCTAAAACACTACACTACACAAACACTACGACACTACCCTAAACCCTAAAACACTACACTACACAAACTCTACAACACTACCCTAAAACACTACACTACACAAACACTACAACACTACCCTAAACCCTAAAATACTACACTACACAAACACTACTACACTACCCTAAACCCTAAACCACTACACTACCCTAAAACATTGCACTACACAAACACTACTACACTACCCTAAAACCTAACACACTACCCTATACTAACTCTAAAACACTACCATAAACCCTAAAACACTACACTACACAAACACTACAACACTACCCTAAACCCTAAAACACTACACTACACAAACACTACTACACTACCCTAAACCCTAAAACACTACACTAAACACACACTACAACACTACCCTAAACCCAAAATCACTACAACAGTATCCTAATCCCTAATACACTAAACTAAACAAATACTACAACACTACACTACTAAAAAACACACTAAAACGTTAAAAGAAACACACAACACAAACATTACAATACTACGTATACACTACTCTAAACCCTACAAAAGTAACCCCCACCCCAAGCGCAAACCCCCTTACCTCTCTCCTCTCCAGCGTCGCCGTCTCTGCTCCCAGTTCCTGCTTCCTCCTTCCTGCTTCACGTCCGGTGCACGTCGTTGTGAGGAAACAGCCTCAGTATCCTCACAACGTCTTGGATAGAAGCCATTACATATTACACTACATATTACATCACATGCGTTGTAAAAGCGCATGCAATACAATGGTATGCGGGGTTTTACCACGCGTTGTAACATCACATGCGTTGTAACGCATGCGATGTAATAGCAACGCGTGGTAAAAATGGTGTTGTAATGGCTGCCCCCTATGCTACTCTTCTCACCTCGAGTTTTTGAACTAAAATCTAAGCACTTTTATTCCTTTGAATGTGAGTTATCAAAGGATTTTTTATTGTAGATGTTTTTAACATTTCTGTTTTTACTGTATGATTTCTTTTGTGTATCTGTTATGATCTGCCTTTGGAAGATCGAATAATGACAACCAATTTAATTGAATTGTCGTTCAATTAGGGGCTCAATAATATGCATGGATGGAAGTGCTGAATTCAGTGTGGCAGAAGTCTTTACCATTCCAAAGAATAGGGATGGGTGTTAGAAGGCAGGAATACCTTTTGGGTATTTAGCTGGGAACAAGGAAAGAGGTGCAACATTCCAATTTAATCAAAAGAAGTGACCGACCATTGTTAAGGGATAAAGAGGGGGGTGCTTATATTTTATGGGAATGGAATTGGTAATATCCCTTTAACTGGCACGAGAACCGATTGATTCTTCAATATTGAAGAGATACATAAAAGGAACCATTAATTGCCAGAAAGAGTGGTCAGAGAGAACCGTGTGTATGCCCAGTTGTTCCAAGGCTGAAGTGATTGTTGTACAGGTATTCCACTTGAGATAGTCCTGCACATACATAGATAGACTTATATCTGTTCTGAGGCATGTCGATGTACATTGATTTGTGTACTCTAATTTGGTATTCCAAGGTACATGCATTTTATTTATGTTTCTAAAGTAAAGTGGATATAGTAATGCCTTTAAAAGAAAGTGATAATAAATGGGAAACTGCACTATTCCTGTGCGCAACTGCCAGCAGGATAGCTGGCAGGTATGTAAATATTTATTTTTTAAAGTTAATAATAGGTCTAGACCAGAGTGGGTGCATTGATATTTCAGAGCAACAGAGATTTGGCAGGAACATATCTACAGGAATTGTAATGGAACTGGCATTGGACAGGGTTAGTGTGCTGCTTAGTGAGGTAAGGGTTGTGATGTTCTGTGTGATAAGGAATGTTTGGGATGCCAGTTCTAGCGGGCGTAGACACGAATCGCTGCAATTGAAGTGGACAAAGATGATGAGGAAATAGACACGATGCCTCTTGGGGATATGTGTGAATTAGCAAGTACGGCGAAAGGCTATCCAATGGTACTAGTGTAGGCATTTCCCCTGGTGGCTACCCCATTCACTGGATTGAAAGTGGAATGGAAATAAACATCCATCCTGCATTATAATGGTAAAGGGAACAACACCAATAGATATGATATTCATTACGAGACAGGGATGTGTGCTATTCCATTCCATGATGATGGAAACATGTCATAACAGTACAGAAACACACTGAAACAGGGATTGAATGGGTAGATTTGCCTTTTTTTAAGAGGAGACCAGGATAGCCAAGGAGTATCCAATGATATCCAAGCCTATACAGTGCCAGGTGAAATGCCCTTTCAGATACATGATAAATAAGGCTGCCAGAGTTCAAAAGACAACGTAGAAATTTTAATGCAATTGGAGCATATATTTGTATTTCATTCCACTGGGCATGTGAGAACCAAAGCAATGTGCAATTTGGTAAATGTGTGTGGCTGCACATCAACATGTGGATGTGTTCCCCTGGGCACTGCTGGGGTTTGGTAAATGGGCATTGCGTACTGTGAAAATCAAAAATAAGTGCCACCGACTTGCCGAATACTGTGGCTACATTGCTTTGATTCTGCCTCATGCCTCTTTCTTTCACTGTTCTAGGCTCACTTTCTTTTTAGCTCATTCTGCGGTGTTTGTCACTGATTTTTCCCTTTGTAACTGTTTTCCTATATTTATCTTCCTCCTTCTTTCTCCTTGTTCTGCCTCTCTCTGCTGTTTGTCTGGGTCAAGGTAGGTTGAAGCAAAATGTGTGCAGGTCCCCAAAAGTGAGGGCTTGTGCCCACCACCTGCACAATGTAGTCACATCAAATGGGCAGTTATCTGACCTTCATTATAGACACACTAATTTCCCAAGAAAGAATTGATAGATGGGGTTATATGCGGTACTGTTCCAAAGTGACATAAACATGCAGGTATAGGTATGTTGCCTTTCCTTGGCGACATTATTGAGTTAGGTGAGCTATCATAAAGTGTGCTCCCTTAGCAAAGAGGCTTAGATGTCAAGGACACTGGTTGTGGCACTTTCATGAATGACACCATTTCATCAATGTGGGCACTGGCATCAAAGTATTGCCTTTTTTAGTGGAACATGTTAATATGTTTTGGCATTTTAATAAAGCCTGGATTCTAGTACTGTTCCATGAGAATATAATAGTTTGAGACGTCATCATAGACTAGATAGGTGACTACCTCTAAGGATGAATACTGATACATGAGTACATTTCATGTGTTAGAATACTGTTTGTACTACTGAGCATGTGACTTTGGCCTTTATTACGAACGGCCCTCTATTTTCTGACACATTTATCAAATTCGTTTGAACAGGAGTCAAAGTTTCTGCAGTAACCTCTCGAAATGCCCGGTAATTACAAGAACATGCAAATTATGGTGTAGTCAGCATTAAGCATACAATTGTTGGGCAAAACCAGTGAGCCATATTTACAAGTCCCTTTCGCCTTCCTATGGTAAAAGGGGCTTTGCCTTATTCACACTTAACTTGGCTTAAGGCCACCTTATGAATAAGGCCCCCTTTCACGCTACACTTAGCGTGAAAGGGGTGTGCAATGGGTATTGCGGTAGGCATTCCGCCACAACACCCATTGATTTTGATGCTGCCCCATATTTACAAGGAGGGAGTAAATATGGAGCAGTGCCAAAATGAAGACCAGGGAAAACCTTGACTTAACATAGCAAAACGAGGAGAAATGCTTTATTTCTCCTCGTTTTTGCTGTTTCTAAATGTGCTGCATTCTGCAGCACACATAGTAAGAGCAAAACGTCATGAATGATTGTTTATGTGCATGATAGTGTCCCTTCCTGAACATAAACAAGTTGCAACTTCCATGTGTATTGCGTTTTGCAGCACACATAGAAGTTACAAAATGCCGTTGCTGATTGTTTATGTGCAGGAAGGGACACCTTCCTGCACATTAACAATCTTTCCCTGTAACGCAGGCACCCTTGCACAGTAGTGCAAGAGTGCCTGCGCTAGCGCTAGGCAGCTACATTTAGCGCCAGCTATAAGGGAAAGTCAGGGCTGCACCTTATGCTTGTGAATACGCAGCATCTCTGCGTTTGGAAACTGTTAGAGCTCGGAGTTAGCCTTCTTGGCTTAACGCTGCGCTCCGATAGCTTCCTAGTAAATATGCCTGTGGTTTTTATTCCACCCATTACATTCAAACCTCTGTCTTAATTTGTCTGGTGCAATAAATATTACACCTTTCTATGGGAGACTCGCAATGAGGGTCTTTGTGTCCAAAATTACAATTTGTTTCTATTCCACGTGGACACAGATGAGTTCCATGTTAAAGGAGCTGGTTTGCTGCCCTTTCGCAGGGAAGGCTGTATATATGCTGACATTCGCTTTCAATGAAATGGCAATGTGGTCTAGCTGCAATACAAAGGCTATCAATGTACAAAGAGTATGCAGGTTCTAAATGCGTATAATAGGAGATACCGTAGGTATCACAGTCATACCAAGAAAGGTGGGAGGAATATGAATAATTAGGAGCAAGATACCTCAACCACCCAGTTGGGTGGCATGCTTCATCATCGGGCAGCTCCTCGTTGGGCTGGCGCTGCTATGCTCAATGGGCTCTACGAGGGGCCAGTTTGCAGGAGATATTTTAAGATGTTTTCACTATGATGAGCCTGAGGTGAGGCTGCTGAAAGTGTACATTACAAATGTAAAAGTATAACAAGCATTTGAAATGCAATAGGTCTCGGATTTATTTGAGTTTGAGCTAATGGCATTATAAATGGCAATGTCTTTTCGCCATTTGTTATGGAGTGTACGCATGTGGTGTGTAGTGGAATTATGTGGGTTGGATTTATTTGAATTGTAGCAATGGTGGTATGCTGCACTTTAGATGAATACGTTTAAAAGTAAAGTTTGCCATACTGTGATTGCTACAATAGTTAATTGTGGATGTGTTAACATTTGATGTGTGTACTGATGACTGGTGGTGTGTGCCTGTAGAAATTGTGCACTGCCGGCTGGAGGTGTGTGTGCCTGGTGGAAGTGTGCACTGACAACTGGTGGTGTGTGTGCCTGGTGAAAGCGTGCACAGACGGCTGGAGGTGTGTGTGCTTGGTGAAAGCGTGCACAGACGGCTGGTGGTGTGTGTGCCTGGTGAAAGCGTGCAATGACGGCTGGTGTTGTATGTGCCTGGGGAAAGCGTGCACTGATTGCTGGTGGTGTGTGTGTCTTCCAGGTGAAAGTGTGCAGTGACGGCTGGTGTTGTGTGTGCCTGTTGAAAGTGTGCACCGACGACTGGTGGTGTGTGTGTGTGCCTGGTGAAAGTGTGGTGGTGAGTGTGTGGTGATGAGTGTGTGGTGGTGAGTGTGTGGTGGTGAGTGTGTGTCTGTGTGTGTGGTGTTGTGTGGGTGGTGGTGTGTGTGTGGTGTTGTGGGGTGTTGTGTGTGTCTGTGTGTTGTTGTGGGTGTGGTGTGAGTGTGGTGTGTGATGTGTGTGTGGTGTTATGTGTGTGGTCTTATGTATGTAGTGTTATGTGTGTGGTGTTGTGTGTGTGTGGTGTGTATGTGGTGTTGTGTGTGGTGTTGTGTGTGTGTGTGTTGTGTGTGTGTGTGTTGTGTGTGTGTATGGTGTGTGTGTGGTCTTATGTATGTAGTGTTATGTGTGTGGTGTTGTGTGTGTGTGTGGTGTTGTGTGTGTGGTGTGTGTTTGTGGTGTATGTGTGTAGTGTGTGTCTGTGTGGTGTTGTGTGATCCTCTGTGAGACACCGGGGTCTGTCGTCTGGAATGGAAGCTTTGGTCAGCTGAAGGAGCATGGAAATGTTACGCTCTTGTGAAAGAGCTGGCAGGTGATTGGGGTCTCCCTTAGGAGTCGAAGACTCTGAAAGCAGTGCCCCTGTCTTTAACACCACCACACCAGCGTGCCTCAAGTAACATGCGCCAGGTCTTCTAGGTGCCTAGAACAACGTCCTAGTAAAAGCACTGGACTTCACTGGCACCAAAGCACGTAATTTGTGCTCACCCTGCACACTCACACACTGCTCACCCTACACACTCACACACTGCTCACCCTACACACTTACACACTGCTCACCCTACACACTCACACACTGCTGGCCTTGGACACTCACATAATGCTCACCCTGCATATTCACACACTGCTCACCCTGCATGCAAGTAACATGAACATTTATATATTGCATATCGCGACATTATTGAGCCTAAGATCCCCCTGTAGCCTCACGTGAAATGTGTGTCACTGTAGACACAACAAAGAAAACAATTCAGAGAAAAGTCCTTGTATTGACTTTGTTCTGCACAGGTTGTGTCACTGCTGTAAACACTGGGAGGGGGTGGGGCAGGAACACAGAAGATGAATTAAATACTATATCGAACGTGAAGGGAGGAGCAACACCACCGAAAATACAAGGAATGACAGCAGGAATGTGTCAAACAGCACAAATAAATAGAGTATTGGAGGATATAGGCTCAACTCTCCTTAGTTACGCTCTTCTATTGTTGTTATTTTGTCCAAATAAAGGGAGTAACGGAGAGCTGCCAATAAAGCATGCCTGCTAGGAGAGGGCACTTGCATGAGTTATCACACCCCACACAAACAGAAATATTGAGGGGGGACATTTCCTTGTCAGCGAGATACACATTAGCCGAGTATTCACCCTGCCAAAGAAACTTCCACCCCACTAGAAGGCGGCCCCTCTCTGCTGGGGTAACCTGCCCGGATCCTGCTGCCCCCTCCCAACAACAGCCCGGGGGTCTCTACCTCTCGCCGCTTCTCAGCGCTGCAGGGCGCCGCCATCTTGGGTCGGGGATGACTCACACCGCACTTTACATGCTACTACCTCCGCTATGGATAAGTAGTGTGCAGCTCTCGAGGCGTTAACTGCTGCAACCAGGTCCCCACGGAGTTCACTGACACAGTGTGGCTGGGAGGAAATAACAGACTACTGTAGGACGAGTTGGGAGTCTAGGAGTACCCACCTGGCAATTAGAGAAGACAGTGCTGAGGCACGGGGATGCATACTGCAGCGGAGGAGGACTCGTGAATTCACTTGCTGTAAGGGGGCGGATGGCCTGAGAGGCTGCTGAGTGACGTCACCGCAAGGAAAGACGGCTGGTAAACAAGTACCGGTGACAGTGGTTAATGATAGGGAAGAAGGACGGAATCTCACTACCACGGCGGACATGTCTAAGTGGCTATGAGTCTTTCTCATTTTCGCTGGCTGCCTTTTTGAATAAAGTGAAGAGAAAATATATTTCTCTCTTTTTAGCTCATACATGTATGTTTTGCTTAGTGATATATTGTCACGCAATACAAAATATTTTTTGAAAAACTTTAGTTTGTGAGAAAAGCATTTTCAAAACAAAGGAATGCGAACTACAAAAAAAAAAAGCCCGCGATAATTCAAAACATATGGCCTCTGGTGCACGTAACAGACACCAATAGGCCGTAGGCGGAGCTAACAGACCGCCTATGGCCTATTGCGTGTTCTGTTAAAAAACAGCACGCACGCAAAGGCCAATGAAAATGGATCTTGAAAATAACACGCACGAAAGAAAGGTAGAAAGAAACAAAAGACGGGTTTGAAAATTTGGGACCCACTGACATGTTGGATACAGAATCCGGGTGGATAACGTTTTATATAATTTAGTCAGTTTTCAATTATATATCTAGAAAATTCATATTACTGTTACTATAATTTGGACACTAAAATAGTCAGGTTTTATGTACCCTAGTTCCTATTGCTGTTTTGTTTATGTATAAACTCAAGCTTGGGGGTGTGGGGGGTAGCGGGTATTAATAATAATTCTAATATTGATATACAGATAATAATTTGTTTTTGATGTTGTTAAATTATAGAGGGAATAAAATCATGAAAATGCTTCAATAAAGATTTTAAAAAAATATATATAATGCGCACGAGCTACGTGGAATTTCCAGGTCCATTTTCAAATCCCCTGGAAAAGAACTCTCGCTGTGCGACACTGCATGCGCAGTGTACGCTAGGCCCGAGCCCTAAAAATAACTAAGGGCCACCTAATGACTATTTTTTTATGGTTGTGGATCCTGTTATATCTAAAAAAAAATGTAAATGTAAATTGATACTTGTATAGCGCACTACTCACCCACAAGGGTCTCAAGGCGCTTGTACGAATACCACTGTGGACCCCATCCTGGCTTTCCCTGTGAGGCGTCCACTCCTGGGCACCCCCAAGGTGGAGGCCAGGCATCCTTAGCGTTGTGGGGGCCGTTGTGGAGATTAAGCAAGCTATTGCCCAGAGTTGGACTCCATGATTGGAATAGGCACCAAGGCGAGAATTATCAGGTCCGTGGAATTTTGAGCCTAAGACCCACCGAGGCGGGGAATTGAACCCTGGTCCCGGGCTAGACCTCTGCATCAGGGTCTGCTGCTCTAATCATTGAGCCACACTTCTCCGCTCATTGAGCCACACTTCTCCAAAAAGAAAGTGAAACTGTGATAGAAATAATGTTCTTTCGTATCTCAAGGTACCAATTTAAATTGAGGTCAGCATGTTTCTTAGCAAAAGAGTAGGCACAGATTATCTAAGGCAATTCGTCAGGAGTGTTCAAAAACCCTAATTAACATGGGGGTGTGACTAACGCCTGATAGAGATGGTCACTTAGAGGCAGAGCTCCAGATTCGAGGGCGGAAATGTCCTTACTGAGGAGTGTTTCATCCTGCAAACCCCTAGCTTCAATGATGTGAGGGTGCTGCTGCTCACATGGGTTGTGCTTAAACCCCTTTTGATTTGTTAATCTGTATCCATCAAAGACAATAGAGCAGGTGAGGAAACTGCCTAGGGTAACAAGATGGTGCCTACGCAATGCGCGACTCCCCTCATGTAAGCAACTCCGATATATATCTGTACTGGTTGAAGTCTCTTTGGGTAGGAAAGCATATTACCATCCCACTGGCCATATTTTAAGCCTAAATCGCTTCTACAAGTTCTTTTAAGCCCCTCCCTGTATTTTAAAACCCTTTTTCTCCTGAACTTCTAAACTGGTACCTCTCTTTCTGAAATGCTCTTTTAGCCTTCCTGAGTTTTTTTTGCAATGTCATTTGAGCGCCTTAAACGGACTGTAATGGAGGCAATATGTTCCCTAAACTAAAGAGGTTTCACCATTTATTACACTCCCGCCCTTTGGTATCGAATTTTCATTCGGGGTGAACTGTAGGATCAGAGCAGGGTTCTTCTCTTCAGTTTGTCTCAGTAATGGTATCTATAATGGAACTTGGCTATATTATAATAGCATGTTTTGACAATTTTACCTGTGAGGAGAAGACAATAATACAGATTCCCAATAAATATCTGTACTTCAATTTGGTGCCAGTCTATTGCTGTTTAATCAACGGGGTCAGAGATAATAAGCGATGGAAATGAAGTTCTTGCAACAACATTTCTAAGAGAAATTCTGTTGATGCTGCTATATTAATTTAGAAGTGATCTATGGAATTGAAACCAACTTTATAGTGCAAACTGTCAGCAGAAAGTAGTGTGTAGAGACACCTTTTAATTGCGTCAAGACACAAACTGTTCCTTAACATGGTGGAATCAACAGAGAGAGAACCCAGGATAGAACATAAAGGTGCTACAGGCCAAAGAGTTAAGAAACCTGTCCAAAAACATACCACACAAGACCCTCTGTCACTGGACCCCCTATTAACCTCTTCGAGGCTATTGACGGAACCGTTCCTTATCCAGTATTTGGGTGTCTTTCATAGATTCACATGCCTGAATCATTCCCCGTCGTCGAGACGGGAGCCTCCGGTACATAAAAAAGTAATGTCCTAAGACATACATAAAGAGGATAGGTCCAAGGGTCTAACCTTAGTAACCTATCTAGGTCCTTATGCAGGAAGGACCAAACAGAGCAGGCTCCAGGGTCCCACCTTGGTAGCCTATCTGTGTCCTTTTGTAAAAAAGGACCAAAACAAAAGGAACAACCAATCAGCTACTACCTCCCTCTAGAACCTTCCTGTGAGGAGCCTCAGTCTTCCAGATTTTCTACCGCACGTTGTGCTAGGGAGTCTCCACCTGAGTTCTCCTCAGGAATATCGAATTTTCTCCAAACTTCACAGCTTTTTCGACTTTCTACTATGGCTGACGTCAAGAAAAGAGCACTTTTCCATCCCTGTGCCTCCTGTGGTAAACTAAGGCTCCATGTGGACGACGAACATGAGGAATGCCTGTATTGCCTCTACCCTCACCACAAGACCATAGACTGCAAGATTTGCCGTAAGTTCTCCGTCAAAACCCAGAAAGACCGGGAAGGGAGACTTCTTATCTGGCTGAACAGGCTCAAAGACAAACCGAGCGACCTCATTTCCGAGGGTGGGAGCATGTCTGTCGCCTCACAACTTTCCCTGAAGAGGCCTAGGGCTTCCTCGCCTGGCCACTCAGCGACCCCTCCTAAGAAGTCTAAAAAGTCTTCAGAGGGCAAGCCTGCCGTATCTAGCAAGGACCTTCCTGTCCCCAGGAAGCAACCACTGCTTACGGTGACGACGGCGCAATCGGCGACCACCTCATCGCCTAAAACCGTCTCAACATCGACGACGACGGTATCGACGACGATGGCATCGTCGGCGTCCCCCTCATCGACGACTCTAACTTACTCGTCGTCAGCAGGACGACCGATTTCATCCTCCGCACCGTCGACGACAAGACCGTTGACGAGGACGTCGACGACGACACCGTCGACGAGGGCGTCGACGACAGCACCGTCGACGAAGACGTCGACGACGACACCGTCGACGAAAGTCACACCGTCGACGAAGCCGTCGACGAGGGACACTCCGTCGACGAAGGGCGCTCCGTCGACGACGGCGCCGACGACGAAGCAGTCGACGAAGGAAACGCTGCATAAGGCACCGTCGACGAGAGGGTCGTCGACGGATGCACCGTCGACGAAGACTATACCGACAGCTGCTGGTACCTGGAAAGAATCCGAGCTCCTGTCACATGCAATGGACGCTCAGACTTCCCACGTCTCCATTAGGATCACCAAAAGACAGATCACTCCGGAGATGACCTCGCCTAGTAAGGTCCAACAGCTGACGCCATCCTGCTTCTAACAGGACCAGGAGCCGGAGGAGGAGGAGGAGTTTACCCAAGCCACTAGTCCTTCAGACCTAATTGTCAAGTGCCAGAGTACGGACGAAGAGCAGGAGGTTGAGGAATCGACTCCTCCAGTAGTGCCTACCCAAGTCCACACCCAGGTGACCCCAATGGTGTGCTTGCCGGCCTCATTGGTTGCAGACTTGAGCTTTCTCGTTCAAGACTACAAACTGCGGTTTCCGCAGAAAGCCACCCCTACTGTCCCACCAACCCCGCAGCCATCTGTGACCGTTCCTGCGCAAGGGACAAGACCCAGGCCCCCTCCACTGGTCCTTCCTAGGACACAGGACCCTGCTCAAGACCCTATCTCGTCCGAGGAAGAGGACAGAGAACATGAAGAAGGGGAAGTCCGAGATGATGATACGGACGTGGATGCAGACCAGGACTATGTCACTCACTCTCCAGCCTCTCCGGAGCCGCAATCCTCTGAGTCTCCACCTGCTGATATTGGAGGTTTCCATAACCTCATGGAAAGGGCTGCCAAAAGGTTCCATATGTCAATGGAATCTCAGGAAACTGAATGTTTCCTCTATGACTTTAAAGAACCAACTAAGAAAACTACTAGATCGATCCCGATCATTGATTATCTACTCAAACAGGGCAAGCAGCTCATGCAATCTCCAGCTTCCCTACAGGTAATCGTACCCAGACTGGATAAAAAATACAGAGCTACGTCGTCAGCTCCAGCATGCCTCACGGGTCATCCCAAGGCGGACTCTGTGGTCACCCAGGCGGCGCAGAAGAACTCGCGTAACCCTGCATCACCTTTATCGACACCACCAGATAAAGAAGGCAGGAAGTTAGATGCAGTTGGGAAACGCTTTTCCACTACCTCTGCGACAACGGTGAAAATTGCCAATTCCATCGCCCTTCTTGGGCGTTACAACCGCCAACTCTGGGCGGATATCGCGCCCTACATTGCCGACCTGCCAGAAGATGTTAAAGCGGAGGCACACTCGCTCCTCCTTGAGGGCCAAACATCGGCCTCAGAACTGATAGACTGCGCCATTGACGTGGCCATGACTGGATTCAGACAGCTGGCGGGAGCCGCTGTCCTACGACGCCAAGGCTGGCTTAAGGCCACCTCTTTCAGACAGGAGGTCCAGACCAAAATCTTAGATATGCCCTATGATGGCGATCATCTATTCGGCGAGAAGATTGATGAAGCCCTCACTGCAATTAAAAAGGACACTGACACAGCCAGAGCCCTGGGCACTCTGCAATCTCGCACTCAGTCCTTTCGTGCCAACAGGGGGAGGGGACAATCCTCCTATAGAGGATCTTATCAAAACAAGTCCTCTTACTCTTACTCTCAGGGTAAGACGCAATTTCAACAGCGCCAAAACCAGTCGGGACGTCAGTCCTCCTTCAATAAATCGTCCTACAGAGGAAAAGGGCAGAAGAGACCAGCAGGCAATCGCCAATGACTTTTCCAATTGGCCAGCCCCTCCACCATCGCTTCCCTTGCGACTTGGAGGGAAGCTTTCCTTTTACCTTCAAAACTGGCGGCAAATAACGACAGACCGGTGGGTTCTACAACTCCTTCAATTCGGCCACTCTCTAGAATTCCTCTCAAACCCTCCTCAGACACCGCCTGTCAAGCGTCCTCACAGACACCTACGGCTGCTTCGGCAAGAACTAACATCCATGCTCCAGAAAGGCGCAATAGAAAAAGTTCCACACGCCCAGATGGGGGAGGGCTTCTATTCCCACTTCTTCCTCATCCACAAGAAGGGGAAGAAATGGCGTCCAATTCTCGACTTAAGAGCTCTCAACGTGTTTCTAAAGAAGCAGTCGTTTCGAATGGTCACGCTACAGGAGATCCTGGGACTCCTGGAAAAAGGCGATTACATGACATCACTCGACCTACAGGACGCCTATTATCACATCCCTATCCTCAAGGGACACAGAAAGTTCCTAAGGTTTGCAGTCGCAGGGATACACTACCAATTCCGCGTACTCCCCTTCGGCCTCAAATCTGCTCCAAGGATCTTTACGAAATGCCTTTCTCCTGTCGCAGCCTATCTCCGCCAGCAGGGTCACCAGGTCTTCCCTTACCTGGACGACTGGCTGGTAAAAGCTCCGTCGAGAGCAGCCGCAGCTGCATCTTCCAGCGCCTGTCTGCATCTTTTCCGCCGCCTCGGCCTGACCCTCAACAGGGAAAAGTCATCCCTGACACCAGCCCGAGTCATCACCTTCCTAGGAGCGACCCTGGACACGGATTGCACGAAGGCCTTTCCATCACAGGAGAGAAAGTCGAAACTCATCTCCTTAGCCAAGTCAGTGGCATCCAAAAAGACTCTGACCGTCCGCCTCTTCAAATCGCTCCTTGGCATGATGTCGTCATGTATCCTACTCATCCCTCACTGCCGCCTAAAAATGCGCCCCCTTCAGGAAGAACTGTCAAAACAGTGGACACAAGCGGAGGGATCCTTCGAGGACCGCTTACGAGTCACTCAACCTCTAATCAACAGTCTACAATGGTGGACATCAGACAAACACCTGTCACAAGGACTACCGTTCCTGCTTCCGGCACAACCACATATCATCACCACGGATGCATCCTTGGAGGGCTGGGGTGCAGTCCTACAAGAACTGCAGACCAACGGAAAATGGTCGCCACAGGAGTCCAAGCTCCACATCAACATTCTAGAGCTACGGGCGGTCTTCCTGGCGCTCCAATCGTTCCTCCCGCGCATCAGAAACTCCCCAGTGCTAGTCAGGACGGACAACACCACGACTATGCACTACCTGAACAAACAGGGTGGGACGCGCTCGCTATCTCTCTCTCGAGAATCTCAGAGGGTTTGGAACTGGCTTCTACAACATGGCATCACCCTCAAAGCCGAATACGTTCCAGGCAAGGACAACGTCCTGGCGGACGCCCTCAGCAGAGAACAGTCCCTATCCCACGAATGGGAGTTAGACGAGAGTGCATTGAACCACATCTTCACGAAGTGGGGGACACCACAGATAGACCTCTTCGCCACCAGGGAGAACGCCAGATGCCCAAGCTTCGCAAGCAGGCTTCCCCAACCAGGAACTCTAGGGAATGCATTTTCAATAGCTTGGCAGAACGTGTTTGCTTACGCCTTTCCGCCATTCCCACTGATACCCAGGGTGATCAGGAAAATGAAATCGGAGCCCTGCACTCTAATCCTCATCGCCCCGTCCTGGCCGAGGCAGCACTGGTACACGGAGCTCCACCGTCTATCCGTCCACCCACCTCTTCGTCTTCACAGTCACCCAACCCTACTCACGATGTCTCACGGGCAGGTTCTCCACCCGAACCTGGGCCCTCTGAAATTGTCAGCCTGGCTCCTGACTACCGTGAGTTCAGCCATCTAAACATCCCACAAGAGTGCAAAGATGTCCTGTCCAACGCCAGAGCTAACAGCACAAAAAAGACTTATACTCTCAAGTGGAAACGCTTCTGCATCTGGTGCGAAAAGGAGGGTCTACACCCCTTCCGGGTCACTCCCCAACAACTCCTGCCATACCTTCTACACCTGGCGCACTCAGGCCTGGCCCATGCGTCCATCAAGGTCCACTTGGCAGCGATTTCTAGGTTCACTCGAACTTCTAGGGGCCCCTCTCTGTGGGCGGACAGACTCATTAAGCAATTTCTGAAAGGCCTCTTTAGGTCCTTCCCTAGACCAAAACCTGTCCCTCCAACGTGGCAGCTCAACATAGTTCTTCACCAGCTGATGAAACATCCCTTCGAGCCTATCCACAAGTCTGACATAAAATTCCTGTCGTGGAAGACAGCCCTCCTACTTGCTCTGACCTCGGCCAGAAGAGTAGGCGAGCTACAGGCCCTTTCCATCCAGGACCCATTCCTTCAATTCAAGGAGGACAGAGTCATCCTGCGTACCAACCCACGATTCATACCCAAAGTCCCTTCGGACTTCCATCTTAATGAGCCCGTGGTTCTTAAATCATTCTTTCCGAACCCATCTACCCCGGCTGAGAGATCACTGCACTCTTTAGACCTTCAAAGATGCCTAAAATTCTATCTCGATAGAACAAGACAATTCAGGAAGTCATCCCAACTCTTTGTCGCATTCAGCAGGCCTAGGAAAGGCATGCCCTTAACTAAACAGAGCATATCAAGATGGATCTCCTCAGCCATAACTCTCTGCCACGAGAAGGCAGGATGACCTCTGGACGCACGGGCCAAAGCCCACTCCACCAGAGCCATGTCTACGTCTGCGGCACTATTTGCTGGAGTGCCACTCCTAGACATCTGTAGAGCGGCGACCTGGAAGTCCCCGCATACCTTCACCAGGCACTACTGCTTGGACGCTGAGCTGACGAAAGACGCAGCAGTGGGCAGAGCAGTGCTTCGCCATCTATTCCAGTGAGGTGAGCCCTCCTGCTTCCCACCATCCTTGACTGGTATGCATGGAAGGGTGAGATTTTGATCAATACCTTATCACTATCGATCTAAAACCCCGATCTGGTCGACTGAACCTTTATTGCCTGTCTTTGAGGAAAGAAAGTGCATCTCTTACCAAGTTAGTTCTCCCAATAAAGGACTCTGCTCAAAGGATCATAAACAACTTCTAGCTTTCAAAGGTTTATTATAAAGTCAAGATAAGTTGCAAATACAAGCATCTCAAAATGAGATTAACCAGATACACAGGCCCAACTACGTACATGTGTTCTCTGAAAGCCCTCAGACGAACAACGGAAATTACCAATACCAGTTCTAAAAACAATAGTGCTATTAGCATAGACACATATTGAAATCTATCGGTCATTACAGGCGGAGGGAAAATACAGGTTAGGCTTTCCCTACCCTGATCTAGATGGTATCCCTACTTAACCAGATCCCAACCTATCAAAAGGTGTCAGCAGTGAATGACTCCCGAGGGAAGTCACCCACCCTCAGCTCTTGGTGAAAACCTAAAGTCCTCCAGTCATGGCCCCTCTCTGCCTACCCGTCCGCTCTCTAAAGGGTCCTCAGGCTTCTGCTCTCACTCCCCCCAGGGGTGCTGTCCCTAATACAAAAATACAATAACATTTAGGACGCCCCTCGTGAGACGCCCCTCACGTGGTGTAGCTTCTGGCTTTTTCCATGATGAGGCCTTGTGGTTAGCGTCGACCTTGCTTCTCAGACTCTTCTCCGGCCCGCTGATACCCCTTAAACATTCCGGAACCCTCCTCCATGTCTGGTCCATTTCACGAACAGGCTTCTATTCATTATTAATAATTGAATACCCCCTTTTCTCTTCCAGACAGACATTTGGAGCCAAATCCCAATTCTCATGGTTTTCCAATCGCGTTGCAACATTCCCCGTCCCAGACTAATATGTGTAAATCAACGTTTAAGGCTTTCCAGCTCTACAACAGTTTTATAATATTCAACTTCTTCTTTAATTGTCAGCATGTTAATACTCTTATTCTACTGATTAAGTAAACACATCTATAAATCAAACCCTACTCATTATTACTAAACATTAGTGCAATCCACATTATGCAATTTAATCGCCTTCCCCCTCCCTCCTAGCTCTGGCCCTGAGGCCTACCACGTTCAACGTTTCCGTATGCCATCTTACATTTTAGCAGCTACACAACATGGATTCAGGAATAATCAAGTTTAATAAGCCTTATTACTTCACACATTTCTGTATTAATTCCACTTCTATTTAAACTTCTATATTAACTACACATCAGAATATAACTGTGGCTACTATCAGCACTCATGGCATTTCTCTTCATGATTTGTGCTTACTACGTGTAAGTGTGATGCATTTCTACATTTTGGTCAGTTTGCGCTCTCTCAGTTCCCCCCTTTGATGACCTCTCGGGGTCATCACTAAATATTTAAACTGCGGTGATTGCTAGCATAACTCGCTTCTGTGTTTCCAGAGCCCTCAGACTCCGGTACTGACTATCTTGTATGGCAGCCAATCTCTGCAGCTGTTTTCTCTGAGCTCTCTCTGACCTTCTGGCTCTGTTCCATTTAAATACCCTCACCAAACCCCATAACACGATTCCACAGATCAATATTATGATGATAGGTTTTAGTATTTTCCACACAAAGCTTTTGCCTAAGGCGGTGAGCCAGCTTCCAGCTTCACTCATTCCTTGGCCCACCTTTTCCCAGACATTTTCTCTGCTCAGGTCTTCAATCTCCTTGTGAATATCAGTTATATTTCTAATAACTTTCTCAAGGGGCTTCGAATTGTCTGGAATGTAAGTACAACATTCCTGGACCTTCAAAGCCTTACAGACTCCGCCCTCTTTTGCTAATAGGACATCTAACGCAAGGCGGTTTTGAAGAACCATAGCCCTTATCGATTGCATCTCTCCCTCTACTAGCATTAAGGACTGAGCAGTGCTGGCAGACAATCTGTCTACGACTGTTGCTAGTCGTCTAATTTTAACATCATTAAGAGCTAATCCCAGAAGTGGGAACACAGCTCCAAAGACATCTCCAACCATTTCTGCACCCACATCTCTCCTTCCCCTTGATGATGTCTTGCCCTCAATGATCTCTAAGTTTTGGGCATGATATATTTTAGGGAAGATAATTGCCAAGTAACATGAGCCATACCAATTATCAGGTAGCCTCACGTAGGCATTTCTCCCACATACAAAATATACATTAGGAATCACTTGCATTCCCTTCAGGAAGTCTTTGGTGTAGTACTCCAAATTGAAAGCATGTTCACAACTAACCTCTCCCACGTATACATTTTCATAATACGTTTTGGCTCTATGAAGACATAACTTTCCTCTCTGCGTTCTATCTAAAGCTATTGGACCACTACTACCCTTTCTCTTGTGTGCCTTTTCTTCTTCGGTCCAATCTGTTTTCCATTGTCCCGATTTCTTCAAAATCTTTTGCCTCCTATTCCGATCATCCACCTGCCCTATAAACTTTTTCTCGACTTCTGACACCTTGCATGTCAGGTTATTTCTGCGGGCATGTGAAGTATCTAAAGTAATCCAAGGAATGAAAAATTTTGCCAACCTGTCTTCACTCTTCCAGTAGTCCCATTTATTCATTTGTTTATAATTTGGGACTTCTGGTAACACTGCATCATAATTGGAGAAATAATAGTCAAAACTATCTCTCCCATAAAATATACTAAGCAACAAGCTACATGTAATGCCATATGTCAGCGGGAGGTGATGATATCGAATGCCTTCATCTACAGACGCCGGCAACTGCATGCAGACGTAACAGTCCTTGACCTCCATGGCATCCACGTATTCATATAATAATTTAGCATAAGCATTTGACCTAAAGTCACCTTGGGACTCATCCACGTGTAACCTACGGGCTTCTGCAGCCAATAACGCTTTCTCGTGTGTGTTTTCCCCTTTCTCACCAGCAATGGTGGGTGTAAGCGCTTCTACAGATGCCACGTCAGTTACCTTTGCCTCCTCCTCACGTCCCTTGACATAAGAGACTGTTACCACTAAAGCTATTAGTATTATCACTCCTACTATTAGTGTACCTATTATACATTTCGCTCTGCGGTTCTGGGTACCGGCCTCCATTTCGTCAGATAGTGTGGTTCTCTCTCAACTCAGCACAAAGTTCCTTTCTTTTTCGTTCCTTTACTGTCTCCTTTACTCCTTTTGTCCTGAGAACCACGCAACTGGAAGCTGACAACCCTTTCCGCTAAAGTTCTTTTTAGTTCAAATACAGACAACCCTAGCCCTTCTCCATCATCTCAGGGAGTGTCCCTAAGAATCTCTGCTTCCTAGGCGCTAGGTAATCTTCTTTTCTTCACGCTTATTTACAAAGTCTTTTAAGCATCCACTATCAGGCGCTCGCCTGCAGCTTCAACAGCAAAATTCAATATTTCCAGACGAAGATTGTGCTCTTCTGCGGCTGATATCTTTGTACCAAAATCGGGGAATTGCAATTCTGTGAGAAACATGTCCTTTATCTTGCTGAGGCGGGGAGGTCGGGGAAGCATAAATGTCAGTGACCCTTCTTGTTCAACTCCGGGTACTAACAGTCGTATCTCTACTGTTACGATGGGCTCAGAACTGGACACCACCACCGCTCGGATCCTCCCTGTCACTGGCTTCGAAGCCATCTGTCGCCAGGTATGTCCACTCAGGGGTGGAGTATCTTCTGTTAGGCACACGCACTCTTCTTGACCTCCTCAACTCCGGTGCTTCAGCGCCCTGAGCACCTTCTTCGGGGTCTGAGTCTTCTGATATCGGAGGAAGGGTTCTCTCCGGAGTTGACCTTAGGCTAGAGCTCCTTCTTTGCGGCCAATCAGCTTCTCCACGTACCCTTCTACTCCGTCTTCTTCTTGTTCTTTCCCGCTCTCTGTCAGACCTGTCAGCGTCTGACTCGTACTCCCAGCTACTTTCCCCTTCAGTAGCGTCGTCGGTCTCGCTGTTGTACTGACCGTCCTCGGCTTGGTCAGATTCGTTCCCTGCTTCCGCTGGCACCTCTACAGCTTGGCTAGCCCCCTCTATGGCTTCTCGGTCCGCAGCTGGACGTCTATCCGAGAGAGGAGCTGTTTCTTCCAGAGGTGCTGGAACTCTCCGCGTTTGCGACGCGTGGATCCAGTTGGGCAGGCTTCCCACCTTCACTGCCGTATTTGTGGTCAGGATGATCTGGAAAGGCCCACGCCAACGAACATCCAGGCAGCTGTTTCTCACGTGTTTTTTCACCAGGACCCAATCCCCAGGAAGCAAGTCGTGACAAGGGTCCTGGCACGATGGTACCTCGGCAGCCTGCACCTGAAGGGACACAGAATGAATGGCGTCAGACAGCCCCTTACAATAGTCCAGGATCATATCATCTGTGATGCTAATCAGTGCAGCAGTTGGGACAGAAGGTAACCTCATTGCTCTTCCCATTAACACCTCATGTGGTGACAGCCCCGTTCTTCTGTCTGGGGTACTGCGGAGGCTCATAAGAACCAATGGCAACGCATCAGGCCAACTCAAGGATGTTGATGAACACACCTTTGCAATTCTGGCCTTGATGGTGCCATTTATTTGCTCCACAATTCCTGAAGCTTCTGGTCGATAACTGCAATGTAGCTTTTGGTCTATATTTAAAGCGACACAAATCATTTTCACAAGCGAGCTGTTGAAATGCGTTCCCCTATCTGATTCCAAAGAGGCCGGCACCCCGAAGCGCGGTATAAGCTCCCTAAGCAGTAACTTAGCCACTGTGAGGGTGTCGCACCTGCGTGTAGGATATGCCTCAACCCATCTGGAGAAAACGCAGACAACCACCAGGATATAACGGAGGCGGCTGCACCTTGGCATTTCGATAAAATCTATCTGCATTCTATTGAATGGACCTCCTGACCTCCCTATGTGGCTTAGTGTAACGGGTGTCTTCTTCCCTACATTCAACTGCTGGCACGTCACACAACGCTGGCACACTGCTTCGGCTGCTACTCTGAACTTGGGGTTGTACCAGGTCTGTCTAAACACTCTCAGCATAGCATCTCTTCCTAAGTGGACAGGACCATGTATGTGTCGGGCCATTGGGCTCACCATCTCATTGGGCAACACTGCTCTGCCATCTGCTGAGACCCAGAAATGGGCCTCACCCACCACACATCCTGCCTTTAGCCATGTTTCTTTTTCACAGTCAGGAGCATTCTCCTGCATCTCCTTCAGTTCGTCCCAAGTATCAACAGTTTCCAATATCATGGCTAATTCAGTCCTTACATTTATTCCACCCACTTCCATCTCTGTGAAAGAGTATCCTGTTTCCGCACAATACCGTGCGACTTCGTCTGCATATCTATTGCCTTGTGACACGAAGTCCATATTTCTGGTGTGGGCGGTACACTTCACAACTGCGATACCTGCTGGACATTGCAATGCCTCTAACAACAGGCGCACAAACTCTCCATTGCGAATGGGAGAGCCTGAAGAGGTCATGAAACCTCTTTGAGACCACAACTGCCCGTAATCATGAACTACCCCGTAACCATATTGACTATCAGTGTATATGGTGACTCGGATTTGATTGCTTGCCAGGCAGGCACGCGTCAGGGCAATAATCTCGGCTACCTGAGCGGAGTGTACTCCTTCCAGGCATCCAGCTTCCACTACTCCAGTAATTGTACAAACAGCGTAAGCTGCTCTCAACTGCCCAACTTCGTCTCTTACACATGAGCCATCGACAAAGAAAATTTCATCTGGGTCGGTCAGTGGCTCATCTACGATGTCGGGTCTTGGTTTGGTGCATAGTTCAGTCACATCGAGGCAGTCATGGTCTGTACATTCATCATCATCTTCAATATCGTTTGGAAGTGGCATCAAGGTAGCAGGATTTAAAACAGAGCATCTCCTGAGGGTCACGTTCTCTGCAGCAAGAATGACTTGCTCATAGCGCGTGAGCCTGCTGTTTGTCAGATGCTGTGTTTTGGTCCTGGTCATCAACAGTTCAACAGAGTGGGGCACATGTACCTCCAACGGGTGCCCCATAACTATATTCTCACACCTCTCAATGCTGACACCTGTTGCTGCAACGGATTTGAGACATCCGGGCAACGCTGCGGCTACTGGGTCTAAAGTAGCCGAGAAATAAGCGACTGGTCTACGGGCATTCCCATGGATTTGGACTAACACAGACAGCGCGCATCCCTCTCTCTCACAACAGTAGAGCAAGAATGGTTTATCGTAATCCGGCATTCCCAGAGCCGGAGCACGACACAAGTCCTCTCTCAGCTGCAGGAACGCCATCAAACAGTCTTTGTCCCATGGTACCGGATCGCTCACTTCCTTGTGCGTCAGTTTTTGCAAGGGCTTTGCTTTCAGTGAAAAGTTTGCAATCCACTGTCGGCAATATCCCACCATTCCTAGGAACATTCTGACTTCTCTCTGTGTTTTAGGCGCATTCATTTTCATGATGGCCTCTATCCTGTCTGGTGACACCTTTCGCTTACCTTTCTCAATTCTGTGTCCCAAGTACTGTACCTCTGTCAGGCAGTACTGCAATTTCCCCGGGGACACCTTATGCCCATTTTCAGCTAGGTGATTTAACAAAGCAATAGTGTCTTCCCTGCAAGCTTCTTCTGTTTCTGACGCCACAAGGAGGTCGTCTATGTACTGGACCAGAACTGACCTCTGGGGCAGCACTAGACTTTCAAGATTTTTCTTTAGGAGCTGGTTGAAGATCGATGGGCTTTCTGTATACCCCTGAGGAATACGACACCATGTTAGGACGCGACCTTCCAGCTTAAATGCGAAAAGAAAATGGCTTTCTTCGTCCAAAGGGATCGAAAAGAAAGCCTGGCAAAGATCAATCACAGTGAACCATTCTGCTTGGAACGGTATCTGAAACAGTATCACTGATGGATTCGGTACCACTGGACAACACGAAACGACTATGTTATTAATCTTTCTGAGGTCCTGCACTATCCGAAATTTCCCATTTGGTTTCTGCAAACCCATAATCGGGGAGTTGCATGGACTACCCACGATTTCCTTCAGTATTCCCTGCTTAATCATGGACTCAATCACGGGTTTTATGCCTGCAATCGTTTCTGGAGTCAATTTATACTGAGGGGTTCTTGGGAACTCAGCATGTGGTTTCACTACAATTTTCACTGGGTCCACCCCTTTCACCAACCCAATCTCTTCCCCAGTGAAATCCCACACTTCTGGAGCAACTGTCTCTCTCAAATCCCAGGGAAGCTCGTCTACCGTCAGAGTGGGATACAGTTCCACACATATTCTGGAATTCGCGACTTTAAAGTCTGCATCATCATCATTTGTCAGTACCTCCACTCCTTGCGGTGTACAGTATATAGTGCAGTTCAATTCGCACAAAAGGTCTCTTCCTAGCAGACATACAGGACTAGAATCGCAAACCACAAACTGGTGCTCCTCACTGTACTTCCCTATTTTCACCTGCACGGGCTCAGTCAAAGGACTGGTCATTCTCTTGTTAGCGACCCCCACCACTTGTATGGTCTCCCCCGACATGGGCAGGCCTGGGACTGCGGCTGATCTGATCGTGGATCGAGTGGCTCCTGTGTCCACTAGAAATGTCGTGGGGAACCCTGCCACTTCGGCCTCAACATAGGGTCCCCTTTGGTCTACCTCCAGAGCTGCCCCGAGGATGCAGTCATCTCTTTCCACCCTCTGTCCAGTTAGTGGGTCCACATAATAGCATTCCTCTCCTCCTACAAACAGGGGCATCTGTCTATATGTCTTACCCATAGTCCCTACTCTGGGTGCCTGTGGGAACTGGGCTCGGGGAGGAGGCCCCCCTTTGAGCACCTTTCCCTGGTATTGCATTATCCCTCTCGTAGGCGCACTCTGAGTCTCTTCCTCTTCCACCTCTTGGTCTCCTATCTCAACATTATAGGGACACTCGCGTTTCCAATGCCCCACCTCGTTACACTGGTGGCACCTAGTCGTTTTCTTTAAGGTAGCTATATCTATCCTGGGTCTAAAGGTGGAGTTCTCCTCATTGCCCTTGTTCTGGCTGTATTGTTTCCTTCCTCCAGTACCGGTTCCTGGTTGTTGTTGCTGCTGTCCCCCCTTCCCTGCTGCCTGCATCTGTACCACCATCAGTTTCTCCTTTAGTTTCTTAGCTTTAGAATCTATCTCATCACAGCAGTACCTGGCATACCTCAGTATTTCGTCCAGGGGTTTATTTTGCCAACAAATCAAGTGTTGCTGGATCATTAAACTAATATCCGGTCTCAGGCCTAGGACAAATTTGGACACAAATTGCCCTATGTCCCTCGGATCCATGACATCCAGACCGCTATACTGTTTAAACGCCTTCAGCAATCTCTCATAGTATTCGTGTACTGTCTCTTTGGGTTCCTGTCTTGTTCGGTCAATTTTTACCCAATCTATGTCTTGCATTGGCACTTTCTCTTTCAGCCACGTCATTACTCTTTCGAATTTTGCCATCACACTTTCGGACGGCCCATTAGTCCTAGCATCTCTGTCTGGCTCTACGATGGGCCACTCAGCGCTAACCTTACATGCGGTCCACAAATCTCCTGGCACCACTATGTCAAACAGCGTGTTCAAATCTATCCATAGGACCTTTGAGATTTTTACGAATCTCTCAACTTGCTTATACCACTCCACAGGGTTTTCCCGCAGTTTGGGGAAAGAGGTGGTAAAAGCAGCTAAATCCCCCCTACTCCAAGGGACGTGGACATAGGTCCCATTTGCGACTTCCCTCAAAGGGTACGTCTCTACTCCCTGCTGTCCTCCTGGTGTCATCCCAAGTGTACTTCTCCTAACGGTCCCTCTCTTGGACCACCTCTCTTCCCACTTATCTAGGGCCCTCCATGTCCTTATTCCAGTGATCAGTTCCCTTATGTGTGTTTTCAATCCGATGGTCCTCCTCTCATCTAGGTCTCGGTCTGTGTAATGTAGCCTGTGGTTGCCCTGTAACGCTTTGGTTCTTGACAAGTCTACCATATATTTGCCTGCTAGTTCGACTAATTTCTCATGGATTGCTCTCGCCTTTCGAGTTACGTCCTTTGCCATGAACAGAATTTCATCCTGCTCATACATGTCCATTCTTTCTAAGGGCAGGGTACCGTCTACCATGTCATCCAGATCTGACTTTAAGCTGGAGACATCGAGTCTTTTGGCTTTTATTTCTGCTCGCAATAATTCCTTCGAGGGAGGTTGACAGGTGTCTCTCCCATCCCAACTTCGGGCCCTACGTTTGGGTTCTGGAGAGTTGGGGAGTGCTCTCTCTTGTTCCCATCTCTCCAGATCCCATGCTCGGCCATCCGATCTTGGAAGGTGGTGGAACACGGGCCTGTTACCCCCCTTTTCACCTTGCCCATTCTCTCCTCTCTTCTCACAGTAAGTCTCTCTGCTGCTCTCCCTCCGGTCTCCATTCTCCCTTGGCCTCGTATCACTCAGTATCTGATACGATCCTTCCTGGTTTCCCGTATTCCCTGGGCTGCGCTCATGTCCGTCGTCACAAGGACTATGGTACGGCCTCTCGCAACTCCCACTCTGTTCTCTCCTGCTGGGCCCACAGTGGATACACTTAAAGCTATCCCTGTACTCCCGAGCCCTCCTGTCTTCTTCATTAGGTATCGGGCGAGACACCCCCCCGTTCTCTGGGCCCCCATTTTCCAGGTTTGATCTACCTCCACTCCGGGCCCAATGGGTGAATCCCCTACTGTCCTTCTCCCTTCCGTCCCACTCCGGACTGCTCTCTTCAGCCCCGCAGTGGGTCCGGGCTCTGCTGTCCTGACTTTCCCTTTCAGCTTCTGCCGCTATGATGTTCTTTTGAGCCTCGACTGCCTCATCCCATTTCTTCATGTACTCGTTGAACTCTTGAAAAGATTTCCGTCCTGGTCCCCTCATATCCTCTGGCCATCTAATGTCCCCCAGATCTCCTGTGGTGTGTACTGGGGTGCTCCAATCCCTTGGTATCGGCAACTGACTTGGGGAGTTGATCGTATCTTTCCTTCTTGCCATCTCTGCTCTTTCTCTGTCCCTTCGTACCCGTTCTTCCCCTCTAGCCCTGTCTGGGTCATATACCGACACTATAGGACCTATGGTAACAGGTACCTGTAGTGCATCAGGTAATGCGTAGGATGTGGCACACGCCGTTTCTGGCGCTCTTTGTACCACAAACCTCCCGACCACCTGTTGCACTTGGCTAGGCTGGGACAGTTCTTTCTTTGCAGCGGGATCCCAATCGGAACTGGGAAGCGGCCCATGCTCTCCTGCATTGCCCCCCCCCTTCTCGCCGTTCTCGGCATCTCCCCCTGCCCTGTTATACGGGGGTGGCCTGTCTGTCAATAATCTGTTTATCAGGCTGTCCTCTGTCTCGCTCTCGTCATCCTCTTCTAGGGGGCTTTTGTTCCCGGGCATCTCTAACACTGGATATAATTTATTTACTTCCATGTTATGCGCCCTCCATCTTTTAGCATCCTCATCCCACTTGGCATCCTGTACTGCCCTTACCGAACGTTTCACTCTTTCTTGCCGTCTGTTCATGTTCTTTTCATGCGCTGCCCTAATCCATGCATTAAGGGCTTCAAACTGAGTTGGTCTAGGCAAGGGTCTAGTTGCGGTCATAATTGTTTTTAATCTGTGCAACACCTCTAATCTGAACGTCCCGTATTTCGGGAACGTGAGTTCCTCATTTCCATCTGTCATCCTACTCCACTCTGAGATCCACAGAATCGTGTGCAACCCAACATTTGTCCCCATGAAACGCGCTGGCGTACCCTCCGGCGGGGCTTCTTCCCCTTCATACGATCCCCTGCGCTCTCTTTTAAACAGCGCTCTTAACCATTTAAAACACTTCATAATTATGCGCAAAATTTCCAGCTTGAATACTCTGTTTACTTCCTGATGACAATCCACCAATCCTAGCGCGGCTTTGCTAGCTGGCCTATCGCAGCGCGGTCTTTCACCGGCCGGCCAATCCCAGCGCGGCACTTCCTGACGTCACTAGTCTCCGCTTCGCAGCAGCACCCCTCCTTTCTCAGCTCTCCTCGCGGTCATGCATGCGTCCCATTCACACACCGAAAAATGACTACTTCCGACCAAGCGGTCACTTCTCTCGACTGTACGTCCACAGTCTATCTGTAATTGTCAACACAACTGACGAGATGTCTATCGTCTCTCTGATAGGTTCTTTACACACACAGTAACTTCCGACCAGCGTCCGTTACTCACGCACTCACTCTTACGTTCCCCCTATCTGGTCCTTCGGGTGATCATTGGTACCTCATGACCCCCTTCACACTAGTTAACAATTACTCTGAGTGTCCGATACACCCGAACCACTTAAGCTCTCTTTGAACTTAAGATTTCCACCGGTTGCGCGCGCTCACAACCTGTTCCACAGTCTCTCTACAGTCATTCAACTCCGCCAGACATTACAACATAGATACAATACAAAACACCGCAATCTTAACACGCATGACCCTTTATACTCACTCTCGACCGATACTGCTGCTTTTCTGTCTCACGTCATCCGGTCCTTCTTCCGCGGGCGGTTCTTCCGATCATCGATCTCTAGGGGCCTGGGGGTAATCTAACCTGGCCTAGATCACCTTCCTAAAGAAGGCAACCATCCTCTATAGCTACCAACTGGAAGGGTGAGATTTTGATCAATACCTTATCACTATCGATCTAAAACCCCGATCTGGTCGACTGAACCTTTATTGCCTGTCTTTGAGGAAAGAAAGTGCATCTCTTACCAAGTTAGTTCTCCCAATAAAGGACTCTGCTCAAAGGATCACAAACAACTTCTAGCTTTCAAAGGTTTATTATAAAGTCAAGATAAGTTGCAAATACAAGCATCTCAAAATGAGATTAACCAGATACACAGGCCCAACTACGTACATGTGTTCTCTGAAAGCCCTCAGACGAACAACGGAAATTACCAATACCAGTTCTAAAAACAATAGTGCTATTAGCATAGACACATATTGAAATCTATCGGTCATTACAGGCGGAGGGAAAATACAGGTTAGGCTTTCCCTACCCTGATCTAGATGGTATCCCTACTTAACCAGATCCCAACCTATCAAAAGGTGTCAGCAGTGAATGACTCCCGAGGGAAGTCACCCACCCTCAGCTCTTGGTGAAAACCTAAAGTCCTCCAGTCATGGCCCCTCTCTGCCTACCCGTCCGCTCTCTAAAGGGTCCTCAGGCTTCTGCTCTCACTCCCCCCAGGGGTGCTGTCCCTAATACAAAAATACAATAACATTTAGGACGCCCCTCGTGAGACGCCCCTCACGTGGTGTAGCTTCTGGCTTTTTCCATGATGAGGCCTTGTGGTTAGCGTCGACCTTGCTTCTCAGACTCTTCTCCGGCCCGCTGATACCCCTTAAACATTCCGGAACCCTCCTCCATGTCTGGTCCATTTCACGAACAGGCTTCTATTCATTATTAATAATTGAATACCCCCTTTTCTCTTCCAGACAGACATTTGGAGCCAAATCCCAATTCTCATGGTTTTCCAATCGCGTTGCAACATTCCCCGTCCCAGACTAATATGTGTAAATCAACGTTTAAGGCTTTCCAGCTCTACAACAGTTTTATAATATTCAACTTCTTCTTTAATTGTCAGCATGTTAATACTCTTATTCTACTGATTAAGTAAACACATCTATAAATCAAACCCTACTCATTATTACTAAACATTAGTGCAATCCACATTATGCAATTTAATCGCCTTCCCCCTCCCTCCTAGCTCTGGCCCTGAGGCCTACCACGTTCAACGTTTCCGTATGCCATCTTACATTTTAGCAGCTACACAACATGGATTCAGGAATAATCAAGTTTAATAAGCCTTATTACTTCACACATTTCTGTATTAATTCCACTTCTATTTAAACTTCTATATTAACTACACATCAGAATATAACTGTGGCTACTATCAGCACTCATGGCATTTCTCTTCATGATTTGTGCTTACTACGTGTAAGTGTGATGCATTTCTACATTTTGGTCAGTTTGCGCTCTCTCATGCACATTTCTTTGTTTCTAGATTCTGCATGACATTGTATGCTGTTGTTTTTGCCTACAGTCACAAATGTTCATTCCTTGCAGTTGTATACTTTCTGTATCTCCACAGAATGTGCATATTGTATTGCTTGCTACTCTGATTCAGGCATGTGAATCTATGAAAGACACCCAAATACTGGATAAGAAATGCGTTACTTACCTGTAACTGCAGTTATCCAGTATTAGTGTCTTTCATAGATTCACATGCACCCTCCCGCCTCCCCTGGAAGGACTCACCTCTCTCTACAGGTTACACCTATCCAACTTGGTGCGTACGAAAATCTGAGAGACTGAGGCTCCTCACAGGAAGGTTCTAGAGGGAGGTAGTAGCTGATTGGTTGTTCCTTTTGTTTTGGTCCTTTTTTACAAAAGGACACAGATAGGCTACCAAGGTGGGACCCTGGAGCCTGCTCTGTTTGGTCCTTCCTGCATAAGGACCTAGATAGGTTACTAAGGTTAGACCCTTGGACCTATCCTCTTTATGTATGTCTTAGGACATTACTTTTTTATGTACCGGAGGCTCCCGTCTCGACGACGGGGAATGATTCAGGCATGTGAATCTATGAAAGACACTAATACTGGATAACTGCAGTTACAGGTAAGTAACGCATTTCATCACGGCTCGCGGGTGAGCTGTGCTCATGACGGAACGCTTCCGTCACGGCCCGGCCGCCACGCCTGCGCGGCGCTGATTTCGCGCCTGCGCGGCGCGTGTAATTGAGCAGGCGGGGCCGTGACGGAACCGTTCCGTCATGAGCACAGCTCACCCGCGAGCCGTAACGGAACGGTTCTGTCACCCGCGGAGCTCACCCGCGCGACCCTCCGCGACCGTTAGCGCTGTGGCGGAATAGCCGCCGCAGCGAAAGAGTTAAACAGAAACAAGTTTTCTCTAGGATCTTCCTTGGCAAATACTATGTTGTTTTTAAAAAAGATTGTTGCATAATGACTCAAGCTTCTCTCATAATTGTTCCTCTGAACACTAAAGGTCGGGATCACCCGATCAAAAAAACAGAAGCTTTTAGATTATTGTCGAAAACTGAAGAGTGATATACCTCTTCAGGATACCAGAGTTGGCTTGACAGAAGCTCGTAGTATGCAACATACCTGGGTTTCTGATTGTGCGTGCTCTCCAGCAATTAACAAGAAGAAATTATTTATTCAAATTCCAAAACAAGCCAGGTTTTCAGTTTATACATTTACGCATGATGATCAGGGTAGATGACTACTGTCTAAAATTGCTAAAAATGTATTTCCTTTTTTATTGCAAACATTTATGCTCCGGGGTGCTGTTTCTACTGGTCGAACAGCCAGGTCTCGAGTCGTCTCCTGAAGGTTAGAAGGTCTTCGGTTTGTCGTAGGATGAGTGGGAGGGTGTTCCAGGTCTTGGCAGTGCGGTGAGAAAAAGACTTGCCTCCGTCTGTGGTTCTACAGATGCGAGGGACGGCGGCCAGGGAGAGGTCTGTGGAGCGGAGATTCCTGTTGTGTACGTAGAGGGAGAGTCGACGGTTGAGATAGGCTCTGGGACGGTCTTGTGGAGTGCCTTGTGTGCGTGGATCAGGAGCTTGAAGGAGATTCTTTTGTTGACGAGGAGCCAGTGCAGGTTCCTCAGGTGGGGAGTGATGTGGTCGCGGCGCGGGACATCGAGGATCAGGCGTGCAAAGGCATTCTGGATTCTTTGCAGTCTGTTGATGAGCTTGGTCGGGGCTCCGCCATAGAGGGCCTTTCCGTAGTCGAGTCTGCTGCTGACTAGGACCTGGGTGACTGTTTTCCTTGTGTCTGTCGGGATCCATCTGTAGATCTTGCGGAGCATACGGAGGGTGTTGAAGCCTCGTCCCTGCGTCATGGAGTCGTGTGCGTAGTGTGCGGTGGCAGACGGTGTCAAAGGCGGTGGAGAGGTCCAGAAGGATGAAGGCCACCGTCTCGCCGTTGTCCAGTAGGATCCTGATTGTCGTCTGTCGCGGCGATGAGGGCGGTCTCGGTGCTATGGTTACTGCGGAATCCTGACTGAGAGGGGTCCAGGATGCTGTTGTCTTCGAGGTAGTGGGTGAGCTGGATGTTGACTATCTTCTCGATGACCTTAGCTGGGAACGGAAGCAGGGAGATGGGCTGGAATTTTTTGAGTTTGCTCGGGTCTGCCTTGGGTTTCTTCAGTAGGGCGTTGATCTCGGCGTGTTTCCAGCTCTCAAGGAAGGTCGTGGTCTCGAAGGAGATGTTGATGATGTTGCGCAGGTGGGTGCGATGGACCTGCTGGCTTTGTTGAAGATGTGGTGTGGTAGAGGGTCAGACGGCGAGCCAGAGTGGATTGTGCACATGGTCTTGATTGTGTCTTCGATGTTCACATTGGCCCAGGTTGTCAGGGGGTCGTGGTCGGTGGGGTGTGGTGGGTCCGGCGTGTTTGGGGCTGTTAGGGTCGGCCGGGGGTTGAAGCTGTCGAGGGAGCCGCACAAAGCTTGCGACGGGTTGGCGTTGGAGCTGGGGTTGGAGAGAACCTTCACGACGTTGAAGAGCTCCTTGCTGTTGTGTGTGTTGTTTTCGAGGCGGTCTTTGAAGGAGGTCCTCTTGGCGGTCCTGATGAGGTGGTGGTGGTTGCGGATGGCGTCTTTGTGGGCTGCGTGGCTGCCCGGCGACTTCTCGCTGTGCCATATGTTCTCCAACTTCCGGCAGGTGCGCATTGATGCTAGGAGTTCCGGGGTGAAGCAGTTGGCTCTCTTGCTGGTGTCTTTTGAGGGTTTGCTTTTTCAGCGGGCTAAGGTGTTTTGGCGCAGTTGTATCCATCGTCTGAGGTTGCGCGCACCATCGCCGGGGTTGGAGGGGTTGGTCGGTGAGTGCGAGGTTTGTCTGTAGTTGTACTTAAGTGATTTTGCCCCAGCAGCGACAGGAGATCTGTAGGCTGCGGTGATGTGCGACGGGTTTCCGGAAGGTGAAGTGAATGCAGAGGTGGTCGGTCCAGGTGAGTTCGGAGACGTGGCTGAAGAAGACGTGGGGGCTTGAGGAGACAATGGCATTGAGCGTGTGTCCGGCGATGTGGGTCGGCGTTGTGATGAGCTGTTCCAGTCCGAGGTTGGCGAAGTTGTCTATCAGGGTGGAGGAGTTGCTGTCGTTGTTGTTCTCCAGATAGAATTTCAGGTCTCCGAGGAGGGTGTAGTCGGTGGAGGTCGACAATGGCGTCGCAGAATTGTGGTCGGGGTCCGGGTGGTCTGTAGACGAGGGTGCCTCTTAGGGTGGTCTTGGGGTTCTTGTGGATCTGGAAATGCAGGTGTTCGGCGGCGCTGAGAGTGTTGTCGGTGTTGTTGAGACCCTGATGGTCTTCTTGTGGACGAAGGTGATTCCTCCTCCGACTCCGTTGGTGCGTCTCTGCGGGCGATCTTGTACCCGTCGGGGATGGCTATGGCCATGTCTGGAGAGGAGGCTTCGTTCATCCAGGTCTCAGTCAGGAGGGCCACGTCTGGTGTGATGCGGTGTCAAGTAGGTCCCAGAGCTCGACGGCGTGTTTGCGTGTGGAGCGGGTGTTGATAAGGATGTTTCGGAGCTGGTTGTGTTCTGTCGTGGCAGGTGTCTCTGCGTCTTCGGTGCAGGAGAAGCTGCAGTTCCGGCGGGCGAAGGGACCGTGGGTGCACTTCGGTGAGGGTCCTTCCTGAGTTGAGAGCATTGAGGGTGTTGCCGTCGTATCGGAGGCGGTCTTCATGGCTCGTGTGGGGGCCAGGGGTTCTGGCGCTGGGTGCAGACGGGCGCAAATGGGCTTGCCTTAGGCAAGCCTTCGGCACGCTAGAGGACGCCATTTAAGGGGAGATGGGAGGGAGGAGCAGCTGGGAGGCGGGAGGCGGGTGGCAGGGCGCAGCGAATGGGCACGGAGGGGCGGGCCGCAGGGGATGCAGCAGCAGGAACAGGAGCGGCGAGGGGGCGAGCAGGCACAACAGGGGGCATGGGGTACAGAAGGCAAAAACGGGCAGCAGGGCACAGAAGGAGCAAAAGGGCTCACAGAGCAGAAGAAGACGGCAATGGGGCAACAAGGGCACTCAGAGAGTCATACAAACCTAAGGCGACTTTGTCGGTGACAGCAGGAACGCAGGTGGGGCTACAGCGGGGGGGTGACCCACCTGGCAAGGTCATTAACTCTCTTATTCCAAAAAAGACTCCACGTCCAGATGTATTCCTCGCATCTTTTTATCAGAATTTTCAACATATATTGTTGTGCCACCTCTCTGCCCTTTTTAACATTTTCTATTTGTGAAGAGAACTCCCAGGCTTCACTTCTGAGGCCCCTATAGTGGTAATAACAAAGGATGCTAATGACCCATTGGAAAGGAAGAATTTCCATACCATCTCTTTACTTAATACAGATTTAAAAATATATACTAAACTTTTGGGTCTTAGATTGAAAAAGGTTCTTCCATCTCTCATCCACTCCTCGTAAATTGCGGCCTATTCTGCAATACCTAAGAGGCATGTATTCTTTTCCGACAGGGTCAAACTTGTCCTCATTTAACAAGCTTACACATTTTATGGGTGATTTTTGGATCGGGCACATATCCAATTTGGATCACTGTTCCAATCCCATGTAGATTACGGTTTTTGAATTTTCGTGATGAATTGTCTTAGATCATCCGTGACTACTTTGCTGGCAAGAAACAGATTTCAAAGCAGTTGATTTAAGAATATGATGTTTTCAAATTGTAAACCTACGTACAAATGTACAAAGTTCCAAAACCAGCAAATTGCATAACTGAGCATTTGAGAGCTGGACTTAATTTTGCAATGTGATCAATGCACTTATCAGTCACATTGCCGAAAGGTTAATCACTGGTCAAAATACCTCCTGCCTTATTATTATTAACTAGCAGCCCATCCTGACGTTGTCCGGGTATGAATTGCTGCCGGACAGTAGTATATTGTTTTGTAGGATTTCGTTTTGATAGCATTTCTTACCTGTGACAGGCCTGTGAAACGCTCCGATTCACAGTGCACTGCTGATGCACTTGAGAGTGTGCGTTCAGTAGTGTGTAAACTCGAGTTTCCCTACTTTATTTTTCCTTGCAATATTATATAGCGCGAACTCGACAACATGGCATGAGCACAATTTACATTACAGAAGAACACATTCATTTGTGGTAGGCACAGGGAGATAAAGTGATTTGCTTGGAATCACAAAATGTTGAGCTGATGCCGAGATTCGAACGTAGCTCCCCAGCTCTAAAGTTCTCAATTCAAGAACTTTTGGCTGGAGGTGTGTCTAAAAGTGCATGTCGGTGCTGGCCATCAATGAGAGAGACCTGTGCATTTTTCAAATGGGTGGTGGAAAAAATATGAGTATGTTGCTGGAGATGTGGGCCGCCGTGCCACCAATGTACCTACCGGGGGAGGGTAAACACCTATTATTCCGCAACTTTCTTTCCGCATACCATCACTCCGCATACTTTCATTACCAAAGTACCATGACTCTGCAATGCCATTATAACGCTTGGCATTACATTTTATATGCTTTTACCACGCATACATTTACAGCGAAATTCGTTGTAAATGCATGAATCGTAAAAACATGTTTTTTTAATGTTTGGATAAGGGAAGTATGGGTATAGGGGTATATGTTTTGGGGTACTGAGGTATATGTTTTTGGGTGTTTGGGTATTTTAAGCGTTCAGATATAGTTTTGGGTTATGGGGTACAGGGGTAGTTTTAGGGTTTAGGGATAGGTATGGGTTTTGGGGTACAGGGGTATTTTTAGGGTTCAGGGCTAGGTTTGGGTTTTGGGGTATAGGGGTATTTTTAGGGTTCAGGGGTAGGTTTGGGTTTTGGGGTACAGGGATATTTTAGGGTTCAGGGGTAGGTTCGGGTTTTGGGTCACAGTGTTATTTTTAGGGTTCAGGGCTAGGTTTGGGTTTTGGGGTACAGGGTATATTTATAGGATTAAGATGGGTTAGTGTTTAAGGGTGTTGGGGTATTTTAAGGAGTAAGGGTGGGGTATGATTATGGGGCACAGGGGTATATAAAGGGAGAAGGGTGGGATTAGCACACGATATGAGACATGGTATGAAGGGCGGAACGTACCACACGCCCCCAGCGTTTGTCACGCCCCCAGCACACGCCCACAGCACAACACAGACACGCCCACAAGGGACTACTTTGTTGGCACAGTTCTTTTACCTTTTAAATGTATATGGTGGGCGTCTGCATAGCCTATGTCCTTCTGCTGCAACTGCCCTTTCCAACGCTGTATTGGGTGTTGTGATTGGTGCTGTGGTTCCTGAGATTACCCGCCTCAAAGGTTTGGGCTCTCTCTTCATTATATTAGTATGGATCATTAACTGAAAAGTGACTAACCGACCTTTTAAAAGTGTATGCCACTATGATGCACCATATGTTGAGCCTTTTAGTAAGATCTGATCAGTTTGAGATAGAGACATTAAGGGGTTTCACATGTTGCAAATGTGGCAAATTCATAATTTCATGGAAAAAGGGGGAGCCTAACAATCACGTTTTTCCAGTGGCTCTTTCAGCTTTGAGACCAACATTGTTGTGCAAATTCCCTTGATTTTTGTCAATTTTTTCTTTAGTGATGATGCTTGAGCAGGTAGGTTTCTGTAACCCCTAGTGGGATGAGCAAGGAGAAGGATGGAGTACTGGCCAGGCCATTGCAAACATCCATCTCTATCTAGAAAGTAGCCTTGCACTACATTCCATGGCACATTTGCACTAACAGAGGACCTCCATCCACTTAAGGTGAAAGGGAAAACTTGTCTGCACATGAGTACAATCATTCAATGGCATGTTTGGAATTAAAACCACACAGCTAGGAGGAACCAAGACATCATGACATCCAGTCTATGTGTACCACATTTTTAAGATACCTGTTACAGTGCTTTTTTATGACCATATATTCTTTAATAAGGCATTAGATTCGCACTTCCCCTTAAATGACAATCACAGTCTCAGCCAGTAGTGGCTCCTGGTGGGAGTGCTACCGGGCAGTGACGTGGGGCGGGGGAGGGGCAGGATGGGGGTAGTAAACACTGGAATATGGATGAATACAGGTAAGTTGACAATTAAATCAATAACATGAATTTCGTTGCGCGTGCTGCATCGCATGCTTCAGGGGGGCATCTTTCACGCAAGTATTTTCACTTCCCAATTTACATCTCAATGATCCCAGTAATAGCAGTGCAGTGATCTGAAACTGTTAACCCATGTGGTAGTGTGGCTCACTGGTTAGAGGCGGCAGACCCGAGAGCAGAGGACGGCCTGGGACCAGGGTTCGATTCCCGGCGCGGCAGGTTTCTGGACCAGGGTCAGCGGACTCGATAATTCTCTCGCCTCGGTGCCCACTCTGATCAGCGATCACACTCGGCAACTCTGGGCATTAGCTTGCCTCATCCTCACTAACGGCCCCACCAGACTGCCGGGGATGCCTGGTCTCACCCTGGAGATACCCATTAAGGGACCATCTCTCAGGGAAGCCAGGAAGGGTTTCGCATCGGTCGAAGCGCCTTGGGACCCTCCGGGTAAGTAGTGCGCTATATAAATGCCTATACATACATACATACATGTGAACCATTTTGATAGAGTTTGTGAGAGAAGAAAAGCTTTTTTATGTAAAATAATTCCATGAAAAGGAAAAATAAAATCAATACTTTAAAAATGGCATCTAATTTGTTGCATGTATATTCTTCAAAATGTGGAGGCCTCACACTCATTGTTTAGAACAGAGAGGTTGCTGGAGCGGAAAAGGACCACTGCATGGCATGAAGATATTTTTTTAAATTTATGGTAATTTATTTAGGTAAGACCTTTCACTCTAAAACAGCAGAGCTCCTTCTATAGAACTGTTATGTATGTGTAAAGAGTATATAAGATCTCTATATAGCTCTTGGCACTACATACAATAACAAATCATAACATTTCGAAGTGGGGGTGTAGCAGAGTCAAAAATGAAGTGGGTTGCGTGGTGGAGGCAGGTGAAGCGTAAAACTACTAACTCCAAGATGGTTGAAAACGTTGTTATTGGCATGCACATAATACCTATAAAATGTACGATGTATTACTATGCCTAACCTCACACTGTATAACAACAAAGTTTCAGCCCCAAAAATCTAACTGTTTTGCCCTATGAAAACTGTGAACGATTGCACCAGGTGATACCAAATTTTATTAGCCTGGGTGGACTGAAATGGGAAATATTTAAACACGCCACATTTTACAAAAGTTAAAATCTGGCGGATGTATCATAGAAACTGAAATATAACTTAAAGAGCTCAGCCACCATCCAGTAGACCCAATAGGTCTGTTAGCCAAAAGTTAATTACCCATAAAGATCAATTCCTCTCTCACCCTTACAGTGAAGGCGTTCCGTATATCCTACCAAACATGATTAAAACCCTCACCTTAGATGATCCCATGGGGAGAAAATTGAGCCAATACAGATTTTGTTTCAAAGAAAGACCTGTCCATCTCATTAAGTGTGGGTGAATTGAAGAAAATAACTTTCTTCCTGTGCACATCCATCATTATGATTACACATCAACCATTTTTAGCTGTTTTTCACAATGTATATTTACAATAGTAGAGATTTTTATTTAAAGTGACTGCCTTGCTCTTTCCTTTCTGTGTGTGGCAATCCTCGCCTGCACATTTTTTAGATCCTTGTCCTTGTTAAAGAAAATATTGTGTATGTGAACTAGTTATACTTCTTTCAATTGTGGAATAAAATGAAATGCATTGGGTACCGTGAAATTGGGAACAGTAATACTTGTTATGTAAAGCTGTTAGAAGGGTAGTGCAGTACTTTTCTGAGGCATTGTATAAAAGCACGTTTTTTTTCTTCATCTTCTACTTCTTATTCTTGTTGTTATTATTTTGAGTATTAGTATTGAAAAAAGCCAAAATAGAAACCATATTAGCATTTTTTTCTTGGTCCAGAGTGTCCTTTTGCTGCACATTGCCGTAGCCCAAAAGAACACAAATGTAGAGAGTGACCTTCCTCTAAACTTAGAGAAGCTGTTCAGCTTTCATTGTGAAAAAACAGACTAAGGGCCATATGTATTAAAAATCTTATTTGTGATTCTCAGTTTGCGATTTATAGCGAATCGCATTTTGAGAATCGCACATCGGTATGTAAATAAACACAAATAAATAGTGATTCCCTAAAATTCGCATTTTTAAATGAGAATACCCAAATAGCAATTACTTAATTGCGCATTAATAAATTTTGCGATCTCGCAAATAAGGAATCACAAATCTGCTAATCGGAAATTCAGGTGCAGCTTGATGACATCACAACCAGGAAGTGTGACTGCCCATGCTGTACCTGAGTTTCCGAAGCAGAGTGAGAGGCTGGGAGGAGAGTTGAGGCACTGCTGCACTGCTACTGTGAGAGGAGACATGGCCAGTCAGGACAACCAGAAGGGGGAAACAAGGAAGCGAAAACAAACGTTTTCTGAAAGGGAGCAGGAGGTCTTGATACAGACGATGGTGGTGAGCCGTGAGCCTCTCTTCTGGAAGAACTCCCTGCGTGTGTCAGAGACACTCAAAAGAAGGATATGGGCTGAGATACAGGAGAAGGTAAACTCTATTGGCATCACCCACCGCAGCGTTGAGGATTTGCGAAAACACTGGTATGACATGCGCCAGTGCTCAAAGGAATAGGTTGCTGCCAGGCTGGAGGAGGCTAAAAAGACCGGTGGAGGGACCTTCACTGCCACCGCTTCCACGCCACTGGTGGAAATGGTGATGGGGACCTTGCTACCGGAGAGAGTGAGGGGCGTGGCAGACCTTGACAGCTTCGACCCCTCAGACCCAAGACAAGGTAAGAAGCATGCCATCACACCCCTGATACCTCCCTACATACCCTGGAGCGACCCAGGCACACAACAAAAATGCAAATCCAGTGTAGGTACACAGCACCCACAGCAATGCATTATGTGAGCTGTAGTCACATGCACAGTGGAGCAGTGAAACCCAGCTAGGCTCAAGCAGTATGTGTGCATCAGTAAAGGCAAAATACAGACAGTCAGGACCCATGTAACTACAACTAGTGTAATTTATTGCATGACAAATGCAAGGCAGGACACCAAATTAATGTGTGCATTTAAGTCCACAGCACCACAAGAAACACAGGGACAGATGCCCGGAGGGGAGGATGAGTCCCACAGAGCAGAAGTGCCAGGGCAAGTGGAGGAGGAGGAGGAGGGCAGTCTAGTCATCCCTGCAAGACACCCCCTGCGCATCGCAGTGCCACCATTGCCACCGCTGGAGGAGGAAACACAGGACCCTGATGATGATGCCCACCAGGGACAGTCTGAGCCACAACCCAGAGCTCGATCACTCCCAAGTCCCATTCCAGCTCCAGGCACAGAGCAGGTCCATCCACAAGTTTATCTGCCACAGGAGAGGAGACAGTCTTCAGAGAGCTTCAGGGTCACATGCTTGAAGTGCAGCACCTGCAGGGAAGAAGCATAAGGTCCATTCAGAGACAAATTAGGGTGGGTTTAATGGGCATTACGGGTGCCCTGGAGGCAATCTGTGCTGAGATAAGGGAGGACCGTGCTGCTAGGCGCAGGGAGAGGTAGCGCCTCCACACACGCCTTGACCTGATTACAAGGGCTGTCAACTGTCTGGCCTCAGCCACCTCAGTGCAGTCACGACGCAGCATCAGCATGCAGCGTGAGGTGGTACACTGCAGCCAGGACATTGCCAGGGGACTAGTCCAGGTCACGTGCTGTGGACCAGCTGCGGGCAGTTGCCACTGCTGGATCAGGAGTCCTCAGTCTACTGTAGGAGGACGCCCAATCAAGCAGGAGCAGTATCGCTCCACCGCTCCCACAGGACAAGTGCCAAAGTGCGCCGTAGTGTGCATCATGGCAGGGTTGCAGATGCCACTGAAGGGGGCAATGTGCACTCAGGGCGAGGAGCTATGAGCCGTCAGCGCCGCTGTTGAGGTGCCCTGACTACCAAATGGCAATGGGTGGATTAACCCATTGCACACAGACACTTTGTGAAGTATTGTTTATTCGCACTGTGTGTCCAACTTGTGTGGGACATTAATACCTATATTGTGTGCTACACATGCTGTGTAACGTGATACATCCTGAACTTAAGGAAATTAAACACAGTCTTGCATGAATATATAGCATTGTGTCATCATTTCTCACCTAGAAATAGTTCTGTGTGATCTCATCTCGCCTCTGGTGCCCGGCAGCCGCACCAAGAACACCGGCTGACCAGCATCCTGGAGCTGGCTCCTCCTCATCTGATGATTCCAAATCAGTGAGCTCCACTGGGGTGCCTTTCCTGGTGTCGATTTTGTGCAGCATGGCACACGCAACCACAATCTTGCAACAGGTCTTGGGGCTGTATTGTAGTGCTCCTCCACTCTTATGCAGGCAGCAGAAATGGCTCTTGAGCATTCCAAAGGTCCGCTCAATGGTACAGCGGTTGCCTGTGTGGGCACAGTTGTACCTCCGCTCCCCAGCGTTGGCAGGATTCAGGTATGGAGTCAAAATGTAGTCACGGACAGCATACGCACTGTCACCTACTTCTGCCGCCATATTGTAGGCGGGGCGGTCTAGTCTTTTTGCTGCCTCCTCTTCCACCAGTATTTTAAACTATTTTTATGTGTGGCACTGTTTGTTACCTGGCAACCTGGTAGGCTCATTGTCAGTTTCAGCTCCCCGGTCCACCGCAGCCGCTTTGGCTGATTATTGTGAAGGGTGCTTAAACTCTGCTGCGGGAATCCTCACTTCCGGTCATCCATTTCTGACACTGCTGCCGACATATTGCTGGGGGCGGTCTAGTCTTTTTGCTGCCTCCTCTTCCACCGGTATTTTACGGGAGCGTGTTTGATGTCCAGCTGTCGTGGGGCTGCACCTCTCTGGTAGCACTGATATTTTAATTTCTTTTCTGACTGCTCGCTTTGCTATTTTAAACTCTTTTTATTTGTGACACTGTTTGTTACCTGGTTAGCATTTTTGCTGGCAGGCTCACTGGCAGTTTCAGCTCCCCGGTCCACTGCAGCCGCTTTGGCTGATTGTTGTGGAGGGTGCTCGAAACTCTGCTGCTGGAATTCTCACTTCCGGTCAGCCATTCCTGCCACTTCTGCCGCCATAATGCTGGGGGGCAGTTCAGTCTTTTTGCTGGCTCCTCTTCCACCGGTATTTAACCAAAACATAGCGCGGAAGCATGTTTGATGTCCAGCTGTCGTGGGGCTGCACCTCGCTGGTAGCACTGACATTTTAATTTCTTTTCTGACATCTCGCTTTGCTATTTTAAACTCTTTTTATGTGTGACACTGTTTGTTACCTGGTTAGCATTTTTGCTGGCAGGCTCATTGTCAGTTTCAGCTCCCCGGTCCACCACAGCCGCTTTGGCTGATTGTTGTGGAGGGTGCTCGAAACTCTGCTGCCGGAATCCTCACTTTCGGTCAGCCATTTCTGCCACTTCTGCCGCCATATTGTTGGGGGGCAGTCTAGTCTTTTTGCTGCCTCCTTTTCCACTGGTATTTACCCAGAACATGGCGCGGGAGCATGTTTAATGTCCAGCTGTCATGGGGCTGAACCTTGCTGGTAGCACTGATATTTTAATTTCTTTTCTGACATCTTGCTATTTTAAACTCTTTTTATGTGTGACACTGTTCGTTACCTGGTTAGCATTTTCGCTGGCAGGCTCATTTTCAGTTTCAGCTCCCCGGTCCACCGCAGCCGCTTTGGCTGATTGTTGTGGAGGGTGCTCGAAATTCTGCTGCTGGAATCCTCACTTCCGGTCAGCCATTTCTGCCACTTCTGCTGCCATATTGCTGGGGGTGGGATAGTCTTTTTGCTGCCTCCTCTTCCACCAGTATTTAACAGGAACATGCGCGAGAGTGCCAAAGGCAAGCCCGCCTGCACCTGTCCGCGCCTATATGTCGCCTCTCGCCAGGAATACTGGTGGTGGCTTCTCAGGACCGCGCATTTACTCTAGGGCTGAATTATTGGCTGTTAACTTGATGGTCAAGGTTTGCAGTTTGCCCCCATTGGGTCCTCTGGAAGGGCCCTTTGGCTGCCTCTGTTGTAGGTATGTCTCTCCTATGTCATTGCTTCCTCCTTCTCCCCCATCTCAGCCCAGGCTTCTGATGAGAATTCTCCATTTAAATGTTAGTTCACTAGCCAAGCATTATCTAGAAATATATGATTTGGTCATGGAGGAATCTTATGATGTGTTTTTCTTAACTGAGACCTAGCTTAATGAAGAAATGGTGGCTGAACCTAACTTAGCGCTGCCTCCAGGTTATACCATTTTTACTGTTAATAGAGAGTCCAGGGGGAGTGGCATCACGGCCATTTTTAAATCGTGCTACTCATGCTTATTTGTCAAAGAAGCAATGGAGGGTTGTGAATGTGCTCGCTTTAGTATCACCTTTAGTGCCCACTTGACTATTTCAAGGCTGTTAGTATATCGCCCTCCGGGGCCTGCTAAGAAATGTAAGTTAGCCTATGGAAGCTACTTGCATGCTCACAATGGGCACAGCCAATTTCAGCATCCTGGGTGACCTTAATTTGCATTTTGATCTTGTGAAAGATTTGGAAATATGCAGTCTGCTTGCTGATCCGGCAGCCTGCCAACTAAATCAATTGGTCCCCTACCCTACCCATTCAGCTGGCAATTTGCTGGACCCCATTTTTTCTAATATTCCTTTTGCGACAGTGGAGACACCTAAACCTGTAGGCTGGTCTGATTACTCCCTGGTATCCATGTCTTTCCCTGCTTTTGAGCCCGTTTTAGGGGTCCTTGGCGTAAGTTGAGGCTGGAGGACTTTTACGCGTACTTGGTTGCTAATCCTGTGGAATAGTACAACAACGCCGACGTGGGCTATAGTTGTTTTTGCAATTGGATTGTCAAAGTGTTGGACTCCCTCATTCCAGCTAAATGGGCCAAAGGCTGCCTTTGGGACTCTAACCCATGGTATAATGACTCTCTGACTGCGCTGCGTAAAGCGTGTAAGAAACTGGAGCGTGCCTGGAGAAGGGAATATGACCCTGCGGCTAAAAAGTGTTACCTGGCCACCATTAAAAACTATCATTGATCCATTTTCACTGTTCGAGCGGACTATTATGCTAACGAAATTAAGCTTAGCCCTAATCCAGCTAAGTGTATTTTTAAGATTATTAAGGACCTCAGAGTAAGGAAAAAGTCCTCTGTTTCTGTGATTACAAATGAACAACAGTGTGAGGACCTGCCAACTTTTTTTGTCAATAAAGTGGATACCATCTATCGGTCCTTGCCACAAGGGTCTCCCCTCCTGTTGATCTTTGCGGATTTTTTTTCACCGCACTCACTGGCAGCTTTTCCCAGTATCACACAGGAAGAGTTTACTTTACTGAGCAGGAAAGTTAAATCTGGCTCCCCGGCCGATCCTTTAAATCCCGCCCAGTTCAGGGGCTCTCTCTCTCTCTTCCTAGCCCCTTTGTGCCAGGTGGTCTCTTTTTCTACAGCTGTGGTCCTTGTTCTGTGGAAACAAGGAAGGGTATCGCCTATACTTAAAAATACATCTTTTGACCCGGCTAAGCTAGAACATTTTCAGCCATTATCCCTCCTTCCTTGGGTGGCTAAGATTGCGCAGCACTGATCTTGCTTGATCTGAGTGCCGCATTTGACACGGTTTCTCATGGGATTCTGTTACAGCGTTTAGAGGCAGCGCGTGTTGTGGGCCTAGCGCTGGAATAGTTCAGTGTCAGCCCCCCCACCCCGTTTCTTTCCCAGGCCCATCCCATCGGTCAGGGTGTCACTCAGGGTTCTGCGTTCAGCCCTGTATTGTTTCATCTATATGTACAACCTCTTGCAACAGTGGCCAGGAATATGGCCTCACCATGGTTTCGTATGCAGACGATATGCAATTGGTGGTGGCCCTCTCTGATGATCCACGCAGGATGTTGCGAGGTTTAGGAGCGGCCTGGCTGCCGTTGCAGAGTGGATGACCACTAATTGCCTTCAGTTGAATGCTAACAAAACGGAGGTATTGCTGGTGGGGAAGGATAGGAGTCTTTGGAGTGAGCAATGGTGGCCATCTGCTCTTGGTAGTGCTCCCACGCATAAGTTGGTGGTCAAGAACCTGGGGGTATGGATGGACTCCTCCCTCAGTTTCCAAGAACACACTAAAAAAGTTGCTGGCACCTATTTTGGGTTCCTTCGGGGACTTAGGCCGATATTGAGGTTCTTTGATCCTCCCACGCGCCAGCTGATTATTCAATCTGCTATTTTATCCAGACTAGACTATGTTAGCCTGCTCCTTTTGGGGGCTAATCAGGCTGAGGTCATGCATTTGCAGCGTGTCCAAAACGCTGCGTCTAGAGCCCTACTGCGGCTACCATGTAAGTTCCCCTCTACGGGTGCCATCCAGAGATTACATTGGCTACCCGTGGCCAAACGGATCCAATTCAAGGCGCTTTGCCTGTCATTAAGATCTTGAAGCTTGTATCGCCCAGCCTTCTAGCTAATTTGCTAGACCCGTATGTCCCGACTCGCCAGTTGCGCTCCTTAGGACAGCACCTGGTTAGAGTTCCACAAGTGAAGAATCTTCGGATCGGGGGTCGATCTTTCCGTTGCTTAGCAGCTAAGCTATGGAATTCCCTGCCTCCACAGATTTGCAGCCTGGACCGTTTGCTGGATTTCAGGAAAGCTATCAAAACGTTCCTTGCTTTTTGGTTCTTTCTGACACTGACAGCGCCGGAATGCCTCTTTGCTGAGGCGGCTGCGCGCTATATAAACTCAGATAACATAACATAACCTGTGGGGCGAGAGAGATTAGGTTAAACACTGTCCTGCCGCTGCAGTACTTTACTAGTGTGTCCTTGTTTCCAATGCAATTACCTAGCAGGTAGCCCTCATCAAACTCCCCATTTGTGAGTCGACGGTGGACCCCACTATGGCGGAAGTTGAATGAGTCATGGGTGCTGCCTGGGTATTTTGCTATGATGTCAGTGATAATGTGCTTGGCATTGCACACCACTTGTATATTCAGGCAATGGTAGGACTTGCCATTCCTGAACACATACCCGTTCTGGGAGGGGGGAGATAGCGACATGGGTCCCATCTATGCAACCAATGACGTGGGGAAATTGTGCAACTTGATAGAACTCCTGCTTGGTCTGGTCTAGTGCCTGTGGTGTGCTGGGGAAGTGGATGTAGTGATGCATTCTCTGGACCATTGCATCAAGGAACTCGTGGAAAAAGTGTGAAAGTGCACTCTGTGAGACCCCTCCTGCTGTGGCTATCACCCCCTGGAAGCTCCCTGATGCCAAGAGGTGCAGTGAGCACAGGACCTGAACATGGGTGGGGATGGTGCGTGTCCTGCGTGTGGGGTGTTCAAGTATGGGTTTGAGCTCCTCTATTAAGTCCAGGATGCTCTCTTCATCCAGCCTGTAGTTAATATGGATCTGCTCCTCAGTCTGCTGGAACAGGGTAATGTGCGCTCTGAAGATCCTTTCTTGCCGTCTCCTTCTCTGTGCAGCAGCTCTGAGTCGCAGCCTCCTGGCTATTACATACAGCCCCGTCATTGAGGAAAAATACTGTGGCATTGTGGGCCTCTTCAAATAGGTTGCACCTGGTTACCACCTGTTCAGACTTGGTGGTAATTGCGATTAGCAAAAATGCGGTTTTCAAGTTTTTTCAAATTGCGATTTTTTGATGCATTCAGTTTAGCGAATACGCACATTGAGAAGTCCTCAATTGCGATTTTCCCTATTGTGGTGTAGCTGTTTGTGAATTCGCAAATATATTCGCAGATTCATTTTTTCGCACAATTGCTAAATGCTAATTTAGCGATTAGCAATTTTGGAATTAGGATGTCTCTCATACTTAGCGAACCTGTGTTTTGCGATCACAAACACCTTTTTTTGCGATTCACAGTGTTTGCGATTGCAAAACAGCTTCATACAAATGGCCCTAACTCACAAGTGTGATCTCAGCTTTTAACAGACGTTTTACCCCTTCAACCAAATACCATCCTGCTTCTTATGCACAACCTCAGCTATTGAGCAGTTCACAGGGGAGTAGGCCTCTTCCTAGGCACAGGAAGAAACTGTGTGCCAAGGAAAACAACAGATTCCCTGGGCACTGTCAAAAAATATTCACATCCTAAGCTCACCAGTCCCTCAAATGCTATCATCAGAATAATTCTTGATGCACCTGCATGTCCTGAACCTCCTTGCCTAGCTACCCAATCTGACCTCTCTCGCGCCCAGTTAACTCATTAATTTGTACATTATCAATCACATTCATCACTTAATATGAATTTGCCTCTTGCACCAGATCCCTTTACTATCTTTGATTACCAACAATCAACATGAATCAATTACATACCAACTTCAAAAGTGCTTGCACTCATCTAAGTACACAATGTAACCATACTGCACCCTAAACCAACTCAGGAAATCTACACCTTCCAATTATTATTTTCTTGACTTGCACTACCAGAAAGCTACGGTCGGAGAATGAAGGGGAAGAAAGGCCATTGATAATTAGGTTTTGTGAAATAAGTATATTTTCAGTTTTTGTAGAATTGTTGGATGTTCTCCTCTAATGCTAGGCTCATATGTATCCTGCTGATGAAGGTTGGGGCCAGTGCTCAGAAACATTGTCCGCCACAATGTTGTTTTAGTAATATTGGCACAAGAATAGGTTTTGCAATGGACGAAAATTGGTATCTGGAATGTTTGTAGAGTTTGAAGGCTTTGATTCACAGAGTTTTGTGACTGATGTATAATGGCTCTAGTTCTATTCAATGTTGTCTGTTGCCAATGGAGATTTTTCAATACGTTTGATTTGATCACAATGTCCCATTTTGGAGGTGTGCCTCACTTTCATGTTAACAGTGGTCTGCTCTGATTGTGGCAGGAGAAGATAAGTTGTTTTTACCTACTTATGAGACGATGGCCACTCTCAAGACAAGGGTTGGTTGCTAATAAAGAGGTCCTGTCACTTGTCATGTCGAGGTGGATCATCCAGACTAAGTTGGTTAGCGGGAAGCAGCGATGTAGGGAGCGGAAGAGGGTCACCCAACATCCAGATACGCCATAGTGTGGACGAACTGTCCACCAGTCGGGTTTGTCAAATAACCCTTTTATATTTGCAGGAAAGGCTCTAAGTGACCTTTGCAAATAGTCTCACATTGGCATTGAAGAGTAGAGTGGATAATGAAAAGCCTTAGGGAGGTCCATTATCAAGCTTGCAACATTGGTTTATATCTCCTTGAATTTTGGTTGCATTTCTACATTTCACACTTCCATCATATTGGCCGGTCGTTTTATTCCAACCAATAATGCAAAGTTTGTAAATTTGGAAACCACAAATGTTATTCTTTAATTGTTTCAACCCGAGCAAAAAAGAAAAATATCATGTGCGCTGCTGATTCTTCACACTTTCAGTAAAGGCCTTAAATGGGATCCTCTCAGGTTTTCTAAATATCCTAAACAAAAAGGAAATATAATACTCGTTCACTCAATACAGAAAAGATCACACATAGAGAATAACTTTAAATACCTCTGTGTGTTCTTCATCTAGATTTGACCAAAACATTTGTCTGTGAATACTGTTTGAGTTATGTGATATATAACAATTATATTTAAAAAATTCGAAATGTTTTCATATGGTGTAAAAGATTAATATTTTAAATACTCTACCCATTCTGATGTAGGCTACTTTAATTTAGAATGGATATATATTCTGTGGCTAGTTTACGCTTTAATACAAAGCCATACTATTTGGTGTAAATGTTAAACATTTTCAATTTTCTTAATATTCTTGCAGTTTAAGTAGGAAGTTATGTTATTTTATGTTATGTAGGAAGTTTGAGATTTTTTTACCATTCTTCATGATATTAAGACAGATGTGCGGTACAAAAGGTCAGTAGTAGAATCCTGCGATTCTCCTGTTTGTCATGGAAAGACAAGGCTGGCTTTAGCGCTGATGTCACCCAGTGTGAAAATCATGTTTGGCTTCCCCACACCCCATGACTGTCTCCACGGATTCTCTCCTCTACCACTGGGCGGATAAAGTGATCCTCATCTTTCCAGTCATACGTTGCTAAACACAATGCCTTCCCCTGAGGTCAGTGCCCCACCGGTCATCGCCCAGTGCGGCCGCATCGGTCGCACTGCCCTAAAGCTGTCCCTTTGGGAAGGTAATCCTTGGGATTACCAAAATACATGGGAGTTCTGGGTGGTGGGAGCCATCTGCAGCACCACCAGTATGAGGGAATTGCCAGATATTCATCTCAGCCTACAGTGCGTATGCAGTAGGTCCGTGGAGAAATCCCTGTGGATCTATGTGTTACCAGGTCTCACCACCACTTGCTCACCATTCTTTTACTTCACAAGGAGACAACAAAACCTGCTGGTGAGAGCCACCACCTGATTTTAGCATAGTGAGGAGTTCAACAGTTTTTCTGATCTGGTCCAGCAAAAGCCCAAATTCAGCAGCAGTCCTACTTGCTAACACTCGCTAGATCACCTGGGAGGAGGGAATAAAGTAGACAGCCCACAATTGTTACTAAAGTAATACACATTATGTTTCCGGATAGGTGAAAGTTAGCACTTTGTTGGCCATGGCTGACTTTATTTAACACAGTTAAAAATGCAAACAAAATACCAATTTACCCAGATTTGTTGACCATAAATTCCAATTGTTCTGCAAATTACGGCTAATAAAATTATCTGAATGTTTACACAAGTTAGTAAGTAGAATCCGACAGTCAGAAGAGGTGACAGGATATCTGAAAAAAAGACTTCTGTGCTTGAAAGTTTTCACGACCCCCATTATCCCTGGATTGAGTGACTAAGTTTTGAATGGAATTCCAAATCCTAAACCACAAACATAGGTTTACAATAAATGGTCACGCTTACAACCCCTATGGGAAACCTTTCAACATCCATGCTCCTCTGGTTCTCACGTTCAGAGGAGCAAAACTCCAAGAAATGTAGTGCTTCATGGCACCACATGAAATTTATTTATTTATTTTAAAAGTTTTGTATAGTGCGAATATGACCCTAGAGGGTATCGGAGCGCTTTACAGAGAGATGCGACACATAGAGGCAATTGTGGCAGAACAGCAGCAAAAGACACAATTGACAGTAGGTACATAATGACATAGTAATGGGCAAAAGAATATGACAGTAAAATATGGCAGAAAGAGTCATCATGACGTTAGATGAGGAGTGGCCGAATCATGGGCTGGAAAGGACCATATTAGGTAGATGTAACTCAGGACCCCGATTAAACTTCAGGTCAGGAAAGTACTCATCAGTAGCACTTTCACTTCCTTTTTGAAAGACACTGTTGATGGAATCAATCTTGTTTCCGTAGGCAGGGTGTTCCAGATTTTTGGGGCGATTCCTGAGAAGGCACGATTTTAAGCTTTTGTTTTTTTGAATTTTTTTGGTTTAAGTAGCAGGGTGCTGGAGCTCCTGGAGGCAGGGGCACCACCCGACAGCTCGAGTTTTTTTGTGAGGTAAAGAGGAGTATTGCAGTGAAGGACTTTGTGGGTCATGCAGGCAAGTTTTAATTGCATTCTTGCATCGAAAGGTAACCAATTTTGAGTTTCAGGTCAGGGGAGATATGATTGCTCTTCTTGGAGCCTGTGATGAGCCTGGCAACCGCATTTAGTGAGGCTATGTGAGGGGCCAGTCTGTACCTCGGAAGACCGCAGAGTGTTGCACTGCCATATTCCAGCCGTGAGATGACTAGCGCTTGCACTACAGACTTGAAGTCCTCAGGAGGAAGGAAAGGTTTTAGTTTCCTTGGGATACTAAGTTGAAAGTTCGCTCCTTTGGTAGATGTGCTGATGTGATCTTGCATGTTGAAGTTCCTATCCAACACTATTCCCAGGAATTTGGTAGAGTCTATGATATGTGGTGTACAGTTGAGAGCAGAATTTTTTTTCATATATTCCTCAATGATAGGGGCTTGCTTGGGTGGGGAAATGAGGAGGAATTCTGTTTAGGGCGTTCAGTTTGAGATGATTGAGGGTTAACCAGTTGATTGTTTTGTGCAGGGTTCTATTGAGTTTCTTGATGTTGTCAGGCGACGAGATTTTCATGTATAATTGGATGTCGTCTGCATTCATGTGATATTAGATGTTAGATGCTTTGAGGATTTCCGTAAGAGGTTCAATGAATAGGTTAAAAAGTGTGGGCAACAGCTAGGAACCTTGGGGCACCCCTAGGGTGCAAGGACTGAGATGGAAGAGGGATTGTTTGGTTTTAATTCTCTGTGTTCAGTTATGGAAAAATAGGCAAACCATTTTAATACTAAGGCAGAGAGCCACATCTAATGTTCTAAAAGGCTCAAGAGATTGTCATGTTTGACCTTATCAAAAGCCGTAGATTTTTTGAGAATAGGAAGAACCAGCCCAGACTTTAGGCATTCAGGGATCTCACTTTGAAGTAGGGAGGCATTAACAATCTTGGTACAGAGCGGAACTAGAGACCTTATCATTTCTTTAAAGAAATTTGAGGGAAGGGGATCGTTGAAGCGATTTGAGGGTTTCTGACTAGAGAGAATGTTGAGAATGGTAGTATTATTGAAGGTTGAGAATTGATTCCAATGGGCATTGTATTTAAGGGTGTGGTAGGTAGGAAGCTGGGACTGAGGTGTTAAGTGGGAGTCTGGTAAGGATGATAGCTCGAGTAGTGCAGACCTTAGATCAGATTCGATCTTGTTGGATTTTCCCAGGAAGAAGGCAGCAAAGTCCTCACAGTTAGGTTGGGGACTGGCGGTGATTGGCGATTGAGTAGGTGTGGCAAATGGCAAAGGAATAATGGCTATCTGTGACACAGACATTTATAGCAGCCACACCAATAGGGGTGCACCATGAGGTATAGCTGTTACCCAAGTGCATTCCTTACAACCCATATGATGGTCTTTTTCTGTTTCTCTGAGAATTTTGAAGCCGCTTAACATTTTACACTTTGCAGTACAATATGTATCTACTTCCTGGTTAAATGTCATGTGATGTTCTTGAGGAAGTTCAGAGTTCATGGTGTGTGTATGTATATTCATTCTACTTCTTGGGATGTAATCAGGCAGGGTCCGAACAGTGTGTGCTGTCTCTGCAACTGCCATTATGATTTTTGGGTAATCATGCAGGGTAATCATGCTTGCAGTGAGTAGACATGTCATGTATCAAGTGCAGCCAAAATTATGGTACAAGCCAGGAAAAGTATTTCCACATGGCACTGCCCTCTAATGACTTGCCCTCTATAAATGTGGGAGCACATCTCCCCTGATACTTTTTCTGCAGAGCTCTAGTCTCACTGTGGGGCCTTTGTATTCTGATTCAGAGTGACACATTGAGAGCGGTCCCTAGCCTGAAACATTACGTGGAACCTTTCATTACGACTGTCACTTTGGCAAATACTCAGCTTTTTCTTTTTATTAAAGGAGGTGGGATTCCCCAGGGTGGGATTTATTGCATTTGAGATTTCTTGTTGACAGTCTGCCCGGGATCACTTTAATAAGGCCCGCCTTGCCCTGTATTCTCAGTCAAATGCTCTCACCAGGCAGCCTGTAATTGCATTGTGAGAATCCTGGAGGCACTCTATAAATTCATTCAAAACTGTTAATGTGCAACACGGACCATCTTTAAAGACCTATTAAAAAGAGTGAACATGCCGTGTGGGAAAGAATCACACTGCTGTGCCAATCACCCGCCACTGGACGCTGCTGGAGCCCAGCTATCGAAAGGCAGATGGTTTAAACCGCAAGTCCAGGGGAGGGACTCTGATTTCTTGGTAAGTACAGAGAGATATGGCGCAGACCTGAAATTTCAACAGCAGTACATGGTACACACTGGAGAGAGAACACAGTACATAAGAGTATTTCTAGAATTGGGTGCATAATATGAAATTGGAGAAAGCAGATCAAGAGTATGTGTGTGTGAAATTTTTGCTGCATTTTCTTGAGATCTTTGTCAAATTACAGGATATTGTGCTTTTAGAGTGAAATGTGGATTGTTAGTATCGTGTCTGAGTTTGTTCACGCTACACCATACCTAGTAGGAATAAAATCATGCAATATATAGACTGAAGACTGGTTCAAACAGAAAATGCTTCTTGGCAAGTCTTTCTGTGCAAATCAGTCTCTCAGGTGAATATTTCACAAACTTGGTGCAAATTGTAAAACAGTTGTGCCCAGCGCTAGCGTAATTTAAAATTCTCCCTTGCCCAAATGGAGCAAATTCTGTAAATATGATACTAAGGGCCAGAAGTAGGTAGCCAAATACCGGTCGGTAAAGGTCGAAAATACCGAATTTCGGCCGTTACCGACCGGTATCGGGCAATTGAGATGTAGGACATCAAAAAAGACCGATTCGGAAAATACGAATCAGTAATTTACCGAATCGGAATTTACCGAATCAGAATTTACCGAATCGGAATTTACCGAATCAGAATTTACCGAATCGGAATTTACCAATTCGGAATTTACCGAATCGGAATTTACCGAATCGGTAAATATGAAATGCTAAAAAATGACAATTCAGATGTAGTTAACTTCTAAAATACCGAATTTCATGAAAGTCGGTATTTAAGAGTCAGTAATTACCATGGATTGAAAGCAGGTGGTAACCAGGTGCAGGCTATAATAAGGTCCCAAAATGCAACAGTGTGATCAGAATGGCAGCATTCTATGTGATAGCAAGGCGGCTACGGCTACAGGCTATGGCTACAGACAGCAGGAGAGAGGGTATGGAGACGGGAGGAGCAGGTCTACAGACAGCGGATAACGCTCTTCCAACTCACTGAGGCAGAGATATTGCAAAGGTACAGGCTACACCCCCAAACCATCCTGGACTTGATCAGGGACCTACACCCACTCCTGGAGCACCCAATACCACGGGCGCACGCCATCCCACCCCATGTGCAGGTGCTCTGTAGCCTACACCTGCTTACATCTGGGAGTTACCAGGGGGTGATAGCTGCAGTAGGTGGGGTGTCCCAGAGCTGCCTGTCTCGTTTCTTCGGGAAGTTCCTAGAGGCCATGATGCTGAGAATGCATCTTTACATCAGCTTCTGACACACATGCGGAACTGCTCAAAACCAAGACTGACTACTGTCAAATGGCACAATTCCCACACGTCATCTGCTGCATTGATGGCACTCACATCCCAATCTGCCCACCTGCTGCCACAGAGTACATTTACAGAAACAGAAAGTCCACCCAATCAATAAATGTGCAGGTGATCAGCGACGCTGGCAACATAATTACTGACATTGTGGCCTAATTTCCAGGGAGCACCCACGACTCCTACATATTCCAGAACAGTGGGATCTACACACGCCTGGATGCTGGAGAATTTGGGGAAGGATACCTGCTAGGTAAATCACTGTGACACACCCTGATAATTACTGCAGCTGAATGTTTCAAATGGTTTGTAACTAATGGCACTCTCTTTCCCACCTAAGCAATATCGCTTATGCTCTGCGGTCCTTTGTTCTCACTCCCTACATGAACCCATCAACCCGGAGTGAGAGATGTTACAATGTGGCACTGTGGTAAATAAAAAGCTAGTTATTTACGCCGTGTCGGAATTTCTATAATTACCCAAGAAAATGGTAATGCATAAAATGAGGAGCAGAGTCCGTGGTCTTCGAGTTGAAAGGGTTTTATTCCAGAACTCGAGTTAAGGGAGAGCTCCTTCACCAAGCGGGTTCAGGAGTAGTCTGCTTTACTTGAAACATAACAGCACTTATATACAGTGTGAATACAATAAAAAGAAGGAGTTTCCCTTAGACTCGATTCAATCATTTCATGAAGTAACCATACAGCAAACATAGCATACTTGTTCTCGTTTGAAGAATAACCTGAATAGCATATAAACAAACATATTGCATCAGTGCGATTGTGGTGGCAAGTTACAGAGTTGCTGGTATCTGAGGACAGAGAATCGAGGCATTGTTACAGGGTCATTTCGGTCGGAAAGGTAAAGAGGACGAGGCATTGTGCGTTCTTTGCTTCGTACACAAGGGTGGTGATGTCTCACAATGGTATGTGTGTGCAGCGGGGAAGAAGTAGAATGGGCTGTAGTAAACTATTCTTCTTCGTGGCTGTCTCGTGTGCTTGATTGTGTCTCCCCTTGGTTGTTTAACCCAACCCGTGGCTGTCCTCGCAAGCTAGGAAATATTTGACGAGCGAGAGCCGCTCGTTCGGTGACAGAGTTTAGGGAAGGGGGAGGTTTTCGAGTCACCCATCCGACTGACTCCGTTCTTGTCTAAGGGAAAATATCGAACGGGACGGAAACCCGTAGGTTACATGGTAGCTGGACATCATTCTTGGCATGTGTCAGCGTTACGAGAAAGAGAGCAGGCAAGAGGGGGTGCAACGGGATTTGTGCTTGAAAATAGGAGAATCTGCTTGCCTGGTCGAGGTTAGGATGGATAGGGTGCATGATGGGACACCTGAGGAAAAAGGGAGCTTTTTAGTCAAATTCCACATTCCCTCCTTGTCCCATAGAAACCCTATTACAGAAATTCTTAATCAATTTCTATGTTCATCAGGTCGTATACTTGCTCCTGCAACATAATTATTTCATTTTTCTTTCCTCTGTTTCGTGGACGAGGAGTACAGGAAGTGGCACACAGTCCACAAAGGGCGGGGCCACACTGGACACAGAGGCAACAGGTGAAGATAGTGGCGAAAACGAGGCCCAGGACTGTTAGTGCCTTCCACCCCCAGGTGGACAGGAGGTCCCAAAACCAGCCGGTCAGGGACCATGTGCCGGTGTCCATATCCAATTTGTCGGATAGAACATGGAGGCGGGAGATAGCAGAATAAACTGATGGGGCGTTGTCGGGAATAAATACACAACAACTGGACCCTATTACCTTACACACACCACCACAGTCGGCTAACAGGACATCTAAAACTATACGGTGCTGCAGGGTCATGAGTCTGTCTGCAGCGACCTCAGCTGTAATGTTATTTAAGGCGCCAGTTGTTTCATCTATGGCGGCCTGAACTACACGGGTTAGTTGTCGGATGTGGCGACTATTTGCCATGGGTCCCCAGAAAGGGAGAAAACCTTTAAAGAAGTCTCCTACTTCTTGTCCTGTAGTATCTTCTGCATCTATGACCCCCCTTCGTTGTCTTCTAACTTGGGTCAGAGGGTCAATCAGGTGGTAATTGGCAGGGGTTGTGTAAGTCGGTGGTAATAAGAATTCGATGTAGCATTTTCCAGACCAGCCTTGGGGCAGCCAGGTGCGTGCATGGGGTCCACAAAGGAAATAGGTGTTTGGGGCAGTTACTATGGTCGGAAAATCGGGAGCGGGCAGTGTGTATGTCCTGTCACACTCGCTGTTCCCCATTAATTCTCCTTTTCCCTTCCCCCTTATGCAAAACCGGCCGTTTTGCGGTACTACCCAACCTCCTTGATCTGTCCGTCTGTGATCGACGGAAAACATTTCCCTGAAGGAAGCAATGTCAAGGAACTGAGAGTAACTTCGGCCCTCCCCCAGGTGACAGTGAGATCCACCATTTTAGAAACAGCCTTTACTATCTTGGTCTTCACCTCGTTCCAATTACTTTCGTTTTTCAATTTAGTCGGGGGAATGTTTCTGACGGAGGCAGAGAATATCATGGCTAAGGCATAGGCGGATCCTGAATAACCAAACGGGAGGGAGAAAAAGGGCATTCCCTTATGTACGGAATGTGGCATCAAGCCACAAACCCAACAGTTGGTCTTGTTGACTATGAGCTGGTGTTTATGGATGGTGGAAATGAATGTATTATTTATAAACTCCTTTCTTCTGTCCTCGAGGTGTGGGGGAAGATCAACATAGGAATGCATAGTGGTATTTTTTACAAGTGTGGAAGAATGTGGAGGGAAAACTGTACATAAGATCCATCCTAGACAGGCTGCTACACAGCAAACAAGCAACATTGTAAATAGAAAGATCGAGAACCTGCTATGCAGTAATTTTACATAATTAGTCTTTTTCCATTGACGCACCGCGTCATTTCTCCTCATCATGTCTATGGATTTAATATCAAGATGTCTCTGGACACGAGATCAAAACGTCTCCCAGCAGCCGCTTCACCAAGAGCTTGTTCCTGGGCTTAATTAGCCACTAGTGCGCTATGATCAGGTGCAATGTCTTTAGTCTGTTTTTGGTGGGATCGCAGCCGCGATCGGTATTCCTGTTGAGGAGTGAGTTCTGGAATTGGTGAAATTATATCCGGGGCGTTGGTAGTTGTTGAACAAGGCACAGTGTTTGTGGGTGTAGGTTCCAAAAAATTTCCGACAGTGGCTAGCGTGGAGCCATCCTTTGCGTCCTTCCACTTTGACGGCGGTCCTCGTCGTCAAGAGGACCAGTTTAGGCGCTGTCCATCTCTTCTCCAGGGGGCTGGTACGGTCGAAATTGCGGATCAGGATCCAGTCCCCGGGCCTGATCGCGTGTTCTCCAGGCATGGTGAGGTCTGGAAATGCTGCTGTGACCTGTGAACGACAAGATTGGTGTGCAGACATCAAGGAAGCCAGGTAATCTGTCAACATATTAGAATCAATGTCAGTCAGTTTTCTAGGAGAAGGGACTCCCCAGATGTTAGGAGGTCTCCCGAATGTTATTTCGAAAGGGGACAGTCCCGTCCGGGAATGTGCCACCATTCGCATATAAAAGAGAGCGACCGGGAGGGCAGTGACCCACTCTATCCCTTTTTCTGCACATATTTTGGCTAGTTTTGTCTTCAGGGTCTGGTTGTGCCGTTCAACTAGGCCTGCTGCTTGAGGGTGTCGGACACAATGGAATCTCCAGGAATATCCCAATAAAAGAGAAACAGCCTCCATCAGTTTGGAGGAGAAAGGCTGTCCATTGTCCGAATAAATGACCCTTGGTAATCCGTATCTGGGAAAAAACTCTCTCACTAATTGTTTAGCCGTTGTCTGGGCACCATAGTCTGGGACGGGATAGGCTTCAGTCCATTGTGTCAGTGTACACACTACCACTAGCACATATTTATACCCTCTGCATCTGTCCATCTGGATATAATCCATTTGGAGGACTTCGAAGGGATGATCAGGAGGCTGGAATCCACCTTGTTCTACTGATACACCTTTACCAGGATTAAATTGGCAACATATCATGCAAGTTTTTACTTTTTGTTTGGCTGCAGCTCCTAGATGTTTGTTAAACCATATATTCTGTAAACTATCCAGCATACCTTTCTCGTCTAGGTGGGCGGGGCTATGGGCCGTATCAATTATGACTTGTACCATAGAATCAGGGAGAAACCACACTGTTCGGTCTTTAGTCATCCAACCTTGATCTGTCTGGACCCCTCCTTTTTCAGCCCATTTCTTTATCTCATCTGAGGTGGCATGTGTCTGTATGTCTAGGACATCTTTCAAGGGGTCTCTCACTACCATAGTGACAGTCTGTGTTAGTACCTGAGAGTCTGATGTGTTCACTGGATTCTGGGCTGTCTGTTTAGCAGTCTGGTCCGCTAAGTCATTTCCTTTAGATATGGTGTCTGTAGCTTTGGTATGTGCTTTGCATTTCAGAATAGCTATGGCTGTAGGTAGGTGTATGGCATCTAGTAGGGCTTGAATCAGGGGACCATGCTGTATTTTGGCCCCATGTGAGGTAAGGAAACCTCTTTCTCGCCATAACACTCCAAAATTATGAACCACACCAAATGCATATTGGGAATCAGTATAGATGTTCACTTTCAATTGTTTTGCCCATATGCAGGCCGGTGTGAGAGCGATGAGTTCCGCTGCTTGAGCTGACAAAATGTCAATTCTTTGGGTCTTTATAACTTTACAGTCTGTTGTTACTGCATAGGCTGCTACTAACTCTCCAGAACATGTTCTCATGCATGATCCATCCACATAGAGTGTTACATCAGGATCTGGGAGTGCAACATCTGTTAGGTCTTGTCTTGGTTTTGTCACTACGTCGATCATTTCTACACAGTCATGTTGTGTCGTGTCATCTGGGCTTGAGGGCAAAAGGGTAGCAGGATTCAATACATTGCATCGTCTGATCTCTATGTGTGGCTGAAAGAGCGTTAGTTCGTATCCTGTCAGTCTTGCTACAGTCAGGTGTTGGGTCTGTGTTCTGTTCAGAAGGACTTCCACAGCATGTGGTACTTGTACTATCAGGGGATGTCCTAACACTATTGAGTCACTTTGTCTTATGGCCAGGGCTGTAGCCGCGACGGATTTCAGACATGCAGGCAAAGCTTGTGCTACGGGGTCCAATGTGCTAGAAAAATAAGCACAGGGTCTGTTTCTTCCTGTTTGGTCTTGTGTGAGGACGGATAGTGCTGTTCCGTCACGTTCTGTCACGAACAGGGTAAAAGGCTTGCTATAGTTCGGGGTGGCCAGAACTGGTGCTTGACACAGAGCTAGTTTTAGAGCTTCAAATGCTTGGGAGTGTTCTGATGTCCAAGGGAGAGTTGTATGAGTGGCTGCTTCCACTGTGGTTAACTGTATAAGTGGCTTGACTATGTGGGCATACTGAGGGATCCATTGTCTGCAATATGAAGTGAGACCAATGAATGTGCGAACTTCTTTCTGTGACTTTGGCTGTCAAATTGTCGAAATCAGTTGGATTTGTTCTTGTGTTAGTTGTCTACCATCTTTCGACCGCAAATGTCCTAAGTAAGCTACTTGCTGTGCGCAGAACTGTAATTTTGAGGGAGACACCTTGTGACCTTTGTCTGTCAGGAAATGTAGGACTGTGAGAGATGCTTTTTCACATTCTGGTTCTGTCCTTGCAGTGACGAGGATGTCGTCTATGTACTGTATCAACGCTGTGTTGGCAGGCATATTGATACTGTCAAGTTGTCTTTTCAGTGCTTGGCTGTAGATACTTGGACTTTCTGTAAAACCTTGGGGAGCTCTAGTGAACCTGAAGCTTCGTCCTTTTAAACTGAATCCGAACAGATATTGACTGTCGGGATGTATTGGAATGCTGAAAAACGCATTCTTCAAGTCAATGACTGTAAAAAATGCAGCTTCGGGATCTATGGCAGTCAATAGTGAAGAAATATCTGGGACCACCGGATATTGTGGGATTACACATTTGTTCAGTTCTTGGAGATCAACCACCAGTCGGTAGACCGGGGGTGCCTGAGGATTAGTCCTTTTGAGGACCGGAAGAACTGGAGAATTGCAAACATTCGAATCAGTCTCGATCACCACACCATGCTCTATAAGTTCTTGGATTATTTTTAATAAGGCTTGTTCAGCCTCGGGTGGAATCTTATATTGTAGTATACGGGGTAAGACTACACCTTCCTTGAGCGTGACTTGATGTGGGGTGATGTCCATGTAACCGACATCAGTCGAGCTTTTCGCCCATAAATGTGGTGAAATGTCTTTTAGTCTGGGGTCGAATTCTTTGACTGTGTAATGTCCTTTGAAGTCTCGTAGGAACAATTTTACACCTTCCGGTGAACAGCATATTACTGCTCCTAGTTCTTTGAGTGTCTTGATACCTAGTAAATTCTCTGGGCACGTTTCTGTAAGGACCAAATCAGTAGTACGTGTCAGAGGACCCACTCCTAAAGAGACTTGTTCAGATACTTTGTTTATGATCGGTTTTCCTGAAAAACCCAGAGATATATTATGTGAACCAGAGAGAGGAATCTCTGGGACTTCCTTATGACTTATGGTAGTCCTACTCGCCCCCGTGTCTATGAGGAATTTTCTGTCTTGTCCCAGTAGGTGAGCTTGTACATATGGGCCTTTCTGATCTACTGGAACTGGAATGAGGGGCAAGTCACTTTCTCTCTCAAGGCTGTCTCATGCACACGGTTCAAACTCGGGGTAATCTAATTGGGCGTACTGATACATCTGTGTGGTAGCAGTAGCGGGTTTCTGAACCTGTGGCGGTGTAGTGGTCTGAGGCTGCTGAGTGTTACCTGGTCTAGGAGTGTGAGGGCGTTCTTTTGTCCTTCCTGTCGCTATGTTATGTTTCAGAACTGGACATTCTTTCACAAAATTGCCCTGCTGTTTTCAGTAGTTGCAAGTACCTTTATTGGTCCCTACATTACCTTTGGGGCCCATATTTACTGGTGCCGTCTGTGGAACCAGTACCTTCATTTTTGTGTCTTTTGCGCTTTTCTTTTCCTGTTCCTGTTCTTCCCTACTTCTATTGTGGTGGTACTGTAACATCTGCAACATTTGTGAAAGACTATTTGCTTGCCAGGTACTCTCAACTTTCAACAGTCTATTCCTGATGGAAGGTAAGGCGTTGTCCACCAATTTGGACACAAAAAGATGAGGATATGCCTCACTGCTATGTGCAAGTCCACTATTTATAGAAAAACATTTCTCTAATCTGGTGTAATAATCACCCGTATCCTCGTCCGGCTTTTGTTTACAGGCAGAAATGGCATCCCAATCTTCCGTTTTAGTTGTTAGTAACAGAGGCAAGACCTGTATGAGGAGACTGGGCAGTTCTCTTACGCGCGCACCTAAACCTTCACCTGGTTTTCTGTCTGTCTCTTCTTGTTCTAGGGCAGCCCACGTGATCTTTTTACCACTCACCTCCCAATCCTTTTCTTTTAATTTGTCGAATATGCCAGTAGGTAGAATTACTTTAAGGAGTATTATTATATCTGGATATGTAAAACTACCCATTTGGAGGATGTCTTTCAGTTCCCTATGAAATCCTCCGGGATCTTTTTCGTGAGAGGGCACCATCTTTTTCCTTTCCATTATCTCTAACTTGGTTAGGGGAGTATACACATGTACTCGTTGTAGTGTACCATCTGGCTGGGGTATGGGGTGAACTTCTCGCAAAGGGTATTGGCCTATACCGTAAGGTTCATGATCTGATGAAGCTAAAGTAAGTTGCAGGAAACGGAGGCGCAGGTCCAGAATGGTGTTGATCAATTCCGGTCCCCGGGACCTCCATTTGTCTGACACTACTTCCTGTAACAATTTGTATAGCTTGTCTGGTCGGTGGGAGTTATTCTCATACAAGGTAGCCAGGTGTTGGACCATATAAATTCCTGCTAGTCGTTGTTCTGCTCGGGGAAGAGCCAAAAACATCTGCGCTACTATATCTGGGCCATATACTCGGTGCTGTGATATCCAACAGGTGGCAGACCGGGCCAATTCTTTTTCTTGCTGTGTAAGGTGTAAGGGGAGGCTCATCGTCCATCCATTCATCTAGGGCTCTTTCGGTGGACTGAAAAAGATCTTCTGAAGAAGGATCTAATCTTTTAATTTTCTGCAACATTCGTGGAGTTCGCCACTTGGAGCCAGGACAATGTTGCGCTACACCCAGGAAATTCATTTTATCTAGTGTCGGACTATCATCTTCCTCTGAGTCGTCCTCCTGTGTGACTTTCTCAGAGTGAATAGTGACAATTTTCTTAACCAGTCTTTTAGTTATTTTGACGATCTGATGTCCCAGATCGTGTGCTCCTCAGTGTATCTGATCGCTAAGATCTATTAACTCGGAGTCTACGCTTCCATTAACCGGGTCTAGTTCCCGGATCAGACAATTTATGATGAACCGCAGGAGCAGTCCTCTGATGGGAACTTTTCTGTTCTTCATGACCTGGACCAGAGTATCCGGACCTTCACCTGTCCGGATGAATTCGTAAACTCTATCCAAATGCTTCGTTATATCAGGGACCTTTTGGAGTTGATCCACGGCTAGTCTTAACCTCTCTGATATCGTGGCCATTGGGCCACTACCGGGTTCGGGGTCGTAAGGACACTCAAGAGGCGGGACATCGTCTTTATCCTCAGCCCCGTTCCCGGACACTCCTAAATCAGAGGTAGAACCACCGGCTACTAGTTCAGGAGCACGTACAGGCGGGCGTGTTCTAGGCATGTTTACATAAGCGGGGGTGGTTCGGACAGATAGGCAGGGAGGAAATTTTCGGGAGCAGTGGGAATCACTTTCACCGGGGGCTCGGGATGTTCTTCTACAATTTCTTCAGACAAAACGGGATAAATACCAGTAACAAGAGCGTTTCTCTCTCTCCCCACCTGTTCAGCTAAAACTGTCTCACCTTCTACCTGTAATTGCTTTTCTTTAGCCTGTTCCGACATTCTCTTACTTTTCTCGACTTTCCCTAGTTCTTTCTGGGCCCTCCTATGCGCTTCCTTACGCCATAACTCAATGGCTTCTGTCTGTGAGGGCCTCGCCTTTCTTTTCCATAACTCTTCCTCCACTCTCATAATGCATTCTACATCCCATGTACCTGTGGCAGGCCACCTATACGCCATCTCTAATTTCTCGGTATAGTCTACCCAAAGGTCTAAAAACAATATGGCACTCAACCCATGCTTGTTGTACATAAAATATCCAGGAGTGTCCCTAGGCGGGACTTTAACTGGTTTTTCTAACAGATTCTTTTTGGTGCCAATTGTACGTAATTTGGAAAACAGAGGCATTCTTAAACTCAACAAATTACGATTTAAAAAGATTTGGAATACACAAAAACAAAACGAACACTTTATACACTAGAATATAGTGCAACCATACCGGTTTCATGAATGAAACACGTCTTTACCGTTTTTCAAAAATGGAACCCGTCTTTATACTATCTCAGTGGTACTCACCAAGAAGCAAAACTTGAGGACCTGGTCATCGGACTCTTGACGCTTGCACAGGAATTCGGGGCTCCAAAGACCTCGGACTCGGCACTCTCACTGGTCAGGCTCTGGGTTGGGACGCTCCGCAATCTTCTTCACCGCCTCGTGTGGATGATCAGTCACAGTCTGCCTCCTCCTCGTCTCGAGGGAGTTAGCGGGAACACCCCGCTGTTGTGCACTTGAAGTCCGTCGAAAGTATGGAAGGGACAAGGACCCGACTTACATCGCCGGCGCGTAGGGAAGAGGGAGGTCCCTGTTCAGGCGCCAACTAATGTGGTAAATAAAAAGCTAGTTATTTACGCCGTGTCGGAATTTCTCTAATTACCCAAGAAAATGGTAATGCATAAAATGAGGAGCAGAGTCCGTGGTCTTCGAGTTGAAAGGATTTTATTCCAGAACTCGAGTTAAGGGAGAGCTCCTTCACCAAGCGGGTTCAGGAGTAGTCTGCTTTACTTGAAACATAACAGCACTTATATACAGTGTGAATACAATAAAAAGAAGGAGTTTCCCTTAGACTCGATTCAATCATTTCATGAAGTAACCATACAGCAAACATAGCATACTTGTTCTCGTTTGAAGAATAACCTGAATAGCATATACACAAACATATTGCATCGGGGCGATTGTGGTGGCAAGTTACAGAGTTGCTGGTATCTGAGGACAGAGAATCGAGGCATTGTTACAGGGTCATTTCGGTCGGAAAGGTAAGGAGGACGAGGCATTGTGCGTTCTTTGCTTCGTACACAAGGGTGGTGATGTCTCACAATGGTATGTGTGTGCAGCGGGGAAGAAGTAGAATGGGCTGTAGTAAACTATTCTTCTTCGTGGCTGTCTCGTGTGCTTGATTGTGTCTCCCCTTGGTTGTTTAACCCAACCCGTGGCTGTCCTCGCAAGCTAGGAAATCATTGAAGAGCGAGAGCCGCTCGTTCGGTGACAGAGTTTAGGGAAGGGGGGGGTTTCGAGTCACCCATCCGACTGACTCCTTTCTTGTCTAAGGGAAAATATCGAACAGGACGGAAACCCGTAGGTTACATGGTAGCTGGACATCATTCTTGGCATGTGTCAGTGTTACGAGAAAGAGAGCAGGCAAGAGGGGGTGCAACGGGATTGGTGCTTGAAAATAGGAGAATCTGCTTGCCTGGTCGACGTTAGGATGGATAGGGTGCATGATGGGACACCAGAGGAAAAAGGGAGATTTTTAGTCAAATTCCACAGCACACAGAGCAACATGCATTGTTGCGGAGCGCACATTTGGACCCCTAAAAAGCAGGTTCCGCTGCCTCCACAAGAGCGGAGGTGCGCGTCAGTACACGCCCATCATCTGCTGAAAAATCATTGCAACCTGTGCCATACTGCACAACCTTCCCACCAAGAAAGGCACAGAAGTTGATACGACTTATCATGAGGACATTGATGATGGCACTGAACAGCCAGAGCCCTATGCAGCAGGAGTAGCGCCAGCAACAGATGGGAGACTGAGAGGGGCAGAGATCACACGCAGATATTTTTAAGTAAGTAAGGAGACACAGCCAGGCGTTGAATGTCAGTGACGTAGTTTAATGGGCACTACAGCAAATGACAAATGGCACACCATGGTAGTCCAATTTGTGACACCTAACTAGGCGGTCACGGGTTACTTTACCCTAACATCTTCTCTGGAGTGTGGACAGCATTAATGTCTGCGCCCACGCACAACAGTGCGGGATGCCAGAGGCTGGGTTTCAACCCTGGCTGTTGAGCCATGGCCTGCAGATTGGCACCTGCTGGTCCTCCGTATGTCCTGTATGGGTGTGCTACTGCTGCTCCTTCTGGTGGTGTCTTCAGTGTCACCCACACCTAGATCTCCAGCGTTGGCTGACTGGTTGGTCAGCAGCAGTTCATTGCAGATGTCACCCTCCCCATTCCCCTGGAGACATCTGTGCAGCACTGAACAAGCCCCTCTTGCATCGCCACAGAGCGCCTACATAGCAGGGAAGTGGCAGTTGCCAGACGGTTCACTGCCTTGGTGTGATGCTGCATACACTGCCTCTCCCGGCGCCTTTGTATGCAGTCCTCATCAAGTTTATCGCAGAGTGCCATCATGGACTGGGACATGTCCCGCATTCCCTCTGTCATTTCCCTCATGCTCTCCGCCATGGAGCTGATGCCCCGGTTTATATTGCCCATGTTGTTGTTTAAGTGGTGCATCTGTCTCTGCACTGATAGTATGGCTTTTGCCTGCAGGCGCTGCACTTTCACCATTGTGGCCTCCAGCCCGCAGAAGACCCCGTCACCATGCCCAGTTGTGCTGCTCTCCCGGACCCTACGGCGTCTTGCGCCTGTGTGCACACCTTCAGAGGCAGACTGCAGCCCAGTATTGTTTGCCTCCAGTGGAGCAGTTTGGGTGTCACCCTCCCTTTCTTCCTCAGAAGACGTCACCATGAGTTGGAGAGGGGGTACATCATGGCTCATAGGCCTTACCACTTCCAATGTCTCTGAAGCTGGTGAGAGAGACTGTGCTGGTGGGTCCTGCTGTGGTGAGTCATACAGCAGAGGCGATGATGGCTGTGCTGTGGTGGCTGCCTCTGGTGTGGAAGCTGCCTGGGCTGTGGGTGGCGGTGGTGTTTCAGTGCTTTGCCCTGCATTCCTGCTTGCATCCTCTCTCCTTTCCATTTGGAGTACCCTACCCTTTTCTCCCTCTCCTGCGCTGTCCTGCGCGATGACTCTCCTGTGGACAGATAAGGACATTGGCTCAGTGGTGCTTCAACCCTGTATTACAATATTAAATTACAATCATGTCACACAAGATCAATGTCCTCAAATGCTTCTGAATGTAGTGTGTGGCATGCCTTGCTGTTTTGTGTGATGACTGTACTGATGTATGTTTCAATGACTACCTCTCCCATGATGCATTGCTGGTGTAACCCAATTCTGTACTGGATTGTGAAACACGCATCCATATTGGGGAAGGGGGACAGGGAAGGGTGGGAGGATTGCTGCACATGCTCCTTACCTTGTTTTGTTGCAGCTCGGGCTGAGCTGTCAGCATCCCCGATCCCAAAAACACTCTTGGGCTCTAGGGTGGACTCCACCAGCTGCTCCAAGTCAGTAAGGGCAGGTGCCCTGCTCCTTCCTCCCCCTACGCCACTGGCCTCTTTCTTCTGTGCTATCAGCTTCTTCTTTGTTATGATCCTGAGATCATACCAGCGTTTTATGAGTTCATCTACTTCTCGTGTGGTCACCCCTATGGCGTTCACCTTCGCCTGGATTCCCAGCCAGGTGTTCCTTTTCACAGCCTCTGCTACCTGCAGAGACTGTTTCCCAAAAAGCTGGGTGTGGTGTTTCACCTTCTCCTCCACCAGCACCTGCAGTTCACCTGTGCTGAACTTTAATTTTCTTTTGTGGTCTGCTACTTCCCTCTTTTGCTTAGTTGTGGGTGGGGTGGATGCACATGATTGGTTGAATCCTCAATTGCTTGTATTTTGTATCTCCGATTTGGTAAATACCGTTACTGAATCGGTAAATACCGATTACCGAATCAGTAAATACCGATTCAGTAATTCCCTTTCATTCCTATGGGCCTGGAGGCCTGTAGGAATGAATGGGAATTGCCGAATAGGTATTTACCAATTAGGTAAATACCAAATCGGTAAATACCGAATCGAAGAATCCGATTTTTACTGATTCAGGAAATTTTACCTAATTATTTGCTACATCCAATTTACCAATTCTAAAATACCGAATCGGTAAAATTCGGTATTTTAGAATCGTTAAAATAGGATTACCTACATCTGGCCCTAAGAGAATTAAACTGACATTGCTGACAAACGTTTGTTGTGCCTGACTGTGCCAAGTACTACAAAGAAGTTAAGGATTGAGTTAGAACCTAAATGTTTGTTGACTTCACAGCTAAACAGTTAAACAGAGGTTGATGATATCCGTAGTGGGTTACTATGTTGCTCAATTGATGCTGCAACTTTTTAAGGATTTTCAAAAGGAGACAAGGATGTAAAGGAGCTGAGATTGAAGGGAGTGGATAGAAGACTTGTGTTTCTAGGATAAAGATTCACAAGTTCTTGGAAGGCTGGAGAGTCGAACATCACAGAGAGAGAACAGGTTCAGAAAGTGTTATAGGTGTACATGGGTGAAAAATTTTATGATTTGTGACAAAGAGGGAGTAGAATGAGCCATATGTTCAACTGTTATGGTGAGAATGAAAGAAGAGAAAAAAAACGTATCTCCTAAAGAGTCATTATTTTGGTGGATGAAAGAAACAAGCAAGAGGTCTGAGCATCTGGATCTCTGTACAGAAGGTTGCAAAGTCATTTGTATTGAGAGAGTATGGTAGCATGGATTTGGATGGCTAGGTTGAAAAGATAGCAAGGCACTGAACAGCATCAAGGTATGAAGTTAAAAGCAAGTGATGTATGTCTGCAACACGATTTGTTTAGAATGTATTGATAGTATTGCTGTATAAGATGACATGTGGCACTATAGAACTTTCCCCCTGACCAAATAAGCAATCTGTTCTAAGACCCAACCATACATTCTGGGCCAAACTTGATCCTCTGATGTGGGTACACTGTTTCCTGAATAAAAAGCAAAGTGATACTGCAATGCTGGGGCCTAATCAGAAATGTATATGTCACATTAAGGAGCACCAAATCATGCCTGTAGTAAGTGTAAATTAAGAAAATGAAACACTGAATTCACCCATAGACAATAATCTTCACCTTTTATTTGATAGAGCTTGACCACCTCATGCAGTGCAGATCTTTATAATGCAAGGAAATAACATGGGGATCATGCTAGTGCATTGCAAATCTGCTATCACATGCCCCTTCCCTGTTGTCCTTGCTCTAAAAACTCAACAACAGTGTGAATTGTTGTTATGTTGACTTAAATAAAGGTAGTTAAATCTGTGTATTTTTTTCTTGCTTTGTACTTGTAATTCCTGCCAGAATTACGGATTTTATGCTAATTGCACAAAGGAGGACATCTACGAGAACATCATGTGGGACAGTGGTTCTTAATATTTTGACTTCTGCGGACCCCTTCACATTCGTTTTTGGAATTTGCGGACCCCAACTGAATAATTATTGGAATTTTGGGTCCCCCACTGAGTAATTATTGGAATCCGTGGACCCAGGTCTAAGCAATTTCCATTGTTTGAACCACAAACACAAAATTATGGAAACAAGCATTCATCAAACAAATATGTAAATGTAAATGTACAGGTATTTATGTAGCGCAAATCACCAACCAGTCTCTAAGCGCTTGCTTAGGGAACCCGTCCTGGTATTCCCCTGTGTGATAACCCCGGCAGGGTATCCGCAAGGTGAAAGCCAGGCATCCCGCCACGAGGGGCCGTTGTGGAGATTAAGCAAGCTATTGCCCAGAGTCACAGAGTGTGACCCATGAATCGAGTAGGCACCGGAGCGAGAATTGTAGGGTCCATGGACATTTTAGGACTCAAGACCCTGCCGAGCCAGGAATTGAACCCTGGTCCCGGGCTGACCTCTGCTTCCAGGTCTGCCTCCTCTAACCAGTGAGCCACACTTCTCCACGAATGATTATTTTTTTCTTTAATTCACAATCAAATATATATTTTAAAAAATCAAGAAGGTTGGAGCTTTTCTAAATTCAATTGAGGCCATACATTGTTCATACTATATTCTATTTGATACACTTGCACTGCTCCCACGGTTCAATCTGAGAGGACCAACTTGAAATTTAGTCTTCAGTTTCCAATTCCTTCACATTTGCAGAGCGTTTTAAAATTTTCAATTTGAAATGTTACTTCTTTATTAAAATACACTTTGCTAATCTTTTAATAGCATTTTCTCTTCTAAGTAGTCGCGGACCCCCTGAGTAGGTGTCTGCAGGAGTCCCCATACCTCAGTATAACAACAATTGATGTGGGAGGTATGCACTCATGTACAAAAAGCTTGTGATATACTACTAGTACTGGTAATGTTGCAAGTCCAGTACATTAATAGGCATGAATAGTGTCACGGTTCAGCAAGACCGTTTTATTTACTATAACCAAGTCTAGCACAAGAAAACGTTTTGCGGTCTGCACAAGTGTACCAAAAACACCCATGATATTATTGGCCAAAGAATACAGAAGAGTAAGCTCATCTACTTAGTTATGCTGAACCTGCTTTAAAACACTGCAAACTTGTAAGCCCATTTAAACCGATCTATGATTCAGATAGAGCACTGTGTCCCAGCAGCAGGTGTGGTAACAGATAATAAAGGCAGACAAAATACCAACTCACAGTAAATGTGAACTGGTGGCCATTCAAATTGTTTCAACCCTGTATCAATGCGATGGGTATTCGAAGAGGGGCCCACAATGACCAAAGCAAGGCTCCGTCACCTGGCCAATTCAGCATATATCGCACACCTTCTTGAAAGTCCAGGGGACTTTAAACTGCTATTTTCTTCTTGAATTCAGCATTATCCCCAGCCCCTTTTTGGGAGCGGCCCCTCAGTCAGTCGGATGTTCCTCAACCCTAGATTGCATCATGTTTTTCAAAAAGAAACATGTCAAATGGGCCAGAGCGCTGCGAGTGTAGATTGCGTTATCGATTTTTTTAATGTGCTACCAACACTATCACACTTTCCCAGAGGGTTCCACTACTCCAGAATCAGCATTTTATGCTGTGAATGTTATTTTTTTTTGCCTTCAATGCGAGCTCGTCTTGACAGATTCCTATTCACATTTCTGTATGAATGCCATCTGAGGCTAAAGCACGGAACCATCAGCTGCCCCGCAGTATGCGGCTGGCACTGGCTGACCCATGCATAAAGGGTGGATTCTCTCGAGTGAGCCCTTTGATCTGCCGCCAAGACTCCACTCCTGTCTTTGAAATGTGATGTTGGCAGGACTGGACAGCCTGGTTGCTTTGGTTCTCGTTGCTTCGGGATCTTTAATGGTCTGCATATCCTCCTGAATGAGTGTGATCAAGCCAAGGGTGACTCTATAAGAGGCTGATCTAGTCTTCCACCCCCACAGGTCGCCTCCCGCCCTTCTGGCCATGAGGCTTCAAGATTTGCCACAGAAGCAACAAGCATATTTACAAGAATGAGTGACGATTGTGAATGAGGCCCAGGGCACTTTATGGCAGCTACATCAGTTCTGACCACCTCGTAATCAAGATGCAACACTCTCATTTATATGTATGCCTGACCTACTTCTAGTGTTACGGTGCCGGAATTTATTTCTCAGAGAGTCAGCAAGTTTTCCGGTGGAACAGTACGTTTTTTTTATATCATATATATTTGTGGTGTTCATTCTGGTGTGGTCGTAGCACTGTTCAGGTTCAGTACCTTCTAAGTAAGCAGAAAATGTTAGTGGTTATTCTACAATTCCCGTAGGACAGTACCAAACTTCTTACAGAGCCAATTGCACGTTTAATGAGATAACAGCAGAATGCCTTAGTGGGTCTGCTACACTTCTAATAGGACAGTAAATGATTTCTCCCAGAGCCTGTGGTACATCTGAAAGGACTGCAGCCTAGCACTTTATTTGCAGCTTAACTTCCAGTAGGGCAGTACCAGACGTCTCTCAGAGCAACTCGTAGGTCTAATGGGAAAACAATAGAACTTATTTGTGCATTTGATGCACTTCCAGAGGGGAACTATTGGATAAATGCAGACCTCTTACAAGATCAGCTGTGCTTCTCATACAACAGTTAGGATAGTCTGTTAGGATTGTAGTGAACCAGAACATTTTAGCGGACCTCCATTATTTGTGGATTAACAGTACCCGCACATCTAAGTGTATTTACTATCCATGTTTTGGCACAGTAACATAACTTCTTAGAGAACTGCTTCAGTGCTCATTGGACAGTGCCCGGACTATATCTCTAATATCACAGTACTGGATCTTCTTAAACCTTGTATTTCTGAGTGAAGCTTGCAAATCTTTCACTAAACTTCACAAGTCACACGGTTATTAGCCAAGATTTGTAAAGTTTCCAGCAAATGGGTATTCATGTTAAAATCAGCACTTTGTGCACCTGTTAAGTTGCTTCGAGAAATGATTGAAAGACAACAACCAACTACAATCAGAATCATTAAGAAAATGGTTTTAAAAGTAACTAACAAGAAAACAGCAAATAAATGATCAGCACCACCTAGCACTGCAGAGGAAACATTAGTAGTTTGTGTGGGGAAACTACATAACGAGTACTTAGTTTGTAAAAGAATGAGTATCATTGTCCAGGGCATAGCTCAGAAACCCGTTGTCAGCGTTATTAAGTGTCTGAGTGCCGGATCCCAAGGCTGAACAGCCCAGAATCCACCTCAGGACTCTTTAATCCACCACCGGACATTTCCTGCCCGTTTATCCCTCTCTTGCATGTCCTAATTTCTCTGTTTGTGACGCCACTTTCGTCTTTCTCTTCCTCCATTTTTAGGTCGAGCCAGGTCAGCGCATGCGACGCTCTGCCAGGCATGCAGTATTTAGGTATGGACTTGAAGCTCCGCCCACTCTCCGCCCTTCTTTTCAATTGGGTCCTATTACTCTCCTTTCTAAATGGTTGCTTTTGATTCATGAATAGGCTTAGTAGCCCCCCCTTAGTACCGCCTTTTCTACATTTGTAACCTCCCACGAGGACTGGCCCTTTAACTTGTGTAGTTAAACGATGTGTGTTATTTACAGTCTGTGAGCACTTATTACTTTAATGTTTTTCTCCTATTGCAGGCATGACATTCTTTCCTGCAATGATGCCCACTGTGTCTCTGGCGCCGCACTTTAGGTTTCAGCACAGTGCCCACTTTTACATTTATATTATCAATGGCGGCAAAATTGCACCTCTTGATCTACATTTTTTATTGTTTTTTTTAGCAGCAAAACACACTTTTACTATAGCAGTCGTACGCCTTTTATTGCTTGGGCCTTTCTTTATGCAGGTTCACCTATTTAACATTTTTGTTTTACAGTGCACCATTGCACGCTTTCGCTACAATGGTGGCTGCACCCCTTTCTTTAGACGCTGCTCACCGTATTCAGCTTATTGTGAAGCTCAATACAGTGAGCCACGTCTAAAGAAAGGGACACGGCCGCTGTTAAAGTAAAATGCTTTTTTTTGTGAAAGTGACTCATGCTGCTCTTTAACTATAATGGCGTTCGCGCCCTTTTCTTTAGACACGGCGTCGTATTCACTTTCTCGGCGACGCTTACACAGCTGAGCACCGCCCTTTAACACACGGGCCTCCCTCAACGCAGCATTTTCCTCCCCACCCCCTCCCTTTCAGTGTGCTTGGAGTGAGGTCTCGCACTTGTGAGAGTTTGAGCTATTAACCTTTTACTTATGTGTTGGTTTTCAAAACAGATAAATAAAAGGCATTGTCATTTACAATGCCAATAGCTTAAACTCTTGCAAATGCGAGACCTATTGCATTGCAAATGCTTGTTCTGCTTTGTATCTTTTTCCCTTTTGCTGACAGTAAATGTCTGATGCGAAAAATAAGTGCTGGTCACCTGCTCAAATTAAGCACTGGGCCATTACTAAACACGTGACGCATCTTTACTCAAAGCCCAAGCATCTGCCAATGGCCCATCTGTTGCCATTGCCCGGCAGCCGTTATACATCAATGAAGGCTACACCAAGGCCTCCTGGCAGCTTTCCCTGAGCCAAGGATTGCTGAAAGGTACTAGATGTACTTTTTGCTGGCTTACCCTGAACTGCGGCGGAAACGTGTGAACTCATTAACTGCTGCTGATACTCGATGCCTTGCCCGAAGTTTCCAAATAAACCTGTTCTTTCATTTCTGGACACAATGCCTCTTCTATTGCTCGCTTTGTTTCCTTCTTGCATTTACAGCTGGGGTGCCTGGGAAAGGACCTCGAAGGAGAAAATCTTTCCATTGAAGGGTTAGTCAGGAGGGTTAGACTAAAGCCGCGGAAGATGAATTCATTAGCTCATAAACATGAACGTAGGAGCTCATTTTCAGGTCAAGTGTGGCACGAAAGTTTCGCCCAAAAGGCCTTTTCCCTTTTTTTAATGCTAAAATTACCTCTTCGAGGACCATAGGAAAAGTAACACCACTCTTTATTGGTGAAAATTTGAGGCTTTCCACCTTCCAAACTAATGTAGTCTAGGAGTAGGAGTGTAGGTAATTTCTATTTGACTAATTTAGCTAAAACTGCCGGATTATAATGGTCCATAAAAAGTTTTTAAAGTATAAATTCCACAATGCCAAGCAGAAGCCTGGAGAGGATGAGCTACTCAGGGATGGACCTAGGCAACTTGAGAGCTCTGAAAACAAAGAAACAAGCTTGATGCTAAAGTGCCACAATGAAATAAGATTTAGCTCAAAGTGTTAGAAATCATGCCAACCGACCACAGAGCTGTTTTTCTTCTGCCATCCAGTGCCATTTTGGTATGTTTTACCTTTGTTTTACCTTACTTTGCACAGCAAAGTCTTTCTTCTACTTTGAACAATCGAGATGGAAAGTGACGACATTCTGAAAATGAGAAGGCTGGATAGGTTTCAGACACCTGCAAAGAGGAGATTTCCACTGCCAAACAAAACAAGCATTGAAAATGCAATAGGTCTCGCCTTTGATTAAGTTAAAGCCATTTCCTTTGCTAATGGTATTGTATAGCAAAGCAAATGGCTTTAACTTAATGAAATGCGAGACCTATTGCATTTTTAATGCTTGTTGTTTAAATCTCACAATTTTCCGTTCCCAAATACTAACACATGATTTAGACAGACTCCAACATGTGAAAGGTGACTGTGGTGGTTACCACTTAATAAAATAATCTATTGGTTGCAATGATGATTAATTCACAGAACATAGCGGCGTCTGGTGCGTAGATGGCAAGGCTGTGCGTGCTTAGTCTTGAAAGGTAGTTACCAAATTAAATAACTGACTACGATGTTTACACTTTCTGCTTTGCTAAAGGGTATCGCAGACGAACGCATCACAGCAGATGTGAAAAGTTAGGCATGAACTCCGAATATTCGTTACAATGCTGCACAAACTCACATACTTATCAAACGCTCCTGCAGAAACATCGTTCCCTCTTCTCGAATTTCGTCTCGAGTGCAAACCGTTTGCGCAGGTGTCCCACGCGCCGTCCTCCAGCTCAGGAATGCCCTCGCGTGGCTGTCTAGGCGGCCATGTGATTGGCTGAAGCGAGGATTGTTGCGTGATCGCAGCCTCGTGCGGGTCGGCCCTGCCTTGTGGTTGAGATAGTTTGTTAAAGGGATATCACGGATCAACAGTCCTTCTTTGAAATAGGGTGCAGTCGTCCAGGGGTGCTCTGCCCAAAAAACAATGTAAGAGCAAAACTAGTACATGTTAATTCTTGGTCCACGTACCAGGAAAATAAAGCATGCAAACATACGATCTTACTGGGTAGCACTGCACAGCTTCTTACGCTTGCGTGCTTTGGCAGTACATCTGTCTCTGATTCCAAAGTTCGCATTGGCTTAACATCCTGTGATTCTGGGCAAATCAATTGATCTTACATCCCTACAAAAAAATAAATGTGTTCTTGTGTAATGCTCTGGTGCTCATGTAAAGGCTCCAATATCTTTGGGTCCAGTTAGCGCTATACAGGAATGCAAAAAAAAACTAGGAAAAAAGCCGCTAAAACAGCCATTGTGAACCGCATCTCGTGACAACTCTCAGAAAACACGCTATATTTACCATGCTTTCATGTCACTGCCTCTCAACCCCCCAGTTTCAGCACATTGTACGGTTGAAGAACCCTCTTAGGTGCTACTCAGCTACGACTAGTCGGCATGCAAGTGAATAACAGAATGCACCCTACTTACGTTACACGATTCAAGGGGTGTCAAGATACAGTACAAGCTACAAGGGACGCTTTTCGTCAGAAAGGGGAAGGCTTGCATCACCCTCCACCCCATCCTTTCCACCCCACCCCCACAGAGTTCCTAATGGGGATGATAGAGGTGGATAATTTGGGAGATAAAGCTAAAAAAAACACATGGAGTGTGAACAGTTCCCCCCTGTATGTCACAAAGCTCCTCTTGCGAGTATTCTTGCTTCTGTGTGCTTCTTGACTCCTGCTATGGATATCCGGTGGCTTGTGTGTGTATTAGCGCGCGTGCACATCTACTTTGGCCCAGAAGCGATAATAACTCGCATCAGCTGCAGGATTTGTCACAGCAGGTGGCCGGGAGGGTCAGTGCTCAGCAATGAATCTCAAAAACACACTATTGCTGCGAACTGACTCAGAAGGCACTCCCATGGCCATGCTGAACGAAACGGCTTGAGCAGTAACAGACCCAAAGATCGTCTTTTCTCGTTGTGGCATTAAAAAGAAGTATTTGTGCGAAATAAATTAGTACTCGGCAGCAGTGTAAAATAAAACAGAGTTTTGACTTCTGCGCGCACCTGTATGTGTAAGTGATGAAGGATGAATAAAACAGAGGAGATAGAAGTGAGGAGGAGAGCGATATGGAGATTGAAAGAAATGAAGGGGTGAGAGGAAAGAGGTTGAGAAGGGAGACAGAGAAGGGAGGGAGAGGACAATGAGACCGAAAGGAGACTCTGGAAACTAGAAAGAGAACAATGAGTGAAAGGGTTATATGGAGACAGAAAGAAAGATGACAATGACAGAAAAGAGGAGAAATAGGAGGCAGAGGGCAAGAAAAATGAGAGAGACAGCGAAAAAAAAAAGAGCAAGCAGGTTGGCAGTGACCTGAGAAAGAAGTAGGGGAGGAGCGACTAGAAGAGAAGACAAGCTGCCGCCAGTTTGAAAAATATAGTGCGTCTGTCTCACGCCAGTTGGCAGTGACCTGAGAAAGAAGGAGGGGAAGAGGAAAGAGAAGAGAAGACAAGCTGTCACCAGTGTGAAAAATATAGTGTGTCCGTCTCATGTCGTAAGTAAAGCATCCATTCCACTTGTGCACATCTTCTGTCCATCCGCGTGCACATCTGGAATCTGTATCGCACGGTGAGAGCAGCGCATGCACGCTTCTAACGCCAGGCGAGACCTAAAAATAATAGGAGAGATGAGGAGTGTTGAATTTACAGGGTTTTCCCTTGCCATATAAAATTCATGTTGAGAAGAAAATATTTAAATAACGAAGGTTTATCATGACCGTCTTCATCAAGTCGCATTGCTCTATATTGGAAATGCGTGAACTTGCAAATGTTATTTTTAATTTTTTTACAAATGTCATGGTTTCTTTGGATAAGTTTATTAACGTCATACAGTTGCATTGTTTTACACTTTTCTGCATTTCACTTAAAATCTGGACTTGAGCAGCAATTATGTTACAAAAGGTACATTTGTAGAAAAATATTTTTCATGTATTTGCCATTGTGCAGAAACCAGCTCTGTAGAATACAAGTTTGTGGAAGGAAAAGTGAACATACTATCCCGTTTTGTTGACTTTGATTGCAGTGAGGATTATCCAACAATGCTATGAAAATTTTTTTGCAAAGCACAGAAAAACTTTGAATGGGCTAAGGTAAACTTAAACCACAAAATCGTGCACACTTCATAAAGTATTAAAATCAATGCCGAGATTTACTAATATTCGACACAGTGCAGCAACCAAAGTTGCTGTGCTGCCTTAAGTCACAGACACAGAGAGAAAGGGAGAAAATGTGCCATATCTACTCAGATATGGGGCAAGGACTCTCTCCTCCAATGCTGGCACACTTCTGGCTGCCATGCACTAACATAGAACCTTGCACTATAGTGCAAAGGTGTGCGCATTCTTTAAAGCATGGATTTCTCTGTACTGGAATGGAACCCTTCCAGTATAAAAACAATCCTTTAAAACTTTTCTCACATTGTCTGTGCGCTGTAAAATGCAGCATGAATGTATGACGTTATTACGCCATCTATTACCCTGCAGTAGGTTACATCGCGGACGTTACATTGTCTGCGTTGTTAACACGCATGGCTTTACATCGCAAGTTGTTTCTACGACTAGCACTAGATGGCGCGCTGGATTTAGGAATAGTATAAATTATTATTCCTACTCCAGTTAGCGCAACAGTAGTGAATGTGTTGGATTTAAAAACCAACACATTCCCTGGTGTTGCGCCCCATCTAGTGCAAATCGTTGAAACGACTTGCAATGTAATGCCATGCGTGGTAACAACGTGGATGATGTAACGTCCGTGTTGTAACCTACCTGCGTGGTATTACCAGCATTGTAAATGCTGTTACATGTGCCCGCACACATGCCAATTTGGAAAATAAGGAGAAATTAAATCATTTGTCCTCATTATACTTCACTTGACGATGTACTACAAATCTTGGTAGATAGGGAAATACATCAAAACCTACGTACCACCCATGGAACGTCCCTGTGATGCAAAGTAGGGGTAAGTAGCTCATAGTGCAACTTTGTGTTACTTTGAGGAATTTTCTAATGCAAATCCTGTGTTGCATTGGATAGTAAATACCGCCATAACACTTTGCAAAACTTTGTACACCCATGTGGCAATTGTGGCTCTTAAATTTTAGATTCCGAAAAGGGGGGTGGTGATGGACAGAGTATCTGAATTAAGCAGAACACTCCTACCAAGTCCAAAGATCAGGGCTTGATCCATCACTGTTTTTTAGCTCACTGCACCATCCCAGCTCAGAACCTGGCTACATGCAAATTAGTCTGTCCCTGGCCCAGTGCATCATGGGAACAGGGCAGACCAAACTACCAAGCCAATTCTTATACTGGGAAGGAAACAAGCTTCCGGGGACCGGTTTCTGGCATTTCAGCTGTCTTCGGCCCAGCTTGCTTGAATCCTGATGGTGCAGTGAGCAAGGGACTCACATCTGAGTATACCCTTCCACGCTTATGGTGGACAAAACGATTCAGAAAAGCGGGTGGTGATGGACAGAGTATCTGAATTAAGCAGAACACTCCTACCCAGTCCAAAGATCAGGGCTTGATCCATCACCGTTTTTTAGCTCACTGCACCATCCCAGCTCAGAACCTGGCTACATGCAAATTAGTCTGTCCCTGGCCCAGTGCATCATGGGAACAGGGCAGACCAAACTACCAAGCCAATTCTTATACTGGGAAGGAAACAAGCTTCCGGGGACCGGTTTCTGGCATTTCAGCCGTCTTCGGCCCGGCTTGCTTGAATCCTGATGGTGCAGTGAGCAAGGGACTCACATCTGAGTATACCCTTCCACGCTTATGGTGGACAAAACGATTCAGAAAAGGGGGTGGTGATGGACAGAGTATCTGAATTAAGCAGAACACTCCTACCCAGGTTCTGAGCTGGGATGGTGCAGTGAGATAAATAACGGTGATGGATCAAGCCCTGATCTTTGGACTGGGTAAGAGTGGTCTGCTTAATTCAGACACTCTGTTCATCACCACCCCCTTTTCTGAATCGTTTATGGCCACTATAGGTGTGGCAGGGTATACTCAGACATGAGTCCCTTTCTCACTGCACCATCAGGATTCAAGCAAGCCGGGCCGAACACGGCTGAAATGCCAGAAACCGGTCCCCGGTAGCTTGTCTCCTTTCTGGTGAAGAATTGGCTTGGTAGTTTAGTCTGCCCTGTTCCCATGATGCACTGGGCCAGAGACAGACTGATTTGCATATAGCCAGGTTCTGAGCTGGGATGGTGCAGTGAGATAAATAACGGTGATGGATCAAGCCCTGATCTTTGGACTGGGTAAGAGTGGTCTGCTTAATTCAGACACTCTGTTCATCAACACCCCCTTTTCTGAATCTTAAATTTTAGAGGCACTCAGTTCTATTACCAATGACATAGTGCCAAATGATTGCTTTATTTTTAATCTAAGCTTGCAAGAATAATGTGTTTAATTCAGAGCCTTTTGTTATCTCAGGTGCGCTTCTGTGATCAATATGAGATATTGTGAACATCATGAAATGCTGCTGCCACTCAAATTCCTGTCCTGCTGTTCTAGAGTCTAGATATGTGGGAGGATGGGAAAACAGGTTCAAATCATTGGTTCTCCTCCCGCTCCATACACGTGGGTCCAGGTTCTCATTTAGATATGGTGGAATTACTGAGTTGCCCATGGAGAAGCATGCTCTCCATCAGCAGCCTATCCACCCAATGCCACTGGCTTCAGAGTAATGAAATTACCATCCCCCATCCCCTAATTATTGCAGGGCTTCTAAAACTCTTTTTGCCTGTCTGTGCCCACCATGGCTTACATGGTGGTCGTAGACAGAAGAAATTTACGACCACAATCTGTAGTGTAAAATCTTTCCATTTACCAGGGCCATTGATTTAATATTTGATTTTGCAAAACGAATAGCCACTTTAGAGTTTGCTTCTGCTAACAAAAAATAATGCCAACTACTCATCATAACATGGTGGCCAGCTTGCATTTCAGTTTAGCCAAAAGTGCTTCCACTGCACTCATTTTTATTTTTATTTTTTTAGTCATCATCAAGCAAATTTCCTAGGGGTATGGAGGAGTCGGAAACTCCAATATCGATTCAGTGCTTTATTTACTGTGATCCGATTGTGCCCTGGATGGGATAATGTTAACCTTGTCCTCTGGGGCCCCTTTTTGTCCCCCTCAGGCACACGATTTTTGGAGGGGTGTAGCTAGTCATTATGACTACTCAGTTCAAGAACCAACTTGAAATCTTGTTACCTTTGCCTTTGCCTTGATGTTAGTCTGGTTGTATCATTCCCAGATATTCCAGAATTTGTTTTTCTTGATGTTCTTTCCCTGTTTATCTAGTTTATACACCCTTAGTACCGAGTTTAGCCAGTCAGTGTGCTTTGGTGGCGTTTGTTTAATCCAGTTAATCCAGATCTCAATTCTGGCTAATAAGATTAGTAAAAAGAGAATGTTTTCTTGGTCCTTAGATAATGTTAGAGGGTGTGTGTTATAGGGAATCCCAAAAATAACCATTTCCATGCTTACCTCTATGCGTTGTTCTATCACATGGGAGAGGATCTTACCAATCTAGTCCAATAATCCTTCAACATTATGCAGCCCCGGAACATGTGCAGGTCGTCCGCTCTTTCTTCTCCACATTTAGGACACTTTTTTCCTTCGCTGCTGGTCATATTTGACAATCTTTTTGGGGTCCAATAGGATCTGTGTATCGTGAAGAGAGGGTTTTTCTTCAAAGGGGTGGATTTTGCTACTCGCCCACTGATTGCATTTGAGGTTTGCCAAAACTGTGAGCTGTCTAGCCCGGGCATGTATTTATCCCAGATTTCGTGTGGGGCTTTAAATTCTGTTTCACCGGCTCTTATAAGGGCCCAATACTAGTACGATATTTATTTTTTATTAAATACCTCTGTGTTCAGAAGTTTTTGCTCAATAACCTCATCTCCTTGTAGGTTTTCCTTTATGTCTTTTATCCAGCTGTTTAATTGGTAGTGTTTGAATCTGGATAGTGACCCTTGAGTCTCTTCGTATAAGATTTCCCATTGTACAATTTCGTTATTTTCTATCAGCTGCCCCCGCTAGGGCATCTTTTAGACATTCTGGGGTACCTGGCGATTACCAAATTGGTGCATACTTACTGTAATACAGTATTTTTAGGGTCCTCCTTATTTCATACCAGGTTCTTGCTGCTGATTTTGTTCTCTTTAGTTTGATCTTTTTGAAAAATTTGGGGTGTCCAAATTTGTAGAGATAGTAATCTCCATCAGGGCCAATGAGGGCGTTCAGGTACATAGGCCAGGTTTCACGTTTATCTAAAAGTCTCCTTGTGTTCTTAAAGTGGAAGGATCTGCAGTACTCAAGTCGGTCTGGGCTAGCAATTCCTCCCTGCGCTTTGTTCCTTCTTAGCTTTTTCCATCCAATTCTGACCCCTTTGTCTGCCCAGATGAAACTAGATAGCTCCCCTTGCAGCTTTTTGATTTGCTCTGCCTTGAAACCCATTGGGATGGAGTTAAATAGGTATGTACAGTTTGGTAATATTGTCATTTTAATTAAGTTGGACTTCCCTAGAAAGGATAGTTGTAAGCCTGACCAGGCCTTGAGTAGTTTCCTTATGTCGTGGATCCTGGAGAAATTCAAACTAGCTACCTCATCCAATTCCTTTGTGTATTCTATTCCCAGGTATTTTATTTTGTCTTTTACAAGAGGTTTTCCAGAAGTAGTATTCCACTCGAAAATTTCCGATTCAGATTGATTCATCAAGTAGCCAGAGACTGCTTCAAACTGGCCTATAATCTCCTCTATTTTGGGGAGTGAGCTGTCTAAGTTGCTAGTGAATATCATCAAGTCATCAACATAGAGGGTGACTTTTTTCTCCCTGTCTTGATGTTTAAAAGGTACAATCCCTCTTCTCCTCTCAATAGGCAAGCTAAGGGCTCAATGTAAAAGTTAAATAAGAGGGGGGACAGTGGGCACCCTTGCCTTGTGCCTCTTTTTATCTGTATGTTGCCTGTAAGGGCGTCATTCACTAATATTTTAGCAAAAGGATTTTTATAGATGTTAATTATCTCGTTTTCTAGCTTGTCCCCAGATTGAATTTAGCTAAGGTGGCGGTCAGGAAAGGCCAGCTAACTCTATTGAACGCTTTTGCAGCTTCGAAGGTTATAACTGTCAGAGGTGTAAAAAAATGAGTTGCAATATCTATGGTGGTAGTAAACACATGTGACAGTTTGTGTATTTGTTTGCCTTTAATGAAACCTTTTTGATCTGGGTTTTACTAGGGACCCTGCCACTGCCCCTAGTCTTTTTTCCAATATTTGCATATAGATTTTGTAATCTGAGTTCAAGAGGGAGATGGGCCTGTATGACTCACATTTGGTTGGGTCTTTTCCTGGTTTTAGGATGATGCTTACCATTGCGTTGTTCCAAGAATTTGGGAGCGCTTGGTTTTCTAAGAATATACAATTTAAGAGGTCTGTAAGAGGGGCTAATACTATTTTTCGGAGATGTAGATAGATTTCGTTAGGTAGAGCGTCTGGGACTGCAGCTTTCCCTCTTTTTAGACTTTTTATTGCGGCCCTAACCTCTTCTTTAGAAATCTCCTGGTTAAAACCTAACTTCTGTTCCGGGGAGGCCGCAGGGGTCGTGATTTTATCTAGAAAGCGCTGTATTTGCTCTCTAGAGCCACCTGACTCTTCCGTGTATAGATTATCAAGAACAATTTAAATTCCTGCCTAATTTCAGTACTTTCAGTATAATATCCAGGTCGGCCCTCTTTCTGTATCTTTGTGATTCTATTTCGGGTTAATTCATTCTTGCTTTCCATGCCAGGGTCCTCCTCCAACCTTCTTATTATTCATAGTGTGAAAGTCTGCTGGCTTCCCCCTTTTCCCAGGAAATCGTTTCAAGAAAGTTGTTCAACTCTGCCTTTTTGTTTTCTATATTTCTCTCTATTTCAGCAGTTATTCTACTGGTCTTGGCATTCTTAAGATCTATATCCAGAGTCATCATATCCTTTTCAATTTCCTCAATAAAGCGTTTCTTCCCCTTGTTCCTATGAGCCGCCATACTTAAGATTTCGCTCTGATGAAAGCTTTATATGCGTCCCAGGCTACTTGCTTTGTTGTTTCATTGTTATTTAATTCGAAAACATTTTTGTTTCATCTGCCAATTTATCGATGCAAGATACTCTTACCCACTGTCCACCTCTAGGATGAGGTTCAGGTTCTTAATATCAGGCTAAGTTGTACCGCTGAATGGTCTGAGATGTGAGCTGGGATATGTTCGACTTTTTTTGTTTGTTCCACTAGGCTCCTGCTAATGAGGAAGAAGTCAATACTGGATGCGTGGCCTAGCCTCTTGTTTTTATGAGTAAATTTATGATTGTTATTCCCTTTTTCCTTCCACACATCCACAATTTCTAGGTCCTTTATGTATAACCCAACCCATTCTCTAATTTTCGGCATATTGGGGAAGTTTTTTGCTGGGTACCGATCTTCTTTGGGGTTTAGTAAGATGTTGAAATCTCCACCCATTATGATTAGTTACTAGGAGGTTAGAGTATAGTTTTTGAAGTGGTTCAGGATCATCGACATTTGGTCCATAGTAACCCACCACTGTGTAAGAGTTATTATAGAATTTTGCTTTCACAGTGACCCATCTCCCTTTTCTGTCTATTTTTGTTTTCTCGATCACTGCTCTCAGGGATTTCTTAAGGATAATCGCGACTCCCTTTACATTACAGTTTTGATTTGTACAAATACAGTGATCTATCCACAATTGGCTTTTACATATCGCCTCCCATTCCTCTTTTGTTAAATGTGATTCCTGGATTATAATTATTTCGTTGTCACAGTTTTTTAGGTATTCCAGTATCTTCATTCTCCGATTTTTTATTCTCAGCCCATTTGTGTTCCATGTTAAGATGTTTAGCTCCTTTTCTTTTTCTGATCCCTTACCCGTAGCTGTCATCTTTACTCAGGTTGCCATATTCTGCATCTGGGTCATTGTACTCCTCTTGTTTTGCTTTCAGGACTTCTTTATTATTTTAATTTTTCCCCATTTTGCTCCGCACCATGTGCTTTGATTTGTATCTTTTTCTGAACTTTTTTGGTGAACATTTATGCATTGAGTCCCCCCCTCCTCCCTGGGGAAGCCTCCCTTTTCTCCTATCTTCTGGGCATGGTTCTGCACTTTTTGAGCTCCTTGCCCTTCGGTTTAGTTCAAGTTTTCCTATTTTTTCCACCAGTTTTGAGACCACATTCTGGCTTGTGGTTTACGCATTTTATTCTGTTTAAGAGTGATCTTCTTGTTGTGTTTTCATTTGCTGTATTAGCCTTTCTACTTCCTTTGGATCTCTTATATTGAGCATTTTATTATTCCACATAATTTTCAGTGACGCAGGAAAGCTCATCTGAACATTTGCTCCAAGTGCCCTTAGTTGCTGCATATGCTAGCCCAACTCCCACTGCCTATCTTGGGTCGTTCTTGATATGTCTGATCTCATTTTGTAGGACCAGTCATCCTTGGCGAAAGATACCGCTTTTAGGCCTTCGCTTAGAATTCTCTCTTTCAGGTAATACGTCATGAATTTAATCAGGATTTTCCTAGGGTTTTTCCTTTGTTTTCCCTTCCTGAAGGCGTCCCGGTGTATCCTTTGGATATCTTCACTGAGGTTAACTGATTTGGTCCAAGGGATTTGTTTCCTCTAGTAGCTGGATCACGAACCCCTTTATATCTTCTCCCTCGATTCCCTCCGGTATATTCAGAATTTTGAGGTTGTTTCTCCTGGCATGATTCTATAGAGACTCCATTCTCTCGCTAATCCCAGCTTCCCTGGTTCTCAATCTGGTTATTTCTTTATGGTTTGCCTCAGTTCTCTTGTTAAGCACCTCTAGTTCATCTTCTGCACGTGTTACTCTATCTATGAGAGTTTTTTGATCCAATACCTCACAGGCTTCTTGTATCTTAGTTTTTTTTCAGAAATCGCGAATTTAGCTTTCATCTCCTTCATCATCTCTTCTAGAATCTGCTCAGCGTTAGTACTATTAGAGCTGTTAGAGGATGTAGAGGGTGTAGAAGGTGCAAAGGATGTTTAGACGTGCCCGGGGGTGTTGTTTTCCAGATCCCTCTCAGTGGCTTCTCCTCCGAACTCTGCTTCTTGGGTAGAGAGGGCTTGATATTTATTGCTAGTTCTTAGGCCAGACGCTCCTTCTTTCTGTTTCTCCACCATTTGTTTCCCTTTTAATTCTGAGGTTTTACTTGGCACAGGTAAGGCTAACCTGGGGGCAGTTTCTGCGTTAGCTTTTACTGAATTAAGGATTTTATCCTGAACCTTTAAGTATGATCTTAGGCATGGAGTAATCTTAAGAGCGCTGCTGTGCCCTGGCGCTTTCAGGCTTACCCGGCTGGATCTGGATAGGGTGAGGTGTGGCTGCCCTGAGATGTGCTTTTTGATCTTCCTTTTTACCCCCCGGGAGATGCACCGGCTGATGGCTGGCTTTTTTCTTTGGTGGTTTTGTTGGCCCTTGACTCAGAGTTTTTACTTCTCAGGCTGTACCCTCCTTTACTCTCATATATTACACCCTCCTTGCCTCTACTAGTTACCAGGGGGACCTTGGTGGTTTCCAGGATTTTTGATACAGCTGTGGCAGCCTTTAGTGTGGCAGGGGGTTGATCTGAGGCACTTCTGGTTCTTCTAGTGCAGTTTCCTTCCCGTTCTTAACTGTCTGACCCACCCCCAGTTTTTCCCCAACAGAGGAACCTGAGAAAATAGAGACGCCAGGGGGCAGACCCCCTCAAACTTACCGGCTTCAGTTGCCCCTGCAGCACCGCCTTCCTCCCGGCTACAGTGCCTGTGCTTCTCTCAGCTGTCCAGCATAGGGCTTCAGTGCCTCTGCTGCAGTCTCTGTGCGGCGGGCTGCCCCTCCTCTTTCCTCCTTCAGGAGCTGCTGCTGCCACCTCCTTGGCCCGGAAAGACACACGGCGCCCGGCTCTCCGGTTACTGCGACGAGCTTTAGCCGCTTCTGCCCACACTCCGAGTGAGCGGGGGGCTGTGTCAGGCTCCGTTTTCCTGCTCCTCACGCCGGAGGGATTAAAATAGGGAACACCACAGACCTCTACAGGCCCCCGCAGCCGCGGTGTGAGTGGCTCAGCAGTACTCAACAGGTAGGCACCGCCAGACGCCGTCAGCACCTTGTGTCTCGCGGCCACTGAGCTTTTCTCACTAGGGCAGCTTATGAGTTGCGATCCCTTGCCGGTGCCTGCTCCTGTTGTCTCCACTCCCTTCACCACAGAGCGAGCAGCTCAGCAGTGCGTGGCAACAGATACCGCCGATGACAGGCACAGAGCGCTGAGCCTTCGGAGCCCAGATCCGGTGCAAACAGGTATGGTTCACTTTGCTTGCAGCTCCTTTTGTCCGCGACGCAATCGGCTCAATGTTACTAGACGGGCAGTCGCCACCACCATTGCCACCACCACCGCCATCCTATGGATTCAGAGCCTGGAGTCTGCAACGTAAGCGGTTCGATGTTGCTCGGCAGGCCGCCGCCGTCTTGTGAGCGCGGAGCCCGGAGCCCAAATCAGATCAGGTGAGATCAGGCGCGGTCCGCCGTTTTCCCTTCTCACTAGGGACAGCTCGAGTGTTGCGCGGACCTGGCAGAAGTTGTGCCGCGATTGTATAGAGTCGTTCACTCTCCAGTGCTCATTCCCCAGTGGTCATTATCCACGCTGCATACCTTTGGGCAATGAGCTCGCGACTGAGCTCTTCAGTCAGCCGCCATCTTCTCCCCTAGCCAGCTTTCAACCTCTTGTTTATACTTCATTATTGCCGCTTCCACTGCACTCATACCTAAATCACCACTGTTGACTTGGGTCAAAATCTAAAAGTATGGTGGGCATACTTCAACTGTAATTTGAGGTGACATGGTGAGCTAACAGGACACACGCCATACACTTAACGAGCCTCTAAGTGTGATCTTGGAACCAGTCAAGTTTCCTAGTAACTAGCTGTCACACTGGCAATGGTGTTAGCAGGGTCCTCCCACACCCTTCCTGTGGGGTCTCCTAACAGAAGTGTTAGTTAAAATTGTCTGACCTACCAAAAACAGCAGTCCCTTTTCTCGTATATACCCAGGGCGCCGTAATTTTGTGATTTTGTGCCAACAGGATTTTCCACATAACTATGGGTTTGCCACACATGTCACATAATCCATCATCTGCTACATAATTTGCAGATTTTAAAATAGTTTCTAGCTTAAACAGATCAAATGTTACTAAAACGCTGCCACGTGCGCTGGCACCCAGTAGAAGGCGGTTTGCAGAGGTTAACTGTCACATTTTAGTTGCTTTTTGTTGTATTTAGATATTAACTTGATACAAGTATTGTGAAACGTTTGCCTACAATGAGTTAATGTGTAAAAATGTCAAAAGATTTACATAATACTACCACAGAATGTGCTGTATTATACCACATAATTTGCCTTTTGTATCAGCATAATTTAGTCAACCGTGTCACATAATTTGGTCCTCTCTGGCTGCAAAATTCCAGTGGTTCTGTATATGCCCTAAATGCATGGTGTACAATGTCAGGTGTCATGTTCATAAATGAGATCTGGTGATGTTCGTTCTTCCTAGCATTTATCTGTGACCAAGTATTATCCTGGTAATATTTGAGAAGGATTGAGTGAAATCATTAACTTCCATCCCTAGAATTGTCACGTGTAGTAACTTCTCTGATGAAATTCCGATTTAAATGAAGTTTTATTGCAGATAGCTGGCACGGCAATACAGGGTGGCTCCTCTACCAACCGACCTCTCATCAACAATCTATGGATTCATCCCACTCAAGAGTTCCAAACTGACATCCTAATACCCATCCTAAAGCAACCAATGTCATGCAACTTCTGATCTAACTATAATAAAAAAACAACGCCATGCAGGGTACTTATTCCAGCAGTTTTGTTGTTTGAATTGACTCTCCAATTTGCAAATATCTTTTTTTATTTACTTTTCTACATGGCTGACCTGGTTTTCTTTCTTTATTTACTTTGTGGGGTTATGTCAGGATTCTCAGAAGGTTTCCTCCTCATAATTCAACAATTGCCAGTATACTAATGTACAAACACCCCAAGAAAGGTGTAAAAACGTTAAAGAAGGTAAGCCGGAGCACAAGTTGGCAGTGCAGGAATTCAAAGATGTCTGCCAACTCGCTTTTCTCCGCAGCGTTCTAGTGGTTTAATTCCAACCACGATTGAAATGTGAAACGTGCGCTAACATTCTAATACGCACCTCACCTGAGCAAATTCATGAAGAAGAAGCTTTGTACCTGTTCTCTGTCGTGAAAGTATAGCTTAGGGCAGAGGCGGCGAGTGTCATTTGTTAGAACCGCTGGTCTATCTCAAGTGAGAAGTTTATTCTAGCGCGCATGCTTAATCTGTGAGGGAGAAGTGTTCCGCTCTCCGAGCAGGCAGTGCTTTAAATGGGCCGGTACTCACCGGTACTGAGTACCCGCACTTCTTAAATTTACCGAGCCGAGTACCGGCACTTCTCTACTGTCAAGGGGAGTACCGGTACTCAGGGTCGGATTGATAAGGTGGGCACTGGACTGGTGCGTGCCGTTTTTTTGGGCAGCATGTTGATCGCTGCCACCTGTCTGTATGATGCAGCTATGGCAAGCTGCTTGGTGGAGCCTGAACGTCCTATTGGAGGCCTGCCTCAGCAAGAGGGCCGCTGCTCCCTTACTACCCAGATGGAAGCTCTCTTTGTCCTCACCACCCCCTGCCAGGCATCGATGCTGGGTCCATGGAGGAACACTGGGATAAAAAGTGATTTTCACCACTTGGCCTCCCACTGGGGTCGGCCTGTCTTTCACCTGACTCACTTGCCCATGTGAATTGACCTCCCACCAGCCCACCTGCTGGGACATTCAGTCCTTGATGGTGGTGAAGCTCTCCAGCCCTGGGGCCTTCTGCCGAGGGGAGAGGAGGGAAAATGGGGAGGAGTGAAGGTGAAGAGTGAGGGGGGGAGCAGTGAGTTTAAAGAAGGAAAAAGCTAGAGAGGCAGAAGGGCTACGCGCAGATAGAGATAAGAAAGAGATCCATGGAAAGAGATAGAGAGGCGCGGAGAGGGCAGATTAGAAATAGAAAGAGTGATGAGAGAGAATGATAAAATACAATTGGGGTAAAGAGTTGGACAGAATAAGCTACAAATGAGACAGAAGTGAGAGCGGGTTGTATTTCGAGGTTAGAGATGTGAAAACAGAGAGTGTATGTTTGAGAGGAACAGAATCAGGAAGTTAAGTGAAAAGAAATGTGTGTAATGCTTGTTTATGTGTGTGCACTCTTGAATATTTAAGGATTGCGCAAAATGCAAGCTAGTAGGAACATTAGAATTGTTATGATATTATGAAGCTGCGAATATAGATATTTTTTAAACGAGGAAACATGAACATTTGGTGTTTGGCCTTCATTTTGTGAAACGAGCTAACACATTTTGTTTACATTTGTACATTTCTCACGTTTTGTTCTGTCCCACAACCAGTGTAAGTGCTAGAGTGTCTCTCCTCCTAGAGCAGACTGATTATTAGCCTGAAAGTGCTAAAAGTCGGGTTGATGGCTTGGCTCATTTGGGGGTTTAGCTGTTAATTTACACAAACAGAAAGTTTGACACCATTATTCAGGGCAATGCAAGGCCAAATAAAGTGTTTTTGTATCATTATGTCTCACTCCGCCTACTAGCCACGCCCCTAGCTCAATTTAATGAGTACCTATACTTATTTTTTCCCATTTAAAGCACTGCAAGCAGGTCTAGTAATTGGGTGAAGTTAAGAGGCCAGAATACTGTAACCAAATTCTGCGTCTTTTAAAATAGGAAACAACTCCTCAGCTGGTTTGCGTACTCGCGGTCAGCCAAAATCCTAATGTGAGCTCATGGTAAATAGGAGACAGTGAATGAACTAAGAACTGCTCTTAGATACCAGTAATTATCAATAACTGAAGAACTACTAAATAATTATTAAGGATGATTTTGCCAGTTTTTTAGCATAAACTGAAGAATCCATTCTTGGATCTTGTAATACATTAAAATCACCCACGATAATCAGACCCCCTGGATTCTACATAAGTGGTTGAAATAGATTAGCATAGGGGGTGGTGTAGTCTTCAACCGGTGCATAGAAACTGGCAAACGAAATTCTCTGAGAGTTATTAAGAACTTTAAGTACACCCTAGCCTTAATCGACCCTTGGAGGACTGCACACCTCATGGAGGCGAAATATACTTGCCTCTCTGGAAGGTTCTGTTCATCCTCCTGCATTGACTATTTTTAAATCGCCTAAACCCTGAAATATAAAGCACAAAGTATGGTTTGAATTAGGTTCTCTGATCATTCAATGCCCAGGCTCGAAGTGGAAGTCAGCAAACTTCACCCAGGTCCTAAGCGATGGGTATTGAGCAAACAATATTTACAGGATGAAGGGTGGATTCAGACCCTCAAAGCAGAGATAAGGGAATTATTTTCAATGAATATGGAGTCTGCATCCGAATGCATGGTCTGGGATGCCATGAAGGCATTTGTCAGAGGGAAGATTATAAGTAAAGATGCTGGCAACTGCCTTCAAGCTATAAAAGAAAAGCAGGTGTTAGAGCAAAAAATACATCAGAGCTATGATAAATTCCTGAGGAATTCAACTAGGATCAATAAAAAAGTATTTGACACGGCCAGACTGGCCCTGAGCAATCCATATTGTGCTAAGTGTGCCTCTATAAGCCATACATACTCTCAGCGAGTATATGAAGAAAGCAATTTTACAGGCAAATTTTTTATGTGGCAAGCACAGGAACACGCGACCAAGAAATAGAGGCCCTGAAATGCCCGACTGCGGGAGTAGTAAGGCAGGACTCTGTGAAATTAGGAGAAATTATGCTATACCATTATGCGAAGATCTACTCAAAGAGTCAGAAAATAGATTGTGATATTCCGGTTTTATCCATAGAAAAGAGAGCTAATTTAAGCCAACCTTTTTCCAAAGACGAATTGATGGGGGTTATCAAGATCCTTCTCAACGGGAAGGCTTGTGGCCCGGATGGCCTCCCGGGGGAACTTTTTAAAGCCTTCTCGGATGTTTTAACTGACCACCTCTTATTGTTAGCTAATAAAATGCTGCAGGGCGATGACATACCACCATCCTTTTTTAAAGGGAACATAGTGAGTTTTCTGAAAAAGGATAAGGATGCCAAAGACCCCAATTCAAGGAAAAAAGAAGAACAAGACCCTGCCAGGGCATATGTCTACAAGAGGATCCTTAAGATGAAGACTGAGGTGACAAGCTAATGAACATCAGAGCCAATTACTACTCAGCACTCATTCATTTGTTTTTTTATATTAATTTATTGTTTTGTCAAACAAATAGACATTCATTAAATATGGATACAGTTAATGCTAGGATAATAGATGAGACAGTTTTTTTCATGTCATTATCAAAGAGACTATCTTAGAAATATAGGCGTCCCACACACACCCAATCATCACAACAAGATACACACTCAGTTACACACCATAAATAAATACCAATCAATCATACTCAGTCACTACAACATTATCACTTTCATACTGGTACAACAGGGCCTACAGTCGAGATGGAAATGAGGCTGTATGTAAGAAGATATATTAGGGAAGGTGAGGTGGCAGAGACAAGATGACAATGGTTTAGCCAGAATAACACAGCTTCTGCCGCACACAGGAACAACCCCAGTTCATACTGACCTATAACTTTATTAAATTCCGATTATAAAATAATATCTAAACTGCTCGCATATAGATTTGATTCAATAGCCCTGGGTTTGATTCACCCAGACCAAAATGTTTTTTAGCAGGGAGAAAGCTTGGTACTAATACACACCATCTGGCTGAAGCTCTGGATAATTTTGAGGTGAATAATATACAAGCCTTAGTGTTGTTATTAGACGCAGAAAAGGCCTTTGACCTTGTAGTCTGGGAAACATTATTTTACATTTTGTCTAGATTTGGCATTCCATCCCAGATCACGGGGTTTATACACAATTTGTATTGTAAGGCTGCAACGGGGATTATCATTAATTCGGTCGAAGTGGGCCAAATAAAGGTACTCCAATCTCCCCTATTCTTTTTGCCTTTTTCATTGAGCCCTTAGCCAGAGCAATCTGAGATAACAAGATCATTCAAACCACAATTCCTCAAATGGATAAGATACAATTATACGTGGATGACATTATGCTGATAATAGATAGTCAGCTAGTGTCGCAAATGAAGCTTTTTGTGATTTTTGCTCAATATGAGACACTTGGAGGATATAAAATCAATCGGAGGAAGACAGAAGTTATACTCTGTGGATGCACTCCAGAGGCCTTATTGCCTGACTTGGTCGGGTGTGCTAATTCCCTCCCAAAGAGATATTTAGGTGTAAAGTTCTCTTCGAGAATCGAGGATGATCTCAATTTTGTTCCCCTTCTCACGAAGGTTCAGCGGTTATTCTCCAGATGGATCTCCCTCCCTTTGACTATTCTAGGTAGAGTCTCCCTAATCAGAATGTCGGAGCTCCCTCTTTTAAATTTCCTATTTTATGCCATTCCTTGTTTATTAGCAACCTCCATTTTTAGGAAAGGTTGAGTCGATGTTTTCATCTTTTATCTGGCAAAAAAAGCACCTAGAATAGCACGTAGCACTTTATATGATACTTGTGAGAATGAAGGATTGGCCCTTCTTAATCTTACAGATTATTATATTGCCTATTTTGCACAATATTTATCTAGATTTAAATTAAATGCTCTTGGACGTCTTTTCGTAAGTAATTTCATGCAGTTGATTTTTAAGGAATTTAAAATTATGGTTATGTTAAAAATAACCAAATTGCCTAAAAAAAGTACTGTACAAAAGCCTAAAGTGGCTCTACAAGAAACTGAGGGATTTTTACAGTAAATACTCCATCCCTCAGGTAAATGCGGCAACGTCTCTGGAGGCGATGGATACAGGTTTAGAGATAAGGCTATCTTTGGAGATAGTTCAAAGATGGGGACGAGCGGGTTATCGGACAGTGGGGGATTTCCTGAGGGGACATAGATGGCAAACTCTTTGCTAAGTAAGACAGTGTACACAAGAGGATATCCTACTTTGAAATATGCTTTTACGGACGTTTTAAACTCCCGTAGAAAAAGAGTCGTACGGAGTGTTGTCCCTGACAAACTGGACTCATATGATTAGTCAGTGCTCATTTATACAGGGATTTTGGAACGAAATATGCCAGTATCTGGTTAATGTCTGGTAAGTTAATGTGGGTCCAACTATCTGGTTGACAGCCCTGAGGTTTGATGCTGGATTGGGCCTCTCTGATAAATAGGTAAAAATAGTATATATCGCAACAGCGGTTGCCCGATCCCTTCTACTCCAAAATTGGCGAAACCAGATGATTCCCTCATAGAAGGATTGGCTACAAGAGATGAGGCGAGTTAGAGTAAGCAAGCAACAATATGCAATTCAAACTGGGGGAGTAAGGAAATTCGAGAAACTCTGGGGAGAATATTTCCAGCCCGAAGAAACTGGTGCAGTTTGAAAATGGATTAAAAGAATTGTGGTGTCCCCTTGCTCTCCTCGGATGGCTGTTTTTTTTATATATAGCTGTGCCTTTTATGGGATTTTAAGGCAACTGCATTTTCAATGATAGTTTTCTTTACGAGATGTGATGAGTATTAACTTTTTTAAATCATATTTATTGTATTTATAGAATGATATTATATGTGCATGGAAAAAAATTGTATTTATTACTTATGTGGAAAGATCAATTTAAGTCATGTATGATACTGTTATACCTGGATCTCAATAATAAAAAATAAAAAATTATTAAGGACGGTTGAGAACTTACTTTGGCAAACAGTCAATTAATAAACAAAGCCATCTTGTGACTCTGTAGAACCGAGGTACAAGAAAACAGTGAAAGAAATGTTTAAAAACAAGAAAAGGGGGTAGGGTAGAAACACCCTGACCCCATAGGCCTGCTCAGGGGGTCCCACAAGGACCCCTAGGGCCCAAAAAAGCATTGTTTTTAAAACAAATGTAATTGAGGCCGCCATGTAGGCCAGGTCCCGGGGGTATTGTCATCAAATATTATTGGGGGCCCCCGCATCTCCGTGGACCGCCACCTCCCCAGGGCTATCTTTGTGATATGCGGGAGGGCACGCGGCTCTCCAGCAGCCTCTGGGACCGCCACCCTGGGTATTTTTGTAAATATTCACGGAGGGGCACACAGCCCCCCCTGCAGCCCCGGGGGACCGCCACCCCCCGGTGCTTATAAAGTTGCATTGGAGAGAGGTGAAAAGAGAGGCATGGCCTCGGACTACCTCTCTGCAACGCAGCTTTGTGGTGCTTACTGCAGGTACCTGGTGGGATAGTTGGGCCCCAGGGGCCCTCAAGATTCAAGGGGGCGAGTTTGCACAGTGGTGAAGGGAGGGGGTGGGACTGATGTGACATGTGTGTACTTATCCAATCACTCTGCCAAAACCCAAGCACTTATAAATTCACCATTCACTCTCCTTGCAGTACTCTAATCATCCAGTCAGTACCCATGCACTCATGCAATGATCCATGCTCTAACTCATGCACTGCTGCAATACCCTCAGCACAACCCATGCAGTCCGGCCCGGTCAGTACCCATGCACTACTTCAATCACCCATCCAGCACCATGTGCTCATCTAATCACTCTACCAAAACCCAAGCACTTACAAATTCACCATGCACTCTCCTTGCAGTACTCTAATATTCCATTCTGTACCCATGTATTCATGGAATGGCTCAGGCACTAACTCATATACTGCTACAATCCCCTAAGCACTTCCCATACAGACCTCTAACCACCTACACACCACTGATTCACTCCTCCAATTTCCCAGGTAGTACCCAAGCACTCCAGAAATCCCTCTGTCACTACCCATGACTCCTCCAATCGCCCAGCCAGCACTATGTACTTATCCAATCACTCAGCCAAAACCCAAGCAGTTATAAAATCACCATGTACTGTCCTTGCAGCACTCTAATCATCCAGTCACTACCCATGTACTCATACAATGACCCAGTCCCTAACACATGCACTGCTGCAATCCATTGAGGACTACCCGAGCCCCCCTTAAAAACTAACCCTTACCCCCCTAAAAACTAACTCAAACCCCTCCCACCCCCTAAAAACTGACCCGAACATCCCCACTCCCTAAAAACTAACTCAATCCCGTAAAAACTAACTCAAACCTCTCCCACTTCCAAGAGACTAACACGAACCCCCCCCCCCTCACCCCGAACTCCTTTTACCTGCTCCTGTCCGAGGCTCCTCTGAACACCGCCCTGCCAAAACACTCACCTTAACCATGCTCATGCATGGTTAAGGATAAGTTGTTGTTTGGACAAGTCGTTGTTTGGCTTGTGTGACAGTTTCGGAGTCTTAGTTGAGGATGTTTCCCTCCCTCGTGATGCTTCTGCCCTTGTTTCTTTTACTCATCGTGTAGCATTCCTCTGCTTAAAAAATACATTTTTGCATGTTTTTTCATATACTGATCCAGCACAGATGGGTAACTAAAAGAATGGAAAAATGGGCCCATCACTTTGTAAGTGCGCACTTGCATGATTTTTTAAATACTTTAGCCACGCTGCACTCCATTGCTAAAGCCAATTGATCTCAGATATGGTTTAAGTGGTATGGCACTTAATAGCACAGTTCTGCCCTTTCTAGTGCTGTAAACAATGGTTGGTTCTAATACTCAGTTTAATGGCACTCATATATACATCAATAATTGATCAAAGGTGAAAACTACCTACTGCATGTTAAAGAAGCGAACATGTAACTCACTGAGCCATCTTGTCATTTCGTTTGTAAGAAAAAGCCATTTAGATCAATAGTAAGACTGTCCTTTGAACTAAAAGCTGACACCCACTAGGTGGTCTTCTCATAGCCATAACAGGGAGGGGATTAAACGGAAGGTCTCTCAAAGTTGGCACCCGTGACACAGTTCTGGACTTTTGCACTTTCGCCCTTACAGGTTTGTGAGGGAAAATCTTCTAGGAAGTAAGTCCTGCTATCCTCCTGCCTGACGTGAGAAATCCTGATATCGGGTCTGAAGTACAAAGATGACCGAATGGTACCTGTTAAACCTGTTGCATAAATATTAAGCTTGAGACCCAAGTACACCACGAGTGTGAAGGTGAAGGTGAACAGCAGCAAGCATTGAACACAACAGGTTTTCTGTTGCTGGAAGAGATTTAAACGGCGTTGCTTCAGCCTGAAGAGTGATGGCCGGGCTTGGGCTGAGTTGGCAACAGCATCAACCAGATGGCCGCTGTACAAAGACAAGTTTTATTCGCTTAACCAAATAATTGCTCAGAAATGGCATAAATCATCCACGAAAAGGCCATCCTTTCAAGTGGATCACTCAGAGACGAGGCTAACAGTGTGTGAAGTGCTGAGCAGTCTAAGCAAACAGCTGGCAGCACCCACCAGCCTTTTACATCCAAGAGCTTATCAATGCCCAAAATCTTCCTTACTGGTACTGTAACATTTAAATACTGCTTTCCTGCCCCTAAAGAGGCCTCAAGTCACTTTCTGGGTGGTCGAGTAAGTAATTATGCCGTTTGTTAAGCAGCAATTTTAGAGTGTTATCTTGAGTTGTAGCCTATGAAAAGTGTGTATCTTATCATGCATGAAGTTCGAAGACATATTCTGTAGGAATGGCGAAAGGTTCTCTGCATTGTTCAGGACAGCATGTAACCCTGCCTCGATTTGCCCATAAAAAGCTGTAGTGTTTCTGACCACCACCTGAGCACACAAAACAATTATACCTGTGTGCTGATGCCTTTTCATGATTAAGATGGTGACCGGGATGCTATGTGGCCTTTTAATTTTACTAACATGATATGTATAATGTACTTTATAGTGGCTTTCAGCCAGCCCTCTCCTCCTTGATTGACTAATTACTGTGTGTTAGATTTGGGGGTCACTAGTTGGCACAGGTAGGTACTTGTGACAAATAGGGACCCTCTCCTCTAGTCAGGATCAGGGGATTACAATCCGAAAATAACCCCTGCTCACCCCCTTGGTAGCTTGGCACGAGCAGAAGGGCTTTACTTCAGAGGCGTTGTAAGTTAAGCAGTTGTGACCACATACAGTAACCCAGTGACAACATTACAAATGGACACCACACAGGTTTTATATAAAAAATAAGTAGACTTTATATAGAGTTACCACAAGACCATAAACGACAAAAATACACAATAAGATTACTTTACGATGGTAGATTTAAACTTAGTTCAGTTCAGTTCTTAGATGCGACACTCTGCGTCAATGTACCTTAAGTTGCGTTGCGTGGCGTTTTAATTTTACTAAAATTATATGTATAATGTACTTTATAGTGGCTTTCAGAAAGCCCTCTCCTCCTTGATTGACTAATTACTGTGTTAGATTTGGGGGTCTCTAGTTGGCACAGGTAGGTACTTGTGACAAATAGGTCAGGATAAGGAGATTACACTCCTAAAATAACCCCTGCTCACCCCCTTGGTAGCTTGGCACGAGCAGATGGGCTTTACTTCAGAGGCGTTGTAAGTTAAGCAGTTGTGACCACATACAGCTTTGACCTCCTGAGGCGGAAGCCGGGAGAGACGCATTGTGAATTTTTAAAACTTTTGAGTGTAATTATTGTGATTTTAAGACAAGATTTACCTTATTCTCCCCTGGGCACCCCCGCGCAGCGGTTTGGAACGCTGCCGCGGGATACTTCCTCGTGTTGCCGCCACTCCCTGGGAAACACAGGCCACGCCCACCACCATTCAGGCCACGCCCCCTTCGCTGGGTATTTAAAGCGCGCTGAGCAAAAGCGCGAGTCTGAACACCTTTGACCTCCCGAGGCGGAAGCCGGGAGAGACGCATTGTGAATTTTTAAAACTTTTGAGTGTAATTATTGTGATTTTAAGACAAGATTTACTTTATTCTCCCCTGGGCACCCCCACGCAGCGGTTTGGAACGCTGCCGCGGGATACTTCTTCGTGTTGCCACCACTCCCTGGGACACACAGGCCACGCCCACCACCATTCAGGCCACACCCCCATCCCCATCTACTGCTTACCATGTGCATCTACCGGGCGCGCAGTGGACGAGCGCAGCGGGCGCGCCGTTTGCGCGCCGAAGGCGCGCCTAAGGCAAGCCCGTCTGCGCCCGTCCACGACCAGAACGCGGCCGGGGCCAGGCATGCTGCCGGTGAGTGTGCGTATAAGGGTAGGATCGTGTGGTCAAGGGAAGACCTGTGGGCTCTCAATACCACATCTGATTGCTGCACTCATGGGACAGATCTTCAGACTACCGCCCTTCCCCAGATATGTGGGGACTGTGGGATATCAGTGGTACCAATGGACGCAGCGAGGTTTCCTAAACCCAAGCCACCGATTAATAGAGGCCTTAGAGCTGGCCTCCTGAATTGTAGATCTCTAGTTAAGCATACAGATGATATCTGGCTGCTACTGGAAGAGCATGAGTGGGACGCTCTGTTCCTAACAGAAACCTGGATCAATGAGGATAATATGACCGCCATCTTGTTGGCAGTACCCCCAGGGTATAAAATATGTTTTTCTAACCGTACAGGTGCTAAAAGAGGTGGAGGTGTGGCTGTCATATTTAAAGAACAGCTTACACTAACATCTTCCGCCCCTACCCTGATTCAGGGAATGTAGGGGCTACACTTTTGCTTTCAGGTGGGTCCTCAGCTATCTCTAGCGGGATTAGTGATATACCGCCCGCCTGGTGGGGAGGATCCCAACCTGATAACTCTGCTGGAGACTATTGTTCAGAGCTCCCTCCTCTATCCTCAATTCCTCGTGGTCGGGGATTTTAACATCCATATGGATAAAGAGGACTGCGCCCCTGCAGAGTTATTGAGGTCCACATTAAATGCAGCCAAGCTGAGACTTATGAACGAGGGCCCCACGCACAGAGCAGGTCACACACTTGATCTAATTTTTTCTACTATTAACTATGTGAAGGCAGAGGCACCACTACCATTAGTCTGGTCAGACCATTCACTGATCCTATTTAAATTAAATATAGCGGCTGACAGACCTGCTACAAGCAAATGCTCTTTCATGAAGAGACAATGGAAGAAGCTAGTCCCTGCTAACATGGGCCCTGTTTTGGCTCAGAACATTCCATCTCTTACCTCAAATGTTAACATAGACGCACAGCTACTCAGTGATTGGGTCGGGAATATGGTGTCTTCCATTGCACCGGCTACACGCGCAATATCTAAATGGGATTCCCCCTCCGCTCACTGGTTCTCTCAGGACCGTAGAGTAGAGAAAGCAGCCTGCAAGAGGCTGGAGAGACTTTGGAGGGTAAACTACGGGCCCTTAGAAAAAGCTCGATATAAGGAAGCATCCAAAAAACTCCAGAAGGCTATTAGAAAGGCAAAAAAACAGTGTTACGCTGATTCAATTCAGCAGGCAGAACACTCGAGCAAAGAAATCTTTAAGGTGGTACAGTCCTTTTTTGAACCTAAGTGTGTTGAGAGGGAGGTTTCCCCGTCAACCACTCTGTGCGAAAACATCTCAGAGTTTTTTGACCATAAAATTAAACAAGTCTATGAGTCCTTTGGGCCGGAGAAGAAAATGATGAAAACGGATATGGCTATCATAGGGGTGGCTGGTGAAACCCTAGCACAATTCCAGCAGATATCCCTGAGTGTGGTCATGCAAGAACTAAGTCGCTGCAAGTCAGGGTCACGCTTCTCGGGTTCGATGCTTGGACTACAGCGGCGACACCCTTACGATGCGACGGCAGCAGCTCCAGCGGCGACTCTCTTTTTCCACGATGCGTGAAGCTTCCGTTCGACAACTACAGCAGCGTCATCCAAAATGCGACAGCAGCAGCTCCGACGGTGGCGTGCTTCTCGGGGATGTAAGTTGCTCTTGGTGGATGCGGTGCAGTGCGACGGTTCCAGCGGTGAAACCTTCCTTCAGAATTGCGACGGCAGGCACAGCAACGTTGACACGCTCTGACCTCATTGCGAGATTCTTCTCCTGATGCGGTGCAGTGTGACAACTACAGCGGCGACACCCTCCTTTGGAGTTGCGACGGCAGCAGCTGCGACGGCAACACGCTTCCACTTCATTGCGGCACGCTTCTCTCCGATGCAGTGAAGTGCGACAGTTCCAGCGGCAACACCCTCCTTCGGAGTTGTGACGGCAAGCACAGCGACGGCGACACGCTTCTTTTCGTTGTCGCGCTTCTAGCTCCTGGCTCTGATTAACTCATTAACCCCTGGCAGCCTAGGGACTCTTGAAAATACCCCACATGCTTCAGTCCTTGGTGCCAGGTAAAGCCTATCATCATCAGTGATCATAGCCCTCTGATTGATACAGTTCTAAAACTAAGAGCCAAAGGGGAACTTCTGTATAGCTTAGTACTGTTTTGGAATAATGAGTCATGATGAGAAAAACTGCAATGCACACTCCCCACCCAGTAGCCAAGTTTCAATTGTGACAAACACATTCTGAAAAAGTAGCCTCTGTAGAAGCAAATCCCATCAAAAAACCTTTCAGTGTGAAAATCAGTGTTGGCTTTTGGGCGATGCGAGCGGTCCCACCGCACCAGGTGTCAAGGTCAGGGGGGTGCCATTTGTGCTCTGAAATCTGCGCCAGTTGCACTTCCCAGAAGCCTGCACTGTTGAACACTGTTTTCCTTCTTTCTTTACCACAATGTTAATCTTTGTAGAAATATAAGAGAGAGAACAGTGTTAAACAGACCTGAATGCACGTTTTTATGCCCACCCATGCGCTGCAGTAAATATCTGCTTTTGCTTTTGGGCTATAAAATAAAATGTTTTGCGTGTATGTGCGGGTGTTTCATTTAATTGATCTAGCCACATAGAGCCGAGCTCTGCTCTCTACTCTTCTTACCCCCTTGGTTACTAGAGATGTACGCCAGCTCAATTTTATGCAATTCACTTTCGGTTTGTGAATTGAAACAAATGAAGTTGTAGGCAGGGCTGTCTCTGTGGCGGTGCAACATATATTATGATTTTAGAAGCACCTGCTGCTTCCTTCTTTGCCTCCAGCAATTTTCAGCCAACAATAAACATATCACAATCACTCTGGTGATAATGTTCTTTCAGGAGAGAGACTGGAGTTTTGTCTAGTGGAAGTGTTGATGCATGGTAAGGTAGCACAGAGGGTTAATATGCCTGCGGCAAAGAACGTGTACCATGCACATCACAAAGAGCATGTAATGTAAATAAGTCAGTAGGTTGCTGCTTTTATCAGAGATTCTATTGTTACTTGCAGTTTATATATTAAAATCCTAATGTAGAACAATGAGCAATTAACTGTCATCAAAGAGCTGCATGAAAACGGTATAGTATAGGTTAGAGCATTATGATTTTCTCCCCAGTCTTTCATTAGCCTAATGTTGCAAAATGGGTTCATTTAGGCAGAAATCAATTCTTATTATTAAAGAGAAACCCTATCCACAGTGTAAAGTTTGATATTCGAAGTTTGTGCTTCTCCAGCCCAAACGCTCTTAAACTATACTGCCTACAAGTATGGATGACATGACTCCTATTGTAGTCCTCTGTCTTATGTAATGTTTCCCATACACGGATTTACACGTTTAATTGGTTCAGTGGTGTAGCAAGGGGTAAAGAGGGGATGGATTGGTCCGCCCCAGGTGGCACGAGTTTTAGCAGAGGCGGCCTCCCCCGCTCTTCCCTGCCGTCTCAGGGCGCAATCCCCCCAACTCTTCAATTGGCCGCCAAGGGGCGGCAACTGCAGTGACCACCAAGGCAGCCAAAGGGCTAGCTACGTCACTGGATTGATTGTCTTTGTGTAATATGTGTGATGTAAAAGACTCTGACACCCTACACTGGTATCAGTGGTGTTATAAAACGAATGTAATGCATCTGTGAGAGAATAGTTATGGAGACTTGAGGGGCGCCGTTGAAGGGTGGTAGTGAGGGAATCCCTGACGGAAGTGTTCATTGGGGTGCGCCAACAAACTTTGTTGCACAGGGATCCACCAGTTACTAAAGCCGACTCTGGTGAAAAGTACTCCCCGAACAAGTTTCTGTGAGATTGTTTTCTCCAACTGAAGTTGTGCGAAGTTTACACATCATTTCACCCCTGTATAGAGACGTATGTAAGCTTCAACAAACTGTCAGTGAGTTTCAGTTTGCCGTACACACCTACTGGTAAACAAAATAAAACTTTACTTTACCATCTCTTTCGTTGTTTTATACAGAAAAGTGTATGCATGCTGCTCAATGCCGTTTATAGGTGTGTCCTCTGCAAATAGATGTGTATCTATAATTCTAGGTAGAACTGATTGTCTGAAGGTGCCATGACCTTCAAAGGAACACCACATGTGTTCCTGGCAGTTCCTTTCCAGGGATCAGGGTATATCTCTTTGTAGAGTGCTTGGGACGAGATGAAACCTCTGTATGCTGCTGTGCTGCAGACAGCTTGAATTATTAACATGATAAGTTTGCTTTGCCTTGCCTATGCTGGAATTCCTGTGCCTGCACTGCAGACCTTTCCGTAGGAGACAGCTGCTTTGTGTTAGGGGCATCGTTCCCTCTCTGTTATTTGTGATCTGTGGCGTCCCTTCTGTCAGTCCTTATGTATAGAGCCCCGCAACATTTCCCCGAAGGGAATCAGGATTATGACTCGGATCTGTAGATCCCTATGCCTTTGTTCTTACCTATTACCCTTGACCTCTGTGGGCCCGCTCTCGTTTCCTATTCGACTCATCACTCAGCCCCCATCTTTTTAAGTGTTAGGGACTGCGATCGATCGTAAAACAGCAGCTACATGCACCCTCCTTAACTGATTTGACGCTTTCTCCCCCCTCTATTCCCTTTTCTTCTATTTAAAACTTGCTGTGCACCTTATCCTGGGCCCTGACGAATTCATTGTGTTAGTCACTGTAGCTGAAGCACATATGCGCCCAGGAATCTAGGGTTCAATGATCCACTGGAGAAAAGCGGTACACGGCAGCCCAATTAGGGATGTTTTTTGAAAACCTGGATGGGGGATACATTTTAGTACTTGTATTAGGTTCCATGTCTCACCTTGCTACGCCACTTGTTCACTTCAAATAACTAAGGGCCCAATGTAGGTCACCAAATACCGGTCGGTAACGGCCGAATTCGGCCGTTACCGACCGATATTTGGTGATTGAGATGTAGGGGGCTATATTTTACAGAATCGGTAAATTTACCGATTAGGTAAATTTACCCATTCTGTAAAATACCGAATCGGTAATTTTACCGATTCGGAAATTCCTGATGTAGGTAGCACTGTTTCCAGTGCGACAGGCCTTTCAGATTCGGTATTTTACCACCCAATCCAATTGGGTGGTAAAATACCGAATCCAGGTGTGCATGCACATGTCTGCATGCACACCTATGCCATGTGACAGACAGACATGCCCTTAGGGCATGTCTGTGTGCCACATGGCACATATGCCTGTATTTGGGGTGCTAGAGGGTGTCAAAGTGACACCCCCTGCACCCTTGCTGGAATCAGTATTACCGAATCCCAGAACAGTATTCCTCTCTTCATTCTGTAGCACTAATTCTCCAACCCAGAGCATAGATAATTAATTCACTTTATAGCTGCTAATTGTGCATCCAGAATAGCATCAGTCTCCCGTTCAACCGTACTCATCTACTAAATCTACAGCACCCACATTCCCAATACGTTATCACAATTTGTATCACCTACCCAGCCACCCAAATTACCATTTATTACATCACTCTTTTTCCCAACAGGAGCAACGTATTTTCTCTCAAATAAATTCACTTAGCTGTTCACCCAGAACAGCGTTCATTACCTCATTCTACAGCAGCCAACTTTCCACCCAGAACGACATTCATGTACTCATTATACAACACCTCCTCACCACCAAAACAGCTTTCATCTCCTCATTCTGCAAGACTTATCTGCCCTTCCAGAATAGCATTCATCACTTAATTCCAGACAATGGTGTTAACATAGAAGAGACGGGGGACCAACTGTTCCGCCCCCATTCCTCACAGCCTTCACAGCCTCAGCTGGATGTTAGCAAGTAGAATCCTTGCATATTGTTGAATAGGTGTTAAATGAGACGTCACAGGTTGACCTTTAACACCGTGGCTGCCTTCCAATTGTTTCTGAGGGTGCAAAGGGAGTTGGCTACCAATCATTTACCTTTTGTTTGCTGCATTTAAACCTTAATGAGGTGTGAATCTATCTCCAGCCAAGCCCAAGTATGAACTGTAACTGATTGCCTAGACGGCTCGTACTAGTGTGAGGTGAATATATAGCATGAACTGAGTTTCTTTTCTTGGAGCTTTAGATATGTACTAAACGCCCAATAAAGATGTGTACACACATTGCTGGTGAGCTCCACTATCCGTGGTAACTCATTTGCCTCCCCCAAAATCATTTCTGGATGCATTGCAAATTTCATCAGCCTGTTCACACAGCACAACATTCATATTTTTCTACATCACTCACTTGCCCACCCAGAACAGAAGTCATTTCTTAATTGAAGACACCTCCATTGCCAACATCATTACCATCATCATTCATGACCTAATGTTACAGGTGTTTACCTCCATGGAGTGTATAACACACATCACCAAACGCTCCATGTTTCTCACCATCTTCCTCAGTGCAACACACCGTAGGGCTGGGATTGTATATGCCATGTTCTTTTCTGTTTGTCTGATTGAATTGAAAAGGAGGGATGCTTGGTTTGGTCGTCTCTCTAGATTAGTGGTCCGCGTTGGGTTGCATGTTGTGCTTGCATGTCGGCAGCAGCAAGCATAAACCTTATTCCTGTGCAGGAGCATGCCAAGTTAGTATTCATTGGAATCAGAACTGATCATTGCTTTCATTCACCCTTTTCTTGTTTGTGGTATGGGGGGGGTCATAGGTTTTAGCTGTGTATTCTTTGTGGTCTTGAGGCTGTTTAATTTCTTTTGATAGGTTACTAATTGGGACCCACTCCCATTACTCGCTACAAACAACCAGCGCAGAAGCAATAGTATTGCATCACAAGAGTTGGTATAATATGAGTCGTATCACTGACCACATGCTGACGTTGGTGGTAGGTGCCTTGCTCAACTTGGTTGTGATGCACTAGTGTTTAAACCCCACCACCTTCGCCCTGTTGAGAACTGACTTGAGGCTACTGACATTCATCTTTTCTCTTAAGAAGTTGCTTGGATATTTTGCCCTCGGAACAGGGCAGTTCTGGAATAAGCTATTGTCCTTTTTTATTTATTTTATTTATTTATTTATTTTGTGTGTTTTGTAAAGCGCAGCAGCTGCCCCAACGGGGCGTCCCGGCGCTGATAAATCATGGAACTGAGAGGCTAGGAACCAAGGGGGCATTATGTGGGGAAAAGATGACACACATACACATACGTGCTCTCAGGAGAGATTTCCCAGGCTAATGTGGGAATTCTATGTACTTGTGAACCTAAAATATGTAATTCTGTCTTAGATGGGTTCGGGCTGTATATATCTGAGCATTACCTATGCATTTGTGAGAGATCTGGGACAGTGCATTACTGATAAAATTCTTGTCTGTAGAATCAGATGGTAGAAGGTTCTGTGCAATTATGTGGTGCTAAATTCACAGGAAGACACCAAGAAGCTTTGTGATTGGGAGCATTGGAGATTTTATGTTGGGTTGTTGTGTAAACAAGTGAGTCCTGAATTGTGCCTTGGATGATGAGAGGCTCTCAGGTATTATTACCTTTTGTTGATAGCGGGACCCAAGCATGGAATTGCTCTTTTTTTGGTGATGATTAGTTGTGTCGAACAACAAGTAGCCTGGGCCGATTGCATCTGGTGTTCTGTGTGTACTATGTTTGTCAGAGAAGGGTGAATCACACTTCCCATATGGTGCTCACAGGAAGACATTAATGCATTCCGATACAGAGCACCTTCTGCAAACTCTAACCAAGTCTCTTTCTCTTTTTCAGGGCGTATTTGGATGTCAATGAACTTAAGACAATTCTCAAGTTAGATGGATCAACACACCTTAACATCTTCTTCGCAAATTCCTCCGAAGAGGAGCTGGCTGGAGTGGCTACTTGGCCCTGGGACAAGGAAGCTCTGACGCATCTAGGTGAGCGGGAAAAATAGCGGTGAATGCTTCATTGTGAGCTAACAGCTCAGTATCTGCCTTATCTCTCCTAGAGTTGTATTTCAAGCATGGAAACGAGATTGCACGAGCCCATTTCCTGGCTCTCAGTCAGGAAAATATTAGGTTCCAAGCTCGAAGTATATTGTGCTGTCTTCATGATGGCAGGCTGAAAATATTTGAAATTTTTCAGTGCACTTATTTTTTGTTTTTGTTTTACTTTGTTCTTAAGGTACAAAAAAGGAGAGTGGCGCTATGGAGGTGGGCGCAAGTGACACCTTAGGTCTACTTTCTCTAAATGGGAATAAATCTTCATAGTTTGGTTCCTTCATCAGCACGTGTCTTGTATGAGGGATTTTCAGTTTGTAATTCGAATTGCATTTGGACAACTTTCTATAGACTATGAAACCATAATATCTATTCAAATCTGTTCTCGTCGGTCAAAGCCGTTTCTCCAAACTACCTAAGCCTTTACTCACATTGTACATTTTGCACATATATGAATTATGTAATTTTTTGTTTGTTATTATTATCAGTGTATACCTGTCTGAAGCTTTATACATATCTAAATGAAATCACAAACTTTACTTAACTTTTTTCATGCTGTCTTGAACGTTTGTATGAATCTATCTGCATATTTTTAATAATACAGCTGAACTCTTTTGTACACTTCCTTTAACACATAAGCTGAATATATTTGCACATCTACTACACCTTTTAGCAAGCACATCGCCGTTTCTAACTGTTTTTTCAGGACGGTTTATGACGGGTTCATTCACAAGTTTACAAGCACATTTAACTTAAGCATTTCTACCCACGAATTGTTTATCATACGTGGCTTCACATTTTTGCACGCATGTCTGAGTAAATGCACACAACTTTCAAGTGCTTATATTCAGCTGCCTCTACCATTTCACTTACCAATGTGGACACTTCTATTCACTCTTATGGACACGCTTTACACAGCTATTTACAATTTATAGCTTTTTTCTGAGGACTTTTACATTCCTATAAAACTCTTTTACAGACTTGTGAAAACAACTATCTGGTCACTTTTGTACGCCTGTCTCAACACTTCAACTTGCATATTTGAATGCTTGCAGGCCCATCGGGACATACCCATAAAAAGCACATGAATGAATACCCGTCTTACAGTCCTTAGAAATTACATGAACATTTTCATATAAGTCTATAACTACACATTTACGCACAAGCTTGAAACAATTACTTTCCTACCAATACATTTACACATACTTTTGAATAACATTACAGACTCGTGTAAAATACCCTTTTGTAATGTATATTAATACTATTATTTACACACCTATCAGACCACTTGTAGGTTCCATTGTTGAACACTATTACGTCAACATCGCATTACCTTCCCATGGACGTCATAGTTAATACAATAAGCAAAGAATAACATTTATGACAACTTTGCCTTTCCTCCTAACAATAGGGATCAGTGATTGCACAGCTTACCAATAAACAAGACCATCAGCAGCGGCTCCTCCGCTGAGGCGGCGAAGCATCGCCTCACTGCTCCAAGAGCAGTGCAAATGAAAAATAAGATGATCATAACACAAAGTTATCATCATTTTATTTTTAGTATTAAGCTTGCTGCCAGGTTAGGACGAGAGTGCACACAGTAACACTAGAGATGGTCGACACAAAGAGCAAGGTATTCTACCCAACACACTGACTACTACCCGTCATTTCATTATGGGGCTCAGCACCCTTTCTTTGTGTGATATCGCATGCGACCTCTGCCTGGCTCTTGTAACTGTTACCCACTGAGAACTTTTTCAAAGGCTTTTCCGCACTCATACAATCATCCTCACTATGTTTCCCCTACAGAAGTGTTGGTGATGTATAAGACCCCCACATCATATACTTGACTCTCTAAATCTATGATCAGTGAAATTCTGCATCCCTAACGGGCAACTGGCAGATTGGATGTCATTCCCAATACCCTACTTACCATTTCTGTTGTCTTCACATCTCCATCAGTCAATGCCCCAACATGAGTGTCATCTCACATAGTTAGACTTTGTTGTGTTTGTTCACAGAAACACTAGTACATATCCTCACTTGAGGGTTTTCGGATTTTTTTTTGCCAGAACAGTAATCAACTTCACATGGGAATGCATTAGATGTGTTTGGATCAATATTTTTCTTGCGGATGTCAGACTACATGCTTCCTCCCTAGAGGCCGTCGTTTGGCAGTGACCTGCTTGTGGCTTCTTGTGGAAGTTGTGTCTTTTTCTGTGGTTGTTCGTTCTTTCTTTTACTTCAAGTGCTGCACTTTAATGGAAAGAATTTGGTTTCTGATGTGTGTTGTGATCAAAAATAGCACCCGTTGGGAGTCAAAGGAAAGCAAGGCTGGGCTTCAGTATCTGAGCTAGCTATGGTTCAAGGGCTCTTCATTTCCTGGAATGACTATATTACATATGATGCTTGTAGAGCTGAGGGCACCTTTGAAATAATTGTGTTCATTCTTTTTGGGCTTTCATAGGAGGGAGCAGATAAGTTATTGATTAAAAGCCGCAGATGTTTTTCTATAGTGAGGGGAAATTGAACTGGTGAATTCCCTTCTGATTTAGCTCTTCCAAATTAAATATGAGATTTTTTGTTACCACACAGTCTTAAATCAGGCGTTTAGACACTTTGCATTACGCTAGTCCATTTCACGTCTGGCCACAGACTTTCTCTCACTTTTATAAGTGCTTGCTCACTTTACTTGAACACTTTAGCTATTATCTCACCATGTTCACACATTTATACGAATGTTTGGCCATATTGGCCTCCACACCTTCAAGTGTTTGTTGAACTTCTTTTCATGTTGTTTGAACACTTTTTTACATGTATTTAAGCACATTCAAATGTTTATTTAGGAACATTTGCACAACTATCCAAACACGTCTTTAGAGTTACCAATACTTTTCGCCTTTCTTCAAAGGCTGCATTTTGCTCCTGTACAACCACTTTGTCCTGACACTTCCACAGAGGAGTGGAACCTTCTAGTCTCGAGTTTCTTCTTTCTACCCGTGCAGGAAAAACATGCAAGTTAGCAAAAGGAAACTGCTGGTCTGGCACAAACAAAACGCAGAGGAAAAATAAAAGACATTAATAAATATTATATCACGCAGGTCGACTGAAGAAGATACTTTTCTTGGCTCATTGCCCTGATGTTGCGGTAACTCCATCCTACCATCCTCCACTCTTGGCCGATGAAGGTCTACAGTGGTTTCTGTATAAACAATCAATCTCCAGGCAGTTCATGCAATATTCTCAACAGACGCAAAATACAAGCCATGAGTTCTGTGAATTGTTCAGGCCTTGTCAGAGCCAAGCGTGTGAACATTTCCTGGCTCCAGTTAGGAATACAGGCCCCACTTCTTTGCTGGATTCAGATGCTTCTCCAAATTCTGTCTCCACGCAGCTCAAACTTAATTCAGCAGAACGGTCATTAGAGGTCTCACCATCAACGTGTTTCACAGGAGTGTCCAATACTGTTGACGAGTACCACAGTCAAGCCAGATTTTCAGGATACCCACATGAGATAAATTTACTTACAATGAATCTAAATAAAATTAAAATTCAGTGGTTATCTTGAAAGTAAGCAACAGTCAGTTCAGCACGTCTTTGGTAACTGAACTGTTGTCTGCTGAAGGTTGCTTGCATCCGTTTCAGAAGGGTCTGGCAGTGCAAGCACAGCCACCTTGGTTTTGGCTTCTACTCTTTAGCTAAAGTGGTTTTGTAGCCTTAGGTTGAAAAGCGAGTGATATAGCCACCTCGATCATTATCTGCGTGTGGGGACACCTGGCTGTGCAGTCAGTAAAAGTCTTCAGAGAGAACTATGATGAGATTCACCAACCTGTAAAGCTTAACCAGGTTCAATTATGCTCAGTTTGTGTGTCTTGATGTACTCAACAATGACAAACATGATATCTGAAATCCAAGGAACTGCTGTTTCTTCACAGAACTCTCTTCTGCTTTAACTAAGGAAACTTACCGCCACACACTGCCTTCAGATAACACCTCTAAGTCTACATTTTAGGTATTTCATAACCACAAATACAAATGCCCACACTAGATCCAAGTTAGATTATTTATATTGCATTGCAACTGCTGCCTTCCTTGTTCACCATTTCAATCCATACCCCAGCTTGATGTAAAACTGTCATTTTATGTCCAAACACTTTTCTAGTTGAGGCGTGCTGTATACATGGCACAAATAATCCTCTTTAATTATTATCCTCAAAGCCTCTCCCCTAGAAGATTTCTATATTTCTGGCCCTTTCACCTGTACTTATTTTTTATGTTCACATACATCTTTTAACAGATCATTATAAAATATGGCTAAAAAACACATTTTTGTGGTCCAACCATTTTGGCTCTTAGTGAGCCTGTCTGGGTCCCTCTAAGGTGCTTTGTTTACACATTACCCTTCCCAGTGGTTCTGGAACAATATAGCTTCTAGAGTATGTGCTCGCCACATCATCTTAATTGTTGGAGACAATGCCTCTGTAGCCCAAAGAAAACTCCTTATATTGCGCTGTGAGACCTTTTGTATAATTGCAATCTGAACATCCTCAATTTGCGGGAAAAAAATGAAGGTGCTGAAATTGGTTGCCCCACATATATATCACTTGGGCTGCATCTCCTAGTGTTAGGTGTCTCCACATTGCATTACGTTTTTTGCATACATGCCCCTGCAAATTGATAGGATTGCTAATAGCTGCTGAATGATTATGGTTTCAGTTTAGGATAGATACATATTAAATTTGCCTTCCAGTATTGGCGGAAGTCTATCAGCTCCTTTTTGGGACAAGGAACATTTCTAAAACAACATTTAAATGTGTTTCTTAATTTAGAATGATTGCATACTCTTCAAATCCGCAGTAGCAATTACTTTAACAAACCGAATTCTGCTGTCAGAACTTCACAAATTTTCACCACAGTACAGGTCTCACCTTCCAAGAGAAACCAGAGATCTTTGTCAGTCCTCTATTGAATAAACTAATATAGGCAAAGTGAAAAGTGATCATTTTTATGGGCTTAGACAATGAATAAAATGAATGGGGCGTTTGTAGAGTGTGTGGCTACCTGGAGGCCTCCCAGAGCTAGGCAAAACGACTAAGTTAGTGGACAGAGCATGATGATATATTACAGGAAGAGGAAGGTTTTAAGCTGTTTCCTGAAAGAGCAGTGACTAGGTTTGTTTCAGAGATGGAGAGGAAGAGCGTTCCAAAGTCTGCCTGCGTTCAAGGAAAAAAGTCTGCCGCCACGTCTAGATCGTTTGATTCTAGGGGTAGCGATGAGGTCAAGGTCATCCGAGCGCAGTTTTCTCCTGGCTTTTTATGGTCGAATTATGGCTGAGAGCAGGGGCTGACCTTTCCCCTGAAGAGATTTATGGACGATGTAGAGTGATTTGAAACTGATTCGCTCTTTCACAAGCAGCCAGTGAGGGAGGCGAAGGGCGGGTTTTGCAGAAGACAGTTTGGGGTTCCCGTCAGCAGTCTGGCAGCGTAGTTCTGGATGACCTGCAATCAGTTGATGAATGAAGTAGGGTCTCCCAGATAGAGCGCGTTACCATAGTCAAGTCTGGAGAGCAAGATAGACTGGACCATGGTTTTCTTGGCTTGGGGAGGGAGCAGGGGGAGGACTTTTCTTGCCGTTCTGATCAGGCCGAAGCAAGTTGCCACTGACTTGCTGGCTTGCACTTGGAAAGTCAGGTTATTATCTAGCCAGATGCCTAGGCTCTTTATTTCTAGTTTAGGAATTGGGACTGGGCCCATACATACTGGCCAGATGGTTCTGAGTGCCGTATTATCAAAGTTGCCCACGGTCATGACCTCGTTCTTTCCTCCATTTAATTTCAGGTGGGAGGACCCCATCCAGTTTACCACTTCCGTGAGACAGACTTTCAAGGTCGTGGAGTGAGGTGAAGATTGGTTTAAGGCTACGACCAGTTGGGTGTCATCGGCATAGGTAACCATATGGATCCCAAAAGGAGCCACAATGGATGCCAAAGGGACCATATACGCGTTAAAGAGCGTCGGGCTTAGCGACGAACCCTGTGGAACACCGCACTGGAGAGGCTGGGGTTTGGAGCTCATGCCATCTTCAAAGACCTGAAACGTACAGCCTTCCAAGAAGGAGCGCAGCCAACTCAAGGCAATACCGGCTACTCCTAGCTCGCCCAGGCGGCGAAGCAAAACCTGGTGATTCACTGCATCGAAGGCTGCGCTCAGGTCTAAAAGAATGATGGCCTCCTGCATCTAAAAGTCTCCTGCTTTCCTCCACAACCACCAGCAGAGCAGTCTCCGTGCTCTGCCCGGGTCGAAAGCCTGTTTGGGAAGGATGTAACAGGTTGGAGGTTTCCAGGAACTCAGAGAGGATGTGGTTTACACATTACTCAGTGATTTTTGAGATTCCTGGTAAGAGGGAGATAGGGCGGTAGTTGCCCAAATCTACGGGATCGAGGTGTGGTTTTTTAAGAAGGGTCTTGACCTTTGCTCCCTTCCACAAAAGGGGGACTACTCCTGAATCAAGGGAGGCATTGATAGTATCGGTGATTCTGGGGCAGATAATAGAAGCGACTTTGGTTAAGATGTTCATAGGCGCCGGGTCACTAGGTGAGCCACTTTTTACTGTAGGCAACAGTGATAGGAGCGTCTCCAGGGTATAGGGGGGAACATTTTCCAGGTGATGAGTAGTGGAAGGAGGGTCTGCTATAGGAAACGTCGCTAAAGGATCAATTGGGGGAAGGGTTTTTAGAATGTTCTGAATTTTATTGTCAAAGAACTCGGCCTAGTTTTCGCAGCAGGTTCCATGGGGGTCCGCTGGGACGGGGGGACTGGACATTTAAGGAGTCTTACTATAATGGCAAAGGTCTCTCTAGGGGAGTTGGCGGCTTGCTGGATTTTTCCCTCGTAATAGGTTGTCTGAGCTTTCCTCATTTCATCTCTGTAGTTGTGTATAGCTTCCCTATAAGTGAGCTTGCTTTCCGTGGAGAGGTCAGCCCTCCATCTTCTTTCTAATACTTTACAGCTCTGTTTCAGAGTGTGCATTTCAGCTGAGTACCAAGGCGACCTGGTGGAACCGTGCTTTTTGGTGATCCAGACTTTAGGGAGGACGGTGTTCAAGGAGTCATCTATCCAGCTGCAGAGGGTATTGTACATAGTCAACGGGCATGGAGTGGACTGGGGTATATTCTTTCCCAGTTCATGGATCCACTTCTTCTGAGGGAGCTTCGACCAGGGGCGGATGAAGGTCCGAGTGGGAGGGACTGGGGAGAGAAAGATTTGGGGTGCCAGGAGAGAGGAACCAAATGGTGGTCAGACCAGGGGATAGGGATCGGGTCATTAGCCTTTAGGGTCTCAAATGAGAGAACACTGGGTCAAGGCAGTGTCCCTGCGAGTGTGTGGGAAGGAAAACTTTTTGCTCCAACTGGATGGATGCAAGGTCTTTAGCTGGTTCAACTGCTACTGTGGACCTAGCATCATAAAAGTGAAGAAGCAGTGCCACCTTAAAGTCATTGATGATTATTTGTTTAGTCTGGGCAACTTAAAGGCTTTCCAAGTGATGCTCCATGACCACTCTGCAGCGTTCAACACTGTGTGTCAATCAATACTCATCAGCTTCATGGAAAATTGCATTGGGTTTTGGGGTTGTGTACTGAATTGCTTCAGTTGTATTCAGCAGAATCACTCAAAAGGTGGTTAAAAAAGAGGGTTCGGAGGCATGTGGCAATGGCCCAACATGCTGGATTCTTGATCCAGCATCTCCTTTCTGTCCGCCTCCATCCATTATCATCTTGAAGTTGCTGCCACCTGAAGGGTGAACAACTATTTACCCCAAGGCACAGAGGTAGTGGATCACTGCTGGCGCTGGCAATCCAGTCTGTGAGGCAACAAGTGACTGAAAATGAGAAATATGAGCTACAAGGTGGGTGGCTAGAACATCAGTACAGAGACTGAAGGTTGATACCGGTGCGGTGTGTGTGTTGTCCCTTACAGGGGAGAGTCGGGTGGGTGCTGGAGTACTTGACCTATGGCAAATGTGGGGTAGGAGCCAGGGCCTTGAGTGGTGTTGACCCTGCGAAAGTTGCAAGCGGGAACCGTGTGTGCCACACCAGACTGGGGATGAGTGCCTTGGGCTTCTTCCCCAACTCCACACAGACAGAGCAGGAGTATCTTCTCCTTCGTCGTACACCTTGACAATGGGCCAGAGTGGTGTTGAGTCTTCAGGGGTCCAACCATGTGATGTGAGTCTTAATGCCATCTGGCTCGAGACGTAGCTGAACATCCAGAGGACGCTCCGGGTCTGGACTACTGGACCACGTGGCAGGGATAATCAGCAGTATAGTAGGTGCTCAATTGGCATTTTAAGGGGGGGGAGTGTGGCTGTTTAGGAGGGAGTGTGGAAATGCATTGGAAGAATCATGAGCCCGCCAGTGTGCAAAATTTGGACAATTTACGCTTGTGTAATTATGTGGAATTTCGGCAAAATTACACAAAATCCCGATCCATTATTTAGCGCTATATATTTGTGCGAAATGCATTATAATGCTTGCATTCTGTAGTGCTCCTGATTTACAATAAATGTTTACCGCAAATGGTGTGTTTGCAATGAATTGTAACCGTGCATTGCACGTACTTACACAAAGTGGCATAATGTTATATCAGGAATTTCCTGTAACAAGCGTAATGCGAAATTTCTGGAATTACATGAACTAAAGTAACGCAATGTATATTTTGTCCAGACCTTCGCACAGGATGGGCATGCTGCAGACTGAAATGTATAGTTCTCACAGGTCTAGATGCTTACTGGACTCAGGAATGAAACATGCAGTCTGGACAGCCCAATACAGTGGAGTGGCCTCCCCATAACCACCTCTGCTGGCTGAATGTCACCCTCCCTCTCCACAGTGGCCAAACTTTGATAACACAAAGGGGCTAATTTATATGTTCTCCACAATGGTAACAGTGTTCCCTCCCCGCCAACATAGTGGTCCACCTGCCCAATTTAAATGCAGGCGGACTATAGTTTTAATCATGGCAGAAACTACTCAGTCTCCACAAGATTAACCCTCTTCGATGGCCCTGTTGATTAAGGGACGTCGGAGGCATACCTCTAATTCCTCAAAACTGATTTAGATGGGTAGAAATTAGAGATTAGTCTTCATTGCCCCGTCAAAGCCAGGAAATCCCTGGTGGTAAGGGGGAGTAAAAACTGCTAAATGCATTTTTTGGTTTATTTAGAAAAAGGAAATCCGCTCTGGAATGTTCTGTTTGGTGTAAGGCTAGGTCATGTTGATAGAGTCCTGCCCTAAACTGCATTCTCAGTGACACAGGGGGAGGGAATAGGGCAACCCCACAGGAGACCCCAATGGTGGAGAAGCGAGCAACTTACCCGGTCAAAATGCAAGAGCCAAGCTGGGCCATGCGGATTGTACTCCCACCTTCAACTTCCCCTCCCAGAATCTTGAGATTCATTTCTAAACAAAGTGATGGGGGGCGGTTAGACATCATAATACACTGCTGTTGATCTTGGGTTTGCTTGCCTAGTTTGCCATACCGTAAAATACAATTCCATGGGGAAAAGCACAGCAGCCACATATGACTCCAGTATAGTTACAGCACTATTATTATTACTTTTTCAGATGGTTTTGGACAGGCTGCAAGGGAAAAGTGACCATGCGCACCCCATGAGTTAGGTTACTGAGGTAAAGCTTTGAATGTTGGGATTAAAGCAACTAATGCTTCTTGAGAGGATGAATAGGGTGGGGGAAGTTAGGGAGAATTGGAATATTAGGTTTACAGTTCAATATTGTTTAATGTTTGTTTTTCTCAGTTTTCATCACAGCAAGTACAGGCTTGCCATTGCAGCCCGTGTGAGTTGGTGCTTGCACCTCTCACAACAGATCTAGGTTTCCTTATATCAGGGATCACTATACTTAAAACCTATAAGTCACCCCTATGACAGTCTCTTCAGTCTTGAGGGAAGGGAGCTTGGTTATTAGTGTGAGGGTGTCCTTACATGAGCAGGACACCCCTAAAAAAAACAGAGTCGATTCTCCAGGCTTTGTAAGTGCGGTCAGCCATTTGAATACATATAGTGGACATCAGTCATTACAGTCAAATATAGTGGCTGCACCGAACCCGGTCATGTTTGGTATCAAACATGTTTGAATCATACACCAACTCTGATTCCAGTGTTGGACGTATAAACCCATGTACTGAAGGGCTCCCTTGGGGTACCCACCATGTACTACCGGTAACAGCCTTTCAGAGTCTGACAACAAGCTAGTACTGCTGTCCACCACAGACACAACTCTGCTCTTCTGCTGCTGAGCCAAGCTTGAGCAGGGGAAAGTAGAACAATAGGTTTCCTGTCGCAGGGAGGTGTGACTGATGGGGAAATACTGGCACCCTCCCAGGAGCATATAAATAAAACTCACCAGACATAGCGGGGCTGCTCAGAAACAGAGTGAAATGTATTTATTGGTACCAAAAGCATGCATCATTGCTAATTAGCAAGGAAGAAGTTAGATCTGCCACCTTAGGGTCTCTCAGACCACTTCTTCCCAGAGTGACAAGTTTCTAGGTCTTATATACTGTATAAAGTGCCATTTCAGCTGAACTAGAATAAGGCACCAAGCCAAATATGGCTGACATGGATGTGCAATGTCTGCACCATGCAAAACAGCCAGATATGGGCAGACCAGAAAGGCAGGCTCTGCACTGTGTAACATTTGCATATCATGTAGTCAAGACAAGCAAGGTGACCTGTAAGGGTGTACAGAATATCTTGTTGAAGCTTGTCCAGTCAAGGTCAGATAGGAAGCCATTTTGAGCTCCAGGCCTCATGTTTATGTGATCTTATATAATCATGAACTCTTTGGAAGTACATGCAAATGAATGTATATGGATATTCATATATATTTTGTAACAGTGACCACCTCCCAGACAGGACTTAATGTATTGGGCTGGAGTGGGGGCGCTTGTCAGCGCCACCGAACTGCTTTGAAGAGCACGTTTGGTGCAATCCTTGCATACTCCAGTTTGAGCCAGTTCAGGGAGCCGTAGACTCCTGCTCTGGTGCAAAACTGTGCGAAACAAAAGGGGATGATGGACGGAGCGTTTTTAGCAAATCAAACACTCACCCCCAGTCAACTGATTTGGTGCAAAACTGGACAAAGGACATGGGACCTTGTCCAGCCCCTCCTCTGGGAGGGACCGTAGAGTCGTTCCAACCATTTCCCTAGGGTACTTAAGGGCTAACCTGTGGGCAGCTATTCAGATTCATTGTGGGACTAGACTCAAGCCTGAAACCATGTCACTCTTTGACCGTCTGGACACTTAAACCTCGGTGGATTTTGCCTGGAACTGAGACTGTATCAAGGAAGACTCCTGCTGCTCCTAGTCTCGCTGTTCTGCAACTCTTCTTCGTCGTGCATGTCTGTGCTTCTTCCAGTATCTTTGTGCGAGACAACAAGGACCCCCTGATACAGTTTAATTTCCTGGGTCAGCGCAAATAGCATGTGTGAGTAAAGTACCCAGGCAAATTTGGTTAGAAACAACTAGCACATAATAAGTGGCATAGCCACAAGAAAGAAATATAACACTATTGTTTGTACATATCAAAATACAGATTTAATACAAATTATAGATACATTTGATAAAATTGGTACATCATTACACACAAAGGATAAAAAAGCATTGTAGCATATGCATAACTTCAATCATATAAATAATCTCTTAATTAAAATTTTTTTGGATGGTTTCCTGTCTGTTGTCTACGCGTTTCGACACTCTTAAAGTGCCTTCCTCAGGACTGTACCATCATGCTGTAAAAAATATTTATAAAAGAGATATATTTACTGTATTATATGTCAGTGTACATAACAAATAGTGTTATTCTTAATATGACATGTGCTAGCTACTAGTTTATACATAAGGTTGATGATACCGCTTACATTTCTCATGGTATTAATCCCATATGACATTTCTGTGATTTCTATGAAAAACATGATTTCCTTTGCAAATAAATGATACAGTTGCAACACATTTCATTTGTATAGGAGCATATTGATTTTTTTCTATGGTCATTTTTGATCCATATATAAATATCCTAAATATACCTAAAGTTTAAACAAGAATAGGGGATAGAGAAAAAATATATAGGGGATAAAGAAAAAAGAGAAGAAGATGACAAGATTACGATTAGAAAACAGGTTGATAGGGAGATAGAAGCAAAAGGATAGATGTTTACCTTGTATTGTGCAGTTGTGGGGTAGGTTAGAGTATTAACTATACTACTTATATTTACCTTGATTTTCGTCTAAGGCATTTGGCCTAATTTCAAACACATTGCACTGTGTAGAGATACTAACGACTCACTAACTGAGTGTTTGTATATTAACCCAAAGTATGAAATCTGTCTGACATCAAACCTATTATTTACAACAGTCACATTATATATGCTTACCAATTATTCAGACAGAAACGAATACAGTTACGATGTTATAGCCGATTGATGCCAAGATACCGCAAAGTTTGATATAGTTATTGATGTAGGCCAGATCTGTAATGTGAAAACAATGATTGCTAATTATATATTGATCCTCTGAAACCTATATGTACTAACTGTACATGTTTTATACATCCACTAGAAAGATTCTATCAAGATTATTATTATACTTCTTGTTGAAATCTCCAGGGTCGGTATTAAACTATCTATGGATCCAACTTAGTTTTTTACTACCTATGTTGTATACGTTTTAAACAGACTTTATAGTGATATTGCCGGTCTCCTACACTTCATGTCATATTTATGGCATATTTTTGGTTCCAGACATCTCTAAATATTTCTATAATTATTATTATAGCTTTTAAACCATAATCCTTCTTTGGAACCATGGAACCGAACCTCTGTGCACCATGTCGACTTGCTGTTGCCAAGGCTTGTTGGCTCTGCACTCTAGAGATATTCAGGCTTCAAGAAGCTTCAGCCTCTAGCATCTCTTCTTGATAAGTACAGTATCCTCACCACATCCTGTCCACTGTGGGCCTTCCTTCTTGGTGAGCTGCTCGAGGTCCTCTTGCGACTCTTGTGCGTTTGGCCTGTGGGTCCTCCTGAGTGTCTTCTCCTGCTTCAGTGGGCCCCCCTGCTTGCTTGGGAACTACTCTGACTTCCCTGCTTGTGGTGAATCCCTTGGACCTCTCTGGTCCCAACGTTGATTCTTTTTCGTTCTCCATGACAGTTGCAGCTGCCAAGGGTTGTTGTTGTTGTTTCCGCTGGACACCACCCCCTGGTTCTCAACATCCAATGCGAGATTGCTCGTGCATGACTCCTGGTCTTCCTCAGAGTCACCTGGTCCTCACAGCTGCAGTGACAAGGTCACCGTCAACACTTCTGAACAAGCCGACACCGTTTGGCATTGCTCTTCCGTGCCTCTTGGTCACTTCTGAGTGGCATAGACTCTGTCCCCTCTGCTGACAGGTCCTCCTTTTCAAGAATCCACCCATGGATTCCACTGGGCTCCTGCACAGTCTTCTCCAGTGGCATCTTCTTCGAAGACCTCCACTGTGGTCTACGCCGATTTCCAATGTCACTTCGCACCTATGCACCCAGATTCCCTGGTGTAGATATTCTGGTTCCTGAGATATCCATGGGTGAGGTGACTCTCCAACCTTCTGACTTCCACTGGGTTTCTTCGGGGTCCGCTGGGAAGGGCCTTCTTAAAAACTGCTTTCCAATTGACTTCTATTGGATACGCAGCTGTGGTTCCACTCTGCACACAGCCTCCGTGGGGTTTCTGTGTATTTACCTTGAGTGGTTCCTTGTGTCCCTACCTCCTTTGAGTCTCCTAGTTCAAGTCCGGACTTCGGTTGCAGTTTGAATTCCACTTTTTTAGTATATGGTTTGTTTTCCCACTGGAGTCCACTGTATTTTATGCTTACTTACCTGATTGCTATTGATGCCTTGTTGTGTATTTGTGTTGATATCTCCGGTTAGGGGATATAGAAATGTGTTAGTAAGAGCTGTGTCATAAATAGACATAGTTTTATATATATACACTATGTGGTTCTTTTTCATGTAACCTATACTATATATTAAGCTGGTAATACAAGCTGCTTAACACTCCTTCAATATAAGCCTGCAGGCTGCTCCCCACAGCTACCACTTTGAGAGCTTTCTATGGATATCAAAGACCACTAAAATCACTATAAGGTTTGCCTGGATTAGTGCAAGATGCATCACTTAAATAAGTTTGCACCATATTAAGCCAGTCTCCTACACACTCCTTAACACCATCACTGCGTGCAAGATTCCCCTCCTGTGCTGGGCCCCAATGTAAATGGGTGTGGTCATGACGAGCTCAGCTCGTCATGAGCACACAAGAGGTATACCTCATGACGAGCTGAGCTCGTCATGAGCATCGAAGGGGTTAATGGAAGCGGTGGCTGTCAGATAGTATGGATGCCCATCGTATGCTAGAAATACTGACCTTATGTCTGGCACAGTGAAGGGATATCAGAGCTACTAACTGTTTGCCATGGAACCTTACCATATGCCAGTAGTGGTGACAATATGCCTAGAAACCCCACCTATGCCAGTGAGGCCAACATATATTACAGATCCCAACTTAATGCCACAAACCCACGCTGTATGCAAGGGGTTGCCATCACATGTCAAATATGTGAACTCGATGCAAAGTTTACCCTTATTCTAAGAGCACCTGATGAAAAGGGTGACACTTTATGCCAGCTGTGGACACCAGTGTCAGGCATGCGTGCCTTACACTGGGCTGTCTACTTTATACCAGGCCTGGCCATGAATTTCTGTCTTATACTGAGGCTTCCCACCTTATGCTACCAAGTGATCGTCATTTTACACCAGGAGTTGCCAGAAGGTGTCATTTCTCCCTACCTTTTGACTAGGGTTGGCTTCTGACTTGTTTCTACCTCCTCCACTGATATGTTCATGTTATGAGGGATACAAAAATAAGCAAAATCACCGAAACCAGTGTTTCTTGCCTTTATCTAAGAGTACTTCAAACAACAAATAAAGAAATATAGAAAGCATTTTTTAATGCGATCTAAGTAAACAAAGATAGAAAAGTTATGTTACAAATGATACACATGATTTTTTTTGCAGTGCTAAAGTTAGTATCATGCATGGATGCATACTCTTAAAACAACAACAAATGGCTGGTATCATTCTCCTTAGAACGGTGGCAACCCTACTTTTGACAGGGAACCTCATTTTATGTCAGGAATGGGCCGCATTTTCCCAACTTTATGCCACGTATTCCCATCTTGAGCTAGGGAACAGCATCTAATACCAGATCCTTACGACTTATCTACCCCTTATTCCAGAAGTAAATAGTAGCTGTCTTTGATGAAACATAGGCCTGAGATTGCCAGCTTAAGCCTGTGGTCAGCGATGGTCACCTTGGACAAAGGATCACAATCTTATGGCAAGAATGTTTAACAGATGTTAGATATGATCCCCTTATGCCAGGAATTGCCACCAGACGTAAGACGTCCCTGTCTCATGTCAGGGGTAGCCCAAAGCTATCAGGAATCCTCATCTTACGACAGTGATCTCTAATAAATGCTGCCTTGCGTCCCGAGTTGGAGGACTACTCCCTTATACCAGTGATTCCAACCATATGCCGTGGTGGTCACTACGTACTAAAGGTAGCCCACCTTATATCAGGAATTCAAGCTTTATATGCATGCCTACCGTAAGCTAGAGCATTTCCACCTTATGTAGTGAGCCTCGAGTTTATGCCAGAGATGCACAAGAGATGTCAGGTATGCCAACATTATGCCAAGGTGTAGTCAGGATTTGTTGGGAAACATCACGGTATGACAATGGTCGTCAAATAATGTCAGAGATCCTGTGACTGTGCTTTGGGTTTCCACCAGAAATCAGTTAATTGCATCGTATTTGACTCACCTCTTCTTTATAGGAGTGCCCATCTTCCCCAAGGAATCCTCTCTTACGGGGTCCGCACCTTTTGTCAGAGACCGTCTTACACCATGTGTGGACACCTGATAGTCGTCAGCTATATTTTGGTCCTAAATGGGGGGAATTCGAAGTCACAGAAAACGCATGGTTTTGGGCCTGCAACCAAGAGGCTTAAGAGGTGACAGTCTTCGCCAAGTCTCCTTGCAGGTTCTAAATTACTCCTTCGTGATTGCTAATGGAGAAAAAGAGCTAATACTCTCTGCTTCCTTTAACCCCAGCGAAGCCAATCGATGAGCTCAGTAGAGAGTATTATAGTCTACAGTTATAGCGCATACCAGGGATTGGTGATGTGTATCATGGATGCATCACAACTGGAGGGACAGACTTATGACTGACAACTTATGCTTCCCCCACCCAGATTCTGATCTCCTTTGATCATTTGCTCAGCCAGTGAGTTGAATAGGCAAGCTCAGCCCATTGGCAGAGAATAAGGAGGCTTTTGGTAGTGTGAGGGCAGTTATTTGGTGTAGGAAGCCAGGATTCTCAGTGGGGTAAATTCTCCCACCATCGTTCACAACGACTCCATAGTCAGTCAAGCAGTGCTTCTTTCTGACAGCCTTGTCTATCCTTCTGAAGCGGGAAACTGACATGGAAGGCTACTTCAAAGAATGTGCATTATGGAGTAGCATTACCATCGCAACATTGAATCCCAAAATTGACCATTAACGGTCCCCATATCAATTTTTGTCAAATGAAAAAGTATTCTGTGATTAAATAAAGATGAAAAAACAACAACATTGAGTCAGTCACTGCAAAGACGTAGAGGTTCAAGCTAACAGTTCCATTCCACTCTTTTTCTCCCTTCTGCATGTCCAGCCAATGAAAGTTCCTGTGTGGTACTTACAAGTGGCCATTGGAGGCCTAAGGTGTCACAGAAACTTCAACTCTGGTCACACAGCAGGGACTCCATTGTCTGAAGGTCTCTCTAAATGGCCTTGCAGAGCAGTTCCTTCATATCTTATTGCGAGTTGTGTTCCACTTCTCCTGCCTCAGCTCCTCGCAGTCCTCTTCTTTTAAACAGCACCTTGTTCATGCAATGGAAATTCCGGCTCCATTCCACAGCAGTCTCCCAGCTGCTTTCCTTAGGGGAGGCTGAAAGATAACCCCTCCTAGCAGATTACAGAATGTCTAGGTTCCTTATCCCGAACATGGAGAAGGGGAGTTGGCAGTCAGTGACCCGCATCATGGAGCACATAACTGTTTCTCGGTCTCTGCTGGTGTGTGACCCTGAATTCTGGTAGAGGAATCTTGGTACATGGGCTAGGAGTTTCTTCCCCATTCTTACTCCAAGTTCATAGAAATAGTTTGTGTATTCCAAAAATCCAACTCTGGGTCTGGTTTCAGGCAGTTCCTGACTTTTGCGTATTCCTCCCTGACTAGTACAGCAATAGCCTTTGTCTCACAGTGTCTGCAGGAATTGGGATGATGTTGGGAGTCTCTTGTCAGGATGGACACAAAACAAAGGCTCATCCTATTGGGGTAACACTTAGGTGAAAAAGATGCATGGGAAAGGGCAGAGCGTTTCTCCTACACTACAAGGGACCCTTAGTCTAAAGTCTGGTCCAGTACAAAGGACCTCAGAAACAATATAGATGCACCATGCAAATCACAAAGCTCTTTGGGGCTCTTGCCAACCCCCTTCTGAGGTACTACTCCTTTGAAGGGAATGGATTCCTGGGTGGCCAGAGCCATGTGCAGTACACACGCTCTATGCACAGTCTACCGCACAAAAATACATTACACACATGGGCACGTCATCCATGGCCCAAATACATAGAGCAAAATACCCAGTTGTAACTGACTACCATTACATAAAAAAACTGGAGAGCCAGGAAACATCGCTCTCAGCCCTGTGACACATAAAAATGCATGCTTGCTACTTTAATTTCTTGCTGGCAATACTCTCAGTGCACTACCGCTAGTGGTCATCACACTCAGTAAAAGAGGGCCATGGGATATGCCTGTCCAGATAGCTGTGCCCATCCTTGGGTTGGATTATTTGTCACAGGTAGTCTTCAGCACACAATATCATTTGTGCTGAGGCAAAAAAACAACTGAAAATCACTACGGGTTACTTGAGGATAGGGTAAGTGCTCGCCAAAGCCACCCAGGGGACATTTTCTGTTCCACCATTACACAGAGGTCCCCTGCACACCTGCAGCCTCAGATCCTAATTGAAATGCTGCGAAAATCTAAACTAAAGATAAAACGTTCCCGGCACTCTACAGACTGGTCAAATTGCAGGGCACCCCGTTAGTATCACTTTACAATGATGTTATGTTATGTTATGTTATGGTCATTTATTACACGCACAGCTGCTCCAGCAAAGGAGCGTCCTGGAACCCAACAAGGTACCAACACAACACAACTTAGAGAGGGTATGAAAAGGGAGCAGATTTAAGAAAACAGAAAGGTCTTAACAGCTCTACGAAAGGAGAGCAGATCACCAAGGGCACGTATCTCTGGGGGAAGAGAGTTCCACAAGGCCGCGGTGCGTACACGAAATGAGCGGCCGCCAGCACGGCTACGCTTAAAACGGGGGACTACTGCAAGTTCAAAGTCAGATAATCTTAAAGAGCGGACCGGAACATAGGGAGACAAAAGATTCAGAAGAAACAAGGCAGCAGAGCCCTTGAGGATCTTGTGAGACACACAGAGTACTTTAAATTGGATCCTCTGCTTGATCGGCAGCCAATGGAGAGAACGCAAGGTGTTAACAGCAGAACAAAACCTGGGAAGACCCACGACTGCTCTGGCGGCCGCATTCTGCACGCGTTGAAGGCGGGTGATTTCGGCCTGATTTAGCCCTACCAAAAGGGAGCTGGCATAGTCAAGCCGAGAAATCACAGTCGCTTGCACCACAAGTTGCCTGGTTGATGCATCTTAACACAGGTTTCAGGCCGCGCAGAATGCCAAAGCAACAAGCCGCAGTGCTCTTTGTGTGGCAGACAAAGCTGAGGGTAGGGTCTAGCCACACCCCGAGATTTTTTATCTCCGACACCGGTATCGGCGTGGGACCCAATTCCGAAGGCCACCACATATCGCCCCAGAGTTCCGTTTGCTTGCCGAAGATCATAATTTCCGTCTTTTTTGCGTTCAAGTGGAGACAGTTGGAAGTCATCCAGCTGGCGACCACCCGAAGTCCATTCTGGAATCTAGGGGGCATCCACATCAGAGTCCCCACTGAGCGTGACCGCTAGCTGAGTGTCGTCAGCGTATGACACCATAGTCATACCCCAACGCTTGACGACCTCAGCCAGCGGTCTCACGTAAAGATTGAATAACGTGGGGCTCAGCGAGGAACCCTGAGGGACCCCAAGATCCAGAGGATAGAATTTGGACTGATGGGGCGGGACGGCCACGCAAAAAGACCTGTCAGCAAGAAAGGAACGGAACCACTGGAGCGCCGGGCCAACAACGCCTGCTTCCTCCAGGCGCTGCAGAAGGATCTTGTGCAAAATGGTGTCAAAGGCGGCGCTAAGATCTAATAACACAAGCGCCGCCGTTTGACCCGCATCCAGCACGGAGCGCAGATGTTCCACCATAAAAAGGAGGGCTGTCTCCTTGCTGTGCCCAGCTCGAAATCCATTCTGCGTAATGTCTAGGATGTTGGCCCGTAAGAGATGATCTGAGAGGGCAGAATTTACATGCGCCTCCGCTACCTTGGCCGGCCAAGGGAGGAGCGAAATCGAGCTGTAGTTCTCAGGTTTGCTGGCGTCCAATGACGGCTTCTTTAGGATGGGCATGACCACTGCCTGTTTCCACTTTGCAGGGACTGAACCAGATGTCAGCGAGGTATTAATCAAGGAGCAGACCAGCGAGAGGTCGTAGGATGCCAGGTCTCTGAACAGAGCTGGCCTTAAAGGATCAGCCGGGGACCCAGTCTTGACCTGCTGAGCCAGTTTCTTAAAGCTTTCAGGTGTTAGGCTAGGAAGAGAATGTAAAACATCCTGCACTGGGATGTTGCAAGGTCCTGCGGCAGAGGGCAAAACCTTAGGAAAGGCTCTGTAGATGGCTTGGACCTTTTCAAGAAAAAAGGGCGCCAAGGTTTCGCAGTGTGAGATGGAACAGTATTCGTTCGCTGAAGCCTTTTTTGCCACCAGATCTTTAAGAGCCTTAAAAATGGTTTTAGATGGATTGGTGCTGTTGCGGAATTCAAGGGCGTAAAATGCCGCGCGAGCTCTGCAGACAGCTCGATGATAAGATTTACCAGTGGCCAGGTACAGGACTTTTTTGTTACTATCGTAAGTTTTCCGCCATTCTCGCTCAGCACGTCTACACGTGCTTTTGAGCGCCCACAGAGATTCATCGTACCAAGGACTGGGGTCCCTTGATCCACGTTTGCTCAAAGCTATCGGGATAAGGGAGTCAAGAGCCCTGGTGACCCATTCACAGAACCGGTTATAGCCCGTTTCCACGGTATCTGAGGGGCCCAATGGGTCCGACGATAGAAGACGATGGAAGTCCTCAAGTTTGAGTTTATTCCAGCGCCGTCTCGGAACAGCTCGGACCGTAGCTTTAAGAGGGGGCTCATACAATGGACATTGGATCCGTACCAAGAAATGATCCGTCCAGGCCAGGGGGGATGGAGTAGAGACGCTTGCCTCTTCCAAGTTCGTAAAGAAGGGGTCTAAGTAACCATGGGCGGAAAATCCGTTTCGCTCGCGGATTTTGCGGATTTTCGGTAAATTCGCAATCCGCGAGATTCGCGAATCTCCCGCAAAATCCGCAAATCCGCGAGCAGCGGATTTTGCTCGCACTGTTCGCACTGTTCGCGTGAGTTCGCGCCCCGCGAATAAGTGCAAAATTGCAGAAATACGATCTTAGCAAAACTGAAAGTAACTACTTACCAGGTTCAAAAGTTCAGGCTCATCATTAGTAGCCATTTCCTGTAGTGCTTCCTGAGGGGCCCCTCCAGAGTTCAGTTGCCAGTTGAAACTATTATGTGACCCTGCTCTGAACCTCAGAATAGTTACACATATGCCACAAAGGTCCTGAATTACAGCTAAGGGAGACAAGCAGGAGCCAGGCTGGAAGTTCAAATCCATTAATCAGCCCCTAATGCATTATTGTCAGTTGGGGCAGGGCATGTGTTGTAACTAATTTTGCAACAATGAAAGCACTTAGCAAGTGCAAAAGATCACTAATCAGGAAGCACTAAGGAAGCAGGTGCCAGCTAAAAAAATATTCTGTGACACATTAATCAGCCCCAAATTAATTCAGGTCACTTGAGGCAGGGAAGGTGTGCTTGCGTTGCCACAATAATGTACACTGACTGGACAACCAGAGGGTGCTGTGATGAAACAGAGGGTGGCATGGGTGGGCCAGAGGGTGGCATGAGTAGTCAGAGAGTGGCAGTGGTGACAGAGAGTGGCAGTGATGAAGAAGAGTGTCCCAAACAGGCTGGACACGTAGAAACAACAAGTTCGCGAAACTTGCGACCCGACAGGTAAGTTCGCAATTTGCGACATTGTAAAAAACCCTCGCGAACTGGCAGAAACCCGCGCAAACACAAAAAAAAAAAATCGCGAGAATTCGCGGATTTTGCGGATTGCGAGTTTGCAAATCCGCAAAATTCGCGAACGCGAGATTCGCAAAATTCGCCCATGCTTAGGTCTAAGGTATGTCCACCTACATGGGTGGGAGACGTGACCAATTGAGCCAGTTGGAAGGCCTCAAGATCAGCCACGGAGCTACTCACAGCGGGCATGGTCAGATTGTCATAGTGAAGATTTAGATTAGGGGTGGGCGGCCAGCTACGCTCCGTCTGCGGAGTGTGCGTAGTGCCGCCTACTCCGCATTTTGCGGAGCCGGCGGAGCCAGGCGGCACTACGCACGCTCCGCAGACGGAGCGTAGCTGGCCGCCACCCGCCTCCCTCCCGCCCTCCCTAAATACATTAAATTAAAGGAATAAATTAATTTAAAACACACTTACCTTGCCGGCCGCTGCCCGCCGCGTCCCCGGGGCTCGCTATCTTCAGTCTTCCGTCTTCTTTCGTAATGCGCATGCGCGGCCGCCCGCGCATGCGCATTACGAAAGAAGACGGAAGATAGCGAGCCCCGGGGACGCGGCGGGCAGCGGCCGGCAAGGTAAGTGCGTTTTAAATTAATGTATTCCTTTAATTTAATGTATTTAGGGAGGGCGGGAGGGAGGCGGGAGGCGGGTGGCGGGGCTGGCGGCCGGGTGGTGTTTGCGGAGTGGGGCTACGCGGAGTGCGGAGGTGGGCGTAGTTTCTCGCCCACTTCGCGTAGCTCCGCGAAGCCCCACTCCGCCAACTCCGCCCAGGGTTAATTTAGATCCCCTAGAATAGAGAAGTTAGCACACCCTACTGCCAGCGTGCTAATAGCGTCTGGGAGGGCCTCCCTAAATGCCACGTCACTGCCAGGGGGGCGATAGATCAATATGCCCGACAGAACAAAATGGGGAGTGATGAAGATTTTAAACGAGGCACTTTCGCAGCCAGCAATTTTTTGCCCTCTCCAGTCACAAGGGTAGCAGGATTTGACAGCAAGTGCAATTCCCCCACCTCTAGAGGACCGATTAAGTGTATAAACCGAATACTCAGAGGGGAAGGCCAAGTTAAGGATAGCCGTGTCAGTCTCCTGTAGCCAGGTCTCAGTCAAACAAAAAACATCAGGTGGCTCCTTTTCAATTAGGTCAGAGATGTCTTGATAATGTTTTACCAGCGACCTAACGTTCAGGTTCCATATACTAAGATCGTGCCGGGGGTCTTTCGGTCCAGAGACAGAATCCTCGCCGGTACATGCAATGAGGGCGGGGGCGTCCAGCGACCACCTGCCACAGGTACACAAGTGAGGACCACACAACGGACTTACCTGAGGCGCATCACATCTCAGGATGCGCTGTCCAATGGCCAATAGAGAGTCCCTAGAGTAGCGGAACATCGTCATCACCGCTGGGGTCCTGCCCTGCCCAACGCGGCCAAGCGCGGACGAGCGCAGACGGGCAGGACTCTGGCACGACTCAGACTAAGCGAAGGCGCGCCCGCTGCGCGATACCGCTGCGCTAGGCGGGGAGCTTTAAATAGGTGTCCCTCCCGAGGTCCTGCGCACTAGAGCGCTCGCAGGAGAAGGCGCCTGATGCCACAAACAGTTCGCTCCAAGATGGCGGCTGAGAACACACCCCACCCCAAGGACCCGGACCCGCTCAAGCAGCGGTGTGAGACCGATTATAATGCAAGTGATGGGGCAGGTAAAATCAAGGTATACAAACCAAAAATCAAAGCAAATACAGAATAGGGTTTTTAAAAGCAATTCAGCAAATAAAGCGCGAAGAGCTTAAGCAGCGAAGCGCTACCTTGATTCGGCAGTGACCCCTTTATGAAAGATGTTCACGCCAAATAGTCCCTCGGAGGCAAATGAAACAGGGTTGTGACCACCGCAACCTCACAATATGCATATTGTCATCACCCCTGGATCTTTACATACATCAACATTGTAATAATTTTGAGCACCAGTGGCACTCTGTCTCTATCCATGTAGGTTAACATTAGAGGTCTGTGCACTTTCTTTTTTACAAGTATAGTCATGCATAAACATCAGTAACTTGGCCATCTGTTTTCCTTGCACGTAAGATGCTTGCATATTTTTCACTAGTGGGAGTTCAATCAGAAATTATATATTATAAATGATGCAACTAGACATGTGCCTTGAACACATGTGTAGTTCTAGAAACCATCACCTCATGACTTAGAAACTGAACAGTACAGTGAGCGGATCTCATTCAGGCTTTTTACTATAAAATATCTCATAAACGATTTTCACGCAAAAGACTGCCCATACGTAACACACATTGCATACAGAAAAATATACAATTTCACCCACCCTGGGTAAAAATGGACCCCTTCCGGTCTGTGGGGGCATGCAATGGAAAGCTTTGCAAAGGGAAACCGTACCGTAAGAAAAAAAGTTTTAGAGAAGTACCAACCCAATCTTTCAGAGTCTTCACCAGTAGCGAACTTATCTGTGAAAGAAATCCCATTCGGAACAAGTTCCACAATTTTCCTTAATTCTACCGCTAGTATAAGGACTGTTTCCCCTTTACAACATTGAACTAGCTTGGTCTTAAACTTAGTTCACCATATTTTCTTCCTCTACCCTTTTCATTTATGGTTGTTGCAGGCTGTTCTCAGTTTCGACAGGGCAGGGCTGCAGAGGCATGTACTCCTTTATCCAGGTGAGGTGAACAACAGTCTGCCATATTTGAAGATCTCCACATGTCTCAATGAGAACTGTGTGCCTTCAAAGGAGCTGCTACTGCAGCTCTATGCAGTTCTTTCTAACCCTTGCCGTTCTAGGGCCCTGGATTAATTGGTTTGGAACGAAGTCATAGAGAGAGGTACAGGGGAACGAGAGGAGGAAAGTTTTGGGAAGCAAAGTCTGAGGGTTTGCTTAAACCCATGTACATTTTCAATTCAACTGAATAAGTCCTCAGGGCCTCTTGTGGTCCCTCATTTGTTCCCATAGCGTGGGCACTCACAGACCGCCATCATCTGGATCCCTAAACCCAAATTCCTCACCCTGCTAAGTATGCCATCCCTGGGAAGGCAGGAATCCCGCTGGCCATGGAAAAGCAGCCTAGTAGCCTCAGCCCCTTGCCCGGGTGCACAAGGAGTTCCCCAAAATACGAGTGGACCACTGCACCTGGCGGTGCTACAAGCACGGCTGCTTCCTGGATAAGGGTGGATTTTCCAAGTGCTTCGGGATCATGGACATGGAGACGTAGGAAGTGCTGGAGGAAAAGATTGCGCTCAAGAGCATGATCCTGCAACAGCACCAGAAGAAGAAGATGAGCATGGAGATTTCCATCCACCGCAGCATGAGCCATTGGCACGTGGTGGGCTTCAGCAGCTTCTTTGAGGACCAGGACTTTGTCTACATAGTGCTGGAACTGCGCCTGCAAAGGTCTTTACTGAAGTTGCACTAGAGGAGGAAAGTGGTGACTGAACTAGCGGCCAGGTACCATATGCAACAAACCATCCTGGACTGTCAGTATTTACACCATAACAGGGTCATCCACCATGATCTAAAGCTCAGGCACCTCTTCCACAATAATGAAATCGAGGTGAAAACAGGCAGTTTTGGTTTTGGCGAAAAAAATTAAATTTGATAGTGAACGCAAGAAAATGCTGTTTGGGACTCTAAACTACATCGCTTCTGAAGTCCTCGGCAAAAAGGGTTACAGTTTTGAGGTGGACATTTGGTCTCTTGCCTGCATTTTGTATACACTCCTCGTAAGAAAGTTGCCCTTTGAAACAACCTGTCTCAAGGAAACATATATGCGAATCGAAAAGAATGAGTTCACTATACTGAAGCACATTAACCAAGTAGCGGCTCATCTGATTTAGAAAATGATACATAACAGGGGTAGTAAGCACTATAAAAATTCAATTACAATACATTACATTAGAGTCTGATCCAAACACACGCTATCGAGCTGCCAACTGATGATTTCTTAACCCTATCCGTGCTGATGACGGAACCGTTCCGTCATCAGCTGCGGTGGTGCTGTGCTGATGACGGAGCGGTTCCGTCATGGCCCTGCCGCCGCGCCTGCGCGGCGCTGATTTTGCGCCTGCGTGGCGCGTTCTATTGAGCGGGCGGGGCCATGACGGAACCGCTCCGTCATGAGCACAGCTCAACCGCGGCTGGTGACGGAGCGGTTCCGTCACCAGCACGGCCCCTCCGCGCGGCCGCCCCGCCCCCTTAGCACTGCGGCGGAATAGCCGCCGCAGTGAAGGGGTTAATGTCTGGATATATCCTGATCCCGCTTTCCTACACCTGTCTGACTGTGTCTTCCAGTTTTCCATTGCCCCAAGCAGGACTGAGAGGAGTCGTAAACGTCTATCTGTTCTCAACAAATCTCTTGTGAGTCCCATGGTGAAGAAACAAGCTGTTTCCGGAAAGGATGATGAGGTGATTGCAGAGCCATTGACTGATACCTCTCTGAAATGGTCCAGCTGCACACCAGTGTCAATGCCTCAAGGCCTTCTGAGCAGCTGGTCAATCGGCAAGAGGAGACTGATGCTTGCTATCCTATATTCTGGGTTAGCAGGGGGGTCGATTATTCTGACAAGTATTAGATTGGGCTACCAGTTGTCTGATAATAGTGTTGGTGTACTGTTCAATGATTCCACCAGGTTGATCATGTACAATGATGGTGACAGCCTGCAGTATGTTGAGTGGAATAATGCTGAGTGTTATCCAAATGTCAGATCCTACCCACAGTCCTGACTAAGAAGATCACATTGCTGAAGTGCCTCAGGAACTACATGAGTGAGCATTTGTCGAAGCGTTCTGCCAACATCTCACTATGTGAGGGCGATGAGATGGCTTGACTGCCTACCTCCGAACCTGGTTCTGCAACTGAAGTGAAATCATTCTTCACTCGAGTAATGGCACTGTACATATCAACTTCTTCAAGAATCACACCAAATAATACTCTGTCCCCTTATGGCTGCTGTCACCTACATTGATGAGAAGCGGGACTTCCGCACCTACAATCTAAGTTCGATTGGGGAGAATGGTTGCTGTAAGAAGCTGGCTTGTCGATTGAGATATGCATATACCATGGGGAAGAAGCACAAAAAGACATAATCTGGATCTGCATGTGCCAAGCCTTCTGCCTAGACCTAGTCCCATCTGTGAATGCAGTTAGCACTTGTAAAAAAATGTAATTGTATTTTTATGAATTAAGTGGGGGGTCAACTCCCAGTCAAACTATACAAATGTGTCCCCACTCATGTGAAGGTGGCAGAATATTTTATCTTACTGTTGACTGTCTCACTATGCTAAACAACAACTGACTTTGAACATGTACTAGCCTACCTCCATTTCCCCAGATGACTTCTTCGACATGCTAGATCAGGGGGGCAATTCTTTCCTGGATAGACAATCCAGGGATTAAAGCTAAAACAAATGGAAGCTTAACGTTGTCTCCACTGGTGTCCTACCAATGTGGGGAGTGAGTCTTTGTGAATGTCTAATGCTGGCTACTCCAGGCCAGATCACATTTAATAATGCACAAATGTATATGTGACTTTAAGCTGCACATCTGCTTCTTTCTACTCTAACCTCCGAAACAGCATCTAGTCAAGAATTTGCTTGTTGAACTTTACATTTCAGTGCTGTGTTGGAGACTTTCCGCCTGTCCTGTATGTCATTTTTATGCTGAGATCCTGGTCTTCCTCTGTTTAATCTGTTCTTTTAACATGCTCCCTTGAAAATACTGGCTTAAGTGACATTTTGTATATCAAATAGGTTTGTAAAACTGCCCTCACTACAGTGTCACCCATGCAACCAATACAATGCCACCCTATTCACATTTTTAAACATTCACAGTGCCACATATAGTAAGAACTTTTACATTACTCACAACAGTGCCACATCTGTAGTTGGAACTCTTACATCACTCATCACAGTGTCACTCATAGTCAGCACTCTTACATCACACATTACGCTGCCACTCAGTTTCAGCAATCTTACATCACTCATATTGACACCTCAGTCAGCAGTCTTGCTTCACTCATTATATTGCCACCCAATGTCAGCAAAGTTTTATCACACATTACATTTCCACTCAGTGTGAACACTCTTACATCACTCTTTAAAACAGACCTACCAACCCACTCCCTCCGTGTGCTAGACAATTTATACTCCCTTCAAACATTCTCTTTGTGGAGACCCAGTATTGCATAGTGGAACTCAAGGTGGACTGGAGTGGGTTTCCAGCTCTTGTGAGGCGAATCCGCACAGCTAATGTCCATTTCGGTGTTGCATTCTTACCAGGACATCGGCAGCAGCATTAGGAACTTTTGAATAGTTTGAAAGGGGAAATGAGTGATGCTTAGGCAGTGCTCAGCACACAGTAACACCCCTTTCCATGGCCCCTCCCAATGGGGAGAAACCCCAGAAACTCCTCTACAACTGGTTACCAAGTAACAGGCTTGGGCCCTGCCCTTTCATTAGACCCTAACATCTCCATCCCACAGTAGAAATTTTTTAAAGATGCCAGGTCTGACATTTAGGGGCCCATTACCTTGAGTGTCGGAAAGTCTCTGACCTAACACTCATCGTCGCTTTCAATTCGGACCGGCTGATTATGATACAGTCAGTCGGAATTGAAACCGGCCAATCATGGCTGGTTTCAATTCCGACAGGAGCCCGTCCGTCAGGAGCCCATCTTCCAGTCGGAGACTGGCCCATAATCCAAATGAAAAGTGTTTCCCCCTTCTGGATCACGATTCATGGTTTCCAGCAGGGTTTCCATGCCGGCCTGCCCAACATGGAAACCCTGTTGGAAAGCATGTTTGGGGGCCCCTAGCAGGGCCCTTTTCTGTATTGGGCCTTCGGTTGGAGGCCGAGGTGGCACCATAGGGGCCTCCTTGTTGATCCCTGCACCTTGTGGCAGGCACCTTGAGGTGGGGTGCAGGGATGAACACAGTCTCCCATTCCCCATTGGGAGCTTGTGTTACGGCTGATTTACGGTCGTAACACGAGCTCCCATAGAAGAATGGGAGTATGCGACCGCACCATGTTTGGTTGCATCGTGATTAGCCGCTCGGGACCGACGACCTGAGGTCGGTCGATCCTCTTTCCGATATGGTGTTGGGCAGACGCAAATCTGTCCAACATCGAATTAATCCCCTATGTGGGAACACGTGGTATGTCATTAACACGGAAGGATTTAAAGTGGGGTTGCAGCCAAACCCACAGGTGTTCCTGTTAGTCATAGGGGCAGGTTTCCCCAAAGATAAGATAAAGAGAATGTTCATACATTTTACATTTTTATTGGCAAGGAGGTGATTGACAATACTTTAGCTGAGCCCTGAAATCCTGAATGTAGCCAAATGGTTGCGATATGTGAGGGAATAGTGTGTGCCCGAAGAACATCATATGAATCTAACTAGGAAAGACGAAAGACCCCTGAAGACTTGGAAATGCAGCAGTCACTGTCTAGAATCTTGCAGTTCCCATAGGACGATCATCCACATTTTGTGCATAAACAATTGAACAGTTGGATGGTACCAAAAGGCTGGACAAGCAACGAAAGAAGAGAGTGTACTGCTTAAGAAACAGCACACAGCAAATGAAGTAAGACAATGCACTTTGCATGATTGTACAGTGGGATGGTTATATCTAGACCTGAATATAATGAGGCCCTCCACTTTTGGTGCTTGTTTGATGATTGTATATTACAGTTTCGAATGAAAACTAATAAAAAATATATAAATAAGGCAAGCCTGCTACAATCCAATGTCAGCACTCTTACAACAATCAAAACACTGCCACCCATAATCAACACTCATACATCGCTAACGACAGAGCCACCCCTACACGAGCAGCCTGGCACACTCATTAGGACATTTCCTATGATTAAAATAAATGTGAAACTATACGAGTTGTGGCTTGGAGAAATACTAATAGGATGGTAAAAACATAAAAATGAAAAAATATATGTGGAATTCTTCAAATAAGAAATACTATACAGCCAGGAACCTTACATATAACTTGTCAGGGACATTGCATCACCTGCATTATTCCTACTGTGCAGCAGGGCCTCACAAGGCTCCAAATATCTTGGACACAGCAGACGTTATAAGAGCAGGAAACTGCACCACAGATGTTTCCCCTTAAGGTTAATAATCATATCCACTTGTGGTGCTGCCTCAGCACAAAGAACTTGCACAGAGCTGACAAGTGGCGGGAAGTTGATGAGCGATGCTGGATGCCCCCAGCAAGGATCAGGACACAAGCCAACATGCCCAATGTGGAGACACCAGTTAGGTCAGTAAAGGGGATCTTTGAGGGGCATAAGGGAAGTTTAAAGTGTCATCGCAATACACCAGTCAGGGAGTCCCATCAACTTTCAAAGACAGCATGTCATGAGCAGAAAGGCGCTCAGCTTGTTTCTTTGAAGGGAAATTATTTCATTAGCAGATACATACCATCCAACAACACAACAAAGCAGGCTCCACCCTCCCAACGACATCCCTCAGCGAACATAACTGACCCTCGAATGAGTCTACTTTGCTACCAAACTTATAGTTAAGAAAGAAAAAACGATATTTAAGTTTTATCAAACTGTGAATTTCAGTTTAATCAATACAACACTGCTCATTTGCATTCTGTCTGTATAAATGACCTCCTTTTTTGTCTCAAATGTTTTCTTTCTTTCTCCCTCGCCTTTTTTCCTTTTCTTTTCTTTTATTCCATCTTTGTGTCTTACCATCCTCCCTATCATCCATCCTTCCAACATTCTTTTTTATTTCCGTACTTGCTTGCCTCACTTCTTCAATTGCTGCCTATCCTCTCACTATTCCTTTCTTCCCCTTCCTCTCTTTCTTCTGCTCTCCCTCTCTCACTTCCTCCAGCTGGTTTCCATGCATATTCCTTGGAAGGTTATTTGACATTCTCCAGCAGTTGATCTTTCATACTGTCACATGCTTAAATCATTACCTGTTGTTGATGTGGGGGTCCTTCATTAACTTTAAAATAGCAGTATAATGCCCCGACAGCTGAAAAGGTTGTAGGCAGTCCCACTTTTATAACACAATAACCTCATTTTAAAAGGCCCAAACTTCAGCCCATAAGGTGAGAGTGGTGTGACTCACCCATCCCAGAGGAGTTTCCACCTCAGATTTCTATCACATGTCCTTGGAAGGGAATGCAAGAGTTTTAATCTTCTTCAAGAACAGAGAAGTTAACTGTTATCCTATTTTTCTTTAGGTGTCATTTTCAGCCTCTTGCCTATGAAAAATGGCAACTATAAAGAAATGTAAAATCAGCCTGTTTAAGACATCTCATTCTTATGGGAAAATGAGTTTTTTTTCCCGAAGATCCTCAAAAGAGATGCATATACTGCCGCTATTCTTACCACAGGGCCAAAGACTTCAAGATATGCAGGACTTCTTCTGCCAAGAAGAATAAGGCTTCTGAACACCTCTTTCAAGGGATGAACCTGAGTCTAGTTCCTCTAAATATTAGAGAAAAAGGAAGCCTGATGAAGCAGAATCCTGTAAGGTCAGACCTACGGGGTCTCCACCTCAGGATAGCATTAGGAAAAAAGGCATAAAAGGCACATAAAAATCATCGGGTATTGTCTCCACCTGTGAAAGAAAGGAAAAATGCATTCTCAAACATCTGTGCCCACACTGTCATAACCACTGACCAAAAAGCTGAAGGTACATTTCTGTCGATGGTGGCCACATTGATTAACTTGTTGACGACCCCATTGGTGAATCCTCGTCTGCGATGATAAAGATGAGAAGTTAATGCTAAGGGACGATACTGGACCCGTCAACGGTGGATCCGTCAACAATGGAGCCTATGACCCTGACGATGTTTTCAACGATGATCGCATCGAACACTTCGGCAACTACACTTCTGTCAGTGTCACTCTGTCGACAAGGATCCTGTTAGTAGCGCACACACTTATGGCACTCTCATTAGTGTCAGTGCTGTTGACGATGCAGATATCATCTCTAATACAGCTTACTACTCCATTATGCCTAGAACATGCATCTCCAAGTAAAACACCACCTCATGACAAAGCTTCTGGACACAAAAGCAGACAGAGGAAAACTTCAGACCTGTATGATCCCTTTGGAACAGCGTACAATCCAGGACAAGATCATATAAAATGCCCAGATGCATAGGAGAAACAAGTGTTTTTAAGGTTCAAAAATAATTGTATTGAAACATACAGGTGTGTCATCGAACAGTAAAAACAATTAAGCATCCAACATTAATCAGCAGATAAAACAAAACAATTGTATTCCAGCAAGCAAATTGAAATAAAAACAAGGAGTCATAATATCTACAATAAATTAAACAAAAGAAAAAAGAGGAGGAGGTCAGAAAAATTACGGAGGTTTAAGTACTTCTTGTTGAGAAAGCTTCCACGAATAGTATTTCCTGGTGCTGCTATCAAAAATGTCGTAACTGGTAATCACAACTGAAGTCTTTTAAGATAAATGGGCGAAGGAAGATTGAAAAATGTGTCCAGTCTACGATTGTGGCAAACATCGTACCACCAGGCTTTGTATGAGATATTCGTAAAGTCTTTCCAATTCCTTGTTATTTGCTGGAAGGCTACAGCTATTAATAATTAGATAATTTTAAAATTAGTTGAATTGTTATTCCAAACTGAAGAGAGACTGCCTAAGAAGATGTTTGTCACATAGAATGGGAGGTGTGTGTTAAAAATTAAATTGATTTGAAGCCAGACCTGCTTAAAGAAGTTATAAACTGGGGTAAAGGAGAATAAAAGATGAAATAGGTCTGCGTTTGGGGAAGAGCATGTCCAGCATGCATCTGAAGTAGTAGGGAATCGTTTGTGTTAAGACTGTGGAGATTACAAGAGTCTATTATATATATAAAACAGTGTTTGCGTCAAACTAGCTGATCTGGAGGTTTTACGTAGTTTAGTCCATAAATTATTCCAAAAAATAAGAGACTATTCTGTATTGAAATCTTGTTCCCACGCCAATTCAATATTCGTTTTCTCTCTCGAAGTTGCGATGTTTTGCAGGAAAGGGTATAGTTTAGACGCCTTGGGTTGGGTGTATAAAAGGTTGGAAAGGTCTTTATGTATATAAGTAATAGGATCAGCCACATTATTATTGGATAATGATGTGTAAACTTCAAGAACAGCTTTATGAAGAAGCTGATATTTGGAAAGGGATGAGTTAGGTAAAGCACATACAGCCTTATTCATCAAGGCCGAATCGGCTCGCAAAGGGCCAGATTCTGAGAATCTGGCCCTTTGCGAGTGCGATTTTTGCATTTGGGATTCAACATCCCAAATGCAAAAATCGCTATTTGCTAATTCGCATATTTGCGAGGATTTACATTTAAGAAATCTCTATTTGAGATTCCTTAAATGTAATTCATCATCCATTTTACAATTGCGAAATCGCAATTTCGGGCCGCAATTTACCGCGAGGTCAAACCTCGCGGTAAATTGCGAAAACTCAGAAAAATGCATTTAAATGCATTTTTCTGAGTTATTCCTTATTTGCGATTAGCAATTAGCTAATCGCAAATAAGGAATCAGTGGGAATCGCAATTACTATTGCGATTCCTACATGAATACCGTTTTGCGAGTCTCAAATAGCGATTCCTTATGATTCGCTATTTGAGCCTCGCAAAACGGCCCGTTCATGAATCAGGCTGATAATTGTTTGAGCGAAGAGAATGGAAGGAATTCTTTATTTGAAAACAGCTGATGTATCCAAAATATACCATATTGTCTCCATGAATTTCAATAAAAAGGTTTGTTACGTATTAACAACTTTGTATTGTGCCATATGGGCGAATTCATAAAGGATTCTGGAGTATCATAAAGTAAAGGAAATACAGGGTTCAATAGGTTTGAGGTAAACTTTATTAATGGAGTAGACAATTTTTGAGGTTTGCGGGAGAAAGAAAGGTATTCTTGGAATGAGAAGGGGAAAAGGAACGAAAGCTCCACTGACGTCCACAGAGGACAGTCCTCCACAGAGTCAAGTAGCCAATATGAAGCCTGTCGCAAAAGAAAGGGTTTATGATAGGCAATAAAATTTGGGAAATTAACTCTACCTTCATCTTTGGGACGTGATAACTTGGAGAGAGACATACGTGATTTTTTCTTGTTCCATAAAAAAGAGGATAGCACTGAATTAATGGATTTAAATAATTTAGTGGATATGGGAACCGGAATGTTGGAGATAGTATATAAAACTATGGGGGAAAGCATCATTTTAATAGTATCCAAGTGGCCCCACCATGATAAGTAAAGAGGGTGCCATTTGTTAGTGAGCTCCGTAAGTTTTTGGATACAATTGTTTAAGCACAACAAAACTGTGTCTTTTATTATCGGTGTAAAATTTAAGCCAAGGTATTTGATAGAGGACGTTTTCCATGTAAAATGAGTTGAGGTAAAATTGGCTTTGAAGGTATATTAATTTAAGGGCAGTATTTCACATTTATCACTGTTCGGTTTATATCCTGTTACTGATGAAAATGAGAGAACTTCATCTAAAAAGGCTGGGAGTGACTCAGAGGGATTAGAAATAAAGAGCAAAATGTCATCTGAGTATGCTGCAAGTTTGACATTAGTTGTAGAGGTTTGGAAACCTTCGATATGTGCATTTTGACGGATTCTTGAGAGAAAGGGTTCAAGGGCTAGATTAAAACGAAAAGGAGATATAGGGCAACCCTGACGGACTCCTCTACAAAGGTAAAAGAAGGAGGACACTCACCCATTAGCACAAACAGCAGCACGCGGGCTTGAATACAGTAAAGAAATTAAGGAAATGAAATTGGGACCGGACCCAAACCATTTAAGGGTATAAAATAGATAATGCCATTCTACCCTATCAAATGCTTTATCAGCATCAAGTGCTATTGCCGCTAGGGGATGTTTAAAATGCAAAGTCTTGGATAGGATATTAAAGGAAAGTCTGGTATTGTCTTGAATAACGTGACCTTTCGCAAAGCCAGACTGTTCCTTGCCTAATATCTTTGGAAAATAGGAATCTAAACGTAGGGCTAATGATTTGGAAAAAATCTTATAGTCTATGTTAACAAGTGAGATGGGTCTAAAATTCTTACAGTTCTTCGGATCTTTCCCTTCTGTAGGGATCACACATGGGCATTAGAGAAAGTACCACCAGATTTTCCCAAGGACTGAAAAGACTCATTTAACAGGTGTAATTTGGGCATTAATAAATTGGAGAAATGAAGAAAAAACTCAACAGTGAACCCATCTGGACCAGTAGGTTTGTCTTTTTTCAAATGCAGGAGTGCAGTTAAAAGTTCTGGCTGTGTGATTGGGGATTCCAGAAGTGAAAAATCAGCAAAAGGTTGCTGGGGCCGGCGAATGAATGAAAAGAACTGTGAGAGTGAGCGGTCTGTAGAGTCTGTTTCAGAAGAATAAAGTTTTTTATAAAACAAAGCAAACTCATCTAAAATTTCCACGTCCTTAAAGTTCAAAGTAGAATCATCGTCAAAAATAGCATCAATATTCACTTTGTTCCGTTTCGTTTTTGAATAATTTGCTAAGAGTTTCCCCGCTTTATTCCTACCACCATAAAAGTTTGCGCTAGATTTCAAGAAATATAATGAGGGGTTATCCGTTGATTCCTTATTAAACTGCAATTTTGCACTAATAAGATTGTTCAGAACATCGCTAGAATTAGATGTGTAAAAAGAATGCTCCAGTCTCTTAATTTCTTGAAACAAAGAACGGGTGCGATTGCGAGCAATGGCACGCTTCCCTGAAACACAAGAAATAATAAAATCTCTAGCAGAAGCTTTAAAAGCATCCCATATAGTTGACAAAGGTAGGGAATCAGAATGATTATAAGAAAGTATTCGTTAGGAAAGTTTTTAAAAGAAGAAGAAAATGTTGGATCTGAAATTAAGGCATTATTAAAACGCCATCTTCTGGGGGCATCATATTTGGGTAAAATGTCTACATCAATCACAACAGGAGCATGGCCAGACAATAAAATAGGGTCTATTTCCACATGTGTGAGGGCTTGTGAAATATTGTGTGAAATAAAAAAATAATCAAGTCGCGATTGGGAGTGGTGTACCGGGGAGTAAAACTTGTATTCCCTTGCAGTAGGGTTGCATAATCTCCAAGCATCTAAGAGTTTATGTTGTGTGATTGTGTGAGTAAAGGACTTATGTGCTTTATTAGGAAGAAATGATACTTCAGAGTTCCGATCTATAAAAGGATCAAAAACCTGGTTACAATCTCCTGCCAAAATAAAATTATCTTCCATATGAAGAGTAATCTGTTTGGCCACAGTGCACCAAAAAGAGGCATCACCACCTGTTGGAGCATAAACATTAAAGAAAGAGACTGGAACATCCTTAAACAACAATTTAACGTTAAGCCAACGACCATCTGTATCAGAGTCCTGTGAAATAAGCAAAAAAGTAAGGGTTTTACGACACAAAATCATAACTCTGTTGCGTTTGCCATCTCCACTGGAATAAAATAACTCCCCTAACCAACCTTTCCGTAATTTTAATAATTCTGCTTTTGTGAAATGAGTCTCTTGCAAGAATACTATGTCAGCATTTAATTTAGCCAACTGAGTCAATACCCTCTGTCGTTTTATGGGGGAATTGAGACCTCTAACATTCCAAGAAACTAACTTTAAAAAACACCAATGGCTATGAAAGGTGAAGGAAATCAGAAATATAGCAAAGACTGCTGGAAAAGTAAAGCACGAAAAGAAACATAATAATAAGAATAAAGATAGAATGAATACTAAGAATGAAGAAAGGATGATGCCAGTGAAAAATTTAAGAGAAGCAAAGAGACAAAGGATGCCCATGACACATAAAGAAGAAGTAAAAAGGGGTAAATACAGGAGAAGAGAAGAAGAACAACAACAGCAAAGGAAGAGGGAATAGGAATGAAGGAAACAAATCTTCAAAATGGAAACACATGAAATACGCAAAAATGACATACCTAAACGAGAAGGAAAACAGGAAGAAACGGGGAAGAGGTGGAACCACATATGATAGACGACACATCCGAGACCGGCTGGATGGAGACCAGGGAGACATCACAGGAGTGAAGTAAGAGGCCTGTGGGGACGAAGGAGGTGAAAATTGGTTAGAAAATTAAACTTGCACAAACAGTAACTGCAAATAGAACAAGATTGGAAATAACGAGCATCAATTATGAAAAACAAAAACTGTGAGCATATCAGACAAAGGATAATGCATTAAAGGAGGAAAAAGAGAACTCAAGCAACAAGTTGACAAATACTAGTATCCAAATCGCAACCATGAAACGAAGAAGAAGATCCAGTAGAGTCCATGGTGAATACTGTGCATGAGTTTATAAAACTTCGCAGACGGAGCGGATCTTCATATGTAGTAGTTTTGTTATTGTAAGTAACTTTAAACAAGCAGGGATCAAATTCAAGGCGCTCTGTATTGCCTATAAGGCCATTCATAACCTAGGTCCCCAGTTCCACAAGAACGCCTTCTGTATTTATGCCCCCATCAGATCCCTTCGCTCTTCCACTGTTTTCCACCTACCAGTCCCACGTACAAGAACGTCTTCCTGGAGAGACAGACGCTTTTTAGTGGCCACCGCCAGACTCTGGACTGCTAATGCCATGGCCATCATAGGAAAACATGGCCAACAGATGCGGTCTGGCATAGCTCTGTATGTGGAATTGCTACTGGAGGAGAAAAAGCAAGAAGTAAAAGTTATCCTCAATGAGGGAGAAAAAGCTTCAGCAGCATCAGGGCCGGACTGGGAACTGAAAGCAGCCCTGGCAAATTTTGGCAGACCAGCCCACGCCCGGCGCGTAGCGAACCAGCCCCCGTCCAGCGCTAAGCGAGGACCGCCTGTGCCAGGGCACAAAACAACCCGATAGAGACCAGTTTCGAGTCCCTCTTTTTAAAAAAAACTGCTGGTGAGACCCGGCCCACTTAAAGCCCTGGGGGGGGGGGGGGGGGGGGGGTGGTGTCCTTTTAGTAGCAAGCCATAGAACCAGTGGCGTTGCTAAACCCTTGACCGCCTGTAAGGTAGTGGGGGTGCTGGCAGATTCTCGCCAGGGCTGGAGGATGAGGGGTGGGGCATTTTTTTGGGGGGGGGGGTGATACTCTCGCGTCTAGAGGATCGCAAACTCGTGTGTCGCCCTTTCTGCAGAAACCCAGGGTTTTAAATCTTGTTCCTTTTGACAGATTTACAAAAAAAAATCGTCTCAAAGTTCAGGTGAAGAGTTTCTGTCAAATACTTGGAAAATTGAGAATAATTCTGATCTTCAAACAGACGTGCCTCTATGACTATGAGCCGGTTCAGGATCTGGCTACGGATTGGGAGGGTCTCCCTCGCCTGCCCTTGAAGGCCACAACGGCACCCCCCCCCCCCCCCCCCCCCCCCCCTGCTGCCCTCTCCACTGTGCCATAGGAATTTTACGACGTACGGGCCCAAACCGATATGGGGAGTAGCTGTGGCGTAGTGTCTGAGCTGCTGACTTTGGAACAGAGATGCAAGGTTCGAGCTTCAGGCTTGGCTCGACATCTTATGGTTCTCGGCAGATCCGTCCTCCCCCACCCCCACCCCCTTGATAAAAGCGCTCGAATGGCCTTGTACCCGCCGAGTTCGTGCTTTATAATAAACCTGCAAACATGAAATGGAATTCCATGAAGGGAGCCCCGTTTGTCCTACTTTTTTTTTTCTTGCAGATATATATAGCGCTAACACAACCCGAATGTATTGGAGCGCTTTACATGAGAAATACACACTCATTATTTGGTAGGCGCAGCGAGATTAAGTGATTTGCCCAGAATCACAGAATGTTGAGCCGACGCCGAGGCTCAAACCGGGTTCCCAGCTCCAAGGTCGGTAGCTCTAGCCGTTAGGCTACATACATTTTCTGTCTAGGTTGCTCAACATGCACAAAAACAGGGATTTTTTAAATTTGCGGCGAGGCCCGCTACATTACTTCGGAAAATGAGGCGGGTGTACACATCTCCTGGGTACCACTTGGATACCTTAAAAGGCAAAGCATAACATTGTTTCTATTTGTTTTCTGAAGCTTACCACTACCCAGGTCCCAAAGCCACAGAGAGTGACTAATATACTAAAGTGACGAGATGGCAAAAAGTATAACGGGAGGCTTTTAATTCCGTCTATAAATTGTAGTTGTATCTATGTAGCGCTTATTGTCGTACAGACATTATTTGAGCCAAAATGATGTACTCGGGTTTCTAACACAATAGTATCAGCCTTCCTTCCCTTGTTTTATGTTTGTCTTTCCAGTTTATCACCTGTGCTCTGCACGCGCTCTCTTTTATAGAAAGAAAAACCAGTTGAGCACGTGACCTACACATAATGTACATAACTCCCGTATCGGGTCATCAGGGGTGTGTTACTTTCCGAGGACCTGGCTGCTTTTCAGTCAGCTGGAACGAAGCACTAGTGAAAAACATACACATACATTGTGCCTATGTAGGCAACACTCACTCCCCGCCTTTTGTAAGGTTAGCCGGGGCACTGGCAGAAATTAAAACTGACTCACCTCACTCAGGCCTGCTGCCTGTGTGCTGACTGACTGCTGTTGGTGGGGTCGGTTACGGTGGCACTGTGGCAGACACAGGGGGGTCGGGCTAGGCGGCGCCGGCGCTAGCCACTGCCAGTAGCCACTAGTCTAGAATACAATTAATTTATGGGCCTGGCCGCTGACCGGGGCTCCGTGCGCACCTCTGCAGACTGCTCCTCTCGTCAGTCACGCGCAGTTAAATGCCCAATGCGCATGCGGGCAGCGGGAAGGAGAATTACACCAGCCGCACCCTACAGGCGCGCGCAGACGCGGCAGAGGAGGGGGCAGGTATAATTCTTTCTGCGCGCTGCGCACAGGCACCGCCCCCTCCCTCCTCCTCCATTTGTTTATGTTAGGTTACGGTTGCACAGTGCACAGTGCACATTCAGCACACAGACAGCAGAGCACACCGGCGGTCAATCGGGCGGGGGGGCGAGGGGGGGGGAAGTGTTCGTGCAGGCCTGCATCGGGAATTCAGACATGATTGATGGGCCCCTGCCCTGAACAAAGTAAGTGACGCTGTGGCTGGGGCCGGGGGCAAAATCGGCCCCCAGACACAAAACCGGCCCCCTTTTCAGAAACCGGCCCCCAAAACCCTCCAGCCGACCGGGGGATTGCCCGGTGCCCTGACTCACCAGTCCGGGCCTGAGCAGCATCAATAAATTCAGTCATGGGTGTGCCAAACATAGGTTCAAGATAACTACCTGGAGCCGAAGTGTTACACCAGCAAGGATGGCTCTTGCCATGGATGTCCTCTTGTCAAAGATTACCTCTGACAGAGGTCCAAAATAGAATCATGGGTATGTCTTTCAATGGCAAATGGCTGTTTAGGAAGCTTGCAGATAATGCACTTTTATTAAAACAGATACAGAAACTGCCAGATCGTTAGGAGCTCTGCAACAATCAATCAATCATTTGCAAAACGCAACAATGCCACCCCTAAGGGTATGTTGGCACTGATGGTGCCGAGTCTCTGTAAAAAAGCCTGGTCTTGAGTTTCTTTCTGAAGTCCGCTAGGGTGGGTGCTGTTCAGAGGTGGAGGGGCAGGTCGTTCCAGATCTTGGCTGGAATGGAGGAGAATTAGTGGCCCCCACTACAGAGTGTATGCACGATTGTGAGTGAGGCAGAGTTCAGGTGTCTTGAGGGCAGATAGAAGTTTAGTTGGTGGTTGATATAGACTGGTCTTTGGTCGTGAAGAGTATGTAAGCTTATGTGAGGATCTTGAACTGGCATCTTTTCTGGATGGACACCAGTGGTGGTTTCTGAGGTGAGGGGTAATGTGGGTCCATTTGGGGAGGTCCAGGATGTTTCTGGCTGCAGTGCTCCTTATGGTCTTTGGTCTTCTGAGGAGCTGGGTGGAGATTCTGACATATAGAGCGTTGCCATGGTTGAGACGGCTAGTGACGAGCCTACATGATGGTTTTTCTGGTGTTGATTGGGATCCATCTGAATATTCTGCGGAGCATGCAAAGGTTGGGGAAGAAGATGGAGGTGACTTTCCAGCTATGGTCCCATGCGGACGATTTCTTCCTGAAAGATCAGGACTTCTGTTTTGTCTGAGTTGAGTTTGAGGCAGTTGTCTCTCATCCATTTGGCTACATTGGTCACAGCAATGCGGAAGTTGGCTTTTTCATTGAAGGCGTCCTCGATGAGCGAGAGGATTAGTTGAGTGTCGTCTGCATAGGGGATTATGTTAAGTCCATGGGTTATGACGACATCTGCAAGGCGGGTAATGTAGATGTTGAACTGGGTGGGGCTGAGGGATGATCCTTCCGGTACGGCACATATTATGTCCTTGGGTGTGGAGGGGAAGGGAGGCAGACGGAAGCTCAGTGTGCATCCTGTAAGGAAGGACGATATCCATTTGAGGGCATTTTGCATGCTGTAAAGTTTGTCAATGAGGGTGTGGTGGGAGACAGTGTTGAACGTTGCAGAGAGGTTTTGGAGGATCAGAGCCAGAGTTTCTTCAGAGTGGAGATGAGTTCTGATGTCATCTATGATAATGATCATCGTGGTCTCAGTGCAGTGCTTGTCACAGAATCCTGATTGTGAGGCATCAAGGAGGTGGTTATGTTCCAGGTATTCAGGGAGCTGTTGGCTGATGGCTTTCTCAAGCACTTGGGCTTAGTGGGGGAGGAGGGAGAATGGTCAGTAGTTTTTTAGGTCACTGCTGTTGCAGAGGGTTTCTTTAGGAGGGGACTGACCTCTGCTGTTTTCATCTTTCGGGAAGCTTGTGGTGGAGATGGAGGTGTTGAGGATGCTGGTAAGCTCAATGGTGATTGGTTGATCCTGAGGATGAAAAGATGATGGGGGCAGATAGTTCTGCTGGTTTTCTCAGCGAGGTTGCCGTTATCGAGGCTGAAAGAAGTGGGTTGGGGGGTTCAAGCTGTTGTAGATGGTGGCGATTTTGCTGTGGAAGTAGTTCAAGAGGGTGTCGCAGAGTTCTTGGGAGGGTTAGATGGTGTTCTCTGACTGTCGGGTCGGAGAATTCTTTGACTAATTTGAAGCGCTTCTTTTTGTGGTTGGCCGCGGTATCGGTGCGGGCCATGATGGCTGCCCTCTTGGCTTCCTTGAGGCGCAGGTGGTAGTTGCTGAGGGCTGCTTTGTGAGCAGCTCTGTCGGGTCGAGGAGTCCTAAGTAAGGCACCATAGCTTCTCAAGTCAGTAGCAGCAGCGCTTGGTGGTTCTGAGCTCTGGGTGTTTACCAACTGCCTTGATTTGAGGTTTTGTTGGTGCTTGCTGGTTTCAACGGGGAGACTCTGTCCTCACATTTGGTGTTCAAAGTTCAAAAGACAGCCTGGTCAAGGTCTGTTGAGGTTTCGGGGTGGGTGGTGCTCAGGGCCTGTGTCCACTGCGTGTCGGTTACCTTGCCCCCGCTGCGGTGGAGGGGCAGTAGTGGTTGGTGGTGGTGTGCTTGAGGTTTGAAATGGGGAAGTGGATGATGGTGTGGTCGGCCCAGGTGAGTTCTGTGACATGGGTGAATGTGACTCTGTAGTTGGAGGTAACGATGGAGTTCAGTGTTTGTCCGGCTTTGTGTGTTATTTCGGTAACGAGTTGAGTGAGGCCAATGTTGTTTAGGTTCTCCATGAGGGTGATGGAGTTGGCATCATTGGGTTCGTCGACGTGGAAATGGAGGTCGCCAAGTAGGTAATAGTGGTGGGAGTCGATGGCTAGGGGGATGATGAGGTCAAAGATACCGTTGCAAAATGCTGGTCAGGGTCCGGAGGCCTTTAGGTGAGGATGCTTCTTATCGTGGTCTTAGCGTCCGACTGTAAGCGGATGTTGAGGTGTTCCATGAGAGGCATCAGGTTGGTTTTGGTGACAGTGCATATGATAGTTTCCCTGAAGATGATGGCAATGCCCCCGCCGTGCATCATGGTGCAGTCTCTGTGCATCATCTTATAGCCGTTAGGAGTGGCAGTGACAATGTCAGACTTCGAGAAAGGATTGAGCCACGGTTCGGTGATGAAGGCAATGTATGGGGAGAGGGTGGTTATGTAAGTTATGTTATGTTAAAAGGATTTTTACCGCGCACGGTCACCAGACGGTTTCATGGCGCTCAGAGGGAGGAAGCGGGCGATGAGCAGTATAAATTGGAGCAGTTCCCAATTGTTCGTAGTCTTCTGATCAGGAGCGATGCGGGGTCCAGTCGGGCGATGTAGGCCTCAGTCCCTTTGAGGATGAAGTAGAGCACAACCATAGTGAGGTTCATAGCAAAGGTGCAGGTAAACACAATATCAACCTGCCTATGAATTGACACACTACTGTCAGGACTATACACCATGCCAACAACAACCATACTTCTGTAGACAGCTGCAGCTGCCCTATTTGACGGCATAAGCTTTGTCAAAAGAGCCAGGGGGCTAGACTACATTGACAGCACCTAGTCACTGGATACCATAAAATGTAGAGCCAGAATATCAGGCACTGTGTGAGGCAATGAGACCAAAGAGTGTAGGACGTTATCCAGTACAGTCATCCAATGAAGTTCATTCAATATCCTCCAACAATTCCACCTTCCAGAATGAACACGAACACATGCATTGGTTGAGGCCAGGAATGTGATCTATTTTCCATAAGGGAGCCATAGAAATAGTCCCAAAGCAACATTGAAATGCGGGGTTATACTCCAGTTACCTCTTGGTAAAAAATAAAGACTGTAAAGGAATGGAGACCCATTGTTATGTTGTGTTAGGTTAATATAATTTAAATGGCACACAGATCACCCCGAGAGGGGTATCTTGTGTCAAGTAAAGTTCTTTACTGAAGTTGCACAAGAGGAGGAAAGTGGTGACTGAGCTAGAGGCCAGATACCACGCAACAAACTATCCTGGGCTGCCAGTATTTACACCATAACAGGGTCATCCACCATGATCTAAAGCTCAGGCACCTCTTCCTCAATAATGAAATCGAGGTGAAAATAGGCAACTATGGTTTGGCAAAAAAAAAAAATGTGATGATGAACGCAAGAAAATGCTGTGTGGGACTCTAACTACTTTCCCCTGTGCGTTTTATTTCTAATGTTTATTGTATGCTTTTGTGACTCATGTATCTACATAATACTGTTCCCTTTCTATGTTGTGCAATGCTCCAGCAACTGATGTAACTTTGTAACTTTGTTCTGAAACTATGTCCTTCCTCATGTAAAGCGCTCTGATACCTCCGGGTCTAGCCAGCTCTATACAAAACTTTTCAAATAAATAAATAAATAAGGCAGAACACAAGCGAGGCAAGAGAGTGCTGCATTAAAAGAGCACTGTCTTCAGGCATTTTCTAAATTGGAGATAATCCGTACACATGTGAATGTGGAAAGGTAACCTATTCCAGTTCGGAGGGGCTAGATAAAACAAAGATCTGCCTCCTACACTGGCCTTTCTGACCCTTGGGACTGTCAGCAATGCTTTGTCACTTGATCTGAGCAGCCAGGGAGGGCAGTAATGAGAAAGTCTAGAAGATGGATAGCTGGGACATTTTCCAAGCAAGGAATTGTGTGTCAGGCAACAGAGTTAAAAAATAAACCTTTTACCGACTGGTAACCAGTGCAGTGAACGCAAAAGAGGGAAGGAAGCAGCTCTGGATGGAAGGCTGCAGATAAGACGGCCGGTGGTATTTTGCACCCCTTAGAGTTTAGAAACCAACGTCTCATTTCCCAAGGCCAATAGGGCATTGCCATAATCCAAACAAATTTTATTTTTTTTAAACCATTTTTATTAGGTTTTCCGTTTTACACTTACATTTGACAATCAAAAGGAATGATGACCAATGCCTATACCAAGTCTCCTTGCAGAAAGGGGAAGGAAGGTGAACACTTGCCTCAACAGAATCATTATATAGAAACATATGCCGCTCGTAGATGAAACCTGCTCCTTCATAAATAGTGTGTGGTTCGGTTGAACACCCAGGTTTTTTACCCCTAGTTTTGGACTTGGAGCTGTGCCAAGTTACGGAGACCACCAGTCAGAGGACCAAAGCTGTTAGGCCTTACCAAACAGCATGATTTCAGTTTTGCCAGCATTCAACTGAAGGCTTACTGTCATCCAGTCAGCAATTGCTATCATTCCGGCAAAAACACTTTCTTTAGTTTTGTCTAGATCTTCATCACAGGAGATAATTAGCTGTTTGTCATCTGCATTGAGTGGTACCTCGAATCCAAAGACTTTGATGATCAAACTATCTGAGAAAGCAAACATTCAGATTCGTCACACTCCAATATGTTCTACCCTTCCAATGAGAAACAAGTGCATGGTATCATTGGAACTCAAACAGAAGTACTTCCATATTCCCGTTTGCAAAAAGCATCACAAATTCCTTCAATTCAAGATAGTAAGTTGCCACTACCGATTTTGAGTACTTTTCTTTCACCTTCAATTCTCACCCAGAATCTTTACCAAATGTATAGCACCAGTGGCAGACCACTTTCGACGTCTAGGACATCAAGTCTACGCTTACCTAGATGACTCGATGATAAAAGTTTGTCCATAAAATCTACCAACAACTAATCAGTGCCTGTATTGAATAAAAACAAGTCATACTTGATCTCATCAAGAAGAATGAATTTTCTAGGGGCCAGAATAGATAAGACAAGTGAGAAAGCATTTCCATCAATGGAGAAGCAATAGCACTTTCTGCATTAGCAAAACAAATACTAAAACAGAAAGGGACAAAAGTACGCCTCCTCAAGAAACTACTAAGCATAATGCCTTCCTCTATTGCACTAATACCATTCTGTAGACTACACATGTGGCCAATACAAAAAGAGTTGGACAGACAATAGGCACTTATAACCAGCCCCTTCAATATCGGGATGGAGATAACACAACAAACCAAATGGTTAAAGGACTTCCCTGGTGGACAGCACAAGAAAACATGTCTTACCTTCGTTCAACAAAAATTTCAAATAGTGGACACCAGTGATGTCTCTATATGTAAGGATGAGTAGCACATCTCCAAGAGTTATCAACAAGAGGTCTCTGGACGCATGAAGAAAAGAGCCTTCATATAAACGTGCTCATGCTGAGAGTGTCTTACAGTCTTTTCTCCCACGCATCTCCAACTCAAAAGTGCTCGTCTGAACATACAACACCACAACACTGTTCTACAAACTCAAGCAAGAAGGAACACACTTGAGATATTATCAATGGAAGCACAAAAACCATGACATTGGGCAATTCACAACATAATCACCCTTACAGTGAAACACCTACTGGCCACCAATAACGATCAGGCAAATTATCTCAGGAGAACCCTGCAGGATTCACATAAGTCAGAGTTAAAAAACATTGTATATTCTAGACCTAGGGAAAACCAAACATGGACCGGTTTGCAATGAAAAACGAAATGCTTCTATTCCTCAAGCAGACACCCACAACTAAATTTCTGGGGGTATGCCCTTTTAATAGGGATGTACAAGTTGTTTGCCTATGCTTTTTCACCACTGCCCCTCCTACACAAATAATAGCAACAATGAAAAGTGAACCATGCATAATGAATCTCATAGACCCTATTGGCTACGAAAATATTGGTTCTCGCACCTAATGCAACTATCGCAAGACCAGCCCCTTCTACTGGCATTGCCAACAAATCTTCTCTCTAGATGCCGGGGTCAGATACTTCAACCTTCTCAGCAATCTCAGCAATCTCTCAAATCGACAGTCTGGCTCCTGAGAACCATGAATTTGGACAGTTAGATATCCCACCAGATTGCAAGGGCAGCTTGGGATAGACCGGAGCTATACCAGCAAATAGAATATACACTGCTAAAAGGAAAATATGTTGTACATGGTGCGACACTAGTGGATTCCATCCCTTTCAAATCAAGACCCATCAGATACTTCTTTACCTTTTGTATCTGGAAACGTCAGGATTTAGGATGCCTCAATTATAGTTCTTTGCAGCCATATTATGTTTCAAATGTACACTGAACAAGCCATCTATATGGTCGCACAGTGTATTCAAATAGTTTCTGAAAGATATATTCAGCGTGTTGCCACCATCTCAAATGCCACCAGTGAACTGGGAATGAATAAAGTACTCTCATGTGTTTAACAGTCAATCTGGTCTTAACTAAACACATACATAATCCAATTAGCTTTTACGATCTTTTCGGCCCCAAGCAAAGGCTTCCGTGTAACAACGGAGGGCATTTTGAAATGGGTCGCTGCAACAATAACCTTCTGTCACAGCAAAAGAAGGAACAATTTTGACACAGGTGGTTAAAGCCCATTCCACTGGAAGCCTGGCTACTTTATCGGCTCTCTATTTGGTAGTGTCACTGATATATATCTGCCGGGCTGCAACATCAAGGAACACACACATCTTTACAAAACACTGCTGCCTGGAAACAGTTGAAGACAGGGATTTAGCTGTGGGGCAGCCACTTCTCTGTCATCTATTCAAAAAGGTTTAGCCTGTTTTCTCTATCCCACCATCCTCCTTTAATGTACACAGTTGTTTAAAAGGTTAACACTGGTTGACATTCTGATTTGGGCATGTAAATCTATAAAAGATCCAATGCTGGAGAAAAAACGATATACTTATCTCTAACTGTGGTTCTCAAAATTGGTATCTTTCATAGATTCACATGTGACCCACCCTCCTCCCATAGAGGCTCACTGCAGTCCTTTCGTCTTTGACTTGGTGTTTTTAACAATTTCCTACCACTCATGCTACGAAATATTAGGTGTCAACTCCTGTCGGAGGGATGAGTCACAAAGCACTCTCACCTCATTGGCTGAAGTTTGGGCCTGTTAAAATTAAGTGAATGTTCTAGTAAAGTGGGCTCTGCCTATGGCTTTAACTGCCATCAGTGCACTATAATGCTATTTTAAAGTTACAGAGGGACTCCCAGTTCAACGACAGGGAATGTTTCAAGCATGTGAATCTACGAAAAATACCAATGCTGGGGAACCACAGTTACTGGTAAGTAAGTAACTCGTTTTTTCTCAATGAGATCCTATTCTCATTATATGGAAAATATTTTTCTCTGTTAAAAATCTACTTCTCCTGCACCTCCAGCAAATCTTGAGTGATATGTTCCCATTCACACCATGGAAGTGAAGTTACACTAGCCCTTTGCTGGAGCAAATTTATAACCTTTTCCAGAGTGAAAATGGAAAGAAGTGGAGTTTGTGAATGCTGACAAACAGTCATGTTTACGAGCGTTCAAAGGCAAACCACAAGTTGGAACACCCAGTTCCCACCTCTTGAGTGGGAACTGATAGAGACATCTAGTCGCAGATTTCCTACCTTTGAATTCTCCTTAGGCACTGACTGGATCTGGAAAATAAAATGAAGCAGTATCTCTGCGTGTCGGTAGAGAGCATTGTTCAACTCCGTAGTAATGTCAACCACCAGATGTGACGTAGACTCAATCCATATAGGCCCCTTCTCAACGCGGTGATGTCAGTTTCTTCTTTTCCGCACTCTCAACCCGGATCTGGTAATCAGTTCTTCTGCCCGTTTTTAGGCTTACTTTGATGTTTTTGTTGAACGGAACAGAGTGCTTTTAAACAGTTTCTTATGTCCTCGGGGTTCAAACCTTGTGGGACTTTTGGAAGACAAATGTCTTCCACAAACCCTCACTCTATCTGTATGTGGTGCCTGACGGAGCACCATAACTCTGATGAGTGTGACGCCTGTCACCAACTTTGCCCTAAGGTGCTGAGGGAATGTCAAATGAAGCTCCTAGCAGAATGGATGTAGCAGTCTTCCAAGACTTCCCGTCCATAGGACTGGTGCAGGAGTTGGTCCTATGCTCCGTTGACAACCTAAGATAAGTCACAACACAGGCAGTCAAAATCGCTGCACCCCGACTTCGCCACATAAAGCCTGTTCCCAATCTTTGGTTGAAGAGTCAGTACACAAGTCTACCCTGCGCCTCCCAACCTATCCTGGAGTCAAGGTGACTCCAACCCAGATGCGAAAATATTACAAATCCCTTCCTATTATCTTTGGGTGTACACATTCACCTGGAGCGTACTTCGGCCCCAAGGAGGTGCAGGGAGCTGTGACTGGGTCCACGTGGGTTTGCCCTCGGATTTCAAATCTGTTTTGATGCAGGTGAACAGCTTTTCAGGATTTTCACCTTCAGGGCCTGGGTCCAATCAACCGACTTGGATGGCGGCGGTGCCGACCAGTGCCTCACCACTCCCCCTATCCAATGCCAGATGTCGTCTGATGTGGCACCTGTGGAGCCAACTGCCTCAGACACCTTTACTTGCCTCTCTATGGTACCCCTTCCTTCTGAGGAACACGATTATGGAGGTGATGGAGAGGATTTCGAGTCATCCCACCCACCCCCATCTATGACACTGCCCATCCTCCAATGGACTGACTGAGTTGGGTGAAGCTAGTGGTTTGACGTCTTCTTCAGTCTTAGGCCTCCTTTCCCCTCCTGGCCTCGCTACAGAAGTGAGCTCCTCTCTAGCTGACATGCTCAGATGTGTTTCTGTCGTTTTGGATATGTCACTTCCTTCTATGAAAATGGTGACTGATCCCTTACTTGGCATCCTCCATCAAGGAGAAACAGGGGTAGAGCCGGTGTTTCCATAAAGTGAAGCTCTATTTGATATTTTGTTGAGGGCTTGGGCCAAACCCGGTACAGGGACCCATGTGGATTGCTCACAGACACAGTCGCGCTCCTGGTGATCTGACCTGCCTCCTCCGCCATCATACTCTTCACAGTTTTGTGGTACCGGTCACTTTAGCCACCCAAAATATCTACACTCTTCCTTCTGTCCCTCCAGACAGAGAGTCCAGAAGGCTAGACACTTGTGGCAGACCTATTTTCTCCTCCACCAGTTCTGCACTGCAATCCCTTAATACTTCTTGCGTCCTTAGACGCTTTTCCCATACATTGTGTGAGACTCATTGATATGTCTGCTGCCCTCCCTTCTAGATGAGACCCGCAACAATCTTGCCCCTTTAATACAGGATGGGCAACAAGCAGCTAAACTAATCATTCAATGTAGTTTGGATACCATTGACTCTATAGGCCTGGCTATGGTCTCTTCAGTGGCACTACGTCAGCCTGCCTGTTTGCTCACCTCTGGGTTTTCAGAGACTGTTCAAAACACCTTGATTGACATGCCCTTTGATGATGCCCATCTATTCAGTGCCGATGATGAACTCTCTACATCCACCTTCCAAGTGGACTTGCTTCCCTAGCTCCCCACGGACTTGGTTAGTCGGGGGATAATTCTTTTTTCTTTTTATTGAACCACAGGTAGGCTTCTGGCTTCCAGTTTTTTTTAATCATTCCAACCCTCGAGTGGCACCTGGTGAGTTGTTCACCTTAGACTACTTGTTCTGTGTGCTGGCTGTTGTTTAACTCTTTTAGCAAAGGTCTTTGACTCTTAGTGTTTCTTTTCTTCTAGAGTGGTTCATCGGAAACTTGGTTGCTCTTTTCGACCATTCTTTTCTTCTAAGGTTTCTCTTTTCTCCTATACTGCTCATGTTTATGTGTCTAGCCGTTCAGGATTAGTTGTACCAGCTCTTTATTTTTGTGATCTCACTTCTCGAGAGTTATTTTCTCTTGCTGTGTCTTCACCTTCCTTTGGGAGCTGTGGAGTGGTTTTTACCTTTATGTACAAGTGTATACTGAACGCTTTTGTGCTCTCAGTACGTACTATTCTGAAGGCTTTTCTTCCGATACATTTATACTGGCTGCACTTTTTCTGTTTCCGGTCTCCTATAGAGGCGCTCTTCCCTGGACTTCATATTTGTACTCTTGTATGTTCTGCAAACCATGTTGGGTTCTGCTTTTAATGCATGCTATTACTGCAGAGGATGCACCCCCTCTTCCTCGTCCAGTGCCCAGCCAGGTCCTACTTTGTCTGTCTCACTTACTATCAGTTGTTCTGAAGGCCTTCCTATCCTACTCCTTTGGGTGTTCAGAAACACGGATGCAGGTCTTGATCTCTTTCTAGTGAGATTTTACACCCTGCAGTCTTCTTTCACAATATAACCTTCAGGGTCTTTTGCAGCTGCATCAGTCTATTGGCCTTGTTTTCTTGTACCAGCGAGCGTTTCTTTTCCCTCTGTCTGTGATGCTTCCCACACTCTCCTTTTCCTTGTCCAAAATTGTGTAGGTCATTCGGCCTGGTACTCTTGTTGTCTCTGACATCATTGTGTAATATTGGGGTCCTTGTCCATTATATATATATATATATATATATATATATATATATATATATATATATATATATATATATATATATATATATATATATATACTACTCCAACCCTGCTTCACTAAAAGACAGGTCTGACACATGCTCAGGTTACCAACAGTGATTTATTCAACCGGTGCACTTTTACCAAGCTTCGCGATGTCCACAATTATCAGCATCCGGCAGACGCGTTTCGGCGTGTGCCTCATCAGTGCCGGGTAGTTGCTGAATGTGCCACGGTGAGTTTAACACGGAGCTGCTGTTTAAATACCACCCGAGTGTTCTCATTGGCTGGGAGTCGTTCTTAAAGGAAGCAGACAGGGAAAGTTCCTCCGATGTTAAATATTGCTATGCTCCCAACCAAGAGGCCTCGGACACAGTGCACCAAGTCCCGCAATGAGGAACTCACATGCAGTCAGATTAAAGTACAATGTCCCATCCTCGCACATGATAATGCTGTTGTTGCTTTGCTGGCTTCTTTAAATATTGCAGGAAAACATAGGTCGGCTTACATCACTGCTGAGCAATCCTTTAAGGAAACATACTGTCTGCTCCCTCTCCCCAATACCTTCGAGACACTCCAGGTTGGGGGGGCGCCGCATTGTGCCTTCCAAGCACTCCAAGCCAAAGTCAAAGTTTGTCGGTTATATGCGGAGCTCCAGACCGAGGGGCGTGTCAGAACAAGCGGAGCCGACCTCCGCCTTAACATACTACTCCAACCCTGCTTCACTAAAAGACAGGTCTGACACATGCTCAGGTTACCAACAGTGATTTATTCCACCGGTGCACTTTTACCAAGCTTCGCGATGTCCACAATTATCAGCATCCGGCAGACGCGTTTCGGCGTGTGCCTCATCAGTGCCGGGTAGTTGCTGAATGTGCCAAGGTGAGTTTAACACGGAGCTGCTGTATAAATACCACCCGAGTTTCTCATTGGCTGGGAGTCGTTCTCAAAGGAAGCGGACAGGGAAAGTTCCTCTGATGTTAAATATCGCTATGCTCCCAACCAAGACGCCTCGGACACAGTGCACAAGTCCCGCAATGAGGAACACACAAGCAGTCAGATTAACGTACAATGTCCCATCCTGTATATATATGTGTGTGTGTGTGTGTGTGTATATATATATATATATATATATATATATATATATATATATATATATATATATATATATATATAATATATATAAGGGCAGCCGAAGGACATAGACTATGCAGACGCCCACCATATACATTTAAAAGGTAAAAGAACCGTGCCAGCAAAGTAGTCCCTTGTGGGCGTGTCTGCGTTGTGCTGTGGGCGTGTGCTGGGGGCGTGACAAATGTTGGGGGCGTGTGCTACGTTCCGCCCTTCATGCCATGTCTCATATCGTGTGCTAATCCCACCCTGCTCCATAATCATAACCCACCCTTACTCCTTAAAATACCCCAACACCCTTAAACACTAACCAATCTTAACCCTATAAATATATCCTGTACCCCAAAACCCAAACCTATCCCTAAACCCTAAAAATACCCCTGTACCCCAAAACCCAAACCTAGCCCGAACCTTATAAATACCCCTGTACCTCAAAACCCAAACCTACCCCTGAACCCTAAAAATACCCCTGTATCCCAAAACCCAAACCTAGCCCAGAACCCTTGAAATACCCCTGTACCCCAAAACCCAAACCTGGCACTGAACCCTTAAAATACCCCTGTACCCCAAAACCCAAACCTAGCCCTGAACCCAAAAAATAACCCTGTACCCCAAAACCCAAACTTACCCCTGAACCCTAAAATACACCTGTACCCCAAAACCCAAACCTACTACTGAACCCTTAAAATACCCCTGTACCCCAAAACCCAAACCTAGCCCTGAACCCTTAAAATACCCCTGTACCCCAAAACCCAAACCTACCCCTGAACCCTAAAAATACCCCTATACCCCAAAACCCAAACCTAGCCCTGAACCCTAAAAATACCCCTGTACCCCATAACCAAAAACTATATCTGTACCATTAAAATACCCAAACAGATCAAAACATATACCTCAGTACCCCAAAACATATACCCCTATACCCATACTTACCTTATCCAAACATTAAAAAAGCCATACTTTTACCATTCATGCATTTACAACGAATTTCATTGTAAATGTATGCATGGTAAAAGCATATAAAATGTTATGCCATGCGTTATAATGGCATTGCGGAGTCATGGTACTTTCGTAATGAAAGTATGCGGAGTGATGGTATGCGGAAAGAAAGTTGCGGAATAATGGGTGTTTACCCTCCCCCGGTAAGTACATTGGTGGCACGGCGACCCACATCTCCAGCAACATACTCATATTTTTTCACCACCCATTTGAAAAATGCACAGGTCTCTCTCATTGATGGCCAGCACCGACATACACTTTTAGACACACCTCCAGCCACAAGTTCTAGAATTGCGAACTTTAGAGCTGGGGAGCTACGTTCGAATCTCGGCATCAGCTCAACATCCTGTGATTCCAAGCAAATCGCTTTGTCTCCCCGTGCCTACCACAAATTAATGTGTTCTTCTGTAATGTAATTTGTGCTCATGCCATGTTGTCGAGTTTGTGCTTTATAATATTGCAAGGAAAAATAAAGTAGGGAAACTCGAGTTCACACACTACTGAACGCGCACTCTTAAGTGCATCAGCAGTGCACTGTGACTCGGAGCGTTTCACAGGCCTGTCACAGATAAGAAATGCTATCAAAACGAAACCCTACAAAACAATATACTACTGGCCGGCAGCAATTCATACCCGGACAAAGTCGGGACGGGCTCCTACTATATATATATATATATATATATATATATATATATATATATATATACTTCCTTCTTTTCTTACAGTTAACATTGTTCTCTTTTTTTCCTCCCAAATGACTATCGTTATGGGTGATTCCAGAGGTGCTACCTCAATCTATGGTAGTTTTTTCATCAAGACAACTGTTGTACTTTGTTGTCTTTTCTGACTTCTTGTTCAGATCATGCACCATGCTCTCGCCTGTGCATGGGTACTTGGTTTCCCTTCTTTCTGTTTCTACAAAACAATTTGGCTAAGATAATGCGTTCCTGTGGCGAGAAGCTATGGCTCAGTAGAGTCACCTTTGGTCCTGTCCCCTACTCACGGCCGACCCTGGTTCTGCTGTGCCAATGCACTAACTTTGGCTCCATGAAGTAAGTTGTCTTCAGACACAATTCTCTTCCTCTACCAGGAGTAAAGCTACATGCTTTTTCTTTTTCTGCTTTTAGTACCTGTAGTTCCCACCAATGTTCTTGGGCTGCAGAGCATTTTTTCCTAGCCTTCCTGCCTTAGAGCGGACGTTCTCTTCTGCCTGCTTATGCTCCGGCTATACATCGGCTTTTGATCCGATCAGTTCGCAGGCCCTCCTCCAGAGATGTTTTTGCTTTGGTATCTAATTCCAAGGGAGGGAATCTGCAGCTACATGTCTCCTCTATCAGATGATGTTACTTACCTTCAGTAACCCAGTGTCTGGTAGAGAGAGGATCTAGCAGCAGATTCCTTACTGACCCTCCCATCCTCCCCGCTCTGTGAACTGACTCATTCATATTTTCATATCCTGCTTGATATTTGGATATTCCTCCCTCCTGATTTTGGGATACTCCTTCTTACAGATACTTCTGTATTGACAGAGACAGGGATAATCTCTTTATTGGCACACTGTTTCCTTGGCCAGTTTATGTAAGTGGTTCCACGTTTTTGGCGCAGAATGTACGCACCGAAGAAACTGATGTCAGCATGTTGGGGAGGGGTATATATGGACTTCATCAACGTCACATCCGGCGGTCGACTTCACCTCAGAGCCCCATGACGCCCTCTACTAACGCACAGAGGTACTGCTGAAAAACTTTCCAGGATTCAGTGTGGCCCCTGGGGAGTATTCAAAGGTAAGGAATCTGCGTCTGGATCCTGTCTCAACCAGATAAGGCATTACCAAAGGTAAGTTAGAAACTTGCCCAACAAGTCCAGATAACTCCGCCGTTGTGGCAGACACACAGATAGATTGGCTTATGCCTGCCTTGAATCTGTTGGTGAATTCTTTACAGGCCTAGGTACATTGAGTTTTAAAAATGTGCTTAAGACTGAATATGCATGTACTGATAGGCCTGTCTGTCTCTTTCTCTCTCTTTTTATGCAGCTTTGTTTCCTTCTTTTGCAGCCCTCTTTTTTTCCCTTTTACTCCCTGCTATCCTATTGGTGCCCAATCGTTCCTCCTTTCTGCCTCCCTCCGTTTTCTGTGGGTTTTTCTTTTTCGGAAAACAAATATGCATTTAATAAAGAATTGTTTAGTACTGGAAGCCAGGTCTAGGCGCTGAGATTGGCTGAAAGGAGGAAATGTTTTCAATTGCATTTGATTTAAGCCTTTGACAGACGTGAATAATGTGCGCCTCAGGAAGGAACATATCTTCTGTCCAAGGGCCTCCTCTGCATTTCTCAATCCCATTGTTCATGCTCTCTCTCTCTCTCTCTCTCTCTTTCTTTCTCCCATTCCCTCTCTCTCTCTCACACACACTCCCACAGAAAACCAAATACATTTTCAGGTGTACACATGTATGCACAACACACACACTCACACATATACAAACGCTGCCAATTAAAGCTCCTCCCATGCATATAAGGCACTACACAATATTGCGCCAGCACACCTCAACTCCCGCCTGCACTTCAACCAGCCCATCAGACACCTTCGCTCTGCCTCTCTCTCTCTCTCTCTCTCTCTCATGCACGCACACACACCCTACACCCACAAAAGCAGAACAGGAGGGCTAGCCTTATCACCTACTTATACCTTCCACAAAAGACATGGAACGACCTCCGGCTACACCTATGGGCTCCATTTTGCCACCGGGAGTCCGCAGGAAGCTGAAGACCTCGCTCATGAACTAAGACTTACAAACGACCTTCACAACAGTTCCAGCGCCTAGATACCCCTTGGGTGAATAGTAGCAATTTAGAAATCCAGATAACATAACATAACACATAGAAACACGGATGCTCACACACACACACACACCTACAGGAAGAAAACCAAATACACATTCACATGACAATATATTTGTCGACACAACATACACTTTAATACATAGACACACAGACGCTTCTATACCCAGGCACACACACAAACAAATGCGTATACGCAGAAAACCTCATAGGCATTCACATGCATACATTCACCCACATCAAACATTCACATATAGATACAAAGTTGCTCACAGACAGACACGCACAAACACAAAAAATTTAATTTACTTTCCAGTGCAAAACGTATTTTGCATTACAAATTAGCCCTAAAACAATGCATAGGGCATCCCATGGATGTTCCAATGCGACCATCCATGGATTTAGATGTACAGCTTTACCTTCGGAAATTTGTAAAGAGGTCTTTGTGCCCAAAAAAAAAAAATCAAACATTTCAAACATTTGCATTTGTACTGCTGTAACAGCACACATACAAAGTTGCAATTTTTAAACTATGTCTGATCAATTTTCTTTTACTGGAAGCTTAATCTTCCAGTACAAAACCTATGGTAGACATTGTGTAGATTGTGTGCATGGCGCTAACTAGCCTCTAGTTAACCTCAACTTGGGGAAGAAGGCAACCACACCATATCCCAGTACCACTCTATACTACTGTCTTCCTTCCACCCAACACAGAACAGTAACTTTGGTTTATGCTCTAAAATGTGTGGCATCTAAGTAAATTTGCCCTTTTGTCTGAACAGTGGCATAGCGGGGGTGATTTTTGGGGGTGGCACAGCCTCCCCCTTCCCCTCGGCCCAGTCTTAACTGCGTCCGCGCAGACGGCAATGGCTGTGATGTATCATCAGTAACCCCCCTTACGACCACCGCAGGGCAGCAAAAGGTCTAGCTACGCCACTGTGTGTGAAGAAGTACCCAACATGAGCGTGCTGATAGTAGGAAGAGCCGGATTGGTAAGGCGGGCACTCGGGCAATGGCCAAGGGGCCGGTATCTAAGTTCCAGCTGTGGGCTGCTTTTTGGGCAGGGCCTGGGGGGCTGATTTGGGCTGTATCTGGTGTGTTTAGATGTCGGCCCAGTGGGGCCCTGAGTGGCCATCTTGAGGCAGATGGGCGTCCATTACCTCCCTTTTATCAACGGACAGAGGTGGCACTCCCTTTCTCTCGCTGGGCGAGCCAATTGATGTGTGCATACTGAGTGGGGGCAGGGGGCGTGAGCAGAAGTGGCCTCACTTGTTTTCAGGATTTATATAAAACTTCGCCGAAGCAGTGTTTTGTGAAAAGGCAATATGCAAGTGTTTTTGCTCCCTTTTCATAATGTTTGCTACTGCATCTTAATTAAACTCTTTCATGATGCCCTTTTCCTTCATGAGGGTTCTAATGTCTACTTTTATGGTATATTTGTGATTTTCAGAAAGATCAACGTATTTATTTCTATTGGTGATCAAGTACTCGATTTTTGGTAGCGCTTTGCGCCGTTAGTCTGGTTTCTTCCCTGCACTTCAGCATGTCAAACACAGTTATGCATTTCTCTTGGCAAATCAATTAATCAGCTTTTTCACTGCTCATTCTTGCGATGAAAAATAGTTCACTGCCGTTTGCAATTTAAGAATGCGTTTTGATGACTTGACTGAACGGAACCATTACTTGCTCTTCCTTGATGGAAGCATTGGGAGAATGGTGGTCTTATGTTTCTCCTTCTTGTCACACACCTGCCTCATTGTAACCATGGAATTTGCAAGCTCAGTGTCCGAAATTCTCTAGAAAACAGATCAGGTAACACAAATCTTCAGCAGAGATCCCAGAAACCATGGTCAAGCGTGAATCATTTCTAGTCATTGACACATATGCGAGGTTTCTGATCCCCTCTGTGGCCCACAACGAGAGCAGTGGTAAGAACATTCAGGACATAAACATCTTAGCCTTTCAAGCTCTCCACACGCCTCCACACTGAGGTATTCCGGCTGGAGCGAAAGCCAAAAGATTTGAATCTGGGGAATGCACAACCTTGACTCAGGCCCCTTTGGTACTGGGGAAATAATCGGAGACCCTCAAGAGGGAAGGCGGTTTGCGTCTTTCAAACCAATATGAAACGAATCCAAAATAGTGAGGCAGGGAAGGGGTAAAACATTTGGATGTGTCTGAATACAATAAAATAATTCCCCTTGCCAAGCATTGGTGGTTGTGACAGCCCTGCGCGTAGCCACAAGGAGAGCTGAGAATTGCATTGCTGAAATAGTAAATGTGAAGCATGGACTTACAGGAAGTCCTGGATTTAAAAGAATGCTCTGGCAATCAAGTTAACAAAAGAAAAAAGGGAAAGGGAAAGCGAGTCCGCTTCCCTGGTGGGAATGATTGAGTTTCTGTAGAAAGAATTGTGGTGGATGCATTCTAAAATGTGATCCCGCTCCAAGGCTTTGACTTCGTTTTGCATACTCCGCACAACAGTGTCTCAACCCAGGGCCCAGATGGGCAGAGTTTGGCCTTGCTGTTAGTGGGCTCATCGAACACATGGATGGTGCCTTTTTCAATCTGTTGGCAGTGGTATCCAATCATAATCTCCGCACAAAATAAATGCCTGCGCACAAACTCCAATGCCATAATACAACATTTAAGGATCGAGTATTCTGAACATCAACTGCTTGTACCCCGCAACTCTAGAATGGGAAGGAAAATGGAAAATTAGTTCAATATATCTTTAGTGAAAACTGATTTTGCAGAAATTGTAAAAAAAAAAAAATGCAACAGTATTGTTGCAAGATTTCTAAATTAAGGACCTCGTTTAGAGGTAGGCGATTATGAGGCATCTTCAAAAAATTGCCATGCTTCCAAAGGCAATGCCTCACCTGATTCAGAAAAATACCTTGGCGGTGAGTTAGCTAAGTTAGATCCACTAGGTCCATAATGTTGGAGGGCCTTCTCTATATACAGTGGAGTCGGTTTTCTCCTACCTCTTGAACAATCTGGCAGTCCAAGCCAGGAAAAAACAATACCCCCAGCGCACTCAAACTAACTTCGAGTGCACCTGATGTATTTTTTTTTTTTAAGAAACCATCACTTTGAGGGTTTCTTTTTGGAAAACAAAAACAAAAAATGTTAACCTGTCCACCATCCCTCTATGATGTGGCAAGCTAAACACTATTCTGTAGTGCCACCAGAAGTGCTTCCGCATCATCTGTCAATTATATTACCTGCTGCAGCGACTGTAAAGTACTAGTGGGCGAAACAATCCGCTCCTCCGGTCGAATTCGCAAAGTTTTGCCCATTCCGCGTTCTGCTTGGAAACTGGGGGCATATTAGCAAGAACCTCATTAAAATTAAAACGGCGATATTGGGCTTATATAGAATTCCAATAGAAGCCCAGGTTAGATGTGCAGGACATCTAACCTGGGCTTCTATTGGAATTCTGTAACGCATATTAGCAAGCCCATTATCGCTGTTTTAGCGGCATTTTCCGGACTCTAAAACGGCGATAATTTTAACGAGGTTCTTGCTAATATACCCCTTAGAGTTCGGGGAAAAAATCTGCCAACTGCCGCAAGGCAGAGTTTTTTTGCTTGCGCTCGACTCGCGTACCCTAAGTTGGAGCAATTATCGGGTGCAAGAATCCCTCCCAATGAGATTTCTCAACAAGGCCAGTTGCTGTTGGTTGCGACAGTTCAGGTTGAGAAAGCTGCTGCTCGAGTTGAAAATCTACTCAAGGAGCAGAAAGAAGCAGCACCTTCTGGCACGCTGCATGGTGCAGTTCACTTTGATTTTACAATGTGGAATACACTCCCAGTGCTTAAAATCAGCACGTGCAGCACAATATGCCAAATTCTGCCCACCCGTGGAATCTCGTGAATGTTTTATGTAAGTCTGCGGAATTCCGCAGAGTGAAACTCCGCAATTTCCGGCCACCCGTACAACTAAATCTCCATTTGCGGAGGGACAGTAGCTGATGTGTGGAGACTGGACCTCTGCCACATCAGCAGTTTGGCAGCTCGTCCTTCAATGCATAAGTGACTCCCTAACACTGGTGCTGGAACATCAGTGTTAGATCACTGAAGTGAAAGGAATTGTGAAAAATCCAAGGGTCACAAAAAGAACAAGTGTAGTAAATGAGCCACGTCGATTCAGCAGAAGAGTGGTAAGAGTGTAGATGTGTTCAGCGGTGCATTTTGGAGCACACCTCCCTAGATATATTACTAAAGCATGGTAAGGTAGTGCACTGTCATTTACAGACAGTACATTTCTCATTGAAATGGGCACTAAATGTTCACATACCTGCAGTTTTACTGATAAAACTACATAGCTCACAAACGACAGTGAGGAAATCGGATTTCAGTGAATAATTATCACTTGCACCTCACTATGGCCCTATTACGATGGCGGGCAGACAAAGTTCCCCCCCCTCTGTAACAGTGAACAGAACCGTCCGCCAGAGGTGCGGCGGTCCCGCTGTGGCCGTTAGGATGGCACCGCCACCGTGGCAGTGGCATCCCCCATTCACAACATTGTGGTGGGTGGTGCTCACAGCAGAACCCACCACAATGCAGTGAATGCATGTTGTGCATTGGCATGCACAAGGTGACAGGCACCGCGTGGTGCCTACCATCTTGTTCATGCCAATGTAGAGGGGTACCATAGGTACCCCACAAGTGCACCCCCCATCCCCCACTCTGGGGGCCCGCAACGGGCCGCTGCAAGCAGAAACCGCATGCCTTTCCATGGCGCCAACGCCACCATGGAAAGGCTGCTCTCCGCACTCATCATAATATGGATGGCGTTGTCTTGCAGACACCGCTACCATATTATTCATGTTTTCCGCCAGGTCGACGAGTCGACCCTGCCGAAAAGCGTCGGACGGTCTTTCCGTCCACTGCAGACCCCCCAGCCATCCTAATATGGTGGGGTGTTTTTTAGATATGGATGGCGGGCGGAACGCCCCCGCCGGGCCAGCGGTGGCTACCGCCAGCCCGGCGGGGGACGATCCTCCCGCCATACTAATGGGCCTCTAAATTCAGTCTCTTCATTTGTTTTGATCCTATTAAAATGCTTGTTTACACCTTGCTTCAGAATTATAAAAAAGTGCTTCTTTGTGCTTTTTTATCTGCTGATATATTTTTAAATATTCGTATAGTTTGTTTACAGGTATTTAAGTTTTGTTGTGAGGAAAAATAACTCCCCACAGCCTTTTCTTTCACACTCCTTGTACTCCAGCAAGATTGTCACATAGTTCATATTCAAAAATCCTCTCACTTTGTAATCAAAAAATGAAACATAAACGCCAATCTAGATGTTAAAGGAATAAGTAGCAATTTCCAGAAGAGATGGCCTGATATTTGACCTCTGTATTTAAATAAACAGCAAACATGACAAGATAAAACAACATTTAAAGGCATATTTCTTGCTCATTAACCGTCTAAACCCAAGCATGGCTATTTCTGGAAGTGCTACAGCACCTTCCGCACTCCTCCTTCCAGCCCTTATGCTCCCTAAGTGAATGTAGATATTTACATAGGTAAGACAATTAGCGAGAGCCATAGCAATGTATTCAGCTGTCCAACGAACAAGCATTGTGATAGCCAATAGGTCTCGCCTTTCTGACCTATTTAGTAGTTATAAATAAATAAATAAAACTAAAAATAGGAAGGACTCTCTAAAGGAGCGGAAATCGGACCGCAGAAGGCGCTTTGCTCTTTGCCACCGGCGCTTTGCATTTTGAAATCGGACTTGCTCTCCACCTCGCCGGACCCGCTACGCGGGTCCCGCAGCGTGGCACTTACCGAGGGGCTGCTGTTCTGGGCTGTTCTACGGACCGGCAGGGCTGCGAGCAAAGCAGGGACTCCTTGGACCAGGAGCCCCTGCGAGCCCCATCAACATCAGCTGGGCTGCTCTCCCTGCCGGCCGCGACCCCGCCCACGGAGCTTTTACTGGCGGGATCTCCTGAGCCTAAACGGGACTCTCTGAAGGAGCGGAAATCGGACCGCAGAAGGCGCTTTGCTCTTTGCCACCGGCGCTTTGCATTTTGAAATCGGACTTGCTCTCCACCTCGCCGGACCCGCTACGCGGGTCCCGCAGCGTGGCACTTACCGAGGGGCTGCTGTTCTGGGCTGTTCTACGGACCGGCAGGGCTGCGAGCAAAGCAGGGACTCCGTGGACCAGGAGCCCCTGCGAGCCCCATCAACATCAGCTGGGCTGCTCTCCCTGCCGGCCGCGACCCCGCCCACGGAGCTTTAACTGGCGGGATCTCCTGAGCCTAAACGGGACTCTCTGAAGGAGCGGAAATCGGACCGCAGAAGGCGCTTTGCTCTTTGCCACCGGCGCTTTGCATTTTGAAATCGGACTTGCTCTCCACCTCGCCGGACCCGCTACGCGGGTCCCGCAGCGTGGCACTTACCGAGGGGCTGCTGTTCTGGGCTGTTCTACGGACCGGCAAGGCTGCGAGCAAAGCAGGGACTCCGTGGACCAGGAGCCCCTGCGAGCCCCATCAACATCAGCTGGGCTGCTCTCCCTGCCGGCCGCGACCCCGCCCATAACGTGTATCAGTACTTTAAGGCCCTAGCACGCCCGCTGCGCGGGAGCGCGCGGGAGAGCGCCCGGGAGAAGCCCGGGACAAGGGCGGGACCGTCTTAGGCCGTCAGGGGCCGAAGGAGGCCGGGCCGGGCCCCCCCCCCTTGATCCCCTCCAGCGCAACAACTAAGGATATGCCTACGCCCCCCCCACGGGAAACTCCTTCTAGGGATTGTGCCTCCTGTTCTGGGACACTGGACAACTATTTCAAATCTAACAAAGGTGAAATGGACTCGGAAGGTTCACTGGAGAAACGTAGGGCGGAGCGCAGGCGCTCCATTGAATCTATGAAAACCAGGACTCTGTTAGATATTATCCCCCACCCCTCTACCCAAGAGGTAGGTGCGCTATCCACTAGCCTAGACACCTCAACAATAGAGGATTTCCCTGCTTTACTAAGGGAAGTTTCTTCGACACAAGGGTCACTATCTGACAAAATCGCAGAGTCAGCCCCCCTAGAGATCTCCCATACCCCTGTCGACTTGGTAACTCAAACCCAATCAGTACCAATGGCCAATAAGAACAAGCCTAAATTAAACGTCATGGCAGAGATACACAGGCCCCCACCCAGTAAACGGGCTCGGAAATCAGCGGGGGGACGGGGGAAATCCAAAATATCGCACTTGGATTTTGGTAAGAGGAATACTAACACTATCACATCGAAGAAGAACACGGAGACAGCCCCACCATCCAAGCTCTTAAACTCTAGCATAACTGTGACCTCTAAAGAGCCAGAGGCTGATACACCGAATCTTAACCACCCATTTTTTGCTAAGGGGAGCATCGAACTTTTACTCCGCTTCCTCCTGCAGCCCATCACTGACAGTCTAAAAAAAGTTGAGATTAGGCTTACCTTACTAGAGACTTCACTTACCACTCTGAATTCTCTAGTAAGTAAGCAGACAAAGTTAGTGGAAACTCACTCCTTGGGTGGGGAACCCTCTAAAACAGAAATCGCAGCTAATGTTAGCAAAGCCCCCCCAAAAAGCTTGCCACCGGCTGCCCCTCTGCAACCTCTTATGTCTGTCCAACTCCAAGCACGGCACAATAACCCAAGTAACAGACCTATTGATCCAGTGGCTTTAGCCCCACATAGTTCACAATTAGAGTCCACTAGAACAAATCAAGATAGGGTTAATGACCCCCCACTCACGCCAGCTTGCCTAACCCCTAGACCACGGAGGCCAGATCTCCCACCCGAGGCCAATAGATTAACGGTGGTCTTAGCTGGGGCCCCTCATCTAAGATCAGGAGAACATGAGGATTATCATTCCCTCAAGAAAAAGGTAATCAAATGGTTAAACTGGAACCGACCCCTGCCACCTCACTTTAACAATGAAATCATTATGGTGAGGAGGGTTCCATGGCTAGGGAAGACCAGGAAAACCATAGTGGGGGACTGCATCATGGTAACCTTTAAAGACCCGGGCACGGTTCGACACATCTGTGATGGAATGAACCGATCCCTTGATTCCACGATACAAACCCTCCCAGTATCCTTTTTCTTTCCCCCAATTCCTAGGCACCAGGCTCAAACATATGATAAATGGACAAGGGTGGACTATAGACGCAACCATAAAGGCTTTGCCCAACGCCCGTATTACCAACCACCGGACACACCTTTCAGCGATTTTAATCGCTTTAACTGTCTGAACGGGCTGGACGGGGTCGACTGACTCACTGCCCATAAGTCTGCGCTAGGGGAATCGGGCTTCTGTGGCCCCCCGGACCCCCCGATGATGTGCCCTGCTGCAATCCCCGGCCCACTGAACGATCTACCCATCCCAGAACATGGCCAAATTGAATTCTCCAATCCTACCAATGACGGAGTAGTTTCTGCAGAGCGAACAACTGGGGTTCCCTTCCCAGAGGGCGAGGGGCAATTGAGATCCACGGAGTCAAATGCTCTTTTTGGTGCCCCAGCTACAGGCCCTGTAACACAAGTGGAATATGGTCTCACCCCCTCCGTCTCACTTGCCATGATACCCCCAACCACTGAACATTTAAGGATAATCTCCTGGAACATCGCGGGACTAACAAACAAATTGGAAGAGCCTGCCTGGGGAAAGTACATAGAAACTGGTGACATATGTATGTTCCAGGAAACCTGGGCCAGAGAGGACCATGAGTATCCAGGGTATGCATCCTTTTTTATTCCAGCCAGGTGGGAAGGTAAAGGCCGACCTTCAGGGGGTCTTGTGACATGGATTGCTGTTCACCTGGGCTGTGTGGCAACAAGGCTCCCATGCACCTCCGACGACATCCTCGCGGTCTTGCTAACATGGCCAAACAAAGTTAGCCTCCTGCTGGTCAACATCTATTCTAGACCAATGGGAAAGGCAAAAGAATCACCGACTTTTAATGAACTGTCGAACTTTTTATCTGAACTGTCGACTGATTCTTATTATGTGGTGGGCGGAGACTTCAACGCCCACTATGAGCCACTTCCCGGCCTCCAGGAAGGATTCCTATCAGAAGAAGAGGATAGGTGGGCAGTACCAGGGGTTGATGTGACTCCTCCGAAAGCTTGGACCCCGCTAGCGTTACAAATTACTGCCCTTACGCTAAGGTACGGTCTTAGAGCGTGTAATGGGCGAACCATCTCGGACACACCAGGCAAAATCACTTATAATCGCCAGGGAAGGGAGTCACACCTAGATTACATTCTGGTCCAACTACCGAGGTGGCCATTAATACAGGATTTTAGGGTTATTGACAGGATGGACAGTGACCACAATGCTCTTGAGTTAGACCTCGCCCACCCAGCACCGCAGGGCCTAGCGACCCATGAGGTAGGGAACCATCCAACACTCCTTATAGACAACACCAGGAGAAGAATTAGGTGGGAGCATATGGTCACAAACAAGGACAAAATCCCACTGCTTTACGCAGAGATTACTCCCATCCTGGAAACTGTTGGGGCCCTTGATAGTGAGGCAAACCAAATAGATATAAGGAGCAAACTGTTTGATGCCCATAAAGAACTCATAAAAGTGGCGGTACCCCATTTGACACGCAAAACACAAAAGCCAAGAGTGAGGCCCCCATGCAAAACGCAATGGTATAACTCAGCCTGTAGACGGGCCAAAACAGAACTCCTTGGAGTCATTAAGGAGGGCATAGGAGGGGAACGCCTTAAGCAATGTAGACAAGCTTATAAAAAGCTTCTCACACAAGCCAAAATAGAATGGGAGGAAAACCAGTGGGAAGAGCTCACAAAGGCCCTAGCAGTACAAGATCAACGGCTGTTTTGGAGAATGGTGAATGGGGGATCAGGGAGTCTTCACTCGGCGGTGGAGCCTAACATAGCGCCGGGAGTGTGGCAGGCCCACTTCCAGTCGCTATATAGCGCTGAGTCCGGAGAAATTCCTGTGATTATTGAACCAGTGAGACAGGGCTTGCAGGCGGACCAAATAACATTGAGTGAGGTAACAGCTGCTATCTCAGGCCTGGCTCCGGGGAAGGCGCCTGGGCTAGACGGGCTTCCGGGAGATCTGTACAAGCAGGAGCCCACCGTCTGGGCGCCCTACCTCGCAGCCCTTTTTAATGGCGTCCTTGGTGGGATGGAAATCCCCAGTACTTGGCTGGGGGCCGAGGTGGTCCCGATTTTTAAAAAGGGATCCCCTCTGCTCCCAGCCAACTACAGACCAATTAGCCTGATAGATGTAGCACAGAAGCTGTTCGGCAGGGTTCTCCTGAACAGGCTTCAGGAATGGATTGAGGAGGTGGGCGCCCTCAGTCCATACCAGGCAGGCTTTAGGAAAGGGGTATCAACTGTGGACCAGGTCTTCAGACTAAACCTGATCTACTGGAGGACAGTACGGTTTGAAGGCGGTAGCTTGTACACGATTTTCGTGGACCTTAAAGCCGCCTTCGACCTTGTGCCTAGGGGTAAACTATGGGTCATCTTAGCAGGGATGGGCATCCCACCAGATATCCTATTGACCCTGCAGAGGCTGCATCATAACAACTATGCCCAGGTGAGGTGTGGGAGGTCGGGGGAGCTGACTGATAGATTCCCCGTGGGCAGAGGGGTGAGACAGGGTTGTGTGCTGGCGCCGACCCTGTTTTGCCTCTTTGTTAACGGGGTAATAGCCCATCTAAACGCCACCGACTACACAGATGCCCCTAAATTGAATGGCAACAGTGTACCCGCAATAATGTTTGCGGATGATACACTGTTGGTATCCATAACACCCATGGGCATTCAAAAGATACTTGATGCTTTCGTGGCCTTCTGCCAGGATAGAGGGTTGGAAATCAATGCCTCAAAAACCAAATATATGGTATTGAACCCAAACCGTAAACAGCGTCCAAACCCCCTACTGGGAGCAGTACGACTGGATAGAGTAACCACGTTCGAATATCTTGGCGTGACACTCAATGAAAATATGACCTGGGAGAGCCATCAAACCAGGGCTAACCTTAAGTTAGTACAAACTACCGGGGGTATTGCCCGGATGATGACCAGTTCGACCTACCGCCCATTGGGGGCCCTAATCCAGATATATAAGGCACAGGCAAGGGGGGCCATCTTGTATGGGGCTGAACTGTGGGGGCATATTCCATGTCGGAATTTGTCTTGTACAGAAAACAGGTTTTTAAGGCAAATTACCGCACTTCCCCCCAGCACACCCCTTCTCCCCCTGAGGCTTGATTTAGGGCTACGGCCACTTGTCGACGAGATAAGCCTAAGACCCCTTGCCTTCTGGCGTAGGCTTTGGAGCAGCGACAATCTCGCCGATTATAGGGCGGAACTGGTCGAATTATTAAAACATCCTAAGGTGCTCAGTATCCCCTGGGTCCAAAATATCCAGTCAGTTTGCACAGATATGGGGCTCCCTGAATTGTGGACTGAACCAGCAGATACAGCACCAAGAATCTCTAGGAGAGCATTGGCGAAGCTGTACCACGAACATAAAAGGGTAAGGGCTATAGCTACCCAGACGGAGGGGTCCCTTTCCTCTATATTCCTGCAAACCAAGGATCTTTATATATTTGAGAAAGCTTTGGATCCTGTTTACCCCATACTCTCTAGAAAGTTATTCCTCCAGTGGAGATATAGCACACTCCCATTACGGTCCTTTTGCAGCACCTGGTCAAAAGTCCCTTCTACCAAGTTCTGTCCTCTTTGTGTTGACAAAGAGGAGAATGATTTGCACGTGATCTTTTTCTGCCCAGCATACAAGGCAGCAAGAAAGTACTGGCTGTTGCCCTTGATTAAGAATTTGGGTGGCAGGGAATATGGACCGATGTATAGGATCTTGAAAAGTGATGCTTCCGGCCCTATTGTCTTTGCACTTTCCAAATTCTTAACGAATGTTTGGCACACGCGTAGTCGTCTTTTAAAAATTGCTGGGTAGATTGTAGAACTGCTTACCTTTTAATAATCACTTGCATTGTCTGGTTATGGTTTTAATTGTACGCACTGATGTTTTATATGACTGTGTCGGAATTTATGTGATTTTACTGTACATGTATCTTTTATGACCAAACGGTCGAAATAAAGATTTCTAAAGTAAAAGTAAAGTAAAAATAGGAAGAAAATAAAAAGAGGCATGTTCATGCAGCAGTCGCTAGCATGCATGTCAGTAGGTGCACACATATGTGGTGACGTGTATGCATGCATGTTTATCACCTACTGAATGATACAGGTGACATGTTCTTTTTAACCCCTGTTTCTCTTTACAATTCAGCAAACACAGCTTCTTTCACTATGTCATGTATCCCCATTGTTTCCTCTTCTTCTTTTTGGGCACCATTCTGTCTTTGAAACTTCTGTTACTACCTCTCTTTTCCTTTCTGACCAAAAATCTCAAAAGTGTTCCATTTTCTACTCTCAGCACATTTCTGTCGTTATTAAGGCATGGATTCACTACTTTTGAGGTGGCTTACTTTTACAGTAATTTGGATGCAACTGTCTTCTTTCTTCGACAGGTGGTTGCTTTGTGTTTATTGTTGTCAAGCCACACGTCTCCTCTTGGTCGTCTCTCTAGGCAATGATTTCCATGTCTACTATTTCTTTTCTAATTATTATTCCTTTATCTTTTGTTTGCAGGTGGAATTGTTCTGAACCCATCTTTTTATGGGATCCCAGGTCACACACACACGATGATCCATGAGATTGGGCACAGCCTTGGCCTTTACCATGTCTTTCGTGGCATCTCTGAGATTATGTCCTGCAGTGACCCGTGTATGGAGACGGAACCATCCTTTGAGACTGGAGACCTCTGTGGTGACACCAATCCAGCTCCCAAGCATAAAATGTGTGGTGACCCAAGCCCTGGGAATGAAACATGTGGCTACCAGCATTTTGTGAATACTCCTTTCAACAACTACATGAGCTATGCAGGTATTCTGCTATTGCATTTCTGTATTTATTTGCTCTGTCCATAAAACCTGATGTGAACCTACATAAGATCATGGATGTACTGGCTTCAGGTTGCAGCCTATGCACAAATCAATTTTGGTAACTTAAAAGCATTTTTGGTATTGCTTTGAATTACGTGAAACAGAGCCTGATATGACACTGTCCTAAAAGCAAGCTGAGCTCCACGGGAAACCCCTTTTGGTACCCACTACCTCTCAAAACTGGCAGGAAAAAGGCTGAAGAGAAATCTTTTTTTGCACTGGACTGCTTGTTATGGAACACCTTACCTGAACAACCTTGGGAGCATGTCAAATATGGCTAAAGACACATTTATGTGCCTAATTCTCCATGGCTCAGGCTGAGTCAGCACATAGTTACTTCTCACTAGAGTGATTAGAACTCTATAGAATTTGATTGTGTTGGGTTGGATTGGATTTGATTTACTGCGAACCCATTTCTCATACTAAAATTCCAATTGAACGGTCACTGTTGTTTTGGACAATTTATGTCTCACTGTAAAACAGTCTCTTGCCTTGACATAAATGTCACTCTTGTTTAGTGTCAAAGGCCAATTGCCTATAATGGGGTTGTAGGAAGGTGGATACCTGACTATGGTTGCCCCCAACTTTTTGCCTGGTGTTTTGCTGGTTTTTCGTCTTAGTTGACCTGGGACCCTGCTATTCAGGGGCCCAGGCCTACTGCTCTCTCTGTAAAATGGATTCCATGTACCTTAGGTACATATCTAATTGGATACTGAGTCACCTTATCAGTCCCTGTACAGTATACCTTAGGTATCCAGGGCATAGGTGTACCCAGGGCCTACCAGGGGCTGCAGCATGTATTATGCCACCCATGGCTGGCCATCCAAATCTGACACAACTGGCTGCATGACAGCTGGGGCAAGGTGGTGTAATCACCCCTTTGATTTAGATATAGTATTCCTATATCTAACCCTATAATGGACACATGTATTCCTATCAGTCACTCCTATGGCATGCCTTATCAATCCTGAAGGCAGAGTGCTTGGAATTATGTGAGATGGTGCTCTGGCATGAGCTGAGCCCGTTTGCAGCTTGCGGAACCAAGTCCTAATAGCTGGTCCATGATAACGCGTACCATATACTATTAAGTGCATTATAATCCTCGCGGTTATTTGCCAACTTTGGTATCGCTTTATCAAAACATGTCAAGTAAGGTGTCATACGAATTGGAATACTAACCCCTCGCCAATTCTGGTGACGGGGTTAGCATTCCACCCTTCTAGAGGGACACGACATGTATGTAACTGTGAACTCTGGTTAAAGCTAACTCTAGCCTCAGCATCACAAAATGGATGCTGCCACCACAGACACAAGTCTGACCTCCTGCTGCTGGGAGTCCTTCCAGCGAGGAGAGCTTGGACAAAGGGTTTCCTTTCAGGGGTGGTGCTAGCACCATCCCAGACAGGGTTTAGTGTATCCAAGGTAAGAGCGGGCCCCCTTCCCAAATTAGATAATTCTGAATCTTGACTACTTTCCACAAAAGAACTCTTGAACATTTCTGAAAACTCTCCCTTGTGGCTAAGGAGTAGCCACCCTGCATCAGCGGGCACCATCTAAGCGCTTGCGGTTTGCTGTAAGTCCATCCTCCGGATCAAGACTGCCCAGCTCGACGATACCCAGATTCCCTGGCATCTCTGACCTCTACCTGCATCATCAGCCCAGCTGAGATTCGTGGGTGTGACGAGACCTGAGTGACCTGCCATCTTCAAAACCTGCACAACGCTTATCCAGCACGACCGCCGAGGGATCCTCAAGTGAGTGCTTTGGGGTTTGAGAAGCCCTAACCCTGAGCAGCTCCAGCACCGAAGTCCAACCCCCCAGCATCCACGAGGTCTGCGTGTGGCCCTTCTGCTCTTTGCTGCTCACCGCGTTGTCCGGTCACTTGCCTGCTGGCTAGTGGCCCTCCTGACGACGAACCACGATGATTACACCGCTGGTCTGGTTGCTCCAGACTGGCCCTTGCTCCCTTCCAAGAGAGGAGCACCCCGGACCCTCCTGGTCCACTCCAGACGCCATCTTGACTCCACCGCGTGGGCTTGACTTTGCCAAGGTTTGTTGCCCCAATCCTGGGTCCAGCATTGCCGACAGCAGACATCTTCGTGGGACAGCTCGCACCTCCATCCTGGTCGCCGACAACGCCTCCTGGTCCGAGGGACAGCAGAGTCCAGCGTCGCCCACTCACCTGGTCGAAGTGACTTCCACCGGTGCCATCCTGCTTCCCACCTAATCACTGGCTAGTGATTAAGAACTGAGTCCCCTCTGCTTTCAGGTCGTCTCCATCATCGATCCAGGCTTGGATCCCTCCGAATATCTTCACTGGTCGCCTGCCAGCAACTTCTTCTTTAGGCTCCATAGACTTCAACGAGGATTCCCAACGTCTTTTGAACCCTATGCAGCCGCAGCCCCTGGGCTAGGTAACCTGAGCATTTCGGTGCTACAACATAGCTTCACTATCTAAGTGTCCAGATCCTTTGTCGTTTTCAGTCTAGCTAGTCGGATTCGTCCGATAACAGTAACTTTACGAATACTAGCATCCATAGACTTTGTCCCGCATCCCGCGTGAGAGTGCACACTCTGCACCCGATCTCCCTAGGCCTCCTGCTCCTAACCTGAGGGTTCAGTAGTGTAGTCCTAGCGATCCTGAAGCCTCTGGATCTTGTTACTTACCTGCTAGTATTTCGCATTCCACTTTTAGAGTAAAAGATTTTGCGTGCCCCTCGGGCATTTGTGTAAATTGTGCGACTTAAAGTATTTTCTTAAGAGTTTTGTTGTGTGCTTAGCTCCCTGACTCATAAAGAGTTCAGGGTAGACTTGTTATAAATAAATATCCTTTATTTTTCATAACAACTTGTGTGGTGTCCTTTCACTTGACGTTCAAGGGGTATATGTGATGGTATAACAGCTGGCTTAACACGCCCTCTAGAGTTTAGCCTAAAGACTGCTCTTGTCCATGCTACTAGGATAGCTGGTCTATAAGGTTGACTTGCAACCAATCATCAATAAGGGTTGTTTGGTATGATACACAGTGATCACTAGAATAGTGAGCACTATATATCAGGCCAACTTCTCACATTGGTGAGCAGCAGTTGGGATTTGAGCTTGCTGTTGTTTTACCACACGTATCCTAAGAATATCATTTGAAAGATCACATAAGTACCAAGGTACATATAACTTAGCTTAGAATACTCTGAGTTCTACTGAACCAGCTGTTGTAGTGTAACAGGGCTTAGCACACCCTGACTACAACTCTTAGCAAGGGATCAGTAGGCCAACAAATAGTGTAGGTAAGTGCACCACTTACACCTCACTAGAAAAGCATGTCAGACAAAGGAGAGAACTCAGAGGCTCCCCTTATGTCTGTTGACCCTCCACAGGTCATGCCAAGATATGCAGCTCTTAGCTTCCAGGAGATGAGACAAGTGTGTACCTCCAGGAAGCTAAAACAGGGTTCTAACACTACCATCCCATTTCTGATAGGTCTCTTAGAGACTTATGATGCAAGGAGGGTTTCTAACACAGGCCCTTCTAATCCAGATGGGAGTATGCCCCCCTTAGAGGGAACCCTTAGGGACCCTGACCTCAACCTCAATGGAACAGGAAGTGAAGGAGAGTAAGAGGATCAGGAGTTGTCAGGGGATGAGGCAGACAAGGGTCAGTTAGAAGTCAGTAGACTCACCAGGACAACTTAAGCAGGCATGAAAATGGACTTGGGGGACCCCCAGGTCCCCTCTCAGGCAGGCTTAACATTGGGAGTGGACGAGTTAGGTCTCTAGCCAGAGGCTCTAACAGATCCATTTGAACCAATGGCTCTCAGACCTCTTCTCACAGAGGGATGACATCCCCTCACAGAAGAGAGCATGAGGCCAAGATGAGGGAAGTCAAACTAAGGATTGAAAGGGAAGAACCTGCCCTGGCCAAAGAGAGACTTGCCTTTGCTAGAGAGCAGAAATGGAGTGGGGCAGACCCCACTGGTGGCAGCATTATTCCTAGAGATAAAGAAAGGAATCTGAAAGAAACACGTTAGTGTTAGATTCCTTACCTTAGAATATCCCCAGGCGTCAGTCTGGATCCGGAAACTTTTGCGTAGCAGTACCCCTGCGCGTCGGTAGGCGTCGTCTGCAGGCGTCCCCTGCGGCTCCGCGTCCGTCGTCGGCGTCGTGCGCCGTGATGACGTCGCTGGAGTATATAGACGCCGCCTCCGCGCGCTGACGTCAGTTCTTCTTTTTTCCGCGCCAGTGGACGCAGATCTGAAGAGCAGTATCCCGGTCTTTGACCAAGTTTTTCGAAGTACTTACTCAATTGTGCCTGATAGGATGCCTGGGTTCAAGCACTGTGATGACTGTGAGCGCACGATGTCGGTCACAGACCATCACCGCCTCTGTCTCCGGTGTCTGGGCCCCGACCACGACGTGGACTCCTGCGTCGACTGCCGGGCCCTCACCAACAAGGCTAGGCGGGAGCGGTCCCGCAAGCTACTGGAGCTCCGGGTGTCGGCTCCTCGTCGGGACCGGGAGCGGTCCCGGTCCGGCCGGAGGTCGAGAGAGCGTTCGAGGGAACGATCGCGGAGCCGCGCCGAGCGTTCCGGAAGTCGACACCACTCGTCAGGCTCGTCAGGTAAGAAGCATAGGAAGTCGGGGCGTCGTCATCGTACCCCCGACTCCCCCCGACGCTCGCGCGATGCGGCCGGGGGCTCGGGTGACCCCAACCCCGCGGCTCCGCGAGAGTCGCCGGCGCGGCCTGCCTCATACCCTCCGGTCCCTGGGCACGGTGCGACGCCTGAGGAGATCGAGGCGTTCCTCATGGCCATGAGGGCGCTCGGTTCTCCGACGGGGCCTACGGTGCCTTCGGGCCCAGTGCTACCGTCTGGGGGTCCTAGCGGTTCGGGTGTCCCTGCCTCGGCGCCGTCGGGTGCTCCGGCCCCGGCGCCGCCGACGGCTCCGATCCCGGCGCCGCAAGGGCCTTCGGGATCGGCGCCGGCTGGTCTTCCGGCCTCCCCGGCGCCGTTGCCATCGGGGTTACCCCCGACGCCGCCCCCGCGCGACGCCGGTTCTCCGGTGCCGGCTCCGGCCGGCTCCGGGGTTCCGACGCCGGCTCCGGGCGGCGCCGTCCCCTTACCTTCCCCGACGCCGGACACGGCGCCGGACGGGCGTCGCTCGACGCCGGTCCCGGCGCCGATGGGGCCCATGAACCCCGAGGAGCCGGTCTACATCGTTGACTCCGAATACGGAGAAGATGAAGAGTTCGGTGAAGGTTGGGAGGGGTCCGAGGACCCTCTGTCACGCGAGTGCCAGTATGACCCGGACTGGACAGGTGACTTGGGGGATGCCAGTGGTCTGGACGACTCTCCTAACCCTGGTTTGATCTCTCCTCCTTCCGTGGCTTCGGTGGAGGGAGCTGCTTATTCTGTGGTGCTGATGAGGGCTGCCAAGGCCTTACACCTTGAGCTCCCCGTCGCGGCCGTGAGGCCTAACATCCTCACCGAGGTCTTCAAACCGCAGTCATGCCCACAGGAGCCACTGCTGCCGTTTAATGAAGCCTTATCAGACGTTCTGTTGGGCACTTGGTCCAGGCCCGCTTCAGGTCCGCCTGTTGATCGGAACGTGGCCAGGCGCCACCGTCCTTGTCCGGACGACCCCAAGTTCCTGTCTACCCACCCCACTCCTGAGAGTCTGGTGATCCAGGCCTCGACCTCCCAGTCCGCATTCCCGTCGGCCCCGCCCGACCGGGAATCCAAGAGGTATGACCAATTTGGCAAAAAGGTCTTCTCGTCCATTAGTTTGGGCCTGCGGTCTTGCAACACCGCCTGCCTCTTGGGCCGCTACACCCACTCTGTGTGGGATACGGTCGCGGAACTGCTGCCAGAATGCCCCATGGAGGTGCGGGCAAAACTCGGTCAGGCTGTGGCTGAGGGCCGAGATGCAGCAAAATATTCGATACGGTGTGGTCTTGATACGACCGACTCGCTGGGCAGAGCTATGTCAACGACAGTGGCGATTCGTCGCCACGCCTGGCTGAGATCCGCCAATTTTTCGGCAGACGTCCAAAGTGCACTGATGGACATGCCGTTCGATGGCCGTCACCTCTTCGGTGACAAGGCGGACCACGCGCTGGAACGCTTCAAGGACTCCAGGGTCACGGCCAAGTCCTTGGGTCTCTCGACCCAGCGTCAGCAAACGGGTTCGTTTCGTCCCTTTCGTGGCCAAGGAAGGGGCGCCCCCACACGTGCTGCCAGCCACGCGCCGCAACAATCATTTCAACGCGGTGGCGGCCGTGGAAAACGCCGTGGCGGCGGTCGGGGACAACGGCGGGGTCAGACCACACCTTCCCCCGCAGCATCTACCCCAAAATCCTCCTAGTCCGTGCTTTCGGCCCCATGTGACGCCAGTGGGTGGCAGGGTTCGCCATCACCACGCTCACTGGCGCACGATCACTTCGGACAGGTGGGTGCTGCAAATCGTCCGAAGGGGCTACTCCCTCCCCTTCGAGACCTCTCCTCCAGCCATGCCACCGCAGAACCACCGTGTGTCGGGGGACCACTTGACACTTCTGCAGGAGGAAGTTACGGCCCTCTTGGCCAAGGGGGCCATCGAGCGCGTTCCTGGGCCAGAAGTAGGGCGTGGTTGTTATTCCCACTACTTTCTGGTGCCCAAGAAGGACAAGGGGGGCCTACGTCCTATCTTGGATCTAAGGAACGTCAACGGCTTCCTCCGGAAGGAGAAGTTCAAGATGTTGACGTTAGCTCAGGTCTTGGCTGCTCTAGACCCACAAGACTGGATGGTAGCGTTGGACTTGCAGGACGCCTATTTTCACATCCCCGTCCTGCCGGCCCACCGGCGCTACCTGCGGTTCACGGTAGGCCAGGAGCATTTTCAGTTTATCGTGCTTCCCTTCGGCCTTACCAGCGCCCCACGGGTGTTCACAAAGGTGATGGCGGTGGTCGCAGCCCATCTGCGCAGGTTGGGGGTTTCAGTCTTCCCCTACCTAGACGACTGGTTGTTGAAGGCGGGCTCGCCCCAGACAGTCGTCCACCACCTTCAGATGACGGCAGACCTCTTGCACGACCTGGGGTTCTCCATCAATGTGCCGAAATCACACCTGTGTCCCTCTCAAAAGCTCCTTTTCATCGGAGCGGTTCTGGACTCGGCGCAGTTTCGGGTTTATCCTCCGGAACGGCGGGTTCGGGATATTCAGGCTTTGATTCCCATCTTTCAGCCGCTATCCCGGGTTTCGGTCAGGTTGACGCTGCGGCTGCTGGGACTGATGGCTTCCTGCATCCTTCTGGTGCATCACGCTCGGTGGCGGATGCGGGCTCTGCAGTGGGACCTGAAGTTTCAGTGGGCCCAGCATCAGGGCAACTTGTCCGACCACGTCTTGATCTCGGAGGGCACTGCGAGACAACTGCAGTGGTGGCTTACGGACCGCGATTGGGTCAGGGGCAAGTCCCTCTCCCTTCCCCAACCGGAGCACGTTGTCGTGACGGACGCGTCCCTCCAGGGCTGGGGTGGCCACTTGGGAGAGGCAGAGATCAGAGGCATCTGGTCTCCGGCGGAGTCCCGGCTCCATATCAACCTGTTGGAGCTGCGGGCGATTCGTCTGGCACTGAAGGCATTCCTCCCCTTTGTCAACGGGAGTGTGGTGCAGGTGTTCACCGACAACACCACCGCCATGTGGTACTGCAACAAACAGGGCGGTGTGGGGTCGTGGACCCTTTGCCAGGAGGCTCTGCGCCTCTGGCAATGGCTGGAACGTCAGGGCGTGACTCTGACGGTTCAACACCTGGCAGGTTCTCTGAACGCCAGGGCGGACGAACTCAGCCGTCGGTGCTCGAAGGATCACGAATGGCGTCTGAACTCGGACGTGGCGCAAGGCATCTTTCTGCAATGGGGAGAGCCTTGGTTAGATCTATTCGCCACCGAAGAGAACGCGCAATGTCATCAGTTCTGCGCGTTGGAGTTTCCAAGACGGCACTCGCACGGCGACGCCTTTCGGCGCGCGTGGAGTTGCGGTCTGTTATACGCCTTTCCGCCTATACCACTTCTGCCCAGAGTGCTGAAGAAGATCAGGCGCGACCGGGCCCAAGTTATCCTTGTGGCTCCGGACTGGGCTCGAAGGTACTGGTATCCCGAGCTACTCAGCATGTCAGTCGGTCCCCCGATCCGCCTGCCCCTTCAGGAGGACCTTCTGTCGCAGCAGCAGGGGACGGTCCTCCACCCGAACCTGTCCAGTCTCCACCTCCATGCTTGGAGATTGAGCGGCGGCAGTTGAGGCCATTTGACTTGCCTCCTGAAGTCTGTGATGTTATTCTGGCAGCCAGGCGTCCCTCCACTAAGTCGGTATACGCCTGTCGGTGGAACAGATTTGTGGCATGGTGCACAGCAAAGGCTGTGGATCCTCTTTCTGCCCCTCTTTCGGAGGTTCTTCTGTTTCTTCTTTCTCTTGCCCAGCAGGGCTCTGCTCTGGGCACTATCAAGGGCTACCTTTCTGCCCTTTCAGCCTTTTTGAGGCTTCCTGATCAGCCTTCTTTGTTCAAATCCCCGATTGTAACTCGATTCTTGAAAGGCATCACTCACATGTTTCCACCTGTTCCGTTTGTGATGCCTCAGTGGGATTTGAACCTAGTTCTGACCTTTCTAATGTGTGCTCCCTTTGAGCCCCTTCATTCTTGTCCTCTCCGTCTCCTGACTTTAAAGACGGCTTTCCTGGTTGCCATCACCTCTGCCAGGAGAGTGAGTGAGCTCCAGGCTCTTTCTGTCCTACCTCCTTTCCTGTCCATTCATCCTGATAAGGTGGTTCTGAGGACTAGACCTTCTTTCCTGCCCAAGGTTGTTTCGGCCTTTCACATCGGGCAGTCCATCACCCTCCCTTCCTTCTTCCCGCCTCCGCATCCATCAAAGGATGAAGAGCGGCTCCATCGTCTGGACCCAAAACGTGCGCTTTCATTTTACATGGATCGCACACGCCAGTTCCGGGTGGATGACCAACTGTTTGTTGGCTACGTGGGTGCGAAGAAGGGAAGGGCGGTCTGTAAACGAACCATCTCTCGATGGGTCGTCCTCTGCATCAAAGCGTGCTACTCTTTGGCTCGGAAGGAGCCTCCTGTTGGGCTGAGGGCCCATTCCACTCGGGCCACGGCGGCTACCACTGCCCTGGGCCGGGGAGTCCCCTTGCAGGACATTTGCCAAGCGGCTACGTGGGCCTCGCTGCACACATTTGCGAGGCACTACTGCCTGGACAGTCAAGTCCGGAGGGATGGCTTCTTTGGCCGTTCTGTCCTCCAGGACTTTCTGGTGTAGTTTGTATTGGTTCGCAGACCCACCACCGGGGTTGGTATTGCTGGGGTATGTATTCTAAGGTAAGGAATCTAACACTAACGTGTTTCTTTCAGATGAACAAGTTACTTACCTTCGGTAACGATATATCTGTAAGAAACATTAGTTAGTGTTAGATTCCTTACCGATCCCACCCATCCTCCCCGTTCTGCGAACTGATACCTAGGGTTAAGGTCATCCCTTTCAGGGCCCTAGTTTTACATGGCACCAGTGTTGGTTCTCTCATGGCTCTGCGTCTCCTGGCGCGGAAATGCTGTGTGCAAAGAACTGACGTCAGCGCGCGGAGGCGGCGTCTATATACTCCAGCGACGTCATCACGGCGCACGACGCCGACGACGGACGCGGAGCCGCAGGGGACGCCTACAGACGACGCCTACCGACGCGCAGGGGTACTGCTACGCAAAAGTTTCCGGATCCAGACTGACGCCTGGGGATATTCTAAGGTAAGGAATCTAACACTAACTAATGTTTCTTACAGATATATCGTTACCGAAGGTAAGTAACTTGTTCGTTTAGACACTAGACACCTGAGTAAGATAGTGCCCCCCTTTAAACAAGGGGATGACATCCACAAATGAATTACTGCTTTGGAGAGGGCCTGCACTGTCCAGTGCATCCCCCAGAGTCAGTGGGCAGCTATCTTATGGCTCTCCTTTGAAGGCAAGGGTAGATATAAGCTCCTCACTACTAGAGCTGAGGATGCTAACAATTATCAAGTCCTGAAGAATACACTGGTTGATGGGTTTGGCTTCACAACTGAACAGTACAGGTTGATGTTCAGAGACACCCAGAAAACTCAGTCTCAGGATTGGGCTGACTTTGTTGATTGTGCCACTAAGGTTCTAGAAGGCTGGCTATTGGGTAGTAAAGTTACTGACTTCACAGGATTGTATAATCTTATTATGAGAGAGCAAGTCTTAAATAATTGTCAGAACCAGTTATTACACCAGCACCTGGTAGACTCTGATCTGACCTCTCCACAAGAATTGGGTAAGAGGGCAGACAAATGGGTCAGAACCAGGATTAGGCCTAAGAACCAGGGTGGTGACCAAAAGAAGGAATCAACCAAGCCTCAAGAGAAGGGTGGGAATAAATCGTCTGATCAAACCCCAGGGCCCCAAAAATCATCTGAAAAGGGTGGGTCCCAAAATCCTTCCAATTCCCAAAAGAAACCTTATTGTCATACCTGCAAACAGGTAGGCCATTACAAAACTGACAGCAGTTGCCCAAGGGCCAACGACAATAAGGAGAACATACCCCCAAGTAAAACTTCCCAGCCTCCTGTTACTACTAGTAGTAATCCCCCAGGTGGTGGGAGTGCCCCCAAGAATCTGGGTGCATTTACTTTGGGAGTTCCTGGGGACTCTGGCCTAACCAGGTCCCCAAACTTAGATACTCTTGTCTGTGAGACTAGCATGGGGTTTGCCAACTTCACAGCTTGTCCCAACACTTTGGGCAAGTACAGACAGGAGCCCCTCATCAATGGTTCAAAAGTTGAGGCCTACAGAGACACAGGGGCTAGCATCACCATGGTGGCTGAGAGCCTAGTCCCCTCAAGGCAACTTATACCTGGAGCCACATACCAGGTAACCAACATTGATGGAGTGCAGAGAGATCATCCCATAGCAGTTGTTAATCTCAGCTGGGGAGGTGTCACTGGCCACAAGAGAGTGGCAGTGTCACCAAACTTACCTGTAGATTGCCTACTGGGGAATGATTTAGAGATCTCAGCCTGGGCTGAGGTAGAGCAAGAAACCCATTTTAAAATGGTAAACCTCCATGGTAAGGTTAGTGGGGCAGTGATAGCCACAGCCCCAGTCCAAGATGTCCTCCCTGAACAGGTCAGGAGGGCTGTTCCAGTCACAGCCCAATCTCAGACAGATTCCCTCCCTGAACAGGTTGGCAAGGCTGTGATGGTCACAGCCCATACCCAAACTGAGTCCCTTCCTGAAAAGGTTAGTGGAGTTGTGATGGCCACAGCTCAAACTCAGACAGATAATAGTGTTGTGAAGCCTGAAACTATGGATCACTCCACTCAGACAGAGAGCGTTGAGGAGGAAGAGAAATCTCCCTCCCACCAGACTTTAGGAAAGGATCAGCCTCCTCAGGGAACTGATCTGACCCCTTGTGAAGAAACTGCCCCAGAGGTAGTCAGGCCTAGCCTGGCAGACCCTCTGATGTCAGTGGACCCTTCCAAGGTGGGACCCAGTCTGGAGCAGGTAACCTGCCCCTCTCTACCCTGCCTCAGTCAGCCCAGGGCTGTGGAGGTCAGGGAGGCCAGTGGTGGACCCCAAAGGGCCCCCTGTCCAAAAGAACTCCCCAATCAGCAGATTAAGGGCACTGAAGCTAGTAATCCTAGCCCAGTGAAAATAAAACAAACTCCTGAGGGATCCCCCTTAAAATTAGCTAGGGACCTTCCACAGATGGACACTGTTGGGCACAGCCAAACCTGGGGCCTAAAAACCCCAAACCTGACCTGTCCCTCCAGTAAGCCAAACAGAGGGACTCAGCCTCCAGCTTTAGGTAGCCAGAGGTTGACCCTGAGAGCTCACAGCAACTCAGTCCTGGAAAGAAAGGCACATATGGTGGATAGTGATTGGAGGAAGTTGAGCCCAACATTAGTGGAGTCTCACTTCAGTACTCCATTCCCACACCAGCCTTTTTCTTTGCCAAAACACACCACAGGTAGAGATTCCCTATGGTGGAGACCCTCAGATACCCTTAGGGTGAGGGATTGCTTGGTGGACCACGAGATAGGGGGTAACCATGCCAGTGCATGTACCACCTCATATGGCCACTCAGGCAATATAGGCTTACCTGGTCAAGGATAGCCTTATCTCCTTTCGTTTGTTAATGCAGTTCTCCAGTATTAGTATCTTTAATAGATTCACATGTGACCCACCTTCCTCCCCTGAGAGGCTCCCTTTATAGATCAGGTACAATTTATTCCCATTGGTGCTTGAAAATGTGAGGGAACTAGCCTCTCTTTGGAGTATTCTAGAGGATGTTGTTGCCTGATTGGTTATAGGTCAAGCTTAGTTCTTTTTTAAAAAGGACATAGATAGGCTATTAAACTGACTTTGTATTGCCATTATAGCCTATGATACTGATACATACTGCTTTACTATGGTAACGTGGGACTTCTACTTTGACGATGGGAATGATTTAAACATGCAAATCGATGAAAGGTACCAATACTGGAGAGCTGCAATTACAGGTAATTAACTTATTTTCATCTGCACTGAAGGGATCAGACACTGGCAGCAGGTAGAACCTCCCTAAATTAAAACTAGGGGTGACAGGCCCGTACAGTAAAACAGAACAACATACTCACTGCTCAGGACTGGAACTTGGACATTGTCAGTCACTCATTCTTCTACCTCTCTTTACTAGCAATTTGGAGTGATGAAAAGGGGCATGTAGCAGTGTATGGAAATGAGACTTAGATTAATACCATATGTGTACAAGCGAGCAATGAGGGGTCATTTTCTGCTGTGGATGGAGTGAAATTGATGTGCAGAATATCCAAGGTAAGTCATTCTGTCGTGACTGTATTCTTTTTCTGTTGCAATAAACGTGGTCCAGCAGAAGTTATTTGTGCTCTGGATAGAGTTGTCATAGTAAACGTGGTTATGCTTGGGTTCTGTTAGTGTACAGGAGAGATTCCAAGAAAGGTTTTTGCACCATGGTTTGGTTGAGTTTCCATTCTTGTACAGGGGTGGAGGTTAGATTCATTTCATCCCTACAATGCTCTGTGTAGAACAACCGATCCAGAGGACGTGGGTGTGAAGCAGACACAGGAAGGGGTATTGTTCATCTAACTTATGACTGTGCACAGCATATAGAAACGTGTGGTGTTCGACATGTTGGGAAGCTGAAGTGCAGCTACCCTGTTTTGCCAGTTTTCACAAGAACTTTGGCACAAATATTTAAAAACAAAGATGCTATCATCGAATGAGAACATGAGATGTGCTGGTGTTAGGAAGAACAATATTATTATTCTAAAAAGTGAAGCCACTTGATCTGTATCTCTTGCGGCCATGCGTTACTCTGTTTGCTTACTGTTAGTTCTCAGTGGAATAGAAATCCAAGTGAGATATTAATCGTAGGACATAACTTGTGAGCATCTTGGTTAAGGTCACCGAGCTCTCGATGAAGCCCTCTCTGTCCTGGGATCTTTTATAGCGATTGCTCTGTATCTCGAGCCTACTGAAAAAGGAGATGATCTCTCTCTCTCTCTTTTTTTCTCTCTCTGTCTCTCTCTCTCTCTCTGTCTGTCTCTCTCTCTCTCTCTCTCTCTCATGTGTCTGATTCTTCACTTGTTTCTGCCTCGTGATGACTTTGCCTCAGTTCTGTGTGTCTGTTTTTCTCTCACACGCTTTTTGTCTCACACTTCATGTTTCTGTATCTGTTTATCTTGTTGAGTGGCCAGGCCCGACTCATGCTCCCTCCGAAATCTTTCTCCAGTGGTCCATCATATGTACTTGCTTTCAACGTTTTTTTCCTTTCTCCACCCTCTCCTCTCTAATGCTGTGCTTAATTATCCAGACTTCCTTGTGCTTTAGTCTCTCTTATCTCTCTGCATTTCATATCCATCTTTCCTGCGAACTCTCATATCTCTCTTTTTCTCTAGCCGTCCCTGAATACTGCTCTCTCACATCTCTTTCCCTTTCTCCAGCAGGTCCATTTTTTGCACTTTCTCACAACTCTCTCCCTTCACCCAGCCTTCGTTGTTCTTTGCTCGCTCAGTTGCTCTCTCCCTTGCTCACCCTTCCTTGTCCTGAGCTCCCTTGTAGCTCTTTCTTCAGCCGTCTTTATCCTCCATTTTCCCACATTTCTCTCACTTCCACTAGCCTTCTCTGTCTTGTACTCTCTCACATGTTTCCCTTTCTTTGGTCCTCTGTCCCGTGCCCTCATAAATTTCTCTCACTTTCTACTAGGATTGTACTATTTGACATTATCCTCTCTCTTTGCTCGACTGTACCTTTCCGGTACTCTTATAACTCGTCCTTTCTACGGCCTTCCCATCCCTATCCTTGCCCTCATAAACCTGTTCCCATACATACGGCGTGCTATCTCACGTCTCTCTCTATTCCACCCAAACCTGTTCTTTGTTTTCTTACATCTGTATCTTTTTCTCCAGCTCTCCACGTCCTGTCCTCTCTCACTCTTCTGTTCTTTTCCCCAGTTGTCTCTGTCCTGTGCTCTCTCTCAACTCTCCTCTTTGCCGGCTCCCTGTTCGCTCTCTAATCTCTCACCCTTTCTTCCATGGCCCCCATGCTGTGCCGCATCCGATCTCTTTCTCTCCTTTCAATCCGCCTTCCCTGTCCTGAGCTTTATCACATCTCTTGCCTTTTTTCCGTCTTCACCTGTCCTGTTTTCTTTCACATCTCCCTCCGTTTCTCATAACATCCCTAAGCTGTACTCTTCATGTGTCTCTCCTTAGCAGTAGCACCTTCCCTCTCGTACGTTCGTTAACTTTTCTGTCTTGGCCTACTTTTGTCCGCATCTTTTCTCGACACATTGGTCTAAGGTGGTATTCCTTTCTGTGGCTTATTTATATTAAGCAGGATATTCTAGTTGAGGGAATGGGCATAAAATGCACCTAAACTTTGGGCCTCTTTTACAAGCTCCTTGCGCCACCACTGCGCTACTTTTTTTGACACAGCGGCAACGTAAAGGGCTATGCCCCATTTCTGCGCCAACGGATGCATCAGAAGTTCTGAAGCATCTGTTAATCCTTGCGCCATGGAAGCCTGTATTATATATAGAGCGCATCCATGGTGTCGCATGGGCATTTGACACAGGCACAAGGAAACTGACGTGTAGATGCCGATACGTCAGTTTCTTGTAAATTAGGCCCTCAGTCTTCTAAAAAGTCTGGCAAAGTTCAGTGGCAGGTGCAGTGGCAGCCTCCACAAACAAAGGGGTGTGGGGCAGGAGGGGTCGCGGTGGGGGGGCACATGGTCATAATATATTAAACAGAAAGGGGCAGATTTACGAGCCTCTTGCTCCTTTTTTGCACCGCTGTTGCGTCACTTTTGTGACGCATCGGTGGCGCAAAAGATGCGCCATGGTGAGGGCTATTTACAACGTGACGCATCTGAGAGATGCGTCACGTTGTAAAGCCCTGCGGTTTAAGGAGGCGTTCCGGTGTAGGGGGGGGGGGCGTTCCGCCGCAGGAACGCCTCCTAAAAGTGGCTGAGTGAAGTCTACAAGATTTCACTCAGTCACTTTTAGGCCAATGCTACGTCAAAACCCTGCGCCTGCTTGAAGCAGGCGTAAGGCTTGACGCAGCATTAGTAGAATGGGCCCCCCCAGAGCATTGCTGGAGCTGCGTTGCGCATGCGACGCAACTCCAGCAATGCGACACCTTTACGGCACAGATGCGTGACACATCTGTGTCGTTTTTGCCCCATTACAATGCGGCGCATCATGGGTGGCGGAGCTGCAGCGCACAATTACTGGCGCATCCCTGCTAATTTGCAGGGATGCGCCAGTAATTGTAAATATGCCCCAACGAAAGCACTTACCTGTAGCCATGACTGCCTCCAGCGTCGTGTCATGCCGTGCCTCCTCTACTTTTCCTGGTCCCAGCAGCCCCTGGGACAGACTCTCATCCAATTCCCATGCATCAAAGCAGCATGGGGATTGGCCTAAGCAGCCTAGAAAGACGCTCAGGTCAGACCGGGGAGTCTGTAAGTTTTCTCCAGCCCTGCTATTCAGTGCAGTCGGGCTGGAGAAACCTAAGTATGCATGTGTGTCTTGGCCAACCTGCGATGGCCGGCCTAACAAATAAGCGCACTCAGGGAGTGCACATATCACTCCTCCTCCCCCCTCCAATGCCTGGGCCCACCCCTTCCTACAGAACTGGCTCAGAGCCGGCAAATGAAAAAAATAACGATGTTAGAACATCGTTTTATTTTTTATTTGCTGGCTCTGAGCCAGGTAGTGGGGTGACGCTTCTCCGCCATTGCAGAGGAGCTGCCACTGGCAAAGTGCAGTTTTCTGATGGGAAAAGTATTATTTTACCCACATTATCACTACTTAGACTACAGTACAGAGTGTGCACATTTTCCAAATACTAAGGATAGGATTTTTAAGCCAGTCCAGCTTCCTTGACCTGAAGAGAAACCAAGCTGCTGTACTAAACTTGGCTAGCACCTGGCGAGAGAGTATTCTTTTGTCAACTGCAAGCAAGAAGGCACTTGAGTTTCCACCATTGTGATGTGTTGTTTAAGAGATTAATTTAAAAAGCCCTGTTTTCAGGTGGAATACTTCCGAATTAATATTTTTTTAATTGCCTACTGTGATGATAATTGTGATGAACTCATTCGGAGCACAAACCACTACCCACCTGATAAGCTTTGACTGCTCCATTACAGCTGTCACCCGAGAGTCAAGTAGACAATGTGACTCATGGCCAGGCATTGCAAGCAAGAGCATTTAGTGTTCTGGGATATGAGCACAAGCGACAGCACCAATACCAATGCTGCCCATTTCTCTTAATCCACCCTGTTACCTCCATATCTAACCTAGTGTGTGCCGTACTACAGCTGGTATTGTTTAGCCCGCCTCTCTTCCATTTACTTCCACTACCTCCCTACTTCTCACACTTCCTTCCACTTTATTACATTGTTGGTCTCACTGTTCTGCCCATCAGCTTATCTTTTGAACTCGCTCTCTATATAAACACTTCTCGTTTTCTGTCTGCGTATCTCTTGCTCTAATTCTTCCTCTTCCTCTCTCGCCCCTTGCCTCTCTCTCTTTGTCATATTGTCACACTCTCTTTCCCTTGCATTCTTGTGAACATCTCTAATCGACCCAATTGTCTCGATTTATCACTTTACAATTCTCCCCCATCTGTTTCACGCACCGCTCTCTGCCTCTTTTTTTCTTACTAATACTAACTCTTTGTTTCTGTGCTCGTGACTGTGTTTTTCTTCTGGCCCAATCTCTGGCTCTTCCGCTGTTGGTTTACTTATCTTGCGTTCTACTTTTCCGTCCATCTATCCCTACTCAGTCCTACTAAACTTCCCCTCATTCAACGTTTAAGGTTTGGAGGGAGATCCTTTTTTTGTTATTTGTCCCCTACCTACTGGAATCGTCTACCTTTTCATATTTGCTCACGCTTTGATTATACCAAATTTAAGAAATTATTTAAAACTTTTTTATTTTAATTCTGCTCGTTGGTCCTGCTGTCCTGTCTTTCTGTAGCACTGAGATACCCCATTGGGGTGATTCGTGTGCAAACCAAATTTAAATAACAACGTACCTTTGCTTGATTACTCTCTATCGTCCTTAACTGCACCCTACAATCCTCTGTCTCTCATCGCTCTCTCTGCCACTCTTTATTTCAATAGTAGGCACGCAATCATTCAGCAGAACAAATTGGAGAGTACAATGTTTAGACATAGTAGAGATTGCAATGTAGCTTGGGTTGTGCAGTGCTCAGAACTACTTACGCCCTGTCCGATAGTACAGGTCACCCAACAACAGAGCAAGTTCAACAGATTCCTTATACGGAACCAATGGTGTGGGTCTTGAATATTGAGCCATAACATGGAGAACAAGAATATCAACAGGCCAGTATGTATTCATTTTCTATACCTAGCTCCACATTTATGTACAAACGAGATTGAGTAGAAGCCCGCAGAATTCGCTGAAGACGGTAGTGCTCGAATTTCTGCTGTAGGCACAGTGTGCTTGATCTATACAAAGCCCTGTGAACAATGCACAGAGACTTGAACATATTGGTTTGGTCATTGGGAGCAAATAAAGAGTATCCCAAAAAGTGGATGTCGAAACCTGGTGGGGGAGGGGGAGGGCACACTTAGCAGCTGCTGCTTGAATATGATGCAGGTGTTTCAGCCAAAAATTGAAGGCACCTAAAAATAATGAGACACAGTAAGCTTGTCTGTAGTGGGTATGGCTGCTTGCACCGTATGCTGATGTGAGGGACTAGGAAGGGAAGGTAGGATCTTGCAAAGCACCCGCCGCATTAGTGGAACATGAAGAAGAAAGCTTATTTATGTGCGCACTGAGAGAAATATCTCTATCCATATAAACTCCCAGATTGCGGACCAAAGGTTATTCTCATAGGGCCAGAAGCCCACAGGATTGGGACGTGAAGGTCTCCCTATGGAGCAGCACATGATTTTATCACGATTAAAACTTACAGAATTAGAGCCCAACCAACTCACTATATCTGGCATACATTTGTGAAAAGCCTCCAGTGGAGATGACTCCTATTGATCCAATTCCAATGTTAATATAAGCAGAGTATCACCAGCATAGTTCATGTATTTAATACCATGAGATCTGATCAACAGAGCCAGCAGTCTTAAGTAGACATTAAACAATGTTGGACTTAAGAGGAGCCTGGTAGGACCCCTGTCCAGCTGCCTTGAATTCGGAGTGGAATGGCAGGAGATGCACAGGCTGCACTCAGTCTGCTAGGTAGGAGTTGCACCAGTTCAAAGCCATGCCTGCCACACCCAATCCTCTTAAACTGGTGCTCAAGACGTTGTGTCTAAGAACTTTAAAGGTGGCGGAAAGAACCAGTAGGACGAGAACCACCACTTGGCCCTTGTCCACTGCCATTCTGAGGTCATCTAGATCCTCTACTAAAGAAGGTTCACTTCAGTGATTGTGGAGAAAGCCTGCCTGTGCAGGGTTCAGCAGGGGATGATGTTCGATAACTTTCAATAACATTTTGTTGACATGTTGTTTCAAGATCTTTCCCAGAAAGAGCAGGAGGGAGATTGGTCATAAAAATACTCAAGGGAGATGCTGTGCGCTTGGCATTCTGAGTGTATAACAGCCATAGATAGTGATGGAGAGGCAAGATAATCAGACAGATTTCCCAATACCTTTGGGGTATGGGAGGAGGGACCAAGAGATTGAGTTAGCAATAGCTAATAACAATATTCCCTAATCGAAATTCAGTGAATGGATGTCATGTCGCAGCTCCTCCAACACTGCTATTATCATATACACAGGCAGCACTTAAACACTCAATCAAATCCTCCAGGCATACCCACTAACCACAATAACACATTGGCAAATTAACTATTAAAACACACCTTCTGTAGAAAAACAAAAACAGAATAGCAAATATCTTACTGACAACCAGAACATTGCCTATTTCAAAATGCTTGAAACACCAGGACAAGTATGTACAGGCCACTGTTAGCGCGCAAGTCCAAATTTATGGAAAAATATGCACTATATTCAGTGATTAATTTGAGTTTGTGGGTGCAGGTGGTCCCACAAGCACTCTTCATTAGAACCAGAACTTATTTTTTCACCATTACTGACCCAGAGCTAGAGAGTGAAAAACATAGAATGGGAAGAGAAGGAGGAAACGAAAGACACAAAACAGTGGCAAACTGTAAAAGCAAGGGTGAAAAATCCCGCAAGAGTGAGCTAGAGGGACAGGAAGTGCATGATGGTGGATGAAAGAGGCATGAGTTGGAATAAAGACTGCAGACATGGTATTGGGCCAAAATCCGGCAGTATTTATTACGGGCTTCTGAGAAAAGGTTTGGGCACCGACACTCATTCTTTCATTAATAAAGCCCTGACTATATTTATACCGGTGAAATAATATGAGATGTTCCACTAACCCCTCGTGTCTGCCTCTTTCTGTCTCTTCATTGGCCTCTATACTTCAGAAGGACATGATAATGTAGGGCTCAGATTCTGAGAGAATCAAGATATTGTGTGTGTGTCTCGGTGAGTTTTACTAGAGGTGGTCTGTGATCTGAGGGTCGGGTGGAGAGGCGCTTGAGGAGAGCTCTGGTACATTGGTTGGGGGTGATGGAGGTGATGGAGAAAAAAAAAGTGTGTATTCTCTATGTCTGAAGTGCCATGTTCTCTTGCTCTGCTGTAAGGCACAAGGTACCCACCGCAACATGCTCCCCACTTCACCCCTCCCCCACAGGCCATACGTGACAGGGAAAGGCTGAGCCAGGGTCTCGGTGATCCCAGATAGCTGATCTGTACGCACTGTCCCGGTCATGTTAGCCTTCTTCCATTTCCCGGTGGTCTGGGCTGGCTGTACCTTATTATTCCATTATGGCGGCCATTAAACGATGTTAGGCGCTGTCTGACTTCTTTAAGAAATATTTATAGACTTTTTCAGCAAGCTTTGACTGCCTTTAGTCCTTGTGGAAATAATCTCTGTGTTAAGACAGAGCTCAGGGAGACTCAGTGAACACAGATAGCCGCAGTTAAAGCAGCGTTGGCAGGAACAGCAGGGCTTAATGTAAGCTGGTCTTTGCAGGTGGGGCCCACTGGCACCAGTTCTTTATTTGTAAAAAACATGAAGTGCCAGGGCCCTTCTCGGAAGGTCACTGCAGTCTGCTCCTTGCATTGCCCCTGGCAGCGCTGCCAACGACAGTACCAACATAACACCTAACTATGGCACACCTACAAGTGTGACTATTTCAACCCACACAAAGCTTTTATAATGGCGTGAGTGGCTGGTATTATTAATTTTCAATACATATTTGATTTAATAAGCATGATTGTTGTGCTCATCTCATAATTAAATAGACAGTGCCACCATGTGGTGGACTGTCAAAAGAGCTGGTGATGACAATTTTGTGCCAGTGCTGAGCACCATAAACCACTGGTTCAAATTAAGCACTGACTGGAACAGATTTTTTGTGGATTGGTACTTAAACACGACTACGCAGCCTTGGTCTTCTGCACTCCGATCTTTTATAGCACCGGACAGGCTTCTGAGAAAGAACTTTGGGCACCAGCACTTATTATTATACAAGGTAAACACTGGGGAACAGTGTGAGGTAGGGGCGACAATCAGTGACTCGGCAAGGGCGTAGGAACTGGATGAAAGCAACATGCAGCGTGGGAGGTAGAGCTGTTGAGGTAGGAGCTACAAGACAGAAACAAACAAGCAGCGTGGACAGGAGTAGTTTACGTTTGGAAGCAGTGAAGGCAGCAGCAATGTGAACTGTACCATGCAAGGTTGGCAGGAAAGCAGTGTAAGAAACTAGCTACAAGGCAGTAGCAACTAGCAAGCAGTGTGGGCGGAAGCTGCATGGCTGTAAAATCCCGTCTGGCCGGAAGCAGCGTGCGGTAGGAACTACGAGGCAGTAACAGCTGCATGACCGTACTAACGTGAGCAGAAGGAACAGTTTGTAATAGACGCTGAAGGGATGTGTGTGTGGCCAGGAGGAGCAGTGTGAAGTAGGGGATGCAAGACTGTAACAAGTGGCGTGAGTAGGAGCTGCATGAGGTAGAAGCTGCAAGAATGTAACTAAAAGGGAGAACAGGAGTGGCCTGAGGTAGCAGATTTTCCACTGTAATAAGTGTTATGGGACGGAGCTGCATGGGGTAGAACCTCCAGGGCTGTGACAAGAAGTGTGAACAGGAGCAGCATGAGGTAGGAGATGGAAAACTATAACAAGTGGGGTGGGTAAGAGCAGCATGAGGTAGGGGATACACAACTGTAACAAGTGGCGTGCGTGGGCAGGGGCTGTATGAGGTAGGAGGTACAGGACTGTGACAACAATTATGAACAGGAGTAGCATGAGGTAGGAGACGCAAAACTAGAGCAAGCAGTGCGACAGGGAGTCTGCAGTGTTGTAATGTGACTTGCCTTAACACTTGGACCAACCAACAAGTGAGTCTGGTCCGTGACTATCAGGCGATGCCCAGCTGTCCGCTTTATGTTGATTACCTCCAGCCTCCCAGGCAGGGACGTAACACAGACCCCTGCAGTATCTGCGGCGCCATTGGCCCCATTCCTCAGGGGCCCGCGTTCTGTGTAAATACAGCCTATGGATATGGGTGAGATATGGAAGCCCCTCGTTCCATTCTGCGGTGGGGTGGGCATCTTTCTGCCTTACGCCAGTGCCTCGAGGCTCCTTCAAATTGTGTCAGTGGCGGCCAACCTTGCTCTGACCTCCAGGGCTAGTCAAAAGGAAACTTTTACTTCTGCTTCCCTTTTCCGCCTGCTTTTAAATGTGATGAGTGTGCTAATGTGTTCACAGTCCATTAACTGCGGGCGTGCTGGGGAGCCCTGGGTGTGCAATGCCGTGTCGTAATTCTTTCTCTCTCTCTCCCTCTCTCTCCTTCTATCTCTCTTTCTGTCTCCCCACCTCCCTCTCTCTTTCTCTTCATCCCTCACTCGCTCCTTTCTCCTTTTTCTACTTTTCTCTTTCCTCCTCTCTCTCTCTCTCTCTCTCTCTCTCTCTCTGTCTCTCTCTGTCGCCCTGGCTTTTTCCCTTACTATGGTCTCTCGTCTCGCTCTCTTTTCCTCTCGCTCTCATTTCCTCTCTCTCTTTTACGCTCATTGTTTTTTTCCTCTCTCTATTTCTTTCTCTATTTCTCACTCACTTTTACTCTGTATCTCGTTCTCTCTTCCTCACTCACAATTTCCTGCTCTTTCTTCAAATCTCATTTATTGATATATCTCTCTACCCTACGGTCTCTCCTTCCTTGCTCCTTTCTCTCTGTTACTTACACCCACTCTGGCCCACTTTCCTTTCATTTCACCCCCCATCCCTCTCTTTCTCTCCCTGTATTTAAATCTCCACCTCTTTTTTTGCCTCACTCATGCTTTCTTTCACTCTCTATCTGTTGCCTCCTCACTCTGTTTTTTGGTTAATCTTTCTGTCTCTCTGCCTCCTTTATCGTTCCTCACCTTTTTTATCTTTCTCTCACATTTGCGTTTATTCCCTTTTCTTGCTCTCTATTTGCCTTTATTTCCATCTTTTCTTTGTTACTTCTCTTCTGCTACATGTTTCTGTCTCTTTTCCTCTCTCTCACTGACACTCCTCTATCTTAACCGTCTTCTCTCAACACCCCTCCCTTTTTCTCTCTTCATCGCCCTCTCTCTCTCTTTCCTTTCCTCTTTCCTTCTATCAGATGATGACTGCACCAACTCCTTCACGCCCAATCAAGTTGCGAGAATGCACTGCTACCTGGATCTTGTGTACCACAGCTGGCAGCCTACCAAAGCACCTTCTCTGGTGGCCCTGGCCCCACAGGTGGTGGGCCACACCTCTACCTCTGTCACCATGGAGTGGTTCCCCCCTATCGATGGACGCTTCTTTGAAAGGTGAGCATGGCACTAATTTTCCATTGTGAGTTTGTGAGAAAGGGCTCTGAGGTCAGTTGTGTGGTCAACACTTTTTGGACAATTCACAGTTGGGAATCAGCGAGGTGTGACAAGATATAGAACTGTCAGCGAACTGTGGGCATCATTTCGGTTACCCCAGGCCAGTTTGTCTTTCATGCTTCCTAATTTACTTTAAGACAATAACACTGGTGCTTAGCAGGACAGCTTAGTTTTTTATTTTTTTATTTTTATTGATTTATTGTTTTATGCAAGGAAAAAACCCAAAAAAAATGAAAAGTCATAATTTCACAAAAATAAAGCAAGAACAAAGATATTGTAAGAGACTTACTGGCTCATATTCATCCATAGTCTAAATCCATTCAGCAATAGGCGCCCACATTTTTCCCCCCATAGCCCTTCTTTTAATACCCTTGACTTTGTACATAGCGGATTCAATATTGTACACAAATAATAATCGCTCCCTCCAATTAAAAAAGGACGGGGGGTCAGGATTGATCCAGTCCCTAGTGATACATGCTCGGGCTACCGCCATACAAATAAAAAGAAAACAGCTCAAAGGTTTAGCTCCTGAAGTTCCAATACTTAAACCAATTAGCACCATCTCTGCAGTTACATTGATATTAGTCTTAACAGTAACAGCCAAAAAACTTTCAATTTGTTTGAAGAACTCCCCAAGCTTTGGACAATGAAAAAACATGTGTAGCATATCGGCTGCGTACAGCCCACACCGATTGCACTTAGTACCTACTGTTGTCCCTCACCACCCCTTGTTGTTAATATTTTTGTCCACCCTAAGCGTGGAAGGGTATTCTCAGATGTGAGACCCTTGCTCATTGCACCATCAGGATTCAAGCAAACCGGGCCGAAGACGGCTGTAATGCCAGAAACCGGTCCCCGGGAGCTTGTTTCCTTCCCAGTGTAAGAATTGGCTTTTGTAGTTTGGTTTGCCCTGTTCCCATCATGCACTGGGACAGGAACAGACTAATTTGCATACAGCCAGGTTCTGAAACTGGGATGGTGCAGTGAGCTAAAAAACGGTGTTGGATCTAGCCCTGATCTCTTGACTGGGTGAGAGCTTTCTGCTTAATTCAGAGACTCTGTCCCTCACCACCCCTTGTTGTGCTCCACTTAACCACTTTACCAGGAGTGTAGTAAAGATCATGTATACACATAAAGTGTTGTGATTTCATCATCCCGGTTATTAGGCATTCAGTGGCGAAATTGACTGACTCACGAACATAAACTTCAGGTATTCCCAGTTTGTTTGCCATTTCAGTTGACAGTTCTCCAAATCATCCGGAAATCCCTGCATTAAACAGGAATACAAAGTACCAATTGAAGTTTTTTTACTTAGGCCTTCCAGAAGGGGAACTTTATTCATGCTTGTCACTGCTGCATGTGGTGAGTTATGTAAGAAGCTACGGATCTGTAAAAACTTTAAAAATTCGTTCTTATTTAGGGAATATTTGGTCTGTAGCTCCTGAAAGGCCATAAGTTGACCATCAAAGAACAAATCCCCTAAATAACATACTCCTTTCTGCCTTCACCGAATAGCAGATAAATCACAAAAGATAGCAGAGGGCAATAAGCCAGAGGCTGCAAAGGGTGTGTACGCATTTAATTTGGCTAATCCCAAATGCTGTTGAACCTTTTGCCACAGACCATATGCCGCTTTCAAAGTCTTAAATCGCGTTTTTTTAATAATAGCTGGGTTCAGCCATTCTAAGAAAGTAAGATTTCATTCCTTCTCCCATAAACAGCTCATAAATTGAGGGGATGTTACATAAGGGAATTCGTGCTCTAGCCCCGATTATCAATGGGCTAATAAAATGAAGATTAGCTGCCATATAATAATAAAAGAAGTACGGGACATTCCAGCCACCACAATCTTTATTAAGGATCATCTTTTTAAGGGCTTTCCGCTGTCTTTTATTCCCCCACACAAATCTGGAAATCGCCCTTTCCAGCTTTTTGAAATAAGAAGAAGGAAATTCCAGAGGTATTGTGCGGAACATGTACAATACCTTAGGTAAAATTAACATTTTTAAGACTTTAACTCTTCCATGCAGGGATAAATGCAGATGGTCCAAGCGTTCTAGCAAAGAATTGATTTTAGCCAGAGCTGGATTCATATTTAATTCCGGAATGCCAGAAATCGGAAGCAAGATTTTAATTCCAAGGTACGTGACTTCCGTTACCGGTGTAACATTAACCGGAGAATTACCCCCAGACCATAAAATCTGAGTTTTCGTAAGGTTACGTTTATACCCTGAAAAATGTCCAAACTGCAATGTCAAGTCATTGATTGCTGGTACCCCTGTCGGCACATCAGTTGTAATGGCAACTATATAGTCGGCATATGCTAATGCTCGGTAACTTGCACTGGCAAGACAAATTGGTTTTATTATCTCCTCCAAATTAAATCAGTTTATTAAAGGATCTATATAAAGTGCAAAAAATAAAGGAGAACAAGGGCACCCTTGTCGGGTACCACGAGTAATTGAAAAAAAAGAAGATGCTTGAGCGTTTATGCGAATGCACACTTTGGGGGCTTTGTACATAGTGTTTAAAGCGGTTAAGAAACCAGGGCCAAATCCTTTTCTGGCCTAGATATTCCATAAATAGGCCCAGGCAACCCTATCAAAGGCCTTTTCGGCATCCAATAAAATAACACCCATATTTGATCGGGTTGCCTGGGCCCGGTCCATATGAGTGATAAGATGGCGAATATGGTCAGCCGTATCCCGCGCTGGAATGAATCCATGTGGATATTTAGAAACCAATGGGGTAATAACGGTAGAGACTCGCGAGGTCAGAATCTTGGACAATTTTTTGCTGTCTGCGTTTATCAATGAGATAGGGCCAAAAGATGATGGAGAAAGGGGAGGTTTGTCCTTCTTTAGAAAGACCGTGATAATAGATTCTGACCAAGAAGGGGGAGCAATACCCTGTTGAGCCGCTCTACATAAGCAGACTAGTTCGGGTTTCAAAAGAAATCAAAAAGTTCTAAAAAACTCAAGAGGAATAGTGTCGGGCCCTACTGCTTTGCCCAATGCTAACGATACAAGAGACAATGCTATTTCTTCCCAAGTAATGGAACTGAACTTAAAATCACTGACAGTGAAGGTGGCAGATTCACCATTAAACTAGATCATACCACCACAATTACCGGCTTACTTATATACAGACCCCCGGGCGCAGCAATGCCCTTCTGTAGCCAACTGATTGATCTCGCAACCCAGCTAGCCATCAGACATCAAAATGTCATCATCCTTGGCGACCTCAATATACATCTAGAGGATAGCCACTCTAAAGAAGCTCAGCTTCTATTGAATGCCTTTAACTCAGTTGATCATAAACTCCTCTCCACTCTGCCCACGCATCAACAAGGACATTTATTAGACCCCATTTTCGCTAACTGGGAAGACATCAACAGCTTACCTCCCATCCCATTAATATGGCCGGACCATAGTATGGTGCTGTTTAAGATCGCTAGAAAACCTATCCACAACACTCATGCTAAATTGCCACCTTACAGGCGCCGCAACTTTAAAAAGTATACTCCTGAGCTTCTGTCACAAGAACTAACTGATCATCCTCCTTTTAAAGGAAACTCCCTACAGGAAGTTTGGGACAACTATGAATCTTGGATAACTAAAGCCCTGGACAAAATTGCTCCATGGACTAATAAACCTCCTACCAGACAATCCAAAAGTGCCCCATGGTTTACGGAAAAACTTAAAACTGCTAAGGCCCTTTGCAAATCCATAGAAAGGAAATGGAGAAAAAACTACACTCCGGAACTCAGAGAAATTTACAGAAGCGAACTGAAAAAATATCAAAAATTGGTAAGAGCAGAAAAGAGCGCCTGTTTCAAAAGCAGAATTGTGGAATCTAAAAACCCTTCGAAGGAGCTCTTTTGTATCTATAGAGAAATTACCAACCCGTCTCGCTTAGATACCAAAGATACTTATTCCACAGAGATTAGCGAGCAGATAGCAGATTTCTTTGTGGATAAGGTTGAAAAAATCTATGCTACCTTCTCCAGTAACAATAATACAATAGCAAACACTGATTGCAACCCAGAATCCACTTCTTTAAAATCTCTCCTCACCAATTTCAAGACCCCAAATAAACAGGAATTATTAAAAATTATTAATGGAATTGGCTCAGGATCCCCCATGGACGCCTGCCCCCCGGAACAATGTAAAGCGATCATGGAAAACATACTGCTAGATCAAATAAGCAACATGATCACCTTATCCTTCCAAGAAGGCCACGTCCTAAAACACTGGAAATCTGCCCAAGTTATACCCCTGAAAAAAAAAACAAATATCCCTATATCTCAGCTTCAAAATCTCAGGCCAATCTCGCTTCTTCCTTTCTGTGCCAAAATTATAGAAAAGGTGGCCAACTTACAACTTATGGAGTTCCTGGAAAAAGAATCCCTCCTCCATCCCTCTCAGTCAGGGTTTAGATCAGGCCACTCAACGGAATCTGCTGTTCTGTATTCAACCGAACTGATTCGGAAGCTGGTAGACGAGGGAGAGACAGCAGCATTGGTCCTATTGGACCTAAGTGCAGCGTTTGATACCGTGCTGCACTCAACGCTGCTGTCTCGACTATCAGACATAGGAGTTAGAGACCTGGCCCTCACCTGGCTCCAGTCTTACCTATCTGACAGGACAGTCCAACTCCATTGCCCACCTTTCCAGTCTTCGTCACGCAGTGTATGCCATGGGGTTCCACAGGGCTCTAGCCTGAGCCCTACTTTATTTAACATCTACATGGAACCCCTGGCACGCATTGCGAAGAATTTTGGAGTGGGCATCGTCAGCTATGCTGACGACACGCAGTTGATTTTTAAAATAACTCCAGACAGCAGTGACCTTGCTAACAATTTCTCCAACTGTATGTTAGGGATAGCAACTTGGATGGACAACAACTGCCTCCGTTTAAATGGAGACAAAACAGAAGTACTAATAGTAGGCAAAGCGACATCGATATGGTCCCAGGCTTGGTGGCCTAGTGAACTGGGAGAACTTCCCATGCCAGGGGAGAAAGTTAAAAACCTAGGCATCATGCTGGATGCCGACCTCTCAGGTAAAGCTCATGTAAACAAAGTTACAAACAAATGCTTCAGCACCTTAAAAATTCTGCGCAAAATATTAGATCTCCTGCCAACTGAAGCGAGAAAAGCCATAGTTCACGCCTTGATTTCTCCTCATTTGGACTATGGAAATGTCCTCCTTTTAGGTCTCAATCAGAAAGGACTGCACCAACTACAATGCATACAGAACTCTGCAGCCCGACTGGTGCTCGGTCTCCCGAAGAAAACTTCCATCAAATACGCCCTTGCCAAACTTCACTGGCTACCAATCAGAGAAAGAATTGTATTCAAATCTCTCTGCTATGCTCATCGCATTGCCCATAATAAAGGCCCCAGCAACCTCAAAGACCTCATCTCCATTCACCGGCCGATTAGAGATCTGAGATCCTCTGGCATGATGCTATTCAAAATACCTTGCATCTCTAAAGCCAAAATGGGTGGAAAATCCTTCCGCTACCTTGCCACTAAGTCCTGGAACGCTCTACCAATCCATCTACGGATGGAGCCCTCCGAATCGAGATTTAGAGCTAAACTTAAAACCCACCTTTTCCCTAAACACTAACTTCTGTTACCTATCCGTATCATCCTCCGGATGAGTCTGTATTGCAGTAAGCGCGGGGACACACAGCTCTGTGTAACCAGGCGCTAAATAAATGTCATATTATTAGTTCCAATTGCTCCCTCTCTTCTACTGCCAAGGTTACGATGTCAACCAGATCTACAAAATCGGTTACCTTGACTGCAAAATCCCCCACAGCATCTTCTGTATATAAGCTGAAATAAAAATCCCTAAACACCTCCAGTATCTCTACAGTATTGCTATAAGTTCTCCACGAGCCATCCATTATTTTTTCTACACTAGAAAAAACAGCCTTCTGCCTCAATCTCTTAGCCAAATGCTTCCCAGAATTCTCCCCCACTTCGTACACATCTGATCTGAATACTGCTAGTTGTTGGGCAAGTTTTGTGGAAAACCACTGATGAATCTTTACCTTTTGGGCCAATAGCTCTCTGTAGATACTATCAGTACCCAATCCCCTACTACATACTTGCATACATTTTATCTCAAGTTCTCTCAGCCTATTCATCTCCTCTGCTTCTCTCTTCCGAGTCTCCTTCTGTTTCTTCAACGAAAAGCTCAGAGTTTCGCCCCGTACCCCACACTTAAACGTGTCCCACACAATCTCGTCAGGAGCTGATCTCCTATTATTTTCAAAGAACTCAGGAATCCATTTACTCATGTGCTCAATATAACAAGGATCAAGAAGAAGTTTTCGCTCAAAGGACCATGGTTTCGGGTTTTGTGGGAACCTTACATCAATACTCATAACAATGGGATTATGATCAGAGATTATTTTCGGAAGTACTTTGTACTCTAGATTTGCAGAGGTATTAATAAGCCCCGAAGCAACGAAAAAGTAATCAAGCCTAAAATGCCTTTGATATGGGGCAGCAAAAAATTTAGCCCCCGGTGTGCCCCCTGATCTGGAAAATCCCACGTCTGTTAATCCAAAATCTTGAACCATCCCTTTAATAGCTCTCAACACTAAGCATCGAGCTGGCCTTATGGTCACCTCTGTTAATTCTGTGCGGGGACTTTAATCTCCATTTTGAGGGGACATTTGATATATCTAGTAGTCACCCCTATAACGGCAGGAATAAAAATGTGTTCAGAGCTAGCAGGACAGCTTAGGGTGTGCATGCAGGCCCAGCTGCACCATAGAACTGGATCAGTAAGATGATTCTGGTTACTTCCATAGAACAGAGCAAAGTAAAATAACCTGCCCTTTATGAATAGATAGTAAATATTCAACCCAGGGGAAATGCTTAGAAAAATTGATGATCTTGTGTCTGGTGTTCCTTGATGTGCTTGTAATTACCATATTTCATATGCCACTGTTGAATCAGAATTCCGACATATGCATTGATTCCCCTCCCTTGGGTCTTTGCAGGGATATGTTTCAACTCGCAAATCCTGGCAGAATAGGCCATTGGAAAACACCTCGGCATTAAGGAAAAACATGCAAATCAGTCCAGAAACTTTAATTCTTCTTTTGGTTCCTCATTATTAAGAATCAAACTTGTAATGCAGAGGTAATACAGCACCCCAACATTACAACAACACATAGTATTGACATTCTGAAGTGTTTATGGCTGGAGTAGGAGACCCCAACACTCTTCTTTTATTAGATGCCATCAGTAGGACCCCAATGCATGGACTGACACAGAGTGTAATCTGCTCTAAAGTATGGCCCTGTAGAGAAGATCAGAAGGGGGTGACGAGGGGGCAAGCGCCACCTTAGTTCTGAAGCTGGTAGATGGGTTTGAAAGAGGGCAGCACAGTGCACTCATACAAACATCCAGTTCTAGTTACACTGGCATTCAGCACTGTGAGGACCATTTTTCTCCTCACCCTAAAAGGAGACCTGCATTCCATTGGGCTTAATAGGCACCAGGCCTTGATAACCTGACAGGATAATCCGCTAAACATCCTGTATGAGAGTTAAGTAGATCTATGAAAACATTTATTTGCAGCAAAGTCTGGGAAACAAAAAGAGACATGTAGAGAGAAGCCATGTTTTAATATATTAGAGAATTGATCAAAAACACTGAGCAGGGTGTTCTGCAACTTACAAATAACTTTCAGGTGTCTAGCTGCAGATCACTATCACAAACAGGCCCATGCTTTTTGGGTTCTCCCTGTATAGTCTGATCGAGAAAATGACTAATTGCAACACTCTTGACCCCAAGCCTACCTATTTTCTTCCGCCCTGTCCTCCCACATGTAGTGTGAATGGAAACTAGCGATTGACCTTGATTCAGCTATTCCATGAGCCTTGGGCCACTCTTTGTTTTCGGGATAGGACAGAGGTTTAGTACACACACGCATGACTCCAATCAGGGCTAAGGTATTAGAAAGTCCCTTTACTTTCTGATATGGATACCTACTAGTTAGCACATCACTTAAAATGTGTACAGCATATCCTTGCTAAGCAGTGCTTCTGACATGATCATAAGATGCTTGTGCAATTTGTGCATTTTTACGTTATGTAAATTATGGAAATTGTTAGAAATGATGCCAGCAATAAATAATTTATCTGCAAAGCATATAATGCATATATCTTTAGGAACTTTGGAATGTCTGGTATGCCAGCATGTTTAATTTTCATTTGCGGTACCTCAAAGTACATTTCATGTCATAATCCATTATTCCACATAGTTTTTCCGAAATTTTGTGTGATTTCAGGAAATACATTATTTCATGTTGCTCAAAAGGTTAGTAGCTTGGGAGTACACCTGGGTGAAGTTTTAACTGGCAGGGACATTTGTGTAATTCCTGAATTTTGCAAAAGTTGTGAAATTTCTGGAACTTCTGCCTTGTGCAATTTCACATAGCAGACTCGCAGTCTGGCTGATAGACACTGTCTGTTCGAATCACTTGCATGCTGAACTCTCTCAAGGATATTTTACCTGAAGGCATGACTATTTGGTCAGAGCCCTGCCATTTAAACTTGCTGTCTAAGCCACCTCTCTGCTGGTTTAAGGCATGTGCCAGCACCAGATGAGGACAGGGGGCAGTAGAATGACTGCTGTTTACGTGCACACGCACAGTACCGCAAGGGCATCAGGGTTGATGATCAGTACATCAGTGTATTGATGGTGCAGTGCTTTAACATAGCTGCCTAGTTTCCCAGGCCAAATGGAAATAATGTGTGGCAGAGGGACAGGCACAGTAAGCTAAATCAAGCTAAATTAGACCATCAGCAGGGAAGCCAGCAGCGTCTGACAACAGCTGGGATGTCTCCGAGTTAAAACGAGAAACGCAAGAGCAGACGGTTGTGATGTAGACTTTTCTCTTCTAAAGTAAAAGGTTTATTATCTTTATGGAGCCATGTGTTTGGCCCCATAAAGATAAGAAACCTTTTGCAGCAGAAGGAAGTCAGACAAGCCCGTCCAAGTGGGCCGTCTGTGAAAGAGAATAGTCTACGTCACAGAATGCTCTTTCCCAATGGCTGGCCACAGTTTAGCATAAACGGTGACGCCGACCATTGAGAAAGAGGGGTGGGGCTTAAAGCCAGATACTGAAGCTGACCAATAAACATAAAATCTCGCCAGCGAGACAGCGCATGCGCAGCCCATGCAGGCGAGACCTAAATATTTGTATTGTATCTCATACAGCAGCATCTACAGAGAGCAACGAGTTGGCCAATGCTGGCTCACCTACTACATTCGTTTCGGAGTATATTAAAGTGGGAATCCTGCACTATAGGTTTCTACGAAGATCTTTTAGCCATTTTATTTCTTAGTGGTACGATCATTATATCCCACTTAACAACGATCACCATTCCCCGTGCCTGTTTCTGCAACATAGGTATGGCATCATTCCCTGTCTCAGCCCATTTCAACAGTTCTCCAATCCAAGCCTTTGGCTGTGTAGCCGAAGGACACTTCCAAACAAGGGAGTAGCCATAAGAATCAAACACCTCCCACTTGCACCAAATCCCAATGGCACAGAGTGAGCAAGCATGTAAACGAGTAAGGCTCTTGTTTGTTCTATTTCTTCTTCTTTTGTTTTTATCAGTTTTTCTTTCATTCCATCTTGTATTCCAAAGTTCTTTGAGAGACAATATGGGGGCCTATTTGTGAAAAAGTCAGGCAGTGTATCGGAGCAAGTCGTCTTGTTGCGCTGCATGACAGACAAAGGGCAGGAATGCGCTGCATTAAGGCACTACATCGCACTATGGTGCACCGTAGTGCAAGGGTGCCTGCATTACATGCAGGATTGTTTATGTGCAGGAAGGGACACTTTGTGCACAAAAACAATCCTGAGGAGCATATTCCTCTATGTGTGTTGGAGAATGCAGCACACATAGAAAGAGGAAGTAACGAGGAAAAATAAAGACATGTCTCTTCGTCACACGTCTCCTGTGAACATGTATATTTTTGGCGCATTCCCAGGTTTACCAGTTCTGGTAAATCTGGGAATGCGTCAAAAACCATGGGAGTTGTGTGGGAACACCCAAGCAATGCTCAAGGAACGTCTTCCCAGGGCAGAGTAAGGCAATACATTGATTTGTGCTGTGTTGCCTTACTCCAGATTTATGGAGCCACTCAAGGCCACACAAAGTGGCCTTGCATGGCTTCATAAATCTGACTTAAGGTTTCTGTTGCTCTTGCACCACGTGGCATGGTGCAAGAGTGACGCAAAGGTCGTAAATAGGCACCCTTTTTTTTAGATTTGTTAATACACTGATATCACAGCTCTTTTGGCTCAAACCTGTGTAAGGATATGTTTCATGGTTTTGTGTATGGTCGGTTCTGTATTTACTTGTTGACAAATAGATAGCATTTGTCTCCTGATTGTACAATTTCTTAAAAGTCGCCCTAATGGCACTTGCGCACTCTGTCAACTTATGGTTGTCAAACAAGTCCCCAAACGTACTTATATTGGAGCTTTTCCAACTCTCCCTACTTAATGTCGTTCTTTTTTCAAACAATCTAGTGTGCAGCCATAATGAAAGCCCAGCGACATGTGCTGTTTCAGTCTTTGTGAGAGCAAGGTATTTATGCCCAAGCAATATTTAGCTAAACACACTGATTTGGACTCTAGTCAGTTGTCGTCTTAGCTCTAGTATTCATTATTTCAATAACCAATTTGTCTCTAAGCCCAATACCTCCCCTGTAATCGGTCTGTGAGCTCCCCATCCATATGTCCACCCACTACAACTGTGCACTAAATAGTAGGCCTCAACGGAAGGAGCAGCTGCTATCCGCAGTTGCACCTTATGAAGCACCACTTTGTTCCTTCAGGCACCCCATATCAGATCCGATTGTAAACTGCTTAATTCCCTAGTGATGCTGCTCGGTACCACCACTGGCAAATTTGTGAAGAAATATAGAAGTTGAGGCAGACCAACCATCTTTGTAAGGGCCAGCCTCCCTAACTCTGAGACGGGCATTCTAATCGAAAAGCACAATGAGTCCTTGATGGCCATCAACATCCTATGCTGCCCGCATAGTCTTGAAAATACTGTGTTTTCACAGTGAGGAGATTTATTCTATATGGTGTGTCGAACAAAGCCTCTGGCTGAAGCTGCCATAACGGAATTCTGCCTTTACGTGTACTACATTTTGACACCACTTTTAATAGGCCACGAGACAAGGGGCCCGATTCACAGAATGAACTTAAGACTCAATCCTAAACTTACTACTGTTTTGGTATTCACAGATTGCACTTACTACTTTTGGTATTCACAGAATGAACTTACTACTTTTGGCATTCACAGAATGCACTTACTACTTTTGGTATTCACAGAATGAACTTACTCATTTCGATATTCACAGAAGTTAGGACTCCTAACTTTAGGACTCCTAAATGCCTTCTGTGAATACCGAAAGTCCTAAAATTAGGATTTTTCTCAATTTAGTAGTAGTAAAGTTAGGACTCCTAACTTTAGGACTCCTAAATGCCTTCTGTGAATACCGAAAGACCTAAAATTACGATTTTTCTCAATTTAGTAGTAGTAAAGTTAGGACTACTAACTTTAGGACTCCTAAATGCCTTCTGTGAATGCCGAAAGTCTTAAAATTAGGATTTTTCTCAATCCACACGCTGCTCTCATGCTGTGAAAGCAGCTCCTGGATTGGCCTGTGCGGCCTGGTTAGGTGCTCACTAAGGGACTGGGAGCCTGTGCCATTTCTCCACCCAGGTGTACAATACAGCTGAGTTGGAGAAATATAAGTACGCATGTCAGTTTGGCCGGCCTAAGAAGGCTGGCAAAACTGACATGCACACTTACAAGTGCCCTCCACTCCTCCTCCCAATCCCTGTGCTAGTGTAAAGAGAGGATTGCCTGGCTCTGCTCTAGACTCGGCAGCATCATCTGCTAGTGAAAAATAAAACAATAATACATTTTTGTTCTCCTTTTATTTTTCATTCTGCAGTGAGGCGCTGCTCCTCCACCATTATGGAGGAGCCGCCGCTGCCTATTACTAGGATCTTCCACATAACCCTTTCTAGACTCTGCCCTACTCTATCCTTAATTGACTCACCTCAATCCTCCTTTTACTACTATGATCTCCAAAATCACACTTCCTAGACTCTTCCCTCCTGTATCCCTCCTTTGACTCATCCCAAACCTCATTTTCTTACTAGGACCTCCCTAATACTCCTTTTAGACTCTTCCCTCCTATATGCCTCCTATGAGTCATCCCACATCTCATTTTTCTAATATGATCTCCCAAATAGCACTATCTAGACTCTTCCCTCCTCTATCCCTCCATTAGCCTAGTCAATCAAACTAACTAACTTGCATGTCCACTGCTAAATTACCAATATATATTTCCCTATACTAATCCTCCTCTAAACCTTTAGGTTCCGAAGTAGTGTGGTACTTGCCGAAAATCACTTCAATGCCTCATCAGGGGTAGTAAGCACTATTTAAATACAATTACAACACATCACCACTTCTCTCTATTTCGAATAGAGCTGTAGTTCTCTCTGAAAAGGGAGCCACAACTTCCCTAGACTGGCAACTTTGTCCCTCTTTCAGTCAGTTATTGCGTCCAGTATTTCTGATTCTTCTCTCTGGAAAAATGAGAGAACCACTTTGAATATATTTATGGTAGAAGAACATAAAAACATATTGATTCTAGCAAGCTGAAACAAAAACACATGATCTCAGTAATGAACACCAAAGCCCAGATTTATGAAGCCTTTGCATTGCACTTAATTTGTGCAATAATATTTACAAAGCTCACAAAGGCAATTTGAGCTGCCTTGCGTGGCTTTGTAACAAAATGTAACGCAATACAGCTGCTTGCACTGCGTTATGGTACATTTCAAATGAGAGTTGTTCCATGGGTGGAGCATGGGTGTTCCCATGCATCCACCTATGGATTTTGGCACATTTCCAGATTTTAAAAAGCTAGTATACCTGGGAATGCGTCATAATGCGTCAAAATGCTACGCCTTCCCCAATGAGGCGTAACAGGGAGGAACATCTTTATTTCTCCTTGATAGTTCCTCTTCCCGCATATGTTTGCAGCACACACAGAAAGAGGAAAATGCCACTAACAATTGTTTTTACCCAGGAAGAAGGTGGCCTGTGTTGGCGCAATGCAGCACAGAGTGCACCAGCACAAGGAGAGAGCAGATATGATCACTAACTTCGTAAATTTGGAGCATTTCTGCTCTCTCTCATTCACGCAGCGCAGCTTCTTTGCTTGCCTCCCTGCATTGGTTCAAAGATTAGTAAATGTACTCCAAATATCAATGTACATCACCTTTGAGATTCCACCACTGCCTATCAGTGGCAGGAACACGGACGCGATGACTCTCTGGCAAGCCTTTAGCTATTTCATCTCTTTGAATTATAACTTCGAGTAATCCACTAGTCCAACAATCTTGGAAATATCTTTAACATAAAGAAGAGATGGTTTCTGTGCTTATCGAAGTGAGGGGGCTGAAAAAGGCATGTTCTCTTCCAGGGTATCCTCATCAAAGTCATAAGCACTGAATATTCACACCCATGTGCAGGGACCCCCCGGAAATAATATAAAAATTATATATGGAAACCATTACTGCCTCTGGTACCGGGGCTGCTTAAACCAGTTATGGAAATTTCACTTACACCAGCCACTCTCAAGACCGCACCGGCGATAATTCTAAAAACGTATCATCCGTCGGAGGAGGATCCCTCCTTTTTAAAGTCAGATCCAAAACCGGACTCTGTAATTGTGGCTGCCGCCAGAAAGACCCACTCAGTGGCTTCCTCATCTACAGTACCACCAGACAAGGAGAGTAAAGTGCAAGACTCATGGGGGAGAAAAGTATGTGGCAGTTCTGCATCCATACTTAAAGTCTCTAGTGCCTCAGCTCTATTGGGGCATTACGATATAGCGTTGTGGGACTCTCTACAGCGTTTTTCAGATAAGCTACCCAAGAAAGAGCGTAGGAACTCAGAGGAAGTTTTACAGGAGGGCAGCTTGGTTGCGAACAAAGTCATTAGTGCTGCAGCGGATGGAACTACACTTTCAGCACACTCCTACACCCACAGAATTTGTGCCAGAAGATCTTCATGGCTTCGCCTTACAGCTCTGAAGCCAGAGGCACAGTCCCGGATTCTCAACCTGCCATTTTCCAGTTCATCGTTGTTTGGCTCGCACACCGTTAAAGAGATGGCACGGATGAAGACTGAGCTAGATACACTGAAGGCGGTAGGGTTGGAGAAGAGAAAAGAGTTTCATTGTCGTTACTGCAATACTGAGCGCCGATCTTTCCAACAGAGGGTTCAAACCCCTCATTGGAAAAAGAACCAAAACCAGCAGAGTCAGCAGAAATCGCAGTAGCAAAACCGGCGATACAACAGAGGAAGAGGAGGGAACCGTCAGTACTCTACCTCAACGAAAACTCCAGCCAAGCAATGAGTTTCTTTTTCCTCCAGTACCGTGCACCAATCCAGTTGGAGGAAGTGTTGCAAATCATCTGCAAGAGTGGCGGGCCATCACGAAGGATCAGTGGGTGCTGGCTACACAGCAAAATAGGTACTCTCTACGTTTCTGATGCCGTCCTCCCTCGATCCAGCCAGTACCATCATCAGGCTACCAGGTCAACATGCTACAGAGGGAAGTGGGCATATTTCTCCAAAAGTCAGCCATAGAGAAGGTCCCACAGTCACAAAGAGTTTGAGGAGTGTATTTCAGATACTTCCTAGTAAAGAAAAAATGTCAGAAGTCAGAATACAGACCCATTTTGGATCTGCGAGCACTCAACTAGTCCATCTAACGAGAAAAATTTTGCATGCTTGCTCTCCACCAAATATATCCTCACCTCCACAAAGGGGATTGGATGTGTTCGCTGGATCTGCAAGATGCCTATTTTCATATACCGATAAATCAGCATCACCGGCAATATCTACGATTCATAGTCAGAACATCCCACTATCAATTCAAAGTGCTGCCCTTCGGAATGAAATCAGCTCCCCGGGTATTCACGAAGTGCATGGCAGTAGTGACAGCTGCTCTGCGACGCAGAGGCATCTTCGTCTACCCCTCTCTGGACGATTGGTTGCTGAAGGGCACCTCTCCCCAGAGTGTAAGGAGCCATTTCCAGCAGTGTCTAGGGCTCTGTTAAAAACTGGGCCTACACGTGAACTACCAGAAGTCGACACAGTAACCCACTCAACCAATCCACTACCTAGGGGCGCTGATAGACTCCGAGCGAGGAAAAGAGTTTCCTTTGGAGGAGAGACAATTATCCCTCATTCAGAAAGGCAGACAGATTTTAAAGAGCAACCTGTCATCGGTACGTCAGATCGCGTCCTTGCTAGGATCAATAGCATCCTGTATTTTTCTGGTACCCAATGCCAGATTAAAAATGTGACCTCTGCAGCAGGATCTAGAGGACAAATGGGATCATCGGTCTTCTCTCTGGGAAGACAAGATCTGTCTATCACACGCAGCCAAAGGATCCATTCTGTGGTGGATGAAGAGGGGCAACCTGGAAGTAGGAGTTCCGTTCCATCAAACTCCTCCCTTTCAGACTCTTATCACATACACATCACTACAAGGATGTGGAGTCCACATGGGTTCTCTCCAGACGCAAGGCCTATGGTTCTCAAAAGAGCAATTGTACCATATAAACATGCTGGAGCTGAGGGCTGTTCATCTGATTCTCAAGGCTTTCCTCCCTTCGATTCAGGCGAGTTCCATCCTAGTACAGATGGACAATACCACCACAATGTACAACCTGAAAAGGCAAGGCGGAACTTGCCTGAGGACTCATGGGAGGTGCAGTCCAAATGGCACTGGCTACTGGCGAGGAAGCTATCTATCACAGCAGTTCACCTGCCTGGAGAGCACAATTCTCAAGCGGATGCCCTTAGTCGCCACTTCGAGGAACAGCAGGACTGGGTTCTCAATGATGAAGTGGTCGACGACATCTTCCAGGCTTGAGGCCGTCCAAGCATGGATCTGTTCGCGGACGAAGAAAACTCAAAATGCAGAGACTTCGCCTCAAGGTACTACCGACCAGGATCGAAGTGGAATGCCCTTTTGATCAGCTGGTCAGGGGCATTTGTGTACACCTTTCAACCCCTGCCTCTCATTCCGAAGGTGGTGACCAAGCTGTCACACTCGTACACCACGATGATACTAATTGCTCCGGACTGGCCGAGACAGTGGTGGTACCCGGACCTTCTACATATGTCAGTGAAGTAACACAAGAGGCTGCCGTGCAGACTGGACCTGCTGTCCAAGATTAACGGGATGATTCATCACCCCAACCTTCCATCACTGAACTTGGCAGCATTGCTCCTGCGGTTCTCCAGTATGGACATCTAGGTCTGCCTCAAGACTGCATGTCCATATTGAAGGAGGCAAGGAGACCTTTGACAAGGCACTCTTATGCTTGCAAATGGAAGCGTTTATACATACGGTGTGCGTAAAATAATTGTAGTCCCACCAAGGGGAAGGAGGACGTAATCTTGCCCTATCTGCTTCACCTAGCCAGAGCAAGTTTAACATTCTCATCCATTAAGGTACACCTGGCTACAGGCGTTCTCCTTCTCAACCCTCATTCTTTCAGTTACAAGTGGTGAAGGATTTCCTGCAGGGTCTTAAGAAGATCAAAAGGCCAAAACCTGGAATTCCCTTCCCATCCACCTCCGCCTTACTCAAAACCACCTAGCCTTCAGAAAACAGCTTAAAACCTGGATATTCGATAAGTAAACCTCCCCCCCCCCTTCCTCAAGCGCCTTGAGACCCCTGGGTATGTAGTGCGCTATATAAATTCTGACTTGACTTGACTTACCCTCTGGTCCGACCTCCTTCACCTCCTTGGGAGCAGATCTTGGTACTGTCAAAATTGATGGGTCCACCCTTTGAGCCTATCCACAAAGCAACCTTGCAACACCTTACATGGAAGGTAGCTTTCTTGGTGGCTATCACCTCAGCTCGTAGGGTGAGTGAGATACAGGCCCCCTGTTCCAAAGAGCCCTACTTGGTCTTCCATCTCAATAGGGTAGTCCTCAGAACAAATCCTTCCTTCCTTCTGAAGGTGGTGTACGATTTTCATGTAAATCAAACTATTTCTCTTCCGACCTTTTTTCCCAACCCCTCCACTCCAGCTGAGAGGACGGTGCATTCATTGGACCTTAAAAGGGTCTTGAAGTTTTATCCAGACAGGTCGAAGCCATTGACAAAGTCTGATCACCATTTTATTAATTATGGTTCAGTCAGGACAGGTTTCCCAGCATCAAAGCAGTCCATCTCCAGATGGATAGTCTCATGCATTAAATTGGCTTAACAGTTAGCAGAGAAGCCTCTTTTGTCCGCTCCCAAAGCTCATTCCACGAGAAGAAAAGCAGCTACGAAGGCATTTCTCTTCCAGGAGATCCTCATCAATAGTCATAAGCATTAGAATATTCCCGCCCATGCGCGGGAAAGACTGAAAAGCTAACTTGTAGCTGTATGTACTAAAACTGACGCCGTGCCTTTAAGGCACCTCTGCCCCTAGCTTCCCATCATGCCTCAGGGGTTACAGTTAGGTCAATTGTTCTTTCCGGCTCCTTCAGGAAGGACCCTGGATACACAGCTCCACACTTTTCTGCCTTTTTCAGTCAGAAAATCTTCTAAAGAACAATTTTTTGATTTACTTTGACTTTTAACAACAGTGTCAAGTAAATAACTGCTTAGCAGTCAATTTTTTGTGAGGTTTTCCTGTTAGGATGCCCACACTATTTGATAAATGCCCTTCTTGTGGCCACAAGAAGGCAAAATCAGACTCTCATGAGGTCTGTACTTTATGCTTGCCAGAGGATCATGATCCTAAAGACTGTTCACATTGTAGAAACCTGTCTGAGAGGACTCTTAAAGACAGAGAAAGGAACAGGCTCTATGGTCTGGCCCAGAGATCCATCAGGGGAAGATCTACTGAGAGGAAGAGTTCAAAGAGACCCAGAACTCCCTCCAAAGGCAAGTCAGAGCGTCCATCAACCTCAGCGCCGGGCTCGGCGCTGAAAAAACAGCATCTGATGGACAGTTCTAGAGAAGAAACTCCGTCGACGTCGGGACCGGCGCCGATGAAGAAATCGTCGTCGAAAAGAAGTTCACCGACGACGAAGAAAGCTCCGCCGTCGTCAACTAGGCGACGATCGGCGTCGAGAGAAGCCACGAGGTCACCGTCGACGAGAAGATCGGCGTCAAGACATAAGTCAACTCCGCCGTCGTCAACCAGGCGACGATCGGCGTCGAGAGACAGATCACACTCGCCGTCGTCTCAACGTCGACAGGCTTCTAAGAGTGTGACACCTCCGCCAACGTCTCCACGGAGGCGCTCGGCGTCGAGGAGCAAGAGCCCCCTCAGACGCTCGCCGTCGAGGATGAGATCATCGTCGACGGCGCGTCGGCGCTCGACGTCGAGGATATCTGATCCTCCGCCGTCGCCACGTGTCCGGTCGACGTCGAGGGCATCGTCGACGACAGGACAACGTCGATCGACATCTCCGTCGCCGGCAGACCAACGTCGGTCGACGTTGAGACCTCCGTCGACGGCAGGGCAACGCCGTTCGACGTCGAGACCTCCGTCGAAGGCAGGGCAACGCCGTTCGACGTCGAGGGAGAAGACTCCGTCGTCGGCTCAACATCGCCGGTCGACGTCGAGGGACCACAGGTCAACATCGAGGCGTTCGACGTCGAAAGTTATCACTCTGTCGACGCCGCAGAGGCGTTCGACGTCGAGGGAAAGACTTTTGAGACGTCCTCCAACACCGGTGAGACGAAGATCTCCTTCAGTGCCTTCGACCGTTCTAGTGACGCAATCTGCTTCTCACCATTCCTCCTTAAGTACCTCTGGCTCATCGAGGTCCTCTTCTAGGAGTAGGAGTCCGGTGCAACAGACACTCCAGCGACGGTATATCACACAGGCAAGACTCTCGCCAAGATGGTATGGTCCGTTGAGTAAGTGGAAGGATTCTGGAGCGACGGAGAGGCTACGAAGATATGTAAGCCCACACTACAGGTCACCTCTTCAGAGGCTGGTAGAAGAGGCAGACAGACAGATTCCTACCAGGCACCGATCACGCTCTCGGGAGAGGAGAGCGGAAAGGTCGCATACCCCCAGGGTCTCCCGATCACCACGGAGGGAGCAACCCAGTTCTCCTCGAGGGGAAGAACGACCGAGAAGATCACCAGTGAGGAAGGAGAGGTCGCATACCCCCAGGGTCTCCCAATCACCACGGAGGGAGCAACCCGGATCTCGAACACCGAGAAGGGAGGAACGGGCGGAGAGATCGAGATCTCCCCGAAGGGAGCATCAGAGAAAATCACGTTCTCCTCGAGGGGAAGAACGACCGAGAAGATCACCAGTGAGGAAGGAGAAATCTCATCACAGCAGAAGGAGAACTCCATCATCCTCTTCTTCATCTTCATCTAGATCTTCTAAAGGGGATTACTCTCCGATGCTGGTAGACAGCCCTCGTTCCAGAGCTTCCCCGATTGACGACGTCAACACGTATCTGGACGTCTTGCAAAGGGGGGCTCACAAACTAAATATAGAGATGGCTGTTCCAGAGGTGAACGCTACTGTGATTTTTGAGACCCTTCGTCACAAATCATATACCCGGCCTTTACTCCCATTGGTTCCAGGGATAATGGATCCAATCAAAGACGTTTTCCTCACGCCAGCAACGATCAAGGCGGTACCGGCACGTATCCAGAAGAAATATAGGCCGGCCGAGTCAGATCCTATCTTTGTTAAGGGAGAGCCTGCGGCTGACTCAGTCATTGTAGCCTCAGCTAAAACGACTCACACTGTCGCTCCTTCTTCTTCGGTCCCGCCTGACAAAGACAGCAAGACGCAAGATTTTTGGGGACGCAGGGTATGCAGCACAGCAGCTTCATCCCTGAAAGTCTCTAGTGCATCAGCCCTTCTGGGAAGGTACGATAGAGCCCTATGGGACTCCATGGAACGATTCAAGGAGAAATTGCCCAAGGAGGACCAGAAGGACTTTGAGGAGACAGTGACGGAGGGCTGTTTGGTGGCAAACCAAATGATTAGTTCATCAGCAGATAACGCCCTTCTAGCAGGACATGCCTACTCACATGGGGTATGTGTGAGGAGATCCTCTTGGCTGCGTTTAACTGGACTCAAACCAGATGCCCAGCAGCGCATCCTCAATCTACCTTTTTCCGGATCTTCACTCTTCGGGGAGCATGCCGATCAGGAAATGACCCGTATGAAGACGGAGTTAGACACAGTGAAGGCGGTTGGTCTGGAGAAAAAGAAAGAACCGTTCAAACGGCGCTTCAAGACCAACAAGAACCGGGGAGGCCAACAGAGGGTTCAAACCCCTCAATGGTCTCAAAGCAAGCCACAAGGAAAACCGCAATACAGAGGAGGAAAATCGGGCAGAGGCAGAGGCGGGCATCATCAGTCCTCTACCACGCCTAGAGGAGGCAAGGCCTGAGCAGTGGCTTCCTCTGGCGCCGTTACCCACTCCAGTGGGAGGAAGTGCTTCACAACACCTGGCAGAGTGGGTCAGCATCACAAAAGATCGGTGGATGCTGAATATACTGCGCAATGGATATGCGCTACGTTTCCGGAAGAGACCACAACCGATTCCTCCAAAAAAGACTCGCTCGTACCAACTAAAGCTCCTCAAAAGGGAGGTGACCGTCCTTTTAAAGAAAAACGCAATCGAAGAGGTACCCCCATCCCAAAGGGGGAAAGGAGTGTATTCAAGATATTTTCTAGTCCCCAAAAAAGATCAAGAGGACAAGTTCAGACCGATTTTGGATCTTCGGCTCCTCAACAAGGTGGTGGTCAAAGAGAAGTTTCGCATGTTGGCACTTCACCAAATATGTCCTCATCTACAGATCGGAGATTGGATGTGTTCGGTGGATTTACAAGACGCGTACTTCCACATTCCTATTACACCAGGTCATCGAAAGTACTTGAGGTTCCTGGTAGGGAACAAGCATTACCAGTACAAAGTGCTTCCCTTCGGTCTCAAATCCGCACCAAGGGTCTTTACCAAATGCATGGCAGTGGTAGCGGCGTGTCTTCACAAAAGAGGTCTCTTTGTGTACCCATATCTAGACGACTGGCTCTTGAAGAGTTTGTCACCTCGTCAAGTCACCAAAGACTGTCACCTGTGTCTCCAACTACTGCACAGGCTCGGCCTCCACGTGAACACAGAAAAGTCGGTCCTGCATCCCACGCAAAGTATCCACTATCTGGGAGCAGTTCTGGACACAAATTTAGGAAGAGCGTTTCCTTCGCAGGAGAGACTATCTTCCATGGGGCAGAAATGCAAAAAGTTGCTTCAGTTTCCTCGTCCAAAGGTGCGAGAAGTAGCATCTCTATTGGGCTCCATGGCGTCCTGCATCTTCCTAATACCGAACGCCAGGTTGAGGATGCGGCCTCTACAACAGTCTGTGGAAGATCAGTGGGACCAAGCGACAGGAGATTGGGAGGATCGAATCAACCTGTCTCAAGCAGCATTGACCTCCATACAGTGGTGGACTCGCCCTCGGAATGTCCTACAGGGAGTCCCTTTTCAGCAACCTCTTCCTTCGCTGTCTGTGGTAACGGACGCATCTCTAGAAGGCTGGGGTGCTCACATGGGTCATCTTCAGATTCAGGGTCGTTGGTCGACCAACCTCCAGACATACCACATCAACATGCTGGAGCTTCGAGCAGTTCATCTGGCGCTCAAAGCGTTCCTTCCAGCAATAAAAACGGACAAAATCCTGGTTCAGACGGACAACACTGCAACTATGTTCTATCTGAACAAACAGGGAGGAACTCGATCTCGCCCTCTGTCTCTGGAGGCCCAGACAATCTGGCACTGGCTTCTGGCTCGGGGACTGTCGGTGGAGGCAGTGCACCTCCCAGGCGAGCTAAACACAAAAGCAGACGCGCTCAGCAGGCACTTCGAAGATCATCCAGACTGGGTGCTAAACGACGAAGTAGTCGAAGAACTCTTCCGTTGCTGGGGTCGTCCAGAAATAGACTTATTTGCGGACGACGAAAACGCCAAATGCCACGCCTTCGCGTCCAGGTTCCACCGGCCAGGGACGCAAGAGAACGCTCTCCTGTTGGAGTGGACAGGAATGTTCGCCTATGCGTTTCCTCCTCTGGCACTGATTCCGAAGGTGGTGGCCAAGCTCATCAGATCGAGCATGGACATGATCCTGATAGCTCCGGATTGGCCGCGACAATGGTGGTATCCAGACCTGTTACATCTGTCGCTGTGTCCACACAGACGCCTGCCGTGCAGGCCAGACCTGTTGAGCAAGATGAACGGGAGGATCCTGCATCCCAACCTCCCGTCACTGAACCTGACTGCATGGCTCCTGAGGTCTTGCAATATGGACACTTAAATCTGCCTCCGGAATGTTTGCATATCTTAAAAGAGGCCAAAAGACCTTCCACAAGGGCGTCTTATGCGTTCAAGTGGAAAAGATTTTTCATTTGGTGTAAGGACCATGGCTTTGATCCCACCAAAGGACAAGAAGAGGTAGTCCTTCCATACCTCCTTTCCTTGGCTACATCAGGGTTGAAATACGCTTCTATTAGAGTTCATCTATCTGCCATAGTAGCGTACAGGAAATCACCTACACAAACATCGTTTTTTCAAGTTCCAGTGGTTAAGGATTTCCTTCAGGGGTTGAAGAAGGTCTATCCCCCTGTGAGAAATCCTTCTCCTCCCTGGGAGTTGAACCTGGTTCTCTCCAGGCTGATGTCTACACCGTTTGAGCCTATACACAAGGCCTCCTTGCAGCATCTCACTTGGAAGGCGGCCTTCTTGGTGGCAATAACCTCTGCGCGCAGGGTTAGCGAGATACAAGCACTCTGCACCAAGGAACCTTACACTGTGTTTCACCACAACAGAGTGGTAATGAGGGCTCATCCATCTTTCCTTCCAAAGGTGGTCTCGGATTTTCATATAAATCAAACGATTACCCTTCCTTCGTTCTTTCCTAACCCATCGACCCCAGCTGAGAGGTCGTTGCACTCGTTGGATCTTAAACGGGTTCTAACGTTTTACCTAGAAAAGACGAAGGACACCGGAAAGACAGACCAACTCTTTGTCAATTATGGTTCAATGAGGACGGGGTTTGCAGCAGCCAAAAGATCCATCTCCAGATGGATTGTCTCCTGTATCAGGCTGTCATACCAGCTGGCTGGCAAACCTTTGTTACAATCACCCAAAGCTCATTCCACTAGAGGGAAAGCAGCCACAATAGCATTTTTACATGACATTCCTATGTCAGAAATATGCAAGGCTGCAACATGGAAATCAGTCCATACCTTTACAAGGCATTATTGCCTAGAGTCTGATTCCAGAGCGGAGTCTCAAGTAGGACAAGCCTCCTTGAGAAACCTATTTGGGTAGAATAAGGCCTACTTTTGGGCCTACGAATATGAATGTTATCTGTTGATTCCTTTGCCCGCAGGGATGAGGTGAGGCTCGCTACTCTATTCTAATGCTTATGACTATTGATGAGGATCCCCTGGAAGAGAAGGATTAGTTACATACCTGTAATCCTAGTTCTCTTCCAGGGGTATCCTCATCAAAGTCATAAGCAACCCTCCTGCCTCCCCGGCAAAGGACTTTGTTTATTAAGTAGGAGATGTTTTAACCTGTTATTACCATGGTTTGTTTTTCAGTCTCTGAAAAGAACAACTGGCCTAACTGTAACCCCTGAGGCATGATGGGAAGCTAGGGGCAGAGGTGCCTTAAAGGTACGGCGTCAGTTTTAGTACATACAGCTACAAGTTAGCTTTTCAGTCTTTCCCGCGCATGGGCGGGAATATTCTAATGCTTATGACTTTGATGAGGATACCCCTGGAAGAGAACTAGGATTACAGGTAAGTAACTAATCCTTCTCAATAATGTACCGATCTCCGACGTCTGTTTAATAGCGGATTTTTTGGTTGTTGTTAATTGGGTCACTTTGTTTTTTCTCATCTGCCAGCAGGTGGTTGATGGGCTTGCTATTCTGTTCAGCTTATGACTATTGATGAAGATCCCCTGGAAGAGAAGGATAAGTTACTTAACTGTAATCCTAGTTCTCTTCCAGGGGTATCCTCATCAAAGTCATAAGCAAACCAACCCGCCACCCCCAGGCAAATGAGATTGTTTCTGAAGTGTTAAAGGATATCTTTGTGCCCTGACCTTCAGGGTTATGCAAAGAACAACTGACCTAACTGTCACCCCTGAGGCATGATGGGAAGATAGGGGTCATGGCTGCCTTAAAGGCATGGTGCCAGTTATTGTTGAAAATGCTTTAATTTTCTATGCTATTGGTTTACAATGCAGCCTGTAGGCTAACAATGTCTACTTTATTTGCAGTTTTTCTTCTTTATGAGTGCTTTGCCATCTTGTGTTTTTATGTATTGGCAAATACAGACTTTATGTGTGTAATTACATTGCTTAGCCTCCTATTGGGAGCTGCATTGGTATGAGAAAAATGATATATATGTATACATATATATGTAGAGATGTACATATATGGTTTCCATATATAATTTTTATATTGTTTCCGGGGTCCCCCCACATGGGCGGGAATATTAGGGCTTATGACTTTGATGAGGATACCCCTGGAAGAGAACTAGGATTACAGGTAAGTAACTTATCCTCCCGAACCTTCTTTTTGGGTAGTGCTCCACTGCATGCCTGTCTTTTAAATGTCACACCTTTGGCCCCCATGCTTATTTGTGTGTGAATGCTAATATTGAGTCCATCAATGGAAGAGTGGCTAGTATGTGTGATAATGTTGTCATTGGCCTGAAACTTTCAACTTTATTAAATTTGATTGATGCTTGCCCAGTACATCACCACTACCCGACACCTATCAGTAGTGTGTTACAGTAGTGTGTTAAACTGGGTTACTGAATGCAGGGCAGCATCACAATTGAGATGCATGGATTCAGGCTATTCTTTCCTTTCGTCTAAACACTCTTTGAATGAGTAGGTTGTCCTTTTATGTGCAAATTTAGCACTTGAGATCTCAATCGAAACCATGCAATGATGCCTTCTGACTCAGAGAGTTTTGCGTGAAAAGTGTTCGGCAACCGCTCTATGGGAAGTTTCTCCAACCAGTGTGCATGTCCAGATTAGACAGGAGAGAGTGGGTACAAGCATGATGTATTTTCCATCAATAAGATTCATTGTGTCTTACTAAAGGTGTGGAAACCATTTGAAATGTACCTTCCAACCTGAGACTTTATCCTTAACTCCAGAGAGTGAAAGAAGGCATAAGCATGATTTCAGCGAGGAGCAAAAATGTCAATATTTAACAATATTTTTTTCTAGGGACCCTACAACATCAGGTTGAATATGTCCAACTATTTAAGCAATAACTAAGAAAAATGTAGTGCATGTTTGAAATTCTATTGCCTGTGGTGTTTTGCTGTGGTAATGTTCTACTTTCAATGGCGTTCCCTGCATTTCCTTTGCTGTTACTAAGGTGATGTCTTCTCCTGTTTTCCTGGCTTCCTAGAGAAGTGGGATCAACATGTGATCTATGTCTGGAGGGACGGGTCTTGGTACAGTACGCCATCAACGCCTCATCCCCGCTGCCTTGCAATCCATCTGGGCATTGGAGCCCTCGTGAAGCAGAAGGTAAGAACGAGATGAGAGATGTAGAGATTTAAAGATACCAGGAGCTATAGAGGTGAAAGGAATTATTATTGAACAAGTTGCTGCATGACCAGACTATGCAACCAAGAAGAAACCCAAACAACCCAATACGAGACATTTCCTAATTCCATCTACTGCCTTGAAAAAGCACAATAATATACCAGATTCCGAGAATTGCCTACCATCCTTCATGTATACCATGCCAAAGTCTCAGCATTGCCAAAAGCATGTGATGCCACCATTTGGCAAATCCATGCCTTCTACTTGGTAATTGTTAGGTCTGGGTGGAATTTAAATTACAACAGAGTAATTGGAGTAATTTCAGTAATTCCGCGTTACTCTTTGATGCAGAATTACCGATAATTATTTGATTACTCCTGCTCACGTAAATTGAGGAAAAATCCTACCAGGCCAGAACATTTAGCTTTTTCGTGCTCTGCTGCACTTAGTACTATTTCTTAGCACAAAATGCATCCTCGCATCCATTTTGGATGCAAGGGCGCACTAAGAAAGTAGCACTAAATTCCTGGAGTAAGTTGGGAAAAATCCATCCCCAAGAGCACATTTAGCAGGCATTAGCGGCTACTCGGTATTTGTGTTCTGTTGCTTTTTTTTTTTGTTCAATAATTTTATTAGTTTTGCAAAGAGGCATATTAAAAGTTAAATACAATAAAAAAAAGTGATACAATTGATCAAAAAAGAAATACAAGGTATCAGCTGCAAATACAAATATGTCTCATATAGTTCCTTAAGCCATTTCATCGGCGTGTTGCAAAGAAAAGAAAGAAGAATGACAACCAGGAACCATAATAGAAGTCAAAAGTATCACTTTGATAAAGAAAATTGATTAAGGGGAGAAAAAAGGAAAAAGAGAAGAAAGAAAGCTGAATACAGAAATAGAAAGAAAGAAAAAACACGGGGGGAGGGGGAAGAGGGAAGGGAGGAAGGAAGGAAGGAAGAAAGGATCTCCTGCAACACTACAAAAAGAAAGAAATAACAGTAATCATATAGACGCCACAAAGGGATATTGCTCCACCACCCTTTTGATGCCAAATCCATATATTCATCTAAAGCTCTCCAAACTCCATTAGAAATAGAGGGGGAGAGATGAGCCTCATCTACCGAGGTATGCGCACCTCGTAAAAAAGATTCTCTTCCAGGGGATCCTCATCAATAGTCATAAGCACTGAATATTCCCGCCCATGTGCGGGAACCCGGAAACAATATAAAATATATATGTAAAAACACATATATCTCGCTCCACATATATGTACGTACATATATTATTTTTCTCACACCAATGTCGCCCCAAAACTGAGGCTAAACAATGTAAACACATGTACGTGTACTGCAATTAGTAAGGAAACAAAAAAAGAACACATTAGGTCAAATATTCCTTGAACTTTGTGTTTTAATGAGTAAAACCACTCATAAATCCTGAAAATTGCTAATAAATAGACATTGTTAGCCCTCAGGCTGCATTGTAAAACAATAGCATAGAAAATGAAACCATTTTCAACAAAAACTGGCACCGTGTCTTTAAGGCAGCCATGACCCCAGGTTTCCCATCATGCCTCAGGGGTGACAGTTAGGTCAGTTGTTCTTTGCATAACCCTGAAGACAGGTCTCAACCATAGAATACTCTGTTCTCTGTTGATAAAGGTGCAGCCAATTGAGTTTCATCTAGGTGTGGACATATTTCAATCATCTGGTCACTTTCTGATGGTCCAAAGATCTTTCCTCAGCTTTCAGTTATATATGTATTTCATTTAACCGACATTTAGGGGCCGGTGTACTGGGTGTAAAGGATGTGGATTATCAGGATCATCTATATGTAAAATGCATGGGATCCCATATTTCATGATAGTGATTTTTAGAACAATGAGAGCCAAGATCACAGGGTTCTAAGTGCAGCGAAGGGTTCTGCGGCTTCTCCCTAGCCGCACTGAAGGACTGTTGAAATGACACCATGTTTAAAGTACCTCATCTGCAACTTTTTTGTTTAGAAAAAAAACTTTCCATAGCATGAGGTTGTTTTCCTTATGTAAAAAAGCAATGGCCCCTTGCATGCAGGGAGCATTTCTTCCTGCACATTAGGGCCTTTATACACATTTCCTGCTTGTGTGATGCATAAATGTAATTAAATAAATGAAAATTATATTTATAAAGCACTCAAATGCCCGGAGGTGTCTTGGCACTGGCTATTGCTTAGTCAAATAAAATGATCAGCTTAATGAAGGGGGACTGTTCAGCAAGGCCAAATTATTGGCTTCACTACCAGGTTTTAAGGGCTTTCCTGAAATGAAGTAGATTTGTCATTTCCTTTAATTTAAAAGGAAGAGTGTTCCATAACTTGGCCATACAAGTGACAAAATGTCTACCTCCCTAGGAGGGTTTCTGGACATGGGAACAACTACATACTTGGCTGCAGATGAGCGCAGTGGTATGTAAGGGATGTACCAAGAGAAGGTGCGTTAAAAAAAATTCAGAGCCTGAATTATGAAGTGCTTGAAAGGCAATGTACAGAGCCTTAAAAGCGATGCGCTTCTTTATGGGTAACCAATGCTGCTCTTTGAGTGCAGAAGATGTTTGGTAATCCCATATAAAAGCTGGGCTGCCGCATTTTGCAGTATCTGCAATTTGTTATGTAGCTTGAATCTCCAAGTTAGTATATAGCACATTGCAGTAGTCAAATTTAGATACGACTAGGGCCGTAACCACTGCCTTTTGCTGATTATTTGGGATGTAAAGAAATATCTTCCTGAGCATTTTAAGAGTGTAAAAAGCAGAGGAAGTTACCTAATTGATACGGCTATAAAATGTCAGCTTATTGTCAATAGGAATTCCTAGGTGTCTCTCTTTCTCGACAGGTGTTGGCAACGCACACACTTCCTGAGGCCACCAGCTGGGCGACCAGAAGGGAGTGTCTTTGCAGAGCTTTTCTCAAATTCAATTTGAGGCAATTATTTTTCATCCAGTTGCCTATGTGCCACATACTATCATGAAACCTGGCTGCAGTGTTGTTTGATTGTTGGACACTGCAACCTCAATCTTGGTGTCAACAGCGTATGATATCACTGAGAACCCAACGATTTTATACGCCTAGCCACTGAGGTGACATATAAGTTAGAAAGAGTGTTGCTTAATGAGGCTCCATGTAGCACCCCACAGGGGAGTACAAAGAGATCAGATTCAAATTTTTCGATAGCGACAAGTTAGAAGAGCTAAAGCTGTTCCCCTAATCTCTAAGGAGTGGAAACGGTCAATCAGAAAATCATAATTGACCATGTCAAATGCAACCAATATCTCTAATTAAAATCAGTGCCGCATTACCTCCTTTGTCAGGAATGGATCTTATAGCTTCAGCTGCCACGATTAGGGCAGATTCCGTGCTATGTTTGCGTCTAAAGACAAACTGAGTAGAATCAAGCGACTGTTTGCATTTATAAAGGAAGCCAATTCCAAATTCACAGCTTTCTCAACCATCTTGGCTGGAAAAGGCAGACGAGATAGGGCTGATTGTTGATTGGATCTGCAGAAGAGAACTTGCCTATTTAACTGAGGGATAGATAGAGGCTTTTTTCCATGCCTTATGAAAGTAACCTGAGCCGAACATTTCATTAAAGATATCAACTAAGTGAGCAGATATTATTTCTGGAACCTGCTGAAGAATTTTGCATGTGGGTTACATGACAGTCATGGGGACGAACAATTTGTGCTGGTTACCTCACCCTCAATAGGGCAGGGCAGCAATGACTATGACCTACAAGTCCTATGGCTGATGGACTGGTGGCTCAGGGTTGACTGTGAAATTAGCCAGCAAAGACTTGCTGTTAGTAAATACAGCAATCCCCCACACATCTAAACGGAACGGAGAAACTCTGGGATTAGCAGCTCAGCAAACTGCTGCTGTACGTTTTTCTCATGTCCCGCCAAACCCTGTATAATAGCCCAGTTGCGGCTCCTCCGCTAAGGAGGAGGGGTGTCGCCCCACTGCTCTTTGAGCAGTGGAAAAAAAGAAAACGATAATAACAAAACTTTATTATCATTTTTCTTTCTGTGCCACTCAAAGCAATATTAGGGCGAGCCGTGGCTGGGCTCGCCGCCGTCGAAGGGAGCAGGAGTGTTTTGTCCTCTTGGGACGGCTAAACAGTCATGTGTTACACAGCCCGGTGGAGAATATGCCCAGGCTCCCAGACACTGCCTCTCAGACCAATCACAATGCTGCTGATGCAGAGATGTGATTGACTGGGAGAGTCCAGGAGTCTGTGTGCTTCCGGTGTGCAGCAGAATGAGGACGGGGGAGAGGCCTGCAGCAGAGGATGGAGGATAAGCTTTGAGGGGCGAAGGTAATTTTATTTTTGTTTTGTTTTTCATCTCCCCCACACCACCCCCGCCTCACCGCCCCTGTTCCGAGGCAGCCGCCACTACAATAGCTTAAGGCTCATCTATGTTTTATCCTTGTAGAATGGCACTTGGATAGGTTTGGGATCATATCTCGATAACAGCAGCAGTAGGGCTCTGCTGGAACTCTTAGAGGGGTCCCTCTTAAAGCCACTGTAGCGTGCCAAGAAAAACAAAAAGATGACGGGTGGAACAACTCATTTGTAATTCTTCCAAGCAGCTAGGTGTTCCAGATATTGTGTCCTTTGCATCTAGAATATATCTACGATTAATGTAAAGGTTCGAGTTTTGTTATACAAATGTAGATGGGCTGCTGCAGATCCTATATGTTTCTTACTGCCATAATCAATTGCAAAGCAGTCTAATGCCTCATGCATGTAGTCTGCGCTATATAAAAATTCACTTAAATATAAAAAAAATTCAGGCACCTCTCTTTACCTGCAACTTCTCTTTGTTTATACTTATTCTTATTACCCATTAGTCTCTCATATGATTTGTTTTATGTATCTCCATTTTTATGCTCAGTGATTGTCACTTCATTCATTTTCTTTTCACACTCTACTCCTGCTAACTCCTCTAGCCCTTTGCTTTTGGCTCCCTTCCATGCCCTCTTGCTCTCTACCCATTTATTCAACTCTCTTCCTTTTAAGCCTTTTGCAGGTTTTGGAGGCTGGTAATAGGCATGTGATTGCATGGGACTGACTTATTAACGATCTTCCAGCAGTCTCCCTAGCTCCCTCACCCGGGACTTGAATCAAGCTCCTGGTGGTCCAGAGGCTAGGACTGCCAAGAAATGACACGCCCCCTTAATAATACGTCCAAGGATGTGAACAACGCCAGGCTAAAAACAGAGCAGCCAGAATCACAATGGGCTTTTTTAAACTAACCTCACTCATTGACAATGGAAAGGAACCAAGACATTTAGCATGGTGTCGTGCCATTTCCTATCCGTTGCTTGGAGCAGGACCCAGCCCAGAGATGAGGGGCGTCTGGAAGACAGGCAGCCTGCAGGCAGCATCAGCGAAGAGAACGGCTCTAACGGAGAGGGATAGAGGATGTCACAAACAAGGCACCTCACTAAACTCACTGGTGAAGCGTAACGTTAGGGTATTCAGTGAACTGTTGTCTGAACTGAGGGTCGCCTCAGGATTGATGTGCAGTTAGGTGGCATCGAATCATAGACACAACGTGCCATCGATGTATTGATCTATCTATATATCTATCTGTCTGTCTGTTTGTCTGTCTGTCTGTCTTTCTGTCTGTCAGTATGTCTGTCTGTCGATTTGCTTTCTCTATAGCTCTCTCAGTCTCTCATCTTTTTTCTTTCTTTCTTTCTTTCTGAGCCTATGAAGCAGGGCACAGTGACGTATAATAGATGGTATCCGGCTGCATCCTCAGTCAGTGGTACAAAAAGAGGCTTAGCCCTACATACCAACTTGTTACAAGTAGAAATAGGTAGATTTTGGAAAAAAGACATGGGGAATATATTTTGCTCAATGACTCCTAAAATTTAAGTAGGCAAGCAATTAAAATAAACGCTACCTGAATAGGGTCTGTTTTCTTGTATGACTTATCCCTTTTCACCATTTGTCAGTGTGACCCTCTCTGAGTTTCTGTGAGTTATGAACACCAGATCAGTATATACAAACCATACACATTTAGCATAGAGGTTTGCGAGGAAACAAATGATCAGGGAAGTTAAGTAAGGAGGCACACCAGGTGCACTTTTAAAAGTTTAATAGTGAGTTAAAAATGCCACTGACTGAAAGTTTCTGGCAGCAACCAGGTTCAGGCTTCAATGTGATAGACCATGAAACTTTGGAGCTGCCACTCCATTACAGGACATGGAAATCAGAACAAACTGACAGTACATCAAGCATAGCAAAATTTAAGTACACATTTTAGCTTACAGCTCAGAACTAAACACTACATATAATAAATAAAATACTACACATATTACAGAGAACTGAGCCAAAGGTTTGTCACTGGCTCCGAGAGTCCGTGTGTGAACCAAGCCCTGAAAATATTTGGAAATCATACAACAAACATCGTGGTAAGGGGTTTTAAAATTTAAAAAAAACATTATTTCTCCAGAATTGGATCTTTAATAGATTCACATGCTTGAATTATTCCACATCCTCGAAGGGGGAGTCCCACTGTACTATAATAAAGCAATGTGTATTACTACAATAGATAGAATGGCAAGGAACCTTAGATGTTATAATCTATCTATGTCTTTTTCTTGAAAAGGACCAAACTCTCCTTGAGCTCTGCTCAAATTACTATTTTTTGCTTTTTTTTTTAGACAGATTCACTTCCAAAATCATCACTTATTCTGGCTGGACACAACGTCCCAACTCACCAAAAAAGGGCTATTCAGATCCTGTGACACTTGTGGGAAGAAGAGGCTTTATTTTGATGTATATTTTGCCTCTAACTGAAGTATAAGGTGAGAGACTGCAAGATCTGTCACACCTTTTCTGAGAAGTCTCTGAAAGACAGGGAGGGTAGACTTTCTCTGTGGGAGGGTAGACTTTCGCTGTGGCTCCAAAAGCTGCAAACTCAAGAGTGCCCTTTATCTAAGGAAGATTGTTATTAGTCTTCACAGACTTCATCTTCCTGCTAAAGATAGAAATCTAAGGACAAAATTGTGTTAGAGCTACTTTCAAAGGCCATTAAGAAATCTAAACATACTACTACTTGGCACGAAAAGAGGCATGAGGACCTGCCTTCTTACTCCATAAAAGGAACAATTGCCTCAGAAAAGGTTGACTTCGAACCTACCACTCCTTCCCTTAAAGAAGCACTTCCCAAACATGCTTCACAGTCTTCCGTGAAGAAAGCGTCAAGCTCTGCAGTTGTATTCTCATCGACAATAGTACTGTTTATGATGACTTCCTTGATGACCGCATCTATGGTAACAACAATGACATCAACGTCATCATCTACTACGATCATCTCCTTTTCACCCCCGTCATCAACAACGATCATAACGATGAGGATATTAAAATGCCTGTTGATGAAGATTTCTTCGATGGCATCCTTCCTCAACTTACCGTTGACGATGAAGATCCCGTTGATGACACATTCCTCGCTGGCACAATCCCAGTTGCCATTGACGCTGTAATCGACAACAATATAGATGACAATGGGCTCGGTGACAATGACACCATTAATGATGCCGTCTGCAATGGTACCATTAATGACGACCTTGTCGGCGACGAAGAAATCATCGATGATGGACAAGTCAACGCCAATAGCAAAGATCACTGCAAAGATAGCATTTCCTTCCTTGTCTTTGATAAAAAGATAACGGGGTTACTTTTTTGCAGACCTCTTAGATGAGGAGGACGACTCCGATGATGAAGGTGCTCATAGTCCGTCCTAACTGCATGTCAAATGGCAGGACTTGGAGGATGATGACGAGTTGTATCAGGAAGACTGTTACTCTGTGAGAGCGAACTTAGAACCATTCCAAAATGAATATTCTACACAAGACCAACAGGAACCTTCTATTCCAATGCCAATGTCTCTAGTTAACAATTTGCAAAGTACGCTCTAAGACAGAAATACTCATAGAATGGCCCCAGGGCCGCATGTGGAACCTCCTGGACTTTACATGCTGCCCCTTGGTCCAGAGCAGCACTGGGCTAATGTTTATGTGACTCAGTGCTAACATAAAAAATATGTTAAATAAACCGGCAACCTTTTCTTTAAAGATTAATTGAAATTAAGGAAAGGAAGTAGCTTTAGGAACACCATCATTTATACAACATATAGTTTATTAAATCAAACACTGGAGAAGGCTTTGTACAACACACATTTTGAAGTCATGTATTTCGAGGTCTTTATGTGCTAGTGAAGAAAAACAAGAGAAAGTGAAATAAAATAATTACCTAGGATCACACAGTTTAATTAAGCAGAGACGCTGGGATGATTCCTAAGATTTTGGTTTCACATTGTAGAATTCAGACACTAGATGTATCCGCCTAGCTTACCTTACTCCCACCTTACCACAAATCCCTCCACGAACCCTGACCGCCACCTTGATGGAATCAGTGCGGCCCTTGGACACATCATAGACCAAATTAGTGGCCCACTGAGAAAACGTTTGTGAGTACCCATGCTCCAAGACTATTATTCCAGGTTCTCAGCATCTGCGCCTGCGGCTCCAATGCCACAAGCACCATGGTCGGTGCAGTTGCTGCAAACTCCTACACAGCCACTGCAACCATCACGATTGCTTGAGGCACCCATTGTCACTCTACTAGAGTTGGCGGATACCTTGCCTGACGATGCTCCATCTATTGACGAAGACAGGGAAGAGAGCGAAATATGAGACAATACCTCAGTTCCCAATGAGTGGAACGACTATCTCATCCCCACTCCATCCCCAGGATTTGCTGCACCAGTACACTTTCCGCCAGAGGACATTAGCGGCTTCCATAATTTGATAAAGAGGGCAGCCAAAGGATTTGAACTTCCACTGCTCACCAAACAATCAGACTATTTCCTCTGTGATTATAAAGAACCTACCAAGAAGTCGATGTGGGTATCCTGATTACTGATTTTTTTGGCAAGAAATTCTTAAAGCCATGAAGAACATGGCTAAGGTTTCAGCAGTCATCCTAAGATTGGACAAAAAATACAAAGACCCAGATGACTCTGCAACTGATTGGGGAGCCGAAACCAGACTCAGTGGTATCCCAAGTGACGCAACATCGCTCTAAGAACCCATCCATACAAATTTCCTCCCCTCCAGACAGGGATAGTCAACAGCTTGACAATATCGGTAAGAGATTCTCCTCCATGAGCGTATCTTAGGCCGTTATGACTGCCAAATCTGGAATGATATGACCACTTACATTGACTAGCTACCAGAAAATGCCAAACTGGAAGCTCGAAAATTTCTACAGGAGCTGAAAGAATATCAGTGGAGATAATCAACGGTGCCATTGATGTCTCTTCGACTGGGTACCGGATGTTCTCCATAGACAAGGAGGGTTGCAATCCACTACCTTTTGCCCAGAGATCCAATGTAAGATACTCGACATGCCCTTTGACAATGAATCCTTATTTGGGACACACGTGAATGATGCACTGCAGTCCATCAAGACTGACATGGATACAGCAAAGTCTCTGAGAACTCTCCAATATAGGAAGCAGCCCTTTCGAGGAGTTAGAGGCAGAGGAGCTTATAACTTTAGAGGTGGTTACCAACCATACAGGCAACAATATCAGTACGGTCAGACACAGTACTGTCCTCAGTATGTACAACAGCAACAATACAGACAACCACCAGTGGCTTCATATAAACACTAAGCTAAAGGAAACTTATCTGACTGCGGAAGAGATTCTAATAGAAAAGAGTGACCACAATTTAGTGCTGAACACCCTACACTCTTCACCAACCCATATTGGAGGTTGAACTTCAAACCATCTTCATCAGTGGTCCAAGATAACATCCGACAAGTGGGTGCTCAATTTGATTTCTCGAAGATACACTCTTGAGTTTCTCCAAAAACTTCCACACATCCCACCAACAGGACCACCCTCCCTTCACTTAAAACATCTCCTGAGCCAGAGTTCTATCATGCTGTAAAAGGGAGCAATATAAGTTGTTCCAAAACTTCAGAAAGGATTGGGATTCTACTCATGTTTCTTTCTGATCAGAAAAACCACAAGAGATTGACATCCTATTCTCGACCTACAAAAGTTAAATACATTTCTAATGAAGCAATCTTTTCGCATGACGATGCTTCAGGATATATTACACCTCTTCAACAGAGGAGATCATATGAGGACCCTAGACCTCAAAAACGCTTACTGCCACATCCTGATACACCGAAAACATAGCAAATTCCTGTGCTTCAGTGTAGCCAGCACTCAATAGCAATTCAAGGGAGTTCCATTTGGGCTAAATCAGCATTTCACCAAGATGCTGGCCCCAGTAGCAGGCCATCTAAGACCGAAGGGAATCCAAATCTTTCCATACTTGGATGATTGGGTCATAGAAACTTCCACACATAAATAAGCAGCAGCAGCCACTTCCACATGTCTTGCATTGTTAAAACACTCAATTCAACCCCACAACAACGTTGACATTCTTGGGAGCATTCCTAACACTGTGCAAAACAAAGTCTTTCCCCCCTAAGACAGGCAAGTAAAGATTTGACAACAAGCACACAGAAAGTCTGTTTCAGTCTGGATCTACATATTGTTCATGGGAATGCTTTCTTCCTGGATCTATCTTGTTCCCAGTTGCCAACTACAAATGCGTCCACTTCAAGAGGAACTGAACAAGAATTGGCTCCAGGCGTAGAGGTCCTTCGGCGACCTCATTCAAATAACTTCAACAGTGAAACTATCCATGACTTGATGGACAGGAACTTCAAATCTGTTCAGCAGTCTATCATATATAACACAAATTCCAGACTATATCATTACAATGGATTCCTCCTTGGAAGGTTGGTGTGCCCACCTCCAATACTTACAAATAAGTGGTAAATGGTGCCTAGACAAAATAAAGTTGCACATCAATCAGCTGAAACTTAAGGCTATCCCCAAGATAGCATGGTCATCGGTGCTCATATGCACAGACAAAACCATCAGCATCTTTTATCTCAACAAGCAGGGGGAAACACGCTCACCAGCGCTATCTTGTCAGGTGAAAGTCATCTGGAACTGGGCTCTTCAACATCATACACTGCTCAAAGCAGAACATGTGCCAGGAGTTTCCAACATCTTTGCAGACTTGCTAAGCAGGACCAGTATACTTTACCATGACTGGCAGCACATTCTGGACAATCTCTTTCACCGGTGGCGCAAGCCGAACTTGGACCTATTTGCTACGAAGGAGAACAAGAAATGCCTATTCTTTGCAAGTTGGCATCCCCAAGCGGAACCATGGGGGAATGCATTTTCGATGAGATGGTCAGGAATCTATGCTTTTCCCCTGATCCCAATGGTCCAACGGGAGCTCAACAAACTAAAGTGAGAGCCTTGCCAACTTCTCCTCATAGCTCCCCAGTAGCCCAGACAGCTTTGATTCACGGAGCTCCTGCTATTCTCAGAACAACCTCATGTCAAGCTCAAACTGATACCAAGGTTGCTGACCATGAACTAGGTGCCAGGTTCATCTTCCCAACCCAACATCACTACATTTATCGGCCTGTATCCTGAGTTCAATGAGTTCTCCATGATAGACATTCTGTCAGACTGCAGGGAAATCCTTGTCAAGCAAGAGTGGGACCACGAACAGAACTTATAAACTCAAGTGGAAACACCTCTGCCTTTGGAGTGCGGACTCTAAGGTCCACCCTTTCACTTCACCACCGGAGCCAATCCTCCATTTCTACTCCACCTGCCAAGATCCAGCTTGAATCATTCTTCATCAGAGTGCATCTGGCAGCAATTTCAAGGTTTTGGTGATCCAGTAATGCACTACTCTAGTCGAATTGTATAAAATTCCTCAAGGGCCTATTCAGGACTTTTACTCCAGTAAGAATACCTCTGTCATCTTAGCACCTGAATGTGGTGCTGGGACAGCTCATGAAAACACAGTTAGAGCCTATTCACAAAGTAGAATTGAAGTACCTTACCGGAAACACTGAGAGCATAACAGAGGGCTCTTCTTGTGCTTGGAATCATACCTCCTACACCGTTTACTATGTGGGGGTATGAGTCCAACATGTTTGATACCAAACATGATTGGATTTGATACAGCCGTTTTATAGATGGTCATCATGTAATTACACAGTGCTCCTCTACATAGTATATGGCTGCTTCACTGACAACCCGGGAGAATGGACTCCGTAGGCTGCAGAGGTGTCCTGTTCATGCAGGGGCACCATCTCAATTAGAACCAAGCACCCTGCCTTCAGGATTGGAAAGGCCTGCTATAGGGGTGACTTATAGGTTTTAAATGCAGTGACCAAGATATAGGAAATATATATCTTTAGTAAGTGGTACAAGCTCCAACTTACACAGGCTGCAATGGCGAGCCTGTAGTTCCATTTTGCATGGCCTCTCATGTGAGACATAATGCATGCTTCATCCCCTGGGAGACCTCTGGGGTACCTGTGCCCTGGGTACATGTATACCATATACTAGGGACTGCTAAGGTACCCCAGTATCCAATCTGGAATGTACCTATGTACTCAACAGTACAATGTAATGAGAAAGCAAATAGACTAGGGTCCTGATTAGCAGGATCCCAGTCAGACTAGTCATAAACAGTATCACATCAACCAAAAAGTGGGAATAATCGTATAAGATCCTACTTTTTTACATGGGGGTATACCAGTAGCCAATTCTGCAGGTACAGAAGTACAAACCCTGTCAAATGTAGGCATGAAGCACAGTGACTGTGGTCTTGGTTAGCAAGATCCCAGTCAGACTATTCAAAAAAAACATACTGACACCAGCAAAAAGTGGGGGTAAGCATGAAAGCAGATCCTACTTTCCTACAGGTAGGGAGTGTCTGGTAGTGGCTTAATGAGGCATCAGGTGATTTTAAGGCCTTGGCATTCGGCGTGCTGGTTTTTAATTGCACCGCCCGCGAGCTGCCGAGCCGAGCTTTGGGCACTGGCACTTTTATTTTTCAAATTTAGCTCTGGGTAAGCATGCATATCCAGCGACGGCCCGAGTAGGGCGTGCCACCGGGCGGTGACGTGGAGCTGGGGAGGGGCAGGGTGGTTTTTTTTTTTGAAAATGCGGGAAACGGACGATTTCAGGTAAGTAACGAAATAAATAAATAAAACGAATTTGGCGATGCAGCGCACGCAACTAAATTCGTTTTATTTATTTTTTTCGTTACCTGCAATCGTCTGTTTCCCGCATTTTACACCCCCTCACCCTGCCCCTCTCCTGCCCCATGTCACCGCCCGGTGGCATGCCCTACACGGGTCGTTGCTGTGCATATCGTAGAATATAATACTGTTAGACTTACACGTAGACGTGCTAGAACTCCAATGTACGCGTACCAGTGATATCACATGTAGATGCTTGGTTACCAAGATACAAAAGACAAGTTGACATTTCATGAGATATGCTGTTTGTCACCAGAAATGTATGTCCACTCTTCAAACAATGAAAAACCATAAAAGTACAACACAGAAAAAAACATGCAGGTATCAACTCACATTGCCATCATAAAACACTACATTTAGGTATACATATATACAAGAGTGCTTTTGTCATGAAGTTTAGTTACACTAGCTGTAATAGATTTAAGCATGTGCACCCTCAAGTTGCCAGAAAACACCTCAGATCTAAAAATGTTGAACACCTGACATTTGCCTTGAAAGCCTCACACTGGTTTCCATTAGTGGCCACTTTTAAATTCAAATGTTCTGGGACCGACTGTCAACCAACCAATTCAGCACACTCCAGACGTCCCACCAATGTGTTCCTGATCCAAGAAAATTTAAAAATGGCTTTCCCATGCCATATGATGGGGTCTTGCCCTTATTAACAAATTAGTATTTTTATATTAGTAGTAGTATATTTATATTTTAATAACTGATTTGGACAAGAAATCAATCTGATTCTTTTGGTTGCTTTGTTGAATAATGCCCTTCACCTGAAGCCGTGTTTAAATCACATACTTTCCTTGCGAATTGTTTCAAAAGTTGTGAAAAATTTATAAAATGAAGCTCAGTTGCACTTTCGTGTTCAAATGTGGTGTGCCATCACCTTGTGACTTTTTCAAAATGAGCACGCGCCTCGCAATAAATTTAAAAACTGCGAGCAGAAAACGCCTTCCGGCAAGGTATTTTCTGTGAGAAACAGTCTTCTTCCAGTACCTGGCAAGACTTTTTAAAACAAGGTGTGCCTTTACTTTGAAAAAGTCATACGAACTTACCTAATGAAAACAATTTGAGACATTTAAAAAAAATTCTGGTGTAATTACAAATTCACACGGGCCTAATTCCGTGGCTGTATAAAATGAGGACGATGTATCAGTCTGAAAATAAGTATGCTCTAACAAAGGGGGCAGCAGCTAAATTTTTATTGTTTGGAGAAAGTTTGACGATGTTTTAAAGTAGGACAATGGTTACTGCAAAGTTCAAGATTCTGAAAGAGAAGCATCTAAGAAGAGCGAGGTACATTTTCAAGTAATACACTTGGCTATTGTTTAAAGTATACAAAAATGAGACAGGGAAGAGATGAAATTTCTTTTGTATCTCAACTATTGCTGAATTATTATTGTATGGCTATTCTTGAAATTATTATTTTCTCAATGATTTAACTTTGTTTAGAATCCAATAATAAAAAAGAACCACTGAGATAAGAACTGTTTAGGAAATCCCTCTGTAGTCTACCATGCTTGTTTCTCTAGTCTACATTATATGTTTCTCCCAACAGTCGGCAAATACTCAGTAGGTGCTCGATTTTTAGTGTAATCCTTAGTAGTAAAGCCTGGCCTCTATTACTAATGGAGTGCACACATATCCCCCCCCCCACACACACACTCGCAGCCAAGGGGACTACAACCCCCTTTGGGCCAGGCTTTCAGGTGACTGAAAGACCCGGGAGGGTTTGGGCAGGTCCTGCCCAAGAAAATGTTGAAGAACTGGGTACAAATTCTTCATTTTACAACATTTGCTAAATAAATCCACTTCTCACTGGCAGATCTATAGGGGTACTCATGAAATATTCAAATACATTGTAGGCGAGACAAGTGTAGGCCTCTCCTGGGTTGTGAGGGCTAAGCTTCAGCGACAAAACTTCATAAAATGGTCGGAATAGAGGCATTTTATTCTCCTTTTCCTATCATCATCGGGTTATGCAATTTCACAATGAATATATCATTGTTCTTCACTTCTGCTCTCCACCTGTTATTGTGCTATCTTATCTGTCACATTCAATTACCTATAAGCTACCTGGATGGAGCAGAGCTGGAAAGTAAAACCGTACACAAATCTCAAACTTACTGTCAATAGACAGAAGAGCTATCCCTCAGGTTAATCAAATCTCAGAGACTGAGACACAAAATTGCCTCTCTGTTTAGAGAGGCTGTACCTGTCCTAGAACTAGAGATATCCTTAACATTGTACCATTGATACAGGTTTTCGCTCTGGAAAGCAGAATCGATGATAATATAACAAAAACATTAGCAAACAGATGCCACCACGTGGGATATGAAATGCCAGCCATAGCAGTAAGTACACTCTGCAACAAGAAATTAGCATGAGTTGATCCCCCCAAATATCCGTTTTTTGTTTATTTTGGGAATGTAGTACATTTATCGCCAAACATCAGCATCAAATATCTTTACAAAACACACACAACATTCTCATATGCGGATTACGGCTTGAGTAAGTGGACTAATTTTTACCAAACAATTCATATTTTAAAAATAATATACAAATACCTGTTTTTTAATTTAAACCCTTCCCTGCGGCGCAAATTTCACTGTGGTGAGGGGATTTGAGTAGTGGGTGTAACCCTTGCGTGCTCAGGACGGCCCCTGGCCGTCCTACATCACGCTGGGCGTGAGTGCAGGACGGCGGTGAACTGTCCGAACTCTGCCCACTAATTAATTCTCCAGCGCAGATGTGGAATTTGCGCTGCGCTGGGGAACCAGCGGCTTTCGGACGGCCCCCGGCCGTCCTGAGCACTCGCCCAGTGTGACGTAGGACAGCCAGGGGCCGTCCTGAGCACACAAGTGCGTAAGTGCATTTATCCGTTTGGTCACTAAATATCGGCTTGTCATTTTCATCAAATACTCACATGTACTACAAGCCTTGAAGCTGCCTCACATGCCAATGTATTCTACCACATCCACTGGATGTCCACTATCTGCTTGACATAGCTGTCACTATACCTTGGGGGGCCACACTAATGCCAATAATGCACACCCCTGCATAAAAAATGTAGAATAAAATGCATTTGCATGTACACACATAAACAGCAAGCCCGCTCCATTACTTATCTGATCAGGGTCAGGTTCCCATCTGTGGAAGGGGGAGTAGACTTGTAATGTGGTGCCAAGCCTCACCCAGAGTGACCTCCTGCCACACTCGTGCTAACACTGTAACTGACCCCATGGGCCTGAAAAGCCTGGACAATCATATTGTGCATAGTTAACATATTTATTGGTCATGTTTACTGGGCCGTACACCAGTAGTTCTTAACCTGTGATCCACAGACCTCTGGGGTCCAAGAATCATACTCAAGTGGACCGTGACTGTTGGGAAAGTTGAATAATGCTAGCCAATTGTCAAAGTGTATGTATATTAGAAAAATAAAAATAAAAACATCTAAAATTATTTATGAGGGGGGTTGTTTTGCACTTGCACTACACAACGTGGTGCATGCACGATGCAAACCAAAAATGCGATTTGTGAAGCCATGCAAGCCCACCTTCCGTAGCCCTGAGTGGCTTCATAAATCCAGACTAACGCAACACAGGGCAGATCGCTGCATTGCGTTAGTCTGCTCCAGGGAATCGTTCCATAGATTTTGACGCATTCCCAGATTTATCAAAAGTGGTAGACCTGGGAATATACCAAAATGCTACGCCTTCCCAGGGGAAGCATAACGAAGAGAAATATCCTTTTTTCTCCTCTTTACTTCCTCTTTCTAAGTGTGATGCATTCTGCAGCAGCACACATAGAAAGAAGAAAATGCCTGAGGAGATTGTTTTTGTGTAGGAAGATGCACGAAAACAATCCTCCTTACAATGCAGGCACCCTTGCACGATGGTGCCTGCATTTGTGCTAGGCAGCCAAAAAGTCCCCAGCGAAGGAGATAAAGGCAGGAATGCAGTGTATTCTATGAAATACGGCACATTCCTACCCTTTCCCTGTCACGCGGTGTATCGCAAAAAGGTGACTTGCTGCGCTGCGTGACCTCCAAATATACATGCCCCTAAATTGAGATCCGTTGCTTGATTTGTGGGAGCACCGCAAGTTCAGCAAACAGGATAAGTATGGAAGATGGCTTGCCTCAACTGAAGCGCCAACAAAAAGACAGCATGCATTAGAAGCAAAAAAGAAATAGTGATTTATTAGAGTTTAGCATATTGCTTTATCATTTATAACTTAAAAAACAATTTATGAAATCTTCAACTTTCTCATTAAAAGGAAATGTTTGGTTTTTGTATGTTTGTGAATTAAATAAATACTTTCAACAATTGTATATTTGTTTGGTGTATGTTTTAGCTGTATTTTGTTTATTATTTTGAGGTTCAAATAATAGAAATTGCTCAGTGGGGTTCCCAGATTACAGTAAAGATTCAATGGAGGGGTTCACAGGAGTCAAAAGGTTAAGAACCTCTAAGAAACTCTAAGTTAGAGGCACAGAAGAGTATGGGAGAAGCTGGTTTATAATAATTACATATTTATGTTAACTTTACACTGGAAAGAATGACACTTTAGGCAATGGAGGTTATCAAATCGAAACCATGTCACAATCATTACTTTTTAGACAATTTATCATTTTAGGTGTGGGGAGATTAAGCGATTTGCCAAGATTTTTTGTCACGTACAAGAGCTGGGAGTGGAACCCAAGTCCCCAGGTTCCATAGCCAGCAGCTTAGTCACTAGCCACATCTATTTCCATGTGCCAACATACGGGAGAATTGGGAAGCTGACCTTTTGGGCAGGGGAGCAAAGTGAGAGCCAAGTAGCTGCTCCCAGATGTATGTCAGAGCCCTAAGTGCTCCTGATTCACTGAAATGCTTGAACTGCATCTGTGATGGAAGAAACGGCCCACCGAGTGCACAGTTGTTTTTTGCCTCTAACCCCCAACGAACAAGCAACCACTGAACAATGGTTACATCCATGGAGAGTTCATCACTGGCAACATAAAGTTTGTAAACACTGACAATTATTGCCTAAATGGCGACAACCGGAAAATAAGTATAAGTGGCAGATCACTGCAGGGAACAATATTCAGATTTGCACATAAAGCACTACGGAAAAAATCAGGCTTTTGAATCAGACTGATTGGCCGCTGAAGGCAACAGGTTAATGAAACCGTGACCGCTATACTGAAGACAACATTAGGCTTTTGAAATTGGTAACTGATGTACTGTAGGCAACACCAAGCTAGTGTGACTCACAGTTGATGTACTGGAGACATCATCAGGAAAGATAAAATGTTGGATCGTGTCCTGCAGACATCAGATTGGGGAAATTGATGCGTGACCTGCTTAATTAATTCTGGTCTTCATTTCCTGCAGGTCATCCAGATGTTGAACAGCCATGCAAGTCAAGTGTACGTACCTGGAGCCCAAACAATGCTGTGGTCGAACGGAAGGTGCCACCCATCTGCCCAGAGCCCCAAGGTTGCCACCTGGAGCTGGAGTTTCAATACCCATTAATTCCAGAGTACCTCACTATCTGGGTGACCCTTATTACTGCAGATCTGGACTCCACGGGGGCCGTGAATGATATCCGGCTGGTGACAGTAAGCGGGAAGCACATCTCTCTAGGCCCCCAGGATGTCTTCTGTGACATCCCACTCACCATCAAGATAGACTTGAAGAGCATCACGGAGGAGGTGAGCAGTGTTCAGATATACACCTTGGACGAGTCCCTCGAGATTGACGCTGCAATGCTCATATCTGTTCCCGACAGCCCCCTGTGTGCCAGCTGCCACCCTGTCAGCTACCGCATTGTCCGAGACCCGCCATTCAGCGCTGGAGAAGCGGCTAGCTTCTCAGACCTCAACAGACGATTCACAGACACGTGAGTACAACACATCATCAAATTCCTTAAGAGTGAATGCCAGTCTACCAAGCAAAAGACAACAAGCATTTGTAATGCAATAGGTCTCGCATTTGTTAAAGTTAGAGCTGTTGGCGTTGAAAATAACAATGTTTTTAAATTTAGTTTTTTTATTTGCAGTGGAGTTATCATATTTGCACAGCAATATTGCCTATGGTATAAAAAAGCAAAAGTAAAAAACATTGTCATTTTCAACGGCAACAGCACTAGCTTTAACAAATGCAAGACATATTGCATTGGTAATGCAATTAGTCTCGCATTTGTTGGAGTTGGAGTTGGAGGTATTGGCATTATAAATGCCAATGTTTTTTTACCTAGCCATGTTGCAGGGTGCAGTAACATATGTGGCCAAAACCTCTTTTCGCCACTTATACTACTACACCTTGAAAAGCTGGAGTTATTGGCATTATAAATGTTTTTTACCTAGCCATGTTGCCGGGTGCAGTACCATATGTTGCTAAAGAGGTCCCAAGGACCTCTATTGGTCACATAAGGTACTGTACCCTACAGAAGATGTGGTAAATCCACCCTACCCATAATGCATTGCATGCAAGACAGTACCACAAGTACATTCAAATAGCTATGTCCATATATACAATTAGTAGCTTTGAAATGTGACAAAATAATTTTTATATTAATTCCAGATTAGGTTGTACTCTGTGTGGAGCTGATGAAGGGAATTTTATAGAAGGTATTGTATACATGGGAGATGTGCTAGTGACTAAAGTAACCACGGCCAGTCTTGATTAGCACCAAGCGTGTGTCCTGCATGAAGCCCTTTAAGGAAATAGTACTCTGAGGCTGTAACTAAAACCTAGGGAGTAAAATCAAATGTAACAGCGGGTGTCCTCATGGGAGGTAACAAGAAGAGACAAGGCGGTACGAATGAGGGACTACTAACCTTATTGGCTTATGAAAAGCCACTATTTACAAACAACAGGGACAGGAGGCAATTAAAAATATGGATGGAAGTTGGGCGGAGCGTTATACCCATATCCTGAATACAGCAAGTAGAAATGCTGCCTAGGTGAGACCTCAAAAAGCATTGCATCACTTCTGAAGCACAGAGTGCGGACAGCGGAACTCAGGGCTTTATGTGGGATGAAAAAAATTGGGTGATCTCATGTGATGACATAGGGGCGTGGCCAATATAATTAAGTGTGTGGCTTAGAAACACATAAGCTAAAAATCTGTGCTTAGCATAGTGTGCAAACCCACTCATATTTTGCTGCTTCTGTCCTTGTATCCAGATATATAATACAAGTAACTTTGCACATACAACAAGACAGGACTGTTGGCTTTGTCAATTGTTGTTAGTTGTGTAAGATAAATGAACAACAACTATGGCTGTGTTGTATATAACATTATAAACGCTTCAGTTCTGACATGATGAGACGGTGAAAGAACAATAAGGAGACTCTTTGAAGTTACAACAAAATAAATATTAACTCTGCAGCAGTGCCACCCTGTACTGTACAGGGTGGCACTGCTGCAGAGTTAAGATTTATTTTTCATCCTGAGGGTGAGGGCAAAAAGGAAGAGCCCAGTAGGGACCAGTCTCAGCACCTGCTTTTTTGAACTGCCGGGTTTCAGCGCCAGCAGGACCCAGCCCACTTAAAGCCTTGGCCGGCTTACTCTGCAAAGAAAGAAAGGGACTAAAAAGGTGAGGTTGTGATGTATGGTGCCAAGCCATTTTTTCAATCCTGGTCTTTCATTTCTCAAACTAATGCATTCTTAGAATGTAATCTCAGTTAAAAACATATCAACAATAGAATCAAAGTACATGCTTAGAGTGCTTTCTCAAATGTAAAACCCGGGGCTAAAATGTAATGCTCGTGGATGAACAAAAAATGGCTTTTATTCAATGAATGCTGCAGGTAGAAAAGATAACCTTTATATGTCTATTTGGTACTAGTCTTGTTATTTATTTTAGTTACGTTAGTGCTTCTTGAAATTCATTCTGTGGTAGTAACTAATGGTTAAATGATTCCAAGCTAGTGGCGCATTGGCCAGCATTTAGGCTTTGAATTACAAGTAGCTAAGTGACTCTTACATTACATTGAGTAGACATGGGGCAAATACACCACCAACAGCCAATTGTGTGTCTTTGTAGAAACGGATCTTGATGAAAAACAATTTTTTTCATACCCATTCTCGGACATTCATTTATTCACGTTCATCTTTACAACTATATTTTATTACAATTATCGTTAGCCTTGCGTTGTTTCATTTTCTGTAAATGGTATTTTGTAAGGTTGAAATAAATCAGAATCACATACTCCATAAAAAAGCAGCTTTTTTATTTCAGGCTAAAATTTCTTAGAAACAAAGAATACATTTCTTGAAAATATGAAAATATGCTTTCCAGCAAATATAATGCAGCACAAAATACGTCGAGTACAACTTGAGAACAAAGTAACTATTGACAGAAAGAGATTGAAGCAGGAAAAAATTAAATGTTGATCTGTTCTCTACTCCGTGCCCCCAAAGGCTTAATAAGCGTTATATACAAATGTTAAAATATAATAGGAGATTCTAATTAGTGAACTGTAAACTGCCTATACATCATTGTAGCAGAGCGAGTAATCTACTTGTCTGGGATGCACGTCCTTTCTAGTGCACCTGAATCAGACAATTTAAAGTCCAAAGCAGAGTTTTCCTTGTCAAATGTAATGAAAGGCAATCGATTTCTGACGTTTATGGTGCACACCCTTCGGGAAATCTCTAACCTTTACCTGCCAAATCCTTCTCTGTAATTACTTTGGAAGTTCTCCCCTGGTAGGTTTGAGCTTGATGTTGAGCTATTTTTAAATCTTGTAAAGAATTTCATCCCTGCACTAATTCTTTACTGCATGAGGTAAGGAAATATGTTATTTTCCAACAGGAATGCATGCTGCACTAATCTTGTTTGTTCACGTATAGTAGGTTACCAATTAAAGTAAAGTCCCTAGGTTCCTATTCCTTCTTATGTAGGTACTGATTCCATCTTAGTTCATGGTGGCCGCCATCTTCCTTAACTTAGACAATGGAAGTCGCCATATTCCCTGATTTATGAAGAATCATTGTCATGTCTGCCTTTAAATGCAGATGTTGCCAGAGCTTATCTTTCTAGGAACTGTAATAGCATCAAGTGCTACGATTAAATTCCATAGATACAACATCTAATGAGACATTTGTCTGGGTCAAATGTCTACTCCTTACCATATCAAGGTAAAATAAGAACAGATACCAACATATCAATAAAAAACGTAGTCTGATTTGACATCCTTATGCCTTATATGTTCATAAGGAAACATCTGGGATGCATACCTTGATGCACTTAATCTATGTCAGACATTCCTAAACTTGTGTCAGACATTCCAATTTCTGATCAAAGTTAGTATATAAGGACTGCCATTTAACCACTTGTCAGGAGAGGTCCTTCGGCCAGATTATCGCCAGAGATTCTGCGAGAGACCGTCTGGCCTGCTGAAAGCACACTTCACACTTCGCAGATGATACATCTCCCCTGAAGTCTGAAGCTGATAAAGCTAGTTCTGGAGGAAGACCAAATAGCTGCTTCTGCAGTGGGTATTTGCCCTTCGTGGGGAACACTGTCTTAACACCTCCTCTGATATAGACTGCATTAGCTGGTCTGCTCCCTATAAAACTGTAGATTGCATGTTGCTCTTCTTTTCTTGCTCTCATAGTAAAGCGAATAGAAGTAGGCTCTAGATAACATTTTAAATGACATTTTAATAATGCTGGAAATGTTCATTCTATTTTCATTATTTATAACGTGTCTTGTTGCTGTGTTTATAACATTCTGTGTAATTGTTTTAGATGTACTGAGAAACAGATTGTTCCTGTAGTAATAAATACCATTTAGCTTAAAAGTGTTCATTCTTCTAAGTACAGTGTGTAATACTTTAAATAAGGTTGTTGCTGTTTTCCACGGTATCCTTAGTAACCTCAAAAGCAGCACTTATATCATTTACACATTGAATAGTGTTGTTCAGGGCTACAATAATTTAATCGCTGGTTCATTAAACTAAGTTCACCTGTATCACCCCTGGTTGGGAAAGCACACTTTGCAGAGTTACGCCAAATTTGTAATTTATGCAACACAATGAGGTACAGAAATGTTCCAGATGGGAATCCTGATCATCTTTAGAGTAGCCATTTCTATCTACTGTAATCTACCAAACATACATAGATAACCGTAAAATATTTCGTAGACCACTGTGAAATATGGGGTTTATGATCATGAAAGTTTCCAAACCACTGTGAAGACCTTCATCATTGTCAGTGACACAAGAATTAGGCGGCAATGGTAGAGCTTATTATGCCGTGGTATTACCTTAAGAATGCACCAATAAAAAGCAAACTGTGAGGCATTAAATAGTACATTCTTTTGTAATATTATTTATATGCATTTGAGCTGCATATATCTACAATTTATGGGGTAAATTATGTGGCAAGGAAATCCATAATTGTGTGGAACTTTCACAGCAACAGAGTAACATATTTCCCTCCCCTGACGATTGCATATTGTAGCAGTAATTGTTGTTTGAACCATGAAGAGAACAGCTTCTAGAATCTATCAGACCAGACTCTTTTTTTAGAAAAAGCAAAGGGTTATTTAACAAAAAAAATCTCCATTTATAACTATATAATTTAACTAGCAGCCCGTCCCGACCTTGTCCGGGAGCTATCAGGCTTCCCCGACCCCCGCCCGCCCCGACATTGTGCAGCAGCCCGGCCACCCGCCCGCCCCGTCCCCCGCCTGCCCCGACCCCCGCCTGCCCGAAGCCTTACCTCAGCCGCCACTCCTCCCCCGTGCTCCTCATTTCACCGCACATTGTGCAGCAGCCCGGCCCCCCGCCCGCCCCGACATTGCCAAGCAGCCTGTGCCCCCGCCCCGTCCCCCGCCTGCCCCGACCCCCGCCTGCCCCGACCCCCGCCTGCCCGGAGCCTTACCTCAGCCGCCGCTCCTCCCCCGTGCTCCTCATTTCACCGCTCCGCCGTTCCTCCCCGCTTACCGCTCCTCCCACCTATCCGCCGGTCCTCACCGCCATTCCGGCGTTCGTCACCGCTCCTCCCCCACGCCATGTCCGCCGCTCCTCCTCGCGTTCCTGTACGCCGCTCCTCCCCGCGCTCCTGACCTCAGCACGCAGGTCGCGGCCGGCGCTACTTCGAAGGGACTACTTTTTTTATGTTAATTTTTTAAATAACGCATATTTTTATACTTTATATAGGCTATGTCCATCTGCACACCCTGACGAATACAATGATGTATCGGGTGTGTGGATTGGTGCTGTGGTTCCTGAGTTTACCCGCCTCAAAGGTGCAAAGTTCTTCTTTTGTAATAGTAGTATAGATTTTGACATTTTTAAACTTGATAGCAGTGTCTGTGCATTAGTTGTACCTCATTACTACCAGTTTAACACCCAAATATAGCAATAAGTTATAGAAAGGTGACCAGTTAATCTTTGCGAAGTTCTTTGCGAAGGTCTTTCCACCGCGCAGCAACATGTCGCTGTGTTTTTTCTAACTTTTCAACTGGGCTAGAAACTTTTTTGTTAAACTCTGCAGGAAATGAGGCAGTTGATGGATGGATTATGTGGAAAATGCGGAAAATTTACAATTATGCGAAACCACTTCCTCACTGGCACCACTCACTTACTCTATTGGCTCCACCCTGCACTCATACAGGAACACCGCTCACCCTGCACTCATACAGGAACACCACTCACTCTGCACTCATACATGAACACCACTCACTCTGCACTCACACATGAACACCACTCACCCTACACTCATACCGGAACACTGCTCACCCTGCACTCATATAGAAACACCACTCACCCTACACTCATACAGGAACACTGCGCAACCTACACTCATACAGGAACACTACTCACACTGGAACACCACTCACCCTGCACTCATACAGGAACACCACTCACTCTGCACTCACACAGGAACACCACTCACCCTACACTCATATAGGAACACCACTCACCCTACACTCATACAGGAACACTGCGCAACCTACACTCATACAGGAACACTACTCACACTGGAACACCACTCACCCTGCACTCATACAGGCACACCACTCACCCTGCACTCATACAGGCACACCGCTCACCCTGCACTCATACAGGCACACAGCTCACCCTGCAGTCATACAGGCACACAGCTCACCCTGCACTCCTACAGGAACACCGCTCATCCTGCAGTCATACAGGAACACTGCTCACCCTGCACTCATACAGGCACATTTGCTTACCCTGCACTCATACAGGAACACTGCACAACCTACACTCCTACAGGAACACCACTCACCCTGCACTCACACTGGAACACCACTCCCCCTGCACTTGTACAGGCGCAATAAAACCAAGCACTTATGTCCATGGAAAAAGCTAAATATCAGAAATAATGTCCTTTAAAACAAAAATAAGCGTTGGAAAGACTTTTAAGCCACTTTCTAAGATTGGACTATTTCTGCCTTTTCCGTTTTCATATTGCTTTTCAAAAAATGTTTTGTCTAAACAGAAGCGTTCAGGTCTTACAAACAATATGCTGCTAAGGCCGCTTGTGGGGAGCAGGACACCACGTTAGGATGACAACACTCTGAAAGATGAAAACTGACCCCAGAATTCCCATTGCTTTTAGGTGACCTCTAGACGCCATAACGCACTAAAGAAAACAACCTGTTGAAAATAAAATGTAAACGTTTGTACAAAAACGCGGTCATGGAGATCAGATGCAGTCAGTGCATGTGCATAACAAAGGGGGTTCTAATCAATTTAAATTTGCTAGTGTCCTAAACAATTTCAAAGCAGGCCGCCCTCTACAACAAGTCTAAGTTGCATTGGCGTAATGAAATGCGAATACAGAGCAGGACACTGCCCAGATTAACAGAGGGGCTCCTTCATATATTGTTTCCAGTTATGGGCTGTCAGAGAGCAACTACACCGACACACACTGGCAGGCACTGACCACGTTAAGTAGGGGGCAGCACTGTTGGCGCGCTAGTGCTATTAATAAAATGTAGAGTGCACTGAAAAGAGATACCTCACTGATGCACAACATATTTAAAGAATAGATTTGAGTAATGTCAATTCTCCAGTATTAGGGGTGTCTTTCATAGATTCACATGCCTGAATCATTCCCCGTCGTCGGAGTGGGAGTCCCACGGTACATAAAAAAGCAATAAAATGCTATAAATATATAGTAATACCAATAGAAATGAACCAGGAAGTAAAACAGCCAATGGTACAGTAGGCAAAAACTTCCCATCTATGACTATCATAGTCATTTTGTATAGTCCAAACTACAGCCAATCAGGCGCCAGCACCCACCAGAATGTTCTCCCCAGAGGCTCAGGCTCTCAGATTTTCTACCGCACGTCGTGTGAAGGGAGTCTCCCTGAGCTCTGCTCAGTTTTTTCTAACTTCTACTTCATCTGTGTCTTCTCTTCAGGATGTCTTCAAAGAAATCTCTCTTCAGAGCCTGTGACTGCTGTGGTAAGCCTCGGCTTTTTGAGAAGGATCCACACAAAAAGTGTATTTATTGTCTCTACCCAGACCACCAGGCCTCTGATTGTAAAATCTGCAGAACCATGCCTCAGAAGACTCTCAGAGATAGAGAGGGTCGTTTACTGCTGTGGTTGAAGAGGCTAAAGGATTCTTCTAATACTGTTTCAGAAGTAGACAGTGTCACATCTGCTTCCACTTCAGCCTCCAGGAAGAGATCTGCGCCTGAGGGAATGTCATCTCCCAAGGCTAAACTGCCTAAAAAACAACCACCTGCTAAAGGTCTGGATCAGCCTTCCACTTCTCAGGCTGTCCCCACCTCCAGGGGCATGGAAGGCGCTTCTGCTTCCTCAAAAGGGAAAAAACTCAAGCTTCCCCTATCTTCTGACAGGATTTTACCACAGAATTCATCTCCGCCTCCTGTGAAGTCTTCTTCAGCTTCCTCGTCGACGAGAACGACGACTTCAGTGACATCTACGGTAACATTTTCGTCTCCTAAACCTAGTATGGTTATGTCCTCGTCTACGGCATCTCCAACGATGGTTTTTGTTTCTGTGAGGCCTATTTCGTCGACGTCCGTCGTCGACGCCTCGTCGTCGACGTCTTTAAAGACTTTACCGTCGACGAAAAAGACTCCGTCGACGAGCTCGTCGTCAGGCTCTACGCCGTCGACGAAAATACCACCGTCGACGAGGAGTGACTCGTCCACGAAGACGGTCCCGTCGACGAAGGGTGTCCCGTCGACGAAGGGTGTCCCGTCGACGAAGAGTGCCCCGTCGACGAAGAGTGTCCCGTCGACGAAGAGTGTCCCGTCGTCGACGAAGAGTGTCCCGTCGTCGACGAAGAGTGTCCCGTCGACGAAGAGTGTCCCGTCGACGAAGAGTGTCCCGTCGACGAAGAGTGTCCCGTCGACGACGAGTGTCCCGTCGACGACGAGTGTCCCGTCGACGACAGGTCTTCCGTCGACGACGAGTGTCCCGTCGACGACGACTATTTCGTTGCCGAAAAGTGTCCCGTCGACGAGAGGTGATCCGTCGACGACAAATCCATCGGAAGTTAACCCTCCGACAACGCCACAGTTATCCTCATGCACGGCACTACAGGTGTGGTCTCCGTCGACGGTGTTTTTAACACCACGCCAAGCAGCAGAACAGCTGCGCAACACTGTAATGAGGCTTTCACCCCTGCGTGTTTCACCTCACAAGGTGTCCTCTGAAGTCCCAGACCAACTACTGGATTCTGACAGTGACAATGAGATGGTCCAGAATACTTTTGGACAAGCCACTAGTCCATCGGAGTTACATATTAAACTTCAAGATGATGAATATGAGGATCCTCACACTCCTGCTGAGGTATCGATGCCTGTCACTACCCCTGTTGGTCAAGTGCCTTTGGATTTAATATCCAACTTACAATTTATGCTGGACGATTACTATCGGAGGTTTCCACCTTCGGAATCGGCAGGTTCTGGACAAGCAACTCCAATTTCGGAAACGCCTCCACCCGTGCTCCCATCGGTGTGCCCACCTTCACACCCACAACCTGCTCACGAAGAGGACCCGCAATCCTCGGAAGATGACGACCAACGGGAGGAAGGAGAAGTGGATGATTTATCGGAGTGGGAGGACTATCAGGTCCAATCTCCTTCTACATCTCCTCAGACTGCGTCGGCCTCCCCTCCTGTTGATGTAGCAAATTTTCACTTGCTGATGGAGCGTGCAACCGCACGTTTTCATATGAAGATGGAGCATACTCAACAAGAATGTTTCCTTTACGATTTTAAAGATCAGCCCAGACGACAAATTAAGACAATACCCATTGTGGAATTCATCTGGAAGGAAGGCGTTAAGGTGATGTCAACGCCGGCTTCCATTCCTCCAGTCTTGCCAAGAATTGATAAGAAATATAAAGCTCCAGACAAGACGCCTGCCTGTCTCATTGGACAAGCAAAACTTGACTCTGTAATTGTCCAGGCGGCTCAGAAAAGGGCCAGAAATCCGTCCTCTGCAGTTACGGCACCGCCGGATAGAGATGGCAGACGCCTAGACTCAATAGGAAAACGAGTTTCCACCATGGCGGCAACAACTGTCCGTGCTGCCAACGCATTAGCCATCTTAGGTCGTTACGACCGTCAAATGTGGTCTGACATCTCACCATTTATCGATCTACTCCCTGAGCCATCCAAGGCGGAAGCACTCCAGATTCTCCATGAAGGTCAAAGGACCTCTGAAGAGATAATTGATTCAGCTGTTGATGTGGCATCTACAGGTTTTCGCCAATTAGCAGGGGCTGCGGTTCTCCGTAGACAGGGGTGGTTACGTTCCACTGCCTTTAGACAGGAAGTGCAAAACCGAGTTCTAGACATGCCATTTGATGGCGAATACTTATTCGGCCCCGAGGTAGAGGAGGCCTTACAGACTATCAAGAAGGATACCGAAACGGCCAAATCCTTAGGCACTCTACAATTTCACAAGCCGCCCTTTCGAGGAGCGAGAGGACGAGGAACGTCCTTCAATAGAGGTGGATACCAGCAACAACATCAACAATCCTCATACCGTCAGGGTAATCAGCGCTACCAAAATCAGCGCTACCAGTCTTATGGGCAGAAAAAATCTCAATACACCCCAAACAGGGGTAGGGCTACATACCGCGGCAAGGACAAGCGACAATGATATTTTCCACCTGCCACCACCGTCTTTTCACCCTCTCAAAAGACTTGGCGGAAGAATCTCCAAATTTTACTCCAATTGGCAGTCGATAACAACGGACAAATGGGTCCTGGATATTGTCGCCAGGGGCCATGCCCTAGAATTCGAAAAATTTCCCCCAAATGTACCGCCAAAGGGCCCGCCTCCAGCTCACCTGAAGGAGCTGCTTACCCAAATCAAAATGATGATACAAAAAGGAGCAATCGAGAGCGTTCCTCAGAGGATGAGAGGACTAGGATTTTACTCCAGGTTCTTCCTGATCAGAAAGAAGAACGGGGAGTGGCGCCCGATCCTCGATCTTCGAGCATTAAACAAATACCTAAGGAAATTAACATTCCGGATGCTCTCTCTTCAAGAAATTTTGCATCTTTTATCACCGGGAGATTGCATGGTCACCCTAGACCTCCAGGATGCATATTTCCACATCCCCATCCTACCTCGCCACAGGAAATTCCTTCGCTTCAGGGTGGCTGGCAGGGACTACCAATTCAAAGTCCTTCCTTTTGGACTACGGTCAGCTCCAAGAGTTTTTACGAAGGTTTTAGCTCCAGTAGCTGCGCACCTCCGGCTGGAGGGAATACAAATTTTCCCATATCTGGACGATTGCCTTATAAAGGCCAATTCTCATGGCACCGTTCAACGTCACCTTCACCAGTGTCTCCACCTGTTTCAGTCTCTAGGCCTGACAATAAATTTCTCCAAATCCCAAATGCAATCGTCTCAAAGAATAGCATTCTTAGGAGCAATGTTGGACACTCACAAATGCAAAGCTTTCGTCTCCAAGGAGAGACAAATGAAAATAAGTCGGCTAGCACAAGATCTCATGCAAAGAAAGTCAGTTTCTGTCCGACTATACAAATCCTTTCTGGGGATGGCATCGGCTTGTATTCCATTACTTCCAAATTGCAGGCTTCAAATGAGGCCGCTCCAGGAGGAACTAGTCCTGCAGTGGCAACAGGTTTCAGGCACTTTCGAGGACCTCATTCAAATCACACCACTCATGAAAGAGTCTCTTCTGTGGTGGACACAGAGGTGTCATCTCAGTCAGGGTCATGCGTTCCTTCAAGAACCACCAAGTCTCACCATCACTACAGATGCATCCCTCGAGGGCTGGGGGGCTCATCTGCAAGGCCTCACGATCAGTGGCAAATGGACTGTACAACAGAAACGGTGGCACATCAATCGTTTGGAACTGAGAGCCATTTTTCTTGCCCTCAAGGCGTTTTGTGCCATCATTCAGAACACCAATGTGTTGATAAGAACAGACAACACAACAAGTATGCACTACGTCAACAAACAGGGAGGAACTCGATCTCTTCTCCTGTCTCAAGAGGCGCAGGAATTATGGACATGGGCTCTTCACCACAATGTACAGTTGCATGCGGTGCATGTTCCGGGAACGGAAAACGTCCTTGCGGATGCACTCAGCAGGACCACAATCACCAACCACGAATGGGAGCTTCACCAGAACACAGTGGACCACATCTTTCATCAGTGGGGTTGGCCAGACCTAGACCTATTTGCGACAAGTACCAACAGCAAATGCCTGAGCTTCGCCAGCTGGCACCCCCACAAGAATTCTCTGGGGAATGCATTCTCCCTCGATTGGTCCCTGAGGTTTGCGTACGCTTTCCCACCGATTCCGTTAGTCCCCAGGGTTCTGCGGAAGATGAGGAAGGAACCTTGCCGACTGATCCTGATCGCGCCCAGATGGCCGCGCCAGTTTTGGTTTACGGAGCTCCTCTTACTATCAGAGAGCAAACCAATTCAGTTACATCCTATCCCGAACTTGCTCAGTGTTCAGGAAGGTCAAGTCTTCCATCCGGACCCAGCATCGCTGAGATTAGCGGCTTGGCTCCTGAACACCATGAGTTTGCACACTTGAATATCCCAGCAGACTGTAAAGAGGTGTTGGCCAAAGCTAGAGCACCCGCAACCATCAAGACTTACAGTCTCAAATGGAAACGCTTCTGTATCTGGTGCCGTTCAGCAGGTGTTCACCCCTTTTTGGCAAAGCCTGAGGAAATTCTTCCTTTTTTCTTGCAGTTGGCACGAACAGGTCTGTCCCATGCTACTTTGAAGGTATTTCTGGCTGCAATATCCAGATATCGACAGGATGGGTCCAATTCTCTGTATTCATCAAGGATTATCCAACAGTTCTTTAAGGGTCTCTTTAGAATGTTCCCTCCAGTACGTCGCCCGCCTCCTTTGTGGCATCTGAATGTGGTCCTGGGTCAACTCATGCGTCACCCATTTGAGCCCATCCATCGAGCTGACTTGAAGTATCTTTCATGGAAGGTATCACTGCTTTTAGCCTTAACATCCGCCAAGAGAGTTAGTGATATCCAAGCTTTCACTGTTCATCATCCTTTCCTCCAATTCACTAGCGATTCTGTCATACTTCGCACAAATCCCAAATACATTCCGAAAGTGCCTTCGGATTTTCATCTGAACGAACCTGTTGTTCTTAAATCATTTTTTCCAGACCCGCAAACTCCTGCGGAAAGAGCTTTACACTCGCTTGACATTAGAAGATGTCTCAAATTCTATCTACAAAGAACTTCTGCTGTACGCACCTCTGACCAGTTGTTCATTACCTACGGTGCGATTCGTAAAGGGCAGGCAGTATCAAAACAGACTATTGCAAGATGGATATCTGCTGCCATTGCCTTTTGCCATGCACAGGCTGGGAGACCTTTACCATCTGCGCCCAGAGCGCACTCTACAAGAGCAGTCTCCTCATCTACGGCCTTATTCGCTGGAGTCCCACTTCAGCAGATCTGCAAGGCGGCGACTTGGGCAAGTCGCCATACCTTTACCAGACATTACTGTCTAGAGTCCATCAGCGAGGCTGATACTTCTGTGGGTCGAGCTGTTCTACGGAACCTGTTTCATTAAGGTAAGCCTCTGTTTCCCACCTCCTTGTTTTCTGCTGTCAGACGCTTCTTAGGTTATGTTTTCACATATTTTCTTCATTGCATTATGTTATGCATTATATGATATGTGTTTATTCACTTCGCATTGTTATTTACATTACTAGCTGACAAGCTGGGTGTTATGAGCGTCTGTTCAGCAAAGATATGTACTGCTAACTACTCTGATTCAGGCATGTGAATCTATGAAAGACACCCCTAATACTGGAGAAGAACAATAGTTACTTACCTGTAATCTGTGGTTCTCCAGTATTGGTGTCTTTCATAGATTCACATGCAACCCGCCCACCTCCCCTCAGAGGCTTTCTAGGCTATTATGGTTTACCTTCACTCCTTGCGAGAAAATCTGAGAGCCTGAGCCTCTGGGGAGAACATTCTGGTGGGTGCTGGCGCCTGATTGGCTGTAGTTTGGACTATACAAAATGACTATGATAGTCATAGATGGGAAGTTTTTGCCTACTGTACCATTGGCTGTTTTACTTCCTGGTTCATTTCTATTGGTATTACTATATATTTATAGCATTTTATTGCTTTTTTATGTACCGTGGGACTCCCACTCCGACGACGGGGAATGATTCAGGCATGTGAATCTATGAAAGACACCAATACTGGAGAACCACAGATTACAGGTAAGTAACTATTGTTCTTGTGCAGGCACTGCCAGCACCTCGCCGCAACGACTTCCACCAGAGTAAGAACTGGCCCGGGCATGATTAAAATGTGTAGCTCAGCAGTAGTTGCATAGGAGGGGGCCCTCGCCGGTGTATGCTTGTGGGAAATAGTCCGTGGGGAGTTCAGCTGATCCGACGGGCGGGATAGTTTTAAAAATGTTTCAGAGACATGTATTATTTTGTACCGTGTACACAGCCTTGCTCAGCACTCAGGGTTATTAACTTTCCACATTTAGTTGCCACTCTCGCTACCAATTTTGCATGTATGCACGTGCTAACCTTAGTGCCCCGTCACCGAATAAATCACTTACTTGTCACTGTCGGAGACTATGCCGGTCCGTGACTGCTGCTATGGTGCACTCTGCAGCCTGTTCTTCATCCAGGCTCTGTTGGCACTCTCGTCCCGGCGGTCCAGCAGCTGGCGGAAATTTAGACATGCTGGCAGGGGGACGTACCTGCCGCTTTTGGAACCCCAACTGCAGGTCACTCACCTTCCTGGACGCCGCTCCTCCCCACGCTCCTGACGTCAACACGCAGGTCACGGCCGGCTCTACTTCCAAGGGACTACTTTTTTTTTAATGTTAACTTTTTAAATAACGAATATTTTTATACTTTATATAGCCTATGTCCTTCTGCTTGCCCTGAGGTTTTCTAAGATGTCTTGGGTGTTCAGATTGGTGGTGTAGTTTTCGAGTTTACCTTGCCAAAAGGTGCAAGTTCTCTCTTTATAATAGTAGTATAGATATTGTTCTCTCTCTTACTGCAAACAACCCAACAGTATTGTCCAGTATATGACCTACTGTTTTGAAAAAAATATTTTCCGGTCAGCTTTCCTAAAATAAACATATAATGTATAAAAATACATAACACGTAACATGTAATGGGATTCTGGTGGCAGTCAAATGAGCCATATATACAGATCTGCAGAGTGTAATACACTATTTTATTAACATTGTTGCATGTGTGAAGGGCCATAATTTGCAAAAGATGAAGTAGGTCAAAGTAGTTAACTCTGCCATCTAAAACATGCACAACAGCCATGCAAACCATAACTCATATACCAAATAATGTGCCTATGAACTTACAGAATGTATACTAGTAAGTAATCAACACCTATAAGCACAACTTCATTATACAACACCACATATTCAATATACATTAGTATAGTCAGTGTTGTCTCATTGATTGTGTAAATACTAATGTGCTATTTAGTCTTACCTGTAATACTTAAACAAACACAACAAGGTCCTGATCAATGCGGGCTGAATCTGCTGTCATATATAGGATTCTTACTCGGTATTCAACTTGTATTCCCCATCTAAAAAGATTTCTTTATATTGTCCCAAATCCGTAAAGTCCAATAGGTTATTATTTGTCTAATAAAATCTTTAAGGTTTTCAGTCATTGTGCGCCAGATATATCCTCCACTTCAACAGGTGTGTAAATATAACAACAAAAAATGCGTGAAAAGGCGAGATAGCAACTCACGTGAGCTACACTACAGGAGCTTACTGGTTGGTTCTTACCAGCTGAGCCCACATTTCTCATCATATGTTATGTTATCAGGGTATTTGTAAAGCTCACAGCTACTCAGCAGAGTGTCCCGGCACTAGTTTAGTGTGGCAGCTGAACTGAAAGCGATGGTGCAAAGGCTACTGCTGGAACAGCCAAGTTTTGAAAGACTTCCTAAAAGGGAGGAAATCTTGCATCTGTATTAGATTAGGCGGCAAACAGTTCCATAGTTTGGCAACTTGAGCCTGGTAGGTTCTACCTCCTATTCTAGATGGGCGGAACACAGGGGTCCATGCCAGCGATCTTAAGGAGCGCCGGGGAAGATAGAATTGACCTCTCTTCCATAAATAAGGCGCTGGGAAGAATTGTGAAGTGCCTTGAAGGCCAGAACAAGGGCATTGAGAATGATCTTCTTTGCGATCGGGAGCACGTGGAGAGATTTAAGGTGTAAACACATCCGCGTTCTAGGGCCAAGTAGAAGTATCACCCTGGCTGCGGCGTTTTGGACCACCTGAAGACGAGAAAGTAAATACTCAGGCAATCCTAAATAAAGAATTGTAACATAGTCCAGCCTGGATCCGATTAGGGCCTGGGCCACTGTTTTCCTGTTGGGGACCGAAAGAAGGGGTATAAATTGCTTCAGCATTCTTAGGAGGCCGAAACGTTGTCCTGATACCGCTTGGATCTGAGATTTCATTTTGAGGGTGTTGTCCATTTTCACCCCCAAGTTTTTAACTGCTCTGACCGAGTTTAGCAGGGGATGCATATCCTGTGGTCACCAGATGCGCCACATATTGTTAGGGGGCAGACCAAAGAAAATGATTTCTGATTTTTCAGAATTACATTTCAATTGGTTCCGCAGGAGCCAGGTGAATACCTCCAATAAACATGAATTGATCATTTTACCATTGAAATCCTTGACCCTATCGCAGGGAAAGAGCAACTGCGTGTCAACCGCATATGACACTATTTTTGCTCCGTGTTTCTCGGCCAAGTGTGCTAAGGGGAACAAGTAAATATTAAACAGTGTGAGGCTGAGAATGGAGCCCTGCTGGACTCCCACCTTTAAGGGGGGAATGGGAGCCGAAAAAGGCAGAGCCCAGACTGTTTGTCGGCGATCTGACAGAAAGGAGGTGAACCACTTTAGTACCGTCTCGCCGAAACCAGACTCCTGGAGCCTCAGCAGGAGACGATCGTGGGGGACGGTATCAAAAGCCACCGATAAGACCAGCAATATCAGAATGGCTTTACCGCTTCTGTTGAGAAAGTCTTTGATGGTTTCTGAGATCTTCAGGAGTGCCATTTCTGTACTAAAGTTAGGCTTGAAACCGGATTGGCTCTGATGCAGTATGCGGTTGGTTTCAACAAAAGTGGTGGTGACCGAGTTGACGTACCTTTCCAAAGTTTTGGAAAAAAAAGGTAAGAGAGAAATAGGTTTGTATTTGAGGCTATCTCAGGGTCTAGAGTTGGCTTTTTTAGAAGGGGGAATACTAGCGCCTTCTTCCATCTGGCATCGTCCAGCCCCTGTTGCAGAGACATGAGGATCTGGTTTACCACTGGTTTGATGGTCATAGCTATAGACGCTAGGATAGAGGCTGGGCATGGATCTGAAGGAGCTCCCGACTTCAGAGATTTCATAATTTCGAGTGAAATGGCCGAAGGAAGGACGGGGTACTCTGTAAAGAGTTGGGCCCTGATCCGAGGGGGGAGAGAATGGGTTCTGTGTCTGGTGCTGGGGCGAGGCGAGTAGTAGGGAAGATGTCCTGAATCTTTTTGATTTTATCACAGTAGAACGTGGCCATGAGACTCACCCATGACTCAAAGGGAGTGAAAGTTCTGGCCACCACTCTAGGGCAGGAGAATACTCTCGCTATCTTAAAGATCTCCTTGCTTTTATTTTCAGCCGCCTCAATTTTAGAGGAGAAGAATTGTTTTTTTCTCTTCGTAAATACATTTATGGTGGGACTTAAGGGCCTGTTTCTAAGCTAATTTCTCCTTGATACCATAGTTTTTACTCCAAGTTCTCTATAGGCGCTTGCAGGTGCTTCTACTTTCCTTGAGGACAGACTTGAACCAGGGGGCAGCGGCACGAGCGAGCTTGACTGAGCGGGAGGAGGGGTGAGCAAGTTTTGCAGCTTATAACTGGAGCCAGTTATCCAGACGGGCAGCATCATCCTCCAGTGTCTTATTCAGGATGATAGGGTATTTATCAAGAGTGGGGCTCAGGGGTCATGTGATGAAAGGGTCTGAAGATACCCCTGCGGTGTTTACCATGGGAGTTAGAATGTGAGGATTCCCGGTTGATAGTAAACTCAATGAGGAATGGTCTGACCACACAAGCCGGAGGGGAGAGCTACTGAGGATATTAACTGAAGAGAAAATCTGGTTGAGAGTGTGGCCCTGCTCATGTGTTGGGGACTGAATAAAAGGAGTCAACTTAAAATTGTCCAAAGATTCTCCTTAACCTAGAGGCGTCCTGGTCGTCGGGTTTGTCCAGGTGAACATTGAAATCACCTAACACCAGGCAGTGTTTGAATTTCAATGCCATGTGCGAAACTGCGTTGCTAATAGACTCCAAAAACTGACCGGTAGGGTGGGGGGTCTGTATACTATGACAACCCCAGCGATTGGTGGGGAGATACCACCAGATGAAACCACAAGGTTTCAGCCCCGACAATATCATGAACCAGAACAACAGTGCAAGAGTACTGACTTTTTTAAATGATAGCTATGCCCCACACCCATAACCCTGGGGCAGTCTTGTCTGACCAGCTGATAACCCATGGGGATAGCTTTAGCAATAGTTGGATTAGAGGCATCGTTGAGCCATGTCTTGGTTAAAAACATGAAATCTGGGCCTATATCTGCTAACATTTCGTATAAGTTGTGAGCGTGTTTTCTCATGGATCGGGTATTGAGGAGTAGGCCTCGGAGTGTGCCAGGTTCGCGGGCCCGCCTGTATTGCAAATGCTAGGATTTTCCGGTGCCCTTTAATTGCATGAGTGGGCTTTCTCAGTGACCATGGGCAACCAGCTACAACAGTGGCAGACCACCGTGAGAGGATCCGATTGGGGGAGCATGGGGAGCGGCAACTCACGCCCTCACCCAACTCCCAGAGCCTGTTGCTACTGTAGATGATGTGAGGACTGGACACAGGGTGCCTGGCGACAGAGAAGCCGGCTCTGGCTGCCTCCGGGACGCTGACAGATGCAGACCAGCTTGCCTTTGACACGTCACCGGTGCGCCCGCTGCACGGTCTCATCATCGCACCCTTTGAAGTGAGTGTGAGGAGAGAGACTAGACTGCTAACCGACCCTAACGACCCTGCTCTGACAGACGGGTAACCGTAGGCGCGGTGAAATGCAGAGATGAAAGATCAAAGGAGCCTAATAAAAGCGGGAGCCGAGGTAGGTTTCAATACAGTTTTTTAAATCAGCTAATACAAAGTGCAATGTGCAAGTCATTAAAATCAATAGCGGGGAGCGAAAGTGCACCGCTATACAGCAAACACGTCACCATCATCATAGGTAGCTTTCTCACCTGTGAAACAATTACAGAACAGTGTCCAGAGCAAAAAGGTGAAAAAAGTGTTTTGTGTATATCACAAAAAAGAAGAAAGAGACCCCATAAAGTTGAAATTGAGGTAAGCCACAGGTACACCAAATGCCAATTTTATTCAAAACTCGTGAGCGTACTCAAAGTTAAAAACAACTGCATGTTGCAGACCAATTGAAGATGGGCCTTGGTCCTTGTGGTGTTTGTTTATGTTTTGAGTGGAGGGCGACCTAATCAATGTTTCCCTATTAGCTCCTTCTTGTGAGTTGCCTGTAATACTGTCAATATTATTTGTATTTGCATCTGGTACATTAAGGGTGACGTCGTGAGCATTGGATTTAGTGTACGGATTATGGTTTGCGTGGAAAGTTATGGATTCCTGAGGTAACCACAACTAGTGAATTTCAGTGGAGTATATATATGAAGAAAGCGGTCCAAGTTCCAGAACAGTAAAGGAACCAGTGGTCGGGACCTCACAACACCTCGTAACCAGCAAATCAATAAAGCCTCAAAAAAGTGGATCCACAATGGACAGCAGGGAAGATGTATTTTTTAATAAGGATGACGCGTTTCACTCTACAAGAGAGCTTGATCACACAGCGCGCCAGAAACAAAAAAAGTGTTTAAATACTAAACATAAACAAAGGGCTTCAATGAACACCACTGATGTTACACGCCTTCTCCAGTTAATAAAGACAAAGGAAGGACTGTAAACTAAACATAATGTGGAAACAAAGTAACACAAAATATAACATAATGAATGCTGAAACGTTCATATATATATATATATATATATATATATATATATATATATATATATATATATATATATATATCGCGGAAAACAGCCACTCCCAACAAGAAGGACTCAGAGGCCAAAGGGGTTTTCTGGAATGCAGCTCGCTTTATTTCATCTGTTTCAGTGGCGGCGAATGCATTTCGGCACTGGCAGCCTTCTTCAGCGCCCAACACTGAACGATGTCACCTGTGTCAAATACTCTCCAGCACTCGGTGCTCCTCCCCTAATGATGTCATCACACCTGTAGCAGTTCATTGTCCATGGATAAACTGCAACTCCCAGAAGGCACTGTAACGGCCGGTCCGAGAGGGTGGTGTGGAGGAGTGAGGCAAAACGATAGGTTCGCGCTGGTGTGCAGGTAGGTTGTGAGGTACTCCATCCAGCGGAAATGCCACGGCTGTCTTCCTTGGTCCCCTTGTGCCGCAACAACCAGTCTCACAAAACAACAGACAGGGCAGGGGCAGTCAATGCGGACTTTGCGCCCTATGCAGATAAAATACCTTAGTCTCCCCATATTGCTCCGTGATTGCTGGCGGTCTCCGGAAATGTCGATACCTCGACCCCTCAAAGCTGTGAACAGCCCGTTGCCAGTATTTTTTCTGGGACCATTGATGTTGCAGGGCCATCTGTTCTGCGTCCCTGGCAGACGCAGTATATATCGCGGAAAACAGCCACTTCCAACAAGAAGGACTCAGAGGCCAAAGGGGTTTTCTGGAATGCAGCTCGCTTTATTTCATCTGTTTCAGTGGCGGCGAATGCATTTCGGCACTGTCAGCCTTTTTCAGCGCCCAACACTGAACGATGTCCTTCACCCATAAGCTCCCACCTGTGTCAAATACTCTCCAGCGCTCGGTGCTCCTCCCCCTAATGATGTCATCACACCCGTAGCAGTTCAGTGTCCATGGATAAACTGCAACTCCCAGAAGGCACTGTATATATATATATATGTATATATGAAGAAAGCAGTCCCTCTTAGAAAAGAAAGGCAGGAACCTCTGCGGGGATTGAAGGCAAGACTCTTTATTTCAAAATTAATGGCTGATGCATTTCAGCCGGTGTGGCCTCTTCAGCGCCTGCGGTGGTGAAAACGGGAGTCCTCACGCTCTGCAGTTATGAATGCACCCCTCCACACCTGATAGGTGAGAATGTCAGCTCCGCCCCTCAGCCAAAAGTAACACAGGTGGTGATGTTAAGGGTCCGAAGAAATCAATGGACTCCAATGCCCAGGATGCACCAGTGGCTCCCAGGTAAGTAGTGCTGGGGGACGGTATTGGAAAACACCAAAGGAATAGCTGTGGGAGAGGGGCTCTGCAAAGCGTTCTTGCCCGCAAAATGAAAACAAACAGTCTCGCCTCGGGTCCCCAGGACCTCCACCACCTTAGGTCCAAGCAAAAGTGTAGTGTGAGCGGGAGGTGCATACAACCCGCCCGGGCTGAGAACAATGTCTCGCTGTGTCGCTGCAGAAACTAGGACTGCCGGCGGGTCTGGAGAACTCAGGAACATGAGGAAACACGCAATGCCGAAGCAGACTCCAGAATCTCCAGGCCACTTGTGTAGGGGGGGGCTCCTGAACCGCGCCTCTGGACAGCGCGCAAAATATGAAGAAAGCAGTCCCTCTGAACGATGTCCTTCACCCATAAGCTCCCACCTGTGTCAAATACTCTCCAGCGCTCGGTGCTCCTCCCCCTAATGATGTCATCACACCCGTAGCAGTTCAGTGTCCATGGATAAACTGCAACTCCCAGAAGAATATATATATATATATATATATATATATATATATATATATACACATATATATATACACATATATATATATATATATATATACACAGGTGCACAGACTGTAATATTCTATTCTATTGAGGATGGGGCCATGACTCACAAGAGACGAAGCCTCGAGTGAATTATATGCCCCACCCCTCCCTCAATAGTGGCAATTATTAGCATATTATACTCTGCGTACCTGCATCTGTGGTTTATTCCATTGCAATTTTGTTTTAACAAAATGTATTTGTGCATGCAAGGAAGTAAATTACTGCAGTAAGGTAGTAGTTGTAATACTTTATTCGATATATACATATCATAAAAGTACAAATATTTCAGACGTAAAATACTTAAAAAAAATATTGAATTCATTTCATAGAATAAAAGGATAAAAACTATATACATTTAAAAAGGTACAGTTACAGGGTAATAAAATGCAGTCACGGTGATATACATGTAATACTGGATTTGCAGGCCTGGCCTAGGTTTTATTAACATTTAACAGCCTTGTACGTATGAACCAAGCACTTGCAAGATACTTTGCAACCCCACATACGATATACAGAGATGTAGTGTCTGTTGAGAGAATACGTAGGGCACTCCTAAAATCTCTAACTCCCAGTTCCCTACATACTGGCTTTAGCCATCTTGTTCTAGGTCTCTTGTATGCTTTACACGCAAACAAGAAGTGAGGTAGGGATTCATTCGTACATGGGCAACCTGGGCAGGTGAGGTAATGAGCCCTCATTCCTTTCCAACCCTCTGTAAATTTGTTAAGAGGGAGCGTCCCATATCTCATTTTCAAAAACAGATATCTATCTCTTGGGATTTGGATGTAATCTAGGAAGGGTTCCAGCTTTCTAGTGGGCTTATGTTCCAAAAATTGGCTAGTTAGCACCCCCCACTTAGTGCTCTTTAATTCACAGCCTGTACCCACTCCCAATAGATTTGTTTTACAATTTGCTTATGGGATGGGGACTGGGAGGTCCAAAATTCGGCCATTCCTAGATCCATAACCAACTGCCTCAGTTTGTTGAGCCACTGAATCTTGTTCGAGCTATTTAGTGTAATCAGTTCATCCAGCACCAAGGTGTAATTTGCCAGTTCTGGTGCCCTTCTCAGGCACACTCAGAACAGCAAAGGTCGGAGGCGCACTATGTCTGCAATTGAGTGTTTGCCCATGTCATTGAAAAGGGGTTTCAAGGGGGTCGAGAGCGGGAGGGAAACTAAGTCCCTCTCAAATTTGTTCTCAGCTCTTACCAAGTCCGCGATGTTCTCACAGCCCCACAGCTCCGAGCCATAGACTGCAGAGGCCAAGGCCTTGCCTTTATAGACTGCCAGGGCCGGAGCTATGGGTCCACTGAAAGACATACGCTGGTTCTTCAGAATTACTCCAGATACTCTTTTAAGGTTTAGGAGCATTTTGGCCACATGTGAGTCCCATTTCATTCTGTTGTTAATCCTGACACCCAGGTAGTCAAATTCCTCCACCACCTCCAGCGGGGCCCCTTTAAGGGTTATATGTACTCTTCTTGCTTTTTTTGATAAGGACAACACCATCATCTTAGTTTTAGTGGTGTTTACAGTGAGCCCCCGCTCATCACAAAACAGAGTAAATCTATCTAGCAATTTCTGGAGACCCAAGGGGGTTTTGGACATCAGGAGGGTGTCGTCTGCAAAGAGGAGGGTAGGTGTTTTCTCCCCCGTCAGGACTGGGGCATCTGCAGGGTCTTCCCTCAAATGGGCTACCACCCCATTAATGAAGAGGGAGAACAATGTCGGAGCCATCACACAGCCCTGGCGGACCCCCCTGTTCACAGGCATCCTCCCTGTTAATTGTCCTTGGCTCCCCCACCAAATTCTAGCGTAATGGTCTTGATGACGTTTTACAATAAGCTCCAAGAGATAACATGGAAACCCCATTTCCAGCAGCACCTTCCAAAGTTTATCACGAGGGATCAGATCAAATGCGGTTTTTAAGACTATAAAGGCCAAATATAGTAAGGTAGTAAGACATTGAGGAAACCCTGTGACTATTAGAAGGGTTGATTCCATGTGTAAAGTAATCCCTTTATGCAATCCGAGAGGAAGTGAAAAGTGTTTTGATCTCTTGCAAATTTGGCTGTAGAGACAGAAAGAGAGAGAGTGAGAGGTGACACATGATGGGTATCCATATAATATAGTCAAATATTTCCATTAAGGGGTTCTGGTGGCATCATAAACCACGAGGACAAGTTGTCTTCAAATGTCACCACTACCCAAAAGACGCACAAGGACTCAATTACACTTGTTGCATATTTATTTTTTGTGCATTTAGCTTGAAAACTCTGTTTTTATGAAGTGCAGCTAACAATAGGCAAAGACAGGAATCAGAGCTTTTGTTCGACTTTTTTGTAAATAATTGGATAATTCAATGGACATTGGTGAGGGTCAGTGGATGTATGCAATTCTGTTTCTTCAGTTTTTACTGCATAATTACGGATTTGCCAGCACACATTTATTTTTTTCTCCGGGGTTAAAAATATTTTCCTTGTAGAGAAAAAATAAACAGGGGATCCTCTTCCGATTGTGCAGTTTTCCTCCGTGGAAAACTCCACACAACAACATAGTGTTCACCCTGGCAATGTCAGGTGACCTTCCTAGGAGTACGCATGGAAACCTGTACCTCGTGCAGCTTTCCATTCCGATTCCTGTAAATATGTGTGCGTCACAGAAAATAAAAAATCGACACTCATTTGTAGGTGTAAATCTGTAATTTTCTTTCTTTTTGAGTCCGTATTTTCTTTGTAAATCGATACCAACACTTGTATACATGGAGATTGTACTAGGTCACCCCTTTTCACAACATTTATATGCTTAATGGAACAAAGGCCGTGCGTTCCCTCATTCCTAAAATGGAAAACTTTAAGAAGTTGGAAATGGAAAACACATAATCTCTCCCCTGGCGGCAGGTGAGGCGGGAGGTCTTAGTTTCACCGTCCAGCCGGTGTGTGCGCTCTCACCGCGGGTAATTAATAAGTTACCTCGCCTCAAAAAAATACCTACCATCATAACCTTCCTGTCAAGCAACACCACTTAATTGAGGTACAGCGATCTGCAAATCCCAGCCACGGGGAACAAAGGTTGCATTAAACGCTCTTAACGGCGCAAGAACAGGCCTCGTAAAGCAGGCTCAGCAACACTCTCCTCAGTAATTACCCTGGATCTCTTGCACCCTAAAATCAAATGCAATAATGGGGCCGGGCAGGTTGTCCATCTCAAACACTTGCAAGACCTGCTGCTGAGAGGAAGTGACCTCATGGGTGAAGGAGTGATGAGATTCTGGCGCGGCACAAACAAATTCGGTCTGGATATGAAATTCATAACAGAACCGGAGGCGCCCGCCCCACAGCCTTGCATGGATGGTCTGATCTTAGCGGGGGAGCCTGAGTGTTTCCAGAGGAACACACAAGCAGTGGTGGTTGGTTGGACGTTGTTAAACCTACGGTGTTGCTCAACGTATCAAAATAAATAAACAGTGGCATAGTAGTGGTAAGCAAGCCGCTGAAAACTTGACCCAGATGCTTGGTTTTGGCTAAGCTCAAGGCCATCTTGGACCCTCGAGCCCAAAACGAGCCAAGCCTTCATTTGTTTTCTGCCTGTTGTAATGTCATCTGCCAAGAAATAAAGACAAAGCATTAGCCTTTGGAAAAAAAGAGGAGAGAGAGAAAGAGATGCCCAGGCAGTGGCTGAATTGTACAGTTTGAACCCCGAAAACCTGGGATCATTCCTAGCTTCTTTGCTTGACCAAATTGTATGATGATAGCCAAATATTCTATTTCACTATGTCTACTTTTTCTTTATTATCACACATGAGAGCACCTTCAACTATGAGAGCTGATAATGTGCAACGTTCAAAAACCTCTTGCATGTTATTTAATCTACTGTATGTAGAATAAGCTTCTAGGCCACACGAATGGTGCATGTGACAACTGATGGACCTTTTAGTTTACCAGTGGCATTGTTGTCAGGGTGAAGGCAGGAATGTTTGTAAGTTCAGTTTAAAAGCTTTTGCTTTTAATAAGTACCTCTCTCTGAAGTGAGATAATTAAGGGCCTTGGTACACAGGTAGAGCATTTGTTGCGCTATACAAGTGTTTCATTAATCAAAATAGGGTAAAATGCTTCTGTTTGTTAAAATTAAATACGCATTTCTCAATAGATTTTTCATATTTTTACATGATGATTGTTGCATGATTTACATGCCAAATATTTTCATGGCTGGGCTCCTGTACAGACTCTTAGAGACAAGCCAGGCTCTTGGCTCGGCTCTGGCTCAGCTCTTCCTGATAATTTGTTGGCTCACCCACCTCTATGTCTAAGGTGATGTGAAAACCTAGGACCACAAAGTCTACGATGTAGACCATGTGTATAAAATGCAGCACAAATGGCTGGGTCATTTTTTTAAATTTACACAATGCTCACCACAGGTTCTAAACTTTTGGGGATTAACTACTGCAAGCTTTGTTCCTGATGATCAATGCTACAAGTCTCTTCAAAGAGCCAAAAAGTCCCTAGATATGTATGGAATGGGCTGGGAATATCGATGAAAGAATATTGAAGGTAGACAATATTGTGTCCAGAATATCGAGCAACAAAATATCAGAAGGTAAGTTTGTATAGATTTTCTGTACCTAACTCCACATATGCATACATTGGTGATGTATATCTTCAAGGGAAGAATCGTAAATCCATATTTCCCTCAGTGCACATACCTCTTTGATATTTCTAGGGGTGGGTGGAATATTCTGTTCTGCCTGTGGAATTGGTAGAATTTTGCGACTCTGGAGTTCTGGCCAAATTCCACCAATAACCGAGTGGCGGATGTTTTGTTCACACAAAGCTCCAGAATGTTAAGTTGGCGATTGAGAGCAAGATTTGGGGTCCCAGAGCGCTATTTCAGTGTGATTTTTCTAATGTGGGCGGTTGCTACTGTTCTCGGTCGGAAGGCTGCCGCTTGAGTAGAATATCTACTCAAGCGGCATCAAAATGAACTTGAGTAGCTGCACCATATGGCGCACCATGTAGTGCTGTTTGTTCGCTGGGATTGTTCAGCGGTGCTAAATTACAGTGCCAGTTGCGCAAAATGCCATTTTCCACTCATTGGCAGAACTCTGCAGACTCTCACAGAGCTTTGTGTTCCCCCCAGCCCTAGATACTTTGGTCCTTCTATACTTTCATCATGATATTATGGCCCTTTGATATTCGGTCCTTTATATTCCCTACCACAATTGATATTTATGATATTTAACTATAGGTGTACGGTACAACGAGTACCAATGCAAGCTTCAGCAATTACTAGAAATGAGTGTAATGTTTGTATCAGCACAGACGTTGTGTAACTCTATTAAGAGACATTTTCCTTCCAAAGATCAATCCTGGAAGGCTCTAATTGACCCTCTATGTAAGGGCGAATAAGTGGTTCCTTTCCTGCAGCCAGATTATGAGCTTTATTCTTAATTTGGGAATTCATTCTGTGATTTCACACTGTGTAGTCACATTCCTGTCTTCTGTAGTACTATCCCAATAAATGTCAATCAACGTCACTAATAAGAAAGGGAATTGTGCATTCGGAAATTGTATTCTATTAAAATGGCATTTACAAAGCACCTACTATCCCTGATGTAATTAGCTATATTGAGCATATTTACTTTTTTCAATTCATGCTGTGATTCGGACGAGTAAGAGGTGTGCGTCTTTTATTCTTGCCCAACTCCAACCGCTTTTTTTGGGAGTCCTGGGCTCCCTTTACAATCCCAGTTACATACTTTGGTGAGCTAGGGATACATAGGTGCTTATACACTCTGTTCTGGCTTTGTGCTGTGTCCCTTGCTGGCCTCACTCCGTCAGTAGGAGACCCGGTGCATGCCAGATGGGGTGTTGAGTACGAAAGCGCCTCAGGGCGGTTGCACTGCACACGCGGCTACAGCTGTGGTGCTTCGGAGATAGGATACTTTACTGAGTCATTTAAGGACGCCATGCACCCCCTTGCATCTGCTATACATGCTGTGTTGGAATTCGTCCTTTGGTTTGGCAGGCCATGTGTGGAAAGCATGGAGAGCGAAGGTGTCGCTGATGTCAGGCATTCGCCCGAAAGACCCCCTCCTCTTTACTGGCATCTATCCTGGTGCCCTTGCTCAGGCGGGCAACTAGAGCCAAATTTCGGGGGGGAAGGGGGGGGGGGGGGGAGGTTTTGGGAATATTTCGGGGGGGGCTAATTCTTCCAACCATATACTGGCTGTAAGAAGGGGTGGAAACACAGCAAAAGCCTAATTTACAAGTAAATTGTCTTTTAAAGACCTGTTAGGTACTCAGGTGCGGCTGCAATTAGATTGTCGCCAGCCCGCAAAGCTGTGTCAGCCCGGGCTGACACACACGACGGGGGGGACTGAAGCCACGTGAGCCCAATGGGTGTTGCGCGCCTGCCCTTGCTGTACCCACAGGGAGGTACACAGTGACAGTTTACGAGTGAGATACACCACTCGGACAGATCCTGTGGTGGTGGTTCATTCTCAGGTAACATAGAAGCAACAAGTGAAGCGCTTTACTCCTAGGGCCAGTTTCTGGGCACTACCATACAACTGAACTGAACTTGACATTTTTAATTTGATAATGCATTCGGATATAGTGTATTCAAATGAGAATGTTCCTAAGTAAGCACTGTTAGTATACCACTTATTTAACTAATGTCACTTATTTTTGAAAATTTGTATCAGTGTTAATCTGAAAATCTTGAATAAAACAATATATTTATTTATAAAGTTTTATATAGCGCGAACAAGATCCTGAGGGATATCAGAGCGCTTTACAGTATAATGGGAGGAAGTACAAAAGCAATATTCATAGGAGGGGGTAGAAAAACAGGAAAGATTGCATATTACAGTACAATTGCACCCAGCAGGGTAATGTAATAGACAGGTGTAGGCAGCAGCAAAGGGGAGTCACAGTATGCAGTGGGAGGGGGTCCGAATCAGATAGAAGTACAATGGTAGTAGGAGCAATGTCAACAGGCACTTGAGTCTATCCCTATTACGGTAAGAATTTGTTCATTGGGAACCTTTTGGCTTCCACTTTGAACGCCGTCAATGAGGAGATTCTACGTACTTCCAGTGGAAGAGAGTTAACCATGACAACCGGCGAGTCATGCTTGCTCCCTGCCACGTAGGATGGCAGCCAAGAACTGTCAATTTGAGCCATGTACTACTTCTTTAAGAACATCATTTGGAAGCCCCAGAACTGACTTTGCACGGACAGCGGTAAATCTGGAGTGAATGTTAATACATGGGGTAGACTACCCTGGGATAGCTGGGATGTTCTCATTTGGATCCCAGGGATCACGGCCGGCCTGTCCTATTGAGCAATCAGTTAGTGTCAGATGGGCTGTTCCGACACGTTAGTGTGTGGGTCATTTTTCGGTTGTTCGTGAGTCTGCTTTATAGTCTACTGTATTGGTTTCTAGTGTTGATTTCCCTGAAATTAAAAGAAAACATTGCTTGCAGCTAGCTCGTTTCCATGATGTCTTCCACACAGTGAAAAATACTTATATAGCGGTCTTTACAAGTTCAAAACTGCCCCAATTTGAAAACATAGGACACTTTTTTAGCTTTATAATACACTAATATGGGCCACTTTTATTTTGGTGCCTGAGCTTATTTTCCTCCTCAGTACGACCTTGCCAAGGATTCTGGTGCTGAATGCTTAATGTGGGTCACCACAGCAGCCTGCTACCTGTGAGCATCTTTAGGTCATGCATTGCAAGCAGCGAGTTGAGCAGAAGCGGACCTGGGGACCATGAATGATTCTTTTCAATTTCAGCTTTAAGCTGTGCAAATTGCGAGTGTAGTTTACACAATAGTCATATTGCATCTCTGGTCCTGCTCAGACCAATGCTTTAATTTTAGCCTGTGGGTTCCTGTGTTCAGCAGTGGCACTTAACTATCAAAACCGGGGCTTGTGACACTCTGCCACAGGTGGCACTGTCTCAGTAATTTAGAGAGGACCACAACAACAATAAATGATTCTTTTAATACACATAAAAAATGACTATTTGGATTCGTGGTCCACGCGGAACTGGGCATCTTGCCGCAGGGAGGTCCTGGCGGACCTGCGGAAATGGAAGCCCTTGATGATTTCCTGGCTAGGGCGGCTCAACGCGGTCAAGATGTCGATCCTCCCCCGTATACTATATGTTTTTCAGTGCCTACCCACCCCGATCCCGCTCCACTGCATTAGGAGTCTCCAACGCGACCTCGCGTCCTTCATCTGGGGTGGTAAGCGACCCCGTTTTTCGCAGAAAGTCCTGATGGAACCAAGAGACAGGGGCGGCCTCGCCTGCCCGAATCTCCTCCACTACTACTGGGCGGCGCACCTTCGATTCGTAATAGAATGGGGGGCACGCGAAAGCGACAAACACTGGTCCCACATGGACCGGGTGGTCACGGGACGCACCATATGGGACCTGCCTTGGTTACCGCGTGTGGCGCGCTCCAGAAGTGCGTACATGGCGGTCCCAACAAGAACAGTCCTTGACATATGGGACAGAGTGGCAGTGTCCAAGGGCCTAACCACGTTCCCCTCTCCGCACACCCCCATTGCAGGTAACCCGCACTTTCCCCCTGCGGCCCAGACCCGAGCTTTTGAGAGATGGACACAAGGGGACTGCAGAGTTGTAGGGGACCTCTTCCTTGGAGGGGCGCCTAAATCATGGTCAGACTGCAGGGAAGAATTTGGCCTCCCCTCGACCGCCAGCCTACAGTATGCCCAACTGCGCCATTGGACTATGGGAGACCATATGTACCAGGCTGCCACCAGGGCATACACACCATTCGAGAAATTGGCGCGCTCCCTCGGGGGGCTGAAACGGCTTATCTCCCAGATCTACAACATCCTGCAACATCCCACCGCCCCGCCTGCGCATCCCTACCAGATGCAATGGCAGTCGGCAACCGGCGACGATATCACACCTTCTCAGTGGGCCCGGCTATGGACTGACATCCCTAAAACCTATCGTAGCATCCCGCAGAGGGAAAACGCATACAAGATGCTAACGCAATGGTACTATACCCCCCTAAGACTCAGCAAAATGTTCCCTACTTCCTCGCCGCTGTGCTGGAGGTGTGGCACCGCGACTGGCGACTTCGTACACATCTGGTGGGCATGCCCTACCCTAGCTGTCTTTTGGAAGGAGGTCCTCAGTCACATTAAGAAGGTGTTGGGTTTTCCCTAACTGAAGAGGTTTGCACGCTCCTGCTGGGCATTTGACCCCCTGCACTTAAGGCCCTCACGCGCAGCGACTGGGTCCTCACCCTTCACATGCTAGGCGCTGCTAAGCAACTCATTGCTCTGTATTGGAAGCGGGCTGAGGCACCGCCGATAGCCTCCTGGTTTGTGCGCCTCTGGCAGGTCCTGACTATGGAGCTGCTTACGGCGCGAGTGCAATCGAGGGGGGTACGCTTCAAGGCAGTGTGGGAACCCCTTGTGCGCCATCTGTGTTCCATCAGCTATGCCCGCCACATGCCCCCCCGGCTGCGCGCTCTGCAGTTATTTGAGGACGCCCTCATCCCTGCTGACCCAAGCAGACTAGACCCTTAGCTGCTTCCCCCAACGCGGGCGCTGTTGCGCTCTAACACTCAGCTCACCAGTTTGCGTCCTCTAGCCCCCAACCGGCGACTGCAGTCCTCCCCCCCAGGCTCCACTCTTCTTCTCGCTACTGCTCACTCTTCTTCCGACTTTTTCTCCCTTCCTACTTGCCGCCCTGGCTTCCGCCCCTCTACGGGGTAGTTTGGGCCCCGTTGGGCCTTTGGAAAACGTGACACTACTGCCCTTACTCCCATACGCGCCTCCCCCGCACGACGATACAACATCAGTGCATGATTGCCTTCGGCCATCACTGCCCCTAAGCCACGCGGCCGGCCCCTCCTGGGGGTTGTAGGCAGGGCGCTGTGTTAATGCTCCAACCTCCCCTGGTTACTTATGCCTTTCAATTCTTTACTGCACGGCCGGCCTCTACACGGGGTTGTAGGCTTATCGCTGTGTTCACAATAAAAACAGATTTGAACAAAAAATGACTATTGCCTGTCGCCCAAGCCATTCTTACTGCTTTGGAGACCTGAAAGAGTCCGATTTGTCACACTTGTCGGAATGTGATGGTTAATAGCTATGTTGTTACTAACATTGACAGGAATGGCAGGGCCAATGTGTGGTGCGAGCTGCAGTGGCCTCCTTACGAGAGCAGTGGCACTTATTTTTTTACAAAGTGATCGTAGCTTCATCCACACATTTTTTGACCACAAGCAGATGTCCTCAGCAGATGTCCTCAGGACAGGGGTGCCACATCTATGCATGTAAGGTAACTGACTAAGGTACTCCATTTACATACACACTCCACTCCAAAGTGGTCTGTTGGCTCCCGTCTTAACACTGCCTACTAAAAGGTAAGATTTAAGCTTTCACCTGAAGCTTAGAGGGGTGAATGAGTTAGAATTCTCACAGGGAAATATCGCTGCTGCAGTTCTCATCCATGGGATACTTATCAATAGTCAAATCAAATCAAAATCAAATATAACTTTATTCGATTGAGTTTACAATCATAAAAGTAAATCATACAATACATATACAGTTATTTACAACATTTTGCTTTTCCTATGGTAGTTGACTGCTATGTACAATAATACGCCAGTTTTAGCATAAAAACAGTTTTCTTTATGTTGGTACAAAAAAATGGCAACAGTGTATAAAAATAATATTTACTGTGCAGACGCCGCAAATTTAGACCGAATTTTGATACAAGCTTTTAAATAATAGGCAACTGTTTTTGCAACATAAGGAGAGTCTAAGCATTGTAGTGCCAGGAGGGCAGGTCTGCATCTTCTCAGTCCTAGTGATCTAAGCAGAGGGACCAACCAACGTTTGCGGGGAATTTCATAGAGGGTACAAAATAAAGTTGCATGTATCATAGATTGAGGGGTACAGTCATCACAAGGACATTTGACCAATTCACGTGACCAATCTGAGGGCGTAGGAAATGAAATAAGGCGGTAAAAAGAATTAAATCTAAAGCGGGTTAAAACATATCTATCATAATTAGACAAATATAAAGACAGGTAGGGTTGCAGGCCATATGATGATTGGATCGACATTAGATGGATAGTCGACTGCTTGCTGATTTCGGAGCACAAGCGAAGATCGCTCAAATGCGAGACACATAGGTTCTTTAAAGATTTTCTAGATATGGTCAGAAGTGAAGTTGGGTTAGTAAAAAACTCTAGGCAGTTCAAATCATTCAGAAATTTAAATATGTACAACAGCCAAGGAATCTTTTTCCAATGGGCCAAGGTGAGGCAGTCTGTTATTAATGATCGGGTTAGGAGGCATTGCTCCTTGGTCCATATACGGTGCCACAGGAGAATCGGTTGGTACCTTATGGTGTCAGATAGGTAATCCCAACCGAGTTCTATATGGCTACCGTAATTGGAGGCACTTCTAGGGAGAGCTAGTATGTACTTCAGGAAGTCATTTTCGACTACCTGGAGCTCTTGAACAGGGGCGTAGCCCCATACACCTGCTCCGTAAGTAGCCACACTCACGCATTTGGCTTGATAGATTTGCAATATTACTGCAGGAGCGGGCTTGCCCAGTTTCCTAGAGAATGAGGTAAGTGCAGATGTTGTGCGCTGAAGTTGCAGTTTTCAACTAGATATAGCAGGTTTCCACGACATTTGGTGGTCAATAAGAATTCCTAGGTACGGATAGTGCCTAGCGCTATCTAGTCTAGTGTTCTCTATGTAGATGGGTTTACATTTCTGGGCTTTCTTGCCAATATGCATTACGAAGGTCTTAGATTTGTTGACTTTAAGACCAAGGGAAAGCATATATTGGCAATACTTATTGAGTTGCAGCTGGAGCTGGTTGGGTGTTCTTGCTAAAATTACCGAATCATCGGCATAAAGCAGTGCTGGAATCGGACGGGCTTTTATGCAAGGGAGGTCCTTGTTCCCTATCAACATCGCTTGTTCTAAGCCATTAGTATAGATGTTGAAAAGGAAAGGGGCAAGGACACACCCCTGTCTAACTCCTTTAGTGATTCCAAAAGAATCCGTTAGCTCTCCGTAAATACCAAACCTCACGCAGGCTTTGGCATCCGAATAGAGCTCTCGGAGGAACTTCAGGATTGGAGGGTCTACTCCCAGTTTGCTTAGGATCTCCCATAACTTGGAGTGGATCACGCAGTCGAAAGCGGAACTTAAATCCACATAAACCAGATAAAGACTGCCGCCTTTAGCCCAAGCATATTTCCCCATAAGTAAGGTGAGGTTAAGAGCCTGTTCCACCGTACCTAATCCCTCTTGGAACCCAAACTGGAGGTCTGTGATGATCTTGTTCTCCTTTGCCCAGTCCTAGAGACGTTCCAGGAGGAGTCTCCCAGCGACCTTACCCAGCGAGTCCAAGAGGGAAATTGGTCGGTAGCAAGCTGGGTTGTCTCTATCTCCCTTCTTAAAGATAGGGAGAAGGACAGAGGTGGACCAGGAATCGATTAACCCAACCTGAGAGACTGCGGACATAACTTGAGTTACTATTGGGGACCATAATTCGAGGTTATTTAAAAAGATATCTAGGGGAACCCCATCGGGCCAGAGGCTTTACCAGTCTTGGAGGACGTTAGCGCTGTATTCACGTCTCCAAGATCAAAGTGGATGTCTATTGGGTAGATGTTATTACTGTTGGTACGGGCCTCCCCGGGTGAGTTATCGTCGGTAGTTGGTGATGGATCCCCAAATATCTGGGAAAAGTGGGTTACCCATTTTTCAGCAGGTACCGCCACATCTAGATGAGAAGAGGCGGCATCATCTGCCAAAAAAGGAGACTTGACTGTTCGCCAAAATAGCGTACTGTCCTTTGATTTTATGCTCTCGTGGAGTTGGGCCCATAGGTTATTTTTTATTTCTCGTTTACGGGCTTTTAGGGCCAGTTTGTATTGTCTTCTTAAAAATGAAATTAAAACTGTGTCCCGGTCATGGCTATGGAGGGCTCGTTTTAGTGCTTTATGGGCCCTGCGACAATCGGAGTCAAACCACCCCGACTATCTTTATCTTTCTTCTTACTATGATGGCGAGTAAGTTCCTGCCGCATGGTTTCTAAGATCTTAGCAAAACTACACAGAATCAGCTGGGGAGATGAAGTCTCATCTAAACAGGTGTATATTTGGGGAAGGGTTTGTTGGATAACCTTTTCAGTGACCTCTTTAGGGTTGATCTTAGACCACTTGACTGTGTAGCCGTTAGTTCGACCCATCTCAAGTGATTGCTGCATTAGAATACTAGGGTTAGTGCTAGATGACGGAACCGAGGTAAGAGTTATGGTGATGCTGTTGGGAAAGTGGTCGCTAGAAGGGTCTGTGCCAGTAGAAAAGTTTTTTAATCTGGGTCCTAGAATCTGCGAACACAGGATAAAGTCGATCGTGGACGACATTCCTCTACCATGGAATGTTGGCTTAAAGTCGACAGCAGGTATTACAAGTTCGTTCGCAAATTCGAGTTCCAGTGAGAATAAGGATGTATTAAAAGCTGACCCTAGGCTAGAATGGACAAAGTGGGTAATGGGAGAATCATGCTCATCTTGAAGGCCACATACACCTTTGTTGTAATTACTACATAAATGGATATTGAAATCCCCACCCCACACAAAGTAACATTGTGAGTGTGCATTTTTAGCTTTGTGGTCGTGCAGAAATAAAGTGATTTCCGTCAATGACTTTACGCTGTCAGCCATAGGCACGTTGTTATACATGTTTATAACATAGTAAACAGAGCTTTTAACAGTAAACTTAAGAATTTGAGAAATTGCAGACACCTGGGGTATTTCGGTCATGATAAACGGAATTTGGTTCGAGACATAGATGGCCAGGCCGCCCTTGTGTCTACCTTGAACAGATGGAGTAGCGGACATATGATAGGTTTTAAAGCCCAGGATGTGAATCGGCTCAATGGCCCAAGTTTCCTGGAGACAGACTATGTCATGGCTGTTAACCAGGTCGATCCAGGGTTGTAGATGTATTTTTGACCTAAGACCCGCTACATTCCAATACATAATTGCAACATCCCTAGTGGAGGGTAAAGGGGTATAAGAGGTCAGCAAGTGCTCGGACGATTTTGGATCACAGATGTAAGGGGACGGAATGAAAGAAAGGGCAGTGTTGTTAGATAGACTAGTTGGTGTAAATAAAGTAGATTGTTGGCTTTTATGTATCTCCTCCAAAGTAGTAGGAGGAGCAGAGCTGAGAGCACAAACCTGCGAAGATGGTAGATATAAAGGTAATTTTGGCAATGGAGTAAAGGACTTAGTGGCAGCACCGGGCAAGGAAAGTTGATTGGGCGTTGCCACCCAATTGCTTGAAGAGTGGGTTATGGGGATCTGGATATCTTTAATGTCTTGAATGTTATCGGAGGGGACTGATGGTCAGTCAACCATGTCCAAACATTCATATCTGTTGGATAATGATGGACCTCTCCAATTGGAGGGATGTCCGAAGGCAGGGTTGGAAAAGCCATAGCCTGCCTAGTGACCATGGTCTCTGTTCCCATCCCAATTACCCACTCTCGTCCAGCTCCATGGAGGGCCTGTATTGTGGCGCGGAGCTGGGGGGTAAAAGTATGACAGGTTTTGGGTGGCAATCCCTTCAGCAGAGGTGCGATCGCCCCAGGAGCAGATGTGCTCAACCGTGTTGGGGTCGTCAAAGTTCACTATAATGCAGTCGCCCTGGATGTTTTTGGGCACAGTGCCGAGCCATGGCACTCTGCGGACGGTGGTAACTCTGTTATCCAAAAAAGTTGGTAAGGGTCTGTTGTTGGACAACCAGTAGATGACTTTATTTTTTAGTGACCATATTGGCTCGTCTTGACTGGGGGGGAGTTCCGGGACACCTGTCATAATTACCACATAAGGGGAAGCCTCAGGTGGGAGATGTACGGGTCGGGCCCCTCTCTTTCGGTTTCTAGGGGCGTTATTAAAGCCAACCGATTGCTGTTTCGGTTGGGAGGGTGCTGGGGTGGGAAGGGGGGGCTGAGGAGGGATTTTTTGTTGGATAGACTGTTGATCACTTGGATTATTGGAATTGGACGGGGGTAGGGATAGTAAAGGCTTCGGTGGGGCTTGAGGCTTAGGCTGAGCAGGAGGTGGTTGTTTTTGAATGGGTTTCGGCAAGGCCTTTTGATTCGTAGTATTGTTAGAAAAAGTTGATTTTGCCAAACTAGGCTTACTGGTTTTACTGTTATTTGGTAAGGGTTTTCCTACAGATGAATTAGGATTTTTTATACTAGTCTTGCTTTGGGCGGGAGCAGAGGACAGTTGAGTTAGCTGAACTAATTGGGTTTGCACCTGGTGTAGTACCTTTTCGATTGGGATTAGGTACGACTTAAATAATTCGCCTATTTTGCTGAGCAATAGGGTATCGTTACCACAGGTAATGTTAGTTAAGTTCCCATTATCAATCAGGCTACTGTCGCTGTCGTAGCTACTAGAGCTGCTAAGACTTAAGTTTTCAACGGTAAGAATCGTTGCAGGTGCTAACATGGGAGAGGGTAGTTGATCGGGGGTTGGAGCAGGATTGATGGGTTGGGAGGGGAGATGTAAAGTAGAAGGAGTTTTAGGGATAGTCGTGGGTGGAGAGGTGGTGATGTGCTGTAGATGGGCAGTTTTCCTTCTTTTTGACTTTCTTTTGGGAATGGCACCTTCTCGTATACCCCTATCTGTGGTTGGAGAGGGATCGGGGGCACTGTGAGTGGCAAATATAAGTGGGGATTTTTCGAGTGACAGATGAGATTCTGACAGATTCAAAGTTGCAGAGAGGTCCACCGTACTGGGCACTGTGTGTACCTCTGCGTGAACTGACACTGGCAGGGGTGGTTCTACTGGACGTTGCGGAGTTACCGCAGTGGCCAGTAGGCCCATAGAGGAACGTCTCGCTATGGCCAGGTCCTGGGAGACTCGACGATTTAATAAGATGATACCCTGCTCGATGGCATCGTTGGCCTTAGTTATAAATTGGTCGATCGGACCGATGACCTCGGCCACGGCCAAGGCCTGCTTTTTAACAGTGTTTCTAGTATTACGAGGAGACATGCTATACGTAATTAGTGACTCACTAGTGTTGGAGAAGTTAAGAGTAACAAGTCCAAGGAAAAAAAAAAAAAAAAAAGTTAAAATACTCTAACAGTGACAATGAATAGGAGGGGAATAGAAAAACCAACCAGAAATAAAGTGGCCCAGTCCAGTCTAGCACAGGCTTGAACCGGCTTAAACGGGCCCGCCCTTTGCCCGGGCTTCGCCCCGCGCTGCGTCCCGCGCTGTGGGAGGGACTGAACTAGTTTTTACGTTGTGCTGTGATGAGGGGGCGTGGCCGCCGGGGGAAGAGGCACCAGCTGTGGAAGCCAGAGGCTGCTGGTCCTCGCAGTCCCCCGGTGTGGTCCGCAGTAGTTTGTTGTCAGCCTAGGTCCAGCGCACGCTGGGAGCGTGCAGTGTGTCCGCCGAATGCTGAACTGCTCCCACCAGCAGCGCGACCTGGGAATAGAGCCCCTTTCGACTGTGGATCCCTCCGTGGGCAATGAGCAGCTTCCTCGTGAGACTTTCCGACAAAACAGAGCAGATGAGCGGCACTCAATAGTCATAATCTATGAATAATCCCCGCCCATGTGCGGGATCCCAGAGCATATAGAAAAAAAAAAAATATATATATATATATATATATATATATATATATATATATATATATATATGTTGCAAGAGCTCGTCTTGGCCTCCACGAAACCAAACAGCCACACCAGCAAAAAGACGAGGTAGACCCGAATAAGTGCTTCTTTTTTATTCAGTTGTTAAAGTGCAACCACATCAGCCACGACGCGTTTCGGCAGATCCCTGCCTTGATCATATTTATATATATATATGTGAATACATGCAGCCGAGAAGGTTTCCAACATGGCAAAAATGCGGAAATTACTTAGGTTTGCAAGAACAATACCCTCCTAACCCATAAGGAAAAGAGGAAGCAGTGAGAAATTGTCATCCAACAATGCTGTATTGCCTTAAGGAAAGCTTGTAATTGCAGGTAGTTGCTGCCTGTAGGCTGCATAGCAGAGCAATGAAACAAAGAAAACGGACACCTTGCCTTTAAGGCTTTCAAGGGTTAGGGTACCGTGCCTTTAAGACCTGCAGGAGACTCCCTGCTACCATGATGCACCACAGGTGACAGTTAGGTCTTTTCTTTTCTACGGCTCCTTCTGTGAGGATCCTGGGGTTTGAGCTCTTCTGTTTTTTGACTGAAAGTGATTTTTTTTATATTTTCTCAAAAAATTCGACAGATTCTGATCCTAGTGATCCTAGAGGCATATTCTACTGGCTTTTTGGTTTTTTTCCAAATTTTTCCAGTCTGAAAGCCTGCTTTATTTAAAAAATGTCCTTCCTGGGGCAAGAAAATAGCACTGTCAGACCCACACTCAGTGTGTATTGTGTGTCTTCCAACTTCACACAACCCTGACCAGTGTTATCATTGCCAGAAGTTTTCCAAAAGGACTCTGCGCGACAGAGAACGCATCAAGCTTCATGCCCAGCTGGTAAAGGACAGAAGCCATCATGGAGGTGACCATGGAGACTTCAGAGCGCCTTCTTCAAGTAAGCAACGCGAAAACGGCGTTGTTCCACCTCCCCTGAGACCAGGAAGAAGAAGGTGACGGAATGTTCGCCTTCGATGTCGAGATCATCGCCGAAGAGGCCGAGACACTCTTCAGCGTCGAGGGACGAGTCATCATCTCGACGTCGAGACTCTCCGCCGCATGCCGGTAAGTCGGCGTCGAGGCACAGCACTTCGGGCTCGAAGGCTGGGGGTCCAGAGAGACCTGAAAAAGCTCTGTCGACGTCGAGGCGTCCGTCAACGTCGAGGCATTCTCCGCCACCCTCGAGGGGGTCGGCGTCGAGCGACACGATGGCGAAGACCATGCCCCAAGTTGACATGTCGACGTGGAGAGCGTCGTCTAGGTCCCATAATTCGACGCCGAGGAGATCGACGCCAGCACGACGTCATGGGAGGTCAAGGACCCCCCCATCGCCGTCGGCAATCGACGTCAAGAAAAAATGTCGATGACAAGACGGCGTTCTTGCAGTAGATCGCCGCGCACATCAACTGAGGAGGCCCAGTGCAAGTCAACGTCGAGATCCAGATCGACGTCAAGAGCCCAGTCATCATCTCCAGGTCTGAATATTGTGCAGATTTCTCCAGAGAGATCTCCTGGAGCTGGTGAGAAGAGGGCCTACGGTCTGTCGCGGTGTACAGACAAAATATCGACTCCAAAATATCGACTGGACATAATATCGAGTTTTAAATATAGACTGGACAAAATATCGACTGGACATAATATCGACTACAAAAATATCGTTTTTCAGGTAAGTGAAGTAATATCGACTGTATAAAATATAGATAGCAAAAATATCGAATTTTTAATAATATATAATATTTTTTAGTGTATTTTTATGTAATAATATGTGTGAATAGTTTGTATTAATGTTATAAAATATTTTATTAAATTAATTTTGTTTTTATAATAATTGCGTAATGTAATTCTGTAGCGGGTTGTGGGTTTATAGGGGAATAGGGTGGGAAGTAATTTAATAATAATTAATTAATTAATATATGTTTGTTAATATTTTTAATTAATAATTAATTGATAATTAATTAATATTAATTAGTTAATTAATTAATATAATTTTGAACATATTTTGTATTAGTAATTAATTGTTAATTAATTATTTGTAATTAGTTAATTACATTAATTAGAGTAAATTTTTAATATATTTAATTTTGTGTTATTTTTAAGTAATTAATTTGGAAAACATAATATTATTTATTAAAATAATTACAGCTAATGTTCTAATATATTTACTTTATTGTTATTGTTAATTAATAATTAATGGGTAATTAAATAATATTGATACATTTTGGGTAAAGGAGCATTTTTAGGGTTCAGGGTCAGTTTTCAGTTTTAGGGTAAAGGGGTATTTTTGGGGTTCAGGGTCAGTTTTCAGTTTTTGGGTAAAAGGGCATTTTTAGGGTTCAGGGTCAGTTTTCAGTTCATGGGTAAAGGGGTATTTTTAGGGTTCAGGGTCAGTTTTCAGTTCATGGGTAAAGGGGTATTTTTAGGGTTCAGGGTCAGTTTTCAGTTCATGGGTAAAGGGGTATTTTTAGGGTTCAGGGTCAGTTTTCAGTTCATGGGTAAAGGGGTATTTTTAGGGTTCAGGGTCAGTTTTCAGTTCTTGGGTAAAGGGGTATTTTTAGGGTTCAGGGTCAGTTTTCAGTTTTTGGGTAAAGGGGCATTTTTAGGGTTCAGGGCCAGTTTTGGGTTTTTGGGTAAAGGGGTATTTTTAGGGTTCAGGGTCAGTTTGGGGTTTTTGGGTAAAGGGGCATTTTTAGGGTTCAGGGTCAGTTTTGGGTTTTTGGGTAAAGGGGTATTTTTAGGGTTCAGGGTCAGTTTTCAGTTTTTGGGTAAAGGGGCATTTTTAGGGTTCAGGGTCAGTTTTGGGTTTTTGGGTAAAGGGGTATTTTTAGGGTTCAGGGTCAACTAATAAGATTGTAAAAAATTATTTTTATTATTTTCATTTATTATTTAATTATTATAATTTAATTTAAGTAGTTTTAAGTATATTTTAGTAATTTAAATTTAATATTAATTTAATTTAACACTGTTTTTAATAAAGTCGATATTTTTTACATCTATATTATTGTTAACGATATTTTGTACTCGATATTTTTGTACTTACCTGTTTGTAGATACAAACTCGATATTTTGACTGTCGATATTTTGTCCACGATATTCTGGCAAGTCGATATTGTGTCCGTCGATATTATTTCAGTGATCCGTCTGTCGCCTCGATGGCTGCAGGGTGTCGGAACAGGTGACCGCAGAAGTCCGGGCTCAGACTACTCTCGGACATACTCACCATCCAGAACCTCTCCTGATCGAAGTGCTCCTGCAAAGCCTTTCAAGTCCACCCCAGAAGACCAAGGTCGCCTTCCACACGCTGATCTCGGTCAAGGGGTCATCACAGCTCGCACCACGAACGCCCACACAAGAGGAGACGCAGAAGATCATCCACCAGTTCTTCTTCCACAAAGTCTTCTGTTCGGGCCTATTTGCCCACCTTTTCATCGACTCCACCATCAAGGGTATCTCCCATCGATGACATCGGGACTTTCTCTGACGTACTGGGTAGAGTAGCAAAGAAGTTGAATATCACCTTTCATACTCCTTTGATCCCTACGTCACTCATTTCTGAGACACTGCACCATCATACAGCTCCCAGACCGCTGCTGCCTCTGGTGCCAGGTTTTATAGAACCAGCTATGGCCATGTTCCTCACCCCTGCCACAGTGGGGTCAGGTTTGTTGAGGATCGCTAATAAGTACAAGGCTCCAGCCAAGATCCCTTGTTTCTTAGGTCTGATCCCTCAGCGAACTCCTTCATTGTGGCAGCTGCCATGAAAGCACACTCCACATCCTCATCAGCTTCAGTTCCTCCAGAAAAAGACAGTAAGCAAATGGACTCTTATGGCAGGAAAATGTGCAATACTTCTGCATCATCTATGAAGATTGCAAGCGCCTCAGCCCTTCTTGGGCGATATGACAGATCTCTTTGGGACTCCCTGGCAAGGTTCACCGACAAACTCTCTAAAGAAGATCGGTAGGACTTCCATGAAATCCTGCAGGAGGGTGGTCTACTAGCCAACCAAGTCATCAGAGCGGCAGCCGACGCCTCAGATCTCGCTGCGCATGGCTACTCACATTGGATCTGTTTGCGGCGCTCAGCGTGGCTGCACCTCACAGGTCTTCAGCCGGACGCACAGAAAAAGATTCTTAACCTTCCTTTTAATGGTTCCTCCTTATTCGGGGCTCATGCCGATGAGGAGATGACTTAGATGAAGACCGAGCTGGATACCGTCAAAGCAGTTGGGCAGGAAAAACTGAAGGAGTTTCGCAAATGCTTTCATCAGAACGACAAACGTCCCTGCCAACAGAGGGTTTAAACCCCTCAATGGTCCTCCCAGAACCAGCAGAGGTCCCAATTCCAGCAGAAGCACCCTGGCAGAGGAAGAGGGAAAAACAAGCAACAGCAGTCCTCCTCCAAGCAGCCTCCCAAGCAGTGAGGCATTGCTTCCTACGCACCTGTTCGTGACTCCGGTAGGAGGGAGTATCATTTTTCACCTGGAAGAGTGGGAAACCATAACAAGAGACAGATGGGTGCTGAATATTGTGCAGCATGGTTACTTGCTGAGGTTCAAGTCTCCCCCTGCAAGTGCCCCCACAATTGAAGTGCCTCCCTCAACAACACAATCTTCTGTTATGAAGTGAAGTGTCTACCCTCCTCTCCAATAAGGCAATAGAGGTTGTCCCACCTCACCAGCAAAACCAGGGGATATACTCTCGGCACTTCCTGGTCCAAAAACGAGGAGTAGCCAAAGAGTACAGACCTATCCTCGACCTGCGCCTGCTGAACAGGTTTATAAAGAAAGAGAAGTTTTGAATGCTAGCCCTGCACCAGATTTTCCCACATATTCACCAGGGAGACTGGATGTGTGCCATCGACCTGCAGGACGCCTACTTTCACATTCCTGTTTCAGTGAAACATCGCAAATTCCCCAGGTTCCAGGTTTCTCGCCAGTACTATCCGTAACAAGTACTTCCGTGCGGGCTCAAATCCACCCCCCGGACGTTCTCCAAGTGCATGGCGGTGGTGGCTGCCTTCCTCTGCAGGCGGAAGATCTTCCTCTATACCTACGTAGATGACTGGCTCCTAAAAAGTTCCACACCTTCACTACTCCAGAGCCATCTCTCGTACTGTCTCAATTTGCTGCACTCCCTGGTGTTGCAAGTCAACCACAAGAAGTCAGTCCTCAACCCCACACAACAGATACATTATCTGGGCGCTTCCCTGGACTCCGTAAGGGCAAGTGTGTGTCCTTCGGAGGAGAGGCTGTCATCAATGCTGATCAAGTGCTGCACTCTTCTCAGCTCTACACATCTTACAGCAAGGCAGGTGTCATCACTGCTGGGATCGATGGCCTCATGCATATACAGTGTGCCCAATGCAAGACTTCACATGCGGCCTCTGCAACAGTCCCTCGCAGATCAATGTACACAGAGGTCAGGCTGTTGGGAAGATCGTGTCTCTCTCCCTCAGGCTGCCAGGGACTCTATCAAATGATGGATGAAGCACTCACACTCACACCTACTACAAGGGGTCCCTTTTTATCAGGTTCCTCTGATCCAGACTGTGGTTACAGATGCCTCCCTGCAGGGTTGGGGAGCTCACATGGGCCAGCTTCTGGTACAAGGTCTCTGGCCAGAGACAGAGAGAAGTTATCACATCAACTTCTTGGAACTAAGGGCAGTACATCTTGCTCTCAAGTCTCTGTACCCGTCCCTGCAGTCCGGCTCCCTTCATATTCAGACAGACAACACAACAACAATGTACTATCTGAACAAGCAGGGAGGCACCAGGTCACGGGTCCTGTCTCTGGAGGCCCAGACCATATGGAAGTGGCTTCTGGTGAGGAGTCTCACGATCATAACCGTTCATCATCCACGAACCTTGAACATGCAGGCAGATGTTCTCAACAGAGACTTCGTAGAAGCGCACGACTGGGTCCTCAACGATGAAGTCGCTCAGGACGTCTTTTGGCAATGGGGAGTGCCGATCTTGAGCTCAAATGTCCACGGACTCGATAATTCTCGCTTCGTGCCTGACCTAATCATGGGTTCACACTCTGCAACTCTGGGCATTAAGCTTGCTTAATCTCCACATCGCCCCCTGCAGCGGGATGCCTGGCTTTCACCTTGGGGATGCCCTGTCGGGGCTATCTCACAGGGAAAAGCCAGGACGGGTTCCCAAGGCAAGCGCTTAGAGACCCCTGGGTGATAAGCGCTACATAAATCCAATATACAATACAATACAATACAATATCGACCTGTTCGCAGACGCAGCAAATACAAAATGCCCCGTCTTCGCGTCCAGATTCCCTCAGCAAGGATCACAGGGGAATGCACTTTTGATCAGCTGGTCGCAGACATTGCTGTATGCTTTTCCGCCACTCCCTCTGATCCCGGCGGTCATACAGAAGTTTTACAGGACCAACACCAGAAAGATCCTGATAGTTCCAGAGTGGCCGCGCCAGTGGTGGCATCTGGATCTCCTGCAGCTGTCAGAAGCTCCACATTGGAGGCTGCCCTGCCGCCCGGAATTGCTGAGCAAGAACTAGGGGAGAGTATTTCATCCCAGACTCCCGTCTCTGCGATTGAATGCATGGCTCCTGAAGTCATCCAGTACGGAGACCTAGACCTCTCTGCTGACTATATGCACATTTTCAGGGAAGCAAAGAGACCCTCCGCCAGAAAGTCTTATGCTTTCAAGTGGAAGAGATTCTACCTGTGGTGTAAGGACAACGCTTTTGATCCGACCAAGGGTCAGGAGCAAGTGATCCTCCCCTATCTGCTGTACTTGGCAAAGTCAGGCCTGAAATACCCCTCCATCAGGGGCCACGTGGCTGCCATTACAGCTTACAGAAAGTCTCCTACCCAGACTTCATTCTTCCAAATGCCAGTGGTCAAGGACTTTCTAGAGGGACTCAGGAAGGTTTATCCACCAGTGAGATCCCCTTCTCCACCGTGGGAACTTAACATTGTCCTTACTAATGTGATGGGTACTCCTTTCAAGCCTATTCACAAGGCGTCTTTGCAGCATTTGACCTTGAAGGCTCCGTTTTTAGTAGCCATCACTTCCGCCTGCCGGGCGAGTGAGATTTAGGAGCTGTTCTGCAAGGAACCTTACACTGTGTTTCATGCCAATAGAGTGGTGCTACATACACATCCGAGCCTCCTTCCTAAGGTGGTCTCGGATTTTCACATCAATCAAGTGATTACTCTGCCCACTTTCTTTCCTCAACCATCCACTCCCCTGGAGAGATCATTACACTCTTTAGATCTCTAGAGAGTATTCAAGTTTTACCTGGCCAAAACTCTTACACTTAGGAAATTTGACTGGCTCTTTAGCAACTACGGTTCTACGAACACCGGTCTAGCTGCATCTAAAAGATCTACTTCTCGTTGGATCGTCTCTTGTATAGCTCTATCCCACCAGTTAGCTAACAAGACCTTACAAGGCAGACCTAAAGCACACTCTACCAAAGGGAAAGCTTCTACCACAGCAACGTTCCTATGTCTGAAATCTGCAAGGCAGCTACATGGCGATCAGTGCACACTTTCACACGCCATTACTGTCTAGATTCTGATGCTCAAGCTGATGCTCAGGTTAGGTAGGCTTCTTTAAGATATTTGTTTGCATGATTGCATTTGAATATGATGTTTTTCATGTTGTGTATACTCTATTGCTCGTCCGCGAGACTTTGGGTATGGGCTTGCTACTATATTCATAGATGATGCCTATTGATGAGTATCCTCTGGATGAGAAGGATTAGTTACGTACCTGTAATGCTAGTTTTCATCCAGGGGTATACTCATCAAAGTCATAAGCGACCCTCCCTCCTTCCCGGACGAGCATTATTGGAGTTGTTTTATGTTAATTGCATGTCTACTTAGGTGTCTATACACTGTAAACCATCAAAAAGAACTGACCTAACTGTCAACAACGGTGGATCCTGGGAGCAGGGGGTGTCTTGCAGGTCTTAAAGACACTGTACCCTAACCCGTGAATGCCTCGAAGGCAAGTGTCAGTTTTCTTTGTTTCATTGCTCTGCTATGCGCACCCTTTGTGCTGCTTTTCCAATTATCTTCCTGTGCCAAACAAGTTATGAGCTGGTAAGTAAATAAAACAAATATATATCTTGCGTTGTTCTCTTCCAGGGGATCCTCATCAATAGTCATAAGCACTAGAATATTCCCGCCCATGCGCGGGACCCCCAAAAACACAACCATATATGTGCCTCACATAAATGTATCTCCATATATACATATATATATATATATATATCCACACGGGTTCTCACCAAACAGCACTGAAGTATCATATCACCACAACGCCATCAGAAAACAGCAGACCCAAGGTTTCCGTGAGTAAGTTTAGTTTATTCTGCAACACACGGACAGCATAACGTTTCGGCCTCCCAGAGGCCTTGGTCACATGGCATTCCAGAGGGGAATGGCAGAAATTTAAAGTACAAGTGCATATGGCGTTAGCCAATCAACGTAGAGATATGTACAACGGTGTAATAAACATAGTAAACATACTGCGTGTTAACATAATGTTGAAATTAACCATACACCGTGACTTTCCAAAACAAAAGTATTGGGATAAATCCCTAACAATTATATATAGCCAGTAATTACATTAAACACGAACAAATAAACGGGCAACCTGCCTGTCTAACTGTAGTGATGTAAATGCAATAAAAAGCACAATGAATGGGTAAATCCATTTGTAAACAACCCCTCTCAAGATTGTTTAAGCACATATACATGTTGATCAATATATACATATAAATACATGATCTGGTCACATAACGTGTAAACCATAAATTTTTAAATCCATAATTGTAATTATGCATTAGAAACATGTGAATGCTTTTAACCAACATGCATACGCATTAGAAACCCATATGTTTGCCGAAATAGTTCATAACATGAGAATTATTAAGGAGGAATGAAAAATCATTAATACACTACCAATAAACTCTTCGGTAACATATGTGCAATTGTGGCTAATCTGGCTAATGTTGGAAAAGTCTATATATATATATATATATATATATATATATATATATATATATATATATATATATATATATATATTAAGCAACTGCAGCCTTATACACACCAGAGCTGAATAATGCTGTAAGGACTCCCCATTATATCATAAAAGCATACATTAGAAACAGGGAAAACAACAGCAAAACATATTTTGAATCTGTTTTAATGCTTAGCAGTCAGAAGAAACTCTCACATAGGACTGAAAGAATATACAGCTCCCAGGCTGCATTGCAGAAAAGCTAACTCATAGCAACATAGAGATAAACTGGCACCATGCCTTTAAGGCAATCATGACCCCCAGCTTTCCATCATGCCTCAGGGGTGACAGTTAGGTCAGTTGTTCTTTACGGTGACTCAAAAGCCATGACAGAAAGAGTTGACATTACCTCATTAAAAAAACACAATGATCCTTTGCCCAGGGAGGTGGGAGGGTTGCTTATGACTTTGATGAGGATACCCCTGGGAGAGAACTAGGATTACAGGTAAGTAATTAATTCTTCTCTTCCAGGGGATCCTCATCAATAGTCATAAGCACTAGAATAGAATAGCAAGCCTCACCTCATCGTCCTGCGGGCAAAGGAAACATAACAGTAAATTAACCAATCAGCTCAGATAACTAAGCCTGGAAAGATAGATTACTATCCGAATAGCTTCCTCAAGGAGGCCTGGCCCACTTGAGTATCAGCCCTGGAATCGGATTCTAGACAATAATGCCTTGTGAAAGTGTGAACCGATCTCCAGGTTGCAGCCTTGCAAATTTCTGACATTGGAACATCATGCAAGAAAGCTACTGTGGCCGCTTTTCCCCTAGTGGAGTGTGCTTTAGGAGACAACAACAAGGGTTTAAGCGCCAACTGGTAAGCCAATTTTATACAGGACACTATCCATCTTGAAATTAATCTTTTGGAGGCTGGGAAACCTGTTCACATGGCACCATAATTCAGAAACAATTGATCCAATTTACTTATGCCCTTGGTACCCTCCAGATAGACTTTAAGCTCTCTTTTGAGGTCCAAGTAATGTAGCGACCTCTCCGCAGGAGTCGCGGGGTTTGGAAAAAAAGACGGTAGGGATATTGACTGATTAATATGGAAATCAGATATAACCTTTGGCAAAAAAGCAGGGTGAGCCCTTAACACTACCCTGTTGTGGTGAAACACAGTATAAGGTTCTTTTGCACACAGCGCTTGGATCTCACTTACTCTGCGCGCTGATGTTATCGCTACCAGAAAAGCGGCCTTCCACGTCAGGTGCTGTAAAGATGCTTTGTGAATGGGCTCAAAAAGAGGACCCATTAATCTAGACAGCACCAGATTCAACTCCCAGGGAGGAGAAGGGTTTCGAACCGGGGGATACACTTTCTTCAACCCCTGTAAGAAACCCTTAACCACCGGCATTTGGAAAAAAGAAGGTTGGCTGGGTGACTTTCTGTATGCCGTAATGACTGACAATGAACCCTGATTGAGGCATATTTTAAACCCGCTTTTGCTAAATATAGAAGGTAAGGAAGAATGACGTCTTCCTGCCCCTTCGTAGGGTTAAAATGGTTTTCAACACACCATAGGTCGAACCTCTTCCATTTAAAAGCGTATGACGCTCTTGTGGAGGGTCGCTTAGCCTCTTTCAGGATATGCATGCAGTCCTGCGGCAGATTAAAGTGTCCGTATTGTAGGACCTCAGGAGCCCTGCTGCCAAGTTCAGGGAGGGAAGGCTGGGATGGAGAATCATTCCGTCCATCTTGGTCCGTAGGTCCGCTCTGTACGGTAGCCTCCTGTGGGGGAGTACCGATAACTGAAGAAGGTTCGGGTACCATCACTGCCGTGGCCAGTCTGGAGCTATCAGAATCATCTTCATGTTGGATCTGATGACCTTGGACACCACCTTCGGGATCAGAAGCAGAGGAGGAAAGGCGTAGGCAAATGTCTCGGACCAATCCATCAAAAGTGCATTCCCCCTTGTCCCTGGACGGTGGAATCTGGATGCGAAGGCTTGGCATTTTTTGTTTTTGTCGTCTGCAAATAAATCTATTGATGGACGACCCCACTGTTGGAAAATGTCTGCCACCACCTCGTCGTGCAGAACCCAGTCTGGCTGATCTTCAAAGTGCCGACTGAGTGCGTCTGCTTTGACATTCTGCTCTCCCGGAAGGTGTACTGCCTCTATGGAGAGGTTCCGAGCCAGAAGCCAGTGTCAGATCGCTTGAGCCTCCAGGGAGAGAGGGCGAGAGAGCATACCACCCTGTTTGTTTAGATAATATATGGTGGTCATGCTGTCTGTTTGGATCTGCACCGAGTTGGACATGATCGAAAGCAAAAAAGCTTTCAGAGCAAGATGGACTGCTTGTAGCTCCAACATGTTTATGTGGTAGTACTGTTCTTTCATGGACCACCGGCCCTGCATTTGAAGGCACCCCACGTGGGCCCCCCGTCATCAACGATTGTACTGGAACTGGTTGATGGAAAGGGACTCCCACATACAGATTCTGTATGCTTTAATGATATAATGGGGAATCCTTACAGCATTATTCAGCTCTGATGTGTATAAGGCTGCAGTTGCTTAATTTATATATAAATAAATATATATATATATATATATATATATATATATATATATATATATATATATATATATATATATATATATATATATATATATATATATATATATATATATATATATATATATATATATATATATATATATATATGAACAATCCACAATGCTGCCAATAAGCAAGGTCGCGCACTCAAGGGGTTTCAGCCAACAGTTTATTCACCGGATTTCGCTACGCGTTTCGACACACAAGGTGTCTTGATCACACGATAACTTTTACCTCGTGAATGAACATTTTAAATACACAGTGAAAAATATCAAGAGTGGTAAACATAGAAGATGTGCATTTCCCTCAATGCATACTAAGTAAATACACGTCGGCCATATTGGAATGGATACAATGCAAGGTAAAACATGATTATTTCTCAGTTATAGCAATGCAAAGTTTGAAAGAAAATTTCAAACTCGAAAATTAAACAACAATTAATACATTGCGTCTAATATGAAATGATACTAAACAATATGGCCTATTTCAGACATTTAAACGGACCAATGACCGCTGAACAACGCAGACATATACTGTGCTGGGGGTTATAGGAATACTATTAAACGGGGTAGAGGAGAACCCAGTGGTCCGTTACCCAATTAATACTCATTTTGTAATTCCCATAAAGGAGCAAATGTTTCTTCCAAAAATGTGCATTCGGTCTAGTGCCTTAGAGTCTGAAAAAGGTATCGAGGCGAAAATATTCTCGCAACCATCTATGTAAACCAGGAATTGTCAAAGTTCAAAATAGGAGGAAAAAAGTGCCCACGGTGAGAGTCTTATCTTAAAGCGGAGTGACGTGATCTCTTCCATTCAAACTGGAGAAGGGAGGGGCCGTGGTGAAGTGAGGAAGTGAGTGCAGTCCCCCATCCTACTCTCCTGAAAGAGATATGACATAAACAAGATTAAAATGTTTTAAAATATATACATAAGTATATCTGATACATAAATTATTTGCAAGATGTTGAATTACAGATCAACTATACACAGTGGAACATGATGGCTGTTTTACAATGAACAAAGATCAAGCAATGATTTTAAGTCACAATATGCATCTATTATTCAGTATGTAGATGAGTTGCCAGTTCCTCATCCATATTGTGCCCCCCCGGGTGTCTAGTCTCGAGCTCCATGATCCACCTAGATTCTTTTTTGCGCAGGGCCAGTTCTCTATTACCACCACGTTTACCCATATTCACTTGTTCCACTGCGTAGTATCTAAGCAAGGAATTGTTGGAGTTGTGGAAATCCTTAAAGTGTCTGGCTATGGGATATTTGTTATCCAAGTTGGTGATAGCTCTTAGATGTTCGAGAACTCTCTTTTTGGCCATGCAGGTGGTGCTACCAACATATCTGATGTTACATGGGCATTCTAGGACATAGATGACATAATTGGTGGTACATGTGAGAAATTGTTTGATCTTTCTACGTTCAGAGGTACCAGGGATGGCAATGTCTTTGACCATGACACTGGCTTTACATGCTCGGCAATGCCCACATGGGTAGAAACCCTTAAGTCCTTCTATGTGTTGTGTTTTGGTCTCAGTGATGTCCCCTTTGACCAAGATGTCTCTAAGGTTTCTACCTCTTCTATATGTGATTTGGGGTCTTTTAGTGATTTGTGGGCCTATGATGTTATCTGCTTGTAATATTTTCCAGTTATCGTTAACGATTTTCTGGACTTGCCTGGATTGTTCATGAAAGGTGGTAATTATTCTGGTGTCAGTGGGGGCAGACTCATTTTTAGGCTTAGGTGTCAGAGTACTGGATCTCTCTACCTCTTTAACTTTTTTGACAGCTTTTGTAAGGACCCATTCAGGGTAACCTCGTTCTCTGAATCTAGACAACATAGTTTCTTGTTCTTTGGCGAAGCTTTCAGGACAGCTACAGTTTCTCCTAGCTCTCAAAAGCTCACCGTATGGTATACTCCATTTCAATGGATCCGGGTGAGCGCTGAGAGCATGGAGTAAGCTATTCCCTGATGTTTCCTTCCTGTGGAGTTTGGATGTTAAATGCCCGTCAATTATTTCTATGGTGGTGTCCAGAAATTCTACGCTCTTCTTGCTAATGTTGTGGGTCAGAGTTATGTTGTAGCTGTTGGAATTTAATTTAGCAATAAACTGTACAGCTTCTGCCTCCGTGCCCTGCCATATGATGAATAAATCATCAATATACCTGATCCAGGTTTGGACTTTGTTAAAGTCTGACTCAAAATGTCCTCTTATTTCCTCCTCCCATTTCCCTAGAAATAAATTAGCAAAATTGGGAGAAAATGCAGACCCCATGGCCGCACCTCTAGTTTGTTTGTAGAGTACTCCGTCAAATAGGAAGATGTTGTTTTTGAGGCATAACTTCATCATATTAACAAGCATGCAGGTGTGGTCCCTGTATCCTATGTCTCTTTGTTTCAGGAAATGGTAGCATGCCTCCATGCCCTGGACATGGTCAATTATGGTGTATAGAGCATTTACATCCATAGTGATGAGGAATGCTCCTTCTTGCCATACAATGTTTTCGATTTTATTTAAAAAATCCGTGGTATCCCTGGTGTAAGATGGGAGAAGACAGACATATTCCCGTAGGAAATGATCAATGTATACCGATAGGTTCTCATTGACACTTCCTATGGAGGAAATGATGGGCCTCCCCGGAGGTTGATCAATATTTTTATGAACCTTGGGGAGAAGGTAAAAAATAGGCATCTTAGGGTAATCTCTCTTAGGAAAACAGAATTCCTGCCATGAAAGGAGTCCCTCATTTCTCCATTCCAGTAACGAGTCCCAAGTTTCAGTAATACTGGAATTGTATTCATGAGAATTGGATTTACAGTAAAAGGTACCTCCTTCCAACTGTCTCAGGGCTTCAGTGATATATAAGTTTCTCCCCCACAAGACAATGTTGCCCCCTTTGTCGGAGGGCCTAAGAACAATGTTTTTATCGTCTGCAAGTGAGAAAATAAAATCAATTTGTTCTTTGGAAAGGTTGAAATTAGTTGCTTTAGTTCTGGTCTGTTTATGTTTAAGTTTAATCAGTTCCCTAGTGACTACCTCATGGAAAGTATCTATCGCATCATGTGGTAGTATAGGAAAGAAAATGGATTTGGGTTTAAAAGAGGTACATGCAGCCCTGTCAGTTCTCGTGTCGCTAGCACCTAGTATGGAGATATCTTGTTGGCTAGTCTCGGGCACTTCAGCCAAGGAAAATACATCTTGGAGAGTGTCGAGGTCACCAACAGTAAACTCAGGAGGACCTTCCTCTTCAGCATTACCTAGGTCGTTTTTGTTAGGTCTTAAAGAGTGCCATTTTTTCAATTTCATCTTGCGGACAAATTTGAACATGTCCACCCTAGTACCAGCATAGTCAAAAAGTTCAGTGGGGCAGAATGTTAGTCCCAAACATAGGGTTCTTTTTTCTTTCAAAGTTAGTGATCTAGATGATAAGTTAATTATAGTTTTGTTTACCGTTGTGTCATCCATGATTATTTCCTTTTTCTGTAGCCACCTCTTTTGGTTCCCACTGGCTTTTTGTTGTTTCCTTCGTCTCTTCTGGAGCTTGATGCGTCTCTGGCGTGATCTCCCCGTCCTCTTGCTCTTCCCCTTGGTCTGCCCCGCGTTGCTCTTGTCTGGAAGGATTGTTGTTGGGTTGTTTCTGTTTCCTTCTTGCGCCGGGTTCTGAGGACTCTGAATTCGTCTAAAAAACTCGCCGGTCTTTTGGTTACTTCGGTTTCAGACAGGGTGCTAGTATTTGTAGTTTTCCTTGATCCATCTGTATCAGACCCACTTGTATTGCTCGGTGTTGCCATTTCAACCATGGTTTCCGTGTTCTCAGTTGCTTGTGTTTGTGGGGTCGATTGCTTATATAGATAGTCATATTTGGGGCTGTATGTGAGGATTCTTCCACTATCATAGTCCCCACAGTCTCTGTGCAGTTTACGCTGCTTTCGGTATTTAATGTCATCCTCATGGTTTTTCAGTCGGCCTTTCAGTTCATCCATGAATTTATTTATTATATCCTGATCTCTACTGTTCTTAAATTCTTCTTCAAGCTCTTTGATTTGTTTCAATATTTCTTCTCGATCCTCCCATGCATATTTTATCAATATGCATAACATGTTTTTACTACTGGCAGCTGAGTTCTGTGCCCATTCTTCCAGCATTTTCGTGTTGGGTGATTCACGAAAATGCTGGAAGAATGGGCACAGAACTCAGCTGCCAGTAGTAAAAACATGTTATGCATATTGATAAAATATGCATGGGAGGATCGAGAAGAAATATTGAAACAAATCAAAGAGCTTGAAGAAGAATTTAAGAACAGTAGAGATCAGGATATAATAAATAAATTCATGGATGAACTGAAAGGCCGACTGAAAAACCATGAGGATGACATTAAATACCGAAAGCAGCGTAAACTGCACAGAGACTGTGGGGACTATGATAGTGGAAGAATCCTCACATACAGCCCCAAATATGACTATCTATATAAGCAATCGACCCCACAAACACAAGCAACTGAGAACACGGAAACCATGGTTGAAATGGCAACACCGAGCAATACAAGTGGGTCTGATACAGATGGATCAAGGAAAACTACAAATACTAGCACCCTGTCTGAAACCGAAGTAACCAAAAGACCGGCGAGTTTTTTAGACGAATTCAGAGTCCTCAGAACCCGGCGCAAGAAGGAAACAGAAACAACCCAACAACAATCCTTCCAGACAAGAGCAACGCGGGGCAGACCAAGGGGAAGAGCAAGAGGACGGGGAGATCACGCCAGAGACGCATCAAGCTCCAGCAGAGACGAAGGAAACAACAAAAAGCCAGTGGGAACCAAAAGAGGTGGCTACAGAAAAAGGAAATAATCATGGATGACACAACGGTAAACAAAACTATAATTAACTTATCATCTAGATCACTAACTTTGAAAGAAAAAAGAACCCTATGTTTGGGACTAACATTCTGCCCCACTGAACTTTTTGACTATGCTGGTACTAGGGTGGACATGTTCAAATTTGTCCGCAAGATGAAATTGAAAAAATGGCACTCTTTAAGACCTAACAAAAACGACCTAGGTAATGCTGAAGAGGAAGGTCCTCCTGAGTTTACTGTTGGTGACCTCGACACTCTCCAAGATGTATTTTCCTTGGCTGAAGTGCCCGAGACTAGCCAACAAGATATCTCCATACTAGGTGCTAGCGACACGAGAACTGACAGGGCTGCATGTACCTCTTTTAAACCCAAATCCATTTTCTTTCCTATACTACCACATGATGCGATAGATACTTTCCATGAGGTAGTCACTAGGGAACTGATTAAACTTAAACATAAACAGACCAGAACTAAAGCAACTAATTTCAACCTTTCCAAAGAACAAATTGATTTTATTTTCTCACTTGCAGACGATAAAAACATTGTTCTTAGGCCCTCCGACAAAGGGGGCAACATTGTCTTGTGGGGGAGAAACTTATATATCACTGAAGCCCTGAGACAGTTGGAAGGAGGTACCTTTTACTGTAAATCCAATTCTCATGAATACAATTCCAGTATTACTGAAACTTGGGACTCGTTACTGGAATGGAGAAATGAGGGACTCCTTTCATGGCAGGAATTCTGTTTTCTTAAGAGAGATTACCCTAAGATGCCTATTTTTTACCTTCTCCCCAAGGTTCATAAAAATATTGATCAACCTCCGGGGAGGCCCATCATTTCCTCCATAGGAAGTGTCAATGAGAACCTATCGGTATACATTGATCATTTCCTACGGGAATATGTCTGTCTTCTCCCATCTTACACCAGGGATACCACGGATTTTTTAAATAAAATCGAAAACATTGTATGGCAAGAAGGAGCATTCCTCATCACTATGGATGTAAATGCTCTATACACCATAATTGACCATGTCCAGGGCATGGAGGCATGCTACCATTTCCTGAAACAAAGAGACATAGGATACAGGGACCACACCTGCATGCTTGTTAATATGATGAAGTTATGCCTCAAAAACAACATCTTCCTATTTGATGGAGTACTCTACAAACAAACTAGAGGTGCGGCCATGGGGTCTGCATTTTCTCCCAATTTTGCTAATTTATTTCTAGGGAAATGGGAGGAGGAAATAAGAGGACATTTTGAGTCAGACTTTAACAAAGTCCAAACCTGGATCAGGTATATTGATGATTTATTCATCATATGGCAGGGCACGGAGGCAGAAGCTGTACAGTTTATTGCTAAATTAAATTCCAACAGCTACAACATAACTCTGACCCACAACATTAGCAAGAAGAGCGTAGAATTTCTGGACACCACCATAGAAATAATTGACGGGCATTTAACATCCAAACTCCACAGGAAGGAAACATCAGGGAATAGCTTACTCCATGCTCTCAGCGCTCACCCGGATCCATTGAAATGGAGTATACCATACGGTGAGCTTTTGAGAGCTAGGAGAAACTGTAGCTGTCCTGAAAGCTTCGCCAAAGAACAAGAAACTATGTTGTCTAGATTCAGAGAACGAGGTTACCCTGAATGGGTCCTTACAAAAGCTGTCAAAAAAGTTAAAGAGGTAGAGAGATCCAGTACTCTGACACCTAAGCCTAAAAATGAGTCTGCCCCCACTGACACCAGAATAATTACCACCTTTCATGAACAATCCAGGCAAGTCCAGAAAATCGTTAAGGATAACTGGAAAATATTACAAGCAGATAACATCATAGGCCCACAAATCACTAAAAGACCCCAAATCACATATAGAAGAGGTAGAAACCTTAGAGACATCTTGGTCAAAGGGGACATCACTGAGACCAAAACACAACACATAGAAGGACTTAAGGGTTTCTACCCATGTGGGCATTGCCGAGCATGTAAAGCCAGTGTCATGGTCAAAGACATTGCCATCCCTGGTACCTCTGAACGTAGAAAGATCAAACAATTTCTCACATGTACCACCAATTATGTCATCTATGTCCTAGAATGCCCATGTAACATCAGATATGTTGGTAGCACCACCTGCATGGCCAAAAAGAGAGTTCTCGAACATCTAAGAGCTATCACCAACTTGGATAACAAATATCCCATAGCCAGACACTTTAAGGATTTCCACAACTCCAACAATTCCTTGCTTAGATACTACGCAGTGGAACAAGTGAATATGGGTAAACGTGGTGGTAATAGAGAACTGGCCCTGCGCAAAAAAGAATCTAGGTGGATCATGGAGCTCGAGACTAGACACCCGGGGGGGCACAATATGGATGAGGAACTGGCAACTCATCTACATACTGAATAATAGATGCATATTGTGACTTAAAATCATTGCTTGATCTTTGTTCATTGTAAAACAGCCATCATGTTCCACTGTGTATAGTTGATCTGTAATTCAACATCTTGCAAATAATTTATGTATCAGATATACTTATGTATATATTTTAAAACATTTTAATCTTGTTTATGTCATATCTCTTTCAGGAGAGTAGGATGGGGGACTGCACTCACTTCCTCACTTCACCACGGCCCCTCCCTTCTCCAGTTTGAATGGAAGAGATCACGTCACTCCGCTTTAAGATAAGACTCTCACCTTGGGCACTTTTTTCCTCCTATTTTGAACTTTGACAATTCCTGGTTTACATAGATGGTTGCGAGAATATTTTCGCCTCGATACCTTTTTCAGACTCTAAGGCACTAGACCGAATGCACATTTTTGGAAGAAACATTTGCTCCTTTATGGGAATTACAAAATGAGTATTAATTGGGTAACGGACCACTGGGTTCTCCTCTACCCCGTTTAATAGTATTCCTATAACCCCCAGCACAGTATATGTCTGCGTTGTTCAGCGGTCATTGGTCCTTTAAATGTCTGAAATAGGCCATATTGTTTAGTATCATTTCATATTAGACGCAATGTATTAATTGTTGTTTAATTTTCGAGTTTGAAATTTTCTTTCAAACTTTGCATTGCTATAACTGAGAAATAATCATGTTTTACCTTGCATTGTATCCATTCCAATATGGCCGACGTGTATTTACTTAGTATGCATTGAGGGAAATGCACATCTTCTATGTTTACCACTCTTGATATTTTTCACTGTGTATTTAAAATGTTCATTCACGAGGTAAAAGTTATCGTGTGATCAAGACACCTTGTGTGTCGAAACGCGTAGCGAAATCCGGTGAATAAACTGTTGGCTGAAACCCCTTGAGTGCGCGACCTTGCTTATTGGCAGCATTGTGGATTGTTCATTGAATTTTCGGCTGAGGGTTTGCCGATTTTCGCGCCACCTGACGACGGGAGGAGGTACCCAGCAAAACCCAGTGTGCTTGGAATATATATATATATATATATATATATATATATATATATATATATATATATATATATATATATATATATATATATATGAACAAGGCGGGTGCTTACCGCCGAAACGCGTCAAGCAGCCAATAAGTGATTAAAACTTATTTGGGATTCAAAATTTCACGGAGTCAGTGCCTTTCTTATATGGTGAAGTTTGGAGTGTTCCTGATATATATATATATATATATATATATATATATATATATATATATATATATATATATATATATATATATATATATATATATATATATATATATACATATATATATACACATATATATACATGAACGTAATTTCGTCAAACTGAGGCAGCCGCCCCAGTACACAGCTATACAATGACGAAGGAACAGACCCAGATTCAGTGCTCAATTGAAGTCTTTATTCTCCAGCAAGCCTGCCGCCGCCATTACGCGTTTCGCCTCTTGCGAAGCTTGGTCACATATATATATATATATAACTATGGCACTGACCAGTGTGTGTGACAACTAAACAATTGGTTTGGCAAAAGTTATACTACGGGCATAACTCGAAAGGGTTTTATAATCTGCATAAATAGGACTTGTTTAAACAGTCAACATTGGAATGTACAAGAAGCACTAAAAAACTAAAATGTGGCACAATGTATACTTAAATATGAAAATAACTGATACTTGAACACGATTAATTAATTATGTCTATTTTAGATGACAAAAGTGTTTTTATATTAATGTATAGTATTAGTTGCATTATGAGAACATTACTAGCCTAAGATGGCGCCCACATTTTCCAACTAAACAATGTTCCATATGTGCTAGGAGTCTGTCTTCTATGTCAATGTTTGGCGCGAAATTCAAATATCTTGGATGTATATATTGTGTTGCTCTATCCCTGTCATTTGTCAGTGAGCAAGGGCACAGGCGTGCCCGAAACGCGTCTGATGACAGCTTTTCTACCACACGATGAACTAAAATAAAATCTTTGGATACCTTACCTTCGCCTGGGCGTGCTGATTCCTGGTCTGTGTGCCTTTCTGTGCAGCTAAGCACTGGTGTAGACGGGCTGGATACATATATATGGCGGTCGCCAGTAGGTAGTTATAGTTAGGATTTTTTTCAATGTTAAATCTCAAAATTCTATTTGGAATAACTTTGGCACCGGTTGACGAATCTGCCTGAAAATTTCCTGAAAATGGCCTCGTCGAGCTCCGGTCCTTCCTTGAAAGTTTGGGGGGGATACGTCAAGCGGGGGCCGAGATAAAAGGGGGGTCCCAAAACGCGTTTTCCCCATGTTAATTTCCATAGGGCGGTCGATTTCACTTTTAACCCGAACGGCTGAATGGATTTCCACCAAATTTGGCAAAATTGTAGGGATTGGTAGCCTGATGTGCCTTTGCTATGTCTCAAGATATGTGCTGCAGTGGATTTTGAGTAATTTAGGTTCCAAAAAATATATATATCTATAGCAGCGCACCGCTGCGCGCACCAGGGAGCGCTCCGGGCGCGTGACGCGAGGTGCGCATGGAAAGCTGATTGGCTCTCGGGTGTCTGTAAACATTCGAAACAGTCCAGAGCGGCCGCCATCTTGTGTCTCGGTAAAATCGAGACATAAGAGGTGGCTAAAACAAAGGGGGAACTGACCATAAGGCGTCAGGGATAGACCCCTTTGACCCCCTAGGTTTGATGTGGGGGCTATAAAAGGGCCCGCGGGGCAATTAAAATATTTTTTTTTTTTCGTTTTGCGCGGGGGAAGCGCCCGGTGCGCGCACCGGGGAGCGGCCCTGGGAGCGTACTATGAGGAAAAAAGGTGACAGAGTTTTTAAAAAATGAAGTTTTGATTTAGAAATTGGAGGTAGTTCTAAAAAGAACTTTTTTTTTTCTTCTTTTTGTTGTTTTATATTTTTTTGTGTTTTTTGAACTTTTTGAACTTTTTTTGGCTTTTCAAAACAGTTTTATATTTTTTTTGTATTTTTTTAGGGGGAGAAACAAAAAAAGGGAATTGCAACTGGCTCAACTGGAGCAAAAAAACAAAAAACCCAAAAAATTACTTCTTTTTGGGGCACTTGTGATTATCACCTGCAAGGACGATGAGCTTAACGCTTTTTTCGCCATAGGCGATAAGCTTGCCACATGCAGAACAAGTGATTTTAAAATCAGCACATCTCGGCTGAATGCAAGGCATCACCTCGGATGTTTCTGGTTCTGATGAAGTGGGTTGGTTTCTTTGGGAGGGGGTCCTTGATGACTGGGGGAGGTTACTGGCCAGTTCCCTGAACTCTGCACGAGAGTAGTTGTTTGGGTGCTTTCTGGTCATGTGCCGAATCATGGTATAGTTACCAAAAGAATATTTTTTGTTTGGGTTGCCCCGTGAAAGTTCATCATTGCAGATGAGGCAAGTCACCTTGGGCGCATTCACCTTTTTTTTCCCCTCTGGGATTGAAAAAAACTGCCATACAATGTGTGGTTTGGGTTTGTAAGGTGTATTTTCTTCTGGCAGCCATCTTCTTCTCCCCTCCTCCTCTTCCTCTTCCTCCTCCTCCTGTTCTTGACCACCAATATAATTTGGAGCTGGTCCTCTTGGTGGTTGTGGTGGTGGTGGTGGGGCAGATGCACCAGCTGATGCTACTACGAAGCCATTATTTGGAGCAAAAAAGTAGAGAGAGCAACAAACAGGTCTTCCTCAGTCAAAGGACAAAGTCAGAATAAGGAAAAAAGGTGGGGTCTTTCATCATTTAGAAAAAAAAACTGTCCTGAACCAATGAGAAGTGTTATTTTCAGGTCACAAGACCAGGGGCTTCATCATTATGAAACTAAAACTGTTATGAACCAATGAAAAGTGTTATTTTCTGCTCACATGACCCGACGCGTTTACGCTACGCGCCCGGGGCGCGCCCCGGGTCGCGCAGCGTAAGCGCGTCGGAAGTTTACGTTGTGCGATCGTATTCGCTCGAGTACTTCCGGGTGCGCTTACGCCGTGCGTATCACGCGGTCGCGGCTACGCGATACGTCACGATCATGTTTTCGTTTGCGATATTGGCGCTCACGGGACGCTCCCCGGAGCGCGCCCCGGGGCGCTTTTCAGAAATACGCTTTTCGGGGCGCTCCCCGGGGCGCGCTCCGGGAGCGCTCCCCCCAAAAATAAAAAAATAAAAAATGGGATAATTGTAGGGACAGGTAGCCCTATTCTGAAGTGGTTTGTAAAAAAATTAACTTTAGAAAAATATGTATTGTGCTACATTGGGCTTAATATATGTTAGAGCCAAAATGTAGCCCAAATGTAGCCCAAAGTAGCCCAATGTAGCCCAAAGATGGCCACCAGAGACCAAAAATTGTAAATGTAGCCCAAATTTCAACTAGATGTAGCCCAACTGTAGCCCAATGACAGAATGTACCAGAGTGTTAAAAAGAACAACTAGAGTGCTAACAGTCTTATTTATAAAGTGAAACTTATAGTTAGGAATTAGCATTAACAAAACCTATGAAATTCACTGAAAAAACCATAGGTTTCACACCAGTTATAGTTAGGAATTAGCATTTAAAAAACCTATGAAATTCACTGAAAAAACCATAGGTTTCACACCGGTTATAGTTAGGAATTAGCATTTAAAAAACCTATTAAATTCACTGAAAAAACCATAGGTTTCACACCAGTTATAGTTAGCTGGAAATTTTACTGATATAAAACCATTGAAATTCCCACGTTATAGTTAGTCGGACTCACTATAACTTGCGCGTGCAATGCACTGCTGATGACATCACATATTACATCACTCATGACATGGTCAGTGACATCACTCATGACATCACTGATGACACCATCCAGTGAATATGTGTCTTTCTGAAAAATAAATATTAGTGAGTTATGTTTAAATATTTAAATACATATATTAGTGTTTCACTTTGTGTATAAGTGGCTACATGTGTTGATAAGTAGCTACATGCATATGTATATGGGTTATTTGATATTTTTATTAGTATCAGTATGAGTGTCTATATGGTTTGGTGGGGGTATTACTTAGCACATAGATGCATGAGTGACTGACTCTTTGTTTGCATGTGTTTTGAAGACAGCATATGTACAGGACTGTATGGGTGGATGAGTGTCTATATGTGTTTGTTAGTGAGTGAATGACTGTCTCACTAGTGTCTTTATCAGTAACTACATATGTTTTAATCTAGTATATATGAATATTGATGTATATAAGTGAGTATATGTGAGAGTAAGAGATTGTAAGATTTCCTGTTTAAATAAGTATGTGTTTCTATAAGTGATTGTTTAAGAGAATAAATATGTGTAATTTTCAATAGAAGTAAGGTGGAAGTGTGTGTATAACTCTATATTCAAATAAATGGTTGTTCAATAGTTTATTTGCACGTGTGAATATGTGTGTGAGTAACTTTTGGATGAATGTGGGTGTGTAACAGGATGTATAGGTGTATCTCTTCATATGATGAGTGAGTATATGTATGAGTGACTATATAGAACTGTTGGTGAATGAGTGGATGTGTATATAGATAGTGGAAGTACAGAATTGCTTGTTGTAACTGATATAGGTATGTCCATTTTTTTAAAATTTCAGTTTCTATTTTTGAATATGTGTCTCAAGGGTTACTTTACACTGAGAGGAGGTCTGTCACTGTGTCACAAGGATGGTGTCATCAGTGATGTCATGAGTGATGTCACTGACCATGTCATGAGTGATGTAATATGTGATGTCATCAGCAGTGCATTGCACGCGCAAGTTATAGTGAGTCCGACTAACTATAACGTGGGAATTTCAATGGTTTTATATCAGTAAAATTTCCAGCTAACTATAACTGGTGTGAAACCTATGGTTTTTTCAGTGAATTTAATAGGTTTTTTAAATGCTAATTCCTAACTATAACCGGTGTGAAACCTATGGTTTTTTCAGTGAATTTCATAGGTTTTTTAAATGCTAATTCCTAACTATAACTGGTGTGAAACCTATGGTTTTTTCAGTGAATATATATATATATATATATAGATTGAGAGAGAGATACATATATGTGGGGACATATATGGTTGTGTTTCCGGGGTCCTGCGCATGGGCGGGAATATTCTAGTGCTTATGACTTTGATGAGGATACCCCTGGAAGAGAACTAGGATTACAGGTAAGTAACTAATCCATTTATACCATTTGTGATGGAAACAACGAAAAATCGTAGTAAATATACTGCTATATTTCTTTGCTTGCAATGTTTATGATGCGTTGGTCGAACCTCACACTCCTATGTAAAGAACTCTGCTAACCTGATGGATTGGGTTTGCACTACAAATGCAATAAATAAAGAAACACATAAATCAAATTCAAATTCAAATTCAAAAGCTTTATTCGATATTCAGAAATGAATTCATAAAAGCATACAAGTTAAAAGAAGAACATACAGTCACAAAGTATCACAAAAGTGCAAAAGGATTAAATTCATTGTTATTAGAGAGCGAACAAATCCGGTTTGATAAAAACAGATACATTAAAAGCTATCTAAGTACTAATGTGTACAAGAATAAAGTGATTTACATAGAGTTTCTGAACTTAATCAATAGTTTTAAGAAACTGGATATGGTTTGAGCCACAAAATCATTTTCCAGCTGTTGCAATCTAACATGGGCTATTCTGCAAGAGCGGTGGCCCCACGCTTTAAGGATTGGTTTCAAAATGATCCTCCGTGGAACAACATAAAATTTACAACAAAAAAATACAATGCCAATTTGATTGGGGGGATAAATCATCGCAGGTAGGCAATTCCCTCGACCAATTATTACAAGATGGAAAAGTAACAATGCGGAAGAAAGTTCCAAACCTGAACCTTGTTAATAACATTCTTGAGTAACAGGTTAGGTCACTTTCGAGGTACAATTGGGGCCCTGGATTAATAGTGATTTCCTGAAAGGCCAGAACTGTGTTTTTATGTTTTTCTGTGGACCATCTTTTGTTGGCTAGATGAGTCATGGCCAATTGTTTCAATGATTTTCTGGCAAACATTTCCATGCTAGATGGTCTAGAGAAAAACTCAGGATGGCCAAGCTCGGTCATCAGAGATTGCACATGGGACAACCATTCAATGTTTCTGACGCCATCCAGGGTGAGACAGTCGGAGATTAATTTGCGGTTAAAAACTGTCTCCGGAGTGACCCACACCTTATGCCATAAAAGGATAGGTGCAATTTTTATGGTGTCAGAAATAAAAGGCAGACCTAATTCAATTAGGATGAGGTAATTTGCTGAGGATTTAGGGGCCCCCAGCAGATATCTGAGGTACTGATTTTCAATTAATTGAATAGATGTTATATTTTCAATGCCCCAGATACCTGATCCATAGGTGGCCGTGGATATACCTTTTGCCTGATACATTGTAATTAGTTCCTTGACGGGTCTACCGCCACGTTTTGCCGCAAAATTATGTAGTGCACCGACCGCCCTCGAGAAGGCTAATTTTCTCGCTTTAACTGCTGTGTGCCAGGTGCATTTCCTATCAAAGGATATTCCAAGATAAGGAAAGTGATCAGTAGTCTCTATTCTCCTGCCCTCGCGGTATATGGGACAGGGTGCTTTCTTGGTACCATGCCCACAAGCCATAGTATATGTTTTGGTAGTGTTGACTTTCAACCCCTTATCTTTCATATAGGTATTGAATTTTGTGACCTCCCTCTGGAGGCCCAACCTGGTTTGTGACATGATGGCCGCATCGTCAGCGTATAAGAGTATGGGGACAGGGTGGCCCTGAGATGAAGGGTAGTCGTAGGGGAAACCCTTGAGGTGATCGCCGATAGAGTTTATATATAGCGTGAATAACAGGGGTACGAGGATGCACCCCTGTCTCACTCCCCTCTTGATGGAAAATTTAGACGAGCACTCACCTTGCTTGCCAAAACGCATCCTGGCCCCAGCACCCCTATATAATTCCTTGATAAAATTTAAGATTGTTACATCAATGCCCAAGTCGGATAGTGTGGACCAGAGTTGGTTGTGGTCCACGCAATCAAAAGCAGAGCTCAGGTCGATGAAAGTAATAAAAAGATTGCCTTTTCTGGCCTGGGTGTACTTAGAAATTAAAAGATACAAATTTAAGCTCTGCTCTACTGTTCCCATGCCGGTGAGGAAGCCATACTGGAGGTTAGATATAATGTTTCCTTCCTCGGCCCACAGATGGATTCGCTTCAGAATAATGCGACCGGCCACCTTCATTAGGGCGTCTAGAAGGGAAATAGGCTGATAACAAGTTAGATCTTGTCTGTTGCCCTTTTTGAAAATCGGGACCACTATGGCCTCAGTCCAAGTTGATATTAGCCCAACTGAGTTTGCACTGTTCATAACGTTAGTTAAAAGTGGGGCCCAGAGGTTGATTTCATATTTGAAGACATCAGTTGGTATACCATCCGGGCCGGGCGCCTTACCCGAAGGGCTCTCCCTTATTGCCATTTTGACCTCATCACAAGTAAAGGAAATTCCCAGAGGGAAAACTCCCTTACAAGCATTTCCCATATTTCCGGACGTGGTAATTGGGGCGAAAGGTACTGGTATGGAAGAAGATTCGCTATCATAAAGATGTTCAAAATGAGTGACCCAAACTTCACCATTTATAGCAATGTCTATCGCTGTGGTGTTATTTTTGTCACGGAAAATAGAAGCATTAACCACCTTCCAGAATGAGGTAGAATCCCTATTTTTGGAGGCAGTAATTAAGGCCTGCCATGCTTCTTTTTTAAATGATTTCTCCCTGTTTTTCAGTACCAGACGATAAGATTGTCTAGCTTCTCGAATCTCAGACGGGGATCTAGGTATAGCATGGAGGGCCTTTTTTAAGGTTTTTAAAGCAGTAGTGCAATTAGGATCGAACCAGCCAGTTTGGCGGTTCGAATCTGGGCAATGATATCTGGTCAATAGTTGTTTTAGGGTTAATTGAATTTTAGAAAAAGAATCCAAAATTATGAAAGGGTCATCACTGGGGAGAGGCAGATGTATATTTCCTTCCTCATTTTCGATAATAGGTTTGTTAGTAGACCCACAGGGTCAACCTTATCCCTTTTAAGGGTATAGCTGTTTTTACGCGCGAGGGTGATCGGTTGTTGGTAAGAGGTACTATTTTCCCTCCTGGGGCCGCTCTAGTTCTGCCTTATTTATGGAGAAAGAAATTGGGTAGTGGTCTTCATAGATGACGTCTAGCGTCTCCCATGAAGTTATTAAATGGGCGTACGTTCTAGAAAAGAGGGTAAAGTCAATTATGGAATTACACCCTCTACCGTGACAGGTAGGCTGGAACTGTATTATTGGCGAGCATAACTCATTGATGAATGTAAGATTAAAATAGAACAACAGATTATTCAAGATATCACCCTCCCTAGAATGGGCAAAGTGACTCGGGTTGTCGTCCGTAGGGTTTCCGAGGCCGCACAAGCCCCACCCAGACCAGAAAAAACTCACCCCCTATTCTTTCCTTTATAGAGGAAACATCACACAACAGATGATTTGTAACTCTATCCAAGTTATCAGTGGACACATTGTTATAAAAGTTGATTAAAATCATGTTAGCGGGAATGCCCCATCTGAGAATTAGAATCTGGTAGTTTTCAGTCAAAAGGTGGTTTAAAACAGTAAGCCCACTCACAGTACTGAGATATATGCATAAGCCTCCACTATTTCGCCATGGGGGGTTGGTAAAGCTGGTGAGTGGAAGGTCCGATACCCCAGTAAGTGTGCAGGATCTATGGCCCAAATTTCCTGTAGACACAAGATGATGTATTTATCAGCCAAGTCCCGCCAAGACTGTTGACCAAGTTTGTTTACCAAGCCTGCCACATTCCAGGACAAAACTGAATGGGACAAAGTAAAAGAGTTTGGTACCTTGTGTGTCGCAGCATCTCTAATTTCCTCTTCCCTAGGAGTGGGAGGCGGTATGGGGTATAAAGGATCCGGCTGTACCCTGGGGTCCGGTGAGTGTATAGTTTGTTTCCCATGAAGCATGGAAGGAAACCTTCCTGTTTCAATTGGTTCGATGGATTCACTGGATAAAATAGTATTGCTGGGACTATCAGAAGAGAGTGCGTGCCTATGCCCATTTTGATGTTCGCGAGACCCAGGAGAAAGAACTCATTGCTGGGGCCGCTGTGTAACTATCAGCTGTCAATCCAAGTCCTCTAGACTTGACAGTGGTTCGAATGGGTTACATAATGGAATACTCCATCACTCATTGCAATTTATATGTTGATGCCTGCCAAAATGAGAGAAGGGGGTCCTGTGGGTACGTTTGAATGGTAAGAGTGAAGGAAGTTTAGTTATATGAGGTCTCAATGTTAAATTTTGAGTGTTGCAACGGGGGAATTGTGAAGTGTTGGACATTTCAGGGATTGGTGGAAAATTTGGGAGGGTCAGCAGAGCTTTAAGATAGAAATAGCTCAGATCCCGGGGTGAAATGCTGCCTTCACCTCTCCCTGAAAACCAATCAGTGATATGAGTGACAACTCTATAGTCCCTAAAATTGATTATCACAACATCCCCCTCAATATCTTTTGTTCGGGGACCCACCCAATTGTGTCGTCTAACAGACACTATGTCACCGTTTATATTTGGTGGCAGAGGTCTGTTAGTGCAGTATGACTTTGTTTTTAAGGGTGGCATGGGGTTCTATGCTACCTTCAACCAACCCTGGGACTCCGGTCAGAATGATTAAATAATTTGCTGCTTCTGGGGGTAAATCTATATAGTGTTCACTGTTATTTTGGGCCGTATGCAATGGGGGTGCCTTCGATGATACTGTGTTTTTAGTGTTAGAGATTTTTGAAGGTCCTGTTAAAATTGTTTCTCTGGCTGGCTTTCGAGGCAACTCTGAGCTTACAGGGGCAGTCTGGGCGAGCCCTGGTTTTAATGAAGGGCGTTCCCCGTGGGGCTTAGTTGGTTTTGGTGAAGGACACTGGGATACAGTTTGATTTTTCTGGATAATAAGTCACTTTAAAGCCTCTTCATTTAAATGGGAGGATTCCAGTAAGTGAGTCATTTGATCTCCCAGCCTCTTAACTCTCTCTATAAGAGGTAGCAAGAGTGATTTTAGGAGGTGTTCCATAACCTCCCTAAGTCCTTCTAATAGAGAACCCTCGGGAGTAGGTTTTTAGGACCAGGTGATATATCCCTCATAACTTGCTTCTTAGTTAATTCTATGGATGGCCTAAATGTTTTTGCACTATTACCTACATGTGTGTCCCCACCCCTCTTACGTTTTGACTTGGTCCCCTGTTCTCGGTGTGGGAGATTTTCCTTCGGTTGATGGTTAAGGCCAGGTTTATTGTCCGGTGATGGCAAAGGAGGGTAATCCTCCCCTGATGAATTAGACGAGTGATCAAGATTTATTGTAGTAATGGTATCCCCCTGTGAAGGTTGTGTTAGAGCTGGGCTATCTTGAAGGAGTAAGGGGATCCCTGGGTCTTCCATAGCGATGTTGACTGTGCATGGTGTTGGAGGATTAGTGGATAACTGAATTGAGCCTAGAGATGATCATTTGTTTGAAAGTAATTCAATTGAAGGGCGTTTTTCAGCAATGGCTATGTCGTGGTCCAACTTGTTAGCAGCCTTCGTCAGGAATTGATCAATAGTGCCTATCAGGCTACCGCATGCCAGGGTCTTCCTTCTTGAAATTTGACCTTTAGGCATTTTAAAATGTTATTGCAAATAAAGACCGTATACAGTGAGCGCTATAAATAGATGGATAGTTAATCCAATAACAATATCACAATTTGAGTGCTATATATAACAGACAAAGACAATTACTTATCGCCCTTTCGTCGTGATGTTCGCCATTTACGGGCGATAAGGACCGTACCAGCCCAGCCTCCTCTGGCCTCGGAGGGCCTAAGAGGGCCCGCCCTTTGCCCGGGTTAGCCCGGCACAGCCCCGCGCACGTCCCGCGGCGCGGGAAAGAGTCTTGCTTTTCAAGCGCCTCCAGGTGCGGATGTCCGGTGGAGCGGCTGCCTGCCTGCTGCTATGCCCCCCTGGGAGTTGTAGTCTCCCCGCACAGCGACCACGCGAGGATGGAGAAGGCTGTGGCGGCGGGGGGAGACTGATAGCGAGAACAGAAGCTGAGGGTAGCAGCCCAGGTAGGGCAGTGGTGAGCCTGTTGGGTTCAGCGTAGGTCCCGGGGATTAGAATGATACATATAAATCAATTATTCAATAAATAAAGATAAGGAATTTCACACAGGTTGACCTCCTTCTTTACAGAGCTTATATTTATGAACTATTGAATTAGACTTTCATTGTTGTTCAGTTTCTGAATACGAATCTTCCACATAACGTTAGAGAACAGGTACCCATGCCAAGTTGATGGAGGGATGTAAAAATAATGTATATTAGAACATTGGAATGTTGGGAGCTCCATTGAAGACAATGGAGTTCCCCCTGCTTCTACGGGCCGGTAAAAGCCTAAAGAGCAACATTCCAATGTCTTACAAAGGCCTCTTGTTTTATTTGTTAGAACATTCTGCCTTCGGCTCAGGTCTTTAACGCGGTAGCAGGCCTTTAATAGCCGGTATAGCCCGCTACGGCGGGCTATAAGGCTATTTCATGCCAATGCAGTCATAATCAGGGACGGAATGAAAGCTAAATGGGCTGAGGAGACACAGATCCATGTGCTAAACCCTGAACCAACTCAATTGGCACGAGGTTCTGAATTTCGAATTTAGTGGCATTGGTCACACACACTCAGTTTTCCCCTGCCAGATTTTCTATGTAGAATCTTGAAAAATTATCAGGGGAAGATATCCAATAAAAAGTCATAACGTGGATTTTGGTGGAATAAATATTGAATTTGCATGTTACACCTTACTTTTTGGTTGGATACCCTGAGTAGGAGATATTTACTTATAGGAAATACTGCACTCCATGGTATCTACATTTACTGGTTCCTCAAACACCCCATTGTCTTCCACCATACTCATAATCAGTGCAATAGTCTCTTTTTTAAAGACCAAAGCTAGCCCTGACTGCTGTATTCTTTGCCTTTTGGAAGCGAACCAAAATAGCCTTAGGAAGGCTGCTGTAAAGGGTATGCCAATAAACTAGCTGGCATTTACAGCAGCTCTTACTACCTGTGCAGGATTCTTAGGGCATGCCAACAGGAGGATGCGTTTGAGTATTGGTATGATAGAAGCAGTTTTTTACTATAGCACTAATGTGAATTGAGAGCTTCCACATAAAACAGAATCCCCCTTTTTAGCCCTTGCATACACAGAGACAAGTGAGACATATTGTTTACTGTTTAGTGGGCTTACAATCACCCCCAGAGCATGCCGTTAGTTGTTTTCGTTGTCATTCTCATTTTCAATCTTTCGATTGCTTAGCTCCCATAGACTTCTCTTCCTTTCTTGTGTTAGCTCCTCCCTGGAGCATGAACCAAACCCATGTGCTCTTCTCCATTTTATTTCTTCTTCGTCGATTTGCAAAGCACTATTTTTTTATAAGCGTTTTGGTATTATCCCTGGACATTCAATGTGCTTTCATACTTTTAACACAAGCATATGGCTTCCTCAGTATGTTGCTTTCACCATATCTGCCATCTCTATCAGTGCTTTGGTTAACTACACCCACAACTGTACTACTCTACTCCACTCTAATCTATGCTATTCAACTTTATGTCACTCTACTCCACTCTATGCTACACTCTACTCCTGTCTACACCATTCAACTCCACTCTACGCCACTCTACCCTAACCCACATCCTCTCTACTTCATGAGACTTCTCATTCCTCCACGCTATTCTAATTTACGCCACTTGACTCCTCTCTGCTCTACTGCACTCCACTCTATGCCACTCTACTCTACTCTACGCCACTCCACTTCACACCACTTCACTCTGTGCCAATCTACTCTGCGCTACCCCATGCCAGTCCACTCCAGTTTTCACCACTCCACTCTATGCGACCCCACTCTATGCCACCCCACTCTATGCCACTCCATGCCACTCCATTCTATGCCACTCCAGCTTGTTTCTCTTTATCCGCCAGAGCTGATATTTTGGATTTCAAGGGTAGTGTGTTGCCATAATGGACTTTATGGTGGACTGGTGTTTAGTCACCCAAAAGTTGAGTATCATTGTCCAAAGGATCCACAGCCTTGTGAATGACTATGATGTCCTGTGGGCTGCTTGCTTTTTTTTCAGCTGATCATAGTGATGTGGTATTAGTTTCTGAAACATGTGACAACTGAGCATCTTCCCTTAGTTAACCTGTCCATTACCACCTGGGATTTATTGATCTCATTACTCCAGTATTGGAACTCTCATAGATCCTCATGCTTGAATCATTCCCCGTCGTGGAGATGGGAGTCCCCGGTATATCCAAATAGCAATGCAAAGCTAGTACAAACTGGAAAACCTAGGCCTCGGCCCATTTCAGTATTGTAACATATCCCGCTCCTTTTGTACGACAGACCTAAAGAAGTCCTTAACCAATCAGAACAACCCCACCATCAAGAACCCTCCTGAGAGAACCTCAGACCTTCAGATTTTCTAATGCACTTTGTGCTAGGTAGTCTCCACTGAGCTCTGCTCAGTTTTTCCTTAATTACGCTCTTGCAAGGTTTTTACTAAACCTTTTCTTCAGACTTATACATATTGTGCTTAGTTTATCTTCTTTCCTGATATCGGACAAGGAGAAGAAGGGTCTTTTTAGAGCTGGTGCCACCTGCTCTAAGACTCCATGTAGATGACCCTCATAAGGACTGTGTCTACTGCCTGTATCCTGACCACAAAGCCAAAGATTGTAAGGTATGTCGTACCTTCTCCACCAAGACTCTGAGGGATCGTGAGGGGCAACTTCTCATTTGGCTCTAGAAGCTGAAATCCAGAAAAGAGCCTATTTCTAGTGATGAGGCCTTGTTGTCTTCATCTTCACGAAAGTCTCACAAGAGGGGAAAATCTGAACCTAGATACTAGATAGGCATCACAAATAGTGAAAATTCGTACTGGTCATTATAGCTCTGACCCTTGAGTGTTTTTGTTTTAGAAAATCTGAACCTCACTCACCTGAGGAGCGCCCTCATAAAGTCTTATAAAAGACCACCCATGGGTCTTACAGGCTTAGTCCTACAAACCTCCTCACCAAGGTGAAAAGGAGAGGTTCTGTACTGCCTGCGGACCCTCCTGAGGGCAGGAAAACCTTCAAGATGCCCTCTTCTGTCCCTCCTGATGAGAAACTGTAGACTGTCAACGAAGAAATCCTCTTCATCGTCAACGCGGAGCGAGGTTTTCCTGATCTCCACACCTAAGGGTCAGTCATTGTCGATACCTCCTACAACGATGGCATCGACGACGGGATCGTTGTCGAGGGCTCGACAGGCATCGCCGACATCTTTATCGTCGACGGTTACATCAACGACGACAACAGCAGTGATGGCGGTGATGCCAACAATGATGACCACAACGAGGATGACAATGTCGACGACTATGTCTCCGTTGATAGCAATGGCGTATAGTTTACCGTCAACCCGACAGTGACAGTGTCTCTGCCGACGTCCTCATCCATGAGACACAGTCGAGAACCACGTCGACGAGGGAGAAAATTCCTACGAAGAAATCAAGATTAAGGCACTTAACTCCAGAAGTCACATCACCTAGTAAGTTATTCCTTCACATCTCCAGGAGGAAGAGGATTCGGTGTATGATGATGGCCGCTTTGGTTACGTCCACAGTCTTTCAGAGTTGCATGTTAAATGCAAGGAAGAAAAGTTTGAGGAAGGCTATGAAGATGCTTCCTCAGGACTACCACCAACAGGATCAGGAAGAGATGGTCTGCATGCCACCCTCTCTACTTTCCGATCTAAAGTTTATGTAATTGGACTGTAAGAAAAGATTTCCAGCACCTTCTACTGTTTGGGAACAGACCGTGGTGTCTCCTAAGCATCATTCAGTGCCTTCCACTCCTCAGGCAGTAACAACATTACAGACGTTCACTGCTCCATCATCAATACCACCTCCTGACCAGCATCGGACACCTCAGATGACGACTAGGAGGAGAGGGAGCTTCCAGATCAGCACAGGGAATGGGATGACTATATAATCCCGACTCCGTCTTCACTCTCACCGGTTCCTATAGACTCTCCACCGGAGGACATTGGTGTTTTCACACTCTTTTGGAAAGAGCAGACAAGAGATTCGATTTGCCAATGCCAACTTCGTAAACGGAGTGCTTTCTGTATGACTTCAAGGAACTATTTAAAAAATCAGTGCAATCAATCCACATTGTTGGTTACATATGGGAGGAAGGCCTTAAGGTTATGAAAACCCCAGCGACAGTGGTTCAGGTTCTTCCTAGATAAAAGAAGAAGTATAAGGCACTGGAAGATAGTCCGGCTTGCCTGATAAGCCACCCTAAGCCAGACTCAGTAATATCACAAGCAGCTTAAAGGAAATCCAAGAATCCGGCTGCTCCAGTCACAACACCTCCGGACAAGGAAGGCAGATGGCTTGACAACACAGGCAAATGGTTCTCTTTGATGTCAGGGCTGATGGTCAGGGCAGCTAATGCTCTAGCGATTTTAGGTTGGTATGATAGGCAGATGTGGTGTGACCTAGCTCCTTGCATTGACCAACTCCCGGATGGAAGTGAAGCAGACGCTAAGAAAATCCTTCAGGAGGGTGAGAGGGCTTCATCGCAGGTCATCAACTGTGTGATGGACATCGCTAACACGAATTTTGATTTCTGGCAGGATCAGCAGTTTTATACCAACGAGGTTGGCTCAGAGCAATATCTTTTTGGCCGGAAGTTCAGAATAAAATATTATATTTTCCCTTTGACAAAGAGGTCTTTTTTAGCAAACACATCGATTAGGCTCTCCAGGAAATAAAGAAGGACACTGAAACTACAAAGTCGCTGGGGACTCTCCAGTACTGTAAGGTTCCCTTTTGAGGAGTTCAGGGAAGAGGTCAGCCTTCATATAGAGGTGAATATCAACAGTACAGGTATCCCTCATACACCTCCTCTACACAGCCTTATCAACCGCATTACACTCAGCAGCAATCTCAGTCTGCGGCCTATTCCAAGTCGGCGCCCAGAGGAAGAGGAGGATGAAAGGGGAAGGATTCCACACATCGACAATAGCAATTATCAGGCTCTGGCTACTATTCCTTCCCATGACCAAGCGCCTGTGGGGGGAAGAATTTCTTTGTACATCCAAAACTGGCGAAAGATAACAATGGATCAATGGGTGCTGAACATCGTTCAGTTTGGCCTTACATTGGAGTTTATTCAACTTCCACCATCCACTCTACCTCGCTTATGGGTGACAAAGCATCTACATCTCCTGCGCCTAGAAGCCTTGTTGATGCTACAAAAAGTGGCAATAGAAACAGTTCCAACATCCCTGAGAGGGAAGGGGTTCTACTTCCTGTTATTTTTGGTATGCAAAGCTTTCAGAAAGTGGCAGCCTATTTTAGACCTAAGGACGGTCAACACCTATCGCAAGAAAAAGGTTTTCCGCATGGTCTCCTTGCAAGACATACTACTGCTTCTAAATTCAGGAGATTTCAGTGCCTCTCTAGACCTACAGGACACTTATTGCCATATTCCCATTCATCCATTGCACAGGAATTTTCTTCACTTCACTGTAGCCAGGAGCCACTATCAATTCAGAGTTCTGACTTTCGGCCTAAGATCAGCGCCAAGGATATTTACAAAGTGACAAGCCCCAGTGGCGGCTTTCCACAGAAGGCAACATCACCAGGGGTTTTTTACTTTGATGATTTGCTGATAAAAGCTCCTTCCATGGCGGCAGTCTGAGCTTCTGTGGTAGCCTGCAAAGGTCTTTTCAAAAGTCTGGTGCTTACCCTAAACAAGAAGGAGTCAAACTTGCCCCCATCCAAAAGCACTACTTTTCTGGGGGACATACTGGAAACGTCTCTTAGCAAAGTCTTTCCATCGCTAGAAAGACAGACCAAACTAATGTCTATGGCTCAGCTGTCCTAAGAAAAAACTCACTTTCAGTTCACGATTACAAGTCGCATCTGGGGTCAATGTCACCCTGCATCCCGCTGATTCCTTTCTGCTGCCTGCGGTTGCGCTCCCTTCAGGAACTACTGGACTTACAATGGCACCAGGTGAGCGGGTTCTTTGAGGATATCATCAAGGTAACTCTGATTATGCTACTAGCCATTTCTTAGTGGACCCACCAGAAAAATATTTCAGAAAGTCTCTCTTTTCTGGCATCCATGAGTAATAATCACAGATGCATCCCTGGAGTGATGGGGAGCTTTTCTACAAGATCTTCAAATCAGTGGCCGTTGGCAGCAGCATCATTTTCTTCTCCACATCAATCTGCTGGAACTACGAGCAATTTGTGTAGCCCTACATGCATTTCTTCCAAGGATAAGAAACTCATCAGTTCTCATCAAGAGGGACAATACAACAGTGATGCATTATGCCAACAAGCAGGGGGGCACAGGGTATCCTCTGTTGTCATTGGAAGCTCAAAGGATCTGGGAGTGGGCGATCCAGAATGGGGTTTCGCTAAAAGCAGAACATCTTTCTGGGAATTTCAATGCTACATTGGATACTCTCAGCAGGCTCAAGTCTACGTGCCACAAATTGGAACTGCATCAGGAAACTCTGGCCAGCCATCTATAAACCTATTTGCAACGCCAGAGAACAAGAAATGTTGGTACTTCGCAAGTTGGCATCACCATCCAGGATCCTGGGGGAATGCGTTTTCGATGGCACGGTCAGGCACCTTTGCCTACACTTTTCCTTCCATTCCTCACCTGCCAAGAATTCTCATGAAGATAAAGAGGAGCCCTGCAAGATGATCCTCATAGCTCCAGCTTAGCCATGCCAGTATTGGTAAACAGAGCTCCTTCTTCTCTCGGTGATATACCATAGCGAAGACGATTTTTGATAATAAGACTGGGATTATTTACCGGTTTTAAATGTGGTAAAGTACTGCTTGTTTTGTTTGCCCATTGTCCTGATGAGGCCTGAAACTGTTTGACAGGCCGAAACGTGTCGACAGTTTATTTTTGATCTCGACACACTTTGTTTGACTTGGAAGTAATATGGGATATATGCCCGAGGAGTTGGAGTGACTTGAGAAGCCATAAAAATATTGAGTTGTGCTTCACCGACTCCCAAATACAATTGTGGTGTTCGAAAAAGGAATTAAGGTTACAAGAGACATTACCAATTTTCCTTAGTTGTAAGCTATTGGGCTTCAGACATAACCCATGGATTAAGGGTAAACGATTGTCTAAACTTTATTTTGTTATTTGTTTTTTCTGCCTGTATGTCTTGTTCAAAATTGCTTGACACAAGAAAAAAGATATTGTGTGATTTTTTTTGATGTGTATGATTACAATACTGAAGATCTCTACAAAGAATTTTTTGAAAAGATTACTAAAAGGATAAACGATATCACTTATGTGTTGTGTGTTTCTTTAGAAAATTAACCATAAGATGAACATAAAAGTAGGACATTGGATTGAGTCATTGTAAATGTATATAGTGGAGAGGGATAATTGATGGTATCCTTTTCCTTAAATAACTACGTTCAAATTGAACACCATTGGCATCACTTGTATTTTGCTAAAGGTACTTCGCAAGTTGGCATCACCATCCAGGATCCTGGGGGAATGCGTTTTCGATGGCACGGTCAGGCACCTTTGCCTACACTTTTCCTCCCATTCCTCACCTGCCAAGAATTCTCATGAAGATAAAGAGGAGCCCTGCAAGATGATCCTCATAGCTCCAGCTTAGCCATGCCAGTATTGGTAAACAGAGCTCCTTCTTCTCTCGGAGAGGCAACCGATTCTCTTGGATCCTATTCCATTGCTACTGACGATGTCCCAGGGTCAAGTGCTGCATCCAGATCCCAAATCGCTTCAATTAGCGGCATGGCTCCTGAGCACAGGGAGCTCAATCACATGAGTCTATCCACAGAGTGTAAGGAAATTCTTTCTCACGCCCAGGCTCAGAGAACTAACAAAACATATTGAATGAAATGGAAGAGGTTTTGTCTCTTGTGGCAGGAATCAGGCGTTCACCCTAAAGTTACAGTTACAGGTAAGTAACTTATTTTCTTTCAGTCACAGGTTATTGCCTCTCTTGTGAGAGTAATGTTTTTCCAGTGACTTTAAAATATTTGCATTGAGAGTAAAGATTTTGTAACGAGAGTCGTGGCCTTATAGGCGGAGTTTACAATTTTTATAACAGAACTCCCCTTCAAATGGGAGTGAAATGACTCTAACTAGTCTACAGGATCTTTCATTAGAGGTTGAGCTTTCTGGATATGTTGTTAAAGAGGGATGGGTTTACAACGAAAGCACGAGCTTTCAAGGGACAGACTTCAGCGTTTGACAGGAATACTCATTGAGGCTAATAGTTTTTTGTGTGATTATTTTTAGCTGGTATACTATAAAATTGATGCTTAGGTCCTACAATTAGAGCCATCCATCAAATAAAATAATCTTTTGCTGCTCTTGGGCCTGATTTATAACAAGCCTGAAAAATAATCTTAATATTGACAGCAGCCATTTTCACTGTATTTTGATCATGCTGGGAGAGTCTTGGCAATACATGCCAATCATTACTGCAAGTATCTTACAGCAACAAAACGCTACTTTTATCCTGGATACAAATATGTTATCTGACAGATTCTGTCCACCAGACCTGGCTACAGTCTACAGCGCTAAACCAGATATGTCCCTTGCATCCAACTGTATCCTGCATAAGAACATAGGGTGGACAGGTTGTTGCAATCATACTGTCCAAGACAACATCTGGCTGCTGTTGTGTTTATCAGAGTCTAGCAGCCATACTTTGTACCATCTTATGCTCTTGCTCAGGACAGTGTGTACACTATACTCTAGAAATTACATTCTATAATCAAAAGTGTAGAGTGTTACCTTGTGTCTAAATAGTGCTACGTGCCACTCTCTGTCTCAGCCTGTAGCTCTGAGTTGGGTGTGTGTCTAGAAGGCTCTCAGTTAAAAACCGCTACCGCCTTGATTATAGAGTAGAACATTGCCTGTAACAGGTTATAACAGTTACACTCAGACCTACCCTCTATTACAGAGCAGGATGAAGCAGGTTTCAACTGTCAGACTCAGCTACTTCCTAGACCCTACAGGAGTCCATGTGTGAGCCAGGCAAGAGTCATCAGGTTCTTCTACACCTATGTCCTCAAGCAGGATTTTGTGTGTAAACGACTTGAACTGCCTGTAGCCTACACTATTGCAATGTGGGTAGCAAACTTTATTAGTCTAGACTCTGTCATTGGCTATACCCTTCAATGGGATATGGCATCCAACTAGATCCATTTGCTCCCCTACAGCAATCCAATGTGTCTAAAAAACTTTAACAGGCACAATTTCCCAGTGCCTGAACCATTGAGCAGGACTCTGGGCGCATCAAGCCTTGTGCATTCTGCTATAGCAGGTCAGTACCAAGTTTTTCAATCAGATTCTTCTCTAACCTATAGTGCTGAGTCTGACGTTATATATAATAGACTATAGGACCAAACTTAACTGCAAGATCTGTCTGTTCCTTTGAGCAGGACATTGTGTGTAAGAGGTTTGATCCTCTCCACCGTTTAGGAGACAAGTGTATGTACAGTCTGGCACAGCTATTACCTACATCACTACCTGAACCCTTAAGTACAACATTATGGCTGTGTGGCTGTGTCTGTGGGCTCCATGGACTACTGAACCTAGTGCAGGACTCCTGTGCTTGACCTCACAGTGTCAGTTTTGAACGCCAAGGATCCATCAGACTTTGACATTTCCGAGGTTTATAAGATGATACCATTGGGTGTCCACTAGTAATAATCTGTTATTCAGCACCAAGATCCCCCTTGTGGTGAATGTGTTCGCGAATGAGTGAGTGACTGTGTATAACTCTATGCACAGCAGGCTCTAGCAGTCACACTCTATAGCAGGCAGAGCACTGAGTTGGACATCTGATGCAAGTTTTCTCTCGCTCGGGTCTTGGTCGTCTGCCACTTCTTCATATTTACAACTTCCATTCCTAGCCTAATTTTCTCCTTTTTCCGCTCTTTTTCACTAGTAAATGCAGATTCTCGTTCCACAGTGCTGAAAGTTGTTAAAAAAATAATTAAATACATTTAAGACTGGCTGCAAACAGTTTGTCTTTTATTACATTTGCTACTGTGTCTTAAATTGGTCCCAGTGCAGATGCTTGGGGGATTATATCAAAGTCTGCTACAGTTAATCAGTTACATATAGACGTGGCATGCGCAGTACAAAAGCCTTGGATTAAATTGGCCTGGTGTTGAGGCAGTACGCAGAGACAGGAGGCCGTCCTCTTTGTGTGTGAAAAAAAGGTGACTCTAGGTCCAGACACTATGAATCAGAGCCTTTCACCTTGGTCATAGTTTGTCAAAAAGTACAGGAACCTTTCACTTCTAGGTCACTGGAAGACCTGAGTTTTTATCACAAGGTTGGAGAACGTTCATATTTGGTTACTCAAATGGCTTAATAGTTTATGACACGTATAGGAAACCCCTAGTACAATTAAGTGGATTGATCGTTGATCACAGGGATAGGGAGCCTTTCATTGCTATGTCACTGAAAAAGTGCTGTGGTTTATCACAGGGTTATGGAGACTTTTAACTATGTCACTTAAATTGCTCAGTGGTTTGTTGCAAGGCTAGAGAACCTTTCACCTCTAGGTGATGCAAGTGAGTCGGGATTATCCCTCGTTTATGTAGTCTTTCACCCCTTGGTTTGTTGCAAGGGCAAGGTAGCTTTGGCCGGTAGGTGAATTCAATGTAGTTTGCCAATTCTACCTCACCTGGATAGCTTTGAGAGTAGGCACAGGATGCACATCTTTTTTTTTCATTAGGGGTCTCCTCATGTGCTCCATTATCCGAAATTATTTTATGATGCTTATCACTCTTTTCATAGTTATCATACTTTAACGCTACGTGAAAGGGAAAGGGCAGGAACGCACCATAATTCTCATTCTTGTCCTTTCCTCACACTTTGTGCTGCCTAGCGCCAATGCGGGCACCCTTGTAACAGGGTACAAGGGTACCTGGTTGTAAGTAGGATGGTTTTCTGCATTGTAAGCAGGTTTGTTTTGCGCAGAATGCAGCACACATAGAAAGAGGAAAAAGTGAGTACAAAATAACGTTTTTTCTCCTCATTACACCTCCCCTGGGGAGGCATAGCATTTTGAAGCATTCCTAGGACTACCGCTAATGGTAAATCTGGAAATGCTCAGAAATCCATGGTTGGATGCGTGAGAACACCCACCCTGCACCCATGGAATGCCTCGCAAGGGCAGTGTAACGTATGGCAGCGATTTGCGCTGACTTGCTTTATTCCAGATAAATATATTAAGCCACTCAGGGCCATGCAAGATGGTTTTGCGTGGCTTGATAAATCTGACATTAGTGTTGTGTCACCCTTGTGACCCCTTGCATGGCACAAGGGCAACACAACACTATGATAAATGTGGGCTTAGTTTGCTTGTTGGGCTTGGCTTCAGGATTTTTTACACAGAGCTCTTAGGCCTTTCACCTTTAAGTCGCCTGGTTTGGTCCATTATGTGGCACAAAGAGCATTTGGATGTCACACCACTGTATTAATGATCTGCCTGTAATGCCAGGTGATCGTTCCTGGGCCAGCCTTGCTTAGCCCTAGATATTGTTGGTGGAGTAAAATGATTAAAGATACAGAATCATTCCCAGAATCAATTGGCATCCTGTCACAGCGAAACTCAAGACAACATATTTGTTTTATAGAACATAGGGAGGACGTTTTCATCTGTAGGTTATCTTATTGTTTCTTAAAACTGGGGCAATGCTAGGAGTATACCATCTCTTAGTGAACTCTGTGGCTCTGCTCATTGGCAGAGGATCTGGGAGCACCTCACACCTAGAGCATCTGATTGGTGTTATTATTTGGCCTATTCTCCTCTTGGTTATTTCAACAGATCTGTCATTTGTTTTATATTGAGAATATAGTTTGCCTGTTGTTAGGATGTCTGGCCCTCTTGTCAATTCTACTCATATGATTTTTACCTTCTCATGGACCGTACCTGATTGCTCAGTTGCTATGCCGTTTGAAAGTAGATGTTCAAAGGTGCACATGTATGCCCTTGGAGACCAAAAATAATTATAAAATTAGGCCCAGGTGAGGTTTTCATTACACTGGTGTAGTATCTGGCATTGCTTATATGCTTGTTAAATGATATTCCAGGACATACACTATTATGCCTGGTCCCTTATTTAAGAACCATTCATTTAAAACACCCATCACAGGAGAGCAGGAACAAATCAGATTACTAGAACGTGAGTGGCTGTTGTTTGAGGCACTTGTGTCTTTTGCACAATTATTTTTTTGCGAATTGCATTCTCATGCCAATTTGGATGCGAAGATTTATTTCACTGTAATATAGTGCTCACTGACAGATTTCTATTTCTCATAACATTATGTAAGTCTGCGTTAATCTTTTTGAAATGTCATGTAGTCATGCAAACGGAAATGATGTTTACTTCACACACCTCTATTTAAAATCTTTTGTAATTATGGAGAACTGGTGCGCCTAAGCTTTTTGGAGTTGGGTGAAGAATGGTATCCTTAACACAAGACTTGTAAATATGAAGTGGCTGCCCTCAGTGGCGCCATGGTTTCTCCCAAGATGCATGCTAGGCTATCAAAGAAATATCAATTAACTAGTGTGAACTTTCTCTTTCCCTTGGCTTCATAGTTAGGAGTGTTGGATATTTACTGCTCTCTGCAAATCAGGCTTATTCCGTGCCTTATATGGAAGTCAGATACATATAGGTTGTACTAAATGCTGTAACCTTTAAACTACACTAAACCAGCATTCATGATCTTGACATGCATCCTAAACAACTTGTAATAGTATAGACACCTAAAATTGACGTTTACAGCATTGGATCTTTCATATATTCACATGCCTGAATCATTTCTCGTTGTTAGGCTGGGACTCCTCAGTAATCCTAAATAGGAGTAAAGAGTGTTAAAATGGCCATAGGCTTCAACAACTATGCTTATTTAGTACAACATCCACCTCGTCTGAAGAAACCTGAACATCAGCCAATGAGGTGCAAGTGCCAGCTCTCCAACTCCGCCTAGAGGTCGCCATAGCTCAGTTTTACCACTCCTCATGTGTGAAGGAGTCCACAAGCAGAGCTATGCTCTAACCTTTCTGTTACCTTATCCAGACGCTTTTCCTGGTCTCTTCTGGGACTGAACAAGCCCTACCTTAAGCTTTCAGAGTACTAAGTTGTTTTTAGGGAACGTTTATTTTTCTGACCCAGGAAAACCTGTTATCTATCCTCAACTGTTACCAGCAGTCACCATGGCTGACAGAGAGAATACAGCTCTGTTTAATTCCTGTTCATCTTGTGGGTAAAAGAATACGATTTATACTGATGAACCGCATGTTAAATGTATTGCCTTTATCCAGTGCACAAGTCTTTGTACTGTAACATTTGAGTACTTTTCCGTCTAAAACACTAAAGGACAGAGAGAGGAGGTTGTTCTTTTATTTACTGGAGAGGACAAAATGCCCTCCTTTTAAGGAGGACCCCCCCTCCTCTGGGGATGATTCTGTGAAAAGTGCTCCTCTAAGCAATCCTAGAAAAGCAGCACTGAAAACAAAATTAACACATTTTCCTGAGCTGAATCTTTATCTTAAAGTGCCTGCAGCCATCTCTTCACAGAAGAAGTATGGAGTGCATGAACTGTGCAAATGTCAAGCTTGCAGGGCACCCAACTTATTTCCAGCCTCCATCGAAAATCCACAGTTGTCGATGATGTTGTTTATGACTTTGAAGTCGATAATTCTAGTGTCACGGTCGTCAACACTTGAAGAATAAGATCATTGTTGATGATGACACCACTGACGCTGACACCAAGAATTTCCTTGCTCCCAATGTTGACTCCATAGACCATGTCGTTGCTGACATCAATATTAAACCTGTTGACAAAAACACAGTCAATTACAGTTTTTCCACACCAGTCATTTTCTCACCTCGTCGAGTGACAGCATAGCTGTCATTGAAAATCATATACTGAGAATTGGAGGGTGAATGCAGCGACCACAATTCTTCACAGACTGCTTATTGTTGGATATCCTCTATTTATCAGAATTTGAATGAGACACAATGGATGAGGAGGATACTTTTAAAGACTATGATGATCCGGCACAGACTTATAATGAGTACCTGTCGTCTTTTTTATGGCAATGCAACAGATGAGGGATACATTTCAAAGACTTCTTCCTCAGCAGCCAGCGGGCTGCCCAATTCTGTTCCTCCTCCTTCTCTGTCTTCCCCATCACCTACACTAGCAGCACACTCCCCCACCGCCACCACCACCTCCCATGCCACCTTCACCCACATTGCATCCAAGGGAGTACAGTTGCACTAAAACTAGTCCCACCAACTCCTAATTATATGACAAAGACTCTTCTGATTCACCCTACTTTGACCTGGAAGAAGATGGTGAATGACCTAATAACAGATGATTCAAACATTTAGACGTCCATTGATAGCTCAGTGTTAATTGCAAAGGTTTCCGACGGAAACATGGCAGATCCTAGCTCTTAATAAAGTAGGTTTTTTCCACTTTTTGTCAGAGTACCCTCTTCCCCAAATTCTAAATATGGCACTCAGCTATCCCACCTACAATCTATTTGAGAATGACTAATTTACAAGAAAAATATTTAGTAGTAAGGAGTTCACTGACTGAAAATACTAAAAGTTCTTTTTTTGTGCAACAGACACCATAGAATTTTCATAGCTGCACTACTCAAAGCAACCTCTTTCTCGTGTAAGTTTCCAGACCCACATGACAGCCTAGATGTTACCTAGTTTGTAGCTGTTCCAAGTTTTGATAAAACAACAAAGGATTTGTATTTCAGGGTGATTTCTTCCAGGTGCTACGCAAAACTCAGGAAACTCCACATGAGCCACACCGGGTCTTCCCTGAAAAAACATTTTGAGTGACGGAGACTCTTTAAGAGAAACTACTTTGTATGTTAAAAACCTACCCACCATCGGAGAGAAGGGATCTGTACTACTTTTAATGTTGTGTCTTTACTGTATGTTAAACTGACTGTTCTATTGTTGCCTACCTCGTGTCTCTGATTGAAGCTATGTTGTTATCATATTGTTTACACAATGTATTTGAGGGATGCTGGCTCAGTTACAGCTAATGTCAAATATTTTCTTTGTAAGGATCTTGCTCTGTTGCTCATATGATGAAAGTCTGTTGCATGCTGTGTTTCAGTTGCATGTGAATGCACTGCAAAACCTTAAAAAATATGGGACTTATAATGTTAACTAACTCTTTTTCCTGGCTTTGTTGTATATCTGAGGGAAGTCTGCTCCACTGCTGCCTCTGCTGCATAGCTGATGTGTGCAGCCTGCATCGCATGATACAAATGGGGAGAGGATGTACCCTGATTGCTAGAGCATTGGCCTTTGAAGCTGGGAAACCGGGTTTGAGTCTCGGCAAGGGTCGGTCAACATCCTGTGATTCTGAGCAAATCACATCTCCCTAATGAATGTGTCCGTCTGCAATGCAACTGGAGCTCATGTAAAGCACTCTGATACCTTTGGCTCAAGTTTGTGCTATATAACTCTGAAACAAAATGCAAAGTTAGCTGTTTTACTGCCTTTGTTGTGTATCTGAGTGAAGATTGCTCCTCTGTTCATCCAGCACAATTGGGGGCAGATTTATCATAGTACTGTGTTGCTTTTGAGTCACACAAGGTAATGCAAGGGCAATGCAACACTAAAGTCAGTAAGCAATGCAAGGCCACCTTGTGGCCCTGTAGTGCTGGGTAAATCCTGAGTAACACAAGGCAGTGCAAATCCCTGCCTTCCATTACTCTGAGCAAAGGAGGCATTCCATGGGTGGACCGGGGTGTTCCCATGCATCCATCCATGGACTTTGGCTCATTCCCAGATTTACCATGAGTAAGAGACCTGGGAATGCAGCAAAATGCTTCTTCTTCAAGGTGAGGCATTCTGCAGCACACATAGAAAGAGGAAAAAGCCCTAGAGGATTGTTCTTTGTGGAGGAAGGTGCCCCTTTCTGCTCAAAACAATCCTGCCTACAACATAGGCACCCTTGCACCATGGCACAAGCGTGCCTATGTTGGTGCAAGGCAGCACATGCACCAGTGCAAGAAGAGGACAGGAATACGCCATATAAGTTAAACGTGTCACATTCCGACACTTTCCTTTTCACTCAGCACAGAAAAGTAATGTGTCTTGCTGCGTTGCGTTAAATGTTTTATAAATCTGTCCCTGGGTGTATTTGTGGCTACCGATATCATGTCTCAAAGGAGCGCTGTTTCCAACGCTGTCCATACTGCATAAGTGGTCGGTGTGAATGGACCTTTCTGTAATTCCATTGAGGACAACTTGCTTTGCTGTAGCCCGTGCTCTATAATTGGTGTTGGTGAAGGATGTGCACTCTATTGCAGCTCACCCCGCTGTGCCTCTACACTTTCTGCTGTTAAGATGCAAGCTGGTGTGCATCTGCCAGCTGTGAGCTTGGCACCATGCTCAAGCATTAGATGAACAACTCAGAAACCTGAATTTAGCTGGCATAACAATGGGGTTTAGTTTAAGAAATTATTTTCTTATGGAAAGATCTCATATGGTGTGAGTTTACTCAGCTCAAGAACAAACCAGCAGCTTCTAATGAAGTAGTTCAAATCCAGTTCCTTCCCTTCTCCTCTCTTTTCTCGGATACTGAAGGATTTCCGAGGCTCCAGCCGTCTACCCTCAGGGTGGATAGAATGCACCAAGCGCAATCTTCACAAACATTTGGATTTATGGCCCATGCGGTACTCATCAAAGAAGAGTTGTTTCATCGCAGTTTCCCTGTCTCATAGCCTTACCCTCTCGCCATCTTTCCAGCTTCCCTCTTCCTCTTTGCTCAGTGACTTTGATGGTTCGAGATCGGCAAGCACATACGCATGCACTCGCTCTCAAAATCAACCTTTTTCTTACCTTAGCGTCCAGGTATAATTAGTTGTAATGCTGCTGGACGTGGCATATGTGTTCCCCTAATACATGTCAACAGTCATCAACATGACCACGACCACATGATCGTCCATCTGCATCAGAACTTCTGTGCCTGGCTTCTTCATGCCGAACAGCAAAAGATACAGGGCATCATTTATGAGAAATGACGCATCGCTGAGTGAAAGCAGCAATGCGTCACTTCTAAGTGCGCACTCCTTGCGACATACCTGATGTGTCATATTTAATGTATGACGCATCATGTCGCAAGGAGTTACAGATACGTTAGTATTTCTGACCTATCTGTAAGTGCAAAAGTGACTCATTGCTGAAGTCTGTCACAAAAGTATCGCAACTCCAGCAATGCGTCCTTTCACATGGGGCAAGCCCCATGTGAAAGGGCCTGCGCCAGTCTTGCTCCTGCTGGGAGGCAGGCGCAAGATGTTGACGCAACGGCGTCCTAGAAGTGACGCAGTGAAATCTCATTGATTTCACTGCGTCACTTCTACGAGGCTTATTGCGGGGGAACGCCCCCCCCCCCTGCATACATTATACCTGACACAGGTATAATGTAGTGCAGGGGTTTACAAAGTGACGCATCTGCTTAGATGCGTCACTTTGTAAATAGTGCGCAACAGGAGGCATGTTTTACGCCGCCTATGCCTCACAAAAAGTGACGCATCAGAAGTGCAAAACTGATGCAAGGCCTCATAAATGAGGCCCTCAGTATATGTACATTCATGCACAGTTGCTTGATATCACAGGAAGACATTACGTTTAAAACGCGAAACATCTAAAAGCACCACTGCTGGTTGCTCCTTTTCTAGACCATTTTTCTTGCACACATGAAGGTTTTCCCCCTACCTAGGAATCTCCCTCTTGTGTGGCATCGATACTTGTGTTTAAGTGCCAGTGTAAATTCCGGAAGGACATCTGGCTGTATTTGTCTCTCTTTAAGTGGCCACTGAGTGTGTCCAGGTTCACAGATGTATTTCTATGCTAACCAGGTCTTGCTTTGATTGTCTTCTTCTTTAAGTATTTATCACACATTTAGTCTCGCATAGTAATCAATGTCTTTGTCTGTGTCAATTAGGACTATATGGTTGTGATCAGACCACATTTCTGTCCTTGGAATTTTGAAAAGAATGCAGGTCCGTCCCATGGTGTATCCAGTATGGATATAGTTCTTCCCTCTAGTGCAATGTTCCTAACTTATGCAGAGCTTTCCATCAGTTGTATGACCATGCATGCCTCTAATACGCGTCTCCAATAACGATACATCTAAACTGCCCTCCACCCACCCAAAACCCGGCCACAGCCCCATGTACCTCACAGCATCCTCTCCCAATCCTTTCTGTTTCTGCCCCCCCCCCACACCCCCCCAATCCCAGCATCTAGACCTTGCACTGCAACGCACAGGGATTTTCCGCTGTGGCCCAAATATTTATTTACTTATTATTTTGTAATGTGTTAACTTGTGATATGTAGCCACATCCCAGCGCTGGTGATTGCGGCAAGACAGTCATTACAATCCACATACCCCTTCCCTGGCGACTAAAGATCCACAGATGTTAGGTCTCATGATGCATGCTCCTTGTTTGGGAGAAGGTCATACTGCACTCATTGAGCTCTCTTCGTTTTTGGGTTGGTACAAGAAAAGTAGTAATACATATAGGCAGAAATATCCTAGAAGTATTCATAGAACTGTCTGGGTCAAAGATTATTGTTTCTTTTCAATGATTAACTACTTTGCTTATTTTATTAGTCCTGTCTGATACCTTTGAACACTAACCTTACGGTCAGCTTGCTATCAGTTAAAGAGCATAGGCACCTTCTAGCAGCCATTATTTACTATTTGTGCCTGAGTACTAACCTCTGAATTGAGCATGGCTAGATTCAAACAAGAAGTTCACAATGACTGTGTAACATTACTCAGCTCACATTTAAGACTTATAGCTATATTACTTTCCCCACCATTTGGGTTGCATTCTAATCAGCGAGTTATTTATATATTTGATCCAATATTGGGGTATCTTTCATAGATTCACAAGCTTGAAGCATTGCCCGTCGTGGAGATGGGAGTCCCACAATGAAATAATCAAGCAGTATTAAAGAAACATTATAGGCTCTAATGGCCCTAAGCCATGTTATTGATAGCCTATCTGTGCCCTTTTTAAAAGAGGAGCAAATTTGGAACACAGCTGATATGTTGTCAGCACCTATAGAACACTCCCAGCAGAGGTAGATTCCCTCAGATTTTCAGGGCAAGTCGTGTGGAAGGGAGTCTCCTGAAGTGCTACTCAGTTTTGCCTACAACTTCCGGATTTTCTACAGGCTTGACACCATGTCTGACAAAATAGGCCTTTTCTGCCCAACCTGTGGCAGAAAAAGGGTCAAGGTGGATGATCCTCACATGGATTGTATATATTGCCTCCATTCTAAACATGAGGTAAGGGAATGAAAATTCTGCCATACTTTTTCCTCAAAGACTCTCAAGGATAGAGAGGGAAGGCTGTTATTGTGTCTCCAAGCCACTAAACACCAGGCAATTTCCTCAGATGTGGAGAATGATAGATCCTCCAAGTCCCACAAGAGGGCTGGGTCACAAGACGCTTCCTCTGGAGAAAGTAGGAAACAGCACAAACCTTCTAATGGGACAAAGTACTCAAAAAAGGGGTAAGGAGTGAAACACTACTCAGAGTCTACATTTTCTGTGCCCTTTACGCCTTCCCGAAAGGACAAAGACTGTCCCAGAGCCTCTTCTTCAGACCCCGTGAGGCATAAATCTGGAAAAAAATATCACCGACGATGTTGCAACATTTGTCATCAACAACGACAAGCACTACATCGTCGGCACCGTTGACGGCAATATTGGGCCCTATACTGTCGACGAGAGTCTCACTCTCTAAGAGCCCGCCGATGTTGGATCACTGTCGCCGGCAGCATTGTCGAGGGCTGTCGACACACTTCCGTCATTGAAGATGCCATCAATGAAGATACTACCGTTAATGAAGATACCGTTTATGACTGATTCTTCCCGAGAGCTCCGTCAATGACCACCTCAACGACCCTACTGTTGAAGGCAACAACGTCGACAATGACACAGTCGATGACAACACCGTTGACGATGGAATCTACCCTTCCAGCTGTATCCCCACCATCGACGATATTACTATTACTAGGGTAACCAAAACATTTCTAGGCCCAGCCATGTCAAAGTACATGAAAATGTTTACTTTAATCTCATCACATCCCTTGGACATACAGGACTCTGAAAACGATGTTATTTATGGTGTAGCTCATAGTCCATCAGAGCTACACGTAAAATTTAAAGAGGTCGATGATAGTCTCGGCCGTATTTGTTTTGCACTTCTGCCTACCTATGTTATTCTGCAATGTCATGGCTCGAATATCCCAATTATTTTGTCTTTACATTGCTTTGCCACAATTGTCTCCCCATTTGTATGTCGGACCTCATCTGCAAAGCGCTCTGATACCTGCTTGGGTCATGTTTGCTCTATACAAAACTTTTTAAAATAAAATAAATAAATGAGGAGGATGAGGAGTACCATGATGAGGTTCAGTACTATCAACAGAGCTATGTGGCTCCGCTTTGTCACTACCACTCATATGACTTTCTGCCCGAACTGTGTTCTAGAGACATGGCCCATCTGCCGCCTTCTATCATCCAAGACCCGCAGGCTATATAGGCGTATTACAGGCAAAGCTTTCAGCCACAAGGGGATCAACCTGCGAGGCCATTACCTCAACAAGACCCACTGGGTATGCCAGTTTTGCCACCACCAATTACACCTACACTCACTCCTAACCCTTACCAATAGGTCCTATCAAAGAGCATATGTCTACTTCCGGTGAAGAAAGGAAGGAGGGTGAGCTCCCAGATCCTTTCCCAGGGCCAGATTCTTGGGATGACTATATCATACTAATGCCCTCTCCTCCTCCACCTCTACCATCAGATTCTCCCTTAGACGATATTGGAGGTTTCCATAATTTGATGGAGAGAGAATACACCAGGTTCCACTTGCCAATGACAGTCAAACAGATGACTGCTTCCTGCATGATTTCAAGGAGGACAATAGGAAGTTGGTGCGCTCCATATCCATTATTGACTACATATTGCAAGAAGGTATCAAAATTATGAGAACACCTGCAGTCATACCTCTGGTAATTCTGTGGATTGAAAAGAAGTATAGAGCTCCATAGAATGCTCCATCATTTTTCACACGACAACCCAGACCAGATTCTGTCATTTCTCAAGCGGCACAGAGACGATCCAAGAACCCTGCCTCCCCAATCACTACTTCACCTGATAAGGAGGGACGCAAGATGGACATTCTAGGAAAGCACTTCTCCCTGATTGCCTCAGTCACAATCAGAGAGGCTAATGCCTTAGCCATTATCGCCTGTTATGACTGCCAGATGTGGTCAGACATGGGAGCTTTGGTGGATCTCATACCAGAGGAAAGAAGGCAGGAAGCTAGAAAGATCCTGTTGAAGGGAGAATGTGCACCATTGGAAATCATCAACAGCGCTCTGGATGTAGCCAATACTGGGTTAGACATTTGGCTGGTGGTGCCATACTGAGAAGACAGGGATGGTTGAAGGCTACCACCTTCAAGTCAGAGTTGCAAACAAAGGGCTTGAATATGACTTTTGATGGCGAATCCCTGGTTGGAAAGCACATAGACGAGGCACTTTTAGCTATAACAAACAATACAGACATGGCAAAGTCCTTAGGCACATTACAATATCGGAAGGTGCCATTCAGAGAGGTTAAAGGATGAGGTTCGACCTCATACAAAGGAGGTTACCAGAGAACACCACAGTATCAACCCTCCCAATCTCAGTACCAGCAAAAGGATAACCCTGCAGCATACCGCCAGTCTTCTAGAGCTGGTGTCTCTCACAAAGGAGGCAGCAAAATAACGCCTTCCTAAGGTTGTGACTCTAATAGAAAACAAAGATCACATCTGGGTACCAGCTTCCCTCCCCTCCTAGCCTGTGGGTGCGAAGATTTCCAACTTTATGCATCAGTGGCGCAATATTACAACAGATCAATAGGTGTTAGACCTTGTCACCTTTGGACACACCCTAGAATTCACTTAGCGACCATGGAATAGTCCACCCATGGGTGCCCCCCGTCTTCACTTACGTCGCAAGGAAGCTCAGGTCATGCTCTTCAAAGGAGAGAAGAGGTTCCCCTATCTCAAAGGGGAAGAGGTTTCTATTTCAATTTTTTTCCTGATAAAGAAGAAATCAAGGGAATGTAGAACAATGCTGGATCTCAGGAATCTCAACAAGTTCCTCAGGAAACAGATGTTCAGGATCGTAACACTCTCTGAGATTCTTTGTTGTCTCAACATAGGAGACCTGATGACAGTGCTTGACATGACAGACACATATTTTCACATCCCTATCCATCTGAAGCATTGGAAATTTTAAAGATGTATGGTAGCTGGTACCTACTACCAATTTAAAGTACTTCCATTTGGCCTCAAATCAGCGCCAATAATCTTTACCAAGTGCCTGGCTCAGTAACTGCAGCCCAATGATCTCAAGGTCTCCAGGTATTTCCATACCTGGACAACTGGCTGCTCATCGCACCAACGGCATGGAAGGCCACTCAAACACAATCACTTGGCTTCAGCTGTTTCGGACTCTAGGCCTCACTGCTAACAAAGAAACATCTTCACTCCTTCGCAGTCAAGTCATATCGTTTCTGGGCGCTACGACAGATACCATGCAGTGCAAAGCCTTCCTCTCACAAGAGAGGCAAATTCGATTGGAACATCTATCAAAGAACATGTCAAAAAAATGGTCAGTTTTAGTACGTACATACAAGTTGCTCCTGGGAATGTGTACATCAGCGATAGATCTGGTACCTCTAACCAGGCTAAGGATGAGACCTCCTCAGAAAGAACTACAGATACAATGGCTGCAAGCCTTGGGACCCTTCGAGGATATAATACTGATCACAACCCGCATGAAGGAAACCCTACAATGGTGGTTTCGCAGAGGGCCTTACTTTCCTTCAAATTATCCTAGATTTCATTTTAATGACAGACGTCTCCATGAATCAGTGGCATGACACAGGCCCCATGGTTTGGGGGACCCCAAGCTCTGAGGGGCCCCCAAAGCACTGTACTCTGGCCGGAGATGTCCTGATTGAGTCGGGAGGGGGCCCCTCCATGTCAAGTTTCGTTATACCAATGCCATGAATGGCTGGGGGGCTATTTGCAGAAGCTACAGATCCAGGGCAAAGGGTCCAGTGCGCAAAGGTTGCAGCACATCAATAGGCTAGAGATCAAGGCCCTCTTTCTCTCCCTTCAAGCTTTCCTGCTAAGGATAGCAGGTTCCTCCGTGCAGGTTCGTGCGGACAATGCGACTAGCATGTACTACGTCAACAAGCAAGGGGGAACATACAGCCTGATTCATGTACGGGCCGTTTTGCGTGGCCCTAATAGCGAATCATAGCGACTCGCTGTTGAGGACACGCAAAACGGCATTCATGTAGGAATTGCTAAATCAATAGCGATTCCTACATGTTCTCTATTTGCGAGTAGCAATTTGCTACTCGCAAAAAAAGGAATTTCTCCCCATTCATTCCTATGGGCCAAAAGGCCCATAGGAATGAATGGGGAGTATCCCTTATTTGCGAGTAGCAATTTGCTACTCGCAAATCAGATAGCGATTTTAAGGGTGCCAGGGGTGTCCAAAGGACACCCTGTAGCACCCCTAAAATGCACATTTGAACAGGTGTTGCGCACACACATGTCCAAAGGACATGTGTGTGTGCAACATGCAACTTAGAAAAATGCTTTTAAAAGCATTTTTCTATGTTTTTGCTATTTACCGAGAGGTCTGACCTCTCGGTAAATAGCGGCCCAATTTTGCTAAATCGCAATTTTTGCAAGTGTCATGAATAGCATTTAAGGAATCTCTAATAGAGATTCCTTAAATGCTAATCCTCGCATATTTGCTAATTCCTCATTAGCGATTTTAGCATTTGGGATTGTGAATCCCAAATGCCAAAATTGCACTCGCAAAAGGCAAGATTCTGAGAATCTTGCCCTTTGCGAGTGCAATTTTGCTTCATGAATCAGGCGGTAAATCCTTCACGCTATCACAGGAAGCACAGGAGCTGTGGGACTGGACAATACAACACAAGATCTCTCTCAGAGCCAAGCACGTCCGCGGGCTACACAACACTTGAGCGGATACCTTAAGCAGAACAGAGTCCAATTGCCATGAATGGGAATTGGAACAGTGCCAGCTTGACAAGGTGTTTCAGATATATGGGGAAAGCCAGCTTTAGACCTCTTTGCCACGAGGGAGAATACCAAATGCGAGTCCTATGCCAGGGTCATGGGGGAAGGCCTCTTTAATGCAATGGTCCTGGATATATGCTTACACCTTTCCCCCATCCCAATAATTCCCAGGGTCCTGACCAAAATAAAAATGGAATGCTGTTGTCTCATCCTGATAGCACCTTGATGGGCCAGGCAACACTGGTTCACGGAACATCTTCTATTGTCTAAATCGAAACCCATACGCCTACAACCGTCACCATCTCGCCTAACCAGAGACAAGAGGCAAGTATGTTACCCAGACCTGGAATCTCTTCATTTGCACGGCTGGCTCCTGAGTTCTTGGGGTTCAGGGACATGAATATCTCACAGGAGTCTAGAGATATCATTGCAAGATCCAGATCCGAAAGCACAAATAAGACTTACCGTCTAAAGTGGAAACGGTTCTGCTGCTGATGCCAAAGGAACGACTGACATCCGTTTCAAGCATCTCCATAACATATTTTGTCATATCTCCTCTCCTTAGCAAAATCAGTCTCACATTCTCTTCAGTTAAGGTGCACCTCACGTCTATTTCCCGCTACAGAAGATCTCCTCAGGCTCCGTCTCTCTGTGCCTCGAGTCTAGTGCAGCAATTCGCGAGAGGACTCATCCAAGACTCCCCTCCGTTGCGACGACCCCTCCGAAATGGAGACTTAACTTAGTCCTCGTGCAATTGATGAGGCAGCATTTTTGAGCTCAAATTTCTTACTTGGAAAGTAGCTCTACTCCTGGCTCTCACTTCTATGAGATTTCTGCATTTCACAAACAATTATGTGTCTCTGCTTACAAACCCTGGTTTTATTCCAAAAGTTCTGATAAAGTTCCATCTTAACGAACCAGTCATACTCCAACCTTTTTTTTCCAAGTCCATCTACTCCAGCAGAGCAAGCGTTGCATACACTAGATGTAAAAAGATGTCTCAAATTCTACCTGGAGAAGTCACTGTTGATGAGGTAGTTTAGTAAGTCAGTAGTGGAATCTGTGGTTTAGCCAGTGAGACCTAGGAGTATGGGTACTGTATTCTTGGCAGAACTAAGAGCCTAGATGGGCTCGAGGAGGAGTGTTTGGAAACAATTAGGAGACACTCTATTTTCAAGAGGTTGAGTTACAAATCGTGGTAGTTCATCCATCTATACATGGTGGGTCTGCAGTTTTCAAGCTATCACATTAATTCAGTGTAGCTTCTAGGTCGTTAAAGCTTTTTTGGTGGGGCATCTTCCTCTTTGAGTGCCTCTCTAGCATGGGATCTTTAGACACTGATGGACATGTTTTGAGTGTTTTTCTTGCAAGGTCTCCATTTTCCAGTACTGCTGGAGTTTTGCCAGTTGATCCATGCTGCCTATTTCATGGAGGGCCACGCTTGACTTCCCGTAGAGCACGTTCCTGGTTCAGGCTGGGCCAGCACCGTAGATTTTCTTTTTGCGCAAGCTCTGCCCTGATGTGAAGAGAGCGTGCTGTTCCTCATTCTCTGTGCTCTGTTACCCCTAGGCAGGATGCTGGCTCTTTCTGTCTCCATGAATCCATCTATTGTTTTTGTCTCTTGCTTGGAGCGATCAACAGACAATGATTGGCATGGATCCCTCTACTCTGAGGACAGCCATTGTGTCTGCCAGTTGCGTCTCCACCCCACCGAGCTCCGCTTGATGTGCAGTGCTAACTTTGGCACTCTATCCTTGTGTTTCTTTATTTTTTGTTAGTATTAGTGCAAGTTAGATGCACCCAGAGCAAGGTCTTGAGACATCCCCCATTGGGACAGTGTCCCATCTTTCTTAGAAAGAATGTTTTTAGTTGCAGTCCTTTGGGGCAGGGCAGGCCAGCCAGCCGTATGGAGACAGAGAATACGGTGTGTTTCCAACCTACACCTGCCTGCTCACTGGGTTTGTACAAACAGCCTCAGATCTCAGTGCAGCTGAAATAACAGATGGACCTAAGAACTTGAGATTTCTGCCTCTGCTGTTTTATTTACAAAATCCCTCTACTTCCCCCCTCCTTCCCGTCCCCCAAACTCCAGAGCCAGACAGGAATTCTCTTTATTATCTTTTGTGTTTTCTGATTTTTTTTTCTCATAACCTTTTTTTATTAAAAAAGGCAAGAAAGATAAACAGTTCTCTGTGGATCTGGCAGTTCAGGAGAAAAAAATTGAGGTTGGATCATGTCCTAAAATGACCCTGAGCCAAGTGAAATAGGAGTTTGTGAATGCAAGGTAGCATGAACTCGCCTAGCTCCCAGCGGGACTCAGCAGCGCTTGCCCTCAGCCACAGCAGCTCAAACCTTGATTGCACTGAGACCAGTCCAATCTGGAAAGGGCTTACGCATGAAGAGCAGAGGAAGCAAACATATGGTAGTTTTTGTAGACAAGACTTTATTGGAAATAGTAGTACATTTGGCTGAAGGAGTTATGGTTCAATATCTTCAAATTGGAGCAATTGTTAAGAATTTTACTGTAGTTATTTCCAGCTATTAAAAAATTTAAATAGCTAAATGTTGACATAAATTGACATTTCTGCTGCCATCTCAACACTAGGGTATGGAAAAACGGGAAATTGCTGCATTTCAGAAAATTGCAATGGCGTGGATTTTAACCCAATACAAATCAAACAACCTGGGGATCTGCTTGGAGATCTGTTTTGCAGTAAATATGTAAAACAAAAATATGCACTCTTGGAGTTTTGGTAGACTCCCACTGTCCACTTCAATAGGGAACCATTAACTGACAAGCAGCATCACATCAGAGTCTTTTATTCACCTATTAGACTAACTCTGCTGCTGCTCAGCCACTGTGAAAAGGCACAAAGCAGCGTCCTTGACGAAAGATGTTGCCTCCATCAAGAATATAAATGTGAAGTACTAAGAGTAACGGATGAACTTTTGATGCACACTAAAGTCCCGATTCTGAGTTGGGGGTAAATTCTGATCTCGGCCCCAAGATCAAAACTTGCCCCAACTCAGAATTCTACGTTTTTGCAGTAAACACTTTATACTCACACTTTACCCCTGTCTTATTTCAACTGGTTAAATCATCTGGTAATACTCGGATAATTGTGGAATTCTTCAGAATATGAGATATTTATCCCACCTGGTAGATACCGCAGCACAGGTGTATTAATATTTCCCGCTTATGATAAGCAACCCACCTTTTAATAGCTCACTTGTAGTCATGACTTTGGAGAAACTTTGTATATTTTTGGTGCCCTAATGTGAGTTCAATCCAGCACTTCCAACATCAATTTCATTTGAGAAGCTGAATTTCATCTAGTGCTTTGAATAAGAGGACCTGGTAAAAGGTACCAAAACTCAAGGAAAGAAGGCAGGTTTGGAATAAGATTCATGATAGAAGGGTCTTACCACACATTTGCAGAAGCAAGGTCTGATTATAGATTCAGAGTAACAAAGCCTGGTCTAAGAGATCATACTTGTCTCCAGGCACTTGTCATCTGGGTCTGGATTCCTGTGGGTTTTCCCCCACATTGACTATAATTTCTGCAGTCCTGGTGTGTATGTGCATACATTCGGATTACTTGATCAATCATGTAGATTGTACAGCTTTCCTGATTTCTGCAAGGTGTGGGCACTTTAGCATATTAAATAATATTCTATTTGGGTTTCCTGATGCTGGGATCTTTTTCTAGTGTAAACTCTAGTGGCACACTTTATTCTGAATCGCTAGGGAAATTGAGATTTAATACTCTGGGGAGAAATGTTTTAAAGAAATCATGACAACCATCTCTTTTGGCACTTTTAGGAATTCCAACAATCCTCAGTTTTTTTGTGGTCCTCAAAGTTATTCGTTTTTACCTGTGTAGGATCTTGTTGGATTGCAGGGCAGGACCACCATTTTTATGGCTTCTTCTATATCGCTAATTCATGTTTCGGCATGCACCTCGCTTATTGTTGGGCCTGAAATGTCTTTTTGGATTTTCTTGAGGTGGGTTTTGTTGTCTTTTACTGTCATAATTTCATTGAGTGGTGTGTTAAGAGACAACTGCACATCAGTGGGAGATTGACATTTTCCTGGAAACTTGCACTTTCAAGAAATTTCTTTTTTTTAGAGTCTTTTGTTGCTTTCTTTCCACCATTTTACTTCTGCTTGAGATTGTTGCATTGGAGGCTGTAGACTGAGAGCAGGGCCCAGATTTACAGATAGTTTGTGTGGGTTTGCATTACGTTTCTAACACTAACCTGATGCATTGTAAAGCACACATACAAAGTGGGAAAACCGTAACACATAGTTTTTGTTCTGGGATCACTTTCAGTAGAAACACTACAAATCAGGCAAAGCAGACACCTTGCACTATCGCACTCTGCTTTGAAACATGGCTTTACTTGCAGCCCTCTCTTCTATGTAAATCTTGGCCTAGATGTCTAGGTTGTTTTACCGGCAGCCTTTTGCAGTCGGTATGCTATGGAGTTCATCTTGCTCAATGGAATAAATTAAATTTTCCATTGTATTGTTTCTGCAGTGGTAGAAGCAACTAGATAAAGAGCCATCTTGACCAGTGGGCTGTGTGATACCTTTAAAAGTGAGAAGAGTTTTTGATGAAGACAACTTAAGCTCTTTGCTGTTCTTTCCATTTGTGCTGCTGGCAAGTCCTTTCTTAATATGGTTGAAGCATACTCGATGTGGTCTTCTGAAGTTCATCTGGCTTAACTGTGGTAAAGCAAACACAAGGAGATGATGGATGGAGCACTGAAACTTTTCAGACACTCACCCCCAGTCACAGATCTGGGTTGAATCCATAATCGTTCTTTAGCTCACTTCACCACCCCAGTTCAGACACAGCTATATTCAAATGTTAGCCAAAACTGCCAAGCCATGTCTTCCCTGGACCGGAAACAAGCATCCTGGGACTGCTTTTTTTTAGACCGAACTGCCATGCCATGTCTTCCCTGGACCGGAAACAAGCATCCAGGTACTAAATTGGTCCTCAATTATTTTGACTGTTCTGTCCTATTAAGGCTGCAATTTATGAACTCTTGTGAAAATGTTCTTATGATTAGTGAAAGGTTACCCGATTGGCCATAAGGACATGTCATAGAACGATTTCAGACCAGACTCTTTCCATCAAGGACAAATTTCTGATGGTTGTTGTCTATAGTCTCAACATCCTTATGATTTGTGTGGTACTGTCTTCCGGTTGTGTAGCTCATCCATGATGGATGTCAACAATTGGCCAAAGAAGTTAATAGCTCTATCGTGTGGCAAAGACAACATGGTTATGGACTGTGCTGTCAGTAAATCACATATATAGATGGTTGATGCATTATAGTTTGTGGTCCGCAATTACATACACATCTGTGAAATCAGATGTATGTAGCTCCATGAGTATCCGTAGCAGTACAGTAAATGGTGAGTACGGAGAAATCGTTGGCTTTGCTTATTGACACTTCTAAACATGCCAACCTCCTTGATCTATTGTGTTATTTGGTGTTGTGTCAGGTGTTATCTGTGTTAAAGGACAGTGTTCACACGTTTCACTGCTCTTTGGTAATTATACACCATGTACTGTGATGAACTTTGACCACAGATCTGAAACAATGACCTCCAATATAAGGAGATACTAAGTGACGATCCAACTAGGTGCATATTTCTCCAGGCTTGGCAGTACTACTATCAAATACGTGGCCTTCCACTGTTCTACACCACCGCACACCTGCGTGGCAGACACCCCAACAAAGGATGTCCGAGATGTCATTGAGCAGCCCATTATGCAGACCAGCATCGCTCAAAAATGTGCATAGACATACAGGGACTGTGGTTCAACACTGCTTACTTGTGCATGGAGGAGCATCAGTCACCCTGGCACAAGGTACCCTTTTCACCCATACAAAGCCCACAAAGGCACCTACATAAGGGGACTTAAAGTTTTGTTCCCAATTAAAACTGGGTAAGTAGTCGAGTGGACTAATTGCATTGATGTCTATGCTGTTGAGGCACTTTTAATGTTGATGACTGTAATTCCTGCAGAGTTTGAGAATTAAATTGTTCCTGGATTTAAAAAAGGGATTGCCATTCAAAAGAACAATCACAACTTTTTATGGTTAAGGGGAGTGAGAGCACATCCCTTCAATGGTCTGGTACTTTCATCCATGTTCGTATATCGCAGATTGAGAAATTGATCAATCTAAAATTGATGCAGATTTGCACATTGTGAAGTTCTGAGCAGCAGCCACTGAAAGGTAGCGTAATATTGCCACTTCTGATGCTGCATCAGCTGAGCTACTGCCAGGGGATGTTCCGCTCTTGAGTATACTAGGAAGTGCCTCTCTAGCTCCTCCAGTGTGGTTTGAATATTTCTGGGATGGGAGTGCATGAGGTTCCTGTGCCTCACTCGGGATGTTTGCATCTCATGCTCCCACCAGCGATGTATGTGGCTTAGAAGACTGCTGGAATTTGTGAAGCTTCTTTGAGCCATTGATGTCTTTCTACCAAAATCAATGTCGTTTTGTAAATTTCCCTTTGAGCCTGATGATAAGAGGAAGTGACATCATACATTTAGCTTATCATGAACTGTTAGTTTTCTGTTCAGTCTTTAATGTTTACTTTTTGATTTTTTTCACACGATTACAAATCGGTTTAGGGAGGGTAGGTATGGAGGGACAGAGGAAGGAACAATGTGATAAGCTGAGACACCACTTAATTTCAGCATGTGTCCAAGGTGAATAGAGTGAGGAATGAAACTTGTTGCAGCCCATCAGCGAGTATTTGAACCAAATGCCTCAATGAACAAACATGTGATCAGCCCCTTTCTTAACTTCAGGACACTTTGTTTACGTCTAATGCTGAGGGATAGGGGAATACTTTTCGGCAGCAACAGGTTAATTAACAGTAAATAATACCATAAACAATGAGGCAGCAACTAAAAGCAAGCCACTCCTGCTTTTTTCTTAGGCAAGAGTACTCAGGATGTTGCAAAGCAGTCAATGAGATTGCAAGCACCACCATAAGGGTATCAAATTCAAAATGAAGGTTGCCTCTGCAGCATGCCAAATGGCTCATTATCAATGTCCCTGAGGCAAAGACAAACTACCGTATCAGTCATTTTTCCTATAATCTATAAACCACCAATAACCCACCTCATGTTTGTTTGCAAAATCTTTTGAGAAGGCAGTGAACACCCAGCTAGATGAGCACATCAGCGAGAATAACCTACTTCAAAACTATCACTTGGCGTTCAGCTCACACTGCAGCAGTGAGAGGGGTATGTTGCAAGAAGTCGACGATGCCCTCTTCCTGAAATATGAAAAAGGACTTTGGGCCAAATGTATCAAGGCTTTTGCGACTCGCAAAGGCCGAAATTCACAGAATTTCGGCCTTTGCGACTCGCAAACGGCCTTTTAGCATGATTTGCTATGTATCAAAAAATCGCAATTTAAGGAATCGCAAAAAATTGTGATTCCTTATTTTGCCATAGCATTTAAGGAATCTCAATTTTTGCGATTCCTTAAATGATATGTATGTAACTTTCTGAAATTCCGAATTTGTGTTAAGAAATCGTCAATTACCACCAACTTGTAGTTGGTGGTAATTTGCGATTTCTTTTAAAAATGCCCTATTTGGCATTTGTGAGGGTGGCATGTGACACACATACATGCCCATAGGGAATGTATGTGTGCCACATGCACACACATGTAAATTTCAGGGGTGCAGCAGGGTGTCTTTGAGACACCCCTGCACCCTTGAAATAATTCTCAAATTGCGATTAGCAAATTGCAAATTCGCAATTTGAGAATTATTGCACTATAATTCCTATGGGCCTCCTGGCCCATAGGAATGCATGGGAAATTATTCTTTATTTGCGAATTCGCAAATAAAGAATATTAAGGAATCGCTAAAAAATAGCGATTTTGTGCATACATTCCATTTTGCGAATTCTAAATAGCGATTTGCAAAAAAACGCTATTTAGAATTTGCAAATCGGAATCTTGATACATCTGCCCCTTTGCCTCCTGGTTCTGCTCGACCTCTTCACAGGTTTGACATGATGGACCATCCAGCGTTGAGTCACACTTGAAAATCCCATGGATTCACCCTTATTTCGAGCCTCTCACTTATAGAGCACATTGTCAGTAAGATCAAAACAGCCTAGTTCCAACTCTCTCTCCTGAAAAAAGTGGAACCTTTCCTGCCAAGAGAAGACTTCAAAATGACAGTTCAAACCTTAGTCCTGTCTCACCAAAAGGGAGTCATTAAAGTCCTGCTCAATGGCACCAGAGACCACCCTTGCTCCCACCTTGGTCAACCAAACAGCAGCACTGCTGACCGAAGTACTTAAAAGAACAGATTACATTCACGCCAAAGAATCTGCACTGAGTCCCCTTTCAAGCCTGGATCATCTTCAAGATCAGCTGCATCATTTACAAGGCCTTCTACCCCAAGACCCCTGTCTCCCTAGTTAACAAACTAACAATGTCTGGAGGACATCCCCAGAACCTAGACTAAAAACTGCAGGAATTAGCAAACAACTCTTCTCAATTCTTCCCCCATAATCTGCAACAATATCCTGTCAGACATCACAACACCAACCCTCTCACAATACAAGAAGAAAATGAAAACTCACCTCTTCAAATAACACTATCTCAGATAGACTAACTTCACACTCCTTCCACTAGCTCTACTTCCTCACTCTGTGCTCTCACTCCCTAGGTATCCCCACTGGAGCGTGCCCTCTGAACCCTGCTCTACTGCTAGCCAGCTAGGTGTGTGCTTTAGAAATGCCAAAACATACAAGCTGCCTCTCACTCTGGGAGGTGCAATTACACAAAGTGTGAAACACTCCAATAATAGTAGCATATCAGTATAAAAAAGCTTTCTCAGGTTGCTGGGTCCTATACATCGCTCTGCTGTCAGTGGCAGTAGAAATCTGGATAAAAACACCATGCATCCAGTTGCCCTCCATGTACTTTCCACAGATCCTTTTAATTCCACTTCTCTGAGTTATATGCCACTGCTACCAGTGCTTTGTAGTTACCTGAAGGTTGAAATGTTACCACTGTACAAAACATATGTTGTAGGCAATAAGGGATTCCTAGACAGCTCTCTGACATCAAATACTGGTCATGTGATTAAAGTCACTACGAGAATAGAAACCTCTGACTTTGGGGGCTACATCCAAGAGGACTCAAGCCTGATCTTGTACCGCCATGAAATAGCTCTCCTAAAGCAGGGAGTTATGTGGACAGGGCAAGAGGGCTGAAGCAGAAGGAAGGAACTGTGGGGCATATTACCAACAACTAGCGACGATTATCGCTATGTTGGTTTAGCGGCAATATTAATATCGCTGAGCTCCGCCGATTTTTATCGCTTAGGAGCCTTGCTATTATCAAGGTTTATCTCCTAAGCGATAAAAATCATCCGAAATGCATAAATATCGCTGTAAAGTCAGCGGCATTCATGCATTACCGAGCAAATGCTCTTAGCCATGTTATCCACCTACCATTGGATAACATGGCTAAGAACCGCTCTGGGCAGGCATTAGCTTTTGGAGATAATCGCGCTTAGCGCGATTATTTCCAAAAATTGGTAATAGGAGATAGAGATGTTAGCGACTGTTTCCAGTCGCTAACAACTTGGCATGCCCACTTTGCATGTTATTAGCGATAATTATCGCTGACATGCAAAGTGGGCACCTAAATGCCCTCTATCTCCTACTAGCTGTCGCTAACTGGTGTTAGCGACAGCTAGGTAATAGGGTGATACAATTTTCGCTGCTTTAGCTGGAAAAATTCCCACATGATGTGCCTGTAAACAACTCTACAGAACAGACTAGTTGAGTCATAGCCTCCTCTCCTTAATCTTCTATCCCCCATTACCAGCCAAATCAATGTCTCATTCGACTTTCTGATGCTCATGACACACTTGTAAAGTGCAGCAGCGTGGAATAAATAAGATGCAAAAAATCGGTTTCACTACGCGAGCCTGAGCTGCAATACCCTGCCAAAAGGGTAGGTATAGGTGCATGGACGTCTGTTCACCAAACTCCAGAGGTTAGAAATTACCTCGCATGCAGTGTGACCTTGATGGCATCAGATAATTTATCACGTTTCACCGCAGCCTTCTATGCACTGCTGAGGGCCACAGGAAGTGAAAAGAATGGAAACCACTGTAAGTGCACTGCCCAGGGTAACAAGGGCAGTGTGTCAGAAGATCCAAAGCATAACCAGGGTAGCACCTACTACCCATGGTGACTCATAATTGCCATCCATTGATAGGGATGCGATTTCAGATCTAATGGTCTGACTGTCTTAAATTCACTGTGGTCCATTCACTGAGAACTCTTGCCCCATACAGGCTTGTGCTTGATTAATCACTAATTAGTCATACCAATAATCAATCACTAATTAACCACTTATTCGCTTAAGCATGCCCTATTGTGCTTAGGGTAGTGCAGAAGTCTTCCATGAAGTCTCCGAGTAAGATGGGGTTGCTTCTAGACCTGGTCTGTCCTTAAAACCTAAATTCACCGAGATTAGACTTTTCAAAGAATGCACTTAAGTCTTCATTTGGAGTTAGGCGAAATTTCCAGTTTCGCCAAAAACAGGTTTGCTTTCACAAAAGGGGAATTGCAAGTAATGCATTAATTTGCTAGGTAATACTTTGACATGTAAAATTGTCTTTTTCATATTTTTGGGACTTATTGTAATAGCTTTTTTTAAGAAACCGGTATAGTAATAGTGATTTTCCTGATAACTCCCCTTCTATAGTGGACAACACTAACTTGCATGATAAAACCGCTGAAATTAGCACTAACAATGGTACTGGTTGTTGAACCTGGCATCCTTGCCCTGATTTTCCCCTACATTTTCGTCTTCAGACCAGTTTTTGCTTACTTTGATTTTACTGGCCTTAGGACTGCGCACTTTACCACTACTAACCAGTGCTAAGGTGCTTATGCTCTCTTCTTAAAACTTGGCAACATTAGCTTATACCCAATTAGCATATTTAATTTACTTGTAAGTCCCTAATAAAGTGGCACTACATGTTCCCAGTGCTTGTAAATTGAATGCTACTAGTGGGACTGCATCACTAATTGTGCCACTCACTTGAGTATCTCTGTAAAGATGTCCCAGGACTGCCACTGTAGAGCCTGTGTGTACAGTGTTAAACTGCCATTTCGACATGGCAAATTAAAACTTTCACCAGGCCCAAACCTTCCTTTTTAATACATATAAGTTACCACTTGGGTGGGCCCGGGACAGCCTAGAGGGCAGGGTGCAATGTAACTCAAAAGTTAGACATGTACTTTTAAGTTTTACGTCTCCTTGTAGTGCAAAACTATTACATTTGTTTTTCACTACTGCAAAGCCTATCTTCTATAAGATAACATTGGAGTTACTGTATTACATTTCTTACGCGTAGTTTCCAAATGTAAAGAAGTAAAAAGTCCATATTTTGTGTCTCTGGTATCACAATTTTAACTAATGGTGAAGTCAGATTTTAAATAGCACACTTAAAATGCCACTTTTAGAAAGGTGTCATTTTCTTGCCTTAGCCATTTGGTGCCTGCAGTCTGTCTCGGGTAACGTGGCTGGGTGTAGTTGGCAGTTAAGCTTTGTGACTGGATTGGCCATCACTGGCAGGATAGGAGGGAGGAGCTGGGTACAGCCCCACTTACACATGAATAGGCTGTGTCCTGTCTCCAAACAAAGGGCTGCATACCCCTTGAAATTAGTCTGGAGCAAGGGCATGGAAAGCAGGCCATCTGTACATTGCCAAGGCATTCCTCTAGAAGCTTCTACCCACTTCAAAGGCACAATTGAGTATAAATACTGGACCTCAGACACAAACTCTTCAGCACACTTCTGGACCTGTGTATACTCTGCCAGGAAGGACTACTGTGGTGATGAAAAAACTGTCACTCTTTTGGCCTGCCTCGCTGGAGGAATTGCTGTCATCTTGACTGGGTGAGAAGGAAACTGGGCCTGCAACTTCACCCTTGAACCCAGGACACCAAAGTGACTCCAAGGGCTAGTCTCCTGGCTTCCTGATCTGAGCCTCAGGGACATAAAAGGCTCCCAAACAACTCCTGGACCCATCTTCAGCAAGTGGTGCCCCTTAGGTCCTGGACCCTTGGTGTGGCTTACCAGGCTCTTAATTCAAGTTTTATGACTCAGCGTGAACGCGAACGGTTCCGTTCTGCGTGACTGCGAATCATGCCATTTACACCGAAAATCCGTGTGAGCCGCTGATAGCCTGTTAAACACAGCAGCACCGACAGAATGTGGGGCCCTGCCAACGTGAAGCTCCAGCCCACCCGTCCCTGACATTCAGCCTGCTCTGCTCACCTTGCTGATTGCTGCTCACGACGCTCTCTGTGATCCTCACGACCCTCTGCAGGGCAAATAAGACCATTGGCACAAATCTTAAGAAGATAAACCTTCAGCTGGAATAACCTGGGACTATATCCAACCCACCCTCCATCGCAGTTGGCCTGAACCTTTGACTTTGACCCGGTCCAGCACGACCAGATAGCCAAAATTGGCGCTTTGTGCTTTTAGGTGCTATTTTATAGTTTATTCTTTAAAAATTCATAACTCTGGTTCTACTGATTGGATTTCTGTTATTTTTGATCTTGTTTTATTTATTAAATTAAGCTCTACTTTTCAAACCTGGTGTGAGACCTTTATGTGTGGCGTTTTTACTGTTTTACTCTTTGTAGTGTTACACAAATACTTTACACCTTGACTCTAAGTTAAGCCTGACTGCTCTGTGCCAAACTACTAGGGGGTTGAGCACAGGTTAATTTGGGGTTTGCTTGTGCCTTACCCTGATTAGAATTGTGGTTGCTGCTTGACCAAAGCTCACACCCCGGTCAACCAGTTACCCAATTTGTACCCCTGGTCATTTTGGGTTTGAAATTACAGCATTTGAATTGAGGGTCTTGCAGTTTATTTTGGGAGAGCACAAACAGAGCTAGCAATGGACTCTGGGGAAATTTGGATACTAACATATTATAAGCTCACTGCCGCTTCATTGTTTTCAGTGGAGCTCTGAACTTTCTAATGTTAAAATGACAATTACAACAACATTAAGAATAATAATAAAAATAATGAAAGCAACCACACAGTTAAAAGCATTTTAGTGTCTAAAGGTCAGCGTGAACTCACTCAACAGTACTTACTCACATTTAGCAAACTAAGAAGCATCGAGGCTCAGTGGGCTTCCCACGTGGGTCTCTTTCGATTTTAGATGCAGCCAAATCTCAGATGCAGTGTTTACTAGGCATTGACAAAATTTTAATTACACCAGTGAAATTTGCAAACTTTACAATATGTACAATTCACAATATTTTCTGAAATTTTACATACTTTTGCATAATTTTGCAGGAGATGATTAGCTAGAAGGCACTGTTTGCTCGAAGCAGTGTCCTTCCACCATTTTACTCGAGATGGCATCAATCCACATTTCACATACTTTACACAAAGTTGCATGAAAAAATGATGCAATCTTTGGCACTTCTTTTAATTTCAGTACATTTTTATTGTTTTTTTTTACATACGGATAAACATACACATAAAACATATAACATACTCTTTTAATGGATAACTCTTTCCAGGGTTTCTGCCCAGGCTCGTTGGGTTGTGTGGCCCTACCTTACAGATATATATCTATTATTAAACCTACTGATTTATCTCACCAGTTTCTATTTTCTGTTATCCACCTTGCACTTATTATTCAGTGCCCCTTTCCACACTACACAACCAACAGTAGTGCCGGACACTATGCTTGGTTACAGGCATCGTTGTGCATGGTGTGGCCCAGCGAACCTTCCACTCACAAGGCATGAAACACAGTGTGGGCTGAGGAGTCAGAAGTGCATACATAGAGAAAAAGGGGCTGGTTCCACAGGCACGTGTTACTAAATTGTAAGGTTTTGAATGTAATGAAGAATCAAATAATAAAACAATTCAAAGCCAAGAGCAGTGGATCCTGGGAGGAGTCATTGCCTTTGGTTAAACTTACGATTAGAAGACACCCCTAGAATTCGTGAATGTAATTTCAGGCCTGCATTGGGGCATAGAGTGTTTTCCGTGATATCCAACTGGTAGGGTAATTAGCACTTGCGACACAGCTTTTGGTGTTGGACAATATATCCAGTGATTTTGCAGGATAAATTGTGCATACAATGACCAGAGAATCCCAGTGAACTAATGTTGGGTCCTCGCTGGAGTGAACGATTGTATGACACATTATTTGTTTTAGTAAGAATTAGTAAGCCTCAAAAGATACTTACTGCATGTTTCATCATAACTACAGTATAGGGTAGGCGCTATGCAGTGGGAGGCTACGTTCACAAAGTAGGTAAGTGATGTCCAGGTGAGGTGATGTGCCTCAAGCCGGATCCTCCCTTCCCAGTCCAGTGGTAGTGGTATTATTTTCACTGTCTAGCTAAATGAGCCCATGCACAAGTAGAATTCACACACACTGCTTATTTTAGAATTGATCAGTTGTAGGTTGGTCCCCACGGAACTGCACAACAAGGAGCCATGGAGTTCATTGGCCCACTGCATCAACAAGTAGGATCACTGCCACACTGAAGCTATGGAAGAAGACACAGCACTATGCTCAGTCTCAATGTAAAGGCATCACTTAGAAATGGTCCACATTTGAGCATAATGCGTACCTTGGTCTGTGCCTTTTTATCCTGAGTTGAAGTCTGAATTTTTGTATCAACCACCGTCACGACACGGGTATCCTATAACAACTTAGAATGGGCGTTTCAACTGTTTATCTATGAATTTCAGAGTAAGGAATTTATATCAACTAGACATAATATAAGAACCCCCAGGAAACAATATACATGAAAGTGTGACGTATTTCAGGCTATACTGATCCCAGACATTGTCGGGTGAGGACAGTAACTCCATTCATATCTCCATGATGTTAACCGACAACACAAGCCTGAGACTAGAAGACAGATGGCTGGTCCACTCTGTAACACCACTCACTCCTGTTCCAGGTTCCTTCACCTTGAAAGCCAATTTTGCAACAACGCGGCTCACTGGCAAGCTCAGCGCCCTTCCAGGCTCACCATGGCCTCATGTGGGTGCCGTCTGCCTATAGAGTATAGTTCAAGCGACCCCCAGCTTGTAGGTGACTGGGACATCGGACACCCAGGACCTGAAAGTGGTAGTGTTGTTCGCCAGTCAACCAATCCACTTCAATCACTTGGCGTCCACGCTACAGACGTGAAGTACGCACGAGAGGAAGAAAGGGAGCCATTGTTTTCACTTAAGTGGTCTTTCCCCCGCAGGAGTATCTGGTGTCAGACACATGAGGCAGCTTGCAGCGGGCTTCGACTTTCTCAGAAAGCATAATTTGCAAAACCATCAAATTACTGAAAATCTCAGGATCACTCGGAGGATCTGGACAAGTGGTGCCCGGTGACTGACTCAGGTTCTTGAAGACGTCAATGCCCCTCCCCGCCCGTCCCAATACCACACTGGGAGCGCTGGCGGCCTGATGGAAGGCAGCTGGCGTCTGATGCTTTCCACATGGCGGAGGCAGCCTGCAGCTCCAAACTTCTCCCAGCCCCAGTGGCTGTTTAAACAAACGCACACTTCGAAGGACAACAGTCTGCCTGCCATTGTCCCAGACACTATGCGTCTAACGCTCAACATTCCCTGGCAATGGATACATGCAAGATCCAAGGTGGAGCTTCTGCCTCAGGTGGCACAGCGTGCCCTTTAAGCCACACCAGCAGCTAGCCTCCTCTGCTCACCTATCCTTGCCCATCCCTCTGTGTTCTCAATGCTTCGGCCTAACATCTGTTCTCATTGCCCTATTCCGCTCCACCCAATAATCATTGGGATGCCTGCCTTACAAAGTAATTTTGCATGTCTACAGAGCTTTCTTTAGCTAATCTTTTTTTCCAGATGGAATTCCTTTCACATCTTCCTGCACTTTTCAAATTTCCCTCATTCGCTCACTGTGGCCACCCAAACAGCATCTGAGCTAACAGACCACCATGCCCTGTATATGATTCCACCACAAAGAGTGTTCTGAACACGGCTGGTGTGTCCAAAAGAGAATAACATTATTTTTTCACTGAGCATTTTATGTTGTTCATCTGAATGCTAAGCAATCATTGACATAGCAGGTCCACTTTCCTTCTTTGCTACTTGTTTTTGTTTTGCTAATTAAAGGGATCATCAAGGCATGGATGTAGATGAGTAATACTGTAAAAGAAGCGTTTGCTTTCACGAACCTTGACTAGCACTGTACAGAAATGCACTTGAAACACATGTTGAATGACTCAGATGCAGCAGATGCAGGTTTTTGAAGAAAGCAAATGGAGAAGGGTGGATAGATACTTTCGGTAGGAGCAAATAGAGAAAAGAGCAGTGTCCACACATATTTTCATGTTTGTATCCTTTTAAGAAGTAATTGGCATTAGCCTACCTTATTTTTAGGTTTCACCTACAGTGCGCATGCGATATCAGCTAAAGTTATTGCCCTTAAAAAACTTATATGGGGCTCAGCACCTCCCCTTTTATTTACATTTACTTGCCATTGGGGAGCTCCAACCTCACTTTTGTTTCCTTGCATCCCATTGGTCAGCTGCTCCTTCTAGCGTCTAGCTTCCTCCTGGGCCTTAGAGTCTGCAAGGTCTTAATCCTTGTCATGGAGCATGGACCAAGTTCTGCTACCTTTGGCCAGTGTCATTCTAAAGGCCAGTAGGTACACATTTTTTTTTTACTTACGGACATGCACTCATAGAGCGCATGCTCTGTTGTCCCTCTCCTTCACCCTCGTCCCCGTCCTGCCCCAAAAGTAACTTTGCCCCCTCCATTGATTAACACCCCTGTGCTGTTTTATTTACATTTTACCCAGTAGCGCGGGCTGCAGTGCAACATGGCTTAAAGGTAAAAAAAGCACTATGATGCAGTCAACACTGGCCTTGTTATAGCACTTTGCCAATGCTTATTAAGACATGTCCAGGCGAGGAAGGGCTTTCTCACCAATACTGAAAAAATGCAGCATGAAGGAGTCACCTTTTAGAGATTTGCAGTGATAAAGAAGATAGTAATACATTGTAGCCAATTGGCATCTTGACATCCTTTACTGCCTCTGGTCACCTCCTATCTTATATATGTTTCCTACTTTCTAGGAACGTGATCCATGGCAGCACATATACATACCAGGTCATTACTGTGTCTGCTGGTGAAGAAAGCATACCATCACCTCCACTCACCTACGTCCATGGAGGTGGGTACTGCGGTGATGGAATCATCCAAAGGTCAGTGGAAACTGAATATTACTTCCTGGTGTCACATTAACATTGTCCAATGCAAAAAGTTACGAATGATAAATAACTTTGTAGATGATATGTTTTGTTCTATTAAAGTGAGTTCTACACAAATATTTCTTTATGCGTTTCTACGAAAATTTAATGCATCTGAATAGACAAGGAGCATAACAATTAGAGAGCTAAAGAAAGGGTTAAATAAGCAGCTCGTGGAGTAGGAGGAATGATGTCTACCCAACAAGATGGTTTTGATGAAGGATTTCTATATATATACATATACATGTGCATGGAAATATGTACACTATGTATATATGTGCACTATACACTGGCCAGAGGGGGAGCCAGTAAGGAACACAGCCCAGGTTATGACTTTATTCACATTGTCAAATAAGACTTTGGTCACATTGTCAAATAAGACAACTGCATTGCACTAACAGATTATTCGGGATGAAGATGTTCACAGCCTTTAAAAACATTCCTATAATAGACAGTAACCACAGGGTGCATAAATCATACAACAATGTGCTTTATTTAGAAGAAAGATACTGGTAATCGGCACTTGAAAAAAAGCAGATAAATCATGGAAAACATCCACATGGAAATAAACACATTGCAGACAGCAGTTGAGAGACTGCTGTTGATGATAGTGGTAGTATCCCAAGTAAGTGATCAATACTGATGATAGTGATAATATCCCCCTCAGGCTTGTATCCCAGTGCAGTGACAGTATTAATGAGAGTGTTAATATCGGGAGGGCTGGATGTAGTGACCAGTACTGATGATAGTGGTAATATTACCCCAGAGTGAAATATCTCAGTACATTGACCACTGTTGATGATAGGACTGGAGTATCCCAATGTAGGGACCAATACTGTTAATTGTGGTAATATCCTCCGGAGTGAAGTATCCCAGTGCAGTGACCAGTATTGATGATAGTGGTAACATCTCCAGGATTGGAGTGACAATGTAGTAACCAAAACTGATGTTAGTGATAATACCCCTGTGAGTGAAGTATCCCAGCGCAGTGACAACCATTGATAGTAGTGGTAAAATTACCCAGACTGAAGTATGCCAATTTAGTGAATAATACTGATGAAAGTGGTAATATCCCCCTATGGGTGGTATCCTAGTGCATTGACCAGTATTAATGGGAATGGTAATATCGCCATGACGCCAGTATCCCAATGTAGTGACCAATAATGATGATAGTGGTAATATCCCCCTCAGTTAAATATCCCAGTACATTGACCAATATTGATGATAGTGGTAGGATCCCCAGGACTGGAGTATCCCAATATAGTGACCAATACTGATCATAGTGGTAACATCCCCAGGATTGAAGTATCCCAATGTAGTGACCAGTACTCAGGATAGTGATAATATTCCCCTCAGAAGGTATCTCCGTCCATTGACCTACATTGATGGTAGCGGTAATATCCCCAGGATTGGATATCCCATTGTAGTAATGAACACTGATGATAGTGGTAATATGACCCAGAGTTAAGTATCCCAGCGCAGTGACCAGCATTGATAGTAGTGGTAATACCCCCAAGACTGGAGAATGCCAATGCAGTAACCAATACTGATGATAATGGTAATATCCCTCAGTGAAGTATCCCAGTGCAATAACCAGTATTGATGATAGTGTTGATATTCCTTGGACTGGAGTATCCCAATGTAGTGACTAATACTGATGATAGTGGTAATATCGCCTGGACAGACGTATCCCAGTGCAGTGATGAGTATTGATGATAGTGGTAACATCCCCAGGACTGGAGAATCCCAATGCAGTAACATACTGATGATAGTGTAATATCCTTGTGAATTAACCCCTCCCATGCTCATGACGAGCTGAGCTCGTCATGAGCCACGGTGGCCCTATGCTCATGACGAGCTGAGCTCGTCATAATGGCACCACACTCGCACGCGGGGCTAATTCCCCCGCTGTGCTGAACATTCCACAGAAACGGGTGTGGCCGTAACAAGCTAAGCTCGTCATGAGCACATGGCTACCGTGGCTCATGACGAGCTGAGCTCGTCATGAGCACCAGGGCACTGTGCGTGCCCCCCAGGACAGCGGGGGAATTAGCCCTGCAGGCAAGGGGTTAAGTATCCCAGTGCAGTGATCAGTATGGATGACAATAAAAATAACCCCAGACTGGAGTATCCCAGTGTAATAACCAATACTGATGATAATGGTAATATCCCTCAGTGAAGTATCCCAGTGCAGTGACTAGTATTGATGATAGTGTTGATATTCCCTGGACTATAGTATCAAAATGTAGTAACCAATACTGATGATACTGGTAACATCCCCTGGAGTTAAGTATCCATTACACTGATCAGTATTGATAAGAGTGGTAAGAACCCCACGATTGGAGTATCCCAGTGGAGTAACCAATACTGATGAAAGTGGTAATATCACCCTCAGTTAAGTATCCCAGTGGAGTGAACAGTATTGATGATAGTGGTAACATTCCCAGGATTGGAGTATGCCAATGTCGTTACGAATACTGATGATAGTGGTGATATCCCCCTCAGTGAAGTATCCCAGTGTAGTTACTATCATTGATAGTAGCGGTAATATCCCCAGGGCTGGAGTATTCCATTGTAGTACCCAACATTTCTGATCGAGGTAATATGCCCAGGAGTGTCTGTGGTCGGCAGCAGCACTAGCTTGCTGTCAAGGACCAACATTGATGGTATCGGTAATATCCCCAGGACTGGAGTATCCCAGTGTAGTAACCAATATTGATGACAGTGGTAATTTTCTCCTCAGTGAAGTATCCCAGCACTTTGACCAGTATTGAGGATAGTTGTGATATCCCTAGGACTGAAGTATTTCAATGAAGTAACCAATACTGATGATAGTGGTAACATCCTCGGGAATTAAGTATCCCAGTGCAGTGATCAGCATTGATCATAGTGATAGTATCACGAGTATTGAGATATCACAAAGCGAAAACTAATAGTAGCGTGAGCATTTACATCCCATGGACTATGGATGGATATGTCTTCTTTCATGGGTGCATAACCAGATCGTCTTGTCCAATAATCATTCTTCGATGGTTGGTGATATTTATATCCAATGATTGTAATCACTTCACTATCCACCAGAATACTATGACACCTTGACAATTCAAGCCCGTGGTTTTTAAAATGGCAGCAAACAAATACTGTGCATTTTGGTACTTTCCAGAGAAACAAGAGAGGTTTCTAACAACCATGATAGATGAAGAATGTAGTGTGCCATAAACAGTTACATGTAAAGAGACGTGGTGTATTATACAAGATGGGAAATATAAAGGTGCTGTATTCTACAGATATTGGATAACATTAAAAATTGATTATAGCAAGAGGTGTTTATGTTTTACTGATCTTTACAATTGAACATGTTATACCAAATCTTGGTATATTTAGCGATAGATTCACTGGAAGATGTGTATACCAGAGTTTCAGCCAAAACAACCCACATTGTCAGGGGTAGTAAGTGCTAGATACATGTGATTACAATACATACAAATACATTGATATGCAACAACGCTGATATCTAAAGATGGCGGCCTCTTTATTTACAGGTTATTATAGATAATATTTTCTCAATATGGAAAACAATCTGAAGATGAACATTTCAAGAGGTTGTGCTACCTAGTTTCAGAGAAGTCTAAAGACAGTTATTTCTGCACAGGCAGTTTTCTACACATCCAGTTGCACATTGGGATATCAGCAACCCCCATACTGTCATCACTGTGCACTGAACTCAAACATATTATTACATAAACATATGTCTTTTCTACAGAGATTTGGCTGAAGAATGTGATGACATGAACAAGATCAATGGAGATGGCTGCTCCTTCTTTTGCCAGCAGGAGTTATCATTCAATTGCATTGGTGAGTGTTGATGTCACTGCATAGATGGTCAGAGTCAATTTTTATGTTAATCAATCACAATTACTAAAATGCAAATAAAAGAGGTTTATTTGGGCACATACACTGAACCATCAACTACATATTTTGAGCATGCGACAGCCAAAAGTTTGCCAGAATCCACAAATGTTAAATTTGTAGGAATATAAGTGCCAAAGGAGCACTTCACAGTACAGATTTCAGAAATCGCTGCACATGAGAGTTGCAAGAAGAGTGAGTGAAGCCAGATATAAGATGTTTGTGGTGTCAGGGCTCTAAGAAGTTAAAGATTCAGAATATTAAACGTTTTTGGAATCATTAGGTGTTAAGATGCACAGGCCAACCGCTGATGCTATGGATCACTGAGTACTAATGGACCCAGATAAGGAAAAGTTCTAACATGAGTAGTGGAGTAAATTTAGAGAGGTTTCCATGTAGTGGAGAAACGACATCTCCGAGAGTGTTAGCAGCAGAGTACAACACAAGTGATGACGTGCCACAAATTTACGGTGCAAGACAGCAAGAGCTATCAAAGCTACCCATATGTTCATAAATCTTGGAGCAGGCCCTGGATTTTGGATCTAATAATATCATTAGTGTTTTTTTAATAATGTTTACTGATATCCATAATGTTGTTGTTTTTTTGTTTTGTTTTTTACTCAAAACAACACTCTTGCATCCAGGCCACTATCTGATTAAGATACTCGACAAGGACAGTGCACCGGTTTGTTTCCATTAACTGCCATGTAAAATAATGTAATGTCTGCATATTGGGTCAAACATGGGTGTGAAATAATTACATCTCAATGTCACGTTCTATGAAACGACTTCCACAGTGCCCTGGAATCCTAACAAATCCTACCTGTGCTGGAGAAAGACCTGAAGACCTCACTGTCAGGTACCTCTGTGAGCCATAGCACAGCTATTACTGGGGCGCCCTGTACCAACAGAAAATAGACAACTTCTTTCACTTCCTGCACCTACAAAGCTATTTGCGAGGCCGACGGGGGAGACCGGCACATCCAGGGCTGGCTTTAGGGCTGGTGGTGCCTGTTGCGGCAATGCTTCTAGGCACCCCTCAATGACCTCCTTCTCCACGGGTTTCCCCACTACCACCCTTAAACAGCGTCCCTCAAGTCTCCATAACCACGCGCTCTCACATGCATTTCTCAATGCAGCTCTTTGATGACCGGTAATTAGCTCACTGTTAGGATTTTACCTTATAAGCTGCAAGTAACTAAAGGCTCTATTTGACAAAAAACAGTAACCCACAGAACTATTTACGTTATATGCACATTGTGATCTGCAAGGTACACGTGCTTTGCAGCATAAACCCTCTGCACTACCTTATGAGTAGTCAAAACTTCCACTAGACAAAATTCCATCTCAATCCAGCCACTGCATTAATCTTCAGAGTTATCTTGACATTTTTATTGTTGCCAGAAAATTGCTGGAGGCAAAGTAGCTGCAGCGGTGCTTTTAATTCCATAGTATATTAGAGGAAAAGGCAGCCCCATCTGAAGTCAGTGCCCAGTGCGATGGTACCGGTCACACCAGCCTAGAGCGGCCCTGGACTCATCTCATCTTATACTGCTTACTGAACAAGGGAAAACATTGTCATGAGCAGGCATATCAACACAATTTTTGACCGCCAGAATTCTACAAGTCATCCAGAAGAGAATGTATGATTCGTTTTGATAATGTATGGCAGACTTCTCTCCATAAGCCTGCTAGCACCATGCCTTGGCAGTGAGAAAACGAGGTAGCACTAAAAAAGAAACCTAAATAAAGATATACGATGCAATTTAGAGGCCACTGAAGGAAACTAGGTTAAGTAAAAGATCTGACAGATTTTAAATAGAATATCGGAGAAATGGCATTCCTGTGGTGCTCTAAAGGTTAGGTTTGCAGTCTTAGTGGTGTGTGGTTGTAAAATGTCCTGGAGTGAACTCTTTCTGGCATCAACTGTAACCAGTGCATGGAGTCTGGATATAATCGTGCATACCATTCAATGCCTTATAAAAACATTGTACAGTCAGTCCTATCAGGGACTGCTGAATGATATAATAGTACCAACAGAATTAATGTGTCCTCGGTTGACTGTCATGGTAACCTCATCCTACCGCACCTGCAGCTCTTTTTCAGGCGGAGAAATAGGGTATAAGATCTGGTTGTACAGAAACTGTAGAATTAATGTATGTTTCATAATGTCACAGTATTTGGCCAGGCACAAATGTTATTTTATTTATTGATGTTTTCTCAAAGAAGCGAATTTTACAATGAATACATATTTTGTAAGAGTTGCTCTCAATATCGTTTGTGGAATGTACGCAATGACTGATCATGAAAACGTACTGGTCTGTCAATCTATTTTTGGAAGTCCTCAGGCAGGTGCAGAAATATTGGTACGGTTATTTTTTGTCGGTATTCTGGGTACTGCCCTTGGCAAGGGCTGGCCAAACATCCTCACTTTCCTTGACTCTGTTGGCAGCTGTGAATGGAGTATTCGAGGTGCACCATAGGAGACAGGGGATTAGGTTGAGATAAAATGGTGCACACACTGATATTTGAAAATAAATAAATTATTATACAACAATGAAATAACAGAAATGCCACATAGATCAACTGTGAAAACTCAAAGGGCTTAGAATTTATGGTTGTGGAGATCAGCCACATTCCCAATTACAAACCTATCTTAATCTATGATGAAGCCAGGAAAGTACTCAAGGTGTACTGGGGAAAATTTCAACATGGTCAAGGTAGCACAATGAACAGTTGTTGGATATTACTCCTTGTCCCAAAGTCCTTTTCACTCTCAGAAATGTTTTAGGGTTCCTGAGGACACAAATGGGGCAAGACGATCAAAGTTGTCTGATAGTGCTTAACTATTCTGGGTACCCACAAGGGTATCAATATTTTTAAGTGCCCATGCATTCGAGGGTTACAGGAATCCAGGTTATTAGTATTAGGGACAGCAAGAACAACTCTATGCATGATATCTTGGGACTCAACACTCACAGTCGCCAGACTATTTGGATGGTTGTAGCAATCAAAAATTGGGAGAAGGAATGTTAGTGATCCCACCAAGTTCCTTGGCTTCAAATATTGCTAATCAAGAAGGGGGGGAGGGGGGATCACTTGTCCTGTGTAACCTGGGTACAGTTCTCACTGGAATGACCCTTGGTAAAAGACCCTCATACACGTGTAGTTATGGTGGTATGGGCGGTATATCTTGGTTCTCTGCCTTCGTTTACACGTCTGTGCAGAATCATGGGGTCAGTTGGTATGCACCCTCCACCTGAAGGAGAACACCCTAGGTTAAAACAGTAGTGATCAGTGATTATAGGTGAAGTGTTAGTGAATATATTTAAAACAATCCAATCATGCCGGGAGGGATATAATTTTATTGTCCGGGATTGAATAGGTGGTTGAGGATATGACAGAATACGTTGGAGAAATTGTTAGGTTTCACACATATTCAATCCTCCAGTGTTCAAACAATGGTCGACATGTTTCAGCCTTATTGACCAAGGGGTCGGTACGGCTTTCTTCAGGACCAGGTGAGTTCTGTGTGGAGAGTGACTGAGGTCTACTCTTTAATGAAGGTCAAAATTGGACCTTTCATCGGCTAAATTGTTACCGTCTCAAGCGGGTACCCAGAGGTTGGAAGGAGGGGCTTCTCGTTGCTCCGCTCTCGAACACGCAACTTGTGCTGTCTCTTCCTCTCGCGGTCCCGGATTATTTGGATGGTTGGGCAACTTCAGGCAAGGCAAGAGGCATCATGTGTAAATGGTTTGAGGGTATCAGGAACCAACCAGGGAACTCGGAGATGAATAAGGGGCTTGGGACATCTCTAGGCCCACCTCACTCCCTGTTGCACACAGCCATCTTACTTCTCCCTTCTGCCCTCACCTGCTCTTCCATTGGTTCTCACTCTGACCTTCGCTGTCCTTAAAATAAACTTTCCATTTTTTGGAGGGCCTGCAGGTGCCATTTGCTGCGGGGTTGCTCCTTTTTTAATGTACTTTTGTGCACCTTTAATTTTATTTTAAAATGTATTGCTACAAGCGGTGTCCACCATCTTGGAATGGAAAATACCAAAATAATTCAAATAACAGTCGCATCATGTCGTATGCGAGCCCTGGAATGGTGATGCATGCGCGCGATTACGTCATTGTGCTGCTCCGCAATAGCATCATGATTCATACATTTGCATACTTGTGTACATGTATTGTGCTCTTTTTCATTTTGTTTCTTCTTTTGCCAATGCTGCACCACATCAGCAAAATGAAACAAGCATTGGAAATGCAATAGGGCTCGCATTAGGAAAGTTTGAGCTATTGGTCTTATAAATGAATTATTTTTTATTTATGTGTTATTTTTTAAACTAGCTAAATTAATAGCTTTGTCATTTACAATGCCAATAGTTATAACTTTCGCAAACACCTATAGCATTTGTAATGCAACATGTTTTGTATTTACGTGACTTAGATGTATTGATATTACAAATAACAATGGCTTTTAATTTTTTTAAATAATTAATACTTAAATAAGTTTTTTAATTTGTAATGGCAATAGCTTAAACTTTTGTAAATAACTTTTGTCAAGATTATGTTCAGTGTTTTATATTGTGGCGAAAATCCAAGAACAGAAGTGAAATATTAACATCTTTTTGTGATTTGTAATAAAGCATGAAAGCTTGAAAACAGCTTGAAACATTGAAAGAACATATTTGAACCAGTGATGCTGTGGTTGGGCTGAGTGAGGCTGTGGTTGGGCTGAGTGATGCTGTGGTTGCGCTGAGTGATGGTGTGGTTGCGCTGAGTGATGCTGTGGTTGCGCTGAGTGATGCTGTCGTTGCGCTGAGCGATGCTGTGTTTTCGCTGAGTGGTGTGTGCATCGGTGGAGCTTAGTGGGTGCATTGGTGGAGCTGTGTGGTGGGTGCATTGGTGGAGCCTAGTTGGAGCATCGGTGGAGCTGTTTGGTGGGTGCATCGGTGAAGCTGTGTGGTGGGTGCCTCGGCAGAGCTGTGTGGTGGGTGCATCGGTGGAGCTGGGTGCATCTGTGGGGCTGTGTGGTGGGTGCATCGGTGGAGCTGTGTGGTGGGTGCATCTGTGGAGCTGTGTGGTGTGTGCATCTGTGGAGCTGTGTGGTGGGTGCCTCGGTGGAGCTGTGTGGTGGGTGCCTCGGTGGAGCTGTGTGGTGGGTGCATCGTTGGAGCTGTGTGGTGGGTGCATCGGTGAAGCTGTGTGGTGGGTGCCTTGGTGGAGCTGTATGGTGGGTGCCTCAGTGGAGCTGTGTGGTGGGTGCATCGGTGGAGCTGTGTGGTGGGTGCATCGGTGGAGCTGTGTGATGGGTGCATCGGTGGAGCTGGGTGGTGGGTGCATCGGTGGAGTTATGTCCGTGGAGCTGTGTGGTGGCTGCATCAGTGGAGCTGTGTGGTGGGTGCATCGGTGGAGCTGTGTGGTGGGTGCATCAGTGTAGCTGTGTGGTGGGTGCCTCGGTGGAGCTGTGTGGTGGGTGCATCGGTGGAGATGTGTAGGTGGAGCTGTGTGGTGGGTGCATCGGTGGAGCTGTGTGGTGGGTGCATTGGTGGAGCTGGGCGCATCAGTGGAGCTGTGTGGTGGCTGCATCGGTGGAGCTGTGTGGTGGGTGCATCGGTGGAGCTGTGTGGTGGGTCGTTTGGTGGAGCTGTGTGGTGGGTGCATCGGTGGAGCTGTGTGGTGGGTGCCTTGGTGGAGCTGTATGGTGGGTGGCTCGGTGGAGCTGTGTGTTGGGTGCATCGGTGGAGCTGTGTGGTGGGTGCATCGGTGGAGCTGGGTGGTGGGTGCATCGGTGGAGCTGTGTCAGTAGAGCTGTGTGGTGGCTGCATCGGTGGAGCTGTGTGGTGGCTGCATCGGTGGAGCTGTGTGGTGGCTGCATCGGTGGAGCTGTGTGGTGGCTGCATCGGTGGAGCTGTGTGGTGGGTCGTTTGGTGGAGCTGTGTGGTGGGTCGTTCGGTGGAGCTGTGTGGTGGGTGCATCGGTGGAGCTGTGTAGGTGGGTGCATCGGTGGAGCTGTGTGGTGGGTGCATCGGTGGAGCTGTGTAGATGGAGCTGTGTGGTGGGTGCATCGGTGGAGCTGTGTGGTGGGTGCATTGGTGGTGGTGGGTGCATCGGGGGAGCTGTGTCAGTGGAGCTGTGTGGTGGCTGCATGTGTGGAGCTGTGTGGTGGGTGCATCAATGGAGCTGTGTGGTGGGTGCATCGGTGGAGCTGTGTAGGTGGAGCTGTGTGGTAGGTGCATCAATGGAGCTGTGTGGTGGGTGCATCGGTGGAGCTATGTCGGTGGAGCTGTGTGGTGGCTGCATCGGTGGAGCTGTGTGGTGGGTGCATAGGTGGAGCTGTGTGGTGGGTGCATCGGTGGAGCTGTGTGGTGGGTGCCTCGGTGGAGCTGTGTGGTGGGTGCATTGGTGGAGCTGTGTAGGTGGAGCTGTGTGGTGGGTGCATCGGTGGAGCTGTGTGGTGGGTGCATTGGTGGAGCTGGGTGCATCGGTGGAGCTGTGTGGTGGCTGCATCGGTGGAGCTGTGTGGTGGGTGCATCGGTGGAGCTGTGTGGTGGGTCGTTCGGTGGAGCTGTGTGGTGGGTGTCTCGGTGGAGCTGTGTGGTGGGTGCATCTGTGGAGCTGTGTGGTGGGTGCATCTGTGGAGCTTTGTGGTGGGTGCCTCGGTAGAGCTGTGTGGTGGGTGCATCGGTGGAGCTGTGTCGGTGGAGCTGTGTGGTGGGTGCATCGGTGGACCTGGGTGGTGGGTGCATCGGTGGAGCTGTGTCGGTGGAGCTGTGTGGAGGCTGCATCGGTGGAGCTGTGTGGTGGGTGCATCAGTGGAGCTGTGTAGGTGGAGCTGTGTGGTGGGTGCATCGGTGGAGCTGTGTGGTGGGTGCATTAGTGGTGGTGGGTGCATCGGGGGAGCTGTGTCGGTGGAGCTGTGTAGGTGGAGCTGTGTGGTAGGTGCATCAATGGAGCTGTGTGGTGGGTGCATTGGTGGAGCTGGGTGGTGGGTGCATCGGTGGAGCTATGTCGGTGGAGCTGTGTGGTGGCTGCATCGGTGGAGCTGTGTGGTGGGTGCATCGGTGGAGCTGTGTGGTGGGTGCATCGGTGGAGCTGTGTGGTGGGTGCCTCGGAGGAGCTGTGTGGTGGGTGCATCGGTGGAGCTTTGTAGGTGGAGCTTTGTGGTGGGTGCATCGGTGGAGCTGTGTGGTGGGTGCATTGGTGGAGCTGGGTGCATCGTTGTAGCTGTGTGGTGGCTGCATCGGTGGAGCTGTGTGGTGGGTGCATCGGTGGAGCTGTGTGGTGGGTCTTTCGGTGGAGCTGTGTGGTGGGTGTCTTGGTGGAGCTGTGTGTTGGGTGCATCTGTGTAGCTGTGTGGTGGGTGCATCTGTGGAGCTTTGTGGTGGGTGCCTCGGTAGAGCTGTGTGGTGGGTGGCTTGGTGGAGATGTATGGTGGGTGGCTCGGTGGAGCTGTGTGTTGGGTGCATCGGTGGAGCTGTGTCTGTGGAGCTGTGTGGTGGGTGCATCGGTGGAGCTGGGTGGTGGGTGCATCGGTGGAGCTGTGTCGGTGGAGCTGTGTGGAGGCTGCATTGGTGGAGCTGTGTGGTGGGTGCATCGGTGGAGCTGTGTGGTGGGTGCATCGGTGGAGCTGTGTGGTGGGTCGTTCGGTGGAGCTGTGTGGTGGGTGCATCGGTGGAGCTGTGTAGGTGGGTGCATCGTTTGAGCTGTGTGGTGGGTGCATCGGTGGAGCTGTGTAGGTGGAGCTGTGTGGTGGGTGCATCGGTGGAGCTGTGTGGTGGGTGCATTGGTGGTGGTGGGTGCATCGGGGGAGCTGTGTCGGTGGAGCTGTGTGGTGGCTGCATGTGTGGAGCTGTGTGGTGGGTGCATCAATGGAGCTGTGTGGTGGGTCCATCGGTGGAGCTGTGTGGTGGGTGCATTGGTGGAGCTGGGTTGTGGGTGCATCAGTGGAGCTGTGTCGGTGGAGCTGTGTGGTGGCTGCATGGGTGTAGCTGTGTGGTGGGTACATCGGTGAAGCTGTGTGGTGGGTGCATCGGTGGAGCTTAGTGGGTGCATTGGTGGAGCTGTGTGGTGGGTGCATTGGTGGAGCTTAGTTGGAGCATCGGTGGAGCTGTGTGGTGGGTGCATCGGTGGAGCTGTGTGGTTGGTGCATCGGTGGAGCTGTGTGGTTGGTGCATTGGTGGAGCTGTGTGCTGGGTGCATCGGTGAAGCTGTGTGGGGGTGCATCGGTGGAGCTGTGTAGGTGGAGCTGTGTGGTGGGTGCATATGTAGAGCTGTGTGGGGGTGCCTCGGTGGAGCTGTGTGGTGGGTGCATAGGTGGAGCTATGTGGTGGGTGCATCAGTGGAGCTGTGTGGTAGGTGCCTCGGTGGAGCTGTGTGGTGGGTGCCTCGGTGGAGCTTGTTTATTTTATTTTTTGCAGTGGGGGGATCATTTCGAAAATGCATGCTACAGCAAAAAAAGGAAAATTTTGAAAAGAGTAGTTGTATAGGTTTCTAACCGTTCTAGTGTGCTGGACACAAGGGAGTGGCAGACTTCAAGCCGTAGCGAAAGCAATAAAAGAAAATCCACAAAGCGGGGATAGGGTGTGGTACTACAGGCTGTTGCTAGGTGTTTCTCTAGACCTGTATTAGCCACATAAGGTACTGCACCCTGCAATCCTGAAGAATCCAATCAAAAGAATGCTGATGAGTATAAAGAAAATTGTGATCCTCCTCAAATGCGAAATAATGCAACTTATCCGTGCATTAGCTCACTGGAGGCTGGAGTTCAGCGTTTTGATCTGCTTTCTGCCACACATGAGCCACGCATTATGAAAACGGAATTCTGATAGTTTGATGAGGATTGTGTCGGGAAAAGAATCGCTTACCGCAGTGGTTCCCGCCAAGCAAAAACAAAACAGGCTCTCCATTTATGCTCCCTTTTCTAGGGCTGCACGTTTAGGCATTAGTCCTTTTCTTCTGCTGTTGCAGTCTCTTGGCACTAAAGTAATATGGACGGGGTGTTCTACTGTGCCTGACACAAGGGAGTCTCGGACTCCCAGTACTAGCATAAGCAAAAATAGAAAATACGCAAAGCAGGGAAAGGGTGCAGTATCACAGGTTGTTACTAGGTGTCCCTCTGGAGTTTTAAAGGTACCTCTATTAGCCACATGAGTGCACCCTGCAATCCTGAAGTATCCAATAAGAAGCACACCGATGATTAAAATGTCACGTAGTATAAAACAAAATACTGATACTGTATGGTGAGCATCATGTCAGGAAAAGAGAAACGCTTAAATCAGTGGTTCCCGGCAAGAGTTAATGATAGCCCAGGAAGATGCTGGCAAGCAAAGTCTTCCAATACGTCTCTCTTGATGCTAACTGACAAGCTACCCGACTTTACTAATTGTATGCTCGAATAGGAGAGAAAGGCCCTCCCCCCCGTGGCTGAGCAGCCATCACACAGAGCTTTTATTGCGGTGCAGTGAGGAGCGGGAGCACACCCCTCGGTTGTATTATAGTGTCCCGAAAACAATGTACCAGCCTGCACTGAGCAACACTGTGTGAGTAATCCCAGTGCCCCTAGGAACCTTCTGTGAGCCTTGAGCACTTCCTGTATAGAAGCGTTGCTGATATTTTTGGAAGCCTTGATTCACTATTCACTGTGATCGATTTATTTGTAATACAAATATGTTTAGTGTCCGTGCACGTGGATTTCAGCCGCACTCGTTATGTGAAGTAACAGCATTTTTATTAAACGACGTACTGCTGAAGGAACTACGGTTTGCGTAGCTGTTTATGTAACGAAATTTACAGATCAGTTTATTATAAAATCACACAGGACGGAACTTCATGGTCTAACGGGCGTGATGTAAAGTACGGCCGGCCGGCCGGCCGTGAATAATTAGAGAAGCTGTGGGAGGGAGGCTGGGCTGCCTTTGATGTGGTAATGCGAGGCAGGCAGGCAGGCGGCTGGTGGCATTGTGCACACGCTTTTTAGGGCTTGCGCTTGCGCAATCACCTAAAAAGCACATGCACTGCACGCAATCGCCAGTGAAATCACCAGTGGTGGTTAACGTCTGGATAAGCCACATTAGAGCTTCGCCAGCTATGCGCATGCGCACAGCAGACGAGCCCTAAAAACCAGCAAAGCCAATCGGTCAAAAAGGTGAGACCCATTGGCCATGCTTATTTTTGCATATGTACAGTCATTAAGGATACTTGTGAAGGAGGAGCATATGCTGCCAGTGAGCAGACAAGGCAGTTCTTGAGACCACCGACAGTCATGACATTGGGTATTCGCAAACGTCTGCAATGCTCCTCACACAATTATATGTCCTTTTTTATTACATTGTAAGTCACGCAGTACTTGTGGGGAAAGTGCACATAAAAACCACACATTTCTTTTTTTATTTTTATTTCAGTAATATTTTATTGAAAAGAAAAGTTTTGTATATACAAGGTGCAGTATACAGGGGTACCGTCACAAAAAGAGCGCCCCGGGGGGGGTAGAGACATAGCGAGAGGTTGCCGGAGGCGAGGATTATGCTAGTTTAAAGCTTACTCACCACCAATTGGGCCATCTGCAGAACTGGTTTGAAGTAAAACTTTTTGAATGTAGAATCCGAAGACCAGTCTGCAGCGTTAAGTATGTCTTCCAGGTGAGCCCCCAGGGTACATGCTTTAGAAGCCATCACCTCTCTGGTAGAATGAGCTCCAAAAGACTGTAGGTCAATGCCTGCTTCCTGTATCCCCCACCTTACCCACCGACAATCGTGGGGCAAGAAATGGCTCTATGTGGTTTCTGCAGAGCGATGAGAAGTTGCAGTTCATCCGGAGGACGGAATTCCTCCGTCATCTCTTCATAGGCCATGAGACAAGACACCACACCCAACTTGGGGTAATCCAGTCAGGCTGGGTATGAGATGGATTTTATCCCACATTTGGTTTGTCTACGGATCGTGAAAAAATCCTACCCGAGATATTCAGGGCTGTGACATCCGATACCCTGTCTACAGGAGATCAGGCAAAGAAGGATGGCTAATTTTTCCGAAAGTTCCTTCCTGAAGAAGAACCTACTCATTTACCAAGAGAGGGAAAGGTTCAGAACCTGGTTCACATTCCAGAGAGTACCTTGGCTGCTGGGGTGGAGAAAGTCATACCCCCCATAGAATTTAATTCAACCCAAACAAACCCTTTTTTGCAACGTTAAGAAAATGAAAGCGTTGGAAATAAATATAACTTTGTAACTCGTACCATGTAGTTTGCATGCAGCACTTTGATGACACTTCATAGCTCACTGTGCTATATTATGAATATAACTTATGAACTGCACAGCAACAAATATATACGCCTCCGAGTCCTCAATAGAATTGAAACTTTCCATTACGTTAGCTAGGAAATGTTTCATTCTTATTAGTAAAGCCAACCCTAACCACTGTGTTACATTCTGAGTTCTGAGTGTGTGCTTTTCCAGACCAAGAACTCTTAACATATGCCTACAAGTATAGATTATATAAATCATACATCTTGTAATGTATGTAACATGTTCTATACACTGATATTTACACAGATATGATTCATTGTCTCTGTATTTGTATCGGATGTAAAGTGCCCCGACACCCTACACTGGTATGGGAGGCGCTATAAAACAAATGAAATACATGTGAGAGAGAGGCTATGGAGAGTTGCAAAAAGAGCAATTGATGGACTAATGCAGAACAATGTAATACATTCACCCCAGTACAGAGATCTGGGTCTAAATCCATCTTTTTTTTGCTCACCATGCCATTCCAGTTTGGACCCGGCCATATCCAAATCAGTCTTGAAGCTGCGACCAATGGGAACAGTCCAGCCCGAACTGCCAGGTCAGGTCCTCCCTGGACTGGAAACAAGCATCCTGGGACCGGTTTTGGGCTTTCAGCCCTCATCAGCCAGGAAAGCTTGACTCCAGTGGAATGGAGAGCACGGAACCCTTGTGTGGGCATACCTGTCCCACTCGGGGTGACAAATGCAAAAAGAGCAATTGATGGACAGAATGCAGAACAATGTCATACATTCACCCCAGTACAGAGATCTGGGCCTAAATCCATCATTTTTTTGCTCACAATGTCATTCCAGTTTGGATCCAGCCATATGCAAATCAGTCTTGACCCTGCGCCCAATGGGACCAGTACAGTCCGAACTGCCAGGCCAGGTCCTCCCTGGACTGGAAACAAGCATCCTAGGACCGGTTTCGGGCTTTCAGCCCTCATCAGACAGGATAGCTTGACTCCAGTGGCATTTAGAGCACAGGGACCGCCGTCTGCGCATACCCGTCCCACTCGGGGTGACAAATGCAAAAATAACAATTGATGGACAGAATGTAGAACAATGTCATACATTCACCCCAGTACAGAGATCTGGGCCTAAATCCATTGTTTTTTTTGCTCAGATGAGAGGCATTGTTGGAAGGTGATAGTGAGGGACTCATTGAAGGGCACCAAGAAAGATTGTCCTGTCCTCGTGCTCTGTAAGGTCATAATTTACTGTACTTTAAAAGCAAATACAATTGAATATATAGTTAAGTATGGATTGTAGAATGAAACACTTATTTTTCTTGTGGGCAGAACATCCCCCGTCACTTCCTTCAATCCCCCCGCCCACCCCCCCAACTCTCCTTGAAGTAGTCAGACTCGACTGCTGCACTCACTATGCAACACACGGGGGCTGGTTTGAAAAAAATTGGCAGGGCTGCTTTGGGTTCCCAGTCTGGCCCTGGTGCTGCCATCAGTGTTACATCACTGAAGTTGTAAAGATTGTAAAAAATCCAAGTGTCATACAAGGAGCAAGTGTAGCAAATGGGTCAGGCCCATTCAGTAGGAGAGAGGAAATGTGTTGAAATTGGGTTTCATCAAATATTAATCATTTGCACATTGCCAACTAAATTGTCTTGATTTGTTTTTATAATACTTACTTTTTTAAGTGCATTGGTTGTGGTTTCCTAACTGCTATGTTTTGAAATATTTATACAGTTAATTTACAGGCATTTAAATGTTTTCGTGTGTTACCTACAGACATTCTTTTCACGCTCCCTGTACCCCAGCAAGACTGCCAGATAGTTCACTATCCAAAATCCTCTTAACTTTGCAGAGTAAGAAAAGTAAGTAGCAAATTGTCAGAGAACATAATCAGACATTTGATCCGTCTTTGAAGGCACAGGATACGTGACAAGATAAAAACACATTTACAGGCATCTTTATGGCTAACTCCCCTTCTGAACTCCGTTATGGTTATTTTTAGGGCGATGCAGTACGCCCGAAACCCCTACTTTCAGGGCCAATGTGTGGGCTGTTAATTGAGTACCATAACAATAGGTGACATTTGTTATTTACATCGTTTAGATGTTCTAGCTTCATTATATGCATTATAAATACATATTATCATCAATGCTATGCATAGATCTGGAGACGACAGTTACAGTTGCTTTGTCAGTTCTTATACATTAGCCATTATGGATGCCCAGTGTTGTAAACTTGCTTTAGGGGCACTTCATTCGTCACATAACAGTTCTTCCTATTACCAAACGTAATGGCATATGGATGTATTGCAGGTCTCTCAAACGAGAATCGCAATGGTGTACCACCCCCTGAAGCACAGTAAAGCTGGTACCCTAATAAACCTCTGGCGTTGACTTAATCTCTCGGAGAGCGACGCTTGGGAGGATAAAGACTCCTTTGAGCAGAGTCGTGCGCGCGCGCTGCAGCGACCTCACTCCCTTGCTGAGCCGCGAGCCGCGCCGCTGCTTCACCCTTTTCCCGCGGGAGGATGCTCCTCACGCTTTGTGGGCGGGCACTCCGGCAGGCAGTGGCTGGGCTGGGTCCCCCGGCACGTGCTGTCACGGGAGGTGGGGGGTGTTGGGAGTGACAGCGGCTGAGGTAAACAGTGAGATCATCTCTCACTCACACGGACTCCGGGGGAGGAGGAGGAGGTGGCGGTGGCATATTCCCCCGGGGCTGTGATGCTGTCATTACCCAGAATAGTGAACACGAGGCGGGAGCGGAGTGGAAACGCGCCTGCAGAAGATGGATACATCTGTGCCTTTACTCTCAGCCGGCCCCCTTCCTGGCCCGGCTACAGACAGCCTGAGGATGCTCTCTCTGCCTTCCCTGCCTCCGGCTGCCAGGTACACTGTGTGCCTGGCTAACGCGCTCTACTCGTTGGGCAGCACTCACAATAGTGAATGACCGCTCGTAGAGCCCAGAACATAAATTGTCTCGTGGCGCTTAAGCAAATCGCGTTAATAGCAGCCAACTTTAAGGTACCCATGCTGCTAACCTCTAACACACATCTTGTGCCCAGGTCTCAGTAGCAGACCAGCAACCCATTGAGCTGGTGCTCCATCTATTGTGTTTTGTGCTATTATTATGCATTTACAGGAAATCAATGCATTTTTAGGTCCCGCTTAACAGCGCACCAGCGTTACTGCTGTGAGGGGCATTGTTCACAGTAAAAGCCTTGGAGCCTGCCGATTTCCACTCCTATGCTACATCTTTGGGTTGGTTTTGACTTCCATCCTACAGGTTTGTTTGTTGTTGCCTATATTTGTTTAGGAATTGGGGGGGTTTCTTTTACAGCACCAAATAAATGGCACAGACTATTAAAGCAGTTTGTGACTTTGTTTTAGTTTGGCGCTTCCTTTTATAACACCAAACGAATGTCACGGAGTATTAAAGCAGTCCATATGATTGCATGTGCTTTTAGGCTGCCCTCTTCTCTGCCCATACAAAATATATATATGTTTTAGTCAGTGACGGCTCCTACGCTATTAGAGGAGTGTCGCCCCACTGCTTTCAATCAGTATGAGAAGCAGAAACATAAAATAATAACTTTCAGTTATTATCGTTTTATGTTTCCTGCCTCTTTGCGGGCTGGTGGGTGGGTGGGGCTGCTCTGCTCACGGAGCAAGGCAGGGGAGGAGTGGTTTGCCCATTCGGGATTGCGCAGTGACGATTTGGTCGGCCCTCTCAGGCCGCCCAAACCAGTCATGCACACTTTCCCCGTTCTCCATGCAGTCTGCATTATAAGCTGCGTGGAAAACCTGCCAGGCCCCCATTCCCTGGCTGAGCATCCAACCAGGACGCTCAGACTCGCAACGCTGCACTACTGTGTTGTGATTGGTCAGGGAGCCTGGGGGCTTACCAACCACAACGCTGCATTGCAGTGTTGTGATTGGTCAGTGGGGTTTCCTCGAGTTCCAGGAGAGCAGGAGCAGCAATGTGGAACCCGGCAGCAAGGCACACTTTTTTTTTTACTATGCTCACTTCCTCCCTTTGCCTGCACGCAATCCTTCCTCCCCGCACAACCACTACGCGCACCCCCCCCCCCCCACCTGCGAACCATGCTGGCCGCCACTGGTTTTAGTGTAACATACCTCCCATAGTCTTTCCAGACAAGCTATCCAGTCACATTCTTCAGGCCAGGCTGCCACTAAGAAGCATAAACATTTTGGGAACATCAGTGCCTTTTCAAACACAAAGTACGGGTTCTGGCTTGCCTTCTTCAAAAAAGGCTTCTCCACCTGCAAATCAGCTCCTGTGTCACCCCAAGAAGATCTGGAAAGTCTCTGGGGTCAAAAATGGTTCCCTCAGAAGAAGACCCCGTCATCGACGGCGTCGTCGACGGCTCCTTCGTCGACAACTCTCATCGTGGACGCTACTTCAACGTCGAATGTTACCTTCATGTCGCCGAGACCTAAGATGATAATGTGCTTCGTCTCCGTTGACGCTGGTCTCTGTGGCAGGGAGACTCATCTCGTCGACAAAGGCAATATCATCGGTCAACGCTTCATCGACAACGAAGGGTAAGAAGATTGTGTCAACGATTTCATCGTCGACGAAGACTACCTCGTCGATGGCCTCTTCAACGACGGAACCTACCTGGTTGTCGACAAAACCTTCCTCGTTGACGGAGACTGACTCGTCGTCGACGGCCACACCATCGACGAAAACTTCCTTGTCGTCGATGGCCTCATCCTCGACGAAGACTACCCTCGTCGTCAAAGACATCATCGACGAAGGCTGCCTCGTCGTCGAAGACAACGTCGACGAAGATTGCACCGTCGACGAAAACAACTGCCTTGTCGTCGGTCACTGGCTTAACATCAACTTCATCGATGACGGCACCGCTGACGATAAAACCTCTGACGCCTCTTCTGTCAACTTGCACGGAATTGCAAGTTTGGTCTGCCACACCAGCTACAGCCTCCTTTGCCATGCCGTCTACGGCAGCTTCTTTACTAGAAAGACGTGGCGCTTCATTAGCAGCTCTCTCCCCACTGAAGTTACCCGAACAGCTGCTGGATTCTGAAGATGACCAGGAGCAATCAGATGTGGATGACAGATTCCGCACTGTACGAGTCCATCAGAGTTACTCATTAAGTATCAGGATGAGGATCAGGAGGAAGAACCATTCCTTGAACCTGTAGATCAAGCGCCTTCCACGGTGCCCACAGCACAGATGCCCTTGGCTCTCCTCAACAACTTACAATATATTTTGGAAGACTACTATTACCGGTTCCCTCCATCTGAATCAGCAGAGTCGCTCCCATCGACGCCCATGCCTCAGGTCTCTGTATCTTCTTTGAGATCTCCAGGACCAACTTCTCCAGCACCAGTATCTTCTTTAAGATCTCCAAGACCACTTTCTCCGGCACCATCTCACCGTTCCCAGGATGCTAACACTACGGATGAGGACAGGGAGGAATGAGAAGTTGATGACAACTCTGTTCTGGCGGAGTGGGATGAATATCAAATACAAACTCCATCAACATCTGCTCCAACTCCTGCTGACTCTCCCCAAGTAGATATTGGGGGTTTCCATCTCCTAATGGAAAGACCCACTAAGAGGTTTCTAATACCAATGGAGACAAAGAAGGAGGACTGCTTTCTTTATGATTTTAAATACCAGCCGCAAAGGCAGGTAAGAGCCATTCCCATCATAGAGTTCATATGGAAGGAAGGGTTGAAGATCATGGCAACACCTAATTTTCTTCCTGCAGTCTTGCCTCGGTTGGACAAAAAGTATAAGGCACCTAGCGACTCACCTGCATGCCTTATAGGACAGTCTAAAACTGATTCGGTCGTCACCCAAGCGGCTCCGAGACGGGCCAGGAACCCCTCTTCACTGATAACTGCTCCACCAGACATAGATGGTAGACGACTGGATTCCACTATGGCGGCGACAACGGTTCGTGCCGCAAACTCTCTAGCAATATTAGGAAGGTATGACAGGCAGATGTGGTCAGACATCTCACCTTATATTGAAATGCTGCCAGAGCCTGCGAAATCCAAGGCAAGAAAAATCTTGCGTGAAGGAGAATGTACTTCTGCGGAAATGATCGACGCAGCAGCAGATGTGGCATCTACAGGGTTCAGACAGCTAGTGGGGGCAGCAGTGCTTAGGAGGCAAGGTTGGCTGAAATCAACATCTTTTCCCCAAGAAGTCCAGGCTAAGATAATCGACATGCCATTTGATGGGGAGTTTCTCTTTGGCCAGCATGTCGACGAGGCCCTTCAGGCTATAAAAAAGGACACAGAAACGGCAAGATCATTGGATAGCCTTCAGTTTCGTAGGTCATCCTTTCGTGGTGCTAAAGGACGTGGATCCTTCTCCAATAGAGGGGGCTACAATCAACAGAGGTCATACCAAACCTCTCAAGGTAATCAGAGATACCAACCTTACAAGCAACAGTCATACAGACAGCGAGGTAACTCCTACTCACAATCAAGAAGGAAGTCCTCCTACCGTGGACGAGATTCAACCAAGAAACAATGAGACACGCCGCCTGCCACCATCTCTGCCGTCCCCCCAGTCAAAGGTTGGAGGAAAAATATCCCATTTCTACTCACACTGATCCGCAATTACTACAGACAGGTGGGTCCTGGATATAGTGGCTAGAGGCCACAATTTGGAATTCATCAAAATCCCTCTAAATTCTCCTCCCAAAGGCCCACCTCCTGCTCATCTCAAGGAACTGTTCTCACAAATAATTTTGATGATTTGGAAGGGAGCAATCGAAAAAGTCCCTCATTTGCAAAGAGGAACTGGATTTTACTAAAGATTTTTCCTCATATGGAAAAAGTCGGGAGAATGGCGCCCCAACCTCGACCTGCGCGCCCTCAACAAATTCCTGAAGAAACTGCCCTTCCGGATGTTAACACTTCAAGAAATCCTCCAGCTTCTTTCGGTAGGGGATCACATGGCCTTCCTCGACCTTCAAGACGCTAAGTTCTTGCGGTTCAGAGTGGCAGGCAGGTATTTTCAGTTCAGAGTCCTTCCCTTTGGATTACGGTCAGCACCCCGTGTGTTCACAAAAGTTCTAGCTCCGGTGGCCGCACACCTTCGCTTAGAAGGCATTCAAATCTTCCCATACTCGGACGACTACCTTATCAAGGAAAATTCTTTTTCAAAGGCAAGCGCGTACGTTCAAAAATGTCTATCGCTGTTCCAATCGCTGGGTCTCTCCCTCAACTTTGACAAATCTCATCTAATTCCGTCACAGAGGAAGACCTTCTTGGGAGCCACGCTGGTAACCCAACTCAATCAGGCGTTTGTCTCAAAAGAGAGACAACACAAAATCTGCAAGCTAGCACCTGTTGCAAGGAAAAGAGTGCGTTTCAGTTCTACTATTCAAATCTTTCCTGGGGATGATTTCATCCTGCATCCCTCTGATACCTAATTGCCGTCTCAGAATGAGGCCTTTGCAAGACAAACTCAACCTCTAATGGTTGCAGGTTTCAGGGTCGTTCGACTACGTCATTCTCATAACACCTCGAATGCGAGAAGCCTTCCTCTGGTGGACTAGAATGAAGAATTTGGAAGAAGGATGTGCATTCCTGGCAAAAGTACCAAGTTTCACCATCACCACAGAAGCTTCCCTCGAAGGATGTGGCACACCTTCAAGGGATGAAAATCAATGGAAAGTGGAATGTACAACAAAGGAAGTGGCACATCAACCTCCTAGAGTTGCGAGCCATTTTCTTGGCTTTGAAGTCCTTTCGGACTGTCATCCAGGGGACCTCAGTATTAATTCAGACAGACGACACCACAAGTATACATTACTTAAACAAACAGGGCGGTACGAAGTCGCCCCTGCTCTCTCAACAGGCCCATGAGATCTGGGACTGGTCATTGCGGCACAGGATCAACCTTTCTGCTGTCCATGTTCCAGGGATCTCCAATGCCCTAGCGGATTCCCTCAGCAGATCTGAAACATCCAATCATGAGTGGGAGATGCATCAACCGACATTGGATCGAGTTTTCCGGGAGTGGGGCCGTCCCGATCTGGACCTGTTTGCGACCAGCCAAAACCGCAAATGCCCACACTTTGCAAGCTGGCTTCCCCACAAGGACTCGTGTGGGAATGCGCTTTCAATGAACTGGTCACAGATATATGCCTACGCCTTTCCTCCATTTCCATTGGTTCCCAGAGTCATCCGCAAGATAAAGAAACAGCCTTGTCGCCTCATTCTCATTCTCATTGCCCCCAGATGTCCTCGTCAATACTGGTTCACCAAACTTCTCCACCTTTCAGAGTGCGATCCCATTCAGTTTCCACCAATACCAAACCCTCTGTCCATCCAGAAGGGTCAGATCTGTCACCCGGACCCAGCATCCTTGAGATTAGCATCCTGGCTCCTCAACACCTTGAATTCGCACATCAAGATATTCCTGCGGACTGTCAAGAAGTTTTGGCCAGTGCTCGAGCACCTACCACGATTAAGACATACAAACTCAAATGGTAGAGATTTTGTACTTGGTGTCAATCTGTCAATTTGCATCCAATTCATGCCAAGCCAGAACAGATCTTACTGCTCTTTCTTCAATTGGCAAAGTCGGGTTTATCTCATTCCACATTGAAAGTGTTCTTGGCAGCTATTTCAAGGTTCCGACAGGATGGTTCAAACTCTCTCTACTCTACTAGAGTTATTTAACAATTCTTCAAGGGGTTATTACGGATGTTTCACCCTATTCGGCGTCCACCTCCAGCCTGGCATCTAAATGTGGTGCTCGCGCAACTTATGCGGCACCCCTTTGAACCTATTCATAAAGTAGATTTAAAATTCCTTTCTTGGAAGGTAGCTTTGCTTTTGGCGTTGACATCAGTGACATTTAAGCATTCACGGTTAAGACACCTTTTCTGTTTATGGCTCTGGAATCAATACCATTTTGGTATTTATGTACTGTGATGGTTTGTGGCCCTTGAGTGTTTTGCCACCATGCCACGTGTCCATGCACAGCTCTCGGTCTGTCGGTCTATGTGTCTGTCATGCACGAATTTTGTGTACAGTTTGCATGGTGTTCTGAGAAAAAAAATCAACATTCATAAGCTGTAATGTCTGCTCAGAGAACCGTCCTCTGGAGAGACAAAATGCTAATTGAGTGACAGAAAGAAATCTGATTTTATAATTATGTTCCTTTCTGGCAGATCGCTAATGTGCTTAAAATAAATTGATGGATGACCGATGGGTTTCTGCCAAGTCCATGCAGAGTCTGACTCTGGCTGAGAGCGCTCCTTGAACGCCTCGCCCCCTCACACACACAACGCTGCCATCCACAAGTAGGGCGGACAAGATGTACCACTTTAACAGACATCCATCTGCCAGTTGTGACATCAGGTCACCCTCAATGTAACTAACGTCCTTGTGAGAAAACAAAAGACACTTTTTAATTATTTCCAGATTCCATTTAAGCAAACCTGGGAATATTCTGGCCACAACGTTACCCTGCTGTATGTTTCTGAATACCAAATACCTTGTATGTAGCGCCCAAACACCACATCCTTAACATTTTTGTGTAAAGAGACATTTCCTGAATTAGGCTTAGTTACCAAAGCGTATCCTATTACCTGTCTATAGGTGGGAAATCCTGCAACTTGTACCCTCTCAGAACAAGTAACCCGTTTCTAACTGTAGGTGAATTATTTCACTGCGTGTAACAAATCTGTTGAAATAGCTCACTTGGTTTTCTACCAGAACTTCTTGGGCAGAATATCATGTGGCCTAAATATTGAGAACAAAAATAGTTCTGGTTGTCTGTGTGAGTGTTTTACCTTGATTGAACGCAACTGTGTAGGAGTTCCACTTGTCTTTTACAGGACATAGAGATGCCTTTCTTTCTTTACCACATCTGAACCCCGTTACGAGGTGACCCTGTACATTTTGTCACCCTGTTTCAGTCTGTTGCAAACGTAAAGCCTGCTTGCCTTACTGGGAAAGGAAGTGATGTGATTTTGTGTCCCTGCTGTAAACAAGCTATTCAATTATTTGATCTAGGCACTCTGAAATAGCATTTGGACTCCTGGTGCGGAGTAGATACATCTTCCTATAACATAACATAACATAACAAAAAATAACATAACATAACATAATATGACATAACATAACACTGTTTGACCATCTTTTGAAACAATACTCTAACTCAGTGCTCTAGATATGGGGCAAATAAGCAACAGCGCACTTTACTAGTCATGAGGCAATCCCATCAACTTGCTTAAACATAAAAAAAAATTGATTGTAGACCTGAGGCTGCCCCCCCAGACATCTAGGTCAGATCCGATACTGTCAAAAGTCCGCTCAGAGGGCCACAGAGTACGCAGGAGCTTAAGGGCCCAACTGTGTTGGTTGAGGCCTTTTACTTTTGATGTCCCGGGGCCCAACACAGCACACATGGAAACAGCAAAAGCGAGGATAAATAAAGCATTTCTCTTAATTTCGCCTGTTTAAGACGAGGTTTTCCCTGGTCTTATTTTTGGCGCTGCCTCCCATTTACGCTGCTCTTATAAATAGGGGGCAGTGTCAAAATCAGTGAGTGTTGAGATGGAACATCCACCACAACACCCATTGCCCGTCCCTTTCACGCTAAGTGTAACGTGAAAGGGGGCCTTATTTACAAGGCAGCGCTAAGCCGCCTTAAGCCGAAGATCCAATTGCCACCACATAGTCACTAAAAGTGACTTTGTGGCGGCGATAGGGGCTTGTAAATATGCCCCTTCGTATGCTTTTTCTTCAATCAGGATGATGTGGACTCACAGACAACTACTGATCATAAGGAATTCTTATGCAGTTACCTTGTCTGAGTCTGGTATCTTTGCTTTTCATTTGGATACTTAAAGATTATATTTGTAGATGTTATCTTTGTTTGAGAAGGGCAAAATAGTGCAGATTTGAATTAAGATCCTGTCTCACATTACCTATAAATTCACACCTATGGTGACTGGTTTGCAAATCCTATCCAAGCACACAAATCCTTATACAAGCAACAGTAGTGAAATACATTTTGGTTCAACAGCACTGATTCCTATGTGACTCTGAAAGATCTACAACACAGCACTCTAACACCCCATACCCCCATACGCACACACCAATTAGCACCTAAGCCACTCTAATATAAAATTAACTCATGCACACCCAGAAGAGGCACAGAACACGGTAGCCAAATGTTCTCAATGGAGTCATATTAATGTGACCTAGTGGCACTGGAAGCTGAATGTAGTAATCTGACATAATGCCCATTCACCCCACAGCATCTGTGCTGAAACTGACAAGTGTTCAAATGCTTATCATTGCAGGTCATTGCTAAGATGCAGATGCTAGTCAGATTGGACACTGAGCATCACACAGACCATCAAATATCTTCTAGACTCTAGTATTTGCATCTCTAGTGACTTTTAATGAGGTGGAGCCAGAAAACAAGTTATGTTAAGCTCTCTCACCTTGGGCCCACAGCTGCAATTCGTAGTTGGCTCACAACACGTACAGGAAAAAAGGTGGGTACTATATGCCAGGAAGATAAGACAGGCACTGTTAAATTCTAATATAAGCAAATTGAGGAAATATGTTTATTTCCCCAAGGACTTGTCGGCAGCTGCGACGGAACGTTGGCATGCAGGGACACCTTTAACCCCTTCCATGCTGATGACAGAACGGTTCCGTCATCAGCTACGGGTGAGCTGTGCTGATGACGGAACCGTTCCGTCATGAGCCCGTTAGAACCTTAGAACCTTCAGCACAGCGCGAAAATTCGCGCCGCGCTGAAGGGGTTAAAGGGAGATAGAGCCTGTGACCTTCAGGGGCTCCTGATAGTATTTTATCTTTGTTCATTATTTATAACATACTAGGCTGATGACGAATCGGGTTCACGGGATGGTTACAGGTGTTGTCAAATGGGAGTAAAACAGCAGATTGTAAACACGCCAAGGCTATGAGTCGCTAAAGTTTTAACAATCGTAAGTGTAAGTGTAACAGACTACTGCAAAAGGCAGGACTTAAGGCTGCAAATCTCACATTTGATTCACAGAATCTGGATTTGGAGACTTTTCCCCCATTTACTCAAGCAGAAGGTCTTCCCATTGGCGGCATTTTCCATAGCAGGAGATGTAGTACCAAGGTGGGAACAATTGATGTTTTCAAGGAACGGTGAGGAAGCACCAACTGGGAAACCTCACAGTTGTACTTTTGGAGGTATTCATAGTCACTCCTTATGGGGTTTCCACCTCATGTGCACACTTAGGGGCTTATTTATGAGAAACTAACGCAGACTGGTGCCGCAAGTCATTTTGCTGCGCTCGCTGCGTTAGTTTCGAGGCACAGAGATGCAACATATTTACAGCAACATGTTGCATCTCTGTGCTTTTCCCAGCACTTGCACACAAACTGCTGCCATGCGCCGGCACAGGCACCCTTGCACCAGTGTGCAAGAAGGCCTGCGTTGTGGGGATTTTGTTTTCGAGCAGGAAAGGGCACCTCCCTGCACAAAAGCAATCATTTGAGGTTATTTTATCTTCCAAGTCGTGCTGTAGAATGCAGCATGCATTGAAAGAGGAAAAACGAGGAGAAATGAGGAGAAATGAAAATATTTCTCCTTGTTGCACCTCGCTACACCATATGCCACCCCTGGGAGTGGGGTAGGATTCTGTTGCATTTCCAGGTTTATTATTGCTCTTAACTCTGGAAATGCATTGGTAGACATGGGTGTTACGTGGGAACACCCACAGCAACACACATGTCACACCCTTAAAACGCAACGTGTTGCATCAAATGGGGCGATATTAAGAACACACGTAAAGCCACGCAAGGTAGTTTTATGTGTGGTTGTAAATTTCACGCAGCAGGTTCGGCCGCCAGTGCGTCAGGCAACGTAACGCACTGACGGCGCAAGGGGCTCATAAATAAGCTCCTTGATTTTTTTCCCCTGAAAGAGTGGACTCAAGCCCTCATTAATAGCGCCTCTCAGCACCATTTTGGGCAGAAATAAAGGTTTCAGATTAAAATGGCATTACAAGTTCTCTCCTCATTTGGCGATACCCCCGTGCTTTCTAATTAAAAAGTCGGTTCGACAAGCCTGGAGTAATTGGTGCCAGGAAAAAAGCTTCCATGCATAGATTTCTTCCTTATATGTGAGTAGGACCCAATTAAAAGTGTACACTCGTAGGGCCAGATGTAGGTAATTATTCGGTATTTATGAATCGGTAAATTAGAAGGAGGGAGATGTAGATAAATTATTATTTTGATTTACCGATTCTGTAACATTCGGTATTTACCGATTCGGTCAATCATCATTTTTATAAAATCACTACAAAAAGTCTACATTCATTATCATTGGTCATTTTTCAACTTACTTGGCCGCCAAGTAAGTTGAAAAATGACCAATGATAATGAATTCTCACTTGATAGCACAAAGCACCTGGGATCCTCAACAAAGCTATTTTACTGTACTTAATTCCCTAGATGTCAGAAGTGACGCCATGATTTTAAATCGACATTGATAAGACAAAATCCACAGTATCAAGTCCAAATGAGCTGCAGATGATATGACTGTAGTAACTACTGGAAAGTAAGTTAAACAAATCCAGTTTTTTAAAATGTAGACTTTTTGTAGTGATTTTATAAAAATGATGATTGATAAATTCACTTATTTGACTTAAACAGGTCACATGATTGAGACACAAGAACTTGAACTTATAAGACAAAGTAGAAAAGTCAAGTTGATAGTCCAGTATTCCGCATAATGAAGAATACACAATAAAAAGTAAGCTCACAATTTTGGCTAAAACAAAAGTATATAATAGAACTATATAGACACATGGTATGTTAGAATAGGGACCTTTTCTCACACAAAATCAAAGTTTAATTGAACGTATTCTCTTTTTTAGAAAGAATATACTTGGTTTTAAACAAAAGTTCTGTCCTGAGGAAGGTGTTTAATCGATTCCAACCTAAAGCACCGAAACGCGTCGACATAAGGACACCAAATAATTTTTATGTATATGAAATTGTATTAATTTGTATGCTGTATGTTTTATTTGTGTAACTCTTGCCAACAAAATCTCACAGATCAATTTAGAAATTGTATAGAATAAGAATATCTTTTGATCTGAGCATTTGATTGCATATTGTTTTTAGACTGTTTTTAACCTATGTTTTGGAAATTCAATCTGGTTTTTCAAAAAATTAATTTGTGAGAAATGAGGAACCCACAGAATTTTTGAGTATTTTATCTTTACCATGTGTTGTGTAAATCGATTTAGTTTATCTGTTATTAGCCAAATGGTTTAGTCTTAAACAAAAGAACACAGAAAGGAAATCCCCCTTTTTTCAGATTATCTACACCCAGTCCTTTCTGGTTTATCTGGGTAACTCTCTTCTTTTGGAAGCTAACTATAACTTACGCCCCCACAGTGCAATGCTTCTACCCTCACATATTGTATCACTCATGACATGGTCAGTGACATCACTAATAATTTCATCCACACAACCACTCAAACACCCACTCACACCCCATACAACCTCTCGTATACGCACTCACACACCTATTCACAGACCCATACCAGTACTCACATACCCACTCACTGCTCAGCAGAGGCACTCACACACCCTCTCACTCACTTGTGCAGCCAGGCACACAACCATTCACCCACCCATACAGCCTCTCACAGAGCCACACACTCACCCATACAGCTACTCACACATCCTCTTATTTATAAATACAGTCACTCACTCACCCATTCAGTCTTTCAGCACAGCCACTCACGCGCTCATACAAGCACTCACACACTCACTAACACACCCACACAACCACATTCATACCCATTCACAAATCCATACAAGCACTCACACATCCGCACCCTCCCCCATTCAGTTAGTCACACAGACACATACTTTCCAATACAGCCACTCACACATCAACTCACTTAACCAAACACTGAGGCAATTTCACTTTAATTCTGTAGTTAATTAAAACCATTGCAATTTAACATAGAATAAGTCAAAGGCAAAAGGTTTCTCGATTAAAAAATTAGCCTGACGTAACCTTGTGTAACCCATTAATTCCTTGTATTAAAATAATCCACACATGTGGGACATTATACATATAACATCTCAAACTCTTAAAAACAGCGAAGTTGATTCTGTGTGCTAAATATGTAGACTATACTCTGTCATCTTTTCCGATGATTATAAAAGTGCACTGTGCTGTCTGAAGCTTGCACAAAGCTTGGGTTAAATGTGCAAAATGTAAGAATTCAATACTGTAAACATCCCTATTAATTTTGAGTATGCTAATGAGACATGATGCTTATTACATCTTAAAACATGAAAGTCAATTCACTGTGCAAAATCTGCGAGGTATACACAGTCCTTTTTCCAGAGACTATAAAAGAGTATTTTGCTATCTAAAGCTGCTCCAAAGCTGGAATTCACTTGAGCAAAATAGCGATTAGACGCTAATTACGTCCCTGAATATAACATTCTGAATGTGCAAAATGGGTTACATCCTTGCATGCAATTGATGCTAGTTTGCATGCAATTGCAAGAGAACTTCTTTAGGTTAAGCAAGTTTCATATGCAAGCCAACACTCACTCAAGCAGTCCCCGGGGATGCAGGGGTCTGTGCGGTCCCCCCCGCATTAAATTGACAATAGCCCCAGGGAGGTGGCGGTCCCCTAGGATGCAAAGGGTCCACGCGGTCCCCGCATTTAATTTAACTAAAGCCCCAGGGAGGTGGCAGTCCGCGGAGCTGCTTGGGTTCCGCGTGGCCTCCCGTTTGATCAAAAGATAAAGCCCCTTGGGGGTGGTCGTTCCCGGGACTGAAGTTGTCCAAGAGGCCCCCCTTTATACAAAGAAATAAGCCGCAGGAGGTGGCGGACCCCAGAGCAGCGGGGAAACCATATGGGCCTCCCCATATTTATTTAAAAAGAAGTCCTGGGGAGTTGGTGGTCCCCGAAGCATTAGTAAGCCTCAAAAGGGGTCCCATGTGTTCCCGTCAGCTAATATGCAATGACTCCAGGAACTGGCCCACCCGGGGGCCAATTAGTAACGAAGCGTGGGAGCCTGTGCTTCTTTTTTTTCAGTTTTGTAGCAGGTCCACCTGCAAATTCCTGATAACATTGAATTATACTTTTTTTAACATCCTGCGGGGTCCGTGTGGACCCCTCACCCCATATCAGGGGGGATCAGGGTATTCCTACCCTGCCCCTTTACTTAATTTTTTGCATTTATTTGGGACCCTGCTTCTGTCCAAGCCCCAATATGGCTGCTAACACTTCCTGGTTGAAGATTTGGCAGTCAATCAAATTTCAGTAGCATCTGAGAGTCCACTGCAAGGACCCACATCCCCAGATATCAATATTTTTTAAACTTAAATATCTCTGAAACTACTTAACAGAGTTACATGAAATCACATAAAGCTCGCTTTCTGGACAAAATCTAGCTTTCTTTTAAATTTGGTGTCATTCCGTTTTGTGATTCAGGCTGTAGTCGTGTTCAAAAAATAGAAAATCCCAAGACATACCATTGGAAAAACGCGTTTTGGGGCCCCCTTTTTTCTCGGCCCCCTCTTGACAGATCACCTGAAACTTTCAAAACTGCAACTAAGCCAAAAAGGGGACTTTTTTTGAAAATTTTGTGAAGATTTATCAAGCTGCGCCAAAGTTGGTTGCAAAACAAAAACGATTTTCCTATGGAACTATAATTTGCGTACTGGCAATTGCCAGTAGGTTAGATATAAAATGTATATATATATGTATTTTTTGGGGGGGGAGGTGCATGTGTCCTCCCTCACCGAGCCACAGATGGGCCCCGGGACCCAATTGCCCATGGATGAATGATAATTATAGGGAAGAGGGTGCACAACTCCCCTGCGTGAGCCCTAGGATGGCCCAGGGACCCCATTCCCTGGGGCCAAAAATGTATTATTAGTGGAGAGGGACGCACAGGCCCTCTCCGTACCTGTAGCGGCCACGGGCACTCTATCTGCTGAGGCCAAATACATTGGTTTAAGGCGATGGGGCATGCAGACCTCCTCCCCATGTCCATCTCCCGGGACCACACAATAATTATAGGGGAGAGGGGCATGTGGTCTTCCTCCTCAAGGCTTACAAGGCCCTAGAGACCCCATCCTCCAGGGGTGGCCCTTTTCCTGTGCCCTGGGGAGCCCACATCTGAACACAGTACGTTTTTCCTGCCTGCAGGACCTTGAGTAGGGAAAGAAGTGTGCTTCCCACACAGTGGGTGTTTTAAAAATGATCCTGCCGAGTGGGAGCACACTTCTGTTTCCCTCCCTACGCTCTTTCTTGCAGTGATTGTCCCCAGGGGTTTGAGTCCCTGGGTGCATTTGGGTTCAGGGAGGAGAGGCCCTGTGCCCCTACCCTAAAATAAATGTTTGAGGCTCCACGTGATGGGGTCCCCGTGACCTCTTAAGGTTCTGGAAGGGCAGCCACTCACCCCCTCCTTGATAATTAGTGCAAGTCTCCCTGGATGGAGTCTCTGGGGCATATTTGAACTTGGGGACAGGGGCTGTGTGCCCTCTTCACCTAATAAAAATAGAATGGGGTACCTGGGACCACTACAAGCTCCCCCTTGATAATATATTTTTTGGCCCCGGGGATGGGGACCCTGGTGACAAGAGTGGCTTGTGGAGGAGGCTATGCACCCCTCCCTGTTTTTTTTTAAAAGGCCTTGGAGATGTGGTTCCATGAACTAATAGTGCCTTGGGTAGGATGAGCATGTCCCCTCTCCCTTTATTTAAAAAAAGGCACCGGGATGGGTCTCCCGGGCCACTAGAGGCTCAGAGAGGGTGACCACATGCACCCCTTCCCCTTTTTCAAAAACAAAAGGTCTAGGAGGATTGGGTCCACAGACCAACAGTGTCTTGGGGAGGGTTGATGTGCGACCCCCTTTCCTGGCGTGTAGTTGGCTGCCTGTAGGTGGTTGGTTGCTGGGCCTGCCATTCCATGCTGTGCACAGCAAAAGTGGGGGGCTGGCAGCGTACGAAGAGTTGGACAGAGGGGTTGCACACATGCTTCACAGGGCTAGAGACTGTGCGTGATGTGGAGTTGTTTACCTGTGGGGGATTGGCCGCAGGCCTGGATGCTGGCCAGGCCCTGCTGCCAACCCCCTTCCCTCACACTGCTGAAGGCCTTGTTTGTGGGGGTTGGCTTTATGTATGGTAACAAAATATTACTTTGCATTAAAAAAAAGACATCCTAGAAATTCACTGAAAAAATTCAGATGAAAGTGACGTTATAGTTAGGTGAAATATTCTGGGTTAAACTGAAAAAAACACTGAAATTCTCCAGTTATAGTTTCACTTTGGAAGTCCCTACATGTGACTACATTTAATCTATCTCCAATGTTGGCAATAACACTGAAGCAAAACTTTCATTTCAGGCCTCTCCTCAGTTAAAAAAAATGTGATAAACACACAACAGTGACAATAGGTACTCTAGAAGAAAGACCGCCTCATACTTTTAACCACAGGCTTCTAATATATATCTGAAAAACCTATAGCCCATATTTACGATGATTTTGCATTGGGGTTGCGTCAGTTTTGTGCTTTGTGTTTTGTGCAGCACCAATGCGAAATCCTGTGTGGCATTTACTAAGCTGTACAAGCCACTTAGCGTGGTTTATAACATTAGTGTGTGGAGCAGGGGCGTTCATATTCATCAACCCATGTATTTTGATGCAAACCCAGATTTACAAAGACTTGTAAACCTGTGTTTCCACCAAAATGGTGGGCCTTCCTGTCAGAGGCGTAACAAAAAAAGATATCTTTATTTCTCCACGTTACTCTTTCCATGTGTGCTGCATACCGCAGCACACATGGAAAGAGGAATATACCTCGTAGGATTGTTTTTGGGCAAGGAAATTAATCCTTCCTGCACAAAAACTATACTACCCGTGACGCAGGCACTCTTGCTGTATGGTGCAAATGCCCCTTCGTCAGCACTAGGCCGCACACAGTGTGCCAGCAGATGGAGAGAGCTGAAATGCCCCAAATCTTTGTAAATATGGAGCATTTCTGCTCTCTCCCTTTGTATGTAACAAAGCACAGCAAGTACCCTCTGCTGCACCGCGGTGCATGAAATATTAGTAAAGATGCCCCTAGGTGTGGGGCAGACCAACCTGTGTACGTGGGAATTGGCCCAAAAAATCTTTTGGTGTGAGGAGAATAAGAGTATCCACCAACCAAGTGGAATTACTTGCTAGGCTGAACAAACCCTTCCTGACACGTGGTAGAGACATCCCCAGCTGATGAGACGGATCCTCTTTGGTGTTGGTAACCAAGTTCAATAACAGTTACGGACTGACGACCAGCAACAAGGGCATTCCCCGCCAGTTAATGACCAGCTGGGAGAGGTTGGTTTGCCTCCGGCTCGTAACTCAGACGTCCTCTAATGAGCCGGAAATGCCTGACTTGAGGGTTACTACTGCAATCAGAGCAGCTAAAGGCGATGATGCCCACAGCTACGCGGCAGGCAGCCACAAAGTGGGTTGCAAGACTCGTGCGCAGCGGGCATTCTAATAAAATACTCCGTCTTAGAATATGAGCCACTAGCTCAGGCATCTTTCCTTGATTTCAAAGCTGATTACTGACTAAATGAAACGTCCATCTGACTGAAATGTAGCCAAATGAATGAGATCTAAGGGCGTTCATTATGCATTGCGTGCCTGAGCCTGACCTGCAGACACAGCTGCAGACCCGTCTGCACTCTCTGAAGTGCAACAGCCCATTTTCCGTAGTTTGGGTTTCAGAAATGGCCCTGGGAGAGCATTACCTGTCCACCCAGTGCCCTAAAATGTGTAATGTTAATGGTTGGTTCTACAAATGGACACCTAGCCACCAAAAAACTATGAGTAGCTAAAGTAAATTAATGCACGTTTGGGTAACCAATTATACCATTGTATTGTCTACTAGTACCAAGCTTAACAAGTTTCTGCTTGATGTACAGTGGTCAAGCAAAAAGTAAGGGAACCCCTCTTTGTTTTTCCCCTATCCTGCTTTTGATTCAATGGCCCTGAGACAAGCTGTACTCCAAGCAGTCCAGAGGTGCCAAGAGCCAGACCACAAGTAGCATCTACCTCCCCTTGACTAGAGTTTATTGACATAATTAATTCTGCTTTAGAGTTTTACCTCATCCTGGGTTAATCAGCAAGGGTTTAGGGACTTTAACAGGTTCTGCTGCGAGAAACCAGCCATGAAACTTCAAGTGATCAAGGTCAATATAACAGAAGAGTAATAGCCCTTATCTGTGACCAAACACAAATTGTCCATTGAATATTTTGATCTGTATTATGACACCAAAACCTCAGCAGCCTAATTAAAGAAGTCTATTTTCACTGTTCTACACGATATGGTTCCTTAGTTTCCCAGGGCACAGATCAGAAAGTTAACTTTGGAGAAGGTGCCCTTCTGAACAAGGCATCTCTTTCAGAAGATCCACTACCCTCACATTTTTCTTTTGGGGGAGCTCTAGATTCAGCCTCCCAAAGAATCCCTGAAAACACATATGCACTCCGACTCAAATCATGGAACTGTTCCAAAACCAGTCCATGAACATCAGACCAATCAGTTTGTAAGCTGTTATTGCCTATATATTGTGAATGTTCAGTGAGAGTAGAATACCACCATTATTTTTCGTTGTTTACATTTCTGACAATTTAATGTTTTTAATAAATAGTTATTATTTCAGTTAATCATCAGGATGGACATTCATCTTTATTTTGATTGCAATGCCTTTTATTATATTATATATTAATATATTTTAATATATGATTTTTTATATGTGATTGTGATTGTGATTGGTTTCTTGTATAGCGCACTACCACTCCAAGGAGTATCTTGGCGCTTCGACTCCAAGATGTTTAATAGAGATGAGAGGTAATGAAGATTTGTTGAGTGTGCAGGGAGAGGATCATAGCAGTGCTTTATAATCTGATTCTGACAGGGAGTAGATCCAGGTTTTTAGGTTTTTCCTAAAACTGAGTTCTGTTGTATTTTGGCGTAGAGACAAAGGGAGGTTGTTCCAGGCCTTTGCTCCGATGACTGCAAGGGATTTCCTCCCTTGGTCGTTAACCTGAATCTAGGGACTTGAAGTTGAATAGTGGTAGATGACCTGAGGGTTCGTTTCGGCTGATAAGCTTGAAAGTACTTCCTCAAGTACAGAGGGCCTAGGTTGTGGTAGGCTCTGTAGGTGATGGTAAGTACTTTAAAGAGGATGCGTTTATGCACCGGGAGCCAGTGCAATGCATCCAGTGCTGCCGATGCTGAGAACCTTCTGGGCAGTTTCAGTACAAGCCTGGCTGCTGCGTGTTGGACCATTTGCAGTCTGTGCAGGGCCGATTTATTCAGCCCTGCATACAGACTGTTACAATAGTCCAGTCTGGACGTTATGAGCGCTACAGCCACTGTCCGCCTGGTACTTAGGGGAAGGAAATCAAAGAATTTCCTAACGCTTTTGATGGTTCTGAAACAGGCCCCAGCTAATTCTTTGGCTTGTAGACTGAAAGAGAGGATGTTGTCGAACTTGATGCCCAAGTTACGAACAGAATTAGTTGTCTTGGGGGGGGCTTCCACCATTTCCGGCCACCAGTTCTTTGGAGAGAAACAATTATTAAGGCCAAAAGGAACAATCTCAGTTTTAGCTGAGTTACATTTTAGATGATTTTGGGTCATCCACTCAAAAGTTGCTGATAAGCACTCTTTCAGAGTTTGTTCAGCATCAGTTTGATTTTTGTCAAGAGTCAGCACGAGTTGGGTGTCATCGGCGTAGGCACTAGTACTGATGTTAAAGGTGGAGATAAGTTCCAGTAGGGGTACCATGTAAAGGTTAAAAAGGGTTGGGCTCAGGCTTGAGCCCTGCGGCACCCCAGATGTCAGGAGCTTCTCCTCAGAAAGAAAGTTGCCTAGCATGACAACCTGCCGTCTCTGCTCCAGATAGTTCTTAATCCATTCGAACACGGTTCCTGCTATGCCAGCTTTAGTCAGGCGGTGTAACAGGATAGCATGGGACACCGTGTCGAAAGCCGCAGAGAGGTCTAATAGGATCAGGACAGCCATTTTTCCCTGATCTAAGGCTGCTCGAATGGTTTCAGCTGAGGATAGTAGCGCTGACTCGGTGGAATGGTGAGCCCTGAAACCGGCTTGGCACGGATGTAATATATTGTTGTTTTCTATGTGGGCCATCAGTTGTTTATTAACAAGGGATTCGGTGATTTTGCATACTGCGGGGAGGAGGGAAATGGGGCGTAGGTTAGACAGTGTCGTGGAGGCAGGTATTACTTTTTTCTGTAGTGGTCTGACTGCGGCCAGTTTCCATTGTGAAGGAATATCCCCTGTTTGCAGGGACGCATTAATTATAGAATTAATGCAAGGGTTGACCTCGTGTATTATAGTTCTCAGAAGTGTTGGGGGACAGGGGTCAAACGGGGAACCTGATTTAGTGGCCAATATCCTTTGATGGGATTCTTCCAGCGTAATATGGCTGAACTTTGTCCACCTAGGATGGGCTGGATTGGTGCCAGGATTTGCCTCAAAGTCTTTTAGGACTGGTTGTGGGAAATCTTTCGTCTGAGTGTCGATTTTTTGGGCAAAGTAGTTTGCGATGTCATTGCACAGGGTCTGGGACGGTGGGATTTCTCGCGATAGAGCTTTAGGTTTGTTGAAGCTGTTGACTATTTTAAAGATGTCCTTATGTTTGTTTTTGGATGCTTCAATGCAGGAGGTAAAGTAGGTTTTCTTTGCGTTTTTAATCATTGAATGATAGAGTCTCCTGGCATTTTTATAGTCCTCTTTCGCTTCGTTCGCATACGTCCGGCGCCATTTTCGTTCCAGGTGTCTAACGCCGACTAGATGCTCTTTGAGCTTATCGGAAAACCACGGGGCAGACTGTCTTTTTTTGTTCAGAGTGCCTTTAGACCCTGGGTTCCTAATCTTATTGCCAATGTTGGCCATCCATTCCTCGAATTTTTGATTATCTTCTAGAGTATCCCCTGATAAGATGGGTTTGCTGTCTTTGGTCCATTTGTCGAGGTCAGGGTGTTCCAAAATTTTTCCCCAACAGGGGAGGTTTGCTCCTTTTTTTACCGCCACCTTAGTATTTAATCTGTTTCCCTTTAAAGGGATGGAAAAGTCAATAAAGCAATGATCTGTCCAGATTTGGGGCTTAGGGGGTTTTACTAGTATGTTGGTTAAATTCGAACATATGCAGTCGAGGGTATGCCCTGCGTTGTGTGTGGCCTCAAGCATTTGAAGTTTTAGTCCTATAACCTGTAAAGTTTCTTTAAAGCTTGAAGCTTGGCCATCAGTGGAGTCGTCAAGATGGAGATTAAGATCTCCCAACAGGGTAAAATTAGTGTATCTGAGAGTCAGGTCGCCTAACACCTCCCCCACGTTTTCAAGAAACTGGGAGGGATGTCCAGGAGGGCGATATATCAGTATCCCTGCAAAAGCAAAGTTGTCTAGAACTTGTATGCAAAAGCTTAGGCTCTCAGCACCTCTTATATTTGGTGGTTCTTTCATAGTGCACTTAAGGGTGTCTCTGTGAAGGATAGCCAGTCCACCTCCGCGCTGTTCAATGCGATCTTGTCTGCATATAGAAAAGCCCAAGGGGGGGGTATGGACTATGTCAGGGTTTGACCACTCGCGGAGCCAGGTTTCCGTAATGAAAAGGCAATCCAAATCATTTTCCGTGATGAGGTCAAATAAGTGTACAGAGTTCTTGACCATTGATCGTGCATTAATTCGACCACATCTAAGGTTGTTTGGGCTTTCTTCCTTGATGGCAGTGTGATATGGTTCTAATGTCTTTTTACATGTATGGCAGCAGATAGGACCTACCCATTTATCTACATTCAGGGAGTGAGTGCATCTATAATATGGGTGTTTATTTAATGCTACAATATCCAGTTTGGATAAGTTGGTCACCTGAGTGTCCTGTAAGGGCCCTAGACCGTTCTCCAGCCCGTCCTCAGCGCGGACGGGCGCAGACGGGCTGGACTCTGGCGTGACTCCGGCGCTGATCCGCGCGCCTCCGCTGCGCGGAGGCATGCCGTGGCTCCTTATGTAGGGTAGACTGGAGCGCTACCAATTGCAGCCGTCCCCCCACCCAAGATGTCTGCTCTCGGCAATCTCCGTTCGGGACTCGGTCCTCAGCCCTAAGATCGGCTGTGACCGTCCGAGCTGCCAGCGAGGGGAAAGGAGCAGCCAAAACAAATGGTGAGTGCTCAGGGAGGTGCAGGGAGGTGAAGTCGAGTATTTACAATTTTTAAAAGTCGCCGCAATATAAAGAAGAAAAACTCTGCAACCTGCGCTATTTGTCAGCTAGGTAAACAGTAAATTATCAGTCAGCTAGGTACACGCTAACTACCTCCCGGCTTCCGCCTCAGGAGGGGTTAAATTCTTGACTAAGGCATAGCTAACATGGGAGGTGGATTATAGTGATACGACCACAGGGTCATATCGCCAAGGCTTTCTCCGTTTTGGGTGCAACATTCGTGGTTTTCAAGCGATGTTGGCTCATTTCCCTGGAATATTATCACACTGGAGTAACGCGCTGTTAATAACGCGTTACCGGGCCATAAATTCCAGCGATAGACGGCGATAAATAAACAAGTGCTAAGCTCGCTTTGCGTTTATTTATCGCCGTCCTAGTAAATATGCCCCCTAGTCTGTAATTTGTGAGGAATTTTTTGAAATAAAGAGCTTTCCGTTTTTAGTGCAGTTGCAGGAGTTGCTTGAGTGAGCTTTTTCCTGGTATAGTGTGAGGCTATGGATTTGGCATGATGTGCTAAAAGTATGACCATAGAAATCATCTTTACAATTATAAGATCCTGCTGTTACTGGCTGGATGACGTGAGGCATGCTGCTGGGTTCCCCCTACCAAGAGTTAACCAAAGCCTAATTCTTCCAGCTTAATGCTGGAGAAAACAGCATAATATGGGGCATAAACCATAGCCCACATGGCTGGCCCGAATCAGAAGAGTGAAAAATTTGGGTTCTCTGGCCTGACCCAGTTGCCAAAGAGGAAATTATCTTCTTAGGTCCAAAATCACACTCCCACCAGTAATGCACTGTAGGAAAATGTAAAGATAGGGTTTGGGAGGACAAGTAGTGACCGCTGTACTCCAAAGTCCGAATGTAGTGAGCTATTGATCAGTACATTTTGATATCTACTACCTGTAACTCTCTTCCAGAATCTCAATTCCAGTACCAATTCCCCACTCCATATTTGTACATTTTATGCCACCACATTAACTCAATAGTGCGCTTTTTTAAGACACCCTCCAGCTTCACTGCCTGCGAATCACCTACCAGTGCCTTGAAAAGGTCCTTTCAGGTATGAAAAGATTTAGCTGGCTGTTTGCCAGTCGAACAATTTGAGGAACTTTTATCATGATATGATTTCTGTACAACTAATGTTCACTCCCTACTGGGGATTGTTATCATATTGTTAAGATATGAATAGTGTAAACACAATAGCCACCTGTATTAACAGAATCACTTAAGTATTGACTTTTGCATTAGATAATAGCCTTTAAACGCAGGTACGTGCTACCATTTATATTTGTACTTTGAGTTTTTGGTTGAAATAAAATGCATCTATTACATCACTGGTAGCAACGTGTTGGATAGTTTAGCGCCACCTTTTCCGCAAGCACCAATATTATATTGCTTGGTTCTGGGACTACTGTTAGAGGATGTGCCAAAATGATTTTTCCTCTGCCGCCCTTGTAAATAAAATAGATCTTCTGGGTTTGTCACTGTTATACGTGCTTTCAGTGGCTGCTAAAACACATGGGGCTGATTTATTTGTGCAGGTGACACTATGCACCTGTTAAATATGTCTTCCAAGCATGTTAAGAACCACCCCTTCTATTTTGGGGGTTATAATCCCGAAACATGGTTAACTATTCAAAAAGATTTCTCTGAATATTAGAATTTACAGGCGAGTTAATGTGTTCTCTTTTTATTACATTTCGAAATAAGCATTGGCGTAGCCAAGAGGTCTGACTTTTATGGGCTAATGCATGCAAAGAAAGGCTTTTATAAATTATGATTACATGTGGGTTTGCCAATTCCTTAATCATTCCGTTCCTTTTTTTACATACATAGTGCAGCTGCTTTTTCTTACTCCCAAAAAGGAGGGGGGATTTTCAAAAGACTATGGGTATGAAGATGTCATGCCCTGCGGGATGATGCCTAGGTGTATGTTTTCAGCATAGATATAGTCCTTCACAAACTTACCTTGATTTTTCTGATTAGTAAGGAGAGTGAGATACTCTGCAGGGGGGAGAAGGTGGAGTGAGAAGAAAAAATATGCAATAGAAAAGGGAGGAAGGAACTGGTGTTTGCTGATAGGACTTCTGACCACAAGATTGCTACTCAAACGCTTGTAAGATTTGAAACTTTGGAGCAGCCATCCTGTGTGTCGTGTCTTCCTCGTAATAACGACAGACTACTTCTTTATGTATCTAAGCGCTTTATTCAACATGTGCTCTCAGGTCCCCGTCCCTACTCTAACTGACTAGCCCATCTCCTGGATCCTCCTCTTCCCCCAGCCCACTAACTCCGCCCACCCAGCTACTAGAACGTTTACAATACCACATCTCCCCCTTTCTTGACAAAACGGAATAACAAGTTAATTCACAGTTCCTCAATTAGTCGTTTAGGCCGATGAACAGCTCATCGGGGACGTTGGGAGCCTCCTCCACCGGCAATCTCACTCTCAGACTGGGTGTCCGTATGAATAGGGTTAATGTTCAGAACAGAACTCTCACCATTGGATGGCTCAACTGTTGTAGCGAGGGCGTCTCTCAGGACTGGGGTACACTCGAGTGCATGCGACATGCTGTTGGGGATTCGCTGACCGGCAGGTGCTGTGGTCACTAGGGCGCCCTTCTGACATGTGGTAGTCAAAGGATCGTCCCAGAATCGACAGTCTGCCTCCGCGGATTGTTTTTGCTTTATCACCACAGGGTAATCTGTTTCTGGTTGTTGCTCTTGCTTTATCACCACAGTGTCCCCTGCCGGCCGGGAGGAGTGTCTCATCTTCCGGCGGTGATCGACACGCAATTTCATTTCTTCCGTCTTGGCTTTCTGGGCAGTGCTGACTTCTGAAACACAGCCAGTCGTTGACACATGTCTCAGTGCGCCTTCCCTTGTGGACATTCTTGTCGGGAGGGGTCGACTCAACATTAATGTTGCTGGGCACTTGCCCGTGGTGACATGGGGAGTGTTTCGGTAGACTCTCACTACTTCATCAAGGGTCACCTGAAAGTCCTTCTGGTTCAGAGCAGTTTGTTGAAACCTTTTCCGAAGGATAGCCATGAACCGATCACTAGTGCCATTACTTGGTGGCCACAGCGAGGTGATCTTCTGATGGTGCATGTTGAGCTGCTTTGTAAAATCCTCGAACTCTGGACTAGTGAATAGGGAACCATTTTCTGTTTTCAGCCCTTTGGGAGCACCCCATGCATCAAAGACTTAGTCAAGCATCGCTATAATGTTGAGCACACTCGGGGAGGAGACAAGCTGAGCAACTGGGAATCTGGAAAGTTTGTCCATCACCACGAGGACATACTGGCCCGAAGGTAATGGGCCATGAAAGTCTATGACTTGTTCTTGTCACACCTCTTGAGGTAGTTCAGTCTTTGGCAGAGGCTGGTGTGGACCTCCAGCGTTGACTACTTTGCATTGATGGCAATGCTGCAGTGCTAGTTCAACCATGTGATCGAGTGAGGGAAACCAGACCCATTCTCTCACAGTTCTCTTGGTGGCCCCCACACCACGATGACTGGTGTGCGCTAAATTGATGATTCTCTGCGTAATTAACTGGGAATGATAATCCTTTGGTTCCTTAACAGAAGCCCGTCAGTGGTGACAGACAATTCCCACCAATGTTTTGGAACACTTGCAGTTCCTGCCGAAGTTGTGGATCATTCTCCCCTTCTTTGTTAATGTCGCTCCACCGGTTGTTTCGTAGACAGTTTAAGATTTTTTTGAAAACAGCATCATCTCTGGTGGCTTGCCGAACATCCTGCAGGGGAACTGCCGGTGACTTGACTTGATCTGCCACACGATGATAGCATTCTACCGCTGCTGCTAAATCAGTGGCAGGAGATGAAAGCAGAGAGCGTGGCACATGATCACCAGTGTCGGCTGACTCCCGGGGTTGAAGGGTAGTTGCATAAAAGTCATCGGCCATAACCACCTTGTCACTGGCACCCTTTGTTGTAGCCTCCGACAGAATGTGCCCAGAGAACTTGAGGGTGGAACAATAAAACTCACATTTCTCTTTGTTTAGCGTTAAGTTAGCTTCCACCAGAGCGTGACATACTCTATCCAGTGCCTTGTCATGTTCTTGTGTGCTGGACCCATATACTAGTATGCTATCTTTGTGGTTCAGAGTATTGGGTATATGCTGAATGACTTTGCCAACCGTTTCCTGCAGTATCTCTGCTGCTGCAGGGATGTCTTCACTCAATCGTTTGTAACGGAATAGTCCCATGTGTGTGACAAAAGTCGTGATGTATCACGACTTGTCGTGTAGTGTTAGCTGGGAATACCCACGGTTGAGGTCAAGTCTGGAAAACACTTTAACATTATTTAGTGTCCATCTCATGTCACTCAGATGGGGCCCTACAGAGTGCTCCTCGCCAAGGGCCATGCCGGGCGCTCTCATATCCACACACAGGTGTACTCTTGTGGGCGTCCCTTACCTGGGGACGATAAGAACTGGTGACACCCAGGGGACAGGACCCCGTGCTCGCTCAATAATGTCATCTTTCAATAGTTCTTGAATCTCCTTTTCAACAGCTTGTTGGAGATGCCCGGGCACCCTTCGGGGTTGTTGAGCCACAGGGCGGATTTGTTCATCTATGCGAAGTTTAATCTGAAACTGGTTCATCCTTCCCAGACCCGAGAAAAGCTTTGGGAATTGGTGCACTATGCCTGGGTCATCACCACCTCTATACTGAATTTCTACCAGCCTAAGGCGCTCAGCAGTAGGCAGGCTGAGGAGATAGTCCGCCTCTGGACCCTCGATAACATGAATGACAGCTGGTATTGACATTGTTTTGTATTGAAGTGTCATGGAAAACTTTCCAAGACAGGTAAGCGGCTCTTTGGCCATCCACGTGTACACCCAGACGTAAGCGGGGCTTAACTCCGGTGATGCTTTAATTTTTTTGTATTCATTCACTGATGTATAGTTTAATGACGCTCCGCTATCTAACACAAATTTGGCGGCGTGACTTCCTACCCAAATGTCAAGGCGGGGATACTTCTTTAACTGATCTCGGTCGGTCACCATGCTCATGTATTCATCCGTGTATTCAGGTTCTCTGGATCCTGACCGGGACTCTCGTGACGACGGTCTGCGGGTCCACTGAGATCGTCTCGACTCCCTGCTGGAGTTTGGTGATCCGGACAAGGATTTGGTGCGATCTTGCACTGCTCGCGCATGATGACGCCGAGCGCCCGGCTGGGACGCTCGTGCGGTGTCACCTTCCTGTTCACGTCGGTGATCTCCACACATCGGATCTATGTTGATACAACGCATGTTATTACAACGCATGCTTTTACAACGCATTTTTTACAACGCAAAAACTTTTACAACGCATGTTTTTACAACAAATGTTTTTACAACGCATTATCCCATCCTGAAATATCCTAACATGACCTTAGGCAATAAATCGCATTAGGCCCAAACCTTCATTAGCATAAGCACATGGCGCAATAATCATTGTAGGTATCACATTAGGCATAAATCTTCCTAAGCATAAACACATAAACACATAACACAATAATCATTGTAGGCATTAGGCATAAATCTTCCTAAGCATAACCAGTGCGCCACAGAAACACAGGGAAAGTGCACACAGCACCATAGGGCCCTGCACCCAATCCCCAGCAAGAAAATGACCCCCCAACAATCAGTTCAACAATGAGCCCCACTCACCGGGTTCTCGGCTGCTGCAAAGTCTCCGCTCTCTCCGCAGCTCAAGGCAGGACTTGTTTCTTCACTGGTCCCTCCCCTGGGACCGGGACTTCTGCAAGGAGCCTGCAAGGCTCCGGACGTCCTCGTCTGCTTGTGGGGCTCCACCCAACAACACAGGGGCCCCGCTCCGGCTGGCAGCCACCTCCTTTCTTCCGGGGGTTTCCGGCTCTACTTCAGCACCGGAGCGTGGGGTGGGCTCCTGTCCACTTCCTTGCTTCTTTGGGCACCGGAGCAGCACACGCGGGGCTCTCCCTTCACCAGGGGTGCCCTGCTGATCAGCTGCAGCTTCTCTCCTCCCTACAGGCGGCTCTCCTGCGGGACCAGGAGCGAAGGGGGGGGGGGGGCGGAAATGGAGCCTGCGAGGCTCTCGTGCTTCCCAACAGGCCCCGCCCACGGTCAGGCAAGACACCTGCCTGGCTTCCGGTTGCGTTTCTCTTCGGGCCGTGGCGGTGATTTCTTTACTCTTGGCGGCAATGAGGGGTGAGCTCCCTCTTAGTTGAAAGTATAAAGGGGGGGGGTCTCCCGCTAAAGACGATGAAAAAGAGGGGTTGGCTCCCGCGAAAAGTTAAAACAATGTGGCATAAATGCGGGGTAGGCTCCCGCAAATACGCACCAAAACGCGGGGCGGACTCCTGCTCTCCTTCCGCGATGCGGGGAAATCCCCACGTCGGGATTCCCTCGGCAGAGGTTGCAGCTCAACGCTGCGAGGTCCACATGCTCCCCTCTCCTTAGGCAATTCAAAATACAGCGCTCACGAGGCGCTAAGAGCCATCAAGTCTTCAGCAGGCAGGAACAACATGTCCCTCTGGCGCACAGCGCAGCCAGGCATGCCAGCATGCAGGGACCCCCAAGAAGCTGCAGCTGGGTCACACGGCGGCTCCTCCTGGCAGAGTGTCTCCCCCAGCCCAAATAAGCACAGAACCACCTCATGGGGTCACAGTCCCTATATTTATACATATTTTTCCTTTGTCTGCCCTGGCACAGGGCTTGGGGAAACCAATTAGAAATGGTTCTGGAGCACTCTGTTTACCAGGCTCCTCTTCCCTATTGTGAGGTGGGGGGTCGTCATCAGACACACCACAGGGGGGCGGAGCCAGCATTTACTAGGGCAGGCACCGTCCTATTCAGAGACCTGGGACTTCTCCTCCCACTACTCAAAATGTAGATGTCCCATTCAGCCTAGTGCTAGCTCACCCTGCCCCTCCTTTAGCCACACACACCTCACCAGCCCCTGTCACTCAAAAGCCAGACATGTAATTCATATCAGGCAGGCAGTCGCACAGCACACAGAAATGCCAACTTCTAAAAGGTGCATTTCTAAAATAGTTATAATAAATCTGCGCACATCATTGCGTAGCATTTAGTATCACTATTCCAAACGTACCAAACTTGACCCCGCCGCTCCTCTTATATTAGGAATTACCACTGAAACACTTATCAGGGAATCCCCAATGCATTCCTATGGGAGGGCAGCCCCACAGTAGTGAGGAACCAAAATGGCTGTTTGTCACTACCAGGACATGTCACACACTTAAGGTACATGTCCTACCTTTTACCTACAATGCACCCTGCCCATAGGGCTAGCTAGGGCCTACTTTAGGAGTGACTGACAGGTAGTAAAAGGGGGGTCACAGACATGGCACACACTTTAGGTGCCACGTCACAGCGGCAGTCACACTGCACGCCCAGGCCCTGCAATGGCAGAGGCCTGAGATAGGTTTGAAAGGTTACTTTGGTGGGTGGCGCAATCAGCGCTGCAAGCCCACCTGTAGCATTTAAATTACCAGTCCTGGGTATAGGAGATACCACTTTACAAGGGGCTGACAGACAAATTAAATAGGCCAAACAGGTGTAGACCAATCTTACCATATTTAACACAGATAGCGCACGCACTTTACACTAAACAGCAGTGTTAAAGTGCCCAGAGGGCTAAAACCACCAACACCATGTCAGAAAAAACTAGGAGAAAGGCAAAATGTTTAGGGATGACCCAGCAAAATGGGCTAAGTCCAACAATTACTAATTGGTCATACGTTAAACCATACATTCTGAGTCACAGCTTGATGGCTTTCTCGAAGTAGTCTCCCAGCCTGAACTCCTTGCTTGACGGTTTTGGTGTGCAAAGCAACCGAGCAATGTAGGTGTGGATGGGGTGAAGAAAACACAGTATGCAGTTGGGGAGGGTATCCAAGTGTCAGTGTGAGTCGAAGGAGAGGGTAGGAGGAGTGAAAAGTGGAGGTCGTGTAAAATAGGATTGGTGAAAGTGGGGCAATGGAGCTGTAGTGGAGGAGGCACCGAAAGTATGATCGGAGGAGAGATGAAAAATGGGGGGAATGCAGGAATGCAGGGATGAGGGAGGGAGTGGACAAGGAGGATATCTTTTATGAGGGTCCACCAGAGGATGATTCTTTTCTCTCACACAAATCAGCCTGGCCCTATGCCTGCCACCTCATGGGGCCGATGTATTGGGCATCCCACATCTTTCTATTAAAGCCAGACTACAGTGCAGAGCCCAAAGCAGTTCGCTCCTTTTCTAGGACGAAGACGGTGGGGACAGGAAGCATGTTGTCCTTGGAAGCCTCCCTAAGACAACAGGCATGCCTAAAAATACTATTTTTATGCTCTAGCTCTTTAGATAAAAATCTCTCTATATATAAATATTATTCTCTGCAAAATGAAAGAAGCCGTTGAAAACAGGAAGTGTGCCGGAGAGCAGCATTTTGGTCTCTCTTTGTAGCCTATAAAGTGATGCGCTTTATGCCACGGACGCCTGGCATCCCAGATAAGGTCCGACATTAAAGGGATACTTTCGGTGCTACCCCTCCACTCCCTAGCCCCCCCCCCCCCCCTTTATCAACCTAGTCAGTAGTACTGGACAGTGATCCCTGCAAGCCACTCAGCTGAAAGTGGTCAGATTCGTGGATTGTCCTTTCTGAGAAAAGAGGCTCTAAAACTTCATACCTACCACCCCCTCGTAGGTATGGAACCAATCTCTGGGTGACCAGCATTTACAACACATAGTTGAAATTTGCTGTTAAAGAGCCGCATCTGGAGGTAGCTGAGAGAACAAACATTTTCGCAGCTTGAATGGGAATTATTGATAGTCTGATAGTGCCTGCAACCTTATGTAAAGTGCTGGTAGTGACGTTTTACTAGAAGTGCCAGCACCCTCCTCACACCTTCAAAATCAAGGTCCCCATTTGGCCTGGACGAATTACTTATTAAGTAGCATTTGTTGCAGTCTATGAGTGAGTAGAGAGTGGACCGTGATCCCTAGCCAAGTGAACATTATGTGTCATTTACTGGGTAGTATTGTATGCCTTGATGAGCGCCCTGCAGAGACAAGACTATGCATCTTCATCATTTATTCTCACGCTGACATACTAAGCATGGACTATTACTGGTGGAGCAGTTGTGGAGTGGGTGGGTGTGGTATCATAATGGCACTGTTTAATGTAATGTATTGTGATAACTACTTGAAAACCTGAAAATAAAGTTTTAAAAAAAAAGTAGCAATTGTTTCAAAATTTGCAGTAATAAGAATTTCGTGAAGAATTCTGATATTACGCAGTTTTTCCATTTCACATAATTTTTGCCCACGGGGAACTATTATGAGCAGAAACAAATCTCAATGGAGCAGTAAAAGCACAACGGTGAGAGACCGTCCTAGAGTGGACCGGCAGTCAAGTTCGTAAATGTCCTAATCAGGTGCTTTGATGACTTATGTTGACATTGCTGGTTGGCTAAAAAAAATGAAGATAGTGGAAAAATTGGTTGAGTCTAGTGAATGTGTTTTGGGTGTTGCAGATAAGTTTTGCCATGTTGGAGAAAATGAAATTTGGGGAGTATCAGATGTTTGTAGCTAGCATGTAGATCTTTTTAATGTTGTCCATGTCCACAAACTTGGAGAGAGCCTTCTTCATAGCCTTTGTCTATGCAATGAGCAGAAGATTTAAGTCACAGAAGCAAATGCATTTCATGAGTTAGTTAAGGCCACCATGTGAGGGTACATATCTCATAGTCAAAAAGCCAGGTTTGCAAAAGTCAGCTCACAGGGCATTCTCTGTCTTGGGACCCTTGGGACAGACAGGTATTGACCCTTTCGCGACTTTATGTTTCTCTGTTCTCTGAGGCTTCAGGCTGGATTCTTCTCTTTACTAGTGACCTTCTGAGCTTCAGGTTCATGGACAGGTTTGAGAAGAGCAAGAGGCTGCAATGCGTAGTGGCATTGTGCAGAAGCAGCATGTAAAGACAGTGTTTGGGCCTGCCTCATTCTACGCTGGCTCTCAGCAACACGCTCAAGTGGGTATGGAGTCTTCTTACAGTGCCCTCCTGCAAATGTACCTTCTTTACTTGAGTGCTGGAGGCCTCTGTTGAGGCCAAAGAGGCTGCAGTCCTGCTTGTGGTTTCGTTTCATGTACTTTGTTTTCATTTTGACTTGTCTTCTCCAAAACAAGTGTTTTTGGTCTGATGCACCCTGTGCCTTGAGACTGTGGTGCCAACATCGGCAGAAGAAATGTTTACATCTCCAGGCAGTCACTTCACTGTGGTTGTTGGTGGGGTGCTTGCTGGTACAATGTCTAAAGGCAAGAAGCATATTTATGGGCTTTCCTGAGAAGTGACACGCTCAGCCACTCTAAGTATTCCTTCGGGGGGGGAAAAGTCTAAGTTAGTGCAGCAACCTATCACTCCCCTTGCCATAAATGCTGCATGTGTGTTGCAAGGTAGGGGCTTTCATACAACACGTGGAAGGTAGGATATAAAAGAAAGCCAACCCCATAAAGTCTGCCTTTTAGTCAAACCTCGCAAAATTTACAAGTTATGGACAAGGTGGGAGTGGTGTGGAGAAACGCTGAGAAAACAGTGGGTTAATGATGTGAGCGATAAGTATCACATGGAGAGAGTGAAAAATAACATATGCACTCCCGTGGACTGTTCAAAGAAAAATAGTCGTTTCTTAATGTTGGAGTATATAAGTCAGCCAATCAAATGGATGGTTTAGAGCTATGCTCTAGAGGAGAGACAAACACAAGAAGGGAAAGTAAACTCGCAAATAAGAATCAAGCAAATGACAAGAAAGCCAACCAACAACAAGCAATACCACTTTAAGTATTTGTGTTGTACACAATACGTCCTCCACAATAAATAGCTAAAAACTGCATGTAGGGAAGACCTAAAAAACACAGGGACTGTCATGTGTACTTGTTCTTGTTGACAAAACAAACACTACCCTGCCGAGGGATAGGATCTGTGTCCCTAATGCACACCTAGAGAGCTGTAAATTCTGTGTCCAGCACCAGGCTCTAGGCTGGTGTGTGACCGGTTTCTAGATGTAAAACTTGTAATATCTAAACCCTCAGTCGGCTTCAGACGGGTGCGATACCCATTTCGTTTGCTCAGCATTCCCGAGATGTGATATGTTTGTCCCTCATCCAGCTCTTAAAGGTGTGATATCTGTGTCCGTCACCAGCTGTAAGAAGTGTGATATATGTGTCTCCCATTCAGCCGTAAAGAGCTGTGATATCAGTGTCCTATAGGCGCACTATCAGGGCTTTAAGTGGGCCAGGTCTCACCGGGTCTGAGCACCGGCAGTTTTTTAAGGGGGCCTCGAAACAGCTCGTTATCGGGCTCTGTTTTGTGCCCTGGCACAGGAGGTCCGTTTTTTTCCCCCGGACTGCAGTGACAGCAGGCACATCGATGTGTGCGTTGTGAGCGTTGTAGAGGAAGGGAAATCCTTTAAAGAGAGACACTTTCTCTCTAGATTTCCCTTCTATTTTTGTAACGAAGGAGTAGCAACATTGTCGTGGTGCCACCAGGGCTTTAAGTGGAAGTTTTGTCAATATTAGATACAAGCCATAGTTGCTGCTTACTTATCTTAAGCAACTAGTAACCAATGACAAAGCCAATAGTCCTGACTTATAGGTATGATGGGGCTTGTTGTATCATATATCTGGACGCAATGACAGGAATAGCAACATACAAGTCGGGAAGTACACTTTGCTAAACAGATTTTTAGCTTACGTTAGAGACCCCCCAGTTTTTTCATCCTACTCAAAGCCTTGCGCACTATCAATATGACTCGTCCAGCCCTGGAGGCATCTACGGTTTGTAAATACCATGGAAGCTTGTACCTAAATTCAATCTTGCTTCACAGTGCTGTAGGTGAATGTACTGGAAATAGCCCACACATGAGGAAGTCTGTGTAGGAGACAGAACAAGTGGGGCTGCCTCCATCACTTCCTCACATAGTGGTCCACACTCGGAACCCTGGAGGTGGGAAAGGCTTTCGCCTGGCACCCAGTGGCGTTCAAACAGGGGACCATCTGAAGAATAAGTACACATGCAAGGGATTATGACTAAAATGCCCTACTCCTAGTATAGGAAGTAAATTATTATGGTAACTTTTTTCAAGCTCCCCAGTCAATACAGATATTCCTTAGTACAAGACATTTTTGTAATTTTCCGTCCTTCCCTGCGAACCAGACGGAGCCCAAAAGTTCACATCTGGGAAGCGAGGTGGTTGTTGATTTTGGGAAAAGGAAATGTTTTCCGCATGTTAGAGGAACAATTGTTTTCTGTGGAGCTGCAGAGATTTGACTCTCGTTGCTGAAATATCCTATTTTGAGAAAGGGGTGTCTCAAATGGGAACGGCATGTAGTGCACCGAGACCCCAAGTCATCTGAGCTCGTTGTGGTCTAAGATGAAAGGGTCCGTCTTATAGGCCTCCCAGAGAATGGGCGAGGACACTGCCACTCAAAGGCCATTGTGGCTTCAAACGGAGCACTGAAATGTCTACTTGGCGCTATTATATGCACTATGTACATCAAAGCGCTAAGAGTGTTAGAAATGTGCTATGTTACGTTAATCTAGGCATTTGTATTGAGCTTCATTGTCAGCAGCAGTGGCGTAGCTAGGCCTTATGCTGCCCGTGTAGGGTGACCAGAATTTTAAAGGCAAAACCCGGGATATTTCACAAAACTAGAAGAAGGACTACAATTTACTTTAACCGAGCGCACAGGGAGACAGTCACAGCGCTCCTCAGCAGAGAATTACAAAAGCGGCAGTAGGAATATAAATAAAATGCCATTTTTAAAGCCAGTCACAAGCCTTTTTAATTAAATTGCTGTCTTGTAACAGCTGCTAACTATCCTTGCTTTGGAAATCATAAAAATGCACCTACCACCGTTTCCAGTCTACCCTCTCTAAAAAGTTTGACATTCACCAAATGTGCCAGGGCCGCTATTGGAAACCGGGACAGTCCCGGAAACCCCGGGATGCCTGGTCATCCCACGCCCGTGGCGCAACCGCCTGATTCATCAAGCTGAATTGCACTCGCAAAGGGCAAGATTCTCAGAATCTTGCCTTTTGCGAGTGCAATTTTTGCATTTGGGATTCATCATCCCAAATGCAAATTTCGCTATTTAAGAATTCGCACATTTGCGAAGAATTGAATTTAAGGAATCTCTATTTGAGATTCCTTAAATGCAATTCATGAAGCATTTTAAAATTGCGAAATGGCAATTTTGGGCCGCTATTTACAGAGAGGTCAGACCTCTCGGTAAATAGCAAAAACTTAGAAAAATGCATTTAAATGCATTTTTCTAAGTTGCATGTTACACAGACACATGTCCTTTGGACATGTGTGTGCGCAACACCAATGTAGATTACATTTCAGGGGCGCTACAGGGTGTCCTTTGGACACCCCTGCACCCTTGAAATCGCATCCTTATTTGCGATTAGCTAATTGCTAATCGCAAATAAGGAATAACTCCCCATGCATTCCTAATAATTATTGCAATTCCTATATGAATCCCGTTTTGCAAGTCCTTAATAGCGATTCGTTATGAATCGCTATTAGGGGCTCGCAAAACGGGAGAATGATGAATCAGGCTGTAAGAGACAGGAGGGTTGGGCGGCGGGAGTTGCGCCGCAACCAAAACTTGTGCTGCCGGGGCAGAATAAATGACTATGCTTTAAAACCTTTTACACTTTGGAAGTGTGCTGTACAGTGCAGCACAGTTGTAAAGTCAGAACAGTTTGGAAAAAGTAAAAGCATTTCTCCAAATTAACATCGTTCTTAAAGAGGCATTATTTTTTGGTGCAAAACCCTGTCTACAATTGTTATTAGATAGTGCTTTATCACAGGGCTCCATGGGTGGTTTCGTCTGACGCAAAGTAATACAAAGCAGCTCTAGGTAAGGCTTTGCTTTACTTTCAGGCAACTTTCCATCACAAAACATGCCTTGCACTGGAAAGAAAATTCCAAATAAACATTTTGCATGGGTTTACGTCACTTTTGTGACATAAATCCATTGCAAAATCTTAGTATTCTGCCTCTCATTTTGTTTTCAAGAGTATACAAATCAGCAACCAGTACTACATTACATCATTACATAATTATAATTTTGCGCCTGTATACTTTTACAAGAATGCAGCACACCCTGCAATTCATAAGTATTAGTTACTTTCATCTGCACTTCCTCAGGGCACCCATAGCTGCATGGGTGGAGGATGGTGTACTCTTCTGTCTCTTAAAGCACATGTCCTGGTCTGGGACCTCAGGCACTCATATCCTGTAAGTGGTGGCCATATGTGTCGCCTTCCCCAATCAACACAGGAGCCAGGAGCAGGTTACAACACAATCTTTATTCAGCCATGTCTGCTCATAACTAACTTCCCATTCCCGGTTTCCTGCTCCTCCCTTTCCTGCTCCTCCCACGAGTCTATCCCAAACACTAGACTGCTGCACACAATACTACATCTCCCCCTTTCTTAACAAAATAGAGTCATCTTCAAACATGTTTATAGTTTCTTGACTGGCCGCACAGGTCTGCGGATTGTCCGCATGGGTCATAGACACATTGCCGTTCCAGGCTTAGACTCAGTCAGCTCCTCAGGCGTTGGCAAGTTATAGTCTGTTGGGGACACTGCATTGTTCGAGCTGTCGGCTGCCTTGACAAGAATATCCTTGACTGCGGGAGTGGGCCTTTGAAAGTACGAGACATTGTGTGTGATCCTCTGGGTCTCAGATTCGTTGCGGTTTCCAATAATCTTCTGAGTTATCCACTCACTTACAGATTCTGACGCGATCGTGATTGCCTTTTGTGAAGTGACAGTTGATGGCTCAGCTCGATAGCGGCAATCTGTCTTTCTTGGTAGCTCTCGTTCGACTGACGCTCGATCTCCTTCAAGAGCGGACGGTGTTCTGATTCTCTTCCGAACATCTGCATGAGATTTTATTTCCTTCTGTCTCTTCCGGTCAGGGGCAGCAATGTCCTCTTGTTCCGAGTCGTGCATACCAGTCAGTAAGGCACTATCTGACATGGGTGGCCCGGTTTGGTCTCGGTACTCATTTGTTGACCCTGTTTGTCTCTCCCACTCCCACTCGCATTTGGGACTGGTGGACTCTTTGATCATCCAGGCATGTGTATGTTTCTTCCTTATCCACCCATTTTGCCTTCCTTGCTGAGTGGCAGGGTAGTCCTTTCTCACCCGGTGGGTGCTGTCCCGTATCTCTGCTTTCCTTCTGCGAGCGCGTTGAGTCAGCCTTGCGGACCCCTTCTGGGGTGCCGGTATATTCTTTATGTCTTGAGATAACCGTGACTGACATGACGTGTTGTATTGTGGGGTGATCACATATTTTGAGTCATTGACGTGAGATATGCTGCTCTGGACAGGGAGAATGTTCTCTGATTCTATTGTGCATTTTGGTGATTGGTGCCATGAGCATTGTAAGGACCTTGACTCGGTTGATCGGAGTGACCGTACAGACATGTTTTCTGAATTGGAGGAGCCTTTTGCTGATTTCCTCTGAGAACGTTTCTTTGAGAGCGTTTTGACTGATACATTTCTTGAGCTGGTAGTCTGTGATGACATGCTCCTGGAGTCGGAGTCATCTGTAAGACATTTTTGTGAGTGTAGCTTTTGAGGTGTCTTTTGTGTTATTGCTGTGAATGGGTTATTTGCTAGCCACGCATTTATTTCTTTGGTCTGGTCGTGGAGCATTTGGTCACTGTCTCTCTCACATGACATTAACTGTCTCTCCCCAGTTTTCTCATTGTCGTGGATGTCTTCAGTGCACATGCCTTTCCCTTTCCGGTGCCTGAGTGGCTTACCACCCCTCATGTGATTTGTTTCTTCTTCTCGTTTGTTGGGTGCACTAACGGCAGTGACACTTGTGTAATGTGTCTTCCTGCTTGGTGCTTCTTCAGAAGTGTCTACAACATTTGATGGGCAGTGGGTTGCTCGAGTGTGTTCGTATACCGGTGTCCAGAGTTGGCGTGACTTGTCCACTCGTCTGTATTTGGTCCTTTCCACATATCCATTGAGCAGACTGTCATCTGTCTCCTGTGTGTGGTCTGTCTCACTTGATGCTTCATCCGAATAGTTTGTGATGTCTGTTGAATGATTTAGTGAAGACGTATCAGTGAGGCTGTCGTAATCATCCTTCACTGCCTTTTGCATTGTTAACTCAGGGTGTTTCACGTCACTTGGTTTCTTCCGCTGTCTTGTCTCTATTCTGCCTTTGCCCTCCCTCTTTCTGGTTTTGTTTGTTACTTGGGCTTTTTCCACAGACATGAGTGACGTCTCCATTCCTTTATCTTTGTGACTTGCATTCGGGTGCAGTTCTTTTGCTGATTGTCTTGCTTTAACTCGCTCTCCAACTTCAGCCCTCCTGGTGATTTCTTGTAGCGAGAACTTCCCTTGAAGGATCTTGCATTTTGTTTCAGGTTTTGAGCAACCATCAATTACCCGGAGTCGAACTGCTTCCTCATCTGTAAATGTGTTGAAATGGCAGTGATGCACTAGACTTTGTAGCCTTGTTATGAATTTTGGTAATGATTCTCCGGGTTCCTGCTGTGCCGCGTTGAAGGCTATGCGTTCATGATCCACGTCGTCCTTTGTGTCGAAATGAGCGCGTAGCGTCTCTTTGAGTTTTCCATATGTCTCTGTGTCTTTTGCTGAAAATGTTCTGATTAAGCGTCGGCCTTCGTGACCTACAAGCTGACGTAGCAATAGTAGACTTTTCCCGTCCCTTCGCTCACCGGTTGTTTCAAGAAAGTCATCCAGTGATTCCAGCCACCTATTCCATTGGTGACCCAAACTCTGATTGTTGATCTGCGTCACTAGGGGGCGGTATTTCAATGCAGGGTTTGGATGTATGTGTTTCTTCTCTCACAGACATGATGGTGAAATGTATGACAATGTCACAGGACTGTTCCCTTTTCTTCCTGCCTTCTTTGCTGACCCCCCCCCCTCAGCCGATAGTCTTTGTGTGGTCGTTTCCTTTGGGTTTGGTGTGGTCGTTTCCTTTGGTTTTGGTAAGATTTGCTGCGCTCGGGTGACTATTGTATGTTGTCTGCCCCTGGCGCGACTGTCTCGGTATGTTTCAGTGAGTTAGGCTTGGGTCTCCTGAGGTCAGATGGTCACCCTTCAGCTGCACCATGCATGACTCGTGGCTCTGCGAGTTCCTGCTTTCGCTTCTTCTACCTTTAATTATTTGTTTTCACGTGGTTCTGAAGTTTACTTTGGTACTTGCCTTTGCTCCTTCTTGTTCCGTTCGGGATCCGCATTTGCTTGTGTTTGTTGTATTCGAGGTTTTGTATTGCCTTGACTTGCGCTTGTCACTAAAGTCGCTTCGATTCATCATACTTTGCATATGTTTGTTCACTTGTTCAGCCTCTTGCTTTGACTTGTGCTTGTATGTCTGGTCACTTTTATTCCTTTCACCACTTGTTGTTTGTACTCGTGCTTGTTTTTTTTTTCTTTTGCATTTACTTGGGTATGTTGATTTTGCTCTCTTGCAGTCGCTCGTGTTTGTTCACTTTATTGGTGTCCGAATTCGTGCTTATTTTCTTATTCTGTTTGCTATTGCCAGTGCTTGTTCATTGCATTTATCAGTGCTTGTTTATTCTGCGTGCCAATGCTTGTTTACAATGTTTTTGTCAATGCTCATTTCCAAGTTCTGCTTGCCTGACTTAAAGATGGCCGCTTGGGTATTTGAACAGGGGTGTCTCTACAGGCTGCCTGACTTCAAGATGGCCGCCGTCACTGAAGTCTAAGTTCACACGAGACTTTCTCTCCATTCATTCCAACCAGTGCTGATTCGTTCAGGACTCACCGACAGCCGGTCTCAGAGGCAGCAACTCTTCTACAGGTCCCTTCACCTTTTTGCAGCGCTGCAGCATCCAGGTGAGGTCGGGGTAGGCTCCCACCTCACTTTTCTTCTGTCACGCGCTCACTCGGCGACAGCGTGCCAAATCTCACGCATCGGGGGTGAGCTCCCGATTTTGGGTGCCAAACAGCGCTCTGCTTCAAACTGCTCCAGCACTCAACAGCGCTTGCTAGTCAGGGCTTTACACGATCGTCTGATCGTGGAGTTGGCTCACACACCGCTGGCTTAAGTCTCTAGTCCAGTCTTTAAATCAGGCTTCCAGGCCTTTGGGACTCACCCTTGCACCGCCGATCGTGGCAGTTTGTCCCTGGGCGCTCTCTGGCTTCTGGGCGCTTTCGCGCCGTTTTCTTTATTTCCGTCCGTTTCTCCCGAATCAGGGACGCTCCGGGTAGCCCTCCACCAGTGCAGGCAGCTTTTTGTGGTCACCGGTCGTTGGATCCTGGGGCAGCATTCAGGCACGGCGTGTGGAGCATTCCGTTTTCGCGCTCTTCTCACTCTGCGCCGATACAGGCTGCAGGCTCTCTGTTCTTTGGCTGTTCACGGACGGCAGGGGTCTTAGGCAGTGTGGGCTTCAGTACTCATCCTACCCTCGTCGCCATTGTCGCCTTCCCCAATCAACACAGGAGCCAGGAGTAGGTTACAACACAACCTTTATTCATCCATGTCTGCTCATAACTAACTTCCCATTCCCGGTTTCCTGCTCCTCCCTTTCCTGCTCCTCCCACGAGTCTATCCCAAACACTAGACTGCTGCACACGATACTACAATATGTCTCTAGGCCTACACCTGAAAGACAGGAGTGCAATGCTTGCTCTTGCAAACCATGCGATGGAGTCTGGCCCCAAAGCCAAACTCCTCTGGGGGTGCCCAATGCACATTCATTTGTGTTTGCTAGTTAGAGGGCAGATTAAGTCTTTATTCCAATTGATTTTGAGGCCAGATATCCCACCAAATCTGATTATCTATGCAGGATAGTGGAGAGGGATCTCTGACATATCACAGATGGTCATCTGCATGTAATGAGACGATTATGTACTAACCCGCAGATCATAGATGCCTCTGCGCATGATATTCTGCAGCCTTCATGCCAAGGGCTCCATCAAAAGTGCGTAAAGCAAAGACAGTGGACAGCACTTTCGTGTGTCTCTGCCAAAAGCAACATGAGCCCCTGGCCAATTCTTTTCAAGACTGCCAATCGACGTAAATCTATTCAAGAGAATCATATACCTTTTTTGCATCCAAAAAGACTGCAGTTGCGGGGTTCACTTGCTGAATAATTTCAAACAGTGCACATTAGTTGTATATGATAACGCTCGGAGCAGGACAAGTGCCAGGAGTTTCCAACATACTCATAGACTTGCTAAGCAGGACCAATCTCACCTGCCACGAATGGGAACTCGACCAACACATCCTAGACATCCTTTTCCATCAGTGGGGCAAGCCAAACTTAGGGGCATTTTAACAAGGCTTTTATCTCCGCTTTTTTGGCTTTAAAAGCTAAAGAAGCGGAGATGAAAATATCGCCCTAACAACAACAGGGTGCTAACATGGAAAATCGCATGTTAGCACCCTTTTTCACTACGTTTCCCTTTGCATCAATAAGGAGATGAAAAATGGTCGTTCCGGTGCAAAATAATAGGAGAAATGTCACTAAGCAACATTTCTCCTATTATCAAGCTGCATGCTGACCCTGTTAGAGACAACAAAAAGCATTGCTAACCACTCTTAACGCTGCTTTTTTTACGTCTGCTAGTTTTCAGAATTAGCCATGTAATCCAACAGGAGGTGGATTACATGGCTAAATCCACCATGGGCTATCAACAAGGATAGCCCTATCCTTGTAGTTTTATCACTGCATTACCATCGATAGCCTCCCAAAATGCCGCTATCGCTGGATTTTTTATAGCCTAGGCGGTTAGCGTTGTTGAAAACGCGATAACCAGGCGATATTATCCAGTGATAGCGGGCGTTAAAGAAATTAACGCTAAACACCATTAGTGTTAATTTTCCCTGTTCCTTGTTAATATGCCCCTTAGACTTGTTTGTGAGAAAGGAGAATAAAAAAATGCCAATTCTTCACAAGTTGTACACAAAAAAGGTTTTGGGTCCTAACAACTGACCAGCCTGGACCTCAACAATTGAAAAACAGAATGAAGTGGCTTGCCAGGATGCTTTTGAATCCTAATTATAACCCACACAGCCCATAAATACTGCGTGGCCAGGCCATTTGTTTAACAAAACATTTATTTAGTTTTATAATCGAGTTTCAAAATTCATAAAAACATGTCATCAAAAAGGAAAACACTGTCACAAAACAGTCAAGTCAAAGGCAAAAACAAACAATTGTGTGCACAATAAATCCAAAATATGCAAACATAAATACTGAATATTCAAACAATTACATGACAACAAAATACAACTTGGGATACATTACATACATTTCAAATAAATTGAAATCAAAAAACATTCAACATGTAAGCAAAAGACCAGTCCTATTAACTATAATACCAGTGGACAGGCGGAATTATAGGTGGAAAACAACTGCCTGCCTGTCTCACAAAACCTGTGACTAAGTATTCAGTCTGGTTGCACGCAAGGGCCCACAAAGGTGGAATAATTTAATCCCTAGCTGCACCCTTCTTTCTTGTCACAGCCTGTACCGTCGGGCCCTTTGTGGGCCCGAGGGTACAGTGAGAAAAGGCTAATTTCCTGCTGCTTTGAGGTGAAGGTGGTCGCTCCATTGTATTCACAGGCAAGGAGCCCCGGGCTTTCCTCCACTTCAACAGCATGCACACACATATATATATATATATATATATATATATATATATATATATATATGTGTGTGTGTGTGTGTGTGTGTGTGTGTGTGTGTGTGTGTGTGTGTGTGTGCAATGCATTAACCTAATGTACTCACCCTCCAAAAAGCAGTTTTTCACTCTTCACAGAGGCATTATAATTAATCATTTACATAAGACATATAATAGATGCAATGCAATAGACTGACTTGAACATTGGAGCAGAGATCCGGGTCACAACTGCAAGTCAACCCCCAACAATTGTGAGCCCCTCCCAACTAGTGCTAGGCTGCATTCATTTGCATTCTCCAAGGATCTGGCTTCTCTATCCTTTTGTTGACTGTAAGATGACACTGTTTTTTACTTTGTCCAGAGAATGTGCTGCATGATGGTCACTGAAAATATGTGTTGATTGCAATAGTAAACGTTCAAGGTAAGATATAGCATGGCATATGGCACATTCATTGTCTACAGTTTATTTTCAACAGTGCTGAAGGATATTCGGGCCTCCTGGACAGTGACTGTAAAATTTCAGAGCAGTCAAATGGATGAGCCAGCATAGTGGAGATCCAACTTCTCCCTGGTCAGCTACAGCGCCATGTCTGGATCGCTGCAGTTCAATAGACTTGCTATTATTGGCCTGGGGTGCAATTGGGACTAGCCACACTGCAAGCACCCAATGTGCTTTCTCCAATATAAATGCTGAGGAAAAGCTGGCTCTATTTAACACATCTGCCAGGAGACTTTCAACAAAGACATCCATGTTCCCTACATTTGTAGATTCCATAATACCTATTATCCTGATGTTGTTGTGCCTTCAGGGTGCTTCAAGTTCTTTGTTTTTGATGTGAATAATCTGTTCCATCTTGAGGCATTTCAGGACAGAAGGTGTGGTATACTGAAGGGGTGTGGTATGTGGTAGGGGAGCCATATACTGAATGGATGTGGTATTACCCAGGAGATATGGCACAACAAAGGGATGTGGTCTTTGACAGATTGTGTGCTATACTAAAGGGTGTTTTACAAGGCAGGAGGTGTTATGTATTAAAGGGATTTCTTTTAGGATTGGAGGTGTGATATAATTAAGGGGTGTGTTGTAATACAGAATGCATGGTATACTGAAGAAGTGTGACCCATGGCAGGATGTGCACTGTACTGAAGGGGTGTGGTTGAAGACAAGAGAAGGGGGTGTACTGAAGGGGTTTTTCATAAAATATGAGGTGTGGTGAACTACAGGGTATCATATAAAACAGGAGGGCTGGTATATGAAAGGGGTATGTTATAAAGCAGAAGATGTGGTATACTGAAGGGGAGTGGTATAGGGCTAGAGGTACATTATACTGAAGGTGTGTTGTATGGCAGGAGGTGTAGTATATTGATGTTATAAGAATGGAGATGCAGTCGAGGAGTGAATGTACTGCATTTGGCAGCACATTTACTAATATCGAAGTTCTGTGCTGCATTGCAATAGGGGAACAGAGCATCACTGGTCCATGTCTACTAAGATATGGTACTGCTACTCTCTTCCTTAGTGCTGTCCCACAAACAGGCTGCGTAGCGCAATTCACACACATTTGCACCATAATGCAAAGTTATGTGTGATACCTGTCAGAGGCTTTATACAGAAAGGGCATACTTGGACAAAGTTTAAAACTTTCCCCACATTGGATGTGTGCTATACAGTCATAATGTAGCATACATGCAATATTTGTAAAATTAGGAGAAATTAACGCCTGCCTCGAGAGCCCTGTCTATCAGTGCTTTGCATTTAAAACCATTGGTGGTGGCAAGGGAACGCCCATATTCTTCCCATGGAATGCCCCTTGACACAAAGGAGCACAAAAAGCATTTTGCTTTACATTACAGGCTACTTTCCAGCACAAATAACGTTTTGTGTTGGAAAATAGTTTCTTAACACTGCCCGTTACTATTTATGACTTTGCAACAGCACAAAATGTTGATAAATTTGCCCCGTGGTTTTCAAGCCATGTGACACAAAGTGATTGTGCACACATCAGTCAGTTCTGTATGTCAGTATTTCTGCTATAAATAACGAAGTATCCTAAGAATCTAGCCACACTACCAGCCCATCGGTTACCAGCAAGCCTGGCGTCGTCACGCACGTTTCTAGACTTGTGACGATTTCCTCCACCCCTTCACATTGACATTCGTGCACTCTCGACCCCACCATTGGCTCTGCATTGTAAGAAGGGCCGTATCAGTTGGAGGACCTGCTGCAGTTTGACCTCTATCCTACTTAGGGCCAGATGTAGGTAGGCTTTTACCGGGTGGTAACGGCCGAATTCGGCCGTTACCACCCGGTAAAAGCAATTTGACATGTAGGTCCCTGTAATTTACAGACTCGGTAAATTTACCGATAGGTAAATTTACCGAGTATGTAAAATACCGAGTCGGTAACATTATGGATACCGTTAAATTGGTATGTAGGTGGGACTCTTCTGAGTCCCACAAGCAGTACAAAATCGGTATTTTACCATCAAATAATACTTGATGGTAAAATACCATTTCAGGTGTGCATGCACATGTGTGCATGCACACCTATGCCATATGACAGGCAGACCTGCCCTTAGGGCAGGTATGCCTGCCACATGGCACCCGAGCCTCTTTTGGGGGTGCCAGAGGGTGTCAAAGTGACACCCCCTGCACCCTTGTGGCTATCGGTATTTACCGATGTGGTAAATACCGACCGGTAAATGCCCGTTCATTCCTATGGGCTTCAAAGCCCATAGGAATGCATGGGCATCAACTGGTCGGTATTTACCGCATCGGAAATTACCGACTGTTTCCGATTCGGTAATTGCACATCTGCAATTACCTACATCTCGGTATTTTTATTTTCCGACCTCTGAAATACCGAGTCGGTATGACTCGGTATTTAAGAGGTCGGAAAATAAAAATTACCTACATCTGGCCCTTACTCACATAACACCCCGTCCCCCTTTCTCAGGCCCCCTTCAGGAAGACTTTTCCCCACCAAATTAGGCTTTTCAGTGTTTTTTTTTTTTTAAGACTGCGAAAAGTTCATCAGCGTCCTCATCTTCTTTTGACATAGCATGAGATGTTCTTGAGCGGACTGTACCGCAGAGGATGTCAAGAACAACAGACCCACAGGGGTTCTTGTTGGGAGCCGGACGCGGCAGCACTGTGTACCAGCACCCTGGCCCCCGGCCAGGCGGCTGCCTCAGCGTGTTCCCAAGCGCAGCGTGCCTCTCCACCATGATCCTCCCCCGGGTCTCGTGGGCTCTGGCGCACACATTTATTGGGGTCTCTTGCACAATTAGGACGAGATTAGCCCCTGCGAGGATCACGCACTTTCCCGGATCGCAGGCAGCGCCTTAAAGGCTGCTCTCTCTGCTTGTGACAGAGCACCGAAGCCATTGTCTTGGAGGCGCTCCGAGATTTTTGTGAACCTTCTGTAACTGATGTTATCAGGGCCCTAGGACGTTTATCCGCACTTAAAAAAAGAATGTTTTGGAAAGTGAGCCGGGAGCCTGTTCTGTGGGTCATGGAATCTCGCTGGCATCGCCCACTGCCCCTGGTCTATCTTTAGCCAGTGGCGGCTGGGAAACTTTGAAAGTGGTAAGGCGGCTGTAAACTTTGAAAGTGGTGAGGCGGCTGTAAGCTTTGAAAGTGGTGAGGCGTAGTAGGGGTGGATGTCTCAGGACAGTTTTTTTCTTTTTAAATCAATCACCTGCAGTTTGCATCTAGGCGGCAAAGCCACTGTTTCCTGAAGTTGGACCTCATCTGCCATGGACCAATGAGCGTTCACTTCCCTGTTTCTGTTTGAGCTGCATTGCTCTTGAATGGTTTATCCGATTGCGTGTAGTTTACACCGTAAAATCAGGAGAAATGCATTTCCTGTGCACAGGTCAGAGACACTGGAATTATGCCATTTTAAAGCAGCTGTGTTTCTCACATAATAATAGATCAGCCCGGTAAAGCTATGTAATTCATCAGATGTGGCAAAATCTGTAGATTTTAACAAAAACGAATTTGCAAAGGTTTACTGTCCACCTTTCTGATGCGTGTTGGTATATTTAGGTGTTATAATAGTACTAATAGGGTGAAAACAATGCTTAGACAGTTCTCACAAGTTAAAAAATGCCTAAATATTAAAGTCATTAATGCTATCACAAAATGTGCCCTGTTGCGCCTAACGATTTTCCTTTTATTGACACATAATCGTCATCACAGGGCCTATGAGTGCCACACACAATGACAACGTTTCCACTTGTTGTCTAGCAGGGAAACAAAAACGAAAGCACAGACAATGATTTTAACCCCTTCGCTGCGGCGGCAATTCCGCCGCAGCGCTAGGGGGGAGGGGGGGCGAGCGGCGCCCGCATGCTCGTGACTGAGCCGCTCCGTCATGAGCCGCGGTTGCGCTGTGCTCATGACGGAGCGGTTCCGTCATGGCCCCGCCCGCTTAATAGAACGCGCCGCGCAGGCGCGGCGGCAGGGCCATGACGGAACCGCTCCGTCATGAGCACAGCTCAGCCGATGCTCATGACGGAGCGGCTCCGTCATGAGCATGGGAGGGGTTAAAGACAAAGACAAAAACGTAACCCGTCACTTGGGGCCAGTGTTGGGCCTCAGAAGAGCAGAAAGGCAAACTCTTCAATTTGCAGCAACAATAAGCTTTTGTGAAAAAACACTATTAATCACGCCATGATTCTAACCGATGTCTTGGAGCAGGTTATAGAGTGATATTATTACGGCAGGCGCTCGATCACTTGCATGCTCCTTACTAGCTTGCAGTAAAATCAAAATATTGCACAGTGACCCTCCCACCTTAATTTACCTGTCTGTCAGTAGCGGCTCGCACAAGGACCGGGTGGGGGTTCTGGTAGTCGACAGACGACGGGATAAGTAATATTAAATAAATGAATTAATAAAACCACTTTGTGCCTGCTGCATCGCCGACGCAGCAATGCGGCAAGCACAAAGTAAGTGGTTTTATTAATGTATTTATTTAATATTACTTATCCCGTTGTCTGTGGATTCCACCACCTCCCACCCGGCCCTACTGCTCTTGCTTGTGCGAGCTGCTACTGATGTCTGTGCACCTCTAGCAGCTCCTGGGAAGTGCTGTGCCAGTCAGCCATAATGCAGTGTGCATTCTAGTCTTCATCCTTACCCTTTAACCTGACGAGAAGCATCTTCAGCCTGGGAGTCCAGTAAGAGGTTGCACCAGGGTCTCTGTGAGCCCTACCTCTTTCATAGCTTATTAAGGGGTGTAGTGTGGCTAGCGAAGATTGCCAAGAAGGGAAAAGTGCACCCTCGCTGATTAACACACAGTCTAGGAAAACACGTAAAGACGCCTAAAGCGCCCTGGCTGTGTTCAATCAGCGAAGAGAATGTGAGCCACAAGTGGATGTGGTCCTACAGCGTCACAAGCTGCATTGGCCCAGACATGAATGTCAATGCACTAAAATGCCTGGGGTAGCGGAAGTGACATCGCATGCCCTTTGACCTTCAATCTCATTCACACACACTCATATGCTTAAATACACATTTACTTATATTCTCTTACGTATGCTCACACTCACCCGCAAGCTTGCGCACAGCATACATTTCAAAGCATTCTTTTTTTTTTCTTACCTCAACTGCCAGGGAATAGCATACTCCAGGTAATTGTACTCCATCTTTTATTAGATGAATAGTGAATAATGTTACATGATTCACTATTCGTGTAATAGAAAATTGAGAGAAAACAAAGCAAGGAGAGGCCCAACCGATGTCCATAATGATGAGCTGCCCCTGTGCTCCTGGCCCTGATATTCTCCAGTATTGGGGTGTCTTTCATAAATTCACATGCCTGAATCATTCCCCGTCGTCGGAGTGGGAGTCCCACGGTACATAAAAAAGCAATAATATGCCATAATAACATAGAATATTTACAACAAGGGGTGGTGAGGGACAGAGTCTCTGAATTAAGCAGAAAACTCTCACCCAGTCAAGAGATCAGGGCTAGATCCAACACCGTTTTTTAGCTCACTGCACCATCCCAGTTTCAGAACCTGGCTGTATGCACATTAGTCTGTTCCTGTCCCAGTGCATGATGGGAACAGGGCAAACCAAACTACAAAAGCCAATTCTTACACTGGGAAGGAAACAAGCTCCCGGGGACCGGTTTCTGGCATTACAGCCGTCTTCGGCCCGGTTTGCTTGAATCCTGATGGTGCAATGAGCAAGGGACTCACATCTGAGTATACCCTTCCACGCTTAGGGTGGACAAAAATATTTACAACAAGGGGTGGTGAGGGACAGAGTCTCTGAATTAAGCAGAAAACTCTCACCCAGTCAAGAGATCAGGGCTAGATCCAACACTGTTTTTTAGCTCACTGCACCATCCCAGTTTCAGAACCTGGCTGTATGCAAATTAGTCTGTTCCTGTCCCAGTGCATGATGGGAACAGGGCAAACCAAACTACAAAAGCCAATTCTTACACTGGGAAGGAAACAAGCTCCCGGGGACCGGTTTCTGGCATTACAGCCGTCTTCGGCCCGGTTTGCTTGAATCCTGATGGTGCAATGAGCAAGGGACTCACATCTGAGTATACCCTTTCACGCTTAGGGTGGACAAAAATATTTACAACAAGGGGTGGTGAGGGACAGAGTCTCTGAATTAAGCAGAAAACTCTCACCCAGTCAAGAGATCAGGGCTAGATCCAACACCGTTTTTTAGCTCACTGCACCATCCCAGTTTCAGAACCTGGCTGTATGCAAATTAGTCTGTTCCTGTCCCAGTGCATGATGGGAACAGGGCAAACCAAACTACAAAAGCCAATTCTTACACTGGGAAGGAAACAAGCTCCCGGGGACCGGTTTCTGGCATTACAGCCGTCTTCGGCCCGGTTTGCTTGAATCCTGATGGTGCAATGAGCAAGGGACTCACATCTGAGTATACCCTTCCACGCTTATGGTGGACAAAAATATTTACAACAAGGGGTGGTGAGGGACAGAGTCTCTGAATTAAGCAGAAAACTCTCACCCAGTCAAGAGATCAGGGCTAGATCCAACCCCGTTTTTTAGCTCACTGCACCATCCCAGTTTCAGAACCTGGCTGTATGCAAATTAGTCTGTTCCTGTCCCAGTGCATGATGGGAACAGGGCAAACCAAACTACAAAAGCCAATTCTTACACTGGGAAGGAAACAAGCTCCCGGGGACCGGTTTCTGGCATTACAGCCGTCTTCGGCCCGGTTTGCTTGAATCCTGATGGTGCAATGAGCAAGGGACTCACATCTGAGTATACCCTTCCACGCTTAGGGTGGACAAAAATATTTACAACAAGGGGTGGTGAGGGACAGAGTCTCTGAATTAAGCAGAAAACTCTCACCCAGTCAAGAGATCAGGGCTAGATCCAACACCGTTTTTTAGCTCACTGCACCATCCCAGTTTCAGAACCTGGCTGTATGCAAATTAGTCTGTTCCTGTCCCAGTGCATGATGGGAACAGGGCAAACCAAACTACATAGAAAACACCTGGTAATAACCAATCAGGAAGTAAAGTAGCCCAAGCTACAGGAGAAAAAACTTCCACACTCATGACTATCCCAGTCATTTTGTATAGCCCAAACTGCAGCCAATCAGGCGACAGCACCCATCAGAAAGTTCTCCCCAGAGGCTCAGGCTCTCAGAGATTTCACTACTGCATGTCGTGTGAAGGGAGTCTCCCTGAGGTCCGTTCAGTACTTCTCTTTTTCCTTCAAGATCCTGGATTTTAGGATGTCTTCCACTAAGAAATCTTTTTTCAGGCCTTGTGACTCTTGTGGTAAGCTCCGGCTTTTCAAAGAAGATCCCCACAAGAAGTGCATTTACTGCCTGTACCCGGACCATCAGGTGAAGGACTGCAAGATATGTTGGACCTTCCCTCAGAAGACCCTCAGGGACAGGAAGGGCCGCTTGCTTTTGTGGCTACAAAAGCTCAAGGATCAAGATAATCCTGTTTCTGAGGTAGGCAGTATTGCCTCTGGGTCTACTACAGCTTCTAGGAAGAGAGCTGCTGAAGAGGTGTTATCTTCTCCTGGGGACAAGATTATGATGAAGCAACAATCTTCTAAAGGGTCTGAGAGGCCTTCTACTTCTAAGGCTACTCCCCCTGCTAAGAGCAAACTTTTACCATCCACACCCCCGAGAAGAGCGACCAAAAATGTACCTCAAAAATCAACTTCTGAGAAGACTTTGCCTGAGAAGAAGACCCTGTCGTCGACGACTTCTTCGTCAACGAAGATTTCCATTGACGCAACATCTACGTCTACGGTAACTTTCTCTTCGCCTAAACCAGAGATGATAATGTCGACAGTGTCTCCTCCATCGACGATGATCTTTGTCTCGGTCAAGCCTATCTCGTCGACGAGCGAGTCTTCAACTGCCCACGCCAGTGTCCCGCCGACGGCCAAGTTTAAAAAGATCCCGTCGACGACAGCTTCATTTTCGATGCCCCCGTCGACGCCTCTGTCGACGCCCCTGTCGACGGTTGCTCCATCGTCGTCTACAACCATGCTATCGTCGACGAGCTCGTCGACGACACCTACATCGTCGACGACTAGATCGTCGACGAAGGCTCCATCGTCAACGAAGACTCCATCGTCGACAAAGACTCCGTCGTCGACGAAGACAACTTTATCGTCGACGACGACCTTATCATCGTCAGGATCCAAGCCTCCGTCGACGAGCCCGTCAATGATGCCTCCGTCGACGCCGCAACTGTGTACATGTACCACCATGCAGATTTGGTCACCTTCCACGGTTTTTACATCAACACAAAGCCTTCCTTGCTTCAGAGACGCGGTTCTGGAATAGAACCTTTATCTCCATTACACCTGTCACCTCAAACAGTACCCCTACAGGTCCCTGACAAGTTGCTGGACTCTGGGGATAGTGAGGAAGATTCTGATTTGGATGAAAGGTTTAGAACAGCGACAAGTCCTTCGGAATTGCACATCAAGTACCAAGAAGAGGACGATCGAGATGGCCAACCTTCGCCTGAGCATGTGACATCACCCATTACTAGTGTCCCCACAGCTCAGATGCCGGTAGCATTGCTAACGAATCTACAGTACATGCTGAATGACTATTACAGGCGTTTTCCACCTTCTGAGCCAGTGGACTCTGTGCCTCCTATGCCTGTGGTGCAAACATCCATGTCTGATTTCAGGTCTCCAAGGCCTCCTTCGCTTGTAGCTTCCCATCATCCTGAAGAACACCCATCTTCTGACGAAGAAGTGAGTACAGTACTCGTTTGATATCCTGCCTACCTTATGTCCCCTGACTCTGTAAGCTCTCTGATGTTCAGGTTTCTTGTGAGGACCTGCCTTTTGTATTACTCTACGAATCTGTAAAGCGCTCTGATACCTTCTCGGGTCAAGTTCGCGCTCTATAAAACCTTAAAATAATAAAAAAAAAAAAAATAAACAGATCCTTGTTGTCGGAGTGGGACGATTATCAGGTCCAAACAACTTCTCCTTCCTCTCCGGTTACCGCAGATTCACCTCCAGTGGATGTTGGAGGATTCCATCTTCTTATGGAAAGAGCTACGCAACGTTTCCGTATTCAGATTAAGACTACACAACAGGAATGCTTCCTCTATGATTTCAAGGACCAGCCAAGGAAGCAGACTAAGTCAATACCAATTATTAATTTCATCTGGAAAGAGGGACTTAAGGTGATGTCCACTCCTGCATCTATCCCTCCAGTACTGCAGAGAATAGATAAAAAATATAAGGCTTCTGAAAAGTCCCCAGCTTGCCTTATAGGGCACCTGAAGTTAGATTCGGTGATCGTACAAGCTGCACAGAAGCGATCCAGAAATCCTTCCTCCCCAATCGCAGCCCCACCGGATAGAGACGACAGGCATCTGGATGCTATTAGGAAGCGTTTGTCTACAATGGCAGCAACTACAGACCGGACTGCCAACTCTTTAGCCATTCTGGGCAGATACGACCGGCAAATTTGGTCTGACATCTCGCCATATATCAACATGCTTCCAGAACCTTCCAAAGCAGAAGCTCTGAAAATACTGCAGGAGGGTGAGAGAATCTCGGCTGAGATTATTGACTCTGCAGTTGATGTGGCTTCGACTGGATTCAGACAGTTAGCGGGGGCTGCTGTCCTGCGCAGGCAAGGCTGGCTAAAAGCGACTTCGTTCCGCCAGGAGGTGCAAGCTAAGGTATTGGACATGCCTTTCGATGGGGATTTTTTTTTGGCCCGCAGGTAGAGGAAGCCTTGCAGACAATCAAAAAAGACACGGAAACAGCCAGGTCCCTTGGCACCTTACAATTTCGGAAGCCGCCCTTTCGGGGTACGAGAGAACGTGTATCGTCCACTACTAGAGGAGGTTATAATCAGTAATCTTCCTACAGACAAGGGAATCAACGTTACCATTCCCAACTTTTCCAGTCTTACGGGCAGCGCATCACAAATTATTCTCAAAACAAAAGAAAGCCTGCCTACCGTGGAAAGGATTCAAATAAAATACAATGAGTTTCATCACCTGCCACCGTTACTGCCGCATTCCCACATAAAAATTAGAGGAAGAATCTCAAAATTCTACTCAAAATGGTCCTCAATAACAACAGGTGGGTCTTGGATATTGTGGCCAAGGGCCATGCCCTCGAATTCGAAAAGTTTCCTCCAAATGTTTCCCCAAAGGGCCCACCTCCAGCTCATCTCAAAGAGTTGTTTTCCCAGATCAATCTGATGTTAAAAAAAGGAGCGATCGAAAAAGTCCCTCAGGTTCAGAGAGGAACAGGATTCTATTCCAGATTATTTCTAATAAAGAAGAAATCTGGGTAATGGCGTCCAGTTCTAGAACTTCGTGCCCTCAACAAGTATTTGAAAAAGCTAACGTTTCGGATGCTATCACTCCACGAAATACTGCATCTTCTTTCGGCGGGAGAGTTCATGGCCACCTTGGACCTTCAAGATGCGTATTTCCACGTTCCCATTTTACCCCGTCACAGGAGGTTCCTGCATTTCAGAGTGGCTGGCAGGGATTTTCAATTCAAGGTCCTCCCCTTTGGGCTGCGTTTAGTGCCCAGAGTGTTTACGAAGGTCCTGGCTTCAGTAGCAGCACACCTCCAGCTGGAGGGAATACAAATATTTCCCTACTTGGACTATTGCCTTATCAAGGCGAGTTCTTACGCAAACACAGACAACCATGTCCAACGGTGTCTGTCTCTCTTCCAGTCACTGGGTCTCTCCATCAATCTCAGCAAGTCACAGCTAGAACCGTCCCAAAGACAAGCTTTCTTGGGAGCAACCTTGGACACACAACTGGTCCGAGCTTTCGTATCGGACGAGAGACAAAAGAGGATACAAGACATGGCTTGGATTTTTACTATCAAGAAGATCAGTTTCAGTCCGACAGTTCAAGTCTTTTCTGGGGATGATTTCTTCTTGCATTCCTTTGATACCGAATTGCCGCCTCAGGATGAGGCCTCTTCAAGAAGAACTCAACCTGCAATTGCTGCAGGTCTCCGGCTCATTTGAAGAGCTCATCCGAATCACCCCTCGCATCCGAGGAGTTCTTCTCTGGTGGATTCAGGAGGGAAATTTACAACGGGGTTGCGCGTTCCTTCAAGACGCACCAAACTTCACAATCACCACAGACGCATCCCTCACGGGTTGGGGAGCACATCTTCAAGGACCGACAGTCAGCAGGAAATGGAGCCCTCAACAGAAGGTCTGGCACATCAATCTATTGGAACTAAGATCCATCTTCCTAGCCCTCAAGTCCTTTCGCGCAATCATTCAAGGGGCCACGGTATTGGTTCGCACAGACATGCATTATTTGAACAAACAGGGAGGAACCCGGTTGGTTCGTCTGTCTCAAGAAGCCCAGGAAATATGGGCATGGGCAATACGACACAGAATCAATCTTTTGGCTGTCCATGTACCGGGAACTGTAAACGTTCTTGCGGACACCCTCAGCAGGTCAACGGTGTCCACCTACGAATGGGAACTTCATCAACCAACGGTGGATCAGATTTTTCAACAGTGGGGTCATCCAGATCTAGACCTCTTTGCGACCAAGAAGAACAGCAAATGCCTGTTCTTTGCAAGCTGGCATCCCCACAAAGACTCTCAGGGGAATGCGTTTTCGATCATTTGGTCTCAAATATATGCTTACGCCTTTCCTCCGATACCGTTGGTCCCCAGAGTTCTACGGAAGATGAAGAAAGAACCGTGTCGCCTAAGTCTCATCGTCCCCAGGTGGCCTTGCCAATATTCCTTCTTCTATCGCAGTGCGAACCAATTCAGTTTCAACCAATACCGAATCTCCTCTCCATTCAGGGTGGTCTGATTTACCATCCTGACCTGGCTTCTCTGAAATTAGCGGCTTGGCGCCTGAGTACCTTGAATTCGCCCATCTGAATATCTCTGCAGATTGTAAGGAGGTACTAGCCAAAGCAAGAGCACCTGCTGTGATAAAGACATACAGACTTAAATGGAAAAGATTCTGTATCTGGTGTCACTCAGCTGGGATTCATCCTTTTCAAGCAGATATTACCTTTCTTCTTACACCTGGCAAGATCAGGTTTATCTCGCGCAACACTAAAGGTTTTACTAGCTGCCATTTCAAGGTATCGTCAGGATGGGTCCACTTCTCTTTACTCTTCAAGAATAATACAGTAGTTCTTTAAAGGACTTTTCAGAATGTTTCCTCCGGTACGTCATCCACCTCCATCATGGCATCTCAATATAGTGTTAGCGCATCTCATGTGCCATCCTTTTGAACCAATTCACAGAGTGGATTTAAAATTTCTAACATGGAAACTGTCTCTTTTGTTAGCTTTGACTTCATCTAGAATAGTCAGTGATGTCCAGGCTTTCACTGTCCATCTACCTTTCTTACAGATCACGTCTAATTCAGTAGTGCTCCGCACGAACCCAAAATTTATTCCTAAGGTGCCTTCGGACTTTCACCTGAACAAGCCAGTCATCTTAAGAACATTTTTTCTAATGCATTTTTTCTATGCCATCCCCTGCGGAAAGGGCATTGCATACACTTGACATCAAGAGGTGTTTAAAGTTCTATTTGCAAAGGATCTCTGCAATACGCAAATCCGATCAATTGTTTGTCGCTTATGGAAAAATTCGACAAGGACATGCAGTGTCTAAACAAACAATAGCTAGATGGATCTCTGCAGCTATTGACGTTTGCCATATACAAGCAGGAAGACCTTTACAGGCAACTCCAAGGGCTCACTCTACAAGAGCCGTGTCTTCCTCGACTGCTCTTTTTTCTGGGGTTCCTCTTCAGCAAATCTGCAGAGCAGCAACCTGGTCCAGCAGGCATACTTTCACCAAGCACTATTGTATGGATGCAGCCAGCGAGACTGATGCTTCAGTGGGTCAAGCAGTTCTGCAGAATCTTTTCAGATAAGGTGAGCCTCTGTTTCCCTCCTCCTCTTACTGCTTTTCAGACGCCTATTCAAGCTTATTATTATGTACATTCTCATGTAACTGCAAATGTCATGCTTTTAGAAATGAGACATTTTATTATATGGTTATGTGTTTTTCATATGTACAAACTTATGCTACAAATAGCGTCTTCCAAGCATGGATATATACTGCTATCTACTCTGATTCAGGCAAGTGAATCTATGAAAGACACTTCAGTACTGGAGAAGAACAATAGTTACTTACCTGTAATCTGTGGTTCTCCAGTATTGGTGTCTTTCATAGATTCACATGCAACCGGCCCACCTCCCCTCAGAGGCTCATAGGGTAGATTGGTTTACCATCACTCCTGTGCGAGAAAATCTGAGAGCCTGAGCCTCTGGGGAGAACTTTCTGGTGGGTGCTGTCACCTGATTGGCAGCAGTTTGGGCTATACAAAATGACTAGGATAGTCATGACTGTGCAAGTTTTTTCTCCTGTAGCTTGGGCTACTTTACTTCCTGGTTGGTTATTACCAGGTTTTTTCTATGTTATTATGGCCTATTATTGCTTTTTTATGTACTGTGGGGCTCCCACTCCGACGACGGGGAATGATTCAGGCATGTGAATCTATGAAAGACACCAGTTCTGAAGAACCACAGATTACAGGTAAGTAACTATTGTTCTTGCCACCTCTTAGGTCAGGGGTCGCTATAAGGGAGTGCCAGGGGTTGCATGGGGAAAACTGGGGTCTCAACTGTTACCCCTGGCGACCCCTAAGCCCGGCAAAACCTGTGACACGGGCACATGCACACGGTTCTATGAAAAGTGCCATGAAAATGCCTGACCCTCGGTTCAGAGTAATGACGTGGCACTACCTGTGATAAAACTTTAAAAAGAATTACCAGACAGGACAGTAAATGGTGGAGCCGGGGCGGGAGCCACCACACTCCTTATAGAGTCCTGTTCTTGATCTTCACACCGTGGCACTTTTAACAACGAACTCAACTGTCTTCTAAAGACTTTGTTTGGCAGATTTGATGTCTTGTTGATTTTACCCATGTTTAAAGGATCAGTGTTTTGTTTTCTTTACATACTGCCAGAAAGAGAACTTGTGAATATTTGTGTTCAATGCAAATGCCTGGTCCACAGTCTGTTCATGAAAAGCACACAAAACCTAAACGTTCTCATTCCAATCAGTGCTCATTGTTAGCGGCACCCTGCAGACAAGATCTTGAATACTCCCTCCCTTGGAGAGTCAAATGTGTTTTTCTACAACGTGAAGGGCGTATTTTTCCTAAAAATCTAAAACATAATTTAGAACAGTACTCTTATTTTTACTTTAAACAGCTAAACAGTGTAGTCAAGCATTTCGCTTACTATTTTGAATAAATATTTAAATTTTTGGAAAAACACAGTTTTTAATCAAACAACCAAATAAACATTGTATAAAAAATGCATAATTGGTAAGGTGTAACATGTATTGCCATCTCAGGATTCAGGCGACATTTACATACCAATTGCCCTTTGGACTTGTTACTAAGATGGCACCGGAATCCCTTAGCAATATAAGGCCATAAAATGCTGCCACCAGTTATGTATTCACCCCTCTCTCTACATATATAGAGATATGTATGTCTCTATACATATACATATACATATCTGTACATATATTTGTATGTGTACAGAATTTTTTAATATACACTGGCAGTTGGGGCAATGCGTGCACTTCTCATGGATGAGGGATGAAACAGATTGAGAGAGAGACCGAGAGAAAGAGAGAGAGGGCTGGAAAGTGAGAGGTGCAGAGAAGGTGTATACATTCTAGCAAAAAAAGAAGAGAGATGGAATGTGTGTACAATTGTCCTCACAGAAAGATTGAGGTAATATGTGTGTATATGTTGAAAGAAAGAGAAAGGGAGGGAGAGAGAGGAGCAGAAAATAGAGCGAGAGAGAAATCACTACCTGGGTGTATATATTTATATGGGCAGAACATCATCTTTCCTACCTTTTGTACACAAAATCTAGATTAAATAGATTTTAACAGCGAATGTTTGCACATCACAGGCAGATTTTGCATATACATCAGATTATCAAGAGTGAGAAAAATGAATTCAATATATTTTATATTTATGTACCCTTGCCAGTCATGCGTGAAGAAATATGTATATAATGAATTACTGTTATATATGTTTTTTATCGTTATTAGATGAAGAGTGGTTAAAAATTTTAATCTGCGAATTTGCACATATTTCAATATATATTTATTATATATTTATCTATTTATTGTGAATTTTGCACAATGATCTAAAGGTACAAAAGCAAGGGAAATGTAAAGAATAATACCGTGAACTATATGAATTTATATGTAATAATTTACAGAATATGGATGACGGTTATAAGCTTTGGAATAGGCAGTAGTATGTTGTTTATTTCTATAGGCTTGGGATCATGTGACTAGGACCTGTACTTTAAATTCACTAGGTGATGTACGACCATGTCATGTGATCAAGGGCTCCAGGGCCCGAAACGCGTCATGGCGGACGAGAGGTTGCACGAAAAGTAAATAAATACGCGTCAAAATACTTGTTTGGGTCTGGTTCGTTTCTTTTGCCTCCAGTCTCCTGATGCAAGCAGCGAAGTTCTTGGAATATTTTCCACACCGGTGTGCTTCTTGGTGTGAAACGGACCCCTCCTACAATACGGGTAGAGCGGAAGGAAGCAAAGCGGACGGTGACCCGGAAGCATCTACAGCTCCGGTAGGAGCAACCGCACATACCCCCGGCAAGCAACATCGACTTTGAATTAGTGACCGGTGAAGTCGGATTCTCACGGCCGTGATAGAGTCCGCATCAACAGGCACGAAGAACTATTCGAAGCGCTTGCAAACACAGCAGCCAGTGTAGGAGTCAAGCCACATAAGTGAGCAAAACCACTGTTGGGGAGACGGAGATTGCTCGAATACGTGGGCGCTAATTACTCGAAACTTTAACTACGTGCAACACTATGGACGCCTCGGACGTGGTCAGGAACAAAAACAGAGAAGAGGCAGCAGTCTGCATGTTTGATGACAGTCCAATAACGGACTTTCAACAGGTGGGGCCAAGTATGAAAACAGGAAATGGGGGCAGCAAAATCAAAGAATTGTTTAAACAACTGGAGAAAGCCATGAGAACGGAACAGTCTAAGTGGTGGGAACAGAAGTCTCTTTCCCGGTATTTAGAGGTGGGGCGTGTTCCGCGTGGCTTGCGGATTATGCTAGCCCCTAGCTTCGAGAACCCGGACCCCAAAATGCTCCACGACTGGGCGCAGTGCAACTTGGACAACTCAAGTCGCCTAATCCGAATCCTTGTGGAGTATGCGGAAAGTGACGGCGCAAAACTTCAAATACAGATTAAAGAACTAAACGAGCAAATCAAGGCACTTAATGAAGATACCATGGAGAAAAAAATGAGAGAGGAAATGACAACACGCCTGGCAAAGGAAGAGGATGTTATAAAGAAAAGAAAAACTTTCAAGTTCCAAAGAGATAAGCTGGATTACCAGAACGGACGTATTTACACATTTTCAAAAAAATACGATCCCCCAGGAACAAAGAAATTACCGCAACCAACACAGGCGGCCACCAGCCAGGACCAGTTCTCCATATCTTCCACTGATATCAGTTCGGTACCTAGAAGTGATTCTGAGGCGGAACAAAGATCCACAGTGGGGTCGTTGGGGTTTACAAAGCGGTCGTTGGGTCAGGAAGTGGAGTGCCTGCGACACGACCGCAAACAATCGCTAAGATCCCATGCCTCAAACTCCAGCGCAATCAAAGGAACAACATCAAGCGCAAACAACGGAGGCAGCACAGGGCAATCAAATCAGGCAACAAACCAAGGAACAAAAAAGAGGACATACAAAAGGTGGAACCGCCGATGAATTCACAAGTAAGTGAAAATATGACTATTGTAAATTTAACGAATATGCAATTGAGTTCTAAGGAATTGCGCACTTTATCACTGGGGTTATCATTTTGTCCGCCTTGCACGTTTAATTACGCTAAGACCAGAATGGATATTTTTAAATTCGTAAGGAAATTAAAATTAAGGAAAATGTATCTGGTCAACAAACACAAAACGCGCAATCCTCCGGATATCAATACAACAGAGGGGACAAATATGTCAGTAAGAGAATATGAGCTACAGTGCGATTTGGAAGATCTCTTGAATGAGGGGGATCTAGATGGGATCCAAGAGACCGAGAGTGTAATTACAACTAACAATCCGGGAAATACCTCTTTCAAGCCAAAATCGACATACAACCCTGTGACGGCACACAATAATATTGATGTGTTCAATGACTTAGTAACAACAGAAATAAAAAAACTGCATAAACAAACGATGATTGAAAATAACAACAACAAAAAAACAAGGAATGATTTTTTTGGCAGCCTAATGAAAAAACTTCAGAATAATGTTAAGGTAGTCATTAGGCAATCAGACAAAGGGGGCAACATTGTCCTCTGGCCAATGCATCTCTATCTGGAGGAGGCGCTAAAACAACTAAATGACAGGCAATGCTACATCAGGAGTGACTGGCAAACATCCAAATTGTCATGGGAATTACTCAATACCAAGTTATACACATGGAGAGGTCAAGGACTCCTGAGTGGGGATGAACTGAAATTTTTAAAAACTAATCATCCAATAATTCCGGTGTTTTACTTAATTTCAAAGATCCACAAGGACAGCACCAAACCACCGGGAAGGACCATTATATCGGCCCGGGGCAGGACATTTGAGAACGTGTCCCGCTATATTGACCACTTCCTTCAAGACTTTGTAAAATCCTTGCCATCCTACATCAAAGACACTATGGATTTCCTGCAAAAAAATAAAACTGTAGTTTGGAAAACTGAATATCTGTTAATCACACTAGATGTGACGGCCCTATATACCAGTATTAATCATGTTGATTGGTTAGGGGCAGTCAAGTATTTCCTTAGCAAGAGACCAGTTTGCATGTTGGAGCACAACAAGATGTTAATGGAAATGTTGGAAATGTGTTTAAAGAACAATTATTTCCTTTTCCAAAACCAAGTGTTCCAACAGCTGAGAGGGGTGGCAATGGGGGCCTGCTTCTCCCCCAGTTACTCATGTTTACACATGGGGCTGTGGGAGGAGCAGGCCCTGGGTAACGTCTTTACAGAGGTTATGTCCAACAATGTCATGACTTGGTACAGATTTATAGACGATCTCTTTATAATATGGAGGGGATCGTCTAGTGAAGCTGAACAGTTCATTGTCAATATTAACAAGAATGAACTTAATCTCAACTTCACAGGCACAATAAGTGACAGTAGAGTTAACTTTTTGGATGTAGAAGTATATGTAGAGGGAGGAAAACTGCAGACAAAATTGCATCACAAAGACACTGCGGGCAATACGGTCCTCCACGCATCCAGCCAGCACCCCAAACATCTGATCCGAAGCATCCCTTACGGGGAGATGCTGAGGATCAGAAGAATATGCAGCACAGATGATGCCTGTCTAGCAGCACAAAATGAAAGCAAAACAAGGTTTCTAGAGAGAGGCTATGCTGAGAGCTTGGTATACAAAGCAATGCAAAGGGCAAACAAAATTAATTTTTCATCAAACATAGAAAACAGCACAGAGGTAAAAAGCACAGGGACAAATGGGGCTGGCAGTCAACCTAGACTCATTACTGAGTATAGTCGCCAACACAAACAAATCCAAAAGATTGTCAGAAAAAACTGGCCTGTAATCACAGGGGATCCAGTGATAGGCAAAACAATGGCGATTCACCCAGCCATAACCTATAGCCGGGCGCGATAGATGAATGACATGTTGGTGAAAAGTAGCCCTGAAATAGCAGACAAAGATAATTGGCTTAATAAGAGTAAAGGTTTCCTGAAATGTGCCGTGTGTAAGGCTTGCACCATAGGGAAGAACAAGACATCATTTAAGTCACCGTTCAGTGAGGCATTGATCCCAATTACCAAAAAAATGACATGCAAATCTGATTATGTCATTTAAGTGCTGGAATGCTGCTGTGGACTGTGTTACGTAGGTAGCACCAAGCTACAAGTGCATAAGCGCATTTTACAGCACATGAGAGCGGTAGTTAACAAGGATGAAGCCTACCCTGTGGCAAGACATGTTAACTTGTGTCACAGAGAAGATGTGAAATGCCTCAATTACTATACAATTGATATGGTGCTGCCACTTCGCAGAGGCGGCAACAGGGAAGCCTACTTGAGAAGACTTGAAACCAGATATATTCTGGAGCTTGATACCAAGACTCCGAATGGCCTCAATGCGACGGAAGATCTATACATCTAACTAATTAACAACTAACAAAGACTAAATACACTAAAGTTGCACCGGTTGTACCCATGCCCACTAGTAATTCAAATATTTAAGGTCATCAAACATGTAACAGAAAGCACTGCATTTTTTTTAAATCAACTGAAGTAATTTAATTTTTTCACTATGGGTTATCACAGAATCCTTTTTTCTTATTTTTATAAGTACAGGAGAACACAGTCTTCCCAGGCAGTGTAGAGGCAGTATTCCACAGGCTATCCAAGCCCACTTGGGCAGAACATCATCTTTCCTACCTTTTGTACACAAAATCTAGATTAAATAGATTTTAACAGCGAATGTTTGCACATCACAGGCAGATATTGCATATACATCAGATTATCAAGGGTGAGAAAAATGAATTCAATATATTTTATATTTATGTACCCTTGCCAGTCATGCGTGAAGAAATATGTATATAATGAATTACTGTTATATATGTTTTTTATCGTTATTAGATGAAGAGTGGTTGAAAATTTTAATCTGCGAATTTGCACATATTTCAATATATATTTATTATATATTTATCTATTTATTGTGAATTTTGCACAATGATCTAAAGGTACAAAAGCAAGGGAAATGTAAAGAATAATACCGTGAACTATATGAATTTATATGTAATAATTTACAGAATATGGATGACGGTTATAAGCTTTGGAATAGGTAGTAGTATGTTGTTTATTTCTATAGGCTTGGGATCATGTGACTAGGACCTGTACTTTAAATTCACTAGGTGATGTACGACCATGTCATGTGATCAAGGGCTCCAGGGCCCAAAACGCGTCATGGCGGACGAGAGGTTGCACGAAGAGTAAATAAAAACGCGTCAAAATACTTGTTTGGGTCCGGTTCGTTTCTTTTGCCTCCAGTCTCCTGGTGCAAGCAGCGAAGTTCTTGGAATATATATATATATATATATATATATATATATATATATATATATATATATATATATATATATATATATATATATATATATATATATATATATATATATATATATATATATTACCTACTGGCGTTCGCCAGTAGGTATATATAGTTAGGATTTTTTCCCTATGGGATTTTTGAAAATTCTATGTCTAATAACTTTGGCGTTTGTGGACGGAATCGGCTGAAATTTTCAGGAAAATGGCACATTTTGTTTCTGAGCAGCCCTTGAAAATTTGGGGGGGTTTCATCAAGGGGGGGCCAAGAAAAAAGGGGGGTCCCAAAACGCGTTTTTCCCATGTTAATTTCCATAGGGCGGTTGGACTCACTTTTAGCTCGAACGGCTGAATGGATTTGCACGAAACTTGGCAAAATTGTAGGGACTGTTAGCCCGATGTGCCTTTGCTAGGTCTCAATATATGTGCTCCAGTAGTTTTTGAGAAATTAACGTTCAAAACAAGATATATATCTGTAACAGCGCTCCAGGCTGCGCTCCGGTTCGCGTACTTTTCGCGAAACGGAACTTTGCGTGCAGAAAGCTGATTGGCTCTCCGGTGTCTGTCAACATTCTAAACAGTCCGGAGCGGCCGCCATCTTATCTCTCGGTAGGATCGAGAGAGAAGAAGAGGTGAAAAACGAAGGGGGAATTTAATGAAAGGGGGCAAGGTATACCCCTCTTGACCCCCTAGGAATGTTGTTGGGGTTATTAAAGGGTCCCGTGGGGAAAATAAAAAAAAAATGATTTTTCACGGTAGAAGCGCTTCACGGGCCGCGAACTGGGCCGCAAACTGGTAGCGAAACGGGAATTCGCCATTTTGTGCTTCGTTAATTAAATTACTAGGTATAAGGGGGTGCGGGAGACGTATCCTAATCCCCTATGTTTCCTGAGGGTGGCTGAGGAGGCTCATATATGTTGATACATCTCTTCCAGCGGCTGTGCGTGAGCTTTTTTTTTTTTTGCTGCGTGACAGTCCGGAGCGGCCGCCATCTTATCTCTCGGTAGGATCGAGAGAGAAGAAGAGGTGAAAAACGAAGGGGGAATTTAATGAAAGGGGGCAAGGTATACCCCTCTTGACCTCCTAGGAATGTTGTTGGGGTTATTAAAGGGTCCCGTGGGGAAAATAAAAAAAAAAAAGATTTTTCACGGTAGAAGCGCTTCACGGGCCGCGAACTGGGCCGCAAACTGGTAGCGAAACGGGAATTCGCCATTTTGTGCTTCGTTAATTAAATTACTAGGTATAAGGGGGTGCGGGAGACGTATCCTAATCCCCTATGTTTCCTGAGGGTGGCTGAGGAGGCTCATATATGTTGATACATCTCTTCCAGCGGCTGTGCGTGAGCTTTTTTTTTTTTGCTGCGTGACAGTCCGGAGCGGCCGCCATCTTATCGCTCGGTAGGATCGAGAGAGAAGAAGAGGTGAAAAACGAAGGGGGAATTTAATAAAAGGGGGCAAGGTATACCCCTCTTGACCCCCTAGGAATGTTGTTGGGGTTATTAAAGGGTCCCGTGGGGAAAATAAAAAAAAAATGATTTTTCACGGTAGAAGCGCTTCACGGGCCGCGAACTGGGCCGCAAACTGGTAGCGAAACGGGAATTCCCCATTTTGTGCTTCGTTTTACTTAAATTACTAGGTATAAGGGGGTGCAGGAGACGTATCCTAATCCCCTATGTTTCCTGAGGGTGGCTGAGGAGGCTCATATATGTTGATACATCTCTTCCAGCGGCTGTGCGTGAGCTTTTTTTTTTTTTGCTGCCTTACGTCTGTTAACGTTCGATTCGATGGAAATCAGGAAGTGTTGACCGCCAATTTGTCACTGCAATAAAATATTTTGTTATAAATGAATCCTTATTGATAAACATTGTCTGCGCCATCTTGCCTTTTTTCCAATGCCACAATTTTGTCGTGCACGGCAGCCATTTTAGATGCCAGGCTGGTCCCAGGCTATCACCTACCCCTGCGGATGTAGTTTATGGCCCCAGCTGTAGAGAATCCAGACATGCCAACCCTCCCGATTCAGGCGTGAGACTACTGATTTCAGTGCTAGTCTCCCGCCTCCCGATTTCTGCAAGCAAAAACCCGGGGGCTTATTACGAACAACTAGCGATAATTTTTGTCTCTAACTTGTTTAGAGACAAAAATTATCGCCGCACATCGGCGATTTTTATCGCAGATAAACCTTGCTATTATCGCAGAAAAGTCAGCGATATTCATGTATTATCGAGCAAATGCTCTTAGCCATGTTATCCACCTCCCATTGGATAACATGGCTAAGAACTGCTCAGGGCAGGTGTTAGCTTTTGGAGATATTCGCGCTTAGCGCAAATATCTCCAAAAGTTGGTAATAGGAGATAGCGATGTTAGGGACTGTTTCCAGTCGCTAACATCTTGGCACGCCCACTTTGCATGTCATTAGTGATAAGTATCACTGACATGCAAAGCGGGGCCCAAGATGGTCGCTATCTCCTTTTAGCTGTCACTAACTGGTGTTAGCGACAGCTTGGTAATAGGGAGATAATTTTATCTCCGCTTTCATGGCTTTTAAAGCCAAAAAAGCGGAGATAAACCCCCTTGATAATATGCCCCATGATTCCTCGGGGGTTTCAGCTGACAGGGCTTGGTATTGTGTTACGTGGTAATTTTTCCAGGAAACGTCAGAGGGTCGATGCAGGGGTTCTAGAAGAGGTGATAAACCATTTAAGCCTCATGAACAAGCGCATGGTCTTTTAAAGATTTGTGAAGTACTCGGGGCGGCGGTGTGTGTGTGCCCTCTTTCAGGAGTGGGCGGGGGGGCACTGCCAGCAACTTGCCAGGTCAGGTAGTGTTCAACACGTGCATCACCCTTTCTCTGCCTGCTATTGCGCTCCATGCTTCGGAAAGGTAAGAAAAAGAACGTGCATTTGAGTTTGAAATGTCCGATCCTGCAGCAGCACACTTCCAAAGCCCACACATGACAATAACCCGATTCAAGGCCCCATTCACCTGTTTTTAAAAAAATATATAACACTCCAACAAAGTAAGATTATAAAACTTTATTAACTTTTAAATATAATGAACGGAACAAAAACTGTAAAAACATTTAAACATTTTTCACCCAAAAAAGCAACAATGGTCAGAAGCTGTCTTTTGTGCGAATAGTCCCAAGGCAGCACAACGTGCAGAGTTCTGGACGGCACCCAGGTGATGTCGCCTGGGTGCCGCACTGGTTTTGGGATCCTACAATGCTGCTCCGAAAATTGGCGTGGGGCGTCCCGGGTGGTGCGGGCGGAGGCCTCGTCAGTAGCGGTCTGTTGTGCGAATAGTCCCAAGACAGCAGAACGCGCTGAGATGTTGATGGCACCCAGGTGATGTCCAGTAAACTGCCGCACTGGTTTTGGTATCCTACAATGCTGCTCCGAAAATTGGCGTGGGGCGGCCCGGGGGGGGGCGTGGGGGAGGCGGCGTGAACGGGCCTCCCCAGGTGGCGGCCATCCAGCTGAGTTGCGCCCGCTCTTGCGGCTACAGCGTCTCGCTCACCATGTTGTTGAGTTGCTCCCACTCTTGCAGTGCAGCGATAGGCGGCTGCCACATGACTCTTAAAATGGCGGACGGCTCTTCGGTTTTGGGCCTGGTCCACTGAAATGGCCCTGGGACACCTTGGAACTCGGACGCTTGCCTGCTAGGGCTTGGGCTCCATTCTCGAAAAGCGTCCCCTCAGCCGTGAAGATTCTACAAAAGTCTTGGGGGCCCCCGACTCCCGCAGGCTTCCGGTGGGGAGCGGCTGCCATGATTGCTCGCGGAATGACCACGACGGAGCCACGAGATGGTGGTGCTCTCATGCTGACGCCAGCTTCAGTCTGAATGATCCAGAAACAAGGTGGGGCTTTCATCGTTTGGGAAAAAAAAATGTTCTAAACCAATGAAAAGTGTTATTTTTAGGTCATATGACCAAGCCTTCCATCTTTAGGAAACCAAAAGTAAAATGAACCAATGAAAAGTTTTATAAACAAGTCACATGACATGTTATGCGGCATAGGGCTACAAAAAGCGTAGAAAATCCGTTGGTACGTGAGGCGGCGTCAGTAGCGGACCGATGTGCGAATAGGCCGAAGGCAGCACAACGAGTCGAGATCCGGATGGCACCGAGGTGGTGTCCAGCAAATTGCTGCACTGGTGTGGCTATCCTACAATGCTGCGCCGAAAGTCGGCGTGGGGCGCCCCATTGGCCTGTGAGGTCGCGTCAGTCAGTGGGGGCTGTGCGTCTCCCCCAAGATGGAGGCTCCTCGGCTGCAGTGCGGCGCCCCTTAGCGTTTCACTTGCCGTCCAACTGAGTTGCGTCCGCACTTGCGGCTACAGTAGGCCAAAGGCAGCACAACGCGCCGAGATCCGGATGGCACCGAGGTGGTGTCCAGCAAATTGCCGCACTGGTGTGGCCATCCTACAATGCTGCGCCGAAAGACGGCGTGTCCAGCTGAGTTGCGGTCACTCTTGCGGTACAGTGACTCGAACGCGCCGAGATCCGGATGGCACCGAGGTGGTGTCCAGCAAGTTGCCGCACTGGTGTGGCCATCCTACAATGCTGCGCCGAAAGACGGCGTGTCCAGCTGAGTTCCAGTCACTCTTGCGGTACAGTGACTCGAACGCGCCGAGATCCGGATGGCACCGAGGTGGTGTCCAGCAAGTTGCCGCACTGGTGTGGCCATCCTACAATGCTGCGCCGAAAGTCAAATGAATTCAAGTGAGAGGCCTAATTTCACTTGTGTGTGTTGTCGACGCACTTATTATAAGAATCAGACTAAGTTGAAGACTGTCTGAAGCTTATTTGCACCTGCTGCAGCTTCACTATTGCCCTGGTGTGGCCAAAGGTCGCACATGACATAGGCGGCCGGCTCCCGAGGTCCGACGGAACTTTTTTCCTTTTCCTTTTTGCTTCTTGTCCCACAATCCGTTTCATCTGAAGACATGACCAGGTCCCTGAATGTGTGCAGGGGGACGTTATTGATTGAATCAAAATGGCGGCTTGACACAAAGCTGACTCAAGCGTTGCTGTTGATGCTATACAGACAAAAATTGGTTTTCAGTTTGTACATTCTTCAGGATTTTTTTTTCCATCCAAGGCTGATTGAGAGTTTGTAGAAAAATGGCTTCAGATTTTCCACATACTACTCTTCAACATTCTTCCTAAATGTAACAATGTGAGACTCACTAGGAGAACGGCTGTTTATGTTTCCTTTCAAAATGCTGCCAACAATATTTTCTGAATGGAAGACACCATCTTGTAGCATAAAGGGCCGAAAGGGGTTCTGGTCTGGCCGATGGTTGGTGGAGACATTTTGACTATATCTTGGACCTGCCCGGCCTCGTCCAAAATGGCGCCGGTATAAATGGGACTCGTAACTCATTGTTGTGTACTGGTTGAACAACCTTGATATCACGAGATATGAATGCAGTTTTGATGCTCATGGCGGGCGGGGACGAGAATTGATTGAATATTTCGACATCCCTATTGATATTAAGTTCTGATGTGTTATTGATTACTGTACTATTGAAAGTTCGAATTTCAGTTTGCTCCGTGGCCGGCCCACGTGGTTATAGGCCCGTATTTGTATGCTGACATTTTCACAATAAAGGTTTTTAAAACAAAACATGGTAGTAGTATTTACATTGGTAAAGTTTTTACTTTTAGTCACTGTTTTCGAATCAGTAAAAGGCAAGTGAAATAAAGCAGTCCAATTACATGACGGATAAAAGGTATAATATGTAGGAACGCAGTAAAGATAAATGGTCAAGGGCAGTTGGTTTTTCCTCTCCTGCAACATAAAGTGATCGATAAGAATCTGATAATCAGGCGTCTAAGACAGCAGGCCGAGTCTCTTTTACTCAACGGCTCCGTCATGGAACGAAGAAACGCCCTTTTTCTCGAAAAAGGAATATATTTTACTTGCAGGACAGTTACACTGATTGTATCTAAGGTTATATTAGAGTCTGAAGAGGTTCATCGTATTATCACATGAATGATATCATCAGTGATGTCATTTGATATGTCATCAGTGATGTCATCAGTGATGTCATTTGAGATGTCATCAGTGATGTCATCAGTGATGTCACTGACCATGTCATGAATGATGTAATATGTGACATCATCAGCAGTGGATTGCGGGTGCGCGATATATAGTTAGCGCATCTAACTATATATGGAATTTCAATGGTTTTATGCGAGTAAAATAAGGTTTTGTAAATGCAAATTCCTAACTATATATGTTCTATAACCAATGGTTTTTTCATTGAATTTTCAAGGTTTTGTAAATGCAAATTCCTAACTATATATGGCCTATAACCTATGGTTTTTTCAGTGAATATATATATATATATCTCAAAACAATACCCTTTCAGGGATAGAGTGATGCATAAATCATGCAAAAAAGATGCAGAGTACTCTGGGGAGTTCTCAGGTTTAGGTGGAATGTAGCTCCAGTATAGAGCACTCTCAACACCATTGACATTCTAAATTTGCTCACCTCAAATGTCTGCTTTTCCATTAATGCCTTTAACCATAGGATCAGCACAGTGCCATCCAAGCCGAGATAGAAAGGGACAAAGTCTTTTGCCATTTACATAGCAAAGTCTTTAAGCATAGGATTAGCACAGTGCTATCCATGCCGAGCTGTAAAATGGCCAAAACCTTTTACCACTCCAGGTACAATATTACAGCTTTGGATTGGTAAAATACCATCCAAGCCAACCTGAAATGAATGAAAGCAACCCCTGACACGAGTTTTACTCTCTGTAGAGCTTTTCAGAGAGGTATAGCTTTTTTCCAGGTACAAGGGAGCACCCAGTATAAGTTAAAACAATACCCTTTCAGGCACAGAGTGACGCATACATTATACAAAAAAAGAAGCAGAGAATTCTGGGTAGTTCTCAAATTTAGGAGAATCTCCAATATAGAGCACTCTCAACACCAGCAACACTCTAAGTTTCCTCACCTCAAATGTCTGCTTTTCTATCAAATCAAAGTCTTTAAGCATAGGAATAGCATAGTGCCATCCACACCGAGATAGAAAGGGACAAAGTCTTTTGCTATATATGTATATGTATATATATATATATATATATATATATATATATATATATATATATATATATATATATATATATAGATAGATAGATAGATAGATAGATAGATAGATAGATAGATAGACATAGGTATATATATATATATATATATATATGTGTGATCACAGCTCCTTGTGAGTTGAAACATGTTATGGCGGCATCCAAATAAACAGCTGACGTAATTTTGTGGTCTGTGTCTGTGGTTTCCTTGGAGCAATCCGGAGTGTTGGCGGCAAGTATAAAAGATATATATATTAATCACAATAGCACAGGTGCACCACAACATTCGTTGCCGGAGGAGGCGCCACGGTCACCACTGGGGAAACACTGGATGCCACCGATCAGCTTTATCACATACCGATTCGGGCATCAAACCCATTATACTCAACTATACGTCTATTATGGATAACAGATAGACCACAAAATCTGCATGCAGTTGTATTTAATCTCTGGCTCAACAGATACCACCCAGCAGATACCACATTACATGCTTGAAAGACATCAGATACCTTGACCAGATATAATTATTTGGAACTCTTGACCTCTATCGGATGAGTCAAGTCTTTCTCATCCTTTGCGGTGCTATTCCTTTAGAGCTTTTATCTTCCAACTTCGTTCGAAGTCTCTCTTCATTAGCAGAAGCCCTGAAGAAGTCCCATTTTGGCATTTTGGGACGAAACGCGTCGGCTGTATGGTGCTTCACCCCTTTTTTTTAAATAAAGAAATGAAAACGAGGAACTTCATTCTCCGTGACTTATTGAAAGTGTAAATTAAAATGCCAAATGTTGTGGTGCACCTGTGCTATTGTGATTTATTGATTCAGTTCCCTAGGGAACTAGCAGTGTTACAGTGGGTGCTATTCAGTGTGCACACATACCCACATATAAATATTGGGTGTACCAATTATCAATTGGGGTTATTTTTTGGTAGGTGCTGTTTCTAAGAAGGTCCCACTGTTAGGTCGCTTCTGTCTATATAAAAAAAAAATATATATATATAGTGTGAACAAGAGTACATCGTACTCGAAACGCGTCATTGAAAGGTTGCAATAAATTTTACATCATATATATATATATATATATATATATATATATATATATATATATATATATATATATATATATATATATATATACATATATATATATATATATATATATACATATAACACCATTTTAGCAAATTAATAATGTGGGCATTTGCTGGGGCGAACACCTACCTACTGGAAAGGGACTGTACCTATAATTCATTTAAACACCCGAATGCTGAAGAACTAGTTAAGAAAAGCAACAGAAAACATAAGGACCTTTTCTGTCAAACGTTTTTATTTACTTTTGTGCAATCACTGGGGTTCACATGTTTTTGTTTGTTTTCTTTTGTTCTCTTTTGTAAATATGCATTGAAGCTAATGAAAAATAACTGCAAAAAATTGACATGTGTGGAATGTTCCACATTCCAGTATGCATGCGCTTAGAAAGGTGTGCATATTAATTATTTGTTTTATAAAGTACTACCTGCTTCTTTTCTGTTACCTCAATGTTCTAGGTTTTAGTTCCATGGACTGTATGTGCTGCATGCATGGGTTCCATGGTATGGTGCACAAATATGTTTTCTGCTACCAGGTGTGACGTACTCCTTGATAAAAGCGGTGTGAATCATTTTAATATTTATGTAGAAGGTAACAAAAGATATATGGCCACATAAATATTTTCTACCATTTTAGTAATGGATGCGCAGATAATGTGCATGTGCTTAAACACTCTGGCAAAATCTTTTGCTCAGAGCTCAAGTAAGATTTTGTACACATGTGTCCAAATGTGTATCATGATGGCTAGAACATTCAATATTTTCATACATTTACATGAGGTGCAATTTCACACAATTACCTGAATGGAATGAAGTACATCAGGAATATCCATCCTACATCTACAAAGGCTGGGTCCATGCCACATTTTCAAGACTTCCAAATAATCTACATCAACTTAAAAAGACTCTTAATATAAAATGTATTAACAAAGGGCCTAATTATAATGTCCCATCATCGTGTTGGTATTAGGACCGGACGACCTTCTGACAGCGGTCCCGATCAACCAACTGAGATGTGACCGACCACTGTTTGGTCGCACTCCTATTCTTTACAATGGGAGCATGCATTCTGACCGGAATGCATGCTATCATTGTAAAACAAAGAGGTCAGTTCATCCCTGCACCCCTCAAGGTGCCTGCCACGCGGTGCAGGGATCATCAGGAAGGTACCCTAGGTGCCACCTTAATCTCCACTGGAGGCCGTGCACCCATGGGGCCCTGCTGGGGGCCCCCAAAGTCGAATTCTGACAGCCTTTCTGTGTCATAAAGGCCGGCACAGAAAGGCTTTCGAAATCCGACATTGTAAGCTTTTGGGAGGAATGAGCTGCCCTTTGAATTACTGAAATCATTCCTACTGGCGGGCGGGCCCTCTGAGCCCATCGGAAGCGAGTCAGAATGACCAGTCGGATTCCTTTCCAACTGACACCATCATAATGGGTTGATCGGAAGGGAATCTGATCGTCTCATTACGATGCGTTATGAACAGCTCCGAACCGACAGTCGGAGCCGTTTCCTAACGCATCATAATTAGCCCCAAAGTCAGTGACTATCCCAAAAAAGCTGACATGAATCTTGACTACTGGGTCAGTGTTCGATAACACTTTTTCACTCAACGTGTAGCTGTTGGATTTTAATTGTGTTATCTACCCACAAAACATTTCAAGAAAGCCAGGGGTATTGTGGATTTACTCTCTGCTTTGTTTATAGTGGTTCATACATTTATAGTTTTCTTGAGGTGTGTGTAGGAGCCTTTACAAGTACATTGTAAAAGATGTTTGTAATTTGTGCTTGCTACTGGGTGTGCTGAAGTCCAGGTATGCCTTTCTGTGTGCATTGTTGTGGAATGTGATTTATAGTACACTTTTTCACAATGGGCACTTTAGCATTGCTTCACCTACAAAAGTAATGCTTTTAGAATGACGGTATCAGCCGCTGATGTGGAACGTTGTGTCTTTGCAGACGAGCCCAGCCGATGCTACTTTCATGATGGAGACGGTGTTTGTGAGGATTTCGAGAGAAGGACCAGCATCAAAGATTGTGGCGTATACACACCTCAAGGCTATATGGACCAGTGGGCTTCCAATGTGTCCGTCTCTCACCCAGGCTACCATCTTTGCCCAGCATCAGTGGTCATTGGTCAACCGGCAGCATCTGAGGTCAGGATACTTACATCTTATTCTCTATGTCAATCAATCAATTAATCAAGAACATTTATAGACCGTGCTACTCGCCCGTGAGGGTCTCAAGGCGCTGGGGGGGCAGGGGGGGGGGGGGGGGGGGTGCTGCAACTGCTTGAATAGCCAGGTCTTGAGTTGTTTCCTGAAGGAGAGATGGTCCTGGGTCAGACGTAGGTGGGTGGGGAGGGAGTTCCACATCTTGGCAGCCAGGTAGGAGAAGGATCTTCCACCGGTGGTGGTTCTACGGATCCGCGGGACGGTGGCGAGGCTGGCGGAGCGGAGCTGGCGGGTGGGTGTGTAGAACTTGAGGCGGTTGTTGAGGTATTCGGGGCCCATGTCGTGGAGAGCTTTGTAAGCGTGGGTCAGGAGCCTGAACTTGATCCTCTTGTTGACGGGGAGCCATTGTAGGTCTGTCAGGTGGGTGGAGATGTGGCTATGTCGGGGGATGTCCAGGATGAGTCGTGCTGATGCGTTCTGTATGCGATATGTCATCTTTCATACTACTTCTGTTCATGTTCTCTTCCGTATCGTTTACTCTGCCTCCTGTTATTTTTTCTCACAACTTTAAACGATATTGATGAAGCACACTTTGCAGCCAGATGCTAAGGATAGACCTTTGTTTAATTCTATTACAATTCTTACAACTTTACCAAGCACCATAAAAACAAATGAGCCATTAGACGTTGGCAGATGATTGCAAAGTTATAATGCTTAGACTTGACAGGCATTAACTGGCCTGTTTGTCTACAACATAAATCAACACACAGACCCCATGTTTGCCAAAGGCACCTAGTATTCATCGGGGACAACTGCTTTAAAGCCTTTCCACTATGCTCTTCAACATTTTATTTTTTACCGTAATCATGTTTATTGATTTTAAAGCAAAATAAAAGAGAGCATAAGAAAAGGATAGGATCATAAACAGGAGACAAGAGAAGGAGAAGAAAAAAGTGGCATCTCGCAAACCAGAGAGAGGGAGCAAGACAGGGGGACTTGGTGCAAGTAAACAGTATTTTAAAGTTGTTTTATTCCAGATGCTTCAAGCTACAGTAGAATAATTAGTTTATTATAGAAAACACTATGGTGCAAAAGGTGGTGTAGGTAGGAGATACCCAGATAAAAGACTGATGCGACAAAACAACAGGTAGATTTACTTTCTCCAGTATTGGATCTTTGATTGATTCGCATGCTTGAATCATTCCCCGTCGTCGAAGTGGGAGTCCCGCGGTACCATAGTAGAGCAGTATGGATCCGTATAATAGGCTATAATGGCAATGATAATCAGTTTAATAGTCTATCTATGTCCTTTTTCAAAAAGGACCTAACTTGAACTATAACCAGTCATGCGAGATCACGCTCTAGAATACTTCCAACAGAGGCTGAGTCCCTCAGATTTTTTACTACACGTATTACCATCAGTGTTATGCTTTTTCCAAGAGGCATTGTGTGTATTATCAATACAATCCTAACCTGCAACCCTGGTATGATGAAGTACAGATACCTATGTCCCTGGTTCAAGATCTGCTGTCCATGCTGTACGATTACAGGAGGAGATTTCCTGACCCTCCAAAGGACCAACCAATAGTACCACCTCAACCTACCTCTCCAACTACACCAAGGCGCATTCCACCACCTATGGGCCTAGGATGAAATCTGCGTCAAATATAGCGGCGACACCAAGAGATGATCTAATATCTTCTGATGATGAAAAGGACAAAGGTGAGCTCCCTGAACTGCAACCCATACAAGATGAGTGGGACAACTTCCTTGTCCATTCTCAGTCGCCCTCCACCGCCTCATCCTTCAGATTGTCCCTCAGAGGACATACAGGGTTTCCATAACCTAATGGATCGGGCTCTGATATGTTTTCATCTCCCAACCTCTATTCAACACTCAGACTGTTTTCTCTAGGACTTCAAAGAACAAGCATGGAAGTCAATAAGAGCCATCCCCATCATTGACTATACCTGGGAGGTGGATTAAAATAATGAAAAACCCTGCTATGGCAGTCACAGTACCACCCCACATGGACAACAAGTGTAAAGCTACTGAGGATTCCCTCGTTTGCCTCATGGGTCATCTCAAACTTGATACTGTGATCTCGCAAGCTGTTCAAAGGGTAGCCAAAAACCCTTCGGCCCCCATATCTGCACCACCAGACTAGGAAGGCAGGCACTTAGACAACTTAGGAAAGAGATTTTCCCTTACGTCTACCATCAACGTTCGAGCAGCCAACTCACTGTCTATCCCAGGGCACTATGATCGGCAGATGTGGTCTGATGTCAGCAACCTCATTGACTTAATACCTGAGGACAGAAAGGCAGCAGCGAGAAAGATTTTCCAGGAAGGGGAGCACACTTACTTGGAAATTATCAATCGCGAAATGGACATTGCCTCAACAGGCTTTCGCTATTTAGCCGGATCAGTGGTCTTGAGATGCCAAGGATGGAATAAAACAACGTTGTTCAGACCAGAGGTACAATCGAAAATATTGGACATGGCTTATAAAGGAGAAAAGCTATTGGGAAGCATGTAGATGTTGAGCTTCTCGCAATAAAAATGGACACAGATACAGCTATGTTCATAGGTACCCTTCAATTTAAGAAGTTGCCCTTTTGGGGGCTCAAGGATGAGGTTTCTTTAATTACAAAGGAGGTTATCAGTGCTCCCATCAATATCAGCAATCTCAATATAGATCCTCCTAAAAGCTTTAGGCTTACCGTCAACCGCCCTCAGCGCCCTACAACAAACAAGGCCAGCACCAGACCCCCAGGGTTGAGATGCAGGTCGCAAGCAGTGACCTAGACCAGGTACTAGCTACATTCACTCCTTCCCATCCTGTGGGTGTGAATATTTCCATCTACCTCCCTCAATGGAGAGAGACAACATTGGACAAATGGTTTTTTTGCCCTAGTAAGTTATAGACATACACTAGAGTTTGTATATAGGCCACCAAATAACACTTCAAAGGGAGTTCACCCACCTGTTTTTACTTATTGAAAAAAGAAACGCTTATAATGTTGGCCAAGGGTGTGATAGAATCGTCCCTTACTACCAGAGAGGCATGGGAGTCTACTCCTATGTTTTCCTTATACGAAAGGAAACAGAGGTTGGAGACCCATCCTTGACCTCAGAAAGCTGAACAAATACTTGTGCAAACAATACTTCTGTATGATTACTCTCTCAGATATCCTGCACCTGCTAAATAACGGAGACTACATGACCTCTCTTTACCTACAAGATGCGTCTTTTCACATCGTTATAAGCCCAAGCACTGCAAATATCTCTGCTTCACAATATATGGTACCCATTACCAGTTCGGAGTCCTTCCCTTTACCTCAAGTCATCACCACGCACATTAACCATATGTCTCACCTCGGTAGCAGCCACACTCAGAAAACAAGGTAATCGGGTATTCTCCTACCTAGATGACTGGCTGCTAAAAGCCTCAACACCGCAGCATGTTTCCACAGCTACCAATGTTTGGTTCTCTCAGTTCCACAGACTGTTTCTCTGTGAATTACCCCAAATCCTCAACTATTCCAACTCAAACTTTAACGATTTTGTGAGCCAATCTGGATGCAAAGCAAAACAAAGCTTTTCTCTCCCAAGACAGACAGCTAAGACTAACAAACGTAGCACTAAAGATCTCCAAAAGTAAGTCTGTTTCAGTTTGGCTGTACAAGTCGTTGCAGGGCATGATCTCTTCCGAAATCAGTCTGATTCCCCTGGCACAACTCAAGGTGAGGCCACTACAGGAGGAGATACAAGCGCAATGGATCCAGTTGCAATTATCGTTTGACAATTTGATAAGCATCACCCCAAGGATGGTAGAGATGTTAGTGTGGTGGTCTCAGATATCGCATCTATCGCAAGGCCTAATTTTTTTGACTTCACTACCTGGCTTCGTCATCCCCACTGATGCATCCTTAGAGGGCTGGGACAGACACTTATAGGATCTACAGGAGTAAGGGAAATGGTCAATATTTTAAAAGAGAATCCATATCAATCGGTTGGTACTAAAGGTGATATCTCTTACCCTCCAAGCTTTTCTTCCACCAAAAGCAGGAACCTCTGTGCTGGTCTGTACGGACAATACGACTAGCATTTACTACATCCCCAGGCAAGGAGGTACAAGGCCAAAGAACTTTGAAAATGTTTTACAACCCACAAAATATCTCTGAAAGCCGAGCACATATCGGGCATAAACAACACCTTAGTAGATAAGCTCAGCAGAACCAGAGACAGTTGCCACAAGTGTGAACTGGATAAAGCAGAACTGGACAAAATATTCTTCTAGAGGGGCAAGCCAGCATTGATTCATTTTGTGACAGACAGGAACACCAAATGCCAGTCCTACACCAGTCAATACCCGCTACCAGGGTCGTGGTGAAATGCCCTTTCAATGAGATGGTATGGGATTTATGCATATGCTTTTCCCCCTTCCCTCTCATACCCAGGATTTTCAACAAAATGAAGATGGAGCACTGCCACCTTATTCTTATAGCTCCCAAATGGCCCAGGCAGCATTGGTTTATGGAGATTCTACTGATGTCGTAGTCCAATCCCATTCGCTTTCTGACAATTCAAGCGCTCTTAACAAGGGACAGCGACCAACTCCTGCATCCGGAGCCAGCCGCTCTCCAATTACCTGCATGGCTCCTGAATTTAATGAGTTTTGAGATGTAGATATCTCTCAATACTGTAGAGAAATGTTGGCTTAAGGAAGAGCTGAATCTACAAACAAGATGTACAGGTTAAAGTGTAAATATTCTGTTCATGGTTTCTGCAATATAACGTGTGTTCCTTGCAAGTGTCACCTCAACAGATTCTACCTTACCTCCTGTCAATTGCCAGATTAGGTTTGGTACATACCTCTGTTAAATTTCTACTTACAGACGTTCTGCGCATTCTCTTTCTCTCTACTCCTCAAGAATGGTCAAACAGTTTATGAAGGAGTTGTTCAGAGCTTTTCCAACAGAACAAGCTCCTCCCCCAGAATGACATCTCAATCTGGTTCTCTCCCACCTTATGAAGCCTCCATTTAAACCCATTCACAAAGCAGACCTGAAGTATTAAGATTCACTCTTTCACAGTGTAGTAACCATTCTTGCATTTCACTGATGATTATGTGCTTTTAACCACAAATCCAAAATTTATCCCCAAGGTCCTATCGCAATTTCATCTCAATTAACCTATCCTACTTCGTACTTTTTTCCCAAATCCGGCATCTCCAACAGAAAGGTCTTGGATATTAAGCGATGTCTTAAATTCTATCTTCATCACACTAATCAAGTCTGGAAAACGGATCAACTACTTTTCTCCTATGCACAGTCTCGCCAAAGTACTGCGGTTATGAAAGCAACGATCATAAGATGGATTTTGACTACCATTCACTTTTGCCATAACAAAACTGGCAAATTACTCTCAGCAAGGACAATGGCACACTCAATGAGGGCAATGTACACTGCAGCTGCTCTGTTTTCAGACATCCAGCTGGAAAAGATATGTTGTGCTGCAACATGGAAGAGTACCCACACTTTCACATAGCTCTATTGCATGGAATGGGTGCCTGAAAAGTGATGCAGCTGTAGGACAGGTGGTTTTACACCATTTATTTCAGTAAGGAGAGCCTCTGTAACTTAAAAGGATTATTTAAATGTCTCTGCTGATGTATTGATACAGTTGTATACTGTATGATTCTAATTTCATTTAGGGATAATTTATGCAGAGTAATCCATAGAAGAATATATACAAATATGCTTTAGAGTGTACCCACCATCATCAAGGGTTTTTCCGTTGCTGCTATGTTTACCTACAAAATTGCTTGCTATTCTGATTTAAGCATGTGAATCTATGAAAGGTCCAATACTGGAGAAGAAAATTAGGTAATTACATGTAACAGCAGTTCTCCAGTATTAATACCTTTCACAGATTCACATGCGACCCACTATACTCTCCTCAGAGCTCCCGTTACAGATCTGGATTATTTATTACCACTTGTGTGTGAAAATCTGAGGGTCTCAGCCTCTGCTGGGAGTATTCTAGAGGGTGCTGTCGACTGATTGGTTATACTTCAAGTTTGGTCTATTTTTTTAAAGAAATAGATAGGCTATTAAACTGACTTTTCATTGCCATTATAACCTATTATACTCATACATACTGCTTTACTATAGTACAGCGGGACTCCCACTTCGACAACAGGGAGTGAATGTGAATGTGAATCTATGAAAGATACTGGAGAACAGCTGTTACAGGTATCTCAGTTTCATACTCTTCCCTAGTTTTAACAGTCTACTATCCTATGCTTATAAAGGGTATTTGGGATGTGGTCAAAATAGGCCTCCCTTATGACAGTATTAGAGAATTAAGTGTCAATCACATGCAGCTGGATAACCAATCCAAATGAGGCTTTCCAGCATTTTTGTCAACTATGCAGAATGTCTTAAATCGCAATTTTTCAAATCGCTCATTAGAACCCTCTTCCCATTACCTTGTCTGAACCTGCACAGTGACACTTTATAGTAGAATACATTTGTTAATGTTGACAACTACAATACCTTATTTGCAGCTCACTTAAATGTAGGTAGCCTGATCAAAGGGCTAGGTTTTCGATCTTGAGGTCTAATCCCAGCGTCCCTTTCTAATGCCTCTGTTAACCCTGTAGAGATCATGGTAGAAAGCAATTCATACGTATTGCCCCAGTATTGGAACTTTCATAGATTCCCATGCTTTTGTATCATTCCCAGTCATCTGAATGGGAGCCTCGGTTACAAAAATAACACAGCAGTAGGCACAAAAGAGAAAGAAAAAGGCCTAAGCCTCATTCCCTTTTGTAGCATAGCCGTCTCTTTTTGTAAAAGAGACCAAACTAAGCATCAGCCAATCAGAAGAGCCTCACCCCATAGAACCCTCCTGAAGGAACCTCCGAGCCTTAGATTTTCTACCGCACGTTGTGCTTAGGGAGTCTCCTTTGAGCTCTGCTCAATCTCTACTCTTTTCAGGTTTTCTCTTCAGGTTTTCTCTTCAGAATTGTTGGCTGTCCCTTCCAGGATGTCTGATAAGGAAAAGAAGAAGGTCCTTTTCAAGCCATGTTCCATCTGTGGCAAGAAAAGGTTATTTGTTGAGGACAAGCATAAAGATTGTATATAGTGCCTGTATCCGGATCATAAGGCTGCGGACTGCAAGATCTGCCGCACCTTTTCTACCAAGACCCTCCGGGACCGTGAGGGTCGGCTCCTCACCTGGGTCCAGAAGCTGAAGTCCAGAAAAGACACAGTCTCCAGCGACAGTGAGTAGTCTTCCTTAGCCTCATCTTCAAGAAGGTCAGTCAAAAGGGGTAGGGTTTTCCCCTTCACCTTCTGTGGAGCGTCCAGTTAAGGCCTCAAAAAAGACCCCCAGAGAGTTTGAGAGCCAGGGTCCGGTCGATTCTCCTCACCATGGTGTAAAGGAGAGGGAGGGACCATCTACACCGTCTACTGGGTTGAAGACTACTCCAGCCTTCAAAAAGCCATCTTCTCAGTCTTCTGAGAAGTCTGACAGGAGTTCCAAGTCGTCGACGACTTAGCAGAAGGCTCCGGCGACGAAGGCGTTGAAGCCCAAAGTTAAAGTGGTGCCGTCGATGGGCTCGTCGACGGTACGGTCGACGTCCACGGGATCGTCGGCGTCGACGGAATCGTCAACGGTATCCTCGACGGTGGTGACAGCGACGTCGACGAGGATGTGGACGGGAACATCGACGACGACAGAGACGACGAAGATTTCGTCGACGGTGGTGACGATGACGGTGTCGTTGACGAGTGCTTCGACGACGACAACACTGACGACGGCAGGAGTGTCGACGGTCTCGTCATCACCTATCTCGTCGTCGACAGTTCGTTCGTCGACTGTGTCTATTCCGTCGACGACGCCGAAGACAGCAGGTTTGCCTGTAACAGCTCCATTATCGACGGGATCGTCCACAATACTGTCGTCAACGGAGAAAATTACTATTTCTATGACAAGAATTACTCCGGACATGATGTCTCCAAGGAGGGTTACCCCCTTGCCTCCCGCTTTGTTGTTAGAGGAGGATGATGAGGATTCAGATTATGAGGATCAGGAATCGTTTGGGTATGCACACAGTCCATCCCAACTGCTGGTGAAATGTCAGGAGACAGATTCGGAAGGAGAGTAGCTGTAGGAATGTGCATATCAACATTCTTCTCTGCCACAGGAGTTCACGAGACAAGAGATGGTATCTGTTCCAACTTCTCTCTTGCAAGATCTCCATAACATGTTGCATGATTACAACTCAAGGTGTTCTCAGCCTGCTGCTATTCCGGCTACTCAAGCCTTGCCTGTCCCTATGACCCCGGTGATGATCTCTCCAGGGTTGCCGACTCAGGTGGTGTCTCAGCCGCAAACACCGGCTCCACAAGTACCTTCAATGCCACTAGGCATTCAGGATGATTCCTCGGATGAGGATCAGAAGCTTGATGGCAGGCCTAATCAGGGCTTAAAATGGGACGAGTATGTAATTCTGGACCCGGCGTCACCATGTCCAGACCCTGTGGACTCCCCTCCGGTGGATATCGGGGGGTTCCATAAGTTGATGGAGAGAGCATCTAGCAGGTTCAAGCTACCAATGTTGTCTGTTGCCACTGAGTGTTTCCTATATGACTTTAAGGAACCATATAAGAAGGTGACTAGATCCATCTCTATTGTACAACATGTATGGGAGGAAGGCCTTAAGGATATGAAGAACCCGGCTACGGTGGTCCCTGTCCTACCGCGCCTGGAAAAGAAATATAAGGCACCAGAGGATGATCCGGCGTTTTTGACGGGGCCCCCAAAACCAGACTTGTTGATTTCGCAGGTGGCACAGAGGAAGTCCCGCAACCTGTCGGCTCCTTTGCCTACTCCCCCTGAGAAAGGCAGGAGACTGGATAATGCTGGGAAAAGATTCTCTCCAATGGCTAGTCTTCTGGTGCGGGCGGCAAATGCTTTGGCGATACTGGGCAGGTATGATCGCCAGTTATGGTGTGACATTTCGCCTTTTTTAGATCAACTGCCCCAGGAAGCGAAAGGTGAGGCAAGGAAATTTTTACAGGAAGGGGAAGCAACATCGATGGAGATAATCCATTGTGCCATGGACATTGCCCCAACAGCTTTTCGGTCACTAGCTGGGGCAGCGGTTCTTCGTCGCCAGGGATGGCTCAGGGCGACTTGGTTCAGGCCGGAGATCCAGATTAAAATCTTGGACCTACCTTTCGATGGAGAGGCGTTGTTTGGAAAGCATATAGATGACACTCTCCAAGATTTTAAGAAGGATACAGAGACGGCTAGGTCTCTGGGTACACTTTAATACCAAAAGGCTCAGTTTAAAGGTGCCAGAGGCAAATGTACCACTTAGAGAGGCTCATACCAGTAGCAGCGGTACTCATCATATGGATCTGAAAGAGACACGTTAGTGATAGATTCCTTACCTTAGAATATCCCCAGGCATCAGACTGGATCCGGAAACTTTTGCGTAGCAATACCCCTGCGCGCTGGTAGGCGTCGTCTGCGGCTCCGCGTCCGTCGTCGGCGTCGTGAGCGCCGGGATGACGTCGTCGGAGTACTTAGACGGCGCCCATGCGCGCTGACGTCAGTTCTTCTTTTTTCCGCGCCAGCTAGCGCAGATCCGGAAGAAGCTCTACCCCCAGTCACTTTTTGACTGAATAGTTTTTGATCCTTTTTGATCTTCTCTTAGTCGACTGTCTCGACTATCGGTGCCAGGGATGCCCGGGTTCAAGCCTTGTTCGAAGTGCGGCCGACTCATGTCGGTCACGGACCCCCATCGCCGGTGCCTGAAGTGCTTAGGCCTCGACCACGAAGATCGAACCTGCGTCGACTGCCGGGCTCTGACGTCGAAGGCTAGGCGGGAGCGGTCCCGCAAGCGTCTCGAGCTGAGGCACTCGGCCCCGCGCCGCTCCAGGTCCCGGTCCCGGTCCCACGGGAGGTCCAGGGACAGGTCGCTAGGTCGGAGTCATCGACGTTCCGGAAGTGGACACCGATCGTCTGGTTCCAAGTCCTCAGGTAAGAGGCATGAGAGGTCGGAACGACACCATCGGTCCTCCGACCCGCCCCGACGCTCGCTCGATGCGGCCGGGGACTCGGGCGACACCGCCCACGCGGCTCCGCGGGAGTCGCAAGCGTCGCCGCCTGCCCCACACCTTCGGGTCCCTGGGCACGGCGCGTCGCAGGAGGAGGTCGAGAGGTACCTCATGGCCATGAGGGCCCTCCCTCCTCAGTCGGTTCCCGTGGCGCCTTCGGGCCGATCGGCTCCGTCTGGAGGTCCTTCCGGGTCGGGCGATTCGGCCCCGACGACGTCGGGTACTTCGGGCCCAGCGCCGCTGGCGACTTCGGTCCCGGCGCCGCGCGACCTCGCTGGATCCGGCTCCGGATCCGGGACCTCGCCGGTCGACCTTACGACCTCGCCGGCGCCGTCCCTTCAGGTGTCGTCCCCGGCAGCCGATGTGGTTGCCGACCCCAATGTTTCCTACGGTCCTACTCAGGAGTCGGAGGGGCGCCGCTGGGCGCCGATTCCGTCGGCCTTTGGAGACTTCTATCTCCACGAGGAGGCCCTGGCTGTTAATCCTGGTCTCCAGGAGCCAGGTGACGAGGAGCAATGGGAGGGGTCCGAGGACCCTCTGGCACGTGATTGCCAGTCGCATCAGGACTGGACATATGAGCTTGGGGAGGCCAGTGGTATTGACACCTCGCCAGACACTGGATTTACGTCGCCCCCGACTGTGGCTTCGGAGGCGGGTTCTGCTTACAGCGTAGTGTTGACGAAGGCAGCTAAGGCCTTAAACCTTCAGCTCCCCGTCGCGGCCGTGAGGACTAATCTCCTCACTGAGGTCCTCAAACAGCAGTCCGGCTCCGCGGAGCCCCTCCTGCCGTTCAATGAGGCCTTGTGTGACGTTCTGCTGGGCACTTGGTCCAAGCCCGCCACAGGCCCCCCTGTGGACAGGAACGTGGCCAGACGCTACCGCCCGGCACCGGGCGACCCATGCTTTTTGTCCACCCATCCCACCCCCGAGAGCCTGGTCATCCAGGCCTCTAACTCCCAAACCGCATTCCCGTCGGCCCCGCCCGACAGGGAATCCAAGAGATATGAGCAGTTCGGGAAGAAGGTCTTCTCGTCTGTGAGCCTAGGGCTACGGTCTGTGAACACCAACTGTCTCTTGGGCCGCTACACCCACACTCTGTGGGACACGGTTGCGGAGGTGCTGCCACAATGCCCTGAGGAGGTCAGGGCTAAACTCAGCCAAACCCTTGCGGACGGCCGAGATGCGGCACGTTTTTCTATCCGGTGTGGGCTGGATACCACGGACTCACTGGGCAGGGCGATGGCAACGACGGTGGCGGTTCGACGCCACGCCTGGTTGAGGTCCGCCAACTTCTCGGCCGATGTCCAGGCCACCCTCCTGGACATGCCGTTTGATGGCCGTCGCCTCTTCGGCGACAAGGCAGACCATGCGCTGGAACGTTTCAAGGACTCCAGGGCCACGGCCAAGTCCTTGGGCCTTACGGCCCCACGCCAGCAATCGGGTGCCTTTCGCTCCTTTCGTGGCCACGGAAGGGGCGCCCCACCACGGACCGTCAGCCACGCGCCGCAGAATGTTCAGCAACGCGGTGGCGGACGTGGGAACCGCCGTGGCGGTGGTCGGGGCCAGCGGCGAGGCCAGTCCACACCTCCCTCAGCAGCCCCGCCTCAAAACCTTCCTAGTCCGAGTTTTCAGGCCCATGTGACGCCTGTGGGAGGCAGGGTTCGCCATCACCTCTCCCACTGGCATACAGTCACTTCGGACAGGTGGGTGCTGCAAATTGTCCGAAGGGGTTTCTCCCTCCCCTTCGAGTCTTCCCCTCCATCCATGCCACCTCAATACCACCGTGTGTCGGGGGATCACTTGCAACTTCTGCAAGAGGAGGTTTCGGCCCTCTTGGCCAAGGGGGCCATCGAGCGCGTTCCTGGGCCAGAAGTAGGACGTGGTTGTTACTCCCACTACTTTCTGGTACCCAAGAAGGGCAAAGGGGGCCTACGCCCTATCTTGGATCTGCGGAACGTCAACGGCTTCCTCCGGACGGAGAAGTTCAAGATGCTCACTTTAGCTCAGGTCCTGGCTGCCCTGGACCCGGGAGACTGGATGGTAGCGTTGGACTTGCAGGACGCCTATTTCCACATCCCCGTCCTGCCGGCCCACCGGCGTTACCTACGGTTCATGGTAGGCCAAAAGCACTTTCAGTTTACCGTGCTCCCCTTCGGCCTTGCCAGCGCCCCACGGGTGTTCACGAAGGTGATGGCGGTGGTCGCAGCCCATCTGCGCAGGCAGGGGATATCAGTCTTCCCCTACCTCGACGACTGGTTGTTGAAGGCAGGCTCGCCCCAGTCAGTCGTCAGTCACCTCCAGACTACGGCCGACCTCCTGCACTTGCTGGGGTTCTCCATCAATGTGCCGAAGTCACACCTGTGTCCCTCTCAAAAGCTCCTCTTCATCGGAGCGGTTCTCGACTCGGCGCAGTTTCGGGTTTACCCACCCGAACAGCGGGTTCGGGATATTCAGGCTCTGATTCCTGTATTCAGGCCGTTATCCCGGGTCTCGGTCAGGTTGACGCTGCGGCTTCTGGGGCTGATGGCCTCCTGCATCCTTCTGGTGCCTCACGCCAGGTGGCGGATGCGGGCTCTGCAGTGGGACCTGAAGTTTCAGTGGGCCCAGCATCAGGGCAACCTGTCCGATCATGTCCTGATCTCGGAGGGCACTGCGAAGCAACTGCAGTGGTGGCTCACGGACCGCGACTGGGTCAGTGGCAGACCCCTCTCCCTACCCCAGCCGGAGCACGTTGTTGTGACGGACGCGTCCCTCCAGGGCTGGGGAGGCCACATGGGAGAGGCGGAGATCAGAGGCCTCTGGTCTCCGGCGGAGTCCCGGCTCCACATCAACCTTCTGGAGCTGCGGGCGATTCGTCTTGCACTGAAGGCATTCCGCCCCTCTGTCAAGGGGAGCGTAGTGCAAGTGTTCACCGACAACACCACCGCCATGTGGTACTGCAACAAACAGGGCGGTGTGGGGTCGTGGACCCTCTGCCAGGAGGCTCTGCGCCTCTGGCAGTGGCTGGAACATCAGGGCGTGACCCTGGTGGTTCAACACCTGGCAGGCTCTCTGAATGCCAGGGCGGACGAACTCAGCCGCCGGTGCATGATGGATCACGAATGGCGTCTGAACTCGGACGTGGCGCAAGGTCTCTTTCGACAGTGGGGAGAGCCTTGGTTAGATCTATTTCTATACCTTGTCCTGGGGAGGACCAGACCGCAAACCCCTGGCTTAATCATTGGACGTTTAGTGTCTAACTGTCCGACCATTTAAGCAACGGTGCCCAAATCTTTTCCGCCTCCTCTCCACCACATTTAAGATCTGTTTTACTAATGGCCATGATGTTCTTTAAGCATTCTGCAAACCTAGGGGGGGTTGGGGATTTCCATTCTTTGCATACCTCTCTTCTGGCGATGACAATCACAAAAAATATAAACTGGGTAATGTTATCTGTCAAATCATATTCTTCCAACAAGCCCATCAAAATCAACCTAGGGCTACCTGTGATTGTTCTAACAAGTACCTCCTCCAAAAAGATGCAGACAGCTAACCAGTAATTTTTAATCTCACTACATTCTACAAAAATATGTACATCATCTGCCTCTGCCTGTTTACATCTAGGGCATACATGTGGTGTTCCAGAGATTTTTGAAAGCTTAGAAGGGGTCCAGTATACCCTGTATGCCGTAAAAAGGTGATTTCGCCTAAGATTAGCAGGTTTTATTATTTTCTGAGAGATTGCAAAAGAATCCAGCCATACCTCTAGTTGTTTCTCAGGACCTTCTCCTATTATATCTCCCCATAGTTTAGAAATCTCTGCTTCTTGACTATCATTTACCCCAATCAATGCGTTATACCACGCTGAGACCTCCCCCTTCCAGCCTACTTGTCTATTTGCCAGATCTAAAAAGTCACAGTCTTCCATTTCTGACATCCAGTTTTGGCTCCCCCACCATGAGGATAACTGATAATATTTAAACCTCGCTAGAGATCCTCCTGTTATATTGGATAAGGATACCCAATCCATTAATTTATGATTCACCAGGAGATCTCCCCAGGACAAGGTATAGAAACATCGAGTAGGGGAGTTGGACTAGAAGAGAACCCACCTCTGGGAGATTTCTCGAAGGCCATACACATAACCAAATATTCCAGGGCGCACAGTAAGGTTGTTTTTGTGTTGGCAGAGTTGAGAGTTTCCATCTGGAGTCATTTTTTTGGTGGCAAATATGAGGACAAAAAAAAAAAAAAAAAAAAAAAAAAAAAAAGATCTATTCGCCACAGAAGAGAACGCGCAATGTCAGCAGTTCTGCGCGTTGGAATTTCCAAGGCGGCACTCGCTCGGAGACGCTTTTCGTCGCGAGTGGAGCTGCGGTCTGTTGTACGCCTTTCCGCCTATACCACTTCTGCCCAGAGTGCTGAAGAAGATCAGGCGCGACCGGGCCCAGGTCGTCCTTGTGGCTCCGGACTGGGCACGAAGATACTGGTATCCCGAGCTACTCAGCATGTCAGTCGATCCCCCGATTCGTCTGCCTCTTCGGGAGGACCTTCTGTCGCAGCAGCAGGGGACGGTCCTGCACCCGAACCTGTCCAGTCTCCACCTACAAGCTTGGAGATTGAGCGGCGGCAGTTGAGGCCATTTGACTTGCCTCCCGAAGTCTGTGATATCATTCTGGCAGCCAGGCGTCCCTCCACAAAGTCGGTATACGCCTGCCGGTGGAACAGATTTGTGGCATGGTGCACAGCAAAGGCTGTGGATCCTCTCTCTGCACCCCTTTCGGAAGTGCTGCTCTTTCTTCTTTCCCTTGCCCAGCAGGGCTCTGCTCTGCGCACTCTTAAAGGGTACCTTTCTGCTCTATCAGCCTTCTTGAGGCTACCAGATCAGCCTTCTTTATTCAAGTCCCCTATTGTGAGTAGATTTCTGAAGGGCATCACGCATATGTTCCCTCCTGTTCCCTTCGTGATGCCCCAGTGGGACTTGAATCTGGTTCTCACCTATCTGATGTGTGCTCCCTTTGAGCCGCTTCATAACTGCCCTCTTCGTCTCCTTACTCTGAAGACGGCCTTCCTGGTTGCCATCACCTCTGCCAGGAGGGTGAGTGAGCTCCAGGCTCTTTCTTCTTCTCCACCTTTCCTGTCTGTTCATCCTGATAAGGTGGTGTTACGTACACGACCTTCCTTTCTGCCCAAGGTTGTCACGGCCTTCCACATCGGGCAGTCCATCACTTTGCCCACCTTCTTTCCGCCTCCGCATCCCTCGAAAGAGGAGGAGAGGCTCCACCGTCTGGATCCAAAACGTGCGCTCTCCTACTACCTAGATCGCACACGCCAATTCCGGGTGGATGACCAACTCTTCGTTGGTTACGTGGGCGCGAAGAAGGGAAAGGCTGTGCACAAGAGGACCATCTCAAGGTGGATCATCTTGTGTATTCAAGCATGTTACTCCATGGCGAGGAAGGAGCCCCCGGCTGAATTGCGGGCTCACTCCACTCGGGCCACGGCAACGACAACTGCCCTGGGCCGCGGTGTCCCCCTGCAGGACATCTGTCAGGCAGCCACGTGGGCCTCGCTGCACACGTTCGCAAGACACTACTGCCTGGACAGTCAAGTCCGGAGGGATGGCTTCTTTGGCCGTTCCGTCCTCCAGGACTTTCTGGTGTGATATTGGTTCGCAGACCCACCTCCGGGGTTGGTATTGCTGGGGTATCTATTCTAAGGTAAGGAATCTATCACTAACGTGTCTCTTTCAGATGCACAAGTTACTACTTGTGTAACGATATATCTGTAAGAGACATTAGTTAGTGATAGATTCCTTACCGCCCACCCATCCTCCCCGTTCTGCGAACCGATATCTAGGGTTAAGGTCATCCCCTTTCAGGGCCCTAGTTTCATGGCACCAGTGTTAGTTCTATCATGGCTCTGCGTATCTGGCGCGGAAAAGCTGTATTATCAGAACTGACGTCAGCGCGCATGGGCGCCGTCTAAGTACTCCGACGACGTCATCCCGGCGCTCACGACGCCGACGACGGATGCGGAGCCGCAGACGACGCCTACCAGCGCGCAGGGGTATTGCTACGCAAAAGTTTCCGGATCCAGTCTGACGCCTGGGGATATTCTAAGGTAAGGAATCTATCACTAACTAATGTCTCTTACAGATATATCGTTACACAAGTAGTAACTTGTGCTTCAGGATCTCAACAATACCACCAACCTTATCATCAGAAACAAGGTCAAACCTTGAATTTCTCCAGATCAAATACTAGAGGGAAACAGAATCGCCAAGGACGTGATACGTCCAAGAGGCAATAGCGGCGTCCTGGCTCTTCCTGCTGTGCCCACCTCCACAAGATCATCGGTAGAAGGCAGGGTATCTCAATACCTTCAGAACTGGTACAAGATAACATCAGACCGTTGGGTGCTAAACATCATTCGAAAGGGCCATACTTTGGAATTCACACAAATCACACCATCCAAGCCCCCTGCTGTCATTCCGTCAAAACATCTGCGTCTCCTGAAGCTCGAGGTTCATCAGATGCTCCTGAAGGGAGCTGTGGAGCTGTTCCCCTCATCTCAGAGAGGGGAGGGTTTCTATTCCAGGTTCTTCCTGGTAAAGAAGACACTGGAGAAATGGCGCCTTATTTTAGATCTCAGGGAGCTCAACACCTATCTCATTTCTCAATCCTTCCGGATGGTCTTGCTTCAAGACATACTACGTCTCATCAATCCAGGGGATTTCATGGCCACGCTCGATCTCGAAGATGCGTATTTTCACATACCCATTCACCCAGCACACAGAAGGTTTCTACGGTTTACAGTAGCCAAGAGCCATTTTCAATTCAGGGTTTTACCCTTCGGACTTCGCTCGGCCCAAGAATCTTCACCAAGGTGCTGGCACCGGTGGCTGCTTTTCTGCGGAAAAATCACTTTCATGTCTTCCCTTACCTGAACGACTGGTTGCTGAAGGCCCCGTCCAGGGAGGCGGCGAGGGAAGCAGTCAAGGCATGTACAAACCTATTTCAGAATTTGGGTCTTACTCTCAACAAGGAGAAATCATCTCTGGTTCCATCCAGGACTGCGCGCTTCTTGGGGGCCATCTTGTACTCAAATCTCAACAAGGCTTTTCCATCCTTAGAAAGATAGGAAAAACTGCTAACCATGGCACTGTTCTTGAAAAAAAAGAGTTATCTTTCAGTACGCCGTTACAAATCCCTTCTGGGAGTGATCTCCTCATGCATCCCTCTAATTCCTCACTGCAGACTGAGGGTGCGACCTCTTCAAGAGCAGCTATACAAACAGTGGAAGCAAATTCACGGTTCATTCGACGACAAAGTGACGATCACCTTGTCAAAGAAAAAAGCTGCCTTGTGGTGGACGAAACAGGAAAACCTTTCCCAAGGTCTATCCTTCGTAAGCAATCCATCTCCTCAGGTGGTGACAACGGATGCGTCATTGGAGGGCTGGGGTGCAGTAGTTCAGGATCTTCATGTCAGCGGACATTGATAACCTCAGCACCGTTTTCTTCACATCAACCTCCTAGAACTCAGGGCTATCAAGCTGGCTCTTCAAGCATTTCTCCCTCGACTGGGAGGTTCGGAGGTTCTCATCCGAACGGACAACACCACGGCCATGCATTACATAAACAAAGAAGGGGGAACCAGATCTCTTCCGTTGTCTCAGGAAGCTCAGGAAATCTGGGAATGGGCTATTCTTCACAGAATATCACTGCAGGCGGAGCATCTACCAGGGGTTCTAAACGAAAATGCCGACAGACTAAGCAGACTATCCTCAGTCAGTCACGAATGGGAACTGAACCAAATGGTACTGGACGAGATTTTCCAACAATGGGGCAAACCTTCAATAGATCTATTTGCCACCCCAACCAACAAGAAATGCTGGTCTTATGCAAGCAGGCTTCACCATCGAGGGTCATTAGGGAATGCACTTTCGATAGCTTGGTCAAGAGCATTTTTCTATACGCCATTCCCCCCATTCCAATGATCCCGAGGCTTATCAGGAAGATCAAAGTGGAACATTGCAAGATGATCTTGATAGCCCCCGCTTGGCCTAGACAGTTCTGGTTCACGGAACTCCATCTTCTGTCGCTCATCCCTCCTCTTCCTTTGCGGACGATTCCGGACCTTCTCACGATGTCCCACGGACAGATTTGGCATCCGGATCCAGATTCATTGCACCTGACGGCATGGCTCCTGAGCAGCGAGAATTCATGAACCTTCCCATTTCAAATTAAATAAGAGTGGTTCTCTGCCAGGGTAGAGCTCCTTCCACAAATAAGAATTATGGTTTCAAATGGAAGAGATTTTGCATTTGGTACAGGAAGGAAGGTGTTGACCCTTTCTCTTCTCAACCTCATCAACTTCTGCCTTATCTTTTGTCTTTGGTTAAGACAGGACTGGCTCATTCATCCATAAAGGTTCACTTGGCAGTGATTTCTCACTACAGACATTCTGCGTCTGGACCATCTCTGTGGTCCTCAAGGATAATTAAACAATTTCTCAAGGGCTTATTCCAAGTCTTTCCCCCGGTGAGGCCTCCGCCTCCCACTTGGCATTTGAATTTGGTTCTCCAACAACTCATGAAAGATCCCTTTGAAACTAATACATCGGACGGACATGAAATTTCTTTCATGGAAATTGGCTCTCCTTCTCGCCCTCACATCGATGAGACGCATTGGGGTATTGCAAGCTCTCACAATACAGGAACCTTTTCTCCAGTTCAAAAGGAATACAGTGATCTTAAGAACTAATCCAAAGTTCATACCTAAAGTGCCTTCGGACTTTCACCTAAACGAACCTGTGATTCTCAAATCTTTCTTTCCTCAACCTTCCACTCCAGCGGAGAGGTCACTCCATTCTCTGGATGTGCAGTGGTGCTTAACATTTTATTTGGATCACACCAAAGGGTTTCGGAAGTCTACACAATTATTCATTGCATTTGGTAGTCCGCGCAAAGGACTTCCTCTGTCAAAGCAAAGTATTGCGAGATGGATTTCCAGTGCTATTCTATATTGCCATTCAGCAGCGGGTAAACCGCTGAACAGCAGGATCAGACCACACTCCACAACATCCGTTGCTTCATCTACAGCTCTCTTCACAGGAGTGCACATCAGATACATTTGTAGAGCTGCGACTTGGAGCAGCGTGCACACCTTTACGAAGCATTACTGTTTGGAGTCCTTGGCGCAGGAAGACACATCTGTGGGCCAAGCAGTCCTGAGGAACCTCTTTCACTAATTGGTGAGCTTTCCTTACTATCCCTCCATCCTTTTTCTGCATATTTTGTCTCTAATGTTAGTACTAATGGTTTTTCCTATGTGTAATTCCTTATTCACTTATGAAAGTATATATACTGAGGTATTCATATACATATATACATGTTTGTGCCACAAAATGTGCTTTATGGTTTACTGCTGGCTACTCTGAGACAAAAGCATGGGAATCTATGAAAGTTCCAATACTGGGGCAAGAAAACAAGTTACTTACCTGTAACTTTGGTTTACCTGTAACTTTCATAGATTCCCATGCGCCCACCCTCCTCCCCGAGGAAAGCTCAGCCTTCAGCAGACGTTGTTACTGTTACACAACGGCTACGAAAATCTGAGGATCTGAGGTTCCTTCAGGAGGGTTCTATGGGGTGAGCTCTTCTGATTGGCTGATGCTTAGTTTGGTTTTCTTTTACAAAAAAAGGCGGATATGCTGCAAAAGGGAATGAGGCCTAGGCCTTTTTCTTTCTCTTTTGTGCCTACTGCTGTGTTATTTGTGTTACCGAGGCTCCCATTCCAAGGACGGGGAATGATACAAAAGCATGGGAATCTATGAAAGTTACCAATGCTGGGGAACCAAAGTTACAGGTAAGTAACTTGTTTTATTCTGCTCTCTGTTTTTCAATATCTATTTCTGCTAAAATGAATAGTGTAGACAGCTGTTATGCGCTATACAAAAAGTGTGCATTCACGTATAATTTCAACAATAATCCTGTGCATTCTGAAGCATGTTCTATGATGCTGATACTGCATGTCATTTGGTCTTCTTATCTTCTTAAATAGTGTTGCATATGTTTTTTTTGAGGATTTCCAAATTTGAAAGTATAGCTTGTTTTCAAACATATTGGATATAGACCTCTGGCTTGTCCATGTAGTTTGACAAATCCCCTTGCTCATCATGACTTCACATCATTTAAAGGGAAGTGCAGTTTCATTCTATATTCTCAATATCGTAACTTTCTTTCTCAAACTGACATGTTGGCATTAGCAAGAGGCATGCAATCCATTTAACCTATTGGATGAATGGTGAGGCTGGTATGTTGGTTCATGCAGCATCCTGGTTACAAAGCTGACTGAGGGGAATATTTCTCGTTGTTGCGTCGCTCATGCACCATGCAAGAGGGCGCAAGAGCGAAACAACAACATTGTCAGATTTATCAAGCTAATTAAGGCCACCTTGCGTGGCCCTGCATGGCTTGATAATGTAGAGTAACACAATGCAGGACAAATCCCTGTGTTGCATTACTCTGATCCAGGGAGGCGTTCCTTGGGTGGAGGGTGAGTGTTCCCACGCATCCACCCATGGATTTTGGCGCATTCCCAAATGTACCATTACTGGTAAACCAGGGAATGAGTCAAAATGTTAAGCCTCCCCAGGTGAGGCGTAACAAGGAGAAATATCTTTATTTTGCCTCGTTAATTTCTTCTTTCTATGTGTGCTTCATTCTGCAGCACACATAAAAAGAGGAAAATGCCTCAGATTGTTTTTGTGTAGGAAGGTGTTCCTTCCTACACAAAAACAATCCTGCTTACAATGCAGGCACCCTTGCATGGGCGCTTGTGTTGGCGTTAGTCAGCACATTGTACGCCAACACAAGGGAAGGGCAGGAATGCACTGTATAATGTTAAATACGGCACATTCCTGCCCTTTCCCTTTCAGGCAGGATAGCACAGCAAGGTGATATGCGGCGTTGCTTGAAAGTTAGATAAATGTGTCCCATCAGAATGCCAATTGTGGGCACTTCAATGTGTTATGGGGTTATGTTATGTGATGCTCAACGTGGGCATAGCAAATCCTGCACCAATTATTAGTCAGGCAATATGATATCCGTAGTAGCTAATAAAACTTAAGATGTACTATATATGGGGTGTGGACTGCACTTTCTAGGATTCTACACGGTATTCTACCAAGATATTGTCATACATAAATATTGCAGCCAGAATATTAACTACTACAACAGTGTGAAGAAAGGTATTTCTAGCGAAGTATAGATTTACTATTCCTAACTTCACCTACGTGCACCTTGAGTAAAACAAGAAACATTCTCCCTAAATTCCCATAAACTGTTCTTCTTGCACCCAGAGCAGGAGAGAGAAAAATACAATGGGGAGAGTGTTGGGGGAGGGGATGGGGGAGAGAAGGGTGAAGAGAAAGACGGAAAAACAGCAATAAAGGGAGAAAGCAGGAACTTGCAAGAGTGCGATTAAAGGAGAAAGGGGTATCTAATTAAAGATGTGTGAAGTGGATTCAAGACTACGCAGCCTAAGTATTTGTCACACTGACATTCAGCAGCCCAGGCCATAGACTTCTGAGCAAACCTTTGGGCCTGACACTTTTTGTTTTACAAATTAAGCACTGGAGGAAAAGGGCAATGAGTGCATGTTGTTGCATAAAAGAGTCGCATTGGAATCAAGACTGGACAAGAGCATTGGTACTTAGAAACTCAGACGTTTGGGAGGTCAAGTAGAAGGTTTGAGATAAAACCTTCCTGCCCCATCAAATACTTTTAATACAAATAAAGCATGGAGTTGTATGCAAAGACATTGGATTCCGTGTTTCCCCTTTGCAGTGCTGGGGCTGTGGGGGCCTAGCTTTGAGCCTGAAAGGTGGCTGATTGGGTTTGCCAACCCTTCTACGCGGCCGCCTATGTGGTGAGTAGATGCTGCGCTGCGCCGATCTGGGCTGCATTCCTTCTTTGAAGGAGGGAGCAGGGGTTACCCTGGTGCAAGTGTCTCAAGTCTGCATGGCCTCACCACATGACAGAGAAACCCCCTCGCAGGCGAGGGCGTGTGGCCACTTCCAGCCCATTAATCTGCACTATGCTCGCAATGTGTGGGTGAACTGCACTCGATTGAAGAGGGAAGCCAAAGCTTTGCAGCACTGTATCATTTGGTTTTATGTTTTCTACCAGAAGGCATGTCAAAAATGTAAACGGAGTAATTCACGTTTTTAATGTCATTAGCAAGCCGCAGGAATACTGAGAAATACAGGGTGCTGTGTCTGCATGGAGAGGCGTGCCAGCGTGGACCACATGTTCATTGTTCGAAGCCGGGAAGTAAACTTTCTCTTATAAACACAGAAGGGATGCAACAAAACAAGGGAAAATAAGTCCTGCGGGGCCGCCGGCATCAAACCATCGCAGCGTGGCTGTCACTTAGCCGGCATTTAATGAGAGCTCCTGAAGGTTTAATGAGCACGTGGGGGCGGAGCGGCCGGCGCGTGCACGAGGGCCTTGCAGTCCAGCACTGAACGTGCCTGCCCGGCAGGGTTCCTCATATATTTATTTATTATTTATTTATGCAGTTTTATATAGCGCGGACTTTACCCGAAGGCGTCAGAGCGCTTTACAATAGGAACAGAAATGATACAAACTGAGAACATTACATGAACAGCAGATTGCAAAAGCATACGTTACGTTACATACGGTAAAGTGATCATTGTGAGCAAACAAAAATACATGAGGTAGTGAAAATTGTGAGCAACCAAAAATACATGAGGTAGACAAGGTAATAGTGACACTTCTGAGCAAACAAAATACATGAGGTAGTAAAAATGTGAGCTACCAAAAATACATGAGGTAGTAAAAAGTGCACAGGAGGAAAAAGTGACAAGTGTGCAGGCTACAAGAGAAAATAGAGTATAGTTTGAGGTATAATACTGCAATATATGCTAGACACTCAAGCACAAGAACACACGTTACGTAGGCGAAGGTGGCACTTGTGCAAGTATCCAAGGTAAAAAACATGTGAGAGGAAGCAAACCGTGTGCTACAGCGACGTGCAAAGGCATACAGATTTTTGTTTGGGGGCCCGTTGCAGGCCCCCACAGGTGAAGGGGGGTGGGGGTGCACATGGGGGGTACCTATGGTACCCCCCTGCATTTGCCTGCACAAAGCGGCAGGCACCAAGCGGTGCCTGCCGCTTTGTGCATGCAAATGCACAACTTACATACTGCCGGATGCCCCTCACTTCTGCCACTAAGGGTATTATTTCATTGGGCTGGCCAGCCTGTTGCTGTTCTTGACATATGCGGAACTCTTGAGAAGTGCAGCGAAGCAAATGTAAGTATCTCCTGATCGCTAAAGCAGAATCATGTTGGATGGGATGTGGGTCCGGAATATCGCAAAAGGAATCTCAAGTGGTCACACTATTGTTACCAGAGTACTGAAGACCAAAAAAACGACTGGTTAGTATGTATAGATGTTCTATACCCCGATCTACGTACCTTGATGATTTATACATCTTCCAGGTACGTAGGTGTTGAATTGAAAATAGTGGATCTATACCGTCGTGCGTGCACTTACCTTCTCAACATTTTGTGTATTTATACTTTGGTGACAATATTGTGGCCACTAGATATTCCTTATGCAATATTCCAGAAAACAGCTATTCGATAGTGAATGACCAGACTGTCTTAGGACCCCAATTCCTCTTTGGTAGCATGTCAATCCTTGACAGATCAACAGTTGAAATCAAATGCATTGTTAAGGTTTGAGAGTTCTTACAGAAACTTAAATGATTACCTTTTCAAATCTCTAGTAATGAATACTATGCTACGTGGCCATCACTGCATGTTGAGCGTGAAACAGACACCATTGCAGAACCCTTCCACGCCCTAACCTACAGTTGTACAGCAGGATATCCCAGTCACTGAAACAGAAAGCAATCACCATCACCCACATGCCTGGTGGGAGAAGAATATCTCTGTATCGGCTCAAACATGCTTTTAAAGAGTTGTGTATTGGTACAACAAGTAGGATTGTGATACCGCAAGGAGTACCAATACAGCAGTGCAGTGACTGTACTCCCCTACACTTACACATAGTGATTCATTACATTAAGGACGTGAATGGTCCTGTACCACAGCCGCGATTACACATGATAATCCATGGAATTTTAGTGCATTTGTGCAGTGTTTATCTTGCACCGCAGTAGAAATGAAGAACCACAGAGTCCTAGCGTATTAGTGGAATGATTGCCCTGTACCATGGTAGGGCATTTGTTGATTTGCTATTACAAATTCTGTATTATAAACCAAGCTGATGAACAGTGAAGCAATTTACAGAATATTGATGGATTTGGAACTGTTCATTTTCGTGTACAGAAGTGTTAGGCTGAGAAGTAGTGTGTTGTGGAAGCAGAGTTTCTTTTTCAGTGCTGGATCAAATGGCAGGGGTTTGCAGTGATCATTCACAGTCTCCATTAGTGCAGTTACTACCCTGCACCACAGTCAGTGCATGCCATCACCATCTCCATCCACAAAGCCATAATAGATTAGTACAGTTACGGTAACTCCCCATAATCTTCCTCATACTCCTAGCAGAGTCACTTACTGCAGTGACTACTGCCCTAAGGCAGAAAGCATGCACTTGATGACCCACAGACCTCGCTTATATATGTGTCATGACGGTCCTGTCCTGCCCACAACACGGGTGGGGTCTGGTAAACTAGAGAGTTCTAGTGCATCAGTCCTGCGTCTGTCCTAACCCGAAGAAGGAGAGTGTGCATGATGATCCACAGGCTCCTTGTATATGTGTTAGGATTGTGCTGCCCCACAGTAGGAGATTAATAGGATAACCCACAGCGTTCTAGTGCATCATTATAGAGCCTTTCCTGTCTCGCAGAAGAGGGTGTGAATGATTCTCTACAAACTCCTTTTATATGTGTTGCAACTCAGTCTCAAGCATGTGCACCAGGCTACCTTTAATGGCAAAAGCCAGTGCTTAATTTGAGCCAGTGTTTGCTGGTGGGGGCCACCGGCACTCATTTTTGGGAAACTACCTCATTTTTCTGCATTAGACATTTACCAAATCAAAGAGAGAGAAAACCAAACAAATCGGAAATATGGAAGAAGAGAAAGACAGAAAAAACTCACAAATTGAGAAAGCAAGCACCAGAAAGTGCGAGATAGAGGTGTTTGTAGTTGATTAGTGAGGCACAATGTGGAATAAAGTCTATGCAGCCTTGTTTTTCAGCATGACATCATTCAATTGCATTGGTCACGGACTTCTCTGCAGAGGTTTAGGTACCGGTACTCATTCTTTTGCCAATTAAGCGCTAGAAACGGCATGAACCTTTTTTCTCTAGAATGTTTAGCCACAGATAAGAGGTCCCAATGGGATCTACCTACTATCGCTAAGTCCATAAATGCCAGCATTTTTTTGCCAGTTTCTCGTTCCGTCCACACACGGAGAATTCACCTGAGTGTAGCTTGGTAGTATCTGCAAAAATACAGAGCAGGTAGTCCTCATTTATCCCTTGGTGCCATAATGCTATCCCTGCAAACCGCAGCCCTCTTGTCTTCCTACACAAAAAAAAAAATCCTCTGAAGTTGTGTTATTTCTTCTTTGTGGATTGGCACTGGCAAGGCCTGAAACTGGTATAATAGTCTTGGCGATATATTCACTGTTACAATTACCACTCTTCTAAGCCTTTTTAACAATAATAATTAACACTTGATTAAGTCTTATTTTATTGGGCATTACTAGTCCGGGTGTGGTGAGATTGAGCCCCAGGTATTTTATGAATTTATCTGCCCATCTCTGTAGGTATTTCGATATCAATTAATCATCTGAACGTATGCGATTCAAAATGTCAGATTTATACTTATTCATCTTAAATCACACAACCAAGTCCAGAATGGGCAACAAGAGCATCTATGATCGCTCAGAGTTAGTTAACGATAGGCGGACATCATCACAGAGTAAGCATGTTAGTAGCATGCATGCCTGTCGATGCACTTGCTCTGCATACTCCTGCCATCAAATGTTGATTTCATTTAAAGAAGTGTCTTTCTAAGGAAGCTCCAATTGACTCGATCAAATGCCTTCTAGGCGTAGAGTGCTCCCATGGTTTCAGAAAGGTTTTTCCAGGTACAATTTTTTAGCAGGTGGGTTGCCTTCCATATATTAATGTGTCTGACAGTCTCTTAGAGATACAGACTAGTCTGCGTCCACCGAACAAGGCATATAGCCAGCCAGTCAACTGCCTAAAAGCTTAGTAAACAATTTGACGTTCAGGTTAAGTTGTGCTACGTGCCAGTATGATTTGCGCTGTTTGGGATTTTTTCTTAGTTTTGAATCAAAGCCTTAGCTGCCTCCTGTTACACCTTCACTCTCATCATATGGGGTACCAGTATTTCTTCAAGTGTCCTGTAGAATTCTGCTGAATACCTATCTTCCCCATTGTAAGTGGATGTATGGCTTACCTTACTACTGTTTGTTCAGTAAGTCTGTCCAAATGTTCCTTTTGGGCTGCTGTCGACGAGGCTAGTGGGAAAGACATTAGGTGCAATTCCCCATCTATGGCATCTTCACCTCGATTGTCTAATTTATGGTAATACTGTGCCTCCATTTTCTCTGCCTGACTCGTTATCTTTTCCCAGTGCGGAGTGTTAGTATCCTTTTTATGTGATATGTTTGGCCTAGCCTTTGTCATTTTTTTAAGCTGTAATAACATTCACTAAACCTTTCTAGTCTCTAACATGGAGAGCTGTCCTCGCCTTTATCTCAGTATTCTGAGATTGTTTTTACTAACCTTTGCTATCTGTTGCCACGGGTATCCAGAGTTAAGAGAATGCAATAGAAATCTGGAGATTTTTGATGGTTTGCAAACGCAATTGCCGTCGCAAACATTCCAAATTGCAAGTAGGAGTTGAAACCTTTTTCACATCTCCTTCATAATTCCGCCCTTTTTGCAAGTCGTCAATGCTTTTCTGACTAGGAAAATGAGTATAACACATTGCAGAATTCAAACCCTGTGATTTTGCAAATCTCAGAGATTGCAACTGCAAAATGACTTTGTACGCCGGGCCATACCAGCTGTAAACACCGATAATCTATGTATCTGCGAGCTCGCACATTACGCATTTCCCACAAAAATATCTGGTATGAAGACCTTGACCCCAGCAACTATGGCCATTTTGGCATCCCTGCACACTGCACTGGTACTTACAGTGCACTAACTGTGAAGAATTACCACTCTACAGTGTCCAACAGTGTTCCCGTACGATCCGACCCATCTTAATGTGTTGAGAAGTGCATGATGGTCTCTGCTTTGAACCCTTCACAACAAGTAGGCACTTGGCCTCCTTGTGGCAATGCATGAAAATACCCAGGTCAAGCCCAGGGCCTAAAGAGGAATGTGTCTTCTTTGGTACCCCCTCCATACTTTGTTATGCAGATGAGAGACGGATTTCTCAGGGTTGTCAACCGGAAAGGTCACCTCATTAATGAGATCAGCCTGTGGATCCGCAGATTATTTAAATATCCATTGTTGCCCAAGTTGTAAAGGAGAGAAGCACTCATTTTCCTAATTCAGCTGGTGTCGGGAAGCCAGGACAGCCCAGCAAACTACCACCCTGTCCAAACTCATTTACCAGCAGTTCTTTATTCTTTGCTGTCTTTTAGTGTAACACATTTAGACCCAGATTTACAAATGTTTGCTTTGAGTTACTTTTCTAATGCATACCTGACACACAGTGTTGAGGTCGGATTTACTATCCAATGCAGATCATAATTTGCTTTGGATAGGAAATCTAAGTACCACATAGTTGGTCAATGTACTTCCTTGAGTTACTTTGCATCAAGGGGGCATTCCATGAGTGGTGCATGAGCGTCCCCATGTAAACAGCGATGGATATTGATGCAGATCTCTATATACACAAAATTGTAGACAGAGATTTGCACTCAAATCCTACACCTTCTCAAGGCAGGTGCAACGAGGAGAGATGTTTTTATTTCTCCTCATTTGTCCCCATCAGTGGCGTAACGAACCTTGAGGCGGCCCCCTCCGGACTCAATCTAGCGCTCCCCAGCAGAAGTGCAGTGCTGACGGGGCCCCCTGGAGGGTGAAGGCCCCCCGCACCGCGGGGGCTGCAGGGGCCTGTGTTACGCCCCTGATCCACATTGCATGTAAGATGTATTGTACAGCAGACATACAAAGTGGGAAAAGTCTTAAAGCGTAGGTTTTGTACTGGAAGGAACCCCTTGCGGTACAAAACCTATGCTACAGACAATGTAGAGACCCTTGCATTATAGCCCAAGGGTGTCTGCGATGGCACACGGCTGCCTAAAGTGCGCCAGTGCCAGGAGAGAGCAGAACAGCACCATATCTTAGTAGACATGGCGCTGTGCTATTCTTTCCCTCTCACGTAACGCAGCACAGCAACTGTACTTGTTGACCTGTGTTTCATGACTTTTTGATAAATTTAGGCCTGGGCGTTTTTTAAAGTTTTCATTTGACTGCACCAGACACAGAACCTCCAAGCTTTCACAAACCATGGACAACAGCTTTGTCCAACCTTGATCCAGATGGCCTTAACGCAGTCACATTATCAGGACAACTGCCTATGTAAATGATTCTCATTAGTTTTCATTCTATTTAAATTCTACTCTGGTACTCGAAATATCTGGCATACATCTGGGCTTTGTAGACTGACTCTTGATTTCACTGGTGTCCAATAGGAATAGTAACAGTGACATTACATCCATACAAAAGAGCTGACTTTGTCTTAGGAGAGGAGCGCCGATGTTCAATAAAATAAAGGCCTATGTAATTCTGTAATTCTGCTAGTGCAGCATTCACTGCATTAAGGAATTGTTTCTATCTCAAACAGCCAAAAAATGACTAAACAGTTCAATTAAATTCAACTCATAAAGCTATATTCGGGACATGTAAAAAATTACCATAAAAGCACATGAGAAAAACACAGTAAAACAGATATTGCAGAATCAGACATGATATACATGCATACAGGTTAAAACATCATACTTTTCCTTGCATTAATTGATTGATATAAAAATGTAGCAGTAAAAAAGCAAAACCCAGGAGATTGCATATTAAAAATTAATTTCATAGCATCATTAATAGAACGGGGTCCATATTTAATGAACAAGGGTTTTAGATAACCAATGCGAAGTCTCAAATAAAGTTTACATATCATAAGAAAGTGCAAGGTGCCCTGCTTAGATAGACCATCACATTGGCAAGGTCCACTGTTTTTTTTAGTGAGGTTGGGAAATGCCACCAGATGGTGTACCAATCCTAATCTTAGCCTAGTGAGTACAAATCTATGGGATGGGCGGGTCACATGTGATGGATAGAATGGTAAGCCTTCCTTAACAAAGTAATTGTTATAGAACACGGTAGAAGACATTAATCCATTCCTAATCAACCGCCCCCTGGTTCTGTACAATAGAAAAATAGACTTCATCTCACTTTTGTTTATTGCGGCAGCAGCACGTGGATCAACAGTTATATGTATACCAAATATTTCCATAAAACGGTGAACTATGTATTTTAACCAGGGAATTTTTAAATAATTGTCTAATGTGAGACAGTCCTCTATAACAGATCTATTAAAAGCTGTATCCTCCTTTAGCCAGATTGATCGCCAGATCATCAGAGGCCTAAGGGCTAACAAATCTGTCAAGTAGTCAATCCCCAGTTCTCTGTGAACCAACTCAGTTGGAGCAGAGATTGGCAAACATAAAAGCTTTTTGAGGAAAGAATTTTCCTCCGTCTGCAAACTACTATCGAGATGGTGGCCCCATACTCTAGCCCCATATAGGGCAATAGAAACACATCTTGCTTGATAGAGCTGTAACATATCCCTGATACGTCTGTCACCGATCTTAGCCGCTAATCTAAAAACCCCATGGGCACTTTTAGCCATTTTATTACGCACATTAATAAATTAATTGGACCATGATTGATGATTGGTAAAAGTAATTCCCAGATAGCAGAATGTATCTACCTGAAGCACTTTTTGACCGTCTATAAAGAATGCATTTGACAACTTTCTTCTTGTCCCACAGGTCATGGTATTTGTTTTTACTCTGTTGATAACCAGTCTCCTTTCCTTGATAAAAACAGAATATCTGTCAATCAGCCGTTGTAAACCTATAGGTGTTCTGGAAAGTAACACGGCATCGTCCGCGTATAATAATACCAGCACTTCGATCCCATTAACCTTGGACGCATCAGCATAAATAGTTTTTAAAACTAAATCAATTTCATTAATAAACAAAGTAAAAAGCAAGGGGGCGAGGATGCAGCCCTGTCTAATTCCCCTTTTTACACTAAATTTATTGGTACACTCTCCTTTGACGCCGTAGCATACGCTAGTTTGTAGTTTTTCGTAAAGCCGGGCCAAGAAGAAAATTATACCCTCCGGGGTCCCAAGCTGTAACACAGTTGACCATAGGATGGAATGGTCCACCAGATCGAAGGTACTCCTTAAATCTGCGAAGCAGAGATAAAGGGAACCCTGTTTAGCCTGGATGTACTTCTCGATCAACAGATCTAAATTTATACATTGATCGAGCGTGCCCCGGCCTTTCCGAAAGCCGTATTGGGTGTTAGCCAAAATCCCATTGGCTTATGCCGATTCTTCCAACCTTACCAGCAGTACTCTACTCATGATCTTAACTGAGGAGTCTAAAAGAGAGATAGGGCGGTAGTTTTTTGGATCCGACCTTTCACCCTTCTTATGAATCGGGATTATAATAGATTCACCCCAGATCATGGGGGCCCCTTTGACCGCTGCATTAAAAACAATTGTTAAAATAGGGCTCCACATGGTGGGGCGGCTTTATAAGTGTCAATTGGGACCCCATCCGGCCCCTGTGGCTTTTCCCCCTTGCTAACTCGAAGGCCCAGTTCAACCTCCGCAACTGTGATATCCAAGGGCACAATCGGCCAGAGACTACGGTTGGAATCACAGCAATGATCAGATTTAAAAATCGGAGAAAAATTAGATACCCCGGCCTCACTAGAGACATTAGAACTAAGCTCAGGGATGGAATCCTCCTTAAGGAAGGGGGCGTTGACCGTGGCCCAAGAAAGGGCGCAATTGGACAGTTCCGCAGCCTGTGTTAATGTTTCCCAAGCCTGCTGTTGGAGCTCGCCCTTCCTACGTTTTAAGGCGGTTGTATAATCTAATCTCAACTGAATAATCAGTTTGTGGTCCCTAGGCCTTAGCGTCAGTGCAAGTTTTAATTTAGTCAAGAGTGTGGTGCAGGTATGGTCAAACCAACCCGGTCTATGGTTGGGTTTCACTTTAACAGGCTTGGTAAACATATCATCAATACATTTGTTAATGCCATCAAAGGTATCTATGACCTGATCTGGATCATTATCGTTGTTGAGGATAAGATTAATTTCACCTGAACACCCTTTAACAATGAAACTTAATAGTTCCTCAGATTTTTCCCCTTTCCATCTCACTCTTACCCCGTTTGGCCTATGTGGTTCGATGTTCAACACTGTTCTCCCCATGTGGGCTGTCCTGCCTCCCCCAATAGCAATTTCTAAGATGATACAGTTATGATCGCTCAAAGAAGAGACTTCAATCCGGGGGGGGCATACAATAAGGAGCAATATTAGAGGAGACAATAACGTGATCAATTATAGATCTGGAGTTCCTACTCTTAAATGTAGGGACAATGTGTCCATTTTCATCCTTTGAGTAATTTAAAATTTCCAGTTCATAATCGCCCATAAGTTTATTAAGTAGTTCACCATAAATATTATGACGAAAATGCAGGTCGTCCACTCCAGAGTTACTTTTGACCCCACAGACCTTATGGGCAGACATTTCACCGGTTGAGATATTAAAATCGCCCACCCAAATAAAATCAAAGAAAACATTTGACTCTGCAATCAGCTTATCAATAGCAATGGCCAAATCCTTCACTACCTCATGTCGAGTATTATCAAAAATGTTATTATAAAAATTTAGAAGGAGTATATTATGGCCGTGCTTCTCGTGCACCCAAAGAATCTGCACATGGACCCTACACTCAGATACCTCTCTACTATCAAAGACTGGTTGATAGAAACTAATATCAAAAGTCCACCTTTGGCTCTTCCTGATACAGAACCCTGTGCTGTTAAATTATATGAGAAAAAACCCTCATAGTTGACAGGGTCTGTACACCATGTTTCTTGGAAACACACGATGTCGTGTGAATTAATTAGATTCATCCAGCCCAGGCTATCGCCCTTAGAGTTCAGCCCAGCTACATTCCAGCTAAGGATAGATGTTCCTTTTTTAACAACTATTCCCAGTCCTATCTGGGGTGGGAACTTCTTGTTGTATAGCCCCTACAGTTAGGTCACTAGCATGTCTGCCCTTTTCATCTGCATCCATACTTAAATTGACTATGTGCAGAAGCCCAGAGTCATCGGGTAGTTCCCGTTCTTTATCAACCTTGCTAGCTGACATCACCTCTATACTGGTATGGCTATCTTGGCTGAGTCAATCGTTAGCGTCTAAGGTACTTAGGGCTTGGTAACGGTTTAACACGGGTACCTCAAACACAGGGCACGGGTCATTACAACTACTAGGGGCAGAAAAGCCTCTTTTTTCTTTATCAATGAGTTTGTTGATAATGTGACTATAGAAAAAACCAAGTGGGCGTAACCTAATGCCTTTTTCAGAGTATGGTAACGTGGCTGCTCTTAACAAAGTGGTTGCAACATGTTGAGGGTATTTAAAATTAACAATAATACAGTCACCTTCACTACTCTTTCTAGAATTACCAATGCAGTTAACCCTTTTGGTGGTGAGGATCTGATTAGAATATTTCATAGGAAACCCACAGTGTCGATTAAGCCAAAACATCGTTTTATTTTTAATGGATTCATGTGTTTCTGGCTGGTTCTGGTTCGCATTCTCTTCAAAGGGAGGCACATTTGTTAGGACAACCACATACGGGGCGCAATCAGGTGGTAGATTAATAGTATGGCTCCGCTTTACTCCAGTGGGTGTGTGGCCGCTTTTTGATTTTACAACTACTGGATTCTTCTTTCCTCCAGTCATTTGGGGATTAGGGGGGGGGATTATGCATACCTATTCCGGTTTTATCCATCTCCCCTCTATATTCGACCACTCTTTTAGATATACCTGGAGCGACATTACAAGTGCATTGTCCTTCCGCTACTTTCCGTGAGCCTTTTACCCATTCACTATTAGGAGAAACTTTTTCACCTAACCTGGAGACCTCTCTAAAGAGGCAGTCTAGCTTTTCGATCAAAGGTTTGATTGCACTTTCTATTTTAGCACCCAGGAAATGAAGTCAATCTGACCATCATTTAATTTTACTGAACTAGGGTATGCCATAGGCCCTTCTCCACCAGGTGTACTTTTGGGGGGTGTTTTAGCTCCCTTTTTATTATCATTTCCACCTCGTTTAGCTTGGGCATTTCTACAGCCCCTCCTTGTTTTAGGAGCCGGTGACCTTTGGGTTGGAGTAGTAGGAATATCAGCCAAAACAATTGGTGTCGTTGGTATTTCGGCTGGTACCTGTAAAGATGTGCTAGCTAGATTGATTCCCTGTTTTGCTGCAGATGGAACTACTATAGGTGTCGAGGGCATAGGTGGCAGGCTACCTGAGCCTAGTGAAAGTCGCCGTTCTGTTCTATCAATTTCTACATTTATTTTGTTAACTGCTCTAACCAGATAATTATTAAGCGTTACACTAAACCTGCTTGAGAGAGCTTTTGTTTCCCTTCCGCTTTGACATAGTTACAAGGGATAACTGGATATAGGTTTAATTCAAATGTACACAAAGCTAATATGAATGCTAAAAAATGGAATACTAAAAAGGAGGGCCAAAAGTGCCTCCAAAATATAAACATAAAAGATTAATAATACAGTCCACAACAAAGTTTATCGACCCTCTACACAGCCTTTAGTGGAGTTTATAAGTCTTACTTCATTACTGTAGAAGGGTCCTAATTTGGAAAGACAAAGGGGTCTGGCCCAGCCCGGCCTCATTCCCTTCGGGCGGCCTCAGACGGCCCGCTCTTTGCCCGGGCGTAGCCCGGCGACGCCCGCAACGCGGGGGCTCTCCTCTGATTTAAACCGCCTCCAGGCGCGGAAAGGGCGGGAGCGGCTTCCTGCCACTAAGACTGTTGGGACGTGTAGTCCCCCCTCACAACGGCCGCGCCTGGATGGGAAGAGGCTTGCAGCGGCGGGGGGGAGACCGGCAGCAGTGTCAGGGATCCTGTCGGTGGTGAGTAGATGCTGCCCCCAAAGTTCAAAAGACACCCGCTCCACCGGGGCTCTCCTCCGGTTTAAAGCACCTCCGGGCGCGGAAAGAGCGGGAGCGGCTTCCTGCCGCTAGGACTGTTGGGAAGTGTAGTCCCCCCTCACAGCGGCCGCGCCTGGATGGGAAGAGGCCTGCGGCGGTGGGGGGGGGGGGGGACCAGCAGCAGTGTCAGGGATCCTGTCGGTGGTGAGTAGATGCTGTCCCCAAAGTTCAAAAGACACCCGCTCTACCGGGGCTCTCCTCCGATTTAAAGCGCCTCCAGGCGCGGAAAGGGCAGGAGCGGCTACCTGCTGCTAGGACTGTTGGGACGTGTAGTCCCCCCATCACAGCGGCCGTGCCTGGATGTGAAGAGGCTTGCGGCGGCGGGGGGAGACCGGCAGCAGTGTCAGGGATCCTGTCGGTGGTGAGTAGATGCTGCCCCCAAAGTTCAAAAGACACCCGCTCCACCAGGGCTCTCCTCCGATTTAAAGCGCCTCCGGGCGCGGAAAGGGCGGGAGCGGCTTCCTGCCGCTAGGACTGTTGGGACGTGTAGTCCCCCCTCACAGCGGCCGCGCCTGGATGGGAAGAGGCTTGCGGCGGCGGGGGGAGACCGGCAGCAGTGTCAGGGATCCTGTCGGTGGTGAGTAGATGCTGCCCCCAAAGTTCAAAAGACATCCCCTAAACAGTTGATTAGGCACCTTTCAATTGCTAATTACTGTATTTAGCTATTAAACTGGTCCTAATGATGTGTACCTTTTACCTAAACAAAATTAATGTGTGTTAAAATGGCAAAATAATATTGGTACAGAGTATGGCACCTTATGCCTGTAATTTTACTGTCTTGCTGTATAATTTACTGAACCGTGCAGATAAACGGTTGCTGCATGAGTCAATTGGCTCTGATTATATGCATCTGTGTTTAGCTACAACTTGGGAATCGTTACACAAAGTATTTTTAAGTGGGAAGGATTGACTGGTGTAACAATTTTGACCCATCGGGCTGAGATCCCAAAATATTTCCCACGGGTCGACCGTAAAATATACTAGATCGTCACAGCTACTTCCAAGTACCTGGAATAGGTTTACATTAATAACGAAGAGTGAGGGAGTGAGCAACTGCATACATTGTCTCTTTTATAAAGATGCCTATTCAGAATCAGTCTCTATCTGCTGATGTGCCAATTGCTTCCTTATTTGGGAGCTCAAATATTCAAGAACTAAGCTGTGAACAGACGAAGTTGAATGAGTACCTGAAATGTTAAGCATGCGGTCTCTGATCAGAGAAAATCTTTGATGTGAATTCCAAATCTTGTGAAAATACTGTGGTGAAAGAGCCACTTTCTAAGTTAGCAAAGCAGAATGTTTTTCAGATTTTCAGATTTCAGTTTTTAAGATTTTCTCAGACGATGTCAGGGTGCTTTGTGTCTGTAAGAACATATTTCCTCACCTCATGCAGATAGATGATACAGCTTTTGTCTGTTGTATATGAATAGCACATAAGTAAGGAAATAAAAATCTTAGGGCCTGATTTTGATGGCGGTAACATCGCTACGGACGTGGAACTGACCGATCTCAGGCAATTTGGATGCGACCGCACACGGTGCTGTCGCAAACTTCCATTCCTCAATGGGAGCTTATGCGCCGGGTTGAAACCCCCCCGCAGCACAAGCTCCCATTGAAGAATGGAAGTTTTTGCACATCACTGCACCGTGTGGCAGGCATCTTGCAGTGCCTGTCACATGGTTAAGTGATGTGAAGGGGGGCACCGTAGGTGCCCTCCAGGGCCACAACCGGAGGGCCAAGGTGAAGGGGGTCCTGCTAGGGGCCCCCAAAGACACTTTCCGACAGCAGTTCCATGTCGGAAAGGTCAGCATGGAACTGCTGTCAGAAAGCGCCATCATAATCCCCACGGCAGAAACACCTCTGTTAGGAATTATGAGGCCTTTCTGACTGGCCGAAGGGCTCCTTGAGCCCGTTGGAACCGAGTCGGATTCCCTGGCCGGTCAAAAACTCCGACCGCCATCATTGTAATACGGCAGTCGGAGTTTTAACCTAAGATGTCGCTTGAGGCTTTCCAACCGACTTCGAAATCAGGCCCTTAGTAGAGAACCAGTGCAGGTTCTTCTGCACATTGAAGGCATGAACCTTTTTGCACAGATCAGTTGAAAGGAGAACCTTAGTATTTTGAGTCTGGTGTTATGGTAATTTGTACTTTTTAGATTTACTCAAATATAAAAAAAAGATGCTCTGGCAGATGCTATGAACCATCACATGGATTACCAGTATTAGTCAGTCTAGTTGTTTGATGGCATCTTTGGTCCATTGATGAGAATGTGTCATCTAGAAAGATGTAAAGGTTTTTTTTTGTAAATCCCTGCAACAGTGTATTTTTATGATTGAAGAATTTAAGCAAGGAATCAAGGGGAGATGTTTTATCAACATGCAATTTGGTGACTAAGTTTATTGTCTTCGTTTGTTTTCGGCATGAAGTCACAGCTTGAAGCTTTAAAGATTCAAAGATTTGCTAGATGCAAACTCATCACATTGTTCTGGTCTTCCAATGTTTTTTGCCAATTTCCTTATCAAGGGTATAAGATTGAAAATGCAGACTTGGATTTCTTAGGAAGTGTAGAAGCAATTTAAAGCAATGTTGAAGAGGCAAAAAGGTTGATGCTTGGAGGACCCCAAAGGATAGCTCACTCATGGTGGAAGAAAATGTCTCCTGTCTCCAAGGAAGATTCTAGTAAACTGAAAATTGAATTGAGGAATGATTAAACCGTGAGAGTGTTCCAAGAGAATTAGTGTGGTTGGATGCCCTGATTCCACAGTCTTCAGCAGTGGCGAAGGTTGATCTTTGAAATTCTTCAGCAGTGGTGACGGTTGAACTTTGAAAATGATGCAATTTAAATGCCGTGTGACAATTACAGAGCAAGCTGGCCAAGCGAGGGAGACCTGCTTCTCTTAGGATACTTCAGGGATTGGGAGGAAAAGAAAACTTTTAAAAACTTTGAAAGAATTATGGCAAAGCAATCTCCCTAAAGATTGGCTATAGAGCTTTATGTAACAAAGGCAGTAGAAACATTTGGTTATGCAATGTTACTTGTCGAATTTTGGCATCATTCTTCAAATAATTGCACTTGATTTTACATCCTCCCTCTTCCAACAAGATTTTCAGTTATATGTTATGGAAAGCATCCTACTTGGAAGAGGCATGGTGGAGAACGGGAAATTATACAAAGCTGGCAGTAACAGTCTGTAGGCAGCATTTTGATGAAAATCCTACACGGTCATACAACTCGTAACTACGTTGCACTTATAGCATCATCGAAGGTGACAATACAACAATCTTGCATAATTTTGCCTTATGGAGTAGTAATAATATCAAGCACAATTTATTATTATCAAATTCCTCTAAAGAAGCGATTAAATAATAGCTAGAGCAGTGGCTGCCCTTTAGCACCAAAAACAGAAAAACTCGATAAGTCTCTCAAACTCATAATGAATGTTCTCACAAAGATAAACCTTAAGTACATTTCATTATTGCAGTATTTTTCTCTGAAAGTTCAACTTGCTAGTTTCTTCAGACATACCACAGTGTACTACAATCTTATAAATAAGCTAAATTAACCCAAACACAAGACTGTCATTTACCTAAAAAAGCATATAGACTTTTTTGTCCCAAACTATCAGATTTAATTTTTATCAAGTGCATGTTTGGCCGTCAGACATCAGCATGTTGTTTTCACTCAGAACTATCATGTACACCTGTCACGCTTGAACAGAATCTGACTTTCATGTCCATTTTCTATTATTATCAAATAACAGGTATTTTCAATATACAACATATATTTTTTGCCTGTAGTATGCTAGGGATAGATAGAATGTTGTCAATAGTAGCCACACAAAGTCATGGTTGAGCCACTACTATGCCAGCTATAATCAGAATGCCTCCCTGAACGACCAAAATATGTCATGGAAGGTCTACTACTATAGCTGAGATAGCCAGAACCACACTCTGTATGTCCACAGTATTATCAGACTGGCAGAGAGAACATTATAGCGAATTCCCACATTATGTCGAGTAAAGTTCACTATTAAGCCCGGATAGCTAGAAAGTTACCATGAATGCCCACTTTACTGTTAAGCAAGGACTGCCAGACTGTTATCAGAAAGGTCCACAGTGCCACATGGAAATGCCTCCAATATATAAGGGTGTTCACAATATTTCAGTTATGGATCGGCTTTAGATCGATGAGAGCAATAATGTTGGCCTGAATATCCACAGTATGCCATGAATGGGCCCCGGTTATGCCTTCAGTTTGAATGCAAACAGCATGCCATTGATGGGACTCTATTATGCATGGTATATCCATTTTGTTTATTCCTGAATGCCAGCATTATGTCAAGGATGCCCCCCATTAAGCATGGGATAGTCAATATGTAGCCTTGCATGCTGTCTGCATGTTATCAATGGACTGTCTGAAAGCCCTCAATAGACAGACATTTTATAACAAGGATAGCCAAATGTTGTTAAGAGTCCCCCTATAGATGGCCAGATTATGCCAAGGACATAGACCTAGAGCGAGAGAGAGAAGCCCGCAGTCATGGAGCAGTCTTGGGTGTTCCACTGTCTCTTTGTCCCTCAGGGACATCTATTTTTTTTTTTTTAACATCATTTTTATTGCATCACCAATATAATTGTACAGACAAGATAATCAAAATTACAGTTTCTCTGTGTACAAGGAATGTTACTGTCCATTGCGTTCTTGTTCGGGAGGTCCGCCCCTTTCTCAGGTACGGGTAGCCTCTGTCCATGAGTATTTCTCGTACCACTTTACACTGTCTGACATTAGTTGTACTAAAGTATCGCTGGGTTGCTTTTGTGATTTTCACCCCTCCCCCGCCCCATAATTTTCGTTCCCCAACAGCCCCCCAATTCCCGCTTCCTTCCCTCCCCCCCCCCGTGGTCGCGCTGCGCTGATTCATTATTGTAAGAACGTCTGTTGTGATGTAGGAAGTACATACATTCGCTAAGGTGTGCCCCCCGGTATGGTGACAGGGTCTGCTACATCCAGCTCCTCCTCGCCCTCCTGCTCCTCATCATCTATGTCACGGAGCGCCTGCACCATCATTTCCCACGCAGTTGCCCTCTCCAAAGCCTTCTCGTCATTTGTTCTCCAGGCCATCTGGTACCTCAGGGTGCTCTCACATGCCGCCCACCTCAGGCATTCCCCATACCACCTTTTATATGCGGGCCCCACTCTCGATTTCCAATTCCTCGTTATCTCCCGCTTAGCTAGAATGAGCCCCAAGTCTATAAATTTGCTGGTAGTCTTGTTTCTAGGCGTGTGCGGGAACCAATGGAGGATGCCCACCGCTTTCGTGTACTGGATGTCCCTGTCTGTTGCACTGTTGAGGGCCCGCCCAACTTCCTGCCAGTAGTCTCCCAGAGATGGGCAATCCCATAACATGTGACCCAAGTCCGCCCCAACCGTATTGCATCTGGGGCAAGCAGCGTTTTCTATCCCAAAATATTGTTGTATTTTCCCCGGTGTGAGGTATGCCCTGTGAACGATGTAGAAGTGGATTAACTGAAACCTGGCATTTCTCGAGCTCTTCCGTGCCCGCCTCAGTAGCTGGCCCCAGGTCGTGTCAGGGATCTCTAATTGAAGGTCCAGCTCCCACTTGGCCTTCAGAGCTGTCAGTGGCTGTAGGGCCTCCCTCTGTATCCTGGAGTACAAGCAGGTGACAGCCTTAAAGGTCCCCGCAGCCATCATCGTGTATTGACATGCCATGGAGGTGCCCGGCTCCTGCAACCCTTCCCCCCAATGAGCCTGCATAGCGCCCGTGACCGCTGCGTGCAACAAGTAGTCGCCCCTCGGCAGGTCGAACCGCTCCTGCAATTCCTGAAACGGCAGCAGTACCCCATCCTCATACAGATCGCCCAACATTTGTATCCCCGCTTCCTCCCAACCCAGCAATCGCGACCAGTCTCCTCCGTGTGGGAGGGCCGTAACCATCCCCAACGGGATTTCAGGGGCATACATAAGGCGGACTCCCGCCCGCTTACAGGCCCGGTCCCAGCAGAGTCGGAACGTCTGCTCCTCGACCGTCAAATCCCCTACCCGAAGTTTCTGGTGTAATGTGATGTACGCCAGCACATGTCGCGGGGTGCCTTCTGTTCTCGCGTCCTCAGGGCCTCTATACACTCTCGCGACCTCCTGAGTGAAAATCTGCAGCTGCGCGGCCAGATAATATCCCTCAAAATCAGGCACAGCCAATCCTCCTTCGTCCCTCAGGGACATCTATGAGGGTAGCAAAACATTTTTCTATGCTGTGGGGGTTGTTGTAGCTACCACAATACTTTCTAGTGCCACCTGCTGACCTTTAACTGCAGTCAGCCCATGCTCGTCTTGGCTGCCCACTGGCAGTTTAGCATGAGGGATACTCTATTTGCCTCAAAACCAGACTACGTTATCATCTACCTGCCTCTTCTTCTCTGCTTTTGGGCACAGGCACAGCCAGAAAATACTCCTTGTGTCATGGGGAGGCCCGTCTGCACAGGCGCATCCTAGTAAGACCCGGAGGCTCCAATGGTGTGGGCAGCCATTCTACAATTTTGTCTGACATACTTTCTTCATCCTTCATTTGGTGTGCCATCCACACACAGGAGATCCAAGATGTGTTTCTGGCCCCACAAAAATAAATCACAACAGACAAACTTCACATCCACACACTCCACATGCACAGTCTCTATGCATGTCCCCTGCAAACTACGCAAAGCCCCTTACCCTAGCTTTATGGATGGCTGGGCTTAAATTTAAAGATGGAAAATATAGGTGAAAATTCAAACTCCAGTTTTAACAGGGCTTACAGTGGGCGAGGCTCACACCACATCAAAGGAACAGATATTTGAGGTCATGCATTCAACTACCCTCCCCTCCCCATCCCCTCTGGGCACTGGAGGTGAATCTAGCTTTTGGCAGAGGCTTCCCTCGAGGCGCAACAACATTCTATCTGGTGCAGGTGGCAACAGAGAGGTGGTAGGAGGATTGAGATATAGGCTATAGGCTCTAATGTTAGCTTTCTTATGATATGCAATATCATCAGGGCCCAGGCGACGGAGACCTGCTGCAAAGAGCCCATCCAACACCTGAAACCCGAGGAGGCCAAATATCAACAGGAAGGTGGATGAGGACCCAGGTAGAGGAGGGACTAACAGGCGAAGGGGCAAGTGGTAGGTTAGATTTGAGAGGTATGTAGCTGCGGTCTGGACAGGGATGTGAATAGACATCAATGGATGCCTCATGCTCTGTTCCTTCCAGATCTCACTTCCGACTCTCACTGGCTGACCCCCTAGGAGGGAGGGGCCTCTACTCATGTCAGAGTTAAAGGAGAGCCAATTAACCTCCCTAGGCAAACTGCAGCTTTTGTCAATGCCCACCTGACCTCACAGTTGCCTCATGCTCAGCTTTCACTGGGTGTATGAGATTGGGCAAAATTGAAGGTGCTCACAAAATCATTGTACATCAGTTGACTGCTCTGCTGCTTTTCTGCTTACATACTAAGCCGCGGGAGAACAGATTAGCATCTCAGGTTCCTCCTCCACCTCAATCCTCAAGACCAGTAGGGCATCGCCCCACAATCCTTTGCAGACTAGACACCCTCGATGTCTAGTTAGCCTTCAGCAACATCTGTAATGGTGGTCTCTGACCAAGTTCAAATCATTTTAGGTATACTCCACAATTCTATATTTTAGAGGTAATTCTATATTTTAAAGTTAACTCTGAAATAGTTTTGAATGCTAGAATCTCACTGACAGTTATTAACCCTATGATACGATAAAGATATTGTCATGGGCTGATGATCAAGCCTTATAACAGCAGTGTTTATGGTACAAGAGAAGTCCAAGCTCGCTGGTGGCTGTATACTACCTATCTGATTTGTAACTGATTTGTGCCCATTTGTCCCAATATATTCCTTATACCCATTTGCTTTGCTCTGTTGTATATGTAAGTGCTATCTACCCAATACATATTTGTTGCTACGCCAGTTCCACCTGCCCATCTTTGCGGCCTTCTTTATCACTACTATATGGCAAGTCTTTCAGCTATGACGTTTCCCAACTATAGATTTTATTCACTCTTTCCAGACTTCTGTTACCTGTGACAATGCATACTGAATCTCACTGTATGCCATGAATGGGCCCCCGGTTATGCCTACTTTTTTATTAGTCCCTGACGAGATTTCCATTACACAAGACACAGAAATGAAGGAAGGAATGTGGAACAAATCAAATATTCACCCCAGTCAAGAGATCTGAGTTAAATCAATCATTCATTTGCTCACCATGCTACCCCAGTTTTGATCCAGCTATATGCAAATCAGCCTTGCCCTGCTCCTCATGTGAACAGTCCAGCTCAAACTGCCAAGCCAGGTCCTCCCTGGATCAGAAACAAGCATCCTGTGACCGGTTTCTGGGTATCACCCCCTCATCACCCAGGCTAGTTAGAATCCAGTGACACAGTGAGCCCCGGGCCCACGTCTGGGCATACCCGGCGTACTTAGGGCGAGAGAGCTAAAGACACACAAATGGTGAACAACTCAAACATTCATTCCCCGTCTAGAGATCTTTGTTACATCCATCATTCTTTTGCTCAACATGCTACAGCAGTTTTGATCCAGCCGTAGCAAATCAGTCTTGCCCCTGCTCCTCTTGAGAATAGTCCATCAATTTTTTTTTTTTCATCTGCCACCCTGAGTGGGATGGATATGCCCAGGCATGGGTCCTTTGCTTTCTCTCTCTAGCCCCAGCAACGCAGCTGAGGCTGGAGAGAGCTTCACTGCACATGAGGGGTTAGGCCGGCCAAACACCTCATGCACAATGAATGGAGTGCCCACCACTCCCCCACCAGCAGTGTCATCATCTGGACCCTCCCCCAAGACTTGTCAGAGTCTGAGGGGGGCACCAGGGGATTAAAATAATATGATAAGGTTTTAAACCTATTTTATTATCGTTTTATTTTCTGCTGGTGGCGGGGGGGGGGTCTGGGGCTCGGGGGGTGGCAGCGCTCCTCCACTCTAATGGAGCAGCCACCCCTAGATGAGGGGTGATATCCCGAAACCGGTCCCAGGTGCTTGTTTCCGGTCCAGGGAGGACCTGGCTTAGCAGCGCAGGCTGGACCGTGCCCATGCGGGGAAGGCTCAAGACTGATTTGCATATGGCTGGGTTTAAATTGGAATAGCCTGGTGGGCAAAAAAACTATGGATTTAGGCCAAGAGCTCTGTACTGGGAGTGAATGTTTGACACTCAGAATTCTGTCCATAAATTGTTATTTTTGCAAGATTTCCATTACGGCAGCGTAATTGCGCATAATTTCAGTAATAATATGGTATACCTTTTATGTGAAATTTACAAAATTCCACTATTTTCCCATGTTGCATAAACGAGGTGCTTTTCACAATAAAAAAAGTACGGAACACATCGGAACAAAGCAAACAACCAGAACGGGAGTGCCTGAAGTTTGCAGCGCTTGTGTTTTTTTGCACTATATTGTACATAAAATGAGTTTTTGATTCCAAAAAGGACTCAAGGATGCCTTTTGCTCTAAAATGTGGCAACAAGTCGCTTAATTTTTACAAAACTTCTCTTAATTATGCAAAACCAAATTACTCAAATTTTGCATACCCTTCTAAGTAGCGCTTCTTGTTCATGGCATTCAGTTCAGCCATGCAATACCGTATCTACGCAGGTTGAAACTAATGCACCAGGATAGCGGGCTATTTTTGGCAAGGCTGTGGAAAGCTGTAATGTAGTCTGGCCCTTCTCAGTCACCTGATTTTTACTAAACATCAAGTAATGCTTCCCAGGCCTCCAGGTTGTCTATGAGCTTTGCAGGCAGCAGAGGTTGTTGTGGTCCTTACAGACCTCCGCGCCCCCACCTTCACATCACTCCCCATCACCCAAGAAAACAAGACTTTAGCCTAGTTGGAGGAAAAAAATGGAAATTGACAGATTTCTGGACACCAATATGTTTTGCTGTTTGGATACACAGATGTTTTTAAGCGAAAAAATCCTTCCTCTCGTCTTTGAGCGCCTGCCCGTGGTCCGAGCTCAAATCGACCATTGCGGGGGCCATTGACAGAACCAGAAGAAAAAAAAATCCTGTGCAGCACGCCAGACTTTTTGCAAGCATGCTTTTTACACGTGGACACAAACATTACATTTTTCTTGCACCATTTTCTTATGGCTGTTCGGACGTCTTCATCTGTGCGGTGCCTTAATCAAGCACTCAAAGGCATTTTCATTTCTTTAGGATGTATACTGTCCATTCCTTTTCTAAACAGTTAGATACTCGTTCTGAAAAAAACAGGAAACTCGCAACGGGATCCCCGGACCTGGCCCCCTCAAATAGGAGAATTACCGTTGAAATCAATGTTTTCTAACTCAATTATAACTGCAATTTCTCATGGTCATGGCATATTTCCATCTGCACATTTCACCTGCTTTTTTTTTGCTGGTGAAATGTCCGGGGCAGCACATCAGGGCCCAAGCCATGAATAAGACGCACTACCGTGGTCTGCGTCGCAGCACACCTTTAACTGGGTTCGCGGACGCATGGAGGGTCAGTTCACTATTTCACAGTGAAGGCTTTGTCCCCAACATAGTCACACGTGTCTGCCCTGGTGGCGGTGCATAAGTGAAAGGCATACTGACTGTTTGAAACTGCTGATCCGATTTACACTTTGCAGGCAGCAAAGCAGCCTGCATTACAAGGCGGAGAAAGAGTTCTACCTGTAGGCGGGTACAGTGAGTGGATGCACCTACCTGCGGGAGGAAGTCTGGGTCGTTACTAGGACCCACTTGTCCCTCTTCCAAGGGACACCTTGGGGACCTCTCCTGTTTGTGGCACACAATTAGTGTGCACCCTGCCAGCACCTTTTACTCTGTGCCCTTTGACTTTGTACAAGCACCTGCGGTTCCTTTTACAATACCAAGTACCCTGACAGGGCAGAAAGTGAATGCACATGTCCTCTGGGTCCTCACAGGACCTACAGTAGTAGGGCCCTAGGAGCGATGCTATACCATGTTAATTATAATGATGATTCAGCAGGTAACTACTATTATCCATTGTAATCAGAATGATGGGCTAAGTCTTTCAATTGCTACAATGATTAGATGTGTTATGCCCCAAAAGGCTTAATGCTGCCAATTCTTCTTACTGTAATTCACTTTTTGGCCGCTGCCCACCTACCTTCCTAATAGATTACAAATGATCCAGAATTGTGCATCTCACCTAATCCTTGGTAAAAAAGACCAGCATGTTTTCCTCTCTCATTAAAGCCCCATGCTTTTGCCATAAAGTTCTCTACTGTTCATCTTCAAATAATTTAAGGACTTCTCTTCTTGCACTGTTAGTCCTTTCTAGGTCTCTTTCCTCTAGTTCTTCTCACCATATCACACCTTTAAATTTTTGAATGTTCTTTTGAAGGTGGGGCAAGCCTTCTTAGTGGTTACAAACAATGCTTTGACTGCCTTCCATCAAACCTCTGTGCTGAAAACTGTCTTATCAAATTTCAGAAACTTCTAAAATCTCATCTGTTCTCCTCCAAACTGACTTCTTTCTGTGTCAATGCTAGCGTCTTGTTCACTGTTTAAGGCCTGTTGTAGCCGAAATGCGTCGGGATAAGATGCTGGACATTGTGATTCAATGATACAACATTCAACATCCTTACTCTTGGGAATACATTTCTTTCTTGAAATACTACTACTGGATGGTTATAGCTAGGGCCAGGTTTCCATAGGAAAATTATTTTTGGGTTTGCTAATAACTTTGGCACAGTTTGATGAATGTTCATGGAACTTTTCTAAAATAGTTTCATCCACCTCAGCTCCTTCCTGGAAAGTTTTGATGTGGCCCATCAAGCAGGGGCCGAGAACAAGGGGTCGGGGGGTGGGATGGGAGGTGTCCCAAAACAAGTTTTCCCAATTTATTTTTCATTAGGAAAATTTCACAATGATATCATAAAACCTGCTGAATGGAAATTACAATAAATTTGCCAGAAAGCTACATCTTGGTCCAGAAAGAGTGCTTTTTCCGGTCAATAGTTTTTGAAAAATTAAGGTTAAAAGACGTATATTTCATGCCATGGAGGATCCACAGAGCCAACAGATCTCAAGATGAGATCTAATTGTCTGCCACCACATTAACAAAGATTTGGCTGCAGCTATTTTGGGGCTTGAGGACTCAGTCCCCTGTTCTAGGCAAAAGCCCACAAAAACATATGGGGGCTGGGTAGGGATACCCTGACCCCTTAGACCTGGTGGGGTAGTCCCAGAAGGCCCCTCAGGGTGTCAAAAACTTAATTTTTTTAATTTGTGCTGCAGATATTTGGAGGATCTGCGGTGCCAGTTAAAAAAACACAGTGATCTCCCTCCCTTTTTTTAAGAACTTCTCCCAATTTCTGGGCCTCACCTCTCAGGGCTGGTAGTTTAACTTTAGTTAAGGGGTGTGTACCCCTCTCTGATCCTGCTTGAGTCCCCTGAGACACCATCCCCATGGCTTGTATTTCTGTAATGGGGCAACGGGACGTATGGTTCCCCTCCCCAAGACCGGCTCCGATGACCCCCTCCCCAGAGCTTGATCGCAGTATCCGGATAACCCCACCCCCAGGGATACTTTGGTTTCCTGCCCAGGATAATGCTGGCAGCGAATAGAAATCTATTCTTTGCCTGCACTCTACCGGGCAGGTAGCACAACTTTGCTCCCACCCTGGAGGGAGCAGAGAAGAATGCTGCCCTCGCATGGGCAGGGCAAAGTAATAGAGCCGGCCCCCACGAGCAAACAGTATGGTACTGGCTGTGACTGCAGGGCTCCCACTGCAACCCTCAGCGTCAGACACATTGAGAGTGCCCTGGGTGGGGACCGGGGCACACACCAGTAATAAAAGTGACTGGTTCCCTCCAAGGGAGCAATAAGGGGCTGTGGAAGCTCTGGGTCTTCCACCAAAGCCCCCATAGAAAAGGGAGTTGTGAGTGTGCCAGGTGAGCACCCAGGCCCCCACTTAACAAATAATTGCCACCTCCCACCAGCACACACAATGGGTGCTGGCTGGGGAGCTGTTAGGGGCCACGGGGGCCATGGGGTTCTCACCGCGGCCCCCAACATAAAAAAATAGTGTGGGCCTCCCAGTTAGGCATTGGGACATTCGCAACATTAAAAAAGTGACAAAAAGAATAACAAATGAGCATCAGGAGCCGCCCATTTATTATTCGCTGCTCTGGCAAGGAACTCCTCATTATGCTCTACAGTACTTATAAATTACCTATTTTGTTGGTGGTGTCCCTAAATGCTAACATTTATTGCTGCGCATATTTTGAGCTGTTAGTCTGTGTTCGCTCTCTGTGTCTACCTCACTCTATAGTCAAATTTCAGGTGGTTCGACTCATAAATCTGCTTTCCCAAGAGTGCATGTAACAAAGAAGATAAGTGTTTTTGCTAAATCTGAACATGTGTAGGCATTTTTCCTAGAATTAAAAGTGCCTAATGAAAGTACCACTGAGCTTTAACAAATGATGTAGTCTCCTGGATTGCCAAATCTACTATTACCTTAAGCACTGTTTACAAGTATGACAAGTTACTGGGATAGGGCATGGATAGCTCAGCTCTGTGGCATGTTAGCACCAGAAAGCATAGTACAAAAAGCATACATGGAAAGTAAAATGACCTTGACATTGTGTACATAAGTTCTGACAGATAGCATTAGTGGTGTTTATAAAAGCCTTTAGTAGAAGTAGCAGTGAAATCAGTAGTTTATTGGGTGGCAGACATAAGACATCTTTCTTTGTGTCCATGACTAGCGGATGGTGAGCCAGACATGCTCCATTTTGTTGTTGGCATCTAATACATTGGCATGCCTTTGGAGTGGATGCTCATCTGTAGACTAGCAATGCTACTGTCATAAGAAATGAAAAGACACCAGCCACGCCTCTCCAATCTTCACTGAAATGGTGCCGAGAGGAACACTTTGAATGAGGATGCCCAAGGGAACTATAGTCATACCTCTCCCTTGAGCTGGAGGCTGTGATAAAGTGAAACTAAGTGTACAGATCATGCAAGAGTAATCCACCCCTTCATACCGCAGGAGTATTTTAGCTCAATGGTAAACACTACTTCCAGAGTCTGAACTTGCTGTATTTGATCCAGTTCATAAATGCCATCTGTCATTGGGTCACTCAGTATGTATATTTTAGTTGAATTAGCCCCATCAGAAATGTTCGCTGATGTTAGGAGGTGATGTGTTAAGAGATTTTTATAGAGTTAATGTATGGATTTATTAATTAGCAAATCTGTCCAGAATGGCCTCCCTGTAATATCTATGTTCCAAAGTGGTTCTCAAAGTGGTTATCCTAGGGAGCTGTGTTAGTTCTCTCTACACCCACTTCAAGTGTCATGTTTTGTGCAGGCTGACTTATTTGAACACTATTCTTTCCATCTGATATGGTATGCAGATTTGTACAGTGCACCATTATCCAAGAGGGTATCCTGGCTCTGAGCAGGGGTGTGTCTAGCCTCACCAGGGGCCTAGCTGGACTACTCGAAAAGCTAGGTCTTAGGCTTCTTGCAGAACTTATGGAGTGAACAAGAGGCTCTTATATGTAACATAAGGTCATTCCACACTTTAGGAGCGGTGTAGTAGAAGGCTTGACCTACAGATCTGGTTTTCGTATGCATGAGATTTTTGGAAGTAGCAGTCCAAATGAGGGGAAGTGTTTGGAAGGTTTGTGAAAAAAGATGGGATTGTTGAGGTATGCTGGGGCTATGGTATATAGTGCATTAAAAATGTGGTGGAGGAGAATGCATTGTGCTTTTTGTGAATGGGGAGCCAGTGAAGCTCCTTCAGATGTGGTGTGACATGAACGCGGCGTCTGAGGTTAAGAGTGATTCTAGCTGCTGAGTTATGAAGGGTCCGCAGCCTTCTGGTGAGTCTTTTGTTGATCCCAGCATAGAAGGTGCTCCCGTAGTCTAGCTTGCTGGTGACAAGAGTGTATGTGATGGTTTTCCGTGTGCCAAATGTGTAGCTCTGTCAACATAAAACAGGTGATGTACCTTTGGCAATAGATTGCTTCAATAGCTGGGTACAGGCATAGTCGGTCTTTAAAAAGTCATCTGCTAGGTAAAAACAATCTTGAATCAGTAAGGTTCAAAGGGCTTTTTTTAGTAAATATGAGAAAATATTTACTGTCACAGTCCTGTATTAGCAATGACGCTAAACTCGCATTAGGTGGCAAAAGAAATGAATCTCTGTTCACAGTCGAGCATCTAGAAAGGGTTCACCCATTGGACTGGTGCTTATAAGGGAGGCCTGCAGCAGGTGTGACATAAGTGTTCATGAATGAAAGTTGGTCCAACTCGACTAGAGCAGCAGCACTTAGCTTGTAAGGCGTAACTTTGCATCTCATAAGCAGAATGGCAGCTTTCCAAACTGTCTTTTGCAGCCTGACACAGAGCATGTGTAGTTAATTCACCCACACACCATCTGTTTGGGGATTCCATCTTATGCGCTACATTTTGTAATTGCGGGGATTACCAGCTGTTAGCGTTTTTTGACTATTTTTTCTTTCATGTGAGAAAATGGAAATGATAACCATGTGGGCCTGCAGACTCTCTATTCTGAGTGCCTTCAAGGTCCTCCTAGGAACCTCCCAGAAGGCTTTGCAGGGTCCAAGGCAGCCGAGATCACAGCATGACATAAGAATCTTTGCATCCAGGCTGAGATCAAAAGCTTGCTCAAGCAGCTGTGGTCAAAAGCTAAAAGAACCCACAACAACTAAATATGGTCTGTTGGTCTTCTGTTTTCATCCCTAATGGAATGTTCTTATGGGTTAAATATTTTAAACTGATCATTGCACAACTGTCTGATGTCGAGAACTTGAAGGGCCACGTGTCAGGCTTACAAACTATTTCCATTCCAAAAGAATAATTTTAGTTTCAAACATAAAAATGACACATAATAGGGGCAGGGAGAATGTAGGGGAATGGAATGTCCTTAATTGGCTTTCATTGAATTACATGTGTTCATGCCAATAGAGTACTTGTTTGACAAATAACCTATCTTATATAATTAGTGTTTTGAATATATTTTTGTAATTTATTTATTTATTTAATAGTGCTCTTGTATAGCGCAGGACTCGACCCCCGAAGGGGTATCTCCGCGCTTGTGCTTCTACCAGATAGAGCCCAATCAAAATGTTTACGCTGTAAAATAGCTGATCTTTTTTTTTAGGATGTAGAGAATAGATGGGTTTTTAAGGACTTCCTCAAAGACTGAAGGTTAGTGGTTTGTTTCAGAGTGGGAGGGAGTGAGTTCAAGAGAATAGGGCCTTTATAGAAGAGGGCTCGGCCTCCTTGTCTAGCTCTCTTGACTCTGGGAACCTCTAGTAGCTGCTGACTACTGGAACGCAGGGAGCGTCCTGGGCGGTAGAGGTTGAATTTTTCGGTCAGATATTTGGGGCCAGTGCCAAACAAACACCTATGTATAGTGCAGCAGATTTTAAATTTGATGCGTTGCCTAATCGGCAGCCAGTGGAGTTTGGTCAGAAGGGGACGAGATGGGGTCCTAGGTTGGGCATTAAGAACAAGTCTCGCCGTAGTATTTTGCACCACTTGTAATCTGTTTAGTTGTTCCTCATTGGCCGAGATGTATAGGCCATTACAATAATCAAGTCTACTGATGACTAGGGTCTGAACCAGTGTCTTCCTGTAGTTTCAGGCAGGAATGGGAAAACTCGACATAAGAGTCCAATGACACGGAAACAGGATCCAGCAACTTGACTAGTGTGTTCTTTCAGCAATAGTGCCTGATCTAACCGTACTCCGAGATTTTTCACAGACTGTTTCGGGTTAGGTGCAGGTCCAAGATCCGAGGGCCACCATTCTGGAGACCATAGAAGAGTGGCCTCCCCGAACAGCATGACCTCGGTCTTGCTTACTTTGCACTGGAGGCAATTTGAGGCCATCCAGTCCGACACTGCCCTCATGCCGTCCGCAAAGGATTTTTGTAATGTGGGGGTGAGGGTCTGAAAAGGGAACAGGAGTTGGGTGTCATCGGCGTACGAGATCGGGGTGAACCCGTATGCTCTTACAATGTCTGCCAAGGGGGCCACGTACACATTGAATAGTGTTGGGCTTAGGCATGAGCCCTGTGGCACTCCCTTGGTGTGCTCCCTTGAGGTAGAATAGTGGGAGCCCAGTCTGACACCTTGCTGTCGACCTGAGAGAAACCTCTCCAGCCACGACAGAGCCATGCCTCCTAAGCCCACCTCTCTCAAACGCCTGAGAAGTATCTCATGTGACACCGTATCAAAGGCAGCGGATAGGTCTAACAGCACCAGAATCATAGAACCCCCTCCATCCAGTGACATCCTGATGTTATCGGTCACTGAAAGGAGAGCAGATTCGGTGCTGTGATGTGGTCTAAACCCAGATTGAGAGTGGTCTAGACCTTCCACTGTCTCGATGTAGTTAGAGAGATGGGTGTTCACATGCTTCTCTGTCATTTTGCTAAGGGATGGCAGGAGAGAGATGGGTCGGAGGTTTGAAAGATCAGTCCATGGACGTGCTGCGTTCTTACGAATGGGGTTCACCACCGCCTTCTTCCACTCCATAGGCACCTGTCCTTCCTTTAAAGAAAGGTTTATGACTGATAGAATTTGAGGCCCAAGCAGGGCGCTCAGGGAGGCGACCATTTTTGCAGGCAAAAAATCATCAGGGGACCTGATTTTATGTGGCTAATGAGGAGAGGTAGGTCTGAATCACTAACTGCCGGAAAGGTCATAAGTGAATTGTGTCCGCGTGCGGGCGAAAAGGGGAGAGTTAGGATGTTGTTCCCTTGACTGGGGGCCTTCATTATTTTATCATAAATCAGGTTAATCTTATTTTCGAAAAACAAAGAGATGTTGTTGCATAAGGACTGAGAAAAGTCATCTGGGCTTACACAGGCCTCTGGTTTAGTAAAAATAATACAAACATTGTTTGTATGATAGCCATATATGCGTGGTTCCAATTCAAATCTAACCCTCGTTATAAAATACAATCTTTCTAACCTATTTCCTTAATCTAAGTTTTGTCAAAAACTATTTTTTATATTTGTGAAATATTATCTGTCTTAATGCATAAATGTGTCTAAACTATATACTTCAAAATTCTGGCTCAATTAATCAGGCACTGTGCCTAGTAAATTAGTATTGCACTTGAAAGTTTATGTAACAGTCATCAAAATTGATGTTGTGCTTATGATGTGTCACAATTTTACTATTTAAATAATTTGTAATGTTTATTTGAGATCATACTGATCTCAATCGTTAAAAGTAAGTAATCTTTTCATAATATTATTGTGAGGGAATAAGTGTCTAAAGGTACATATTATGTCATGTGCAAAGAAATATGTTTTTCAATAGGTTTTATTACACTTTTTCATATGGATTTTTGTAAGTATTTGCCAGTTTCCAAAGTGAAGCTCAAAGCACTTTTCTTATGTGCCTCCACATGAGATTAACTTCAACCATGTGCTATTCCTTCATGTCAGTCTTCCTCGTTGCCAGTTTCTGTATATTTGGTCTTGTGTTTTCCCATCTCATTCACATAAAACTTGCATTATGCCATTAGAATAAAACTTCCTTCAATTCTTACACAAACCAATTGTGCTCCAGTTTAACCAAATTCTGAAGGTGTTTCAATTGTGTTTGAAATTATAGTAACAAATCTAGGTGGATAGTTCGAAACCTTTAGTTTGAAATACATTTAGTTTGAAACATTTAGCAAAAAACATGTAGTTTGAGAATATATATATGGAATCATTACATTCTTTTTTGCCATCTCAACATAGCCATAACTGTGACATTTGAAATTTCCTTATCTTGCCAGTACTTCAGTTGGGTAGGTTTATTTTTTAAGTTTCAGCTTTATCTAGCCAAATTGTGGTAATGTTTAGCCGAAGTAATTGTCAAACTTTTATCGAATTGATTACAGTTTGTCTGTCAATTTGTTTCAAAGTAACAATTTCATAGGAGATCATTTTCTAACTGAATATTTTAAACCCTTTGCCCAGTAAGACACTTAAGGCCCGATTACAACTTTCATGGGGCTGCGTCGGGTCCGCCCTGCCACTGCACCACCAAAACCGTGGTCAGGCCACCTACCAGATTAGGAGGTTCTTGCTGTTTGTCTGGCTTTGTTTTTGACATTCCCATGGTGGTGCCCTGAAAATGGGCACCGCAATGCGAACGCCAAAAACACTTCCTGCAAGGTGTGGACTATAAAGTCCATGCTTTGCAGGAACCTGTATGCATGCACACAGGGGGCACATCTTGCCCCCCTCTGTATTCATCCCCAGGGTGTGAGGCCCCAGGTAGTCCTCTATGGCCACCTTTGTTTCTTCTGCGCCACGTTTTTCATGGCAGTGGAACTGCAATGAAACCATAGAGGAGATGAAACTTATAATATACCTGGCTGGACAGCGGCTATCCCGACATGCATATTACTGCCTCTACACCCCTGCAACACTTCTGCAGCGGGGCTGTGGCGGTCTGACAGCTGGAATCATAATAGGGCAGTTAGGAGACTGCCACCGCCACGCCCCCACGAGTCTGGCGGTCCGTGGATGCCAGATCGCAATATTGCCCAGAGAGAGGCTACTACAATATCTGAGGTGATAATAAGGTTCAAATATTGCACTATTACTTATTGGCATGCCATCTTTGAAAATAGCAATGCAGAATTCCAGGGATTAGTGTAGCAAACTCATGAGCCCAGCGATTTTGGCAACATGATGCCCTTCGTTGAAAATGAGTGACTGATTATTTTTAAAACCGTCTAACAAAATGCCTATCTAAATATAAATTATTCTGTTACTTCTCATCTCAACTTAGGAACACTGTCTCCTATTTTGGATTGGTATTTCACCATTTATTTATATATAGTCCTACTCTATAAGCTATGGGATATTTCTGGGATAATTTTAGCATACTCAAAAGCTTGATGAAAGATTTTAGCAATGTTGCATTATAGATGATAGGCACCCCTCAGCAACAGTGATGTGTTCCTAGGCAGTTCCTCTTGGATGGAGATGTTTGGAAATTTGAACCTCAAACATTTCATTACTAATCCAAACCCAAATTGGCCAGAATCCTAAATGGACTTTGACATCCAGTTCAAGAGCTCTTGATTTGGGGGTGCTAGGTCCGGATGGTTGCTGACCTCTGCACAGACCCATGCAGTCTGGCTTCCCATGATGGAAACTCGCAACACTCTCCTGACAGCCATACCAATAGCATCTTATGGGTACATGGTTGGGCAGGTTCTAAAGGGTACTGGGTAGAATGGCCACTGCTGGGGCACCTCCTGTTCAATTTGCCTCTTGGTTTGTATTCATTCAGAAATTATGGGCACTGTAGGCCAATGTCATCTGAGCACCAAGGATAAAGTGGGTAAGGTATTGCCATTAAGATAGAATCTCATGGCTGGTGGCCAGACAGAGCAGCACAGCCTCTGATAGCACTCAAGTTGGACGATGGATAAGCACACAGCTCCAAACTTCCAGGAAACACCAACACACCATGCATCTATGGTTCACGATACTCTTTAAAGTGTCGCAGTGAATTCCATCTTATACTCAGGTGTAGGTGAACATTAGCAGAGGCAAAGTTTTATTTTGTCCAGTCCCTATTTCCTGCAGCTGATTTCTTGCCCCCAAATGGATGGAAGTGAAGCATGTAGGCAGTTTGCTACTATGCAGCTTTCATCTCTCCTACTTCAACCTAACCAGAGCTGGAGGGGGGAAACACAAAATCTACCCCTCAGCAGCCATGTACATCGGAGGCCCCGCTGCACAGCATTTTGAAGTGGTGCTAAACCAGCAAGAGAGCTGACAGAAAGTACTTTCCAAGTGGAAGACACCACAGGGCAACGGCAGAAATGTGTTCTGTTGTCTCATAGGGCCCATTTCTCACCCCTTTGCTTTCTTTGTAAAGTTGTCATCTTCAGACATTGGAAATTCCTAACCCTGAAGATACCTTCAGGGTTAGGAAGATGGTTGAAATAATGGGCAGACAGACTGCTAGGTGGAAGACAGAGAGTCAGAAATAAGTGGAGAGGCATATCTCTAATTGGATGAATACATGTTTGGAGGGGCAAGCATCTATAGACGAGAATCTTCACAAGATTATCAGATGTGGAGGCATGGGTCGCTACACTGCACATGGATTTTTGCAAGGTCTGTTTTAAGATTTAGAGACTGTGGAATAAAAAGCTGTCAGGCAACTGTAAAACAGTAATTCAATTAAAATTATGTCCGCAGTAGATGCTTGGAGGTTCGCACGTCCTCTAAAGAATGCAAATACCGATGGGTTTTTAAATCTCTGCAATGGATATGGTTGCCAATCTACCCTGGGCACCGTAACTGCAGCCCGCTGACAAAGAGTGCATACAAGTCTGCTCTAATCCTTCTTTAAAGAGAATATTAAGAACAGGTGCCGAATCTGGCAGTTTATGTAATCTGTTGTCTCTCACACACGAGTTGGCTCTCTCAGGACCTAAACACCCTTAACTGGCTGCAAAGTTTGACAACCTGAATTACTTGCCTTTTCCGTGATTTAGGCGGTGTCTCTGAGGTGGCAGATCTCTAGCAGTCAGAGTCTCAAGTAATCTCTTCCGTCGGACCTCTCCGTCTGTTTGCAGGGACCCCTCCGCTCTGCACCACAAAGGAGGCAACATCAAGAGGCCGCAAGCTGGGTTCGTAAATATCCCTCAAGGGAGTCTCCCCTCAGGACCACTAGACCCTCACAAGTCATAGCCACATTGCGTGAGGAGGGGGAGTCAGATGCAGGGCTCCCACCAGAGTTCTCACGCCAAGGCCCTCAGCAACGTTCAGAAGACCCTAAAGAGAGCTAGCGATCTGACAGGCCCTGCTCAATGCACCACGTCATGATGGGGAAAAACAGATCAACCAAGGCGGCGCCCGCCAAATCCAGCACGACAGGCCCTTCCTCGTCTTTATGTGGAGAAGTGTGGCTCACTGGATAGAGCAGGCAGACCCTGAAGCAGAGGTCAGACCCGGGACCAGGGTTCAATTCCTGACGCGGCAAGGTCTTGAGCACAAATGTCCATGGACTCGATAATTCTCGCTTCGGTGCCTGACCTAATCATGGGTTCACACTCTGCAACTCTGGGCATTAAGCTTGCTTAATCTCCACAACGCCCCCCCCCCCCCCGCGGCGGGATGCCTGGCTTTCACCTTGGGGATGCCCTGTAGGGGCTATCTCACAGGGAAAAGCCAGGACGGGTTCCCAAGGCAAGCGCGGAGATACCCCTTCGGGGGTCGATTCTGGCGCTATATAAGAAACATAATAATAATAATAATAATAATAATAATAATAATAATATCCCCAGACTCCCACCTGCATACTCTACAACACCACAAATCCACACTTCACAAGCGCTCAGAGTAGTTCTAGAAGATGCTGCATGCCATTATGAAAGCAAAGACCTCGCTGGAGGCAAAGATCAAAGCGGTGTCCCTCGACATGGGATTATTGCGCCCAGATTACAATAAAGTGGTCGAGCGGGTAGACAACTCAGTGTCAACATTGAAGGACCTGACTCTAGCGGTGTGGAAGTATAAACGATAACCTGAACATTGCCGGCACCATCTTGTTTGACGTAGGCCTCTGCAAGCGCGTAAGCGGCAACCATTTTAGATACTGCGGCCATTTCGTACACTGCTGGTCACCTGTGCATCACCCTGACCTCGCCATCATCCCCCCCGCTCTGACTAAGCCTGAGCACACGCTCTGGGGTCGTAAAACCTTGTCAGCATGACAAATGCCCCGGAGTCACCTCCTGCGCCAAACCCACTTGTCCTTTCATCCCCCGCGCACGGACAGGCCCCCCTCTGATAACCTCCTCTGCTGCACCTGGCTGCCCGACCCGGTCCCAGGCAATAACCGACCCCTGTGGACATAGTTTATTATCCCCATATAGTAGAACTTGCTTCACCATCAAAGGGGCCGGAATTAATCAGTGACATGACCCCTTAGATCTGGACGATCCCACATGTTTTAGATCCTGTCGGAATGTGAGATAACAATCATCTGTTAGATCTGAGTGGTGGTCAATTGCTGATAGGTATGTGTGGGAACTAACTGGAAGCGGGGATTCCAAGAATGTTTTGAATATGTAATAAACTGGTGCCAGGAATGTTTTACCCTGCAATAAAGAGACAAGCTCATGTATAAAAGGCCTTGCCGCAGAGATGCAGTTAGAGCACCTCCTGACGATAGCTTTGGTGTCGAATGAGATGTGCTTTCCTCTGGAGTAATAAAACGTGTTCATCGCGATCCAGCTTCCAGCGCCTGCCTCGTTATTTTGATCGCTAAACCTTGGGTGAATGAGAGGTGGTTTGCACCAGGCGGCATCGACAGTCTTGGGAGTCTCGTTGCTTTTCACAGCGGTGTGTGACTTGCAAGCCAGCATATCATGCTGGTGGAGGTGCGGAGGGGCGCTCTCATCGCAATAACATCCGCTTCATTGGGTTTCCAGAGCGCGCTGAATTGCCAAGTGCCGAGCTGTTCGTTGAGGAATGGCTCATGGCACCGTGTTGAAGGACAAGATTTCTACGCTGTTCTCTTTGGAGAGAGCGCACTGCGTGCCAGGGCTCCTACTGCCTCGTCCCTTTATTGCACACTTCTTCAACTTTCCTGACCGCAATCTCATTCTTCAACTTGTCTGCACAAAGGGACCAAGTCAATTGGGGAAACTATGATAGCAGCATATCCTAGTTTAACACATGAGGTCCAAAGCAAGTGTGATACTTACATGAAGGTAAAGCAGCCACTGACGGAGCTGCAAATTTACTATGCACTACTGTTTCCTGCGAAGCTTTAGGTCATTTATGGCGATTCTTCTCATGTCTTCTCAACACCTGAAAATACCTGGAACTGGCTTCAAACAAACGGTCTCGTCCACACCGCTGACCCAGACTAAGAGGAGGAGACACGGATAACACCTTGTTGCCAAAGGAGGTGGCGCAAGGCACTGAGATTGCGCCCTTGTCGGGACTTGATCATTGTGGAGCAGGCTCGAGAAGGGGAGGGGGCCGCGCTTCACCATGAGAACCCCTACATGGCCCTTTGTGGTAAGCAAACCCTGGAATCCCACTCCGACGTCTATGCGTCCAATGCCTCCTCAACTTCTAGCACCATCATTCCCATGGTCACTCCCTGGTCTGCAGATAAACTGTGACACCCCCCTCCCTGCTACTGTCCTTTTTTTTGTCTTTTTTAATCTCCTGGGTACAAGGACAGTCCCATCTAATTGCTTTGTCTCATCCGACACTACTATGTCTTTACTTCATGATCCTGACCGCTGGAGCCGGATCCCGTCATGGTATCACGTCCCACTACTGCTCCAGTGGAATCATTATGCCTGTTTTTTTGTACATATTTTGTTTTGGGATTATGCCATGTCCTACCAATACTTCCATATGAATAGTTTTTTTTTGTTTTCTCATTCTTCTTTTGTTATTGTTCTAGAGTTGGGGATTCGTGAGCAGACCTTTTGAGGTTACTGCCCTGGGGGGTTCGATGCTGTACCGGCTAATTATTGTTCACATTTGTAAGTTTTGTTCTGAGCCTGCTGCAATTTAAATGCGGTGTCTTTATACATATCCCACCCGATTATCTGTATCAGTCTCGGAGGACTTATATGTGTTGGAAATAGTCGGGGTGGGGGATATGCTTGGACCGACACTTGAATTTTCTACTCCGCACTACCACATTGTCACATGGACAGTGTGTAGGGTGACCAGACGTCCCGGTTTTCCCTGGACGGTCCCCGCTTTTGGAGAAGTGTCCTAGTATCCCAACACTTTTCTCTAACTTAATGAACTGTCCGGGTTTTTAAACAGACAATGTAAGTGGGCTCTATAGAAACCCCCGATAATGTTAAGTCTTCCTTTTTGTCAGAGTTATCCAGACTACTGACTGCTTTTGCAAAACAAAGGTTATAGTGGGAGGATATTTGAAACTTGCCCTTGACCTTATCCTGGACAGTAATGGGCCCATCAAAAAATATATTTCAAATGAAAGGGCATGGCTAAGAGACATCATAAATGATCCCTCACTGGTAGATATCTGGTGCATAGAACACTCTGCTGACAAATTTACTTTTATTTCACAAGTATATTACACTTCATCATGAAACACTTTTTTTCATGGAGCATAGAGTGTTACTACAGTTCTTGTCCCCAACTGAATATTTTACCAAAATGTCCTCTCTGAATAGACTATTGTTGTTTTAGGAATTTACTTGGGCCACCAACCCCTTCCTTCACCCTTTATGTGGAGGGTGCAGGCTTCTTTGTACAGCCTCCTAGATGAGAAATGCATATTAAACCTGCTTGCTCGTTTAGATAGGGCTGAAAATGAACAACCAGTCACCTATCCACAAACAGTATGGGAAGGAAATAAGGTGGGCTGGAAATTTCTCTTTTCGAACCTCACTGCCATGGGTTTTGGGCTGGGGTTCCTGCGTTGGGTACGCACCCTATATACGGACCGATCCGCACAGAGGAAGACTGACCAAATGATATCAGACAAGTTTGATATTCAGTGGGGTACCTGCCAGGGTTTTCCGCTGTTCCCACTCATCTTTGTGCTAGCAATGGAGCCTCTTACTTGTCACCTGTGGGGTATTGCACATTGGTGGGGCATCCCTTATTGGGGCACCCATCACATTGTATCGCTCTTCGCAGATGACATCTTGTTTTACCTTCGGGACATTGTGTCTGCTCTCCCTGATCTCATGCGCCTGCTGGACAAGTTTCAGGACGTGTCGGGCCTGCGGGTGAACTGGCCCAAATCTTGCCTTTTCCCCCTGGCCCTGCGACCGGCAACACATACGACAGAGGTGACAAGCATGCGCCTTCAGTGGTGCTACGAATCCTTCAAATATCTGGGATTGCAGATTTATCACACGCAGAAGGTTCTTCGAGAGGGTAACTTTGACAGGGCGGTTGGCTCTTTCTACTGATCCATACACTTTTGGCCGTCCTTACCTCTGTCTCATCTCGGGCGGGTGGCCATATCCAAAATGCTGGTGCTGCCTACATCACAGTACTTTTTTGTAGTCCTGCCAATCGTGCTTCAGCTGAGTTTCTTTCCGAGGCTTAACGGCCTCTGACTTGAGCTGATATGGAGCCGTGACCGTCGCCGTGTTGCATTGACCATGATCCAGTGTCTGCTGATGGAGGGTGGTCTCTGGGTCCCCAGTTTTGAATTTTACTACGCAGCAGTGCCGCTGCAATGACCTGGCTGTGTATTGCTGCCTGCCTGGAGCTACCCCTTGTCTGAGCGATGCTGAACGGCGTGGGCATCTACACCTGGCTGTCCGTTCTTTCCATCCGTCCCTGGCACGAGACGACCCAGAAGATGGTGAGGCGCTCTTGCTGGTGCAGATTTTTGCACCTAAAGGGTCCTCACATCCCATTCTCGCCGGCAATTGCCATTTGGGAGAGCAGCTTCAGGCTTTGCCTGAGCGCCAAGAATGTGCTCTCCATGACAGACTGGGAGTGTGTGCCTGCGCTCTCTCCAACCTAGCAATGCAGCTGGGTTGGAGAGAGCTTCACTTCACATGTGGGTTTGTCCAGCCTGAGACAGCCGGCCAAATCCACATACGCAGTGAAGGCAGTGCTGAGCACTCCCCACCCAGCCTGTCACAACCTGGCTGTTGTGTGCTGTATTCTGGGCCCCCTTAGGCCTGAGTCGGGCTCGCACTCTTGCGCAGGGGCAGATCGTGCACCAGCGACAGCACTCAGACCGACACCAGTATCTCAGTCGGAAGTGACGTGCATGAGCGCCCGTCCTCCTTTTATTTAACGCCGCAGGCCACGCCTGGCCTGCGGATGTAGGGATGCGTGTGTGCGTGCGGCAACTAGACCGCTGCCAGCATTACATCCCTATCCAACTATATAAATTTTTCCACAACAAATGAAAATCAGTCCTGTCTTGTAAAACAGTTCAAACAGAAATGCCTACTTGCGTGTACTTGATGACAGCTTCAGGGTCTCAGTAGGCAGGCATAGTCTTTCAACTTCTGACTCGGTGGTGGGTTGGGCCGCAGGTTGTATCTCCGGGCGTTGGCCCTGCCACCTTCAGCACCTTGATAAGTGTCTCTGATTACAGCCGACGGTGTTTGAGACACCAACGCGGATTCAGGCCCCTCCGCCTGGCTCTCTGGGGGTACACTATCTTCTTCCCCGGGAGTCGCTGTCACGCGTGGCCCGTTGTCCACTTCTGCTGCCTCCGAGCGTTGTCTGGATTCTGGTGGTAGGGCCTTGAACCAAGAGGTATTACGTGATACTTCCTCTTCCCCCTTTTGGGCAGTGACCATGGTGCCTTTTGTAGACGTTACTGTCCAGGTACCCGGCTCATATCGAGTTTGGAACTTCCCCCCAGGGCGTCTGTTTCGTATGATCACTCGGGCCCCCTTGCTTAAGTTTCTTGGAGTGGCTCTCCTGCACCGGCTGGCTCGCTGATTTCCTTGTTGTCTCCGTTCCTGTGCTTCTTCGGTGTCAGCTGGGGATGGTGCCCAGCCCGGGGCAGTGGGAAGGAGGTCTCTCCGTGGTCCTTGGAACATGAGGGTCCATGGGCTCCTTTGCGTAGTGCAATGGGGAGTGCCCCGGTACTCCCGCAAGAACTTGTGCAGTCTCTGTTCGGGGTCGGCCTGTTCCACCAATGCTATCCGGAATACCTTGTTGAGGGTCCGCATGAATCTCTCAACGTCCCCATTTGCCTGGGGCCACTCAGGTGTGATGCGACGGTGTTGGATCCCCCTTGTCTTGAGGAACGTGGCAAATTCAGCCCCTTGGAAAGGCGGCCCGTTGTCACTCCGTATCTCAGATGGTTATCCGAACATGGAGAATATTTTTTCCAACGCCGGCCCTACGTGTGTAAATGCAGTGGAGACAACCCTCTCCACTAACGGGTACTTAGAGTAGGAGTCGTTGGCCACTAGCGTGTGTCTTTCCCCCGGGAAGCTTCCAAAATCTATGCGGTCCAGGGAGACGTGCAGGCTTCTTCCGTGATCACCGGTGCGGGTCTCTCAGGGTCGCTCGTCAACTGGCAGGCCATGCAGTTCCTCACGTATTCCTCCACCATGTTCTCCAGCTCCGGGAACCATACTTTTTCCCTCATGCGCGCCTTCATCTTTGTCGTGCCTTGGTGACCCCCATGGGCGAGTTGTACTGCCCGGTGTCTCAGGCTCTGGGGTATTACCAGCCGTGACCCTCTTAGTAACACTCCTTCTTCCGTAGCACTTAGTTCATGCCGGATTCGTTCAACCTTGATGGTCTCTGTCTTGATCTGGGGTTTGTGTAATGCTTGTTCCATGGCGGTGGCTCTGACGTTTGAGAGTTTGTGAGATCTGGCCAGGATTAGGATATCTTCCAACGGGATCCCTGGTTTGCGTAGAATCGACCCTCTCAGCGCCTTGTCTCGACATCCTTGAATAATTTGCCTCCTTGTGGCCTTTGGTTGGTCTTCGTCGGTGGTACTGGCTAGCTCCCTGACACGGGCATGGAATTGGTCCATCGTCTCACCTTCCCTCTGGTGTGCCTGTCCCAACTTGAAAACTTCGAAGTCTACATTCAGTTGGGGGTCAAAATGGCCGTTGAGGGCAGCAACTGCTGCATCGTAATTATCCGCTGCCCCCGTATTAGGCAGGTGTTTGAACAGTCTGAAGATTTCATCCCCTGCATAGTGTAGCAAAAGCAACCTTTTCACTGCTCTCTCTGTCTCTCTCGTGACCACAAAGTAATTTTCCAGTCTTTCGAGCCATATCTTCCACTTTGGTGAGGCTGTGGACGGGTCTTCCGCTTCACTGAACGGCGGTAGCACCCCATCTGCGGCGTGTTGAAACGGGATGTTGATAGTGGCTGCTGGTGCATCTTCGTCCGCCATAGTGACGGTGTACCTGGATGAAGTTTTCTGGGTGTTCCTCTTGCCCCCGTCTTTATTGAGAAAGTGTGTGTCCTTGCTGACTGTTGTCTCCTATTGCGCCGGCTCTGTGACGCCACGTGGCAGCTGTCCGGCTCACCTCAGTTCCGTCGTAAGTTCTGCAGGCCTCTGGTGGCGTGAGGGCGTCGTGGTCTTGTCTGGGGGCTTCCCCAAGCCTGGGTCGCCGCTTGTTTTCCCTCCAGGGCGCAGTAGGGCACATCCCCGGCCATTTCCACGACTCACGCGCAATGCGTGAGCATTCGCTGGGTGTTTTCCGCATGTCACTCGCAATGCGTGAGCATTGGTAGGGCGTTTCACCGGTCCGCGACTCACGCGAGATGCGTGAGGAATAGCATCCAGTCGCGTTCGCGGTCCGGCTTCGCCAACTTCTGCGCCGCGTCCCCCGTGCAGCTACAGGGAATACTCCATGGCCCAGGCGTGGAGGCAGGGACAGGTGTGCGGGTCCAGGGCAGGCGAACGCCGCAGCCGGCAGACACGCGGTAGGCACCGCGGAAGGGAGCGGGTCGCTCCGATCAGGCACCGGTGTACGGGCGAGGGTTGGGCCCCCTCCGCTCGTCGCCAATGTTGTGTGCTGTATTCTGGGCCCGGGTGGGGCTCGCACTCTTGCGCAGGGGCAGATCGCGCACCAGCGACAGCACTCAGACCGACACCAGTATCTCAGTCGGAAGTGACGTGCACGAGCGCCCGTCCTCCTTTTATTTAATGCCGCAGGCCACGCCTGGCCTGCGGATGTAGGGATGTGTGTGTGCGTGCGGCAACTAGACCGCTGCCAGCATTACAGTGGCTCCGCCCCCACGCCTGTTTTATTTTCCATATTTTTTTAAGTGCTGGCGGGGGAGGGGGCCACGCTCCTCCACCATAGCGAAGGAGCCAGCACTGAAAGCCATTAGTGGTAGGTAATTGCATGAATTTGTAAACCTTCGCAAGTATGCAGCCACCATTTTGTCTTCAGAAACAGGCACCATATTCCCAGGTTCATGAACTTCTGAGTATTCGCGAGTTTCAGTTAGAATAAAAGTGACTACTCATATAAGGCACCAATGAAAGCAACTCTTTTTTAGTGTGTCACAATTTAGACATAAACATGCACCCCCTGCTTTACTGTATAAACACAAATCTGTCCCAGCAGCATTGATAAACAGAGAACGCCCTACAATCTATATTCCACTATGAAGAAAAACATGCATCGTCAGTTTTACAACACAAATACGAGCATATTCATGCAACATTAATGTATACAAATCACTTGTAACAAAAAAATGCTGTATAGACATAAACTAACGTACACTTCTTTGCTATGTAAGTATTAGCCCATGTCTACAACTGTACTATTTAAGTACAAATTATATAGTCTGGGCCACTGGAATTTTGCGGCAGTGGAGGGCAAAATTATGCAGCATCGTTGAATAAATTATGCTTCAAGAAAAGACAAATTATGCTGCGTCATGCAGCATATTTTCTGGTAGGATTAGTTATATTGTAATTTTTACACTTAACACTGTCTGGGCAAAAGTTGGCCCTCCGTAGGACCAGGTTAACACCCAAACATAGCAAAAGAAAGGTGAGCACTCAACCTACTGTTTGAGCTAGAAATATTTTTTTTGTTAAAATCTGCAGATTATGCAGTTGATGATGGAATAGGTGGCAAATGCTTCAGATTCATAATTATGCAATAAAAACAGAGCAGCCTCACAATAGCATAATTCCAGCGGCGCTGGATATAATAGTACTGTAAAGACACGTACACCTGCATCTTTACTATAGCAACACAAATGTACTTCCGAAGCATTTGCACGTGGTACAAACTGGCAATCAACCAAATGTGCCCCTACATCGTTATTACATGAACACAGATCTACTCCAGTTGCAGAAGCTTCAATATAGATCGTATTCTACGCCTGCTATAGACACCAGTCTGAGCTGACAACGGAGAGCGAACGTACTGGGACCCTATGTAAACACCTGTGGTTTGAAAAGATGGTTGACCTTGTGGCAATGCCATCTTTACACCAATCTTTTGTTGGCCCTAGAGTGGAATACCAGTTGTTTTAGCCCCTGGGGGATGGATCCGTAGTTGCCTCAGTGTTTTCGTCTTTCTATATGTGTGGCGCGTTTTTGAAGCTCTGGGTGGGAGAAGGAAATTAGGGAGGGAGGCCCGAGAGCTACATAAAGGCTGCGACCACCTTTTCTCCCCTCTCGCCTGCCCCCGCCTCAGGGCCTGACAAAGCCCTTTATAGATCTGTCAATGGGGGCGAACAGGGCTCAATTCAAACCCAACGTCTTTTACTGAGCAGTGGGAGTACAAAGGGGCCCCCCTTGTAGGCAGCATTCTCCCGCCCTTTGAGGCGTTCTATGGGTGGCTGAAGCAGAATGGGCCTGAAAAGCCTTTGAACGGGAGCCCTCATGGAAGCCTCTCGTTTGACGTGTCTTCTTTGGGGAGGTGGCAACTGAAGCCGAACCATGCCATGGCCCAGTGCCCTGGCGGCACATCAGACGGGCAGCGGAGGGTACTTTATTGAGAGAGGCCACCCCGGGGGGCACCGCGCTCTACACAATTACATCCGGGCTTGTGCAAGTGTGCCACGGGGACGTTGTGCCATTCTGCCATGGGTTAAAGGCAAGCATTATGAATATCCAAAGACTGGAAGCCTCTTCTGCCTGCTGTGCACGAGGGAGAGAGGTGCTTGCATGAACTTTCAAGCGCAGATTACAAGTGTCTCTGTGATTATGCCTCCTGCGCATTTTACGATCAGCTGGGGAAGCCCCAGTACATCATCGGCGGTACTGCTGTACGGTGTTTGAGACTGCACTGGGGGCTACCTCATTAGACCCCCAATTCCCACAGTTTACCAGGTGCATTACAGGAACCGCAGTCCAACTTTTTCTCGACGAGCTTCCGATTCTGTAGTTCATTGGAATGACAGTGCACGAATCTATTGTGCCGGCGCCGCTCAGATCTGAACCTCTGAATTAAGCAGTGTAAGAGCTCTGAGGGTCATAACAAGTAGGCTATCAGGGGATATATGCACTCAAGAGCCAGGCCACAAAATACCCTGACGCAAAAGAAACAGAGCAGGTTTGAGGTGCATGCGCTGCGTTTTAGGAGTAGTAGTAGTAGGAAGGGAAACCAATGCAATTGCTAGAGTGCTCCTAACGCAAGGCACACCTCCTAAAAATAGAAGTGGGAGGACTAACCAAGGTAGACATAATGCAAGTGACATCATGGCATGTGGCATCATAGTGCATGATGTCACGGTGTGTGACATCACACATGGCATCACAGGAAGTGACCTTACAGGAGGTGGCACCACAAGAAGTGACATCAGATATTAAGACCTCTCACATATGTTTAGCAGGTCTATCATGAGCGCATTGAGAGATTCAACAAATTAGATTTCGCGTTAGGGTTGTGGCAAAAAAATGGCACAACCCTGGCATAAAATCTGGGCCTCAAAGTAATATATTTTCTTTTTTTTCAACTCTGCCACAAAGAAAGCAACAACAAGGAGAAACATGGCAGTAGATATTTTCTGCTTAATTGGTTGCAAAGTCTGCATTTCAAAATCTCTTATGAGGTTAAGGCACCTGCTGCACAGATATCTGTTTGTCCAGTAAATCTCAGGGAATAATAAGAATGGTAGGATAACGCTGGAGGTTAATGCATGTGCTGGAGAGATTTGTGTTTTGTCTAGTCCCAGATTTGAATCAAAGTAGTATAGAAAGTTAGTGTGTCTCCTGCAAAGCACATCATGTAATAAGTTGAGGTCAGATTTTTATTTTATGTAGATAGGTAAGTGGGTTACTGCTTTTTATACAAAGTTTTTTTTGTTACTTGCAATTCATAAACTGTAATCCTTCTAATATACCACAGTGAGTTCTGAAGGACATGTGACTCCTACACCTTGTAACCCCCCACGCTCTTATGTAACACATCTTGTACATTAATTTACACACTTACTTGATTTATTGTCAATGTATAATGTGTATGTTGCATAAAGCATTCCGACACCCTGCATTGGAATGAGTAGAGCTATTAAAGAAAAAATAGTACTTTGTGTAAATACCAGGACACACCAATACATCTGACATTCTTACAGTGCATGCATATCTCATATACAGGGATTGAACAAAGACAAAAGAATGCCTCTCTTAAGTACCTGTGAAGTGATAACAAGCTTCACACCACGCTTAATCGAAACAAAAGGAGGCCCGATGGCCCCTTAATTTGGCTTTTATCTTTGGCCCAGGTGGAGGTGAAAATAAAGAAAGAAAGCACACTCCCTGCCTGCACTTTGGTGCTGAAAATGGACCAGCAATAACGTTTCTGACCAGCCCACCATACCAAGTGACACTGAAAAAAACACAGGTGTCAGAAATAAATCCCATTCTATCCACCTTTGAGTGCAATGCCTTCTGATGTCTTGGCCTTTGAAAAGGCAGTAACCCACAACATGGATGGTTTAAGAGACTGCAACACTAATTCTTTCCATAACTTCAACAATAGGGAACAGAAGGTGGTGGGAGCCTTTCCCGTAAGAATAGAGGAATCATCGATAAACGCTGGTCGGGTGTGAAGACGCTGAGGCGGAAACGCGCAACCGGTGACAAAACACCGTTCCACGGCCTTGAGTATCCACCCCTTGAAGACGCATCAACTTGCGATACAAGACAATTCTGAGCAAAAAGAGTAACGTTTTTAAGAAGCTGGCACCGTGCACGATTGGAAAGCCAAAAGATACCAACATTTCGAAAAAAGCATTATTTTAAACAGATTTTGATCCTGCATGACCGCGCAAGACCCTTTAAGAGTGGTAGGAGAGGAAGTAATATAAAAGAAGATACCAGACACTCAGCCTAAAACTTTATGATGTGGAGGTTGAACAGTCAGAAGAACTTCGCAAAATAACATGAGATAAAGGATTTTTTAAACCACAAGGCAACCACCCAGTGCTGTTGACCAAGAGAGACCAAAAAATCAGTCTTGAAAAAGATGGCACAAAATTGAAATAAAAGCCATCGAAACGCGTCAACGCCATATAAATTGCACAATTGAGTAATCAAGCCTTTCCGGTATACCACAAGAATTAAATGTGTCCAGGATTGATGGTTTGAAATTTGGATACTCGATGTGCTAAGTCTCAATGACAAATTATATTGTCTTTTGTTTGTCTCTCTCCCTCATTGTGTTTTTTAATTGATGAACTACATTGCATTGTCTGTTTTGTTTTAATATTGGTATCTTATGTTTATAACTCTTGTGTGACTTAGAACTGTGTCAATTTTAGTTAGCACATACTTATAGAATGTGAACTTGTTTTTATTATGCATTTTTTCATGTTTTTAACACAACAATAAATTTGGTATAATTTTTATACATATATGTTTTGTCATACTTGTCCAACGCGAATGTCCAATATTAACATTTGGGCCTGATTAGCTAGAAATCTTGCCAAGGGAAACGTTTTTACTTTACTGTTGATAAGTACCCTATTCCCCTGGCTCAGGGGGTCTCTCTATTAAATTCAATAGGTGGGAGAAATTGATACTCAAGACAACATCATCATAAACCCAGCTAATAAAGGTGGGGCCACAGTGATCCTTACCAAAGAAATGTACCGCACAAAATGTTAAAGGCTTCTGCATGAACCCAGATACTATAAATGACTTGACAGAGACCCCACAAAAGAATTCATGAAGGATATACAGTATATGGTTACCCAAGCGAAAAAGAATGGGTGGGTAAGAGGATAGGAGAATGACTTTCTTTATGAAAAAAATCCCAAAGTGCCATATTTTTAACATCTTACCAAAAATACACAAAATATACCCCCCCCCCTTCCCAGGCAGGCCAACAGTATCCGGTTTTGGATCCCTCCTCGAGCTTCTCTCCAAATTCAATGACCATTTTCTGAGACCATTATAAACCCTGATGCTTTCATACATAAAAGACACCAAAAACATGCCTGATGTAATCCAAACATTGATTTTGATTACAACACTGATTTATTCGCAACCCTTGACATTGATGCCTTGTACACAAGTATTCCCCGAGAAGCCTACTTCAGTGTTCTAGAAACTTTACTGAAAAAGTACCATGGGATTCTGGATTAGTGACAGAATGTCGACCACACAAATATCGTGACACCGAAATATTGTGTCAAAAATATCGTTGACACAAATATCGTTTTCCTATACTTATAAAAGAAGTACAAAAATATTGAGGAAAATGTTTTTGTATAGCAACAAATTTTAGGGAATAAGGCAAAAGAAAGCCTGGACATCTTCGTTCACATTGCGTTTTTAAATGGTTTTAAATGGATATTCTTTTCATCGTGCTTCACTGTACACAGATTTAATAACAGTTTCCAAGAAGGAAGGAACCATTTCCATGATGCTCATGAAGTTTAATAAGCCCTGAAAAAGTCCGGTAACAGACGAAACGCGTTGGCTATCTGATTTTTAATCAAGAAAACTAAATAAAGAATTGAATAAGAATTGAAGAAGCCTCTGTTTACTATTTTCTTGGGAAAACTGGCAATATTGAAATAGCTATATTCAAATAAGACTTTTACTTGTAAGATGTGACTTATGTATTAGATCATTGAAGGGTGCAGACCATTCTTTGTAAAAAATGTTTTTGTATACACTTAAATATTTAAAAATATGACACAAATACAACTTTCAATAAATAAACAGTTTAACATAGTATCACAAACATTTTTTTATAAGCAATTTTATTGGTTTTAGCACATTACAAAAGGTAACATTCAGGGAAAGTAGTATGGTACAGTCACTATCATTGTATTAAACAAAGCGTGTAATTTAGCATTCAAGACATCTACATACCGTCCAAATACCATTTCAGTATAATTTTCAGTACAACAGGTCTACCCCCTCTGCCCTCTACCACTTGTTCCATATTTTGTCATATTTAGCACAACAACCTCTGGCCTTTTACACCGGCCTCTCCTGATTGGCACACCAGTTCACCCCACACCTCCATTGGGGCAACGTAAGATACCTGGAAGCCCTCCAGTGTGATGCAATATCTTGTTTGGCCACCATAAGAGCTTTACCTATTAAAGCTTAGACCGCTGGTGTGCCTCCTAATCCATCAAGTACCCCCAGCAGTATTGGCAGCAAGGAAAGTTCCACTTCTCATCCCAACATTTCTAATAGCTCTCTAACCACTGCTTCCCAGAATCGCGTTATAAGCGAACAGGACCAAATCATGTGATAGAAATATGCAGGAGCCTGAGAGCAACAAGGGTTTGCAAGGAGAGCTGCCTTAAATAGACGGTCAGGAGTAAGATAAGCACAGTAAAGGTAGTACATTTGCATAAGTCGGAGTCTGGAGGATATTGTGATGTCTCCAGGCGGCCATCAGCGCATTCCACCAATCCGCATCTTCTAAGGGTCCCAGCCACCTGGTTCTAGGTGGCTCCCTGTATCCGGGCATTGATGATTAATGTATAGTATATCTGCAAGACACCACCTTTCCCTTATGCATCCATCATAAGCTTTGTTTCAACGGGGCTGAATTATGGGAGTGTTGTGCCCAGGGAAATGTGTGTGTGCAGCACATGACGTAATTACAGATATTTATGAAATTGTGCTCTGGACAAAGCATACTCCACTTGGAGTGCCTGAAAGAAGCACATATGTGTACCCAACTAAACATCTCCCAATAGTGTGATGCAGATGGTGTCCTACCTCAACCACATGTCCTGCCACAAGGAAATCTTCTGAGTGAGCGTAGAGCTCCACCCAGTAAGGCAAGTTCAGCTCTCCACCCAATAAAAGACCACATGGTTCACCTCAGCTAGCACTGTAGGTTTGGTGGTACTATTCAGCATCACCATGATTCGTTGAAATCCTAGTGAGGTGAGCTCCACTCTCTAGGCCAGATCAGACCAACCCCCAGACCCCATCATATGGAGCTCATTGACAGTTGATATAGATCAGGCGTGGTCTAGATTTGCACCAGAGAAAAGAGATAGCTACTGAGTCCATCTCCTGAAACCAGTAGCGGGCAGTATCTGGGGAATGTTTTGAAAAATATAAAGAAATTGTGGCAGCAGCATCATTTTATATAGGGCTATTCTGCCCATTACATTCAATAGAAGGGACTGCCACTTCTTAAAGTCTCCCTTAATTTGGCAGGTCAGGGGAGCAATGTTAAAGGACCATTTCAGTTCAGGGTTGAGCGCCACCTGTATGTCTAGGTAACGAAAACTCAGATGACGCACTGGAATTGTAGCCTGCCATTCCACACAGCTCCTTGATGATGGCAATGGTACAAAAAAAGACTTGGCTGGGTTGATGTTTATTCCCAAAGACTTAGCAAAGATCGCAAATGCTTGAGACAACGGGGGCCACTGCTTTCTAAATTTGAGAGGTACAAGACAACATCATCAGGTATAACACAATACGGTCCTCGTGACCTGTTTCCGATTCCTATCCTCTGACCTGTGCGTCGCATCCTATGTGTCGATTAATGGGCTCGATCGCTAGCTCAAAAAGGAGGGGAGACAAGGGACATCCCTGATGAGTCCCCTGACAAGAGTCCGACTGGCATCGCAATCAGGCCCCTAGTCTCAAAGAAAGCCTTGCCCTCCAACCACCCCTACCCCATACTTCCCCCAGAGAAACATCTGTTGCCCTGTAACTTGCATCAAATCATAGAACCAACATATGCTCAGGTGTGGGGTGGTGGACCCCTCTATGTTGCAGGATCATTGAACTCTGTAGCTCGCAACTGAGTGGGTTGGTCGCAGGTTTCCCTGCGAGTGGTGTTCAACCGCATCCTGCGACCGAGCTTTATCGAAGTTCGGAGCTGGTTGCAATTAAATAAGGGGAATGATCCATTCAATCCACCCCCATGTAGGCTTGTTGAGGCTGTATCTTTTTGTGTTGTCAAGCGGCCAATCAGAACATTGGGCTGGAGGCACCAATGAGCCAGAGCTCGGGGAGGGTGAGTTGGCCTGCACATTGCGTCACTCTCGACGGAAGCGGGTACGGACCCATTTCCAGCGCCTAACCAGCTCCACCTCAACTGTCGCCCAGGCTCCGGGGGAGGGGATCTGCTCAGTTGGTGAAGTTTTTTCTCCTCTGTTAGCCAGTCCTAAGCAGATTCTGGGGTCTCAAAGAAAAGTGTTTTATTAGTGTGAGTCACTTTAAGGCGGGCTGGGAACAAATGCCTAAACAAAATATTAAGAGCCCTGAACTTTTGTTTGACTGTGTCATAGTACCTCTGCTTCGCCTGGACTTTCTTAGTGTAGTCCGGAAATATCAGGATTTTGGAGTCCTAGTACCGGAGTTCTGGGAGAGCCAGAGCCTCCTTTAGGATACAGTCTCTGAAGTTGAAAAATCGGGCAATCAGGGGCGGGATTGGTGCGCCAGGCGGCGCCCTGTGCTCATTCTTTAATTCAAACCAGACATAGAGCCTTTCCACCAGGAGCCAGGATTGAATCCTTTGTTCCAGAAACTCGTCAGGATGTGTAGATTCCGCTCCCTCAAGGAACCCCATGAATCTGAGGTTATTACGTCTGGAGCGATTTTCTGCATCCTTCGCGGGGGATGAAGCTCTACCTTGAGGTCATCTGCAACTGTAGAGACCCACCCTTACGCCTCTATAATTCTGATGGTGGCATTTCTGAGATCCTGACAACGGAGTGCCGTGTCAACTCGCAATTCCCCAGTTTTAGATTCAACCGCATTCTGCGATGTTTCTATGGCATGCAGTATCTTGGCCAAGTCCCCTTCAGTAGGCCCTTTCTCATCGATAGCTCACCTCCTGTTGCCCAAGGGCCTTTGGTGTATTGGTCAACATGAGGCTTTAAGCATTTTTCTTTCCCCATAATTGCAGCAGGAGACTACAGCAAGTTCACGTTGGGACCTGACCCACTTGCTTCAATCACGTATCAGCACGAGCAGCTAGGCACCGGAGGAGGAGACCGAGACCGCCAGGAAGTGGCCATGCGCCAGAGAGTGGGATTCGCTAGCTGCAGGCTGAAAGGTCCATTAGCCACCTGTGTCTATGTCTGGGGACTCGGACCAAACCTCCCCCAATCAGCCCGCCCTCCACTAGCCCATGTCAATAGCGGTATGACCAAGATCTTACAAGTCCTATCTCAGTTGGGGGGAGCTCCGTTCCACCAGTACTTACACCATTCTTCAATTCAAAGTTATATTTATGCAAAGGAACACAGAGGGGCTTTTGTAGGCACATCGCAGGATCCTGGAACCTAAGCTCTTATAAGAGAGTGAGTTGTTGCCAGTGACAAGAAGAAGAGGCCCAGCACCGGAGTAGTCATTTGTAATCATGCCCAATGCAGGTTGGGAGTACAGGGAATCTATGTCACCAGGGGGGAGAGGGGACACCCCGAGTCTCTGAGCTCCGCACTCCTATTTAAAATTGTAAGGAGCGGGCTGCACCACAGACAGACAAGCAGGCCTCCACCCCCACATACCTTGCAATGGATACAGATCTAACCCGGTAGAGAAGTCAGCATTCACATAGAGGTCAGTTCTGTGGTCTCAGGCACACCTCTACAGGCCCCAAGCGGTCTGCCTAACTAGTGTACATCCTCTCAGCACCACATGAAGCGCTGGAGCAGGTGCAAGCATACTCTTCCCACCTCCTCTTCTGCATCTCTCACTGACAGTCACTGCGGGCCGCCATTTTAGATTAGGAACAGGGTCAGTGGCGGCACCCATCCCCCAAGGTCAATTTCAGCGCACCCAACAACACTCCCTTAGAGGGTAGCTCTACAAATGCACGTGCCCCCTTACAAGCCTGAGCTAGCTGCAGTCTCTCTGCACCACATGAGCCACAGCAGCAGGAGCAAGTACCCTCCTCTCGGCTCCTCTCCCTCACCTCTCACCGGCAGAGTAAGGTCGTCTGTGACTGGGCACTAATGTAGGTCGGTTCCTGGGATGTCCGATCAGGTCTAGCCCAGGCGTCCCTGCTGTCAAGCCTCAGAAGGGGGTGACCAGCCGACACTCATTGTGAAGTTGTCATCTTAGAGTAAGACCGGGGCCCTAGGCCTTGCCTTTCCCCCGGGCCGATTTCAATGCTCCCAGCCGCAATTCGAACACACAGGGATGGGTCGCGGCGTAGATGTGGAAGCACTTCACCGTAAAAAGCACGGCGATTGAGGTTAGATGGAGGCAGATGACAAAGGGATTCAGAGTACACTTAAATATTTTAATACATATCTATAATACAATGTACATTACATAAATTTAATTAACATTTAATATTAAAAATAAATATTTACCTATGTAAACACACACACACAAGAGCATATCTGTGAGTATGTTTATATATACATATGTATAAAAGACAACTAATATTAAATATATTGTCAAGTCAAAATAATAATAATAATACCAGTAGTTGTAAAGCACAAACAATTACCAGAGGGTGTCAAGTCCCTGGGGGCCGTCGGGAATTTTAAGCAAGCTATTGCCCAGAGTCCCATGTTGCTGGGCTAACATGCCGCCAGCGAGCGAACCTTGAGCCCCCGTGTTCTGGAGTCAGCCGCCCTCGTCACTGTGCCACACCTCTTCACTTTATTCGATTTATCATACTAAATCATAAAAGCACATACAGTAAAAAGTAATTAAAATCATCACAACACATTTAAAAACATTAATCGAAGGGGAAAAAAAAACTTCAGCCAAAAACCATGACACATACAAACCATGAAGGCAACAAGTTCATTGGTTCTTCTGGGCCGGTACGACAGGGCCTTATGGGACTCCTTACAGACATTTGCTGACAACCTTCTCAGAGACAAAAGAAAGGGCTAGCGCCTATTTTGTAAAACGCAGAAAAATCGCTTTGCCACAGCAGCTTATGCACTATTTACACAAAAACGTAAAACATTGTAATCCCGCGATGCTTATTAGGAGAATCCGAGTGTATTTAGCTGTAAATAAAAGCACCATAAAATGACATATGGTACCATAATGCTAGAAAGCCATCAAGAATTAGGTGGACGACGGAAGCGAGAGTAACATAGCTGGGGGAGTGGGAGAGGGAGGGGGCAACAGACATGGGTGTGGGAGTAGCTGGTGGGGAGGAAGGGAAAATAAGGACATGCTGGAGGAAGCAAGAGGAGCTTGAGGGAAGACAAGTCGGATGGGGTGGGGGGCGGGGGGAAGGGGAGTGAGCGAGTGGGAGGGAGGGAAGCGCTGGCTCTCGGCATTGCGTGGGCAGGGGGCGCATTCCTTTGAAGTGTGAATCAGGGGGCGGGGGAGCGGATCCCTTTGAAGTGAAGCTCTCGGAGGCAGGCGGCTCGGGGAGCAAATGGCAAGCGCGTGCACAAGCACATGCACTCGACGTAATCCGCCTGGTGGTTTCAGAGCTTGGTTTGCCCTCAATACTCTCGTCCTATTATCCCTTGCGGGATTAATAGGACGAGACCTAAAAACGCAAACAGCCGTGCTTCAACAGAAATAAAGCATCTCTTTTTGACGGTTCCCTATAGAACTTCTCTCTCGGTGCTATGCCCCCTCATAAAGTTATCACACGCAGTTTGGAGTCATATAGACGAAAGATAAAGTTTAGGAAAATAATATTATATACCATTAAAGCTGCTCATGACAGTACACTGCACTTTCACAGGCCTCTCACGCTTACATTTTATACTTTTACATGAATTGCTTTACTTAGCAATAGACCAAGTACTAGGGGGCAGATTTACAAGTCCCTTGCGCCACTTTTGCGTCCCTTTTAACATGGGAAAAGAGACACAAAAGTGGAGCAAGGGGCATGTAAATCTTCCCCTAAATCTCCTGTGATCCCAAAGCAGCCCACGGTGTAGCACCAACTAAGATGTCATATCTCCACACGGCCTAAGACCTTATCACCGTCTCTTTTCCACTTCTTAAGACTTGCTCGCACGAACACTAGCTTTCGGCGGAGGTCTGAGTGGGGAGCAGCAGGCACTGTAGGCAGGCACTGCTACCTTGAAGAAATGAGAAAAGGAAATAATGTGTTTGTGCCCCACACCATAGGGTGATGATTTTTATTATCTTTAGGGTGACTCACACAGCATAAAGTATTTCTAGATGCATTTCACTTAAGGTGCGCACCCCGGGGGGGCGGCTCACTAAAAACCAACTGTGATGTGTTTATCACTGTAACCCGGAGTAAACCTGTAGGCAGTGTACCAAGTGCTGTCTGCCACATATGGTCATTCCTATACAATGGCGCATGACTGCCAACGCTAATTCCTGGAGCCTGTGACCACACCTAACCTGTTATGTTAATTAACAGGCACATCATCATAGTGCTAACATACACCAGAATAGATTTCAGGGACTAATTTCCATCTAAAACTCCGGAAGCACTATTTTTCAGCTAGGCTATTATATAACTATATGCCATAGGATAATCCATCATTTTACCCTTGTTTTAACAAAAACCTCTGGATTATTGCCTCAATCAGTGTGTCAGGGGTAATCAGCGAATACAAGACTCGTACTTTCGATATTAATGCATAAGGCATGCAACCCCCCATAGCTGAGCAGTACCACTGACTATGTTATGCTTCTATCACAAGTGTTTGACTATAGGAGCGTGCCTCCCGCCAGATGTGCATGATTCCTGAACCTCTCATAATTAGGGTAAGAAGTGTGATTGTAGCCTCATGTTGTTCAGAATGAAGTTATGTGCATGCTCAAGTGTGCAGTGTTTTTTTGCAGTGGTTTGCCGTGCTTCACTTTATAGCATTGTCGTATATGATGCCAAATGAAAACGTTTTAAAATGTGCAGAAGTCTGATATGGATAGGTGGTTGATGCCAGTTGGGGGCCAATACCACAGGGTGTCACCCCATCGGTACAAGTTCTGCACAAGCTATTATCAAAGCTGATTATTTTTATATTGGCACCTACTGTCATACACTAAAAACTCTTCGGTGCATCCGTTATTGTTCTCTGCTTTTCTCCAGTAGGAGTTCCAATAGAAGGTGAGAGCCATAGGCCTCATATCTACACATGGTAAGAATCAGTAAACATTGAGGCCCTGATGAAGGCCTCAGACCTTCTATGGGCTTTAAATGTTGACTGAGACATGTTGGCTTATTCAGGGGAAATTGAGTCATTGTCACTCAGATAGACCCCACAACCTGTTTTTAACCATATCTAAGGTACCCAACTAATGAAGGAAGTTTACTTGGGTATACCCTGAGTCACTTTACCACTTTTCTTCTGGATCCCTATTTAAAATCCAGTAACGATTTATATAAGAACTCCCAACATTGGTTGAGTCCGCCCTGGTGGTACCATTGTGTGGATAGGTGCAGAAGATGAAGCGTGCCACTATATAGTGGGTGAGGTGTCAACTGCAAAATATTTGAAAACCTCCTTGGATCTCTCTTTGTTAATCCAGCCTAGTTGACAATCTGTGTACTGTGATTATGCTAGGGAGGACACAACTAAGTCTCCTATTCTCTCGCTCTCTCTCTGTGAAAGTGACGGGAAACCAGACAACGTGCAGGTGCTGATGAACGTGTCCCGGTGTCTGAAAATTATATCGGGACGAGTTCAGCATATTTTAGTGGCGCTCAATTTCTGGCAGGGTGGATAGCATCTACCCTGCGAAAATAGTGGGTGGATGCGGTCTACCGGCTTCTATCTCTGACTTGTGCCCTGTCCTTACACTTCGCACATTTAGCAGCCTTAAATCAGTTAATATCTCAAGGATCTTATGTGCACAGACAGGTATCAATGTCCACCTAAAATGGGGAAACGCCCTATAGACGCCCCCATTGCTGTAGCATGTGTTCGTCTTTGTATACAGTATACTGTAGTCAGCTGGGCACTTCACTGGGGCAAAGTATGTTCCTTAATCAGGAACTGTCTGTAAATACCTTCTCCAGGGAAGCATGTGTTCTTCATGTCAACTGTAAGTAAATATATAAGCTTATCTCAGTTGTACTTATCAGCTGGTGCAGGATTCTTCAATACACATGTTTATTCTGTGAGAATTTTTCACAGTCACTTGTTGCTTACTAGACAACTTGTTTGCACTAAATGCATCCCACTCTACAAAGCTACCTGCTCCGGCTACCCCCTCCCTGCTACCCGTCAGGCAGTGTGTATCCACGTGTACATCATTTCTCGCTAGAGAGTTCCAAGGAACCATGTACATTTTTCAGTGTATAGAGTTTTGTTTTGTAAATTACAGTAAGGCAGATATTGTCCACAATACAATTAGCATCTTGTTCAGGTGTTCCTAAATTTAACATGCATCACATTCACCGCAGCTCTAACCCTAGAGTTGCAGGATGTATTGTTTTCCTCATTACATGTGAATTGTCTATCTCATGTGGGTCTGTCCATGTTTTCTCTTGCCTTAACTGGACGCTCCTTTGTGGCTTGCAGGTGTGCCGGACCAAGGTGACAGATTTGAATGACGGAGTGGCTCAGAATGCCTGGTTCCCTTGTACAGTCCCTGCACATGTAAACCAGGGACATTTCTGGCTAAAGGTAAGGAAATAACACAACAAAATAGAGTTTTGAAGATAAGGACCTGCGAAGCAATATGCTTTCTTCTTTTTCACCCGTGCTGTCTTGTCTTTTTAGACATATTTCTCCCGGCCAATGGTGGCTGCTGCCGTCATCATCCATCTAGTCAGTGATGGCACCTATTACAATGATCAGCAGCAGGAGACAATCCGGGTGCAGCTGTTTGATACCAAGGACCAAAGCCACGATCTCGGTAGGAAGCCCCATGCTCGCTTCTCTATCTCCAAATCTAGATTTGGATAGTTGACTTCTGAACGTCCATAATGTAACCCATATAAATTGTTGGATTTCCTCTAGAAGCATAGGGTTTCCCTTTTTCGTGGTTTACTTCAATGGAAACTAATGGGGGGGGGGTAAATCATTGGGAAAGGGTTTGTTTGGATAACTCGTTCTCTGTCTGAAGTATTTTGGTGTTCCATTCCCTGGATATGTCCATTGTCCCTTTCCAACAAGCACATAAGGCAGGTTTCTATCTCTCTGGAATCTGTGAATGAATTTTATTTGTTTGGTTACTAAAAACCATTACATAAAACCAAAATACAAAGGTAACAACATTACAAAAGGTAAAATCAAGGAAATTGCAAAGGTCCATAGGTGCAGAGCATGCAGGGCAAAGATTCATAGGCCGACAGGAGACTCTAGAGTCCGGCCTCTGGAAGCCATCAACCTAGCCCGAGCTTGAAAGATGAACTTTCCAAAGGCCGCCATGTGCTTTACAGTGGCAAGGGTATACAGATGAGTAATCCCTTCCTCTGCGGTGTGTAACCCCGATTGTCTTAGTACTGGCCTGAGGTAAAGACTACGGGCCAGGCGTTGGGCCGGGCAGCAGAACTGGAGGTTGGCCAAGGACTCACGTTTATACTTGCAGAGCCTGCATTCCCGGACTTCAAAGCTGGCCTGACCGCAGAAATATAGTTCTTTAAGGGGCAGTGGGTGTAGTCTATAAGCCAAAATCTTATGGAGGGCTGCACGGCCCACCGCCTGCGTGAGATGATGTTTGGGAGTATGCTGGGTGTGCGAAGACACAAGGTCTTATGCAAGTCTTTTCTACTCAGGGAGTCCAGATTCAGTTCCCGTGACCGCGCACGCACTTGTTTTTTATTGCATTCTTGATGGCAAAATATTTGACATATTCAGGGTTCCATGAGTCCGTGGCAAGTTTGAGCTGGGTCTTAGCCACTTCGAGGGTGGCCGACCAGGGGTTCTCAGGCTCTGTGAAAATGCATTTCAAGACTGCCTTTAATGTGTTCTCCTGTGCCGCCGTTGTTAATAAGTAATATTTGCTTAGGGCAGCCAACTCTTCCAGGTTTTGCTGGTTGAGCGAGAACTCCAGGCGAATGAGGGTGTTTCTAGTACACCTTGGAAGATGGAAGACTTTCTTGTATGCTCTGCACTGATTTTTTTCCAATTCGTTACTCAGTTTCCCCGGGAATGCCTGTAGAGCATAGTTAAGTGACGGCATAAGTTTGGCTTTAAGAACTCTATTAATGGCCGTGGTGGACGGGCTATGTAAGGATGCTTGCAGCTTGCAAATGGCATAGGTGATGGATTTACCTTTGGCTTGGATAGACTTGAGGTGGGCACTTGTGAGCCCCGATTCCTGGAAGCAAATTACCAAATAGGTGTACCGCTGCGTGGAGTCCAGAAGGAGGTTGCCTAGTCTCCATTTTATAGCTTTCTTCCTAGGGTAGTGACCAAAAATAATTACTTTTGACTTGCTTGGGTTTGCTACAAGCCTGTTTTTGTCGTTGTACTTGGCAAGTTCCGTCAGTACCTTCTGTAGCCCCATTCTCGTGTGGTCAAAAAGAACCAAGTCATCAGCATATTGCATGAAAATAATTTTTTTTCCACCAATCTTTGGGGTGGCCAGGGCAGCCCCAGTCAGAGCCTTCTCCATGTCCGCTGTGTATAAATTGAACAATAGTGGGGCTAACACACACCCTTGTTTTAAGCCTCTGTCTGTGTTTATCTTAGCTGATGCATGGTCCCTCGAGAGTTTAATTTGCACCCATGTTTTTAGGTCGAGCTGATGTGGCATTCATGCGAAGTATGAATGCATCAGCTCGACAACTTATGCTGCCCGTATTTAGGAGAGCGGACAGCTATCAGACGCGCACTTTCCCATTGTCAGATTTCACCTCGGGAGCGCGCGTCTGATAGCTGCGCATGCGCGGTGCAAGCCCTGGCTCTCACACAGACACAGGCAGCCCCCACCCCTCTGCATGCACGCACGCACACACACAGGCGCAAGCCCTCGCTCACACACAGACACAGGCAGCCCCCACCCCTCTGCATGCACGCACGCACACACACACAGGCGCGCGCATGCACACGCAGGCACACTATCCCCTGCCTCGCATTCTCTCAATCACACACAGTCACGCATGCGCACACACATGCACACACACACACACGCACGCACACATGCATACACACACAGGCCTTCACATTAGCCCTGGCCCCCCCTCCCCTCCCCTCCCACTCACCGGGCTCTTTCGGCGTGTTCCGTGTCTCCTCTTCAGCGCTGGTCGGAGTCGGCCGGCTTCACTGCTTCCTCGGCGGCGGCGGCGGGCGGAACTTCCTGCTGGATTGCAGGCCCCGCCCCCGTCTCGGCCAAAAGTGCCTGACTTCCGGTTTTCACGGAGCAGGGCTGCGGCGGTGATTTCGAATGCTCTACGTTATTGAATGGACGCAATTTACAGCACATCGTCACAATTGACGACGTCAAGCACGTAGACACCGGTGCAAGGTCACGCAGGGGGTCAAGAAACGTAACTCCATTTTGTAAAACCGGTAACCTAGCAACATACAGGAAGCACATCGGAACTCTTCCGTTAAATAAATATAAGTACTAACAAAGCTGAATTACTCATCAGTGACACGCACACTGCGTGTCATTTTGGCAAACCATTAGTGGCGCACACAAGGTGTCATTCCGGAAAACATTACCTCATCAGTGACACGCACACTGCGTGTCATTTCGACAAACCATCTGTGACACTTGTTTTTACAGCGTTCCATAAGTAAGGTTAACAACCCCCCACATACACACACACACAGACACAGCCCCTTGCATGCAGTTTATAAACGTAGCCCTTTGCATGCTGCTGTAAAGTAGGTTTATAAACTACACAGGGGAGGTGGGGTTGATTGACTGCATCTTGGAAGACCTTGTTTACCTCACTTTTAAGAAGGAAGCTGACTCGTGGTATCACAGAAATGTAAATATCGGGGTCACCACCAGCCCGAAGCATAGTTTTTTTGTGGCAAGATTTCAACTGGAGGCGTTCTGGTTACTCGCAGCAGGTGCATTAGCCGACAGAATTTTCTCTTGGCACGTTTCTCGCTGGATCGGCGTGACATCAACCTGTGCGTTGATTGGGTGCAATTTATCCGTGTAGTGCTGCAGGCTGCAATTTCGAGAGATGCCCCCTCTAGATAAACCTACCATATGGGTGGTTAATCTGTAATGCTGTGGACGTGACATCCTCCACCTGGCTGAGAGATGTCTCTCCTCAGTTGTAAAAAAAGAGAGATTACAAGTCAGCCAACGGTGCTTGCAGTATTATGCACACTCCTGCACAGACAGGGCTCTCGAACGCTTGAGGCGCGCTGTTGCAAGGGCCCTGCGACCTCAAGGCGCTTTGCTAAGCCAGCCACCCGGCCATTAACATGCAGGTTGTCCAAAGTCCAGCGCGGTGAGGCAGGCAATCCGCTGTCATCCAGCTGTTACCATTCAAGAGGCACTTGCCGCAGCGGCGTAAGTGCACTTCAGCACAGGAAGTTATCTCCAAGGCCAGGCCATGCAAACAGGATAAGCACACTCGAGTCTGCGAATAGTGCCTCTCACTCTGCCTCCGTCCCAAGAAGTCCCCTTTTTAGATACACCCTGGCAAGACTTTTTATTTTAAAGGCTTTATGCTTCTTAATAAGTTCCTTCCGTTTATAAATGTCTTTATTTTCATGTCCTTCTGTGAAACCTCTTGCCAGAGTGGCACCATTTTGAAAATCCGCTGTGAGTTAGTTTTTCCAAAGGTCTGACTTTCTTCTCTTTTGCCTGACTTGTTGCGGACTCTCCCCAGCCCCACTAGCATCTCAGAGGTCTCCTTGATAAGACTTTACATGGTTTAGTACCTCTTCACCCTCTTTTTACGGTTCACTGTTAATGCAATAGGTCTCGCATTATTAAAGTTTAAGCTATTGGCATTGTAAATGACAATGCCTTTTATTTGTTTGCATCGGTGCATAAACAAGCACTTTGTACTTATAGTCTATGCTTATGAGAAGCAAGGCTGGCAGTCTCTTTTACTGCCAGCCTTGCTCAGTGTAAGCATGGACTATACATTCAAAGTGCATGTTTATGCACCGATTGCAGATTTTAAAAACAAATGAATAAAAGACATTGTCATTTACAATGCCAATAGCTCAAACTTTAATAATGCGAGACCTATTGCATTGTAAATGCTTGTTTGATAAAGGGACTGTATCGCTCTTAGCAGTACCGGGTTGATGTTCCATTGGACCAGCTTGTTCCACAGAATTGCTTGGTTTACCCCATCGAAAGCCGCCGAGTAATCAATGAAGCATGCGAAGAGGGGAAGGCTTTTGCTTTTCCGAGCGCGTTGTGCCAGGAAAGAAAGAGCGATGATGTTGTCGACTGTGGCAGACCCTGGTCTGAAACCGGTTTGACAAAATGGGAGGATGCCTTCTGCGCTCGTCCAGTCTACGAGGGCCCTCAAGATGGTGCTGGCATAAGCTTTTCCCTCAATATCAAGCAGTGTGATCATGTGGTAGTTGGTAGGTTCAGTTTTTGGGCCTTTTTTGTGGATGGGCTGTAAAAGCGAGCCTCTCCATGAGTCTGGTACGTCCCCCCGGAGCCAGCATTCAGAGTACAAGTGGGTCAGATTAGTGGACCAAAAGTCAATATTTGCCTTGAATAGATGTCCAGGGAGACCATTAGGACCTGAAGCAGCGTTTTGTCTGATGTTTTTAATGATTTTAGAGACAAGCAATTTCCCCGGTGGAGCCATCAGCTCTGTGTATGTGCCTAGATTGTCTCCAACCTTGGGTGTGTCAATTTGCATGTTAGCAGCGCCATCATTAGTATATAGTGCTTTTACATGGGCAGCCCAAGTAGAGGCTTCAAGGGAGTTTTCTCTGTGATTTATGTCTCTGCCCAGGTTGCATATGTACTTCCAAAACTCCTGTGATTTTTCCGGGCTCAGCAGGTCAAAAATTATTAGCCATTGTGCTTCACAATGGGCACGTTTTGCTGCCCAAACCTTCTTTGCGTGGTTTTTTTTGGCTTCTTGTAGTTCGATATTGTTTAAACTTGTCCCAATTTTGCGGAAACGTTTTCGTTTTTTATTTAGATTTTTGGCGCTTATTTTAATTTCAGAGTTATACCCATATGTAGGTGAGGCGCGCCTGTATGATGTAATATTCAAATTCCCGCGAAGAGTCACTGCAAGGGTCTCTATTGTGACACTCCAAGTTTCTATGGCGTCTTTTTTCTGATCGCTTAGTGACCACCCTGTCCAATGATTAGCCCAGCTGTTGAATCTATTGATTGCAGTCTGTTCCCATTTGATCCTTCTGGGCAGCTTTATTAGTTCTTCCCCATCGGCTTCCCCGATGAATTCAAGCTTGTGGTTGTGGTCCGCTGTGAGGTTCAAACTGACAGTTAGGGCAGCGTGATCGCTGTCACTACGCGGTTGGACTGAGAAATTTGACATTAAAAGTTGGAGTTTGCCACTTAGGATTATATAATCGACCGTAGTTTGGTTATTAAATGTGGGAGCTACAATCAGCCCAGGAGTATTCTTTAGAAGGAGTGAGTGCGCCGTCACCAGATTATAGGTTTTTAAAAGGTCGTTCAGGGCCTTGGTAGCCCCTGCCTGGCACCTGCGTGTGGTTGAGACCCCTATGTTATGAGAGTTAAAATCACCAAGAATGATGCATTCAAGGCCCGCAAATTGAAGCATTAGACGCTCGATATGGTGAATCAGCGTGGCCATATTAGAATTGGGCCCGTGAGGGTTATGATAAAGATTAACTAATAAAAATGAAAAGATACTGTTTGCCTTCCGACAGCCTTTCAGGATGCCTGCCTGGAGAGTATCCGGCAGGTTAGATATTTCTGCAAATTCCAGGTTAAGTGAATGTTTAATATAGGTGCATATCCCACTGGCCGGTCTGCTGAAAATGTTGAGCTTTTTAGCGGGTTTTCCATACTCAGCATATCCTCTCAAGCAGAGGGGGTGTATTTTCCAGGTTTCTTGTGTACAGATAATGTCTGCTTCCTTCATAAATGACACCGCAGTTTGTTTAAGAAGCAGCCTCCTGAGTCCAGCAACATTCCAAGACATGATTTTCAGACTCACTGGAGGCCGTTCCTTCTCTGAGGGCTTTAGGTACGTGTTTACCGTGCATCGGTGGAAATGGCCCCAGGCATTAGGGCAATGACCATTAGGTCTTGGAATTTAGAGCAGGCAGCAACCAGGACCAATCTTTGTTCACAGGTCCCAGTGTAGCACATGTGCGTGTACCCTGGATTGGATTCATGGTTATCTTTATTGGGGTTCTGATGGAGTGGCCAGTGTTAATGCCCCCTTTGGACCCCAGAAGGGTAGCCGCCGTTTTTGGGGCGTAGGTGGAATGCGCCTGTGGGCATGAAGGCTCTCCATCTAGATGGGCCATATTTCCCATCAGGGGGTATACCAACTGTGTTTTTAGTATAAGTGGATATTTTTGTAGAAGCTTAGGTTTTATCTTTATGCCCCAACTTTCCAGGAGCTTATGCTGGCTTTTCAAGGCCTCTGCCAAGGCCGAGTTCGTGGAGGTTAACTCCGTTGTTTCATTTTTCTCTTCCGCTTCTGGCGGTAGGAAAGAGACAGTTTCAATGTCCGTAGATTTTATTCCCTCCAGCCCTGGAATGTTCGCACAGAGGGTCAGAAGGTTACTGCGATTGAGGATGTCCCACCTCCCCTGCGAGACATAGTCTGGGTACAGCCCAATTTCCCGGTCTTGAGATTGGTCGTACTTTAAATAACCAGCAGGGAGCGAGGCCTGACCGCGTGTTTGTGCTGACTGTGGGCAACCAGGTAAAAGGGCGCTTGCCTGACCTTTTGCGCTCATGGCTCGTTGAGGGGCCGCCGTGAATGGAATTCTAGGAAGGCAATTGTTAAACAAGGAGTTTACGGTGTTCTTGGTATCTGAGACAGCCCATGGCACTTGAGGCGCACCATGCGTCGTCGGCATTGCTGAGACAGTGACCAACGGATCGTGTGAGCCAGCATTATGTTCAATGGTGCAAGTTTGAATCGCTTCAACGGCGTCTTGGCCTTGTAATTCATTTACTAGGCTTGTGATTGGTGCTGGTGGAACTGACAGGGACGTTACTGGAGGGGCATCCGGCCCTGGAATGGTTGCTGCGTCAGCGAGAAAGAGAACTTCATGCTTTTGTGCCGAGCTTGCTGGTATTGTGGGGATTGCATCTAGTTCTATCATTTCCGGTGTCTCTTTATGTCCATGCGTGTGGATTCCGGGACGTAGCCACACCCTTATAGATTTGTTTTTGTTCGCTTTGTTCAGTTTTTAAAAAATTTTCTTATTTTTCCTCGAAAGGTGTTTTTGGAGTTCTGGGCTGGTCGGTATGGGAATCTGCTGCCGGTCGTAGATTTTTGTTGTGGTCGATGAGACCTATACTAAGTTTGCATTGATCAATAATGGGGGGTTCCACCCTGTCGAATTTGTTTGCCTTGCCGATTTCTATGCTGTCTAGTAGAGGGATTTTCAAGTCTTCTTTTTTAGAAGGATCAGGCGCTGGTGCCTTTGCGTTTGAGACCTTGTTCTTGCCAGCTTCTATTTTAAGATCCTCAATTAGTGTAGTCATAATGTGCGGAAGTTTATCTAGATTTTTCAGGATAGCGCCGCAACTACATGGTTCGGGCTTAAAGTTTGTGCTGCCCTGTGCTCTACGGATCAGAGAGTTCAGATGATCCAATTTCACATCAACCCCAGAGATTAAGTTTGCCACTGTTTGTAAAATATTTATCTGGGCGTCGAGCTTGTCGGCATGCATGATTGCGGCTCCAGTCATGGAAATCAAGGTCTCATTGATCAAAGTTAGATGGTCAACTAGTACTGGGGGGCTGTCCCCCCTTCTGCTCGTTGTGCGAGATGGCGGAGACATTTTGTCTTGGTCCGGAGGACTCCAGCACAACAAGATGGGGGACTGGATGTGCTGGGCCGATGATTCTGTAATGTCTCCTCCTCCTTCAACTGGACATTTGCTGCTACCGGGCGCATCAGGCGAATGCTCTCCGTTTCCTGATGCGCGACGGCGTTGTCCGGTGCGAAGGTCGGCCAATGAGGGCAAGTTTATTTGAAGATTTTTTGACGCTAGAGGGGGCGGGGATCTTGTTCTGTTGTGATCAAACCTCGAAGCAGCCCTGTCAGATGACTCTAACTTGAGCAAATCACCCCCTGAAGCGTGGTTATTATTGGTGATAGGGGAATACCTGGTGCCTGAGCGCAATGGAGCTCGAGCTCGGGTCGTCCTCTGGAGATATGTTAGACAATGTGCAACTCTGTGGCCTGAAAAGTACGGCGGGACTTGTTGCCAAGGGATGCATGAAAGATCTTATATCTCTATTACCCAAGGGCCCAGAGGTGGCACCGGAGAGGGTGGATAAAGTGGGGATTAAATTGGCTCGTTTATGGCACTTCCCCTCTTCCCCTGTTTGCGGCGCTACGGTGTTTGATGAAACTGTCAATGCTGGAGCTCCAGAAAGAGAGCCTGGGAGCATTGGTGTGGTTCCTGTGGCTCCAGATGAATCCAAGAGCGCAGGCCCAGGGTAGAGCTCCCCCACGCCCGAGGGGTAGAAGAGTTTAGCCTTCCGTCTTCTAGCAGATCTGTGAGGGCGGGGCTTTGCCTGTGTCTGGGCCTGCATTAGGGTCGAGTTTCTAGTCCTCATTATTACCCCTGCGATTTCCCGCTGCTTTCCTGCGGTGTAGCGTTGTTCCCTCTAGGAGCGTTGGGGTGATGAAGAGGGGGGCAACGTACCCGCGATCACTCTGTGTCCCTTTAATTCGTAGGCCTCCTATGCTCTGATTCACTTGAGGTTAAAAACTTTTCTCAATAGATGACTAGCCCAGATGGTTGAGTTGATCAGTGTCGGTGTCGGCGTTGTCTCACATCTCACAAGCAGGCACTTTGACTTGAGCCTCCACCTTGCTGAGATTGCAATAATTTTGCCATTCTGTTTCTTGGCTCAAACACCACCTTCCATGAAGTAAGTGTAGATAGGTCTGGTTTGCTCCACCAAGATACCCAGGAGGGCCAAGGAGGCTTGGAGGTTCTTGGGGCATACACATTACAGGCCAATCTGGTCAGAAAAGGTCTCATGCAATCGTATCTCAGCTGGTAGAAGCCTGACTCAGCTTTTCATGTTCCAGAGCTTGGATGTGTGGTAGTGCAGTTCCTGGGTTTGTTATTTCAATTGCTTATGGTATCTCTCTCTTGAGAGTCCGTCTGCCAGCGCATGGAGATGCTGCAGTTCCTTAGAGAGTTGTCCTTTGAGTTAGCAGTAAACGTTCATGCCCTTCACTGAACGAAGCGTGTTCCACACCCAGGTTTATGCATGCTCTAGTTTATGAATGTTTTGCTGTTTTAGTGTCAAAGCATTATGAAATTACAGTCACTGGCTCTGTGATTGGGTGTGGCTTGTGGAAGCCATGCTTGTGGGTGGGGAAGGTTAATGTCCCATCAAGGAGTTAACTCTGTTAGGAGTAGGACTAAAAAGAGGTAGTGATCATTTCCTTCTATCAGCATCTAGTCATTTCAGATCCCAGGGGTGTCCCTAGTGATACAGAGATGTGGTAGAGATTTGCATAGCCTTCCGATGAGCTGTGTTTTCTTTCAATAGCCGGTGGGCCAGTTTGGCCACTTCAATTCTTGTGGGTATTGCTAATAATTGGAAGCACTGGAACAAAAGTTCATACGGTATTTTGCTTCTCAGTACCTCACCGTGACTCCCCTACAGCCTGTGAAAATGTTGATAATTGTCACTCCTGGCTTTGTGCTTTTTTTACTTTTTACTCCCAGCTCCTCTCTAGGCCATAAAGGTCTCCGAACCTTATGACAGTCTGCCTCATGGTGGCGCTGTTTGTTGTTGTGCTCATCTCTAAAAAACACTTGTTTATTACTTCATTAAAGACTAACCGGGCTAATTCTGACCACTCAAGCCATTCTTATAGCTTTGGGGGCCTGGAATATTCTGCAGTGCCACACTTGAAGGAGTGTGTGGTTCGTAGATGTGTTTGTACTGCCACCGGCAGCAATGGGTGGTGCAGGCTTCAGAGGCTTCCTGATGACAGCCCTGGCACTTATGTCTGTTTTATTTACAAATTAAGCACTGGTTCACAGGTAATGTAGCTTTCTTTAAAAGTGTCCCATGACGTCAGGAGCTCACCTGGTGTGGCAGCAGCAGGGCCAGTGGCGTAATAGCCTCCACCGCCCCCACTGTGCATGGGCGACAGCTGAGAGCTCCTGACTGTGTCTGTTGAGTGGGGGCATGGGTTAGCTGGCCCCACACCAGGGGCGCTGATCTCAGGAAGGGTGCAGGAGTAACCTCCAACCTGGCTCTAAGAAACGTGTAGTAAACACTGCTCTGAATTCTGTTTGTTCTCCTTTCTCTTGTCCTCCTCCACCTTCACCCCTCCCATTTCCCAACACACTGACAATTAAAGATGACACCTGGGAGGGGGCGCCGCGTTGTAGGCGACATCTGAGCAAACGATCATTTAAGGGGTTCGTTCACACGCTCAGCCACTGGAGACCCCCTGATTTCTTCTGCCCCCACCCCATTTCCGTAGTAACCGTCTGTCCTGATGAAAAGTCACTAAGCTTTTCTTCATGACTTTGCGCAGATCCGAGCCTCCCGCGACGGTGCCTGCCGGCCGAGTATAGACAGCTTATAGGGACCTGGAGCCCTTCTGTCTGCCAGCTTCTGTGTCCAGGCGGCCGGCCTGTCAAGGCAGTGAGGGACAGCGCCCCGACCCCTGCCCCGACCCTGCTTACAGAGGACCTCAGCTGACATGGGCGTCACACGCCCTTATCGCTGAGCCGCCATGAAAGGAATGGAGGAATGTGGAGCGGAAGATGAAAGAAAGGCCGGACGTCGGAGCTGGGGGGGTGGGGATGAAAAAATCTGTGGTATGTGGGGCTCGGGGAGCCCAGCATTGCCAATCCAAGGGGTACCTGATACCGACCTATCAGAAGGGCCCGTGGGAGGTAAACAAAGACTCAGGGTGACTCCAGGGTCAGCCTGAGGGCGTAGACACTGGAGTAGACTCTAAAATAAAGAGGAGGTCCTTAAAGAGAAGACACAGGTGCGTGTGGGAGCTAACGCGAGATCTGAACGACTTTCAATTCAGTGTTACGGCTTTCAAAAAGGGGGCTGTATAACATTATATTGAGGTAAATCATAGCAGACCATAATTAGTGTGAATCCCACTACATCGTAGAAACCATTTTATTATTTTAACTTTACTTCAGCTACCTAGTGCTAAAATCGTGAATTCTCCTAGTACACGTAGCTTTACTTATCTTGCAGTATAGTGGTCTGTTGATATAGTGGAAGCAACTCAATTGCCATGAGAAATAACGCGTGAAATATAACAGGAAATGAACCAAAGGGACAAGCTCGGGACACACATTGAATTATGTTTGGGTATGCGAGTTTGCAAAGGAGATGATGTTTGAGGCTGATTTGCAGATAAGGAATCTTGGATATTTCGCGGACAAGCAGGGGTATTGATAGGCCAGATGAGATGAGGAAGTCTTTCACGTGCCTTGCCTAACACGTAACTCACCCTCATCTGGTCCACCTAGTCATTGGCATTTCAGGGATAGAGATCTACCCGATATAGCTCAACATTCCCCTACTGGTGGCTTTACAGCGTTGGAAAGTGGTAGAATAAGGTACCAGGTAATAACTTCCTGCGATCACCGGTAAATGTACTAGTGACAAATGGAAATTTGAACTCGCTGTGCATCTCTTAAAAAGTTTATTCTAATTTTCAAACTTATACCGAGTCGTATAATTTGAGAGAAGGGCAAACAAATCTACATACATCTCGTTCTCTTGCCATGTGGTCTTATAGCTTCACGACAAACAGACGTGTACATGGGAAAAATCCCAACCTAGCCCTGCCACTATCAATAAAGGCGATGAGTGCTGCATGATGAGGGGTGTTTGTACAGCACGAGCCTAGCTGTAAAGCTGCATTGTAGAGGGAGGGATCCAAGAGAGAAACAGGTGTAGATTATGGGCTGAGGGTGTCAACGCTATTTGCATATTGTCTGACCTTTTGGAGAGTAGTTCAAAAAGAACAATTGATGGACAGAACGCACAACAATATCAAACTGGTCCCAGGATCCTTGGTTCCGGTGCAGGGAGGACCTGGCTTTGCAGTTCAGGCTGGACTCTTCCCATGAGGCACAGGGTCAAGACTGATTTGCATATGGCGGGGTCTAAACTGGGGTGGCATGGTGAGCAAAAGAACAATGGATTTAACCCCTTCGAGGCTATTGACGAGCTGGGCTCGTCATCGCGCTTACCTGTCCTGCGCGGATGACAAGGCCAGCTCGTCACGTAACGCGGTAATTTCGAATCTGCCGCGCACAGCGGGAAAAGCCGCCGCAGCGATGCGGTTAACCTAGATCTATTGACTGCATTCCTGTCCATCATCTGCGTGTCTTTTGCTTTCGAGACTAGGGCTGCTTCGCTATAGACTAGATATTCTTTAAAGAAGGGGGTCTTCGGTTCCTTGTGGAATTGGAAGAGTGAATGAGCTTGTCCGATCTGCTTCTGATCCTGAAATCTTTGTCAGGGACCAAGGCAGAGATAGCACCGCCGTGATCAGTAGCTTTTTAGAACCCATATTGTGAATAGTAGATGCAATTTTCTGATAGTTTTAATGTGAGTTGCCATGCATTGGAAAATAAATGCTATATCATCTCTCAGAGTTAAAGCCAGGTGTGTGCTAAAGGCATCTGGACTTTATTAATGAACATGTCCTCCTCCCAGGGCGTAGGGTCTGATGTTCAGCAACATCAAAGGTTGGATTATTGGTTTGCAAGCCCCAAGTATGATGTCAGAAGCTCTGAGATTCTGAGTACAAATATTAGCTCTTTGAGATGCTGTTCATAGGGTGGGAAGATCGATGACTATCCTCCTGCTCTGAAAGTGCAGGACCCAGGGTTTTGACTTCAGAAGTTTTACTACAATAAAAAAAAGTTGGCTTCAGATCTAGGTATGCAAGGCTCAGAGGTATTTTCAAAAGCTCATCTGTGCTCACTCAAAGTGCTTCCACCTCTCAGGGTTTAGTTGTCGGGCTGAGGAGTCAAATGCAGAAGCTGCTATTAACCCTCAGGGTTCAGGCTTTGAATGTCCGTAACTCTTCAAATAGCAAGGAAAGTGCCATGAGCTCCGAGGGTTCCACACCTAGGTTGGGTGAACAGTAGTTCTGCTTTAAAGATTAAACATGTGGTTACCTCTTGGGGTACAGTGCCAGAGCTCTGATGTCAGAGCCTTGATGTCAACAAAGACACCATCAGGTCTCCGGCTGCTGTTCTTTGGCATTGCCTTCAGTAGATGTTTTATGATCAGCAGCAGTTATGTCATCTCTCTGGGTTTCTTGGCCTCATTTTTACGGTAGTACCTTTTTCTGTGATCAATAACTGTGAAACCACCTATCATGGTTTCAGTGTCCATGCTCTGATGTCAGTACCTCTTCTGTGGTCAATAGTAGTGCTACCAGCTTTCAGGGCTCACGGTGCAGGCTTTTCCATCAGTAGTTCTCCTGTGGTCAGTTGTGGTGATATCAGCTGCTGATAGTGTTTAGCACCCAGGATTTGATGTTAAGTACAGCTTCGTTATTCATTGACAGTGCTGTCAGCTCCCAGGTTGTCATGGGCTGGGTCTTGATGTCAGTACTTCTTCTGTGATCAAAGACAGTACTGTCGTCTGTCAGGGTGCAGGCAGGGCCATATTGGCCTATAGGGTAGTCTGGCAGTGTCAGAAGGTCTGCTCTAACAGGTTAGTGTGTGGGCTTTTTCATGGGGGTATGTGGGCCTCTTTTATGTTTTGATGGTCCCATTTTTTTCTGTTGATTTCTCTGATATTACATTGCCTGCCACAAGCATAAATACATACAGTCTCTCCTACCTCGGTAAATAAGTATACAGCATGTGTTTTAAAGCTCAAAACTGCTCCGATTTGCAAGTGGGGGCATTTTTTTGTAGATATATTTTTCTTAAATGAGGCCACTTTTATTTTGGTGCCCAGAGTTATTGTATGTCCCAGTCCACTCTGTGTGTATGATGCTGAGGGGGCAGTATCCCTGCTATGCTTTGTTGACGCCTCTGTGCGCTCTCCTTGTGTGACCTGCTGTTCTTGTATCTTCTCTGCAGGTGTCCATATTCTAAGCTGCAGGAACAACCCCATGGTGATCCCTGTTATCCACGACCTGAGCCACCCCTTCTACCACAGCAAGGCCGTGCTGATCTCCTTCACCTCCCCGCTGGTGGCCATCTCCGGGGTGGGCCTCCGCTCCTTCCATAACTTCGACCCCATCACCATGGGCAGCTGTCAGAGGGGCGAGATGTACAGCCGGGCGGAGCAGAGGTGAGCTGTGCAAGTGCTTTCCCTGCTGTTGCGCCACCCACACTGCCAGCTCAAACAGGAGCCGATGGAGTCGTCACTGAGAGGGGCCTGACCTCTGATGACCCCGGATATCCCCAAGTCCCTTTCGGAAATCAAGGAATGTAAAGTGGCACTGTATGCTAGTGTATATTCCCCTGCTGTCACACCCACCACTTTACCCGCCTCTTTACAAGATGCTCCTCTTAAGCAGAATTCCCTCCGCACCAGAGAGGCATTGCAGAGGGAGAGTGAGTGTGTGAGGGGGGTGGGGGGAGTCATGGCGAGGGGAGGGAATACCAGAGAGAGAGAGACCTCAGGAACGACAGAGAAAATGGAGATAGTCTCTGGAGAGAACGAGCAGCGCATGTGAAAGCCAGGAGGAAGAGCTGAGAGAATACAAGCTGGCGGGGGAAGGGAGGAAATGAGAGGTGAGAGAGCAGACAGGCGAGAGAGTGGGGAGAGAATAAACCTGAGCTAAAGAGAAACAGAGAAGGAGCAGTAGGGGGAAGGCAGCAGCAAGAGACTGAGGAAAAGAGGGAATAGGAGTTTGCGAGAGTGAGAGAAAGAAGGAGCGATAGAGGACGTTCGTGTGAATGAAAAGAGGACCTTGAGGGAAAGAGATAAATGAAGGTGGGAGAGATAACGACGAGAAGGGAGGTCGAGACGCGGATTAACACAATATTTAATAGTCTTTGGCTCACTGAGGAGGGCCCAGAGAAGGCGAGGCTTAGAGGTGGGCGAGCTAACAGATTTACAGGGAGAGCTGAGCCAAGGCTGGCTCGGATCTTAGAACCTGTGCACGAGCCGAGCCCTGAAAATGTTTGGTATGTAAATCACACAACAAACATAACATAAAATATGATTAAGCCGCTTCAAAATTGAGTGATGTGTATTTCTCTAACCTGTGAAGCGTTGACAGTAATAAATCACATAGCAATTCACTGAAAATTACTTATTAAAAGTGATAATTTTTAAACATTAACCATTAGTGCACTAAACGGCAAGATCACTGTCATGTAAACACTGCTCGGGACCCAGATTATTATAGAGCAACATTATAGGCTATTAAATCAAGCCCAATAGGTTTTTATACAGTTGGTATTCTGAACTTACCTTTGTGAAAGTGCTTTTATAGGCGTTAATGAAGAAAAGAAGTTTTGTTGAAATAAAATATTTGCCAAAGATCATATAATTTAAGCAGAGAAGCCACGTTTTATCCCGTGTTTTTGGATTCACTGTGTACAAACAGCCAGGAAATCGGTATTTATTTGTCTTTGCTTATGTTAAGGCTTTGCTTTTATCTCTCTGTGCATTTTTATGCAGTTTTTACATAGTGTTAACTGGACCCCTATGATAGTGGAGCGCTTTACATGAGTGTTAGTTAAATTACAAAAGGTCAAATTAATTGCTTCTAGACAGTGGGATTTTAAGTGATTTGTGCAGAAACACATGATGTTAAGCACTGCCGAGACTCCAACCTGGTTGACAGTTCTGGCTGTAATGCCACCCCTAGGATAGAGGAAGGCAGACAGACAGAAGCAACATGCAAGTTCAGCTCGTTATGGGCTCGAGGTTCCAGCAGGACCTCGAGCTAAGCCAGCGCCAGGCTTCAGGCTCAAGCCTGGCTTACAGCGCCTCACCCACCTCTAACTAGGTGGGTTGTTGTTGAGCCATTACTTGTCTTAACACATCATGGAAGACGTGGTAGGAGAGTACCAAGAGAGTAATGAAGGTCTCATAATTAGAACAGTAATAATATCTAGTTACTTATATAGCGCTTCACACCACATTTCTGCAGTTTATAAGCACTATATTTAACAGGTCTTTCTATTGCCCAATTTAGAGATGGTCAGGTGGAGCTGGTTTTTATCTGACCTGCAGATTACCGCATTTCTCAGCAGCAGATGTTTAACTCACTGACACAACTGGCAGATTTACTAAGCTTTCACAAAGCACAGCAACCAGAGATTCTGTGGTACTTAAAAGAGAAAGAGCAGAACAGCACCTTACCTACTAAGATATGCATAGTTTCTCTCTCTCCTGGCGCTGGCACACTTTATCTTGCCTTGCACCAACACACATATCCTTCAACCGGTAGTGTAAGACCATGCGTGATGTCAAGCATAGGTTTGATACTGGAAGGGTACAATTCCAGTACAAAATAGTATGCTTAAACATAGTTAACAAGTTTTCTAACATTGTGTACTGTACTTTGCAAAACATATACAAACGTAGAAAATGTTTCAGAACAGAACATGAATATGTCCAGTTTTGTGTCGTAATGTATGCTGTTGTAAGGTGGTGCAGTGTATGACTGGGCGTTCGAGACCAAGTGAGTTGGGAAGGGAGCATGTATTGTATTGCACACTCTTGTATACACTACCTCCTGCAGGGACGCCTGCTGATTCTCCTCTTGACACTCTTCTGCAGGAGTAAATGAACAAGCGAGTTTTCATCGTAGCACATAATGCTAACTGAAATAGTTTCAAGGCGCCTATACCATTACTTTATGGTGTGGAAGTAATGCAAGTGAACAGAATCTGAAAGAAGCACAGCCTTTCCTCCAAAACAGCACGTGCCCATGCTTCCGACCAGCTCACAAAACATTTGCTTCGATGGGACCTGCAGACCGTAGATCACAGATCGGTCTCCGTCAGTCCTTGGCTTCTCGGTTGAGACTGGCCAACAACAAAGTTTTGATGAAAGTCAGTCGGTTTTTCCTGGAATCTGTACTGAAACAAACAGCTCATTTAATTTGTGGCACAGTGGACCAACAAATGATGCAAACTTTTGCATATGTGGGACTACTTCAAGTTAACAATCAGGGAAGGTCACTTTAACACTTCTCCAGTCTTGTCAGCCCTGTTCCCCGGTCTGTACAGCTTTCCCTTGGGTGCCCTTTACTCCTGCAGACCTTCTTTCTTGATTTTACTGCTGAATATAAATGGAAATATTAAGCAACATTAAAATGTAAAGATGCAGCCATTTTATTTGTGTCGCAGTAAGCTTACCTCCTAGTGAGGCAGCTCTTCTTGCCACCTTTGAGCTGTGTTTGGGTTGAATAGAGCAGAGGATAAGTTTTATTGCACATCATTGAGACGGTCTTTGACTTGGACTTCTCCGTTTTTAATGATGCGGCTGAACTCTATTTTGGTGGTGTTTCATTTCTGTGAGACACATGTCATTCATGGTTGATGGATGATAGGCAAAATCTCCTAGGAGCTGTGCCTTTGTGAGTTGCGACTTTTAGATACAGTTGCGTATCATCGGCATACTGGTTAACCATGAGCCGATAGTGGGCAAGGAGAACTTGGAGAAGTCCTGGTACAGGCTGAAGAAGAGGAGGAAGGAGATGGTTCCTGGCAGGACTCCACAGGGAACTGGAAACACGTAGGAGCTTGGTGTGTGCATATAAAAGGACATTTGTTGATCGGGTAGATAGGATGCAAACCATTGGAGTACTGTTCCAGTGAATTCTGGAGTTTCAAAAGGATGTTGATCAGGTTTTGAGGGTTTCAGATGTTGGAAAAATTGTGAAATTCCTGACTTTTACATTTCGGGAAATATGCAAAATTTCTTAACATTTTGAATTACTCATTTTTGCATAACTTTTTTTTTTAAGTGAGCGAATGGCTTTTGTAAAAAAAAAGAAAAGTCTTCTGCTGGTGCCTTGTGCGTCTTTTTTATGCCACATGCATGAAAAATAAATCACAAAAGATACTGGCAAACCACATTGCACCCAGAAAGCGTAATTGCAAATAATTGCATGACAGTTTTAATGAATTTTGTAACATTTTGTGAAAAGAAATTACATAATAATTTCAGACATTCCTGGTGTTGGTATCAATGTTAAACATTACTGGGGGCTAGACTAAGGTGAAGTTCAGTGGTCACCTATATCTGAAATGTGGAAAACATAATCTATAACTAGAGTTCGTCAGTTTCTTTGTTCTGACGTGAGGCCGGAAGCAGCATTACATCTAATGTCAGTGCTCTCATGCTCTTACAGTTGGTGTAGTGTGTGTTTTTACGAGTCCTCAACCATGTCTTTTGGAATAGTTCCTGTTCACACTTCAAAGATAAACTGCATTTTAATAGTAAATTTAAAAGCGCCAAGACTCAGCAGTTGGGGCGGAGAAATCAGCACATAAAAAGATAAGCCTGGCTGAAAAATCATAAACTTGCACAAACATGTAAGTTTATCCTCGACATTAGGCACTATATGTTTAACAGCCATTATGTTCACCTGCAGTGTACTTTCTCAGTGTACCCTTTATCATCTGTTGGAGTAGTCCCTTATTGACTTTGTCAGTTTTACTTTTTCACGTGTCCAGTTCTCTATTTGATAGAGTAGGCTCTGTTTTCTACTTTACACAACACTATGTGATGGTTCCCAGTCCTCGTTTCCTGAGTGCTGTCCCTTTGGGTAGTACCTGTTCTAGCTGTCCCATAATCCGAGATTTAGACAGTCTCACTTTTTCTGTAAAGCGGTCTTGGATTATTTCTTGTTATCTGTCTTGAACACTGTTTGCCTCTGTTTTTGTCGGTGATGAGCTCTGTCTGTTTATAGAATCTCAATTCTCGTCCGCAATGAGTTGTTGGGTTAGTATACGTTTGGATACATAATGTGCTCTCTCGATTGGTGTAGACTGTTCTCATTTGTAATTCTTTCTGGATTGTTAGTACATGTTCTCAACTGTAATGAGCTCTGTCTGTTTGTCTCTGTAGTTTTCATTTCGACCTGAATTGAGGTGTGTGTATGCTCGCATCTCTTCTGAGGTCCTCCTGTTAGATTAGTTCCTTGTTCTCAGATGTTTGTACGAATATTAGCTCTGAATCCCAAAGCTTTGTTGCACGTACAAGTTTGACTTGCACATGCAGCCATCATTTTTGTGGCGTTTAGATTTTAGTAGGAGCATAATCACGTGCAGGGATGGTGGACGTGTAGTGGTCATTAGAAGGTGGGATGCCTTTGAATGTTCTCCAAAAACATACAATTTTAGGTATTCACAAACTTCTCTCCTACCCACTGCTATTATGGAAAAGATACTAAAATATACTCCTGTTCAGAGAAGGAGTAAATCCTTATCCCAGTTGGGAAGGGAACACCCCCCAAACTGGTGTACGTACAGGGAAACTTTCACAAGAAAAAAGTGAATTAAGAAAAGTTTCTCTTGGAAGCCTATGACTGCCAGAGGTTTCAACTGTAAAGTGGAAACCTTTCTGAATTTCAAATAGTCATACATCTGAACCTTGTGAGGGCGAAGTACAGATTTATGATTTTTTTGAGAATCCGACCCGCATTGTATTTTTCCTTTCCTTACTTTTTAGACTTTCACCAGATCCTCGTCTAAGGTGCGAGCCATTGAGTTAGCTGGACAGTGGTATTCAAGAGGCCTGTTGCTCCAGTAATCATGCCACCTCTCTCTTTTGAGCTTATTCACAGGGAGGTTCCATTGGGTTCCATTTTATTTACACAGGCCCCCTTCCCCTGCCTATCAGCTCCTCTTTTCAGTTCTGCCAGCTGATTGGTCACAAGTTTTTCATTAGCTATGACCTCTGAGTTGCTCTTAGTATTTTTGTCATTATGAGGCCGTTGTTTTGGGGTGTCTGTCACCCAGCAGATTAGGAAGCAGATGTACACAGCTAAGGCTGGATCCTAATAAGATACAAATCATTCCATAGGTTTAGACTCTACCAGAAGAACACACCATTAAAGCACAGGTGTGAGTAGGTGTTTTGCCCATTATAGAGTATTGTAAAGACACTGAAGCAGTTATGTCCATCCAATATGGGTTTTATGCTGAGCCATGCTTTTCAGTTAGATATAATTTGTCAGCAGTATAGCACTATTTTTCCTAGGTTGCAAAAAACCCAGTGTTAAGACCATCCTTTCTATAACTATAACCTAGTGTTAGTCTGTGGTACTCTAACTGGACTCAGCCTGTCTGTTAAAGCCAGAGAACGTTGTATGTCACAATATCATACAACGAAATATCGCTTGACATAAACATAGTGTACTGTATATTTTTTATAAAAGTTGTATTGTAGCATTAATAAAGCACTTAGTATTCCTATGCGTTCAGTGGAGTGCTTTCCCACACAGGTAGCAAGTTACACTATGCATGGTGTTTGGTTTGTCGGCTCATTGGGTGTACCTTTTCTGTAAACTCTAATGGGGCATATTTTTGTAGATAGTAGTCAAGGCATTTTTGAGGCCCTCAAAACGAAAAAACCTTTTATCTGCACAGAAATGACAAGTGAGTAGGAGTGTGGACAAGTGGCAGGATGGACTGGTTGAAGGTCAAACACCCACATTATTCTCTATGGAGGGACCAGTGATAACCAACATAATAGAGGGCAACGCCACTGTGAACAGAGGACTAATGCAAGATGAAGAAGGAACACATCACTCCTTGTGAAAACCTATGGTGTTAGGATAAACATGATTTTAGGAAAGCAACAAGCAAAGCAAGGTTAAAGACAATAGAAACACTAATGCCGGTGTCCCACACACATCGTATTGGTTGAAGGCTAAAACTACAGGCCCCTGATGCCTCCATAACAGCAGCCTCAACTGGTCAAACCAACCATAATACCGGGGCTTGCTGGGTGTGTAAATTCTGTATGCTGAGTTGTACAAACAGCAAGTAACATATTATCTTACCTTTAGCTTAGCAATCGCTCTGGCACCAAATAGACACACACACTGCAGTCAGTCCTTATATTATGCAAAGCCTGCAGAGGTTTCTGTCCTTTTTTGCTGTCTGTTCGGGTCTTTGCTGTGCTGCAATAAGAAGAGACAGTGTTAGCATACACCACGGGGCACTCCGAGAGTAAGATAAGAGCCACCTCTCATGGCTGCAGAGTGCAGGGGATCAAGGTTAAGCAAAGGCCACAGGAAACCAGAGATTGAGTGTGCTCACCACAGAGCTTAACCACAGCCCTGTTCCTGGAAATGCAATCCAAGTATTAGAAACCTGGAGGTAGAAAAAAGTGTACGTCCATCTGCAACGATATTGCTGCACTTCCCCAGAATTAGTGGATTTAGAATGTTCAAAATGCTTCACTGTAACTGCTTATTATCACATTACGGTATGCCAGGGGCTTCCAAGGAAAGTAAGCATACCAACATTTCATTATAGCTCCTCCATATATGTAATGTAATGTAATGTAATGATGTCTTGTAAAGCGCATGAATCCCACATGGGGTATCTCTGCGCTGTAGACCGCTGGGGAACCCATCCTGGCTTTCCCTGTGAGATGATGCGTATGTGGGGGGCCGTTGTGGAGATGAGGCAAGCTAATGCCCAGAGTTGCCGAGTGTGATCCCTGGTTAGAGTAGGCACCGAGGCGAGAATTATTGAGTCCGCTGACCATGGTCCACGACCCTGCCGCGTCGGGAATTGAACCCTGGTTCCGGGCCGTTCTCTGCTTCCAGGTCTGCCGCCTCTAACCAGTGAGCCACACCACTCCACATATATATGGGGTCCATTTAAATTAATTGTATACAAATGTATCCTGACATTCCTGCCTTTGTATTGGCCTTTAGGGCCCACAATGGGTCTTCGTGGTATGTATAAAAGGGCCTATCTGTTACGTTACATGGCACTGCAAGATTTGAAGAGAATGTCCCAAATGAATAGGTATGTGGCACTATTTGCTAATAGGTAAATTGTATTGTTGCGGTACGCTGGCCGGTTAGTGAGTAAAGATAAAAATATTAGAATATACATTTTTTAAAGAAGTCCTTGTTTGTTAATTAACTGTACTTCTGTAGATGTGAGCTCTGGAGTGAAAGGGTTAGACAAGACAACCAGCCACCCTTCCACTTCCCTGTTCAATCTCAGAATGAGCAGCCTCCAGGGGAATCAACGATGATCTAACTTGTTTGAAAGTATTTCTGAAACTTTCTAATCAAAATCAGGGACTATTGTCAAATCTCTGGTGTATAAGCAGAGAATAAATGTCCAGGATATTGTAGGTTCTTGGATTGCAGCTGAGAAAATAGCCCATTGAGTTGTACTGTCGCCAACAAATCATGCAGCAATTCACAGATCCCAGTAAGCACAACTCAACCTTCCATATTTCCAAGATCAATACATAAAGTGCAATTAAATTGGGTTTAAATTGAGTAAGATCTGTTATTTACATACACAAAGCAGATATGTGGCATGGAACGCTATACAAAACACATTTTTATTTACTTTTATATGTGTCTTCTAATCACATTTGTTTACCACGATTCCTCACCATAAATCTAAAGTGAGGAGACAAATTGAGGCATTGATCATCAATGTAATTGTGAGTAGGCCGGCTAGTCATTCAGTACATAGACATGACTTTTTTGCAGTGTGCCCTTTCCAAATGCTCTCAAAGTAATCAATGAATCCACTCTGATGTGAAAGCCACCTGAGCTCATGGGAACAATCCTTCTCTGGCATATAAAGAAGAATTCCAACTGTTTCATTGTTACGTTTGAGAGGAACTGCATGGCTCAGCACTATGTGGATTCCACAACATTTACAAATCGAGCCGCCCCACCTGAGCGTCCATTTCCGGAATGATTTTTCAATCATCTCTTAGCTTTTGACATAAGTGGTTTCCTTAATTCTCCTGGTAACTTACTCACCACAGGTTTAAAAGAGGTGAAGTTAGAGACAGAGGATATTGAAGTATGGGGGAGCACATAGGGAGAGCTGTATACAGAACCCATACTAGAGAGAGGAGATCTTCAGCAGATGAAGGGCTCCGATACTGCCTCTACAGCGATCCCACCAGAAACATGGCTGTGAAGGAAGGGAAGACATTTCCTGTTCCTCGAGCCTCGGCAACCCCTGTTTTTACTAAAACTCAGCACATGCAACACTAATGTTTCACACTAAAAGTTATGTCTTTTGATTTCCTCAGCTGCGTTCAGTATTCGTGTGAAGCAACAGAGTGCCAGGAACTGCAGATCGAGAATGCTGTCATGAACCTAAATAGCAGCGGGCGCATTAATGGAGGCCAGTGTGTCATCACATGCAAGCTGGGATACGTTCTGCAGATACACCGAGACGATGATCTCATCAAAAGCCAGGTACGTTAGGCAAAGGCATCATCAACCCAGAACACTTTGCATGCATGGCCAAAATCTGTATATTGTCTTATCCTGTATTTAGACTATGACCCTCATTTGAAGTGGCGCACTCATATTGGAGCAGGAACAAACAGGTGTTTGTGCCCAAATTGGAATTAAGAGTTGTACAGAATTTATGACATGTCCAACAAGTCACCATTGGACTTTTGACGTTGGCAAAATCTGCTCAGAAGGAGAAAAAAACCTGCAGTTGAACAAACTGGAAAAGTAAAGGTATCCCTCAGTTTTATTTATTTATTTATTTTATCAACTTATATGGCGCAACAGCTACCCAAAAAGGGTTTCCCGGCGCCTAACACACAGCCTGGTAGAAAGTGTAGACAGCATAAGTGATCAGATTACTGGTTAAACAACCAGGTTTTTATCTCCTTTCGAAACCTCAGAGGGTTTTGCTCTTTGCGTATTTGAATTGGGAGTGTATTCCAAATGACGGGACCCAGGTAGGCAAAAGATTTGCCTCCCATCCTGGCCAGCTTAAATCTGGGGACACAGAATTTTTCAGCTGCTTTTGATCGTAAATTCCTATTAGGGATGTAAGGGGAAGCTAGTGCCTGCAAACATTTAGGAGCTGTACCTGCTTTGATTTTAAACATGTAGTTTAGTGCTTTAAACCTAATGCGATTCTCCACCCTCAACCAGTGCAGTTCACGCAGGTAAGGGGACACGCTGCTGTTTTTAGGTATGCCACAAAGAAGACGAGCGGCCGCATTTTGTACAAGCTGCAGTCTTTTTGTGACTGCTTTATTTGCACCTAGATACAGGATGTTCCCGTAGTCAAGCCGAAATGTAATTAAGGCGTTGACCACCGTTTTCTGCATAGGGCTAGGCAGCATCCACAGGATCTTTCTGAGCCATCTCAAGATGGTAAAGAAGATGCTCACTACTTTGTTGACTTGCTGTTTTATGGACAGGGAATTGTCCAGGATTATCCCCAGATTTCTAGCCTGCGGCACTGGTGTCGGGAGATTTCCCATCTGGGCAGGCCAATGTAATGAGTTCTAAAGCTCTGGTTGCCTGCCCAGAAGGAGAATCTCCGTCTTATCTCCATTTAATTTCAACTGGTTAGTTGACATCCAGTTAAAAATGGATAGCAGGCCAGCTTTAAGGAGAGATGGAGAAGATGTTTGGGGTTCAGATAGTGAGAACACAATCTGAGAATCGTCGGCATACGACATGAAGGTTAGACCCGCTTTTTCCACTAGATCCGCTAGGGGTCTAAGATATAAATTGAAAAAAAGCGGGCTAAGGATGGAGCAGGAAAACTAATAAGAGGACAGGAATAGAGCATTAGGTAAATAATAATAGGACAGGAAAAGAGCATTAGGTAAAGACTGGTAGTATGCCAGAATTTCATCTACAGATATAGCGTCTGACATTAATAAGTTAATCTCATTTTCATCTACAAAAATATGGTTGCATAGGGTGTATGTATCTATTATTAACTCCAGCAGGCGGATATTTATATAGACAATACATAGGACACATGTATATGTCAGACCTTACTATGACAATGATATTCTGGTACTGCGCCAGGCCTTTGATGTTGCATTGTCAAGAATTAGTAGAACGAAAATATTTATACAAGTAGTATATAGCATTTGAATTCTCGTCAAAGAACAATTCAGTTGAATCGTTTCCTGTTGCACAGTCACACTCTAAAAACATACCATGCTTGCACCCGGCATGGCCTGTGTTCCACTTGGTGCCCAAATTGTGGAACACGCTCCCGCCTGAACTTTCTAGCCAACCCTCACTGGTGATTTTTCGTAAACTTTTGAAGACATGGCTCTTTTCCCTGGCTTATTAATTATTAACTATTACTATACACCCTCCTGTTTTGCTATGACTATCTGTCTGTTATCTGCGCCTTGATGCCCTTCGGGGTTAAGTGATGCGCATTATAAAACACCCATTCATTCATCATTTCTGTCAAAAAGAGTTTGAGGAGAGGATTTAATCACATATAATCAAGCACTCCATGGCTGTGCCATTCGCATTTCATATAGAGGGGACTAATGCTGGCATTTGCATTAGTATCCCTTGGTGATCGTCCACCAATGAGAGTGAGGCTGAGATAGAGGACTCCACTGAGAGCTGGCCATTGATCAAGTGGGGCTGGTTGGGGTTCAGGCTCACTGGGACAAGGAAGCATTGTCACTCCCCATCCAAAACACAAAACCCACTAACCACACTCACTCAGATCCGGTGAAAGATCACACCTTCAAATACTCCAGTGGACACGTCTTCAGGAAAAACACCTCCTAGGCAAAAGTAAAGATTACACTTAAAGCACGAACATTGCAAGATCTAGCGAACACAGGAACCTCTAGACATACCAGGATGTTCTTTTACCCAGCAGCACTAGCCGTGCCCTAGAAATGGATTTGGATTATTGTGCATGTAGGTTGCTTTAGCATGAGTGTTAGGTATTTCAGCCGGTTTTGTGTCATTTGAAACTTTTTCTGGACTGTAATGAGATCTGATGTTGTTGGATATAAATGGTCAATGAGAGGTCACCAAGACCAGGCTTGTGGACCAGTGACTGAGCACACCCATGATTCAAGTTAGTTTGATTGACTGAAGGTAGAGGAGGGTTGTGGTGACTGATGGGCCACAGAATTAAGCTATGAAATAAAGTTACAAGAATGAATTAATTCTTTTTGTAGAGCTTTGGGAGATGTCGATCAGCATTCATGTCAATAAATAGAAGAGTAAGTACATAAGTGCGTAATTATGAGTTGTTACGAAATGTGTGTTTGAGATAAATCATTTGACTTGATGCATTTTTACTTTTGTATATTATGCAGGACCATTTTAAGTTATGTCATGCTATGCTATCCATTGTTACAAGATGTTTACACAGCACAACAGTCACAATTTTAATCAACCATTCAGTGGTGTTTCTGATTTGTCTGTCGAGTCATGGGTTGGCTGAGACAGATGGAAGGGTTTTCGCGTGGATTATGCGCTCCTGTGACCTTCTTTCTCAATCAGTGTCAGTGTCTTTAACCCTGCTTTAAGTGTGCTGCCTTGTCCTAAAAGCATTTCACCCCATTAGTCGAGTTGTGTTTCTTGCCCTTGTTGTTTCAAGCATTATTGGCGGTTTTGTACTCCCGCTTTCATTTTACATGTGCTCTTCTCCTTGACGGTTCAACATTTGTTTTGCGTCATCCTTTGTGGAACTGCCTTGCAACCATTCGAGAACTTTCATGTGTGGGGATGGAGATGCATGTTCCACTATTGGCTTTGTTGTTTGGACATGGCGCTCGGTTTCTTCGGTATCATTCACAGTTTTTTCAATGAAGTTGTCAGGTTAGGTACATGTGTATTTCATCCTCATCTGGTAGTGGCACATCCCAAACTTGACCCCCTCAATGGTCTTGTGATTCCTTCCAGCTCAAACAACAACATTCATCAAGTATGGGTATTCTTAACCCCTCTCCCACCAAGTTATACAATATTCGTGTTTACTAATGTGATCTATTGTGGGAAATGATATGTGGTAGTTGATAGTGTGGTACCATATGTTAAAAAGCACTGAATGTAACATGGTGTGTGCTGCATGGTGTTGTTTGGTGTTGTTTAATGACTCACTTTGGGATGTAGTATATTTTTGTGTGAAGGAATCTTGGAAGGTGCAGAAATGGATGGTAGAAAGAGTTTTTTGTGCGGGTGAAATAGTGTTAAGTAGTTTGGAATCAGACAGAGGGTGGGTGATTTTGAATGATACAGTTTGGTATGGAGTGCTGTACAGCATTTTCCAATGCAGTGGTGAATGGTTTGGTGCAATATGACCATTGTGATTCTAGAATATAATAGCCAAATATTGTCAGAGAAAACTGTAATGCCCTAAACATGCGTTACAAACTATTTCCGCATTGGAAATTGTAATAGAAATCTACACCCTATGAGACAATACTTTTATAAACTGTATTTAGCACACAATATTTCTGTTAGATGGTATTTTTGCTAACAATAGTCTGAAATACATCCACATGGCAAGATATTTTCTAGTACAGTGCCGTTTGGAATGATATGGCAAGATGTGTTTGTTAACCAGTTGTGTATGGTTTTGGATGGTATAATGCATTGTTATGCAGCGTGGCGTAGTTTGCTGTGATGTGGTTCATAGCATATGGTGCAGGATGAGGTAGTGTTGAGGAGCGAAAATGGAAGGTTTTTATTGGGGAGGAGTTTTGTGGTATGGTGAATTGTTGTGAAAAAAGGGGTGGTGAAAAATAAAGTTTATGGCTTGCTGTGCTCTTGCGATGTATGGTGTATGTGGGAACCTAAACTACGGTATTGTCCAGTGTGATGATGATGTTCTGTGTAGTATCTCATGAAGTGGTGTGATACAGTATCAATTGTCATTGGATGGTTTCAGATACTCAATGGTTTTATGATTCTGAACTAAGTACATCTCTAATTTTCCGGAACCCCCCAGCTGCCAGGAAATACTGAAATATTAACTGAAATCTCAAAGGTTATCTAGATTGCTACGATCCAGCATGACAGCTCCCCTTGAAAAGATGCAAGCAACGGAAGTAAGAGCCAGGGAAAGGCATGAGCCTCCAGATTCAGAAGCTATGTCAATTACGGATACATTTCCAGATGCCATAAAAAAAGTACTAGTATCTCAGTTTTCTGATCTGTGTCTCATACAGACTAACACATGCATTTAGATGTGTTAAATTATACAAAATACTGATTTGCATATGGCTGGGTACAGGTAGAGCTGGACTATTCCCATTGGTGCAGCATCAAAGCTGATTTGCTTATGGATGGGTCCAAACTGAGGTGGTATTGGATGCAAAATAACGTTAGACTGGGATGCAGTCCAGTGACTGAGATTAATTCAAGCATTGCATCGATCACTTTTTTGCATACTTTAGTGGGTCTCCCTAAAAGGGACAGGTATGCCCTGATATGGATCCTGTGCCTAGTGGGTCACTGGACCAAGCTATACCTAGCTGATGGGCCCTTACGTGAAACCAGTCCTGGGTTGCATGTGTTCCGGTTCAGGGAGGACCTGGCCTGGCAGTTTGGACTAGACTGTTCCCATTGGAGCAGGGTCAAGGCTGATTTTCGTATGGATGGGTCCAAACTGAGGTGGCAGGGTGTGCAGAATAACGTTGAACTGGAATGCGTCCCAAAGTAATTGCCAGTGGCTGAGATTTATTGAAACATTCCATCAATATTTTGAATACTTTGTGTGCATTTAGATGTACAGCGCATTAGAAAAATTGGATGATTATGTTATGTGGCTTGATGTGACCTGCTTTATCTAGGTGTAATGTGAGATGGTGTGTTATGGTATTGTATGCTACTTTGCAATGTGGCATGGTGAAGTTATGGTGTGATGACTTGATGTGTGGTTATGGATAGTGCGATTTGGAGTTAATTAAATGTTAGGGTCAAATATCTGCCATCACAGGGAGTTTAAAAATGTTGCGCGCTAGCCACAGTTTGGGGTCTACCTTCTTTGTTCTGATAAGGTGTGGTATTGTGAAGGTTGGATAGTGTGGTACTGTATGTGATATGATATGTGGCGTGATATCATGTATGGTTTGGTGGTGTATGATCTTGTTCCGACTGACATTATGTAGTGGTGTTTGGTGCAGTATTTCATTATGTCGTAATGGATGACTTACTTGATGATGAGTCAAGGGATAACATATATACAGTGTTTTAAGGAGTGTGACATTGCAGGCGATACCTCTGTATTTATGCAGTGCTTCATGCAACAGTTAGGCCAGACGATATTCTAAGAGGATAATCTGGTATCACATCAACGGGGGTTATGTTACCTAATATAGTGGTGCTTAATTAATTTTGTGTTATAGTATGATTGGATGGGTGTGATTAAATAAGGTTTTTATAGTTTAGTGAAGTGTCGTCTGGGTTGATGTGTTGGGATTGTAGCACAGCGCTCTACTATAAGAGGTGACACTTTTCCTGTCGATGATCTGGTAAAGAGAAATATGGGGTGATATGCAATGTTTCAAAACATTCATGTATTTCTTAGATGCCCTTTTCATTGTAGCTATGCACTTAGGTACTCAACAGACATCCTGTCTCTATGGACCATCTTTACAATTTAACATCTTTACTTTACAATAGTCAAGTTTTTATGGTTTTTCTAGAATTGCAAAACAAGTATTTGCAATTTCAATATTTCTCATATTTAAAAGGAGTGTGTCAACTAATTGTCTTGGCCAATGTTTTTTTGTTCTGCCCTCTTGCGCATATATGTTTTAAACTTACTGTTGTAAAATGGTAATAGGCCTTGCTGGAACGCTATGAAAGGCGTGATGTGAGTGAATGGTTGAATCTTATGCGACTAGATAAATAAACAGGTATGGATAGTACTTACATTTTCACTGAAAAGATATGATGAGATTGATGGCAAAATAAAAGGATCAATGCCTTGTGTTGTGCGATTCACAGTATAATAAGAACAGCAATACTTATCCACACTTTTACTCGTGGCCCCTTTCTTGGACATGGCCACAATATGTATCACTTGGGTGAGGAAAATGCCTGGAATCCCCCTGGGATTGGTATGCAGTCACATTTCCGACCATATTCGCATTTGTAAATTCTGCCTTCTTTTTGTGGCCTCAAATGTTTAGATCCAAAATGACTGACATGGCTTGTAAGTGCTCCAACCAGGCTCCTTCCTAATGGGCATGGAATGTCTGTGTTTGGATCATGGTTTTTGTGGAAATTCTGCTCTTCACAAGGTGGCAATGGGAAGTGATGGGAGAATGAGTGGCATGCTCGAATGCCACAGGTTCAAGTAAAAAAAAAATGCAGGAGGGATGGGTGCAGCATGAGGACTTGTCAAGACTGCTCTTTAGATGGCAAAACCAGGACTCAATCAATAGCACCTTCTAAGAACTCGTTGTCTGATGTGGAGATTCTTCAAACCGAACTCCTCATATTCATTGGACCACACATATTCTTTGTAGCTTAAGTAATTGATCTGATTGGGCCTTCCCATTGTATGGGGTAATATTGCAATACCAAAGTCTTGATATCACATGTAGCTGGAAATAGACAAGAGTAATAAACAGACTGGCGAACAAAGGAGTGAACAGGATTTAGTGAAGGCTACCCCTTCCTATTTTTGTCTTCTTTTTTGCTTTGCTAATAAGGAATAAGAAAGTATTATTCCCAATCTGAAAATGGCAGTTAGTTATAGATACCTTACCTTATAATTACCCCCAGGAGTTAACTGGATCCAGAGAATTTTTTCTCAGCAGTGCCCCTGCGTGTCGGTAGCTGGCGTCGTCGACTCCTCGTCCGTCATTGGTGTCATGTTCACTCGGATGATGTAGCGGTGCTTACTTAGACGCCGTCCCTGCGCGCTGATGTCAGTTCTTTCTTTTTCCATGCCAGCCTTGCGCAGATCCGGAGAGAGCTATCCCTTTAGTCACTTTTTGAGTACGCTTTTTTCGACTTTTGTCGACTTCCTTTTTGAGTTTTCGACTCCTGGTGTGTGAGGGATGTCCCATCACCGGACCGGCTTCAAGCCCTGTGAAGCCTGTCACAAACTGATGTCTGTGACGGACCTGCACCCCGTGTGCCTATGGTGTCTAGAGCGCGGCTACGACCCTAAGTTGTGCTCCGGCTGCTGAGCCATGAATCCTAAGAGAGTGCTCCCAAAAGCTCTTGGAGGCCCGGCAGACAGCTCTGGGTCGTTCCCGGTCTCGCTTGAGAGGAAGGGCTTGAGACCATTTGCGGAGCCCCCAAACCTTGTCCCACTCCAAGTCTTTGAAATCCTCGGGTAAGTCAAAGCACAAGAAGAAGGCAAAGAAGCACCAGAGCTCCTTGCCTTCTCCCCATCGGTCAGCTGACCCGACACAGGACCCGGAGCGCCATTGATCAAAGGCTCCGTCTTTAGTTCCTCCTTCTGGGTCGACTCTGCGCCTCCCTCCGTTTCCAGGAGCTGAGCGTCCCCTCCCAGGTTTGTGCATTTTGCGAAGCCCTCCATTCCATCTTTGGGCAGCCCGACTCTGCCGGTGCAACTTCAGGCCCCGTGAAGCCGGTTGGGGGTCCTGGACCTTCGATGCCAGCGTCCACGACAGCGGAGGACCCCTGTGGATCCAGTCCTGGATCCGGATCGACGCCGATCGACCTTACTCGACTTTCCCTTGCAATGACGCCCCCGGCGTTGGTCGTGCCCTGACCAACGCTGTCCCCAACTTCACCCCGGAGATGGACGCGGAGCTTGAGCCGGACCAATGTCTGCCGTCGTCTGCTGGAGGATATTTTTGTTCTCTTGTTCATCCCTGGTGTTCCTTATCACCCAGAAGGTGGTGATGAGGATTGGGAGGGTTTATTAGACCCTTTAGCCGACCTGCTTGAAGATCCGGATTGGAGAGAGACCTGGGTGATGCCAGTGGTCTGGGCTTTCTCCCCCTACCGTGGCTACGGAGGAGGGAGCATCTTATGCTGTGGTGGTGCGAAGGGCAGCGAGGCCCTGGGCCTGGAGCTCCCTTCAGTGGCGGTCAGGACTACCCTCCTGACAGAGGTGCTTCAACGGTGGCAACCTCCTCCGAACCTCTTTTGCCGTTCAACTAAGCCCTTCCTGACGTCCTTCTGGGCACCTGGTCCAGGCCCCGCACAGGGGCTTCTGTGGAACGCACGATTGCCCTCCGCCACCACCCGGCTTCGGGTGACCCAGTGTTCCTCACCCACCACCCTTACCTCGAGAGCTTGGAGGTCCAAGCCTTGTCACCCAAGGGTGCATTCCCTTCTGCTCCCCCAGACAGAAGAAGCTGGATCAACTTGGGAAGTGCATGTTCTCTTCCACCAGCTTGCCACTGCGTTCCATGAATACCATGTGCATCTTGGGCCGATACTCTCATACAATCTGGGATGCGGTTGCGCAGGTGCTGCATCAGTGCCCTGAGTAGGCCCGGGCCGTTCTTTCCCAAGCTGTTGCAGATGGGAGGGTTGTATCAAAATTCACGATTCGCTGTGGACTGGATACCACTGACTCACTGGGCAGAACGATTGCCACGTCGGTAACCCTTAGGTGCTACGCCTGGTTGAGGACGTCTGGCTTTTGGGGGGATGTCCAGTCAACTTTGCTGGATATGCCCTTCGATGGCCGTCGCCTTTTCGTCGACAAAGTAGACTCTGTGCTGTAGCGCTTTAAGGTTTCACGTGCTAAGGCCAGATCCTTGGGCCTCCTGCATTGTCCCGTCCACCTCAGGCTGTTTTTTGCCCCTTTTGTGGCTATGGAAGGGGCACCAAACCACATCCGACCCAGTCCAGCCACCGGTTCACGCAAGCTCCCCATCCTCTGTGTGGCCGCGGACGTGGGGCCCAGCAACGCAGTGTGGAATCCAGTGGGAGGGCCAGTCCATCCTTCCCCCTCTTCAGCGGCCTCCACACCTTCCTAGTCCGACCTTTCAGGGCCACCAAAAGCCAGTGGGTGGCAGGATTCGCTGTCACCTCCCCCACTGGCAAACCATCACGTCGGACAGGTGGGTTTTGCAAATAGTCTGAAGGGGCTACTTCCTCCCCTTTGAGACTGCCCCTTCCTCCATGCCACCGTCCTTCGATTGCATGTCGTAGGATAATTTGGAGTTTCTACGTCAGGAAGTCTCAGATCTCTTGGCCAAAGGAGCTATTGAAAGGGTTCCAATGCCAGAAGTAGGTCATGGTTGCTATTCCCGCTACTTTCTGGTGCCCAAGAAGGAAAAACTCCTGCGTCCAATTCTAGACCTCAGGGCTCTCAACCACTTTCTCTGGAAGGAGAAGTTTGAAATACTAACCTTGGCTCAGGTCCTGTCTGCCCTTGACTCTGGAGACGTGACGCACCTCCTTAGATGCGTCATGTTGTAAATGAGCCGCAATGTGGCGCATTGTTTACTCCACCGTTGCGTCACAAAAGTGTTGCATGGGGCATGTAAATCTGCCTCACAATGCTTAAATGCTGTGTAAGTGTGTGTAGTTGAGAATGTGTTAGTGTGTGTGAGCATGTTTAAGTGTGAACTTGTCTGTGTGGGTTCCGGGTAGTGAATGAAAATTCATGAAAGTAAGTGGCAGTGAATGTAAATGAGAGTGAAAATGAGTAAATCAGACTGAGTGAAAATGAGTGACATGGACTGAGAATGAGAGGGTGAGTGGCAACATGAAAGTAATAATGAATGCAAGTGAGAGAGCATGAATAAGTGAAAATGCATGCAAGAGCATTACGCTTGCAAGTTTGCTACAGGCCCTGGCATACTGGAGGTCATTATTGACTCACACAGACACCCATGGCAAAATGCTGGCACTGGCACATTGGAAGTAATTTGTGGCCTAATGGGAATACATGGCAAAATGCTGCACTGCCAGTATCGGGTAATTTTTTGACATAATGTATATGCATGACAAAATTATGTCACTGGCACACTAGAGGTAAATCCTGGCATGAGAGACACCTATGGCAACCTTCTGGCACTACCATACTCAAGATAATGCTTGCCTATCAATATACACTGGCATATTGTCAGTGAGGGACACCCATTTAAAATATCTGGCACACTAGAGGTAATTAGTGGCATAAGGTACACTCATAGCAAAATATTTGCTTTGACATGCTGGAGGTATTTCTTGACACAACGGAGCACAACCATAGCATATGGGGAAATGGACACCTAAGACAAAAGGCTGTCCCTGACATGTTAGTGGTAATATTTTACATGGAGGTTACCCATTTAATATGGACTGTAATAAGAAAGGGGTGAACAAACATTTTTCTTTGGAAATCTTATGTTTGTGTTATGCGTAGCTGTAGATACACAAGCTGTGCATACTCCTGCCATAGTGTTGGGATCGGACTTGTACAACTTGTTTTTCTTTGAAGATGTACTTTGAGTTACATGGTATAAATGACTCCTCCCATGACTGGTAATGCGCATAGCCATCAGCTCCATGGTTAAATTGTTTTCTTCCACAATCAGGGTCAGTCGTGCTTCACCGGGAAACTGAGTCAATGCTGCATGGCGCTCTTCACTGAGCCTCTCCAGTTCTCTGCTCTCTGTAGCCTTCGAACAATCCTTTGGTACATAAACCCTTTCTTTCTCCGTTGTAATCCCTCCATTTCCAGCTTCATCGACGCCCAACTTGAGGCTCTGCCTTCCTCAGACCTCTTCCTTAGAGTCTCGCACTCGAGAATGCGAGTACCGTAATGGAAAAGACACATTTTTGCTACTGTCCAAAGTACCATTCCAAGTACTCATGAGCAGATCAAAATGCGGTCTGTAACCTCTACCTGCCCCGGATCATAAAAAGTACTCCTGCTCTGCTTGCCTTATCTTTTGCTCCAAAAAGACTGTCAGGAATCATTCCGATCATTGACTCACCCAGCTCATCACGGAGCAACATTGAGACCAAAAAATCCCTGATATCTTTGGGAAAGACATTGAGGAAGAAGTAGAGGGAGGAGTCGGCGTCAAACAGATCGTATTCTTCAGCCCGGAAACCGTTTCACCCTCTGACTCTGAGGGCCATGACCTGCAGCTCACCCCAGGCCAGCACCAGACGTCGACTTATGTGAGTACTACTACACATCAAGCCACTCACCACCCCTACAGGAGATGGGCACCCAGCCTACAATCGAGGAGACTGCCTTCCAGGCCACCACTGCCTCCCCAGCCATGGACAGCACAGATCTAAGGCTTCTGAGTCAATCTCAGTTCCAAACCCAGCACAATGCAAACTGCACAAGACCCAGCCAATGTCAACGCCAACAGCTCCATCAGCGACCTCTGGAGGTTCGACGTCGGGCCAATGACCCCGACCTATATCCTGCCAAACCTTCTCCTCCTTATTATACCCCCACGTATCACAAGGCTATTTTGAGGACCGCCCCCTTTCACAATGTGGACCTACGTACTATGCCAAAGGGAGCAGAATGCTTAAGCTGACGCAAGTGGACTTTAAAGATCCTATTAACCCAATCGCTGCGGGTGTCGGCCAACGGCCGTGGCGAGCACTACCTCGGTAGTGCTGCACACGTCCGTTGGCTGACGCAGACCAGCCCGTTTATTAGAACGTTCCGCACTGGCGCGGAACGTTCGAAGCAGTTAAGGCGTTAAGCCAGTTTTCTCGCCCAAAGGGTTGCTAAAAAGTTCATGCCCGTTCTCTCTGACCTTCCATATATTAGAAGTCAGCTGCTGTCATACTCTATGGTGGTGCATGCCTTTAGTAAATTAACAAATGTCAAGGGACTGGGGATGCCCTGCTGCCTGAAAAAGATATAAAAAAAATTGATTTGGCTGGAATACAGGTTACCTCAAAATTGGCAACTCACTAGCGTGTCGCCTACTCCGTAGGGTTGCCGGCTAGATATAACCCTGCCCTATGGGACCAGACGGGGAGCCAAATCCAACATCTCCTAGACCAAAATAAACAGATGGCACAGGAGATTGTAATTGAAGGGAAAACACTCTCTAACACCACCATCAGGTGTGCTTTTGATGTGTACGACACCTTAGCTGTGGGCTTAAATTCCAGCGTGTGCCGGCATGCTAGGCCCGGTATCTCGCCATTAAGCCAGAGGTCCAGCAGCAACTGATCAACATAGCCCTTGATGGATAACACCTCTTTGGGCCTCAAGTTGATCAGATGCTGGAAAAAATTAAAATAGATACGGACACAGCCAAAGCAATGAGGGCTCTCCAGTCTCCATTGTCCCTTCGACTTTTTGTCACTCTAAATTTCAAGGCAGCACCAACAATACCTACACAGATGCCTTGTCCTCATACCAGAGGCAACAACAACAATCACAAGACTCCTGAGAATATTCAAGGACTACTCTTAGGGGAAACAACTCCAATAGTAGGCTAAGGAAGCCGCACCCTCTAAGCAGTGGTTTGCTCTCCCTCCCACAGCCACACTGCACCGATTGGGAACCATCTGCAGGGGTTCCTTCCACAATGGCGAAACATCACCACAGACCAAGTTCTCCTGTCCATTGTAGAGCAAGGTTACTTCCTGAAGCTTACTGCCCCACCGCCAAACATTCCTCATGCACACACTCTCTTTCACTACAACACCGAATGCTCCTACATGAGGAAGTACATGCACTGTTGCTCAAGGGAGCTATAGAACAGTGCCACGTCAACAGCATGGTAAAGGGGTGTAATTTCTAATCCCCTAAAAAGACAGGTGTCTTAGGCTCATTCTAGACTTCTGGCCCCTCAACAAGTACGTTCTGTCGGAGCATTTCCAAATTGTCATGCTCCAGGATGTAATTCCACTACTACAACAAGGTGACTTCATAACTGCTGCTCAGCTGAAGAATGCCTATTTCCTTTTCCCAATCCATACTGCACATCACTGCTATCTCAGGTGCACGGTATGAGGACAACACTTTCAATTCAAAGTTCTGCCTTTTGGCATCCCTGCCGCCCCAAGAGTATTCACCAAATGCCTTGCAGTGGACGTCACTCATCAAAGGAGGAGTGGCATCCACGGTCACTCATATCTGGCCGAGTGGATGATAAAAAGTGCATGCAAACCACAGTGTTTGGCTCTCATACAGATCACCTTAGATCTCCTCCACAAATGTATAACGTTACAACGCATACATTTACAACGCATGCCTTTACAACGCAGTTTTTAAAACCGCAACATCCCTTACAATGCATACATTTACATCGCATACCATTACAACAAATTTTTAAAAATTACATTTACAACGCATTCCATTACATCACATTATACCTTTACAACACATACCATTACAACGCATACCATTACATTGCATTTAAGGTAAGTGTTGGATAGTGTAGGGGTAAAAATTACTATTTTAACTCCAAGGGGTGTAACAGTAGGGTAAGTGTTGGATAGTGTAGGGGTAAAAATTACTATTCTAACCCCAGAGGGTACAACAGTAGGGTAAGTGTTGGATAGTGTAGGGGTAAAAATTACTATTCTAACTCCAGGGGGTGCAACATTAGGGTAAGTGTTGGATATTGTAGGGGTACTATGCGTTGTAATGGTATGCGTTGTAATGACATGCAATGTAATACCTGTGTTGTAGTGTCATGCGTTGTAATGTCATGCGTTGTAGTGACATGCAATGTAATGGTTGCGTTGTAGTGACATGCGTTGTCAATGTAGTGCAATGTAAAGGTTGTTTCCCCTCCTCCACTATCTGAGTATCACTATAAATGTGGGAATAATCCCATCTTCAACCCTCGCAGGTACAACACTAGATAGGAGCAATACTCAATTCAGTCACCTGGAAAGCTCATCCCAGTCCCACAAATGTCCAAGGCTTTCAGTTACTGCTGCCTCTTCTTCAGCCAAATCGTTAGCTAACAGCCAGAACAGTGATGCTCCTACTAGGCATAATGGCCTCCTGCATTGCCATTGTTTCTCATTCCTGATTACACATCCGTCTACTTCAAAAGTGCCTAGTGGCACAGTGATCATAAGTGGAGGGTTTATGGGAAGACCTAGTTCTAGTTTTGATTTGGGTCAGCATCCATCACTCTCTGCAGTGGTGGAACAGCAACAATTTGTTGCGGGTCAGGCCCTTTTTAGACCTGGTTCCCCAAGTGACCATTACCAAAGACACCTCTCTCCCAGGATGGGGTGCAAATTTACAACCCATTACTATTCAGGATCTGTGAACACTCCTTCAGCTGTCCTTCAAAAGCAACTACATGGAATTGCTGGCGGTTCAATTGTCTCTGAAAGCCTTCTGCTGTACATCAGAAGACAGTCTTTATCAAAACTGACAGCATGACTGCCATGTACTGCCTGCAGAAACTGGGAGGCATGCACTTCCTCCACACCCTCTCCCTACCTCTTGGCGACATTTGTCGTTAGGCGATCCACTATAGAGTACACCTGCTCGAGGAGTACCTTCCAGGAGTTGACATTGATGCTGCAGAGCTGTTCAGCAGGTTACAGCAACAAATCCACAAGTGGGAACTCCAACACAAAGTCCTGTTTCCCTACTTCCAATGCTGGGAGTATCTCAACACAGATCTGTTCGCAACCACAAAAAAAAGCCAAATGCCTAAGCTTCGCCTCCAGGTTTCCAAACCCCATTGTCGATTGGCAATGCATTTATGTATGAATTGTTTAAAGATATTTGCCTATGCTTTTCCACCTCTCCCACTCCTTCCATATGTGATTTGGAAACTGCAGGAGATGTCCCTCACCCTCGTCCTAGTGGCTCCTACAAGGGCCAGGCAGCTGTGGCTCACTACCCGCCGTACGCTCTTTGTAGTTCCTCACAAGAATCACCCCAGTAGGCTGGACCTTTTCACCCAAACTCAAGCAGCTCAACCACACGATCTGGTTTCTGACGTCTTAGAGTTTGGTTATCTCAATTTGCCTTCTCAATGTATGTGCATCCCCGAGGAGGCTCGTCATCTCACCACTAGAGCATGCTATGTAGGGAAGTGGAAAAGATCTGCCCACTACTGCCTATCCAAACACATTGACCCTCTAAAGGGAACAGTGCAGGACATTGTATGCGGATCTGCTGCATTTACAACGCTCGGAACTAGCTTACACATCCATTTGTTTACATTAACTGCAGAGGCAGCATATTTACAAAACAGGGAACACTCTTCACTGTCCAGCATGGCACTCATCAAAGCATTTATAGAAGGATTTAATAGGTTGACAATTAGAGGTGTCCAGCAGTTGCTGCTGCCTCCTCTAACTGGCGCCTAGGTTCCTCCTGCAAAGCACATCACTGGCACAAGTGTCATTAAGGCAGCAACAGGAACAGAAGGTAAACAGAGTTTTATAAACCCCTTCACCTTTCTGTAAATCCCATTCTGTGCCCTTGCCCTAGCCCCTCAGCGGCAAAGTGAAATCTGTTAAATGGCTAAATGTGTCAGTAGAGGTCAAGCCTGTGATGTCATTGAGTATCAAAGGCATTTTGATAAATCGACGTTCATATTGCATTTTCTATGCTGTACAGGTCTGGCTCCTAGAAAATTCTCTGGACAACAAGCAAAGTCCAATCTATGCTGCCAATATAATTCTGTGTTGAAGAATTTGTGTGTATACTGTTGGTCACAAGCTGGCCCAGCCTTTTACCAAGAAATGATTAAATTAGCTCAAATGAGCTGGGTAATAACTAAGTCAAAGGCAAGCCGGTCTGTGCCTGTCCACAACTGGACCGTAAGCAGGGCCAGGAACCCTAGCCATTTCACCCCACGAAGATACACTGCCTCAAATCTCTGAGCCCTAGGCCCTGGACGCACCAGCAATCTCTGCTGCCGCACATCCCCATGGACCACCAAAGGCCCATTCTTCTGCTGACATTGCTGCTGCACCTTCCGCATGGAAGCAACCAATGTCACCTGCAGCACCGCTAGCATGGCTGCACCCACTACATCGACTGAGAACCCCACAACGACACTCCAGTGCTTCCTACTCAGTACGCGCTCGCTCTGGAAACAGGTAATGGAGATCTGTGACACAATCTCCTCACTTTCCTCATACGTCAACTACCTCACAGAAACCTGGCTTCACCCAGGTCCCCACCAGACATCGCTACCACCATCCCCTAAGGTTACAAGATAACACCAGGAGCGAACCAACAAGCATGGAGGCGAAATCGCCATCATCTACAGAGATACCATCCGCTCAGCTTCTTCAACACCATCCGGAAAATCATTGCCCCACTCACAATCGACTCTGAGCTCTACATCTCCAGCGCCATCACACACCACACCACTCACTGGGTCTGACCACCGCAATGTACACTTCACGCTCTCAGGACCCAACTACCCCGGCAGTAGGCCCCTCAGATCCATGCATAGAAACTGGAAAAAAGGTATCAGAAGACAAGTGGAATGACACGCTCCGCTCCCACCTCCACGAATTTACCCAAGACCACGAACAAGCAGCAAAGAACTTCACCCATTGGGTCACAAAGTGCACCAATGCCATCGCACCAGCCAAGACAACCAAGGCCCTAAAAAAAAGCAAAAGACCATGCTGGTTCACTGAGGGACTGCACTCCACCAAATGCAACTGCTGACCTCTCAAAAGGAAGTGGCATATCAGCAAAAACGCAGAAGCCCACACCTCCCACAGGACTGCTCTCAACCAGTACCACCGCTTCCTGAAAGAAACAAAGAAGAACGCCTGAGCAGACAGCATCGAAGTCAGCACAAGCCACAGCAAAGAATTCTTCACCATCTTGAAGGAGTTCACCAATCCTGCAGCTGCTGTCAACGACACACAATTTGGAAGAGACTACCTAAAACCATACCCTCTAAATTTCAATTCTTTATCCATTTCCAAAACCATTTTGCAATTCGGTTACCATTACCTGAATCACGAAATGGGTGTGGTACACAATGAAAGGCTATTTAGTGGTCACAACCCCTGTTATCAGTGAATCGCAGGTCTTGTGACCACTAAATGTCTCAGGACATCAGGCACATAGCTTTAATCCCACCTCTTTCAATGTTTAGCATATAAATGTGCATCAGTCAAGCAGTAGCCAAAGCTTGTGTATGCGGATTGAACCTGGACGATGACAGCCATGATACAGTCCCCACTTTGTATGCAGCTGCCAAAACACAGGAAAAGAGTGAGTAATTTTCCTATGACCCATTTCCTACATTCACAGCATCCCCACGGTGCCCCACGGCAATGGGGTTGAGCACCGCAGGGGGATACCCTTCAAGAATCCCGACACGGGGGTTTCAGATGGTTTGTGGACGGACTGCGGAAAAAACAGCAGCCGCCTAATGTGCCTTTTTTTTGCTCCCCACATTTGGAGTGGGATGCTGGAACTCAGCTTTATTGTAAGCAGCCTTAAAGAAAGTCTGAGCCTCTCTCATCGCTCCTGAAGTTTAGTAGCAGAAACACCCAATCTAGAAGGAAGAAAGGCTTCTAGCACAACTGCCTAAAATTGATATCAGTCATTAATTTTGCATGATTTTCTCTGCCATGTAAGGACTGCCTTACAGAGAATTCTCACAATGGATCGCAGACAAAACTGTAAAATAAGTTACTATATTTGTGCATAAATTATGACTTTTGTGTGATTTACATATGTTTTCTTACTGCTTGGTGTAAGTTATGCACTGTAAAACATACCTCAGTTTCCCGACCCATGCCTAGTAGTAGTATTTTAAAGGTGAGGGAATAATGTGGCATTCCATGTTGAGTACTGGGCGGTCCCTGACAAATGGGGAATTACCTTTGTACAAGGTATCTCTACTACTGTGCGTTGTGATAGTTTCCCACCCGATATTCTGGCCCCTTCCTGGCTGTTGCAAAATGGAGGGGAGGGAATAATCAATAATGTGGTTTTAACTTCTTAATTGGAATTCAGCCAGCAGTGGGGCTCATCAACAAACTGTGAAGTAGGGCTCGTTTGAATTGGGGGTCCTGATGCAATCATGAGACTCTCGTTGCTGCTTTTTAACTTTATTTTTTGCATTAAAACCATGGTCATCCAGGTGTAGATGAAGTGCTTTGAGAAGTGGTAATAGGTACATTCTAGCAATGCTAAACCACTCTAAAAAATTATTATCTGGGAATAGTCATAGTTCATTTTGCTTGTGTGTTTTGATTGCTCTGACCGGTGCCTGAAGACAACGCTTCTTGATATACGTGTATACCCTACGACAGTGTCCATATGGTAGCAATGGCGTTCATTACCGAAAGGTGGTACATGGCTTCGCACTCTATGAGCATGCTTACGCATAACTCTCTTAGGCGCTTCTGCCTTTATTGATCATACATGCTTCACGACAATATTCTATTTGCGACCAGCAATATGGGTTGTTACCTTCTCATAACACATTTATTTGTTAAGCATACATGCACTCCTTATGTCCTATTGGTATTGAATAGCATGTGGTTGTTGTCATCTAAATTAGTAGTACTCATTTTATTGACCTTGGAAGGATAAAAGTCTGAGAGGACCCGCTGGCATGTCAAGCTGTGGCTATGAGGTCAACCAAATGTTTATGGAGTTGATGCATTAGCCCACCGAACTTCCATACCCGGCTTCACTGTTTCTTTCAGCAGCAAAGGTCTGATAGCAAGTTACGTTTTAATCCTCAGATGGTTGTTGTACTTATAAAGAGATTTAAAAAAAAGTTTGGATCCTCATATGATAAATATCTCACCAGGTTTCCTCCTGAATTGTGTGTGAGGTTGTACTTTCATTCTGAACTTTCATAATGTACTATACCTTTTAGGGCACCATCACAGGTTTGCGTCATCATCACTAATTAGGCACTTTCGCTCAATGAGATAAGCATCCGCCGCTAACAGCTAAAGTAATTTCCAACCAACGCGCTTCATGACTAGGCCAACTCAACCATTCTTCTTATTGAAGATTTTAGGTCGAGCTACCATTACATTGGTTAATAGTAACACTTACAATTTACAGTGCTTACAAACATCAAAAAATATGTTATCAATTACTGTATAAAAGCAACCTATTGTTAATGTAATTAATTTAATCTTCGAATACCATTACTTTGGACTGACCATTACTTCAATGAGCGATTACGTGATCATCAGCATAATTCTTGCACCCAAACTGGTCAGGGTGTATAGCATATTTAGTTAATGAAGTCATGTTGAAGGAATATTTTCCATAATGATGGGTAGTTTGAAATACGTTTAAGGTTTTCAAGTCAAAGTAATTCTCAGTTGAAATAAAGTTCAAGATGAAGAAATTCTAGGAGTAACGGTCAGGTCAAAATGATATTTAGTCGAATTAATGATGAGGCTGTGAGTAATACTCAGTCGAAATAAAATTCAAGTTGGAGTAATACTCAGAATAATGACAGGCTGGAGTAATATTGAGTTGAAGGAATAGTTCGGTGGAAGTAATAGCCAAAATATTGTTCAGGTTGAAGTAATCCTCGGAATAATGTTTGCCTGAGTGATACTGAGTTGAAGTAATAGGTTGAAGTAACTAACACTCAGCCAAAATAATATTCAGGTTGAAGTAATACTAGGAATAATGTTTTCCTGAGTGATACTGAGTTGAAGTAATAGGTTGAAGTAACTAACACTCAGCCAAAATAATATTCAGGTTGAAGTAATACTAGGAATAATGCCAATCTGAAGTGATACTAAGTTGAAGTAATGGTCAGGTCGCAGTAATAACCAAATGAATGGCTAGCATGATGTAAATATTTAGTAGAAGGAATAGTCAAGCTATATTATTGCCTTATCATATCATCAGCTGTGTTACCCACAGAGTATGTATTCAGAAATCACAGTTGACTATACGTGGGCAATTGCTGCTTTACTGTAATGAACCCTCTGTTTTGACCATATTGAAGAAAGGCTTTAGCAAACAGTTGTTTGTAACACTGAAAAGTGGTTAGCTAACATAAAAGGGTCAGCTGGTAACTTTGCCAATATGTTGAAGATATCCCAACCGCATGAGCATGACAAGCTATCTCAGAATGGCCTTGGTGAGGTGAAGGTCAAGAGTGGTCCTGGGACACTGTGCTCGAACAACAAAGGGGGCAAGGGTTTTGAAAACAAGATACTGTAACAGAGTGAGAAGAAAATCTAGTGTATTTTTTAAGGGGTGATCGCCACTGTCCGTGTGCAAGTGGAGTTTACCAAGACCCCCGTTGGAGAACTACTGACATTACATAGTTTGGGGGCAGAAGGTCTTCCAGTTATACACTTGCAAGATACCACAAGGAGCAAACAGCCCACACACCATATGGTCCCCTTCAGGCGCAGCCGTGGCCAGTGCAGGTAAGAGCTGTAGGGTGAGGTGGGTGTATTTCGGCAGACGACAGCGAGGGACAAATAATTATTTATTTAATTTCCCCTCAACATCGTCTGTCGAAATCCCGCCAGGCCCCTTCCCACTGCCCCACTGCTCTAACCTGCACGGGACGTGGTTGTTCAGGCATATCAATACAAAGGACTGTGGCCATGAAACAGAATCAGATGCTAACGCCTTCCACTCTCTCTACAGCTGCTTATAAGGCACAGATGATGGTTATGACCATGGGTTGAAGTACAGCTTGGTCCCCTTCCCCTTTCCTTCCCAGCGGACCCTAATCCTCTATTGGTGAATGCTAGAAAAATCATGGAGCTTCCCCAGTGATGTCACAGATTTCCAGGTCCTCAGAGCGAGTGGCCCAGTCTGGCACAGCTTTTCCTTGCTGTCTAATGACTTTTATCACAACTCATATTAGCATGACATTGTAGCGCCATTGTTGTGCCCGTCGCCGGTTTTATACACAGACTTGGGTAGGCACAACCTGCAGTGCTTCTCCTGTGGTAAGGATACAGGGAGCTCTAGCGGGCTGCCAATCTCTTCCTGTCTGCTTACCTCACAGTGCCCAGCCCGCCGCTGTTACCCTCAGCGCCTCCATACTGACCCTGGGAGGCTTGCTGCAAAGAGGTACCTTGCATACTTCCATGTTTTTGGTGTTTCTTCCTCCCAGAATTTCTTGGGAAGGAAGTATATTCGCCCTATCCAATATGGCGGTCATCCTTAGCTCCCCTATGGTCTTTTCCCAACGAATCATGGTTTCCTTTTCCTTGGTTTTTCGTATAAAAGATCAGAACGTTCTTGTCCTTGCATTGCAAAGCTTCTTCAGTCCTGTCAAGGGTATTATGCTTCCTGTTGTTTTCCTGGTACTGATTCGTGTCCTGCTATTCTGCTAAATCCATTCTAGTTCTATTTCTGCTTCTGCCTGTATGTCAGCTGCCTTTGCCTGTGGTACCAGATTCTGGAACTTTTTTTCCAAGTTGTTTTTTTCCTCCAGTCAGGGACTTTTTCTGGAAGGAACTATCTGCTTAAGCACTTGCTAACGTGGGTAGCATTGTGGCCACAGGAAGGGATCGCCCAAACCTCTGGCAGACCAAGACCGTGAATACCTGGGCGGTCCGTTCTCTTCGAACTCGAGGGTTTGCAGCCAGGTGTGGTTCGGCTGAGCCTGACAGACATAACTATCAAGACATTAGGGTGACATGTAGCTAGTTCTTATTTTGCAGCAACAATACTAAGCATGCTGGTACTGGTACTTTCCCATTTCCCATTATGAATATGGACCTACAGAGTCAAGCGCGGTTAATGCTTCTCGCTGAATGAAACAGGACTCTTAGCTATAGGACCAGCTCCCAGTTACATAATCATCCTCTTTTAGGACATGTATCTCTCCGTCACAGGTTCTGAGACAATATTTGCCCTTTTGTTGGAAGGAATGTCCTAACGAATGACAGCGCAAATTAAGGTGCCAAAGACTTTAGTAATAATACAAAATGTTTATTCTCTATGTAATTAAAATTCCCTGATTATAATTGCAATAACAACGGTATTAAACAAGAGACATGTTCATTTTGATGAGTGTACAGAAGAAAAGAGGAAATAAAATATTGAATAGTTCATCACTTCTATTTGATTACTCAGAGTCAATAACGAAAATTAACACAAATGCGCTACACTTTCATTTGCCAATCAAACAAGCATTTGCAATGCAATAGGTCTTGCATTAGGAAAGTTTGAGCTATTGGTATTGTAAATGACACATTTATATTTATGTGTTGGTTTTGAAAATAGCAAAATTAAGAGCTTTGTCATTTACAAAGCCAATAGTTTTAATTTTCGCAAATGTGACACCTATAGCATTTGTAATGCAATATGTGTTGTATTTACGTGACTTAGATGTATTGATATTACAAATAACAATGGCTTTTAATTTTTTTAATAATGAATACTTAAATAAAAGTTATTGTAATTTATAATGGCAATAGCTTAAACTTTTGTAACTGACTTTTGTGAAGATTATGTTCAGTGTATTTTATTGTGACAAAAATCCAAGAACAGAAGTGAAATATTAACATCTTTGTATGACATTTGTAATAAAACTTGAAACATTGAGAGAACATATTTGAACCAGTTATTGTTGAATGGTTGCACAGATTGATGCTGTGGTGGCGCGGAGTGATGCTGTGGTAGCGCATAGTGATGTTGTGGTGGCGCGGAGGGATGCTGTGGTGGTGCTGAATGATGCTGTGGTGATGCGATAGATATATATAGCGTGAGTGCGATAGATGGAGTGAGTGCGATAGATGGAGTGAGTGCGATAGATGGAGTGAGTGCGATAGATAGTGAGTGCGATAGATAGTGAGTGCGATAGATAGTGAATGCGATAGATAGTGAGGGCGATAGATAGGGAGGGCGATAGATAGTGAGGGCGATAGATAGTGATGGCGATAGATAGTGAGGGCGATAGATAGTGAGGGCGATAGATAGAGGGAGGGCGATAGATAGATAGAGGTAGGGCGATAGATAGATAGAGGGAGGGCGATAGATAGATAGAGGGAGGGCGATAGATAGATAGAGGGAGGGTGATAGATAGATAGAGGGAGGGCGATAGATAGATAGAGGGAGGGCGATAGAGAGAGTGCTGGCGATAGATAGAGTGAGGGTGTAATTATGTGGCGTGTAATTATGTGGCACTGAGTGGTATTTGGAGTGTATGTTGCGTTGAGCACAGTGTAATTATGTAGCACATAATTATGTGGAGTGTATGTTGTATTCAGTAGAGTTTAATTGTGTGGCGTGTAATTATGTGGCACTGAGTGGTATTGTTTGGAGTGTATGTTGCATTGAGTGCAGTGTAATTATGTAGCATATAATTGTGGCACTGAGTGGTATTGTGTGGTGTGTGTGTTGCATTCAGTAGAGTGTAATTATGTGGCACTGAGTGGTATTTGGAGTGTATGTTGCATTGAGTGCAGTGTAATTATGTGGCGTGTAATTATGTGGCATGGTGTGGTATTTGGAGTGTATGTTGCATTGAGTGCAGTTTAATTATGTGGCCTGTAATTATGTGGCACTGAGTGGTATTTGGAGTGTATGTTGCATTGAGTGCAGTGTAATTATGTGGCGTGTAATTATGTGGCACTGAGTGGTATTTGGAGTGTATGTTGCATTGAGTGCAATGTAATTATGTGGCGTGTAATTATGTGGCACTGAGTGGTATTTGGAGTGTATGTTACATTGAGTGCTGTGTAATTATGTGGCGTGTAATGTGGCACAGAGTGGTATTTGGAGTGTATGTTGCATTGAGTGCAGTGTAAATATGTGGCGTGTAATTATGTGCCACGGAGTGGTATTTGGAATGTATGTTGCGTTGAGCACAGTGTAATTATGTAGCATATAATTATGTGGAGTGCATGTTGTATTCAGTAGAGTGTAATTGTGTGGCGTGTAATTATGTGGCACTGAGTGGTATTGTTTGGAGTGTATGTTGCATTGAGTGCAGTGTAATTATGTAGCATATAATTGTGGCACTGAGTGGTATTGTGTGGTGTGTGTTGCATTCAGTAGAGTGTTATTATGTGGCACAGAATGGTATTTGGAGTGTATGTTGCATTGAGTGCAGTGTAATTATGTGGCGTGTAATTATGTGGCACTGAGTGGTATTTGGAGTGTATGTTGCGTTGAGCGCAGTGGAATTATGTAGCATATAATTATGTGGAGTGTATGTTGTATTCAGTAGAGTGTAATTGTGTGGTTTGTAATTATGTGTTGGTCTGACTTGTTACAACTATGGCAAAGCAAACCAGTCTTGTCTTTGGGAACTATTAGTTTTGCTACTGGGTTTTAGCCATGCTGCACAGTATGCATGGTGCTGTGTAGCATGGCTAAAGAATTTTTAGAAGAAAAAAAATATGATACAAATGGCAGTGTCATTTTAAAGGCACGCACATGTGCCTACAAAATTATGCCAATGCTTTTTTTTTTAGTTACTAAAAAGGAAAAAAGTAAACCAAGGAGAAGAGCGGAAGCAAAGTGGGGGGCTGGGGCAGGTGAGGAAGCAATAGGGGGGATGGTGATGAGAGCTGAAGCCACATGGGGGTCGAAAACGACATGGAACAGAGAAGTGCAAGGAGGGGAGTGTGTGCGCGCGTGGGTGCGTGTGTGCGCGGGGGAATGTGTGTGCGCATGCGTGACTGTGTGTGATTGAGAGAGAATGGGAGGCAGGGGATAGTGTGCCGTGTGCCTGTATGTGTGCCGTGTGTCTGCGTGTGCATGCGCGCGCCTGTGTGTGTGTGTGCGTGCGTACATGCAGAGGGGTGGGGGCTGCCTGTGTCTGTGTGTGAGCAAGGGCTTTGCTCCGCGCAAGCGCAGCTCAGACGTGCGCTCCCGAGGTGAAATCTGACATTGTCAAAGCGCACGTCTGATAGCTGTCCACATTCCTAAATATGGGCCACAATAGGTCTGAAGCAGACACCTTCAATACTCACGCATTGAGGGTAGGTCTGCTCGACCTAAAAAGCGGATTTCTTCACAGAAAACCGTCCCTTAGTACAGAAGCTAGTGAGCTGGAATAGAATACGTGCATTTTCAACAGATTTACCTACTATGTGGATGTTTGTGAATCCAGTAGTAGTTCTCGTTCATCCCAGAAAGCCCTAAAAATAGATTGGCACCATGATACCGTCTAAAATTCTAGTGTGCAAGATTCGGCAAAATCATTGATTAGAAGACTGGTTCATCCTGCAGAGAGTTCACCTCAAACTATATGTGAGCCTAATTTGGAATTCTTTGTATGACTCCATAGCCGACATGCCTGCAAAAGCCTTTTGGCTTGCAATTAATATATTTATCTATGGCCTCATTACAAGTTTTCATTCCAGGTCTTTGAAATGATGGTTTTAGAAGTAGTCCCCTTTCCATAAGAAAGGTCGGACACAGACAAAGGCAACTATTCAGTTTAAAACATCTTAAATTGCACAAAACGCAGGTCTCATAATTGCTCTTATTTTTCCACCACTGAGCAGCCTCGCTATAATGAAAAAAAACGATTGACCATTCTATGTGGAGGGGAATGGAAGTGCAAGATTAGCTTCACTTCTGAAGTCAAGGAAGACTATAGTGTGAAAGTCCTTGCTGTGTGGCCCTCTCCCCTCAGCGACAGGGTGGGCCGCTCACCGTTTTTACCATTCCACAGATCCCAGTATATCACAGTCCTGGACAGCTTGAAGCTTCTGCAGAAACCATTAGCATGTTTTAAGCAAAAACACGAGCCCTCGACCCTTTGAGGCTTGATAGACAAATGTGCAGATCAATGCTTCCTCTGCCCCAGTGCAAGCACTGAGGCAGCTGCTGGTGTTGTGTCCCAACTCGCACAGGTATCCTGACCACCCACCACCGTTCCCCTCCCATCTCAAGCCTCTTTCAGCCACAAGCATGGCCTTTCGTTCTGCTTCCTTCATGGTTCGTTTCTCGTTCTCCTCACTTGCTCATTCTTCCCATGCGTGGCTATTCTGCCGTGTGGGGCCAGTGGATCCAGGGATAGAGATGCAGCACACATCTGCAGGCTAGATGCCTCTCAATCCATGGAGCTATCCCGTGCAGTATCCCAATCACAATAGTAATATGAAATTAACAGAGACACCACTTTGATTTCCACCTGTTCATCTCTATTTCATTTTGGAACTTCAGATCCACTTTTGTGATCTTTGGTCTGGACCTTTTTCTGTGACAGCTGGTTCTTGGAGTCAGAGCTCTGGATCTTTGGGCTCCGGTCTTTACATCTTCTGTCTTTTCTGAGATGGGAATCTGGATTTATTATTTCAGTGTCTTTTTAGATATATTTTTCCAAGGGGTGATGTAGCTCTATTCACTTTTAGTCCACTGGATAAAATGTTTTCAGTACCGTGTGAATGTCCATAGATGAGACATGACAAGATGTGGGAGGTGTGATGAGATGTGATGATGTGGTGTGGTAGAATCAGGAAGCCTTGCTTCAATCCGTTTGTTTCCACACGTAAGCAGATCATGTGTCCCTGGGCTGTTTATATATCTGCCAATATTTATAGTTTTGGCACCGTTCAGTTCACCGTACATAATACGTTACCTGGCTGGGCAGTGTGGGATAACGTCCCTTCTTTTTACCGCTTCTGTTAAGGAGAGGAACTCGCCTTAGCACTCCTTCCCTTGCTGCTTCTGCCCCAGTATGTAACACAAGCATTCACGGTGTCTAGAGATACACATTTGTAAACCATTCCTGTTCATGAAACGTACAAACATGTAATGTGTGCATATAATAAGATGTTTGGCTATGATTGTTGAGCAAAATGCATTTATTTCGAAACACATAGGTCGCAGGAATATCAACTATAATTCACGAAATGACGTCATTCTTGTGAATAGGGAATATCATCAGATTTTAAAACAATGAATAGCAGACGGTAGCTTATCAGTGTAGAGCGCAGCTGTAACAATCTTCATTTCTAAAAACAAACACACATCTGCACAAATGAATTTGTTTAACTAGCTCTCCTTTTGAAAACCATAATTGGAAAATGTGCTATTGAGTATATTTTGGATAACCAACTAGTATTTTCCAGTACTTAATTTACTGTTTTCACTAAAGGTTTTCCTGTATGAAACACCAAAAGCTGATGCCTGCACCTAAATAACCATGTAATGTTTAATGTGGGCCCTGTACTTCATGTTCCACCAAAGCCATCTGGTATTTTTGGTGATATTTACAAAAAACCTGACCACCAGCCTCATGACTTTTAATGTCAGCAAGACATTCTGTTAACATTATTGAGTCATAATACATAGGTATCATTGTATATGTGTATCTTGAGGCGAAAAACTGTTATTTAAATTGAAACCTTAAAGTTAAATTCACTGTTTCAGTTACACATGGTTCGTTCAAGAATCGGTAGAAAATCTGATAACCTCCTGGATCCCACTAATTCACTGCTGGTGTTAAAATTACCCCCAGTGGTAAAATCATTACCAGCAGCTAGTCTGTTAAATACTTTTTAAATTGACAATGTTCTGGCTACATAAAAATAATGAAGTTTTGTATCCTTTCAGATATTTGCTTTTCTAGTCTGCCGGAGAGATACAGTTACTGAGCTAATCAATTGCCTCGATTTTACGATTGCTTGAATGTGTAACACATACACTTAAAAACATGTATTATTGTCACATTGTGGAACAAAGGACATCAGAATCATCTTACCTTTGGAATTTCAGTTTCTTGCACATGTGTTAAAACCTGTGTATAATCTTTTAATCTTTGCACATTTCTTTTCAGTTTAAACTAAATGAATAACTTTGGTGTGCAGATGAGCCTTGAAACTAATCCACACAGGCACACTAAATGCAAGGTCATAGGTATCATGCTGGCTGTGACTATGCCCAGTATGTGCTTTGTATAAGGAATCGAAAATCTGTCAAACAATCATCGAACTCACCACTTCTGATTCTGCAGGGTTAGCTGTCCAATTTAGAACTACTTGCAAGTCAGATTTCCTGCAAGTGGAGATGCTTCCTTTTCCACAACCCATCCACTGTGGTGTGGTCCTAACTCTGCTAAATATGTTACCAATTTAGCAACCACATCTACAATGGCTGATCCACCCGTGGCCATGGGCCCTCCACGTTTTACTAGAACCCATGGAGTGTGTGGATGCCTTGGCTTTTACAAAAAGGCGAGTATTGTGTTCCTACGTGTTGGGAAGTGCCCTCCGGCAGCACGTTAGGTAGGGTGACCAGAAGTTTAAAGCCAAAAAACTGGACATTTCACAAAAATACAAGGAATAACATTTTACTTCAAGCGAGCGCACAGAATGACGGCGCTCCTCAGCAGAGAATTACGGGGACAGGCAGTAAGAACCTACATAAAATGTAATTTTATACCCGGTAACTTGCCTGTTAATTATATTGCTTTTTTGATACAACTGCTAGCTATCCCTGCTCTGTGAAACATATTAAAAGTACCTCCTTCCGTTTTTAGTCGACCCTCTCTAAAAACCGGGGCATGAGCTACATTTCCTGAAATTTGTAGGTGAAAAACCGGGACCGTTAGGAAAACGTGGACACCATCAACTGTCAACATCTGAGGTAGATGGCAAAAATTCTATTATTCAACACAACAGATGTTAGAATTTCCATCAGAAATCTCACTGGGCCAAAGTGGGTCCTCCAGCAGAGGAGACGCCCACTTGATGCTGGAGAAGAATTTGTTGCCTTGAGATGTACTTCTAAATGTAGTGGGTTTCCATCATAACAGCAGCAGAGAACCTAAATCCACCACACTGGTAAATTAAAATTCCATCAGCATAATTCTAAATCAGCCCCTAAGGCTATTTGCCGATTCTATTGTTTCTGTTTGTTGTTTGTATAGTCCAAGTGCCAGCATCCTTGTCAGGATATTTTACCTAAAAAGAAGACTACAAGAAAGAAATGAGTGGGAAATGGCAAACAGAGGGAAGGAATGGAAAGCGAGAGAGAGCAAGGAACTGAAAAAAGAATGAAAATTAATCACCGTGCCATCTATTTCAATTCACCTATTATAACTCCTCCACATACACACAAACACATTCAGACACAGTACATACCTGCTAACATACACATGACTGTCTCTCTTCCTGGGCTTAGTTCATTCACTGAGGGTGAAAAAACACAAATAAAAGTTGGAATAGTTCTGAGGGTTAGCACATAATAAGTAGAAAATCAGAATTCAAACATCCGTGGTAGTTTTGGAAATACACTTTGAAAACAATATCAGAAATAGTCCTTTGCGAGTAATGGAAAAAATCCAGCAGAAAATAAAATACCTTTCTGAACCCTGATCCTGAGAATGAATTTGGCCCTGTAGTTAATGTGTCTGCTACAGAATCACGCTGCCACCACATCTAGAACAATGTGCTTCAAATAAAAACATTAATTACTGGAAATAGCTCAACACAGGCAGGATTACCAGAAGAACGTCTGTGAAATAATGGAAAGAAATGCAGTTTAAGCAACAATCAAGTTAAACTTTCCAAAAAAACATTACAAGCCTGAAGAGTCTGTTTTTGGATACAATGGACGATGTGTTATTATACCTGCAGTTTATAAACATGTACATGATGCGATATAAATCATAAATAAATAAAAATCAAAGACCTACGTCATTTTATATCAGCATATCTTGATTTTATTGTATTTTTATTTAATTAGAATATTAATTTAATATGTGGTGTAATAATATTTAATATTACATGGTTTGCCCTTCAACATATTTCTGTATGTTAGTTGATAAGCTGTGCTGCCATAATCACCAGTTGAGTAATGTGTGCACTGCAAGAGCTCTGAGAATGAAGTACAGCCTTGTATTGCAGTACAGGTCACACATTGTTCTTTATATTCGAAGGAAAATAAATATTTCCTATCACGTTTCCAGGGTTTGACCGCAGCGTTTCCCTCTTTGACATAAGAGAGGTGTAAGATAAAATAGAAAAAACCCTGTTGTGGCTGTGGAGCAAGTGAGAGCCAGAGCTGCGTGCCACCGCGGCACGAAGGGATAACACGGATTTCTGGAACATCTCATGCAAACCCCATGGTGTGTGTAAGAAACAAGATTCACGTGCGCAGGGGTAACTACGAATTTGTAACCCACCCCACACAGAACTGTGCTCGACCTCGTTATTAAAGACAACTTTCACCACAACCGTCAGTGCTTTAGGCGGGCATAGGGCAGTCAAAGAGGTCTATACCCATGCACACTATGCCGCACACACGGAATGCAGCCTTTTAACATAGCACATGCCTGCAACTTACAGTAGTGTAGGGCACCATGGACATGGTGTTCAGGTGAGCCTTGTATCTAATTCACACAGGTCACTAAATACAAGGACATAGGCCATATATTACCTGTGTACACTTGTATTCATAACCATGGTTTGTACCTTCTACGTACAGTGGCACAGGGCATAGAAGGCATCTTTTTGGCCTTGGGATGTTTTGTAAACATGGGACATAGTCACACCCTGTTACAGGGCACGAGTCCTAAAAAAAGAAGTGGGGGGGACTGACAAGTTAGGTAGTATGCAAGTGACATCATGACAGGTGCCATCAAAGCACATGACGTCATGACCTGTGACATTCCATGTGGCATCACAGGAAGCGACCTCACTGGAAGTGACATTGGATAATAAGATCTCACACATATGTTTATCAGGTGCATCATGAGTACACTTGAGTGCTAAGATTTGGGGTCGAGGTTGTGCCAAAAAAGTGACGCAATCCTGACGCAAAATCTGGGCCTCAGCTAATACATTTTTTTAAAACCCTGCCACAAAGAAATTGGCAACAAGAAAAAGCATGGTAGTAGAAGTTCTGCTTAATTAGTTGCAAAGTCTGCCTTTTAAATATTTTATGGGGTTAAGGCATCTGCTGCAGAAGCGCCTAGTAAATCTGAGAGAATAATAAAAATGATGAGACAACTTTGGAACTTAACGCATTTGTTGGAGAGGTCTGCGTTTTGTGGTTTCCCAAATTTAAATCAAAGTAGTATAGAAGATTAAGTTGTCTCCTGCAAAACATAATCACCCACTGTTCTTGGGGGCGGTGCAGCGTTTGGCGATTGTTGACCCTCTATTTTGTTGCTACCTTCTTCTGGTTTATTATTCATGATATCGCAACACACATGGTGTTCATCCTATACAATGTTGTGAGCATAAATGTACCACTTAATTGTGCAATAGTGCTGTGCTGTGCTGGGATATGTGTATGTTATAACATGCCAACTGAAAATGCAATAAAAAATGTTTTTAAAAAAAAGTTGTCTTCTGCAAAGCGTATCATATAACAGTCAGACCACAGATTTTTACTTTATGTAGATAGGTAAGTGGATTACTGCATTGAACACAGACATCCTTTTGTTACTTGCAGGTAATACATTGTAATCCTTCTAGTACCCCACAGTGAGCTATGAAGGGTATTTGACTCCTACCAAAGCCATAAAGTATCCAGAACCAAAAGCAAATCTTCATGGTCATAGGACCATAACCTACGCAAAGACTCTAGTTTTATTTGTATTTTAATATCCACTACTTCCCCGCGAATAAAGGGAAACCTGGGGAACACAGTAGGATTTTTATCTTTAGATCCCCTGGCCTACATCTCTTAAGCGCTCCCTGAAATACAGTCGCAACTGTCTATCCTACTATTTGCGTAATGGTAGCTATTACCTCATCCCAAAATGTTTTCATACGGAGGCAATATTTAAATATACAATGAGCTGTTGTCCAGAAACATTTATGTGTTAAGATCTTGCCTTCAATTGCTGTGGGTTATGAAATTCCCATGCTACAGATATCAGTGATAGGTTGAGCTGCAATGTTTTTTTTTTAATTCGTGCTGCGCTTGTCCCTCTGATATAATGTAAATTATATTGCCTATACTTTTGGAACGGATATAATATAACTGTATATTGTAATGTGTTACAATTCTTGCAAAAAAATGTACAAAAAATACAGAAGCAATATCCGTTATGCAACTTGCATAATGTAAGGGTGGTATTAACATTCAAACTGGGCCATGAATCTGCATTCCTCAAAATGGCCGCAAAGCAAAAATGTTCAGAACCTGGTAGCCAATTTACTGAGAACATTTCCCTCCATGGAAATACATTGAACCCTCGAGAGTCTCTTTTTTATGTCAAAACTTGGTAAGACAATGGCAAGTGGTATTATGAAAACTACTAGAGCATGGTCACGTCAGAGTGTTACGAAAGCAGAGCTGTTGCATCAAAACGACGGTGATAGATGAGATCGCTCTCACTCTGATGTCAAAATTATACCGGTTTCACTTATTTCCTGCAAATATCACACACTCTTGTTTTAAAGCGCTGAACTGCACGTCAGATTTCTTCAAATCCTCCTCGTAAGCACATGAATTGTAGAGGAATTGAAATACGGGTTGTGTATGATACATCACGCAATCTCTAACAAGGTCCATTGTTGTCTGACACCTCACACATTCACAGGCATGACCTCACAGTGCATACCATGCTTCCATAATTCACAAAAAATACCTCCGGTGTTTAATGCACTGTATATAGTCACAACCAGTGTATAAACACCGCCCTCTCTTGTTTACAGCCATCACCTGGAGTATATATGACCTGACCGTAACTCATTTACAAAGGAGGCGCCAGGGGGCTGTTGCACCACATTGTCGTTTGCTAAATGTCGTCCTGTCTTAATATAGTGAACAGAATATCCATCGGCATGCGTCCCCTTAACTGTATTTTGTGAGTCTTTCAGATACACGTGTGACGTTTCTGGATAAAAACAACTGTCATCTTCTGAAGACTGCCCTGTATGCATGATGCAGGCTCGCTTGAATATCACTCTTTGCACCACACACATGCTCACCTGAGGTCCATAATCTTCTGTCTACTTACGCTTGCTGACTGCTTCCTTTGCCTTTCGCTCTTTCAGCCTGGGTCGAGTGTCACTATAACCTGCATGGATGGCAAATGGAACAAGCAGGTGACCTGTGAACCTGTGGATTGCGGCATACCAGATCAATACCACGTCTACCCAGCCACCTTCTCCTGCCCCCTTGGCACCACCTTCAACAAGCAGTGCTTCTTCCAGTGCCAGCCTCCTGCCCAGCTTAGAGGTATGCTAAACATATGCCCCTAGGCAAAGCAAAATCAGCGACCTGTCTGGCGCTATGCCAGTAGTTAAAGACTAGTGCAACACTTGGCTGGTCCACCTTTTTGTATGTTTTACACATTTGTAATGAAAAAGCTTGTGATACAGTAAAATAGTTAGAATCAGCGGTGAAGAACTAGTCCAGAAAAGATCTAGCGTTGAAATAAACAATAGTAATCTATACATTCTAATTAGCTGAATAGCATTTACCCAACTGCAAACAACTTGCTGCGCTCTTTAAATATGCCATACCGCTCTGTATTGGTTCTCCTAAGGATACTGACTCACTTTGTCGATCATTCCTATCCGTGTCCTCCCTGTACCATGAGGGGTCAGATATTGAGTACAACCATATGAAACCATCTGCCGAGCCCGAGCAGTCCCTCACTGTTCACTGAACCAACGGTGTATGTAACTGTCCACTGAGCCAGAGAAGTAGAGTGTCAGCCACCGGAACAGAGTTCTATGGAACCGTCCCCTGAGCAAGAATAGCCACTGAGCCACAACTGTAAGGATTGCCCACTGAGCTAGAGCTGTACTTCAGTATTCACTGACCCAAAGTGTGTAGAACCCTCCAGTGAGTAATAAAGCACCCTCATCGGAACCAGAGTAGTTTAGCACTATCCTCTGAGCCAGGGGAGTACCCAACCAACCACTGAGCCAGACCAGCACCTCACCTTCCACAGAGCCAGAGTGGTACAGTAACACCTGCTGAGCCAGAGTGGTACAGTAACACCTGCTGAGCCAGAGTGGTAGAGCACCACCCTGCACTTTACCTTCCATAGAGTCAGTGTGGTACAGTGCCATCGGCTGAGCCCAGCATGGACCTCACCATCCACAAATGGATAATAGTACAGCACTCCGCTGAGCTCGATCCCTACTTCACTGTCCACAGAGCCAGGGCAGTAGTATGACAATAACCAATCACCACGGCAATACAACACTATGGCCAGAGCATGGTTAGTACAGCACCACCCACTGTGAAAGACAAGCACGACCTCACCCACAAAGCCAACGTATACAAAACCATTGTGTTGCACAGAGTAGTACAGCACCATCCTCTGATCAAAAAGGAATGTAACACAGCTGTGCCACTAAGTCCAAGTAGTGTGGCAGAGTAACATGGGAACTTGTTCAGTTACCAGTTGCACCGCCACAACTGTGGAGGTGTCTCCCCGGGCATTGGGTGTGAAGGCTGTAATCAACAGTTGTGGCGGTGCAACTGGTATCTTTACAATTACACTCCTGAGCGGGCAGTGATTCCATGGAGCACGGCACACACATCGGAACATTCATTAACCCACCAGCAGTGCACGATCTAAGCCTATTTTGAACTTGTTCAGTTAGTCATATGATTTTGGACATAGCAACATGTTCCAATTTCTTGTCTTGTTAGGAATCTCAGAGTGCAAGCTATGACCTGTGTGGGTTTTCCAATAGACAGGGGCAGTAAGAGTGGACATCTTTCAACCTTCTTTTGACCTACGTTAGTGAGGGCACTTCTATGGACCTTACATATGATCCTTCTCAGTGCTGTCTGTATTTTGTGCGTGTATCCTTTAGCAATGCTTTCTTGTAAGGCAAAAGTGTGTGAGGGGTGCGACCATTCACCTATCTTGAGTGAGTGTTACCATCACTGTCTGCATCCATTGGGTCAGAGGGAATATTCCATTGAGCCAGAGTAGTACAGCACCATATACCGACATATACTAAACCATTAATACACCACCATTAACCGTGTCAGAGCTAAAGCTCCATAATATAAGGTTCGAGTAAAAAGGCACCATTAACTGTGCCAGCCGGTGACTACAATCAACTCACCCTAGGTGGTAGAGTACCATGCACAATAACAAGAGACATATGGCAACAAGCTCTGATTGAGACTATTACGTCATGGCTGGCTGAATAACTAACTCCATTGGTAGAGTCTTCTAGTCTCAGAAAGAGTCTTTGGGTGCTCATGTTGTAAAAATGTTCCATTTAGGGGAAGTGTTTTTATTCTGTGTTTGAGCATCCTTAAGATGCAAGGTATCTGTAGATTTAATTGGACAGAGTTGCAGGCTTTTTCACCCTGAATGGCTGCACATCTCCCCTTTACATGTGATCTCTAGGAGCGTGGTGTTGCCAGAACAAGATTATCTGTAAAGGAAAGATAATGTGGAATGAAGTCCAGTTGAAATATCTGAGCCAATCGCAGAGTGAACTTTCTCCACTCCAATGGGTGGTCCACCTATCAAGCTAGATTAATTAGCCATATTCCACTGAGCACAAACCATTAGGCTAAAGTAAGACCTTATCATCCAGTCTACCAAAAGTGGTGCACCTTCATCAATGTAGCTAGGGAGGTCCAGTGTCATCCAATGAGACAATTCAGCACCTTGATATCTACTGAATCAAGAGGGCTGAAGGTACACCCCCGGAGCTAGAGGGGTCCAGCACCATCCAATGAGGCAATGCAGCACTATGCCGTTTCCTGAACTAACAGTGGTGTGACTTCATCCATAGATCCAGAGCAGCATAAAATGAAACAGTATAGTTCCCTACCATCTACTGAAGAGGGATGTGGCTCCATCTCTGAAGCCGGAAGTGCTCCTCCAGTGAGACAATGCAGTGCTTTGCCATTTAGTGAGGTGTAGCTCCACCCATAGATGTTAGGAGGTTCATCACCACTCCCTAAGACAAATCAGCACTGTGGCATCTACTGAACCAAGAGAGATGCAGCTCATCCACACAGTAAGTAGTGCCATGCCAGCCCCTGAACCAAGAGAAGTACCACTCCATCTATGCAGCCAGATGTGTTCAGCACCATCAAATATAGGGTGACCACACACCTACAGATCTCTACAGACACTGTTTCCTTTCCTGGACTTTAGTGTGATAACCTAATGCATTTTTGGTTTTATAATCTAGTTTTGCTTCCATTGAAGTAAATAGACTAACGTACCTGAATTAATGATCTGTAAGTGAAAAGGTCAGGACCAGAGGCAGACCTGGAGTAAGGTGGTCCCCCTAACAAAATGATACAATGCAGTGCCTTGCCATCTACTGAAGCAAGAGGGGTGAGGCTCCATCCATGGAGCCTGGGGGATTCAGCATCATACACTAAATCAGAATGGAAATCAACAACCACAAAAAGAGATAGGTGTAGCCCCTCCAACTGCACCTTTTAACTGTACACACACACACATGTGCGCGCACACACACAAACCCATATATAGAACAGAGAAGTGGTATGTGTTATAGTTAGGGTGACCAGAGAGGGATTTTTTAACTACTTGTCCCTTAATATCTTGGCACTCGTTTGACGAATGTCCACAACATTTTGCAGACCTACAGCCCCATTTTATTTTCAGAGTAGTGAAAGTTTCACAGCGTTTGGTCAAGGAGGTGCAGAAAAATAAAAACGGTGGCCCCAAAATGGGTGTAAAATCCAATGCATTTTACATAGACTTTTCTATTTCATTGGATTTGTACGTAATTTGGCAGGATGATCTATTATGATGTGTAGATGATTCTGCGGGATGCTGCATATAAGTAGGGCAAGTATTTTTTAGGTTTGATGTATTTAAACTTGGCTATATCTGAGGCCACTGTACTATCTGGTACTACTGCGGTATATTGCGATGACAAGTCATTAGCTAGTTGGCTAATGACTGCCTTTACACAAGTTAAAGGCAGCCAGTTGATTTCAGCTGGAGTTTCCTCTGTTCTATGTTACGCCTTGTAATGTAGGTAAGTTTAGGTGTAGTATCTTTCTCATACCTATTCTCCCTTTTTAAAGTGGTAATAGGGAGGGAAAAATATGAATCCGTTTATATAAACTGTATATATATATATATATATATATATATATATATATATATATATATATATATATATATATACACACACACACATATATATATGAGTACCGTGGTTCCACACAAAATTTAAAAAACACAATTTAAAACAATTTGAAAACACACTATAAGACAGTATATTTTGTAAATATAGTGTGCTTAAGTATTTTTCAGTTTTTTATATATTTAAAAATACTGGAAAAAAGAGACAGAATAGCACATACATTTCTTAAAATGACTGCTCTACTTAAAAAAAAAAAAGCCATTGCATGGATGAATGGTACAAAAATATAGAGAAATTTACAAATAAAAACGGTAACCTCACAAAATTATTTTGAGGTACTGTGGAAGTAAAGCTCTACTCCCTATTTATACAAAAAAATTAAGAAACATAAATATTTAGCAAAACCTATTACTACTTTAGTAGTTAGTCATAGGAAGGGCAAAAACACCAGACCAAATACTTACCTATATCCGAAGGGATAACACAGAACACGGGCAAAGTAGACCTATAAGCAACATGTCTGCCTTTAACTTTTGTAGAGGGAGTCATTATCCAATCAGCTAATTATTTGGCACCACTATATACTGTGGTAGTACAGCAAAATACACCCATATTTCATAAACATGTTGCACAAACAGATCTCACAAGGTTTAAATAAATGAAAAAATAGTTACACTACTTATCTGCACTACCCAAAATAAGCATCCACACACCTTAATATCTAATCCAGGCAGGCTTTAACAAAATCCAAATGATGGATTTCACAGTACTCACAGTAAAACTGTTTATATTAAATACATTAAATTAAGCACATTTTTGGACCTCCACAACATTTACATATTACAATTTATATTTTGGAGAGAAATGCTAAAATTGTTTGACAAACTTTAACGCTACATTTCCTTTAATTTACAAGTCCAATTTATGCCACTCCATTAACTATTTTCTTTACGACACTCCACTGTACACAGTTTACAGTATGCTACTCCCGTCTATGACACTACAGTGTACGCCATTACATTCTACGATAATCAACTGTATGTTACTCCACTCTACTCAACCCAACCAGACTGTACCTCATTGCAATATATAACACTATAAGCTATTAAACTGTACCACACAGTATTCTATTACATTTTTTTTTTTTTATCCTCATCTGCCCGACACACGTCCCTTAGATGCAGAGAAGACCACCCGACCAGCTCACTGCCATTGGGAGCAATGCCCTGGAAATTGAGCCGCTACACACCTAGGCAGAAATTTTTTATGAGTTGGTGGGAACAACCATGCATCTTGTAACGATATCTCAAGGCAACTTTGTGCCAGTAAAGCCAGTATGTAAATGTCAAAATCTGGGCAGACCACAATACTGAACCATTGAGTAGGTGGGCTTAATCATCGGATATTCGGGGGGGGAAAAAAAAAACCCCAAGAAGGCAAAAAAAAGGACTTCACTTCCACTCTGTCAAAAATTTCCAAAATGTGAGGTTCTGGACTCTACATGATCTTTTCAGGTCTACCTTGGAGGTTTCATAGAGTGAGGTTAGCCATGCTGAATGAGTGGGAGGGGTGGTGTCCACCCAATGCATGCATATCTGCCGTCTTGCCAACAGGATGGCATAGAATAAAAAGGACCGTGCTGCCCCGGTGATGTTCTGGTCAAAACCAAGAATGACAAATGGTAAAGTTAAGGAAATGTTGGTCTTAATCATTGAATCCAAAGTTACTTTGATCTCCATCCAGTAAGTAGATATGTGGGGGCAGTCCCAGAACATGTGTATGTCGGAGGCTGCTAACAGTTGGCATTTTTTGCTGTATTTCCCCTCTTGATATTTGGATAAACGTAAAGGGGTGAGATATGCCCGGTGTAAAGTAAACAGGTGGTTTCGTCTAAGCCAAGCGGGTTTAACCAATTTATACAGAAGGGAAAAGGATTCTGTCCACCTGTCCTCATCTAATGCCGCAATTTCTGTACCCCATAGCTCCATTGGGAGATGAAAGTCCCCATCTATCTCTTCTATTACATTTTTGTGAATGCTACTTTACTGGACATCCCTAAACTGTACTACTTGCAACTCTTTTCTATTCTACTGCACCCTAAACCAATGTACACTATTCTACTATATGCTATTCCACTATGGCCCACTTGATGGTACACTACTGGAGTGTATGCTATTCCAGTGTCCGCTACTAACCTCTACGCCACTCCATGGTACTGAAATGCACTATACACCATTGGACTGTATCAAAATCAACTATATGCTGTTTTGATTTACAAGACTACACATTGCCCCGTTCCACTAAACCACAATTCACTGTACATGACCCTATTAAGTTGTACTCTGCTCTACTGTATGCTACTCCAGTAAATGGCACTCAAGTGTCTGTCTGAACAGTTAACGCCACTAAACTCAACATTACTATACTGAACACTACTACATCTTATAGTACTCTACTAGATCGCACTATACATTATGCTATTCCACTATATGCTATTGCACTATACCTTACTACACTGTACCCCACTGTAGTCTACACTATACCGCTCAGTACCGCTGCACTTTATGGCACTGTATGGCACTCCAATATCCGCCACTCCATTTTACACAATTTAACTTTACAACATTACATTTTACGTAAGCCCAATGTAGACCACTCAACTCTACCCCACTCTACTCTATAGCACTTCAGTATATGCCCCACTCCAGTGTACACTATTTCACTTTACACCACTCAATTGTACCACACTCCACTGAAAGCTATTTCAGTACACAATATTCCAATATAGGCCCCTACGCTGTATAGCACTCCACTCAACGCCACAACAGTGTACATGAATATGCCCTACAATATTTACAGTACTTTAATCCCAATTACTGCACTTCATTGTATGTTATTGCACTGTATATCACTGCACTATACACATCTACACTCTATACCACTTCAATATATACTGCTGTATTGTATCCAAATTCACTGTATGCCATTCCACTCTATGCCACTCCACTGTATGTCCTTGCACTATACGCTACTCCAGTATACCTCATTCCACTTTACTGATACCACAATATACTGTACCAGAGTACACTTTACAATACTACCCACCACTATATTCAACCACACTACACTTGATAACACTCAACTCCACTAAACAGTCTGCAAACATTGTAAAAACCATTGAAATTCAGACAAAAAACAAAGGTTAAACATAGGTTATAGTTAGGAAAGCTTTGTTTAGATTGGGTATAGAAATCCACATTAAACTCCACAAATGGTAGAAATTCTACAGTTATAGTTATCTCTTAATTGTATGATTTATAACACTTATACACTAATTTCTTTCTTTTTTGTGCCAAGCACACCTTAAATTACACTACCATAACAAATTCAAAACGTATCCTAATCTGCTGAAATGATCATTTGCGCACTGCTTCCACATTACTAGAAGTGAGACGAATAAGTCACATTTATACTTGCGCACCACCTGTAAATTATTATAATTCGCATACTTCCGTACACAGTCTTGTCACCTCACTCGCCAAACTACATTAACTATAACTCACCCCACTGTACCATGCACTGTGTTGTGGAAAATATTATCATTTCTGATGTCATAAATGTTTTATTTACTATAATGATGTCACATGCTACAGCTAGGTAATATCCAAGGGTATAGGTAGTGCATGGAGAAGGGGCAAGTTATAGCTAATGTAGAGTGGACTTAGGAATCCCACAAAAGCTGTATTTACCTTAGAGGTTAATTTCCTCTTTTTTTCTTGGCTGCTTGAGTTTGTTTAGTGTTCTTCCCCTCAGGAGTGACGAAAACCAGGCCGTGCAGATAATGTCAGCAAAAAAGGCCTTGGGGGGCCGCAGTGAAATGTCTTTCAAAAGGGAATATACAGCGTCCGTCAGCATGGTAATGACCCCAGCCAGCTTCACCTCGTCTTGACCTTGACATGAGGTCTGGTCCAAAGGGAAGAAAAAAAACAACGCAGCTTTCATGTCAGCTCTGATCAAACCCAGTATCGGATTCCTTTCTTCTTATCCAGAACTACAAGGGGGTGTTTCTGTGCCTGTTTTATAGAAGAGAGAAAGGAGCACAGAGCTGCTGAAAGACCTATGCTATTCAGTCTGTCCTGCAGCTTCATGCCTATCACCGTATCATCATCTACCGGGTGTCACACATCCTGTGCACTCTCACACCAGTTGATATGGTTGCATACCGCATCCTTTCGTAGAATTCAGTATGACCCCTCTACTGCTGCCAGCAAACCTGGAACGAATCCTTCTTTTCCCCATCAAACACGCATCTATAGTAGCATGATCTTGCCCTCACGCCTAAATCAAATTCCTCACAACCTCCCAATGTGCAACATGCCACTAAAGGCTTCAATGGGATCACCATCGCACTATCAGCAAACCTGTATCAAATCCTCTGCAACTTCTCAGTGTGAGACATGCCACCTTAGGCTACACTTGAATTACCCTTGCACTGCTTGCAAACCTGCATCAAAACCTCTACAACCTCCCAACGTGCAACATGCCACCTTAGGCTACATTGGGATCACCCTCACACTACTAGCAAGCCAACATCGAATCCTCTGCAACTTCACAAAGTGCAACATGGCACCTTAGGCTACAATGGGATCACCCTCTTACTGCCAGCAAACCTGCATCAAATCCTCCACAACTTCCCAACGTGCAACATGCCACCTTAGGCTACAAAGGGATCACCCTCGTACTGCCAGCACCCTTCCTCTGCCATCCAACCTACATCAAAACCTCTGCAACTTCCCAACATGCAACATGCCACCGGAAGCTTGAATGGGATCACCCTTGTACTGCCAGCAAGCCTTCATCAAAACCTCTACAACTCCCAATGTGCAACATGTCACCTAGAGCTACAATGGCATCTCCCTATCATGATAGTGCTCAGAAAGTTTGGAGATGGTGAACAGTTTTAATGGTAATGTATGGGATGCAGACACCAATATATATATGTATACATAAGCAGTAATAATTGGTGTGCCCTGTCTGAACATCTCATCAGTCCTAGAAGCCAACATAATGCAAGAAGCAATGTCCTATCTAGACTTGAAACCAAGAAGTGAAAACGGAGAAAACTGTTGTGCCTCCTCCCTCTATGTTTCCATGTGTAATAACATTACCTCACATAATGCTTGTAGTTCTGAACAGGCCTGTAGACCAGCGCACACCTTGTTTGCACATTGTAGATATCCTCCCCGCAACTTTAGCCACTAGTCTGCAAAGAGGAATCCCCTAATGCTCTATTTCCTTTCCTATTGTATATTATGCTAACTACTTCCTTCCCTCTCACTTCCAGATGTATATTCTATGTCTCATTATAGGTAGGCATTTCACACTTGCTCCCAAGGTTTGTGTGTATTGTAGAAATATCAACATATACATTGGTTTTCTTTTGATTGATTTATCCTTACTTTGCTGTATAGCACTATAACCATTTGCTTGTTTTACTGTGCTGTACTACCGACTCTGACAACAAAAGGATGTTCCCTGCAGGGAATTTTAAACGGACTCACACTATAATTACAACATCCTAGCCCTGAAGAACCTACAGAGGATCCCTCTGGTTCAGTGGAAAAAACCTATGAGAACCAGATGCATTGGTGCTCGCATTCCTTTCTCTTCTGAATAATTGATTGATATGCCCCGTCGCTCTATCCCACTCCCCCAGAACATCTAGAAAGCACAGTCGCAGTATTGTGATTCTGGTGAGCCAGCTGAGATGGGGCTCTGTGCACTTCTTGTGTGGTGATTATAGCTTGCTTTCTGTTTTACAAGGATTGCATCAATGTACATGGTTAAAGATTCTGAAAGGGGGTTCCCTCATTCTGACTATGCTGCTTTGCAATTTGCTATTTATATGGTCAAACAAACTCAGACCAACAGTTTTATTTCCTTTAATGAAAGATAAATCCACTCTCCTCCAGGATAATGGATCAGATTTACAAAATGTAAAGACTTTTTCCTGGACTGCAAAGGCCCACTGATTGCCAGACCCTGTTGGTTTGCCTTATGTTACTAAGAGAACCTAGCAATGAGCATGATAGTGGAGAAAAGGGAGGAAAAATCTAGGTACTCTAACAGCAAGCCACCGAAAGGGCAGGTTGGAGCGATGGATCCAGGCAGCTCCAACATAATAGTCCACTTTGAATGGTGCTCATCATGTGTCCCCAGAGGGCAGGTCCAGATGGTGTAGAAGTTACCCTAACTGCTTTGATGTTCTTAGATGGATCAAGAAAATCCTTTGGCTTATTCCACCGGCAGCCCAGAGAATGGTTCTAAGCTGGACTATGGCAATGTGCTGTATCTGGGTACAGACAAAGCCTCAGTACACCGGTTGCAGGTCATTCAAAATGCAGCTGGTCATCTTCTTTTCCATCTACCTACATGCGCCACTGCGTCTCCTCTGCTCCACCAACTCCATTGGCTTAAAATCAATAAGCACATTGAATTCAAGGCCCTATGTTACATGTTTCAGGCCACATGTGGCCATGCTCCCTCCTATATGCAAAGATTGGTAACACCTTATGTGCTGGCCCGACAGTTGAGATCCTCCAGTCTCTCTCTGTTTTCAGTCCCCAGGTAATGGCTTGTCCGTATGAGGGGTCGCCCTTTTTCCTATTTGGGCCCTAAGCTCTGGAATGCTCTTCCAATTGTCATTCTCTGTTAGTTTTCCATAAGCGCTTAAAAACTCTGCTTTTCAGAGACCTGGCTTGATTCCTATTCTTCCTATTCTTGCCCGTTGCCTTTCCTCCACTTGTTTAGCACCGGGAGACCCTGTAGGGTAGCTGCACGCTTTAGAAATTCATAAATAAATAAACAAATAAATAACTGGAGCATTATTTATGTGGGTGCTGATCTAGAATTTGTCCCCAAACACTTAACTTCTTTAGAGTTAATAGTAGAAAACAGCGTTAATAATAGAAAATCGACATACAATTAGTTGTGTTTTCCACACAGACCTCTGTTAACAGACATCCTTGCATAGTTAGAACCTTGACTCTGTGAATATGGGTGTATATCAAAAACTATTACGTACATTTATTTGCCAATATTAGTAGTGTTCACAAACATCTTGGGTTAATACTGGGAAATCAGTGTATCTTGTTCAGAACCACTTTCAATGTCCTTGTTCAGGACCCAAGATTCTGTGAGGACTCTTGATAAGGTTGAGCAATCAGTCATAAACCATAACTAACTATGAAATGACAAAAGTAGAGACAGTGGGGTCGCAACTCTCTCAAACCTGCCACAACAAATGAAAATATATTCAGGTCAGGGAAATGTTTGCGTCATTCAATGAAACTCAGGTTGTTCGCTGAGAGCGAATGGAAGCAGAGCTTCTGTTCACAGAGCTGGGTGCATTTGTGCTTTTTATAAGTCATATATATGTTTATCATTTGCATCATAGATTCAATATGCACCAATTATCTGGATTTATTGTCTGAGGTTCGTCCTAATGAAGTATATTAGAAGGGACACTAAGCTGAGGCTGTTTTTCAAATAATAGAAATGTATCACATCACTTGCCTTAAGGTGCTGTTTCTAACAGCGAGTCTTTGTTCTCACCAGGCAACATCAATGTGCTGACTTGCATGGAGGACGGGCTCTGGTCCTTCCCAGAAGCCCTCTGTGACCTGAGGTGTCCAGCTCCACCCATGGTACCCAATGCTGTTCTTCAGACAGGCCGTTGTCGCGCTGACGGGCATAAAGTGGGAGCCTTCTGCAAATATAAATGCTTACTAGGGTATTATGTTCCAGACCCTTTGAAGAAGACAAGAAAGTAAGTAAAATGGAAAGTCAAAGGGATATCACAGATGGATATTATAGTTAAGAGATGGGCATCTCTTGGTTTCTCCCTAGGTTGTTTTCTTAAAATATGTGATTTGCAACACTTTCATCTAGCACTTGTGAACACAACCCTCTCTCTGTTCTCCAGAAAGGATGACATTAATGGCTTTGGAATTATGGTAGTTTGCTCTAGACATATGGTACAGGGCTGGTGTGGCACTCACCGCAGAGGGGCAAATATTCAAATCTGGGCAATGTGAACCTACATTTTCACCTTGATGAGGACGGAAAAATGAGCAAGAAGTAAAACACAGCAGAATCGATATTTGCATGTGGAATAGGATACTTGTGGAAATGTTTACAAATGTGGAATACCGCTAAGATAAACGTATCTAAACAATGAGATTGTTATGAGAGCAGGTTTTGAAATGTGATGTCCCCATTGTGTGATGCATTCCAATCCCAGTAAGATCGATTTGTGATTAACGGGATATATTGATACAGCTTGCCTTTAGGTTCAACATCCTTTTATATTAGTTCATTTCAATGAGTGGTTCTACTAAAGGGGTTGCTTAGACATTGGAGCATAGGGGATATCCCCAAAAAATTGGCAGATACCCTGTCCACCCTATTTAGAGTTTGTACCTGGGTAAATAACCCATACGATCTATTTATTTCGCCAGATAAAACCTGACTTCCTTAGGTTCAGACTTTATCATGTGTAATACATTGCACCAGTCCTGAGTTTTTGGGGAATACCATAAGGATTTTGGTGCTTGATTTACCAAAATCTTCAAGTCACAGTAAGTACCATATTTTCTTTTCATCTGTAAGATTTCAGCACGTTTGACCTGCAAAATTTTGAAAATGGTGCAATAGCACCTGGTAATTACTGGGTGCTTTAAACTTACACAACCTGGAGTTCCGTTCACTAGGTTCGTGCAAAGGTTTGAACTCTCTTGTCCACTCATAACCATGGCAAAAGTCCAGATATTATCAGGTCCAAAAAATAGCTTTTACCTCTCTTTGGACTCCTAATTAGAGGTATGAGGACTTTGTGAAATTCACTTTCACGTAAATATACAAAATTTCAGATACAAAATTACTTGCAATTGCAGATAAGGCAAAGCCAGTACTTAACACTATATTTTAGTTCAAATTGTGTCCTTGTGTCCGTTTCAGACACGAGAACTCGTTTTGGGCAAAAAGAAAATTGCTTGCAAAAAAAGTGCCCTGAGCTGAAGGCATGAGCTGTTTTTAAATTTGTGTTGTTCCAGGGCTAATACTTATGAAAGATTGCGTTATGGCGTCATTTTGGGAATTTTACTTAACAACAGATATGAGAACTTACCAAAATTCCGTAAATTATGATGGCGTAATTTACATTTTGCCTTGGCCTACTCGTAATCAGAGCGACCTGCTTCATAGAGAAATGTCTCTCATACCTTTGTTGGAGTACCTCTGAAAAGAACGTCTCACAACCACATAGAGTATTCCATATGTAGACTTCTTTAATAGTTGATATACAGTACTCCAGAGAAAAATCAATTCAGTAGCAGGTGTAGACTACCACCTAGAGTCTCTCTAAGAACAGGCACAGAGAACTCGGAAGAGACATCGCAATAAGGACTGGCATAGAGTACTCCAGACCTATCTGATCATTTCCATATAGAGAGAGAGACCTCTTGGATACACAAAATGAAATTCAGAAAAGAGAGGACTTTCTGAAATCTCTCATGGAATACATTAAAGAGGGACCTTCAAATAGGTAGCTGTTCTCCAGTATTGTATCTTTTATAGATAGCTTTAATCGTCCCACAGTAACAGCAAAATAGCAGTATTAAAACTTTAACATTGAAATGCCCATAAGAATTCACTAGCTTTAGCAACCTATTACCATTCTTATAAAACATCCAAACTCTAGCCAATTAGAGCGTAGACAATAGAATGTCCTTCCCCTGGAGGCCATTCTACCTCAGATTTCTTACCTCACGTCGTGTGTTAGGGTGTTTCCCTGAGCTCTGCTTAGTCACAGTGTTTCTACTGTTTCTCTTTTGAACTCCAGCTAGCTGTTCATTTCTACACTTCATATTTCTTCGGCGGTTCTAGTCAGGAGTGTGAGTACCTATTTTTCTTCATAATGTCAAAGTCTAAAAAAGGTTTTTTAGGCCCTGTAAGACTTCTGGAAAGTCCAAACTTTATTCTGAGGATCCACATAAAGAGTTTTTTTACTGTCTATATCCAGACCACAAGCCCAGAGAATGCAAGTACTGGCATACTTTTTCTTCAAGAACTCTCAAGGACTATGAGGGTAGGCTGCTTCTCTGGCTGCAAAGGAAAAAAGCAACAAAAGTTAGAAGAGGGAGATTTTCAGTTAGACCAAGGTGTCCACGACAAGTGGGACGACTATGTGGCTTCGACTCCACCTTCTCCTACCCCGCCTCTAACCGACTCTCCACCTGCAGATATCGGTGGGTTCCATTATCTGCTAGAATGTGCGTCTAAGCGCTTTGACCTTCCCATGCCTTTCAAGCAGATGGAGTGCTTTTTATATGATTTTAATCCTACTGAGGAATGCTCCTCTCGATACATTCCCACTGTAGACTTCTTATGGCAAGAAGGCCTGAAATTGATGAAAACGCCAGCTACTATTCCTGCTGTGGTACCGAAGTTAGACAGGAAGTACAAGGCACCCGGGGACTCTCCAGTGTGCCTAATTGGACACCCCCGGCCTGATTCAGTCATTATGCAGGCACCTCAAAGAAGGTTAAAGAACCCTTCCTCTCCACTCCTCAATAAAAGCGGTTACGGAGATGGCTAAATCTTTAGCTAACCTGCAATAAAAAAGGTTTAGGTTGCCTGGCAGACGGCGGATGTGGCAGTTGGTCAAGCTACTTTGCGGCGTTTATTCGCATAAGGTATTATCTTTAAAGTTTCTTCTCTACATTATAAGTATTATTGTTATTATTGTACATTATAAGTATTATTGTTATTATTGTTATTATGATAGTATTTTATATATTCTCAAATATTTTGTTATTTTCTATTTTAGCATACATATGCATTATTGTGCGTTCATGTTAGATGCTCTTTTTGATTACCATAAGTGCTTAGTTTTTGGGTCGCATGGTGAGATGGTTCACCTTACCCGCCGTCTCTGACCCTCTGGTACTGCCTGCTATTCTGATTCAAGCATGTGAATCTATAAAAGATACAGGGGTATATTCACAAGAACGTGTGATAACTACTGCAAGAGTAGCGTAACGCTACTTTCAACATTGCAGCCTATCACGGTAAAATAACCCTGTGTCAATGTGGAATTCACAATGCGGCGGTAGCATGTGATAGACACCAGATAGCGAGTGAAATGTTCGTGTGAAAATCAACACCACCTCGCAAAAATACGATACACGAACGCTAAAAAACATGCAATGAGGCCGATCGCGGTACAAAAAGTAGCGAAAACCAGCCACAGTCCTGCAAATCCCACACGCCTGGTGGGACAATGCACCATAAAAACCACAGAAACAACACACCAGAAACAAGCCAAAGCACGTAGCAACATGGATGCTCCCTGACCCAGCACAGAGGCCAACCCGAACCCCACAACTCCCACAGACCACCAGCAAAGAACAACGGGGTCGGGGAAGGCCAAGGAGAAGGGGAAGGAGTGCAAACCGAAGGAAAGCAAGAGGTGACAGAACACTACCAGCAACTGACCCACAAGAAGACCACCTGGAATGCAGTCAGAGTGACAAGGAGGCCAATTGAGGAGGCCAATAGGCGCCGGCATGACGTGACAACCTAAACCAGGCACAACCCCGCTGCCAACAGGAAGGCAGCAACGGCGACAGGAGGTGACAGGAGGTGGCAGTCCAGCACCACAAGAGGAGCTGGAGGAAACCCAGGCCACAGTCATCAGTGTGGAGACGGTGCAAGGAGTAGGAAGTACGGACACAGCTTGAGAGGACCTGACACAACATCAACAGGGAGTGCAACAAACAGGGACTGGGGGCACGGGGGAGGTGGGCACAATGGTACACATGCACAATGAGGTGTAGCTCACTGCACACTCACAATTACCCAGGATCATGTCCCAGATCCCCCTGGAACACTGCAGCACACACACATAGCAAGAACAGCACACCCACATTCACGGCAACGTGTTACAATGCGCATAGCAGACACTGCAGAACAGAGGACACAACTGGCTCAGCACATGCACAGAAACATGCCTACTACATCTGACAGAGCCGGAAACTGTGAAATGGAAATGTACGCGTACAACCTCACATCTGTCATGTAGTCCAAATGTACACCGTCCCGCAGAAGAATCCAGCACTTCCCAAACAGTCACAATGTACATTGCCATACAGTCTGCATGCAAACCAGCACAATGCGCCAACATGCATGTCAATACAATATCAACATGCATCTCCCCTTCACATTGCAGAGGGGCACACAACACCTTCAGCAGAGCACAGAAGGAGACCCACACTGCCATAAAGACACATGCAGATGCACATTCACAGTACAGAACCACACCCAGGGGCACTCAAATAGCAGTCACACACCCATGTTTGCTCTGCGTACGACGGCCCTGGCCACTCCCCTTACGAATTGAGTGGGTGATGACAAAGCTACATGTCCAAGCTCCAACCCGATGCCTGGGGTGACATGTCTGCATCCAATGTACACAGCACAATGTAATGTCGTAGGGTCCAGGGCCCTCATGCATACAACAAGACCACAGGGACATACGCACATATCACGTTTAACTGGCTACGGGCAGATGCGCCCAGCCCCTTTATTGGCAGGGCCACATGTACAGTGATGCCTGTGCTGGGTGTGTCTGGTGAGTGTAAGCCATTCTGCACAGAATGTCTGATGTTGGCAACCATTTGAACATTGGACACCAGTGCAACAGAAACAGAAAGCACATGCATAACAGAGTCAACTGCTGAGCAACATGGAGTGAACCGTAGAAAGTCCAGAGGACAGCCAACATGCAAACAGAGGTGTCCGTGAGTTGCAGTGCACTGGGGTTGGGACACTAAAGATGAACGCGTCCCTGTGAAGAAAAAGTCTTGGATTGTGTCCCTTCGATATATTCCTGATGCAGATACATTGGGTTTAGACCTGCATCATCTTCCCATCAATGTCTCAGGGCCCCCACACTGTTTGAGGTGACATATCTGCGCAACCGCTCCACAGCACAAAACTCAATCAGCAACGGACAATGGCCTGCGGTGCACTGAGTCACTGCCACCTGGAGTGCTGAGCAGGGTATCAGGCCGATGATGTCATCCACGACAGGTCTGAGCAACTCCATAAGTCTGTCAGGACCACCGTTTCGACTATGGGAGATGGCAGTTGGAGGTGGTCCTTGCGATGGTGGTGTGTGCCTCCTGCAGTGATGCGACGTCCGGGCCGGTCAGGACTCGCTTTGGTGTGTGAGCCCTGGTGGGACGCAGTTGAGCCTGGAGGCTGCATACAGCCCAGGGCCACAGAGAAATGGCGTTGATGACCCCAAGGCAACGCTTCAGGGGCCATTCAATATCTCAGAAGAAGGGGTCCCAGACCGGACCAGCACAGAGTTAGTGGCCCCGGATGCACTGCGGCCGGCAAAGGCACCCAGCCACGGGGCGGTGCCTTGATGGGTCATGCGTCCTGAGCGGGTCCTCATCAATGTCCGAGGTTAATGTTGCGGAGGGTTGTGGGGGACAGTGGAAGGTGTCCTCCAGGGCATGATGCGGAAGGTTTGATTTTATCCGGAAGCAGAAAATAGTGGGGTGGAAAGTGCAAGCCTCATTTTCACCACCAATTCGGTATCAGCTACATGAAGATGAAAACTAGCCCCTAGTCCATAGACTCAGATGCCACCAATGTACAACCAGTGAGTGCCCATGAATGTCGGGGGCACCCCTGGCACTGGTGCTGAGAGGGGATGCAGTTTGCGATGATGCCTTCTATACAGATAGGAACTCCGCCATCGCTAAATCAAGACTCATTGACCTACTGGACCGTAGTGTAGGCCGGAGGCAGTGGTCAGCATGGGCCAGTCACTGAGTGTCACCGGCATAGGTTGGTGGCCCCACCGGCCTGCGTAGTTCAGTTTCGGTGGCACCACATGTTCGGTCACCACCGTGACTGTAACCCGGCTTTCTTCTGGACTGAGCCGCATCTTCCTCTTACTCCTCTCCGTGCAACCACTGGTGTGGACTCTGCCATTTGTGATTCGCGACTAGGTGCTGGATGTGAGACCTACTGGTCCACAGGGTAGTCCTGATCCCTCATCCACGTGTAGCCAGCTGGCATTGAACAGGATTAGTGGCACCACGTGTCGCAAGATGCCCATAGGGAACTATGCCTCACTGAACGGGGAGTCTGGTGCTGTGGCTGCTGGCCCAGATTTGGGGTCCCTGCAATTCAGGACCCAGGACACAGTTTCACATATGGGACCTACTGGGCCGAAGAGGACGCTGGTGTAGTATTTGAATGAGGAAGGAGTAATGTGGGCCAGCGTCCGGGGGCCAGCGATGGCCTGAGAGGCTGGCAGGGTCACGGGCCTCAGGCTTGGAGCTTGCACAGGCACGTAGTGGGCCCTCCTTGACACACGCCAGTGTCAGCAGGTGATGAGTGTGGCCTGGCTGCGCAGGGGCGGACCTGATGGGTTCATGGTCCAGTGGGCCAGGGTACGGCAGGCGCACAGGATCGCAGGCAACTCCGCTCACGAGGATGGCGTCGGCCTCATGACGGGGTGAGAGGCGCCGCACTGGCAGAGACGTTGGGCTTTCCGGAAGAGGACCACGCCCAGGGCTATTGCTTTATTCACACCCCTACGCTGGCCTGGCATACGCCGGGCCATCCCACTCTGCTTACGCTTATGGGAAGGACGTAACAGGCAACATTTCCGTGAGGGCCCCCACTGGCTGAGGTGACATGGTTGCGTCCACTGTCCCCCACACTCCATATACCAGAGGTGTATGTGCCATGGATATGGGTGTGTTCTGCATACTGCGGTCTGTCCAGCATATCCCCGCCACTCTTGGCATTGTGTACTTTCCCAATCATGGTTCTACTGCATCCTTCACACATGCCTGGTTGCTACCTCTCCCCACATTCGGCTATTGTGTGACTGAGGTGTCATGCCGTTGATGGCTCATGTTCACGGCTTGCCCAGATTACCATTGTAAGTTGTTATGTCGTGTCTGGTGGGTGGGAATGTTGTTTTGCATGTTGGTTGTGATTTTGTGATGTGTGCATTGCCAGAGTTATGAATTGCATGGTTGTGGAGTTGAGGTGAGTGGGGTGTTAATTTTGAACTTGCCAAGGGGCTGTGCATTTCCCTTGGTGCCATCCTGGGAATGCTGGTTGCTGATGGACTGTCGGAGGATGAAGGAATCACGCACACTGGCTGTGTATTTGGAGGCGACATTGGTGAAGGTACCACGGTGTTCAGATGTTGTCTGCACATTGATGTGTGACGTGTGCTTCCTGTTGCAGTGATTGTGTGCTGTGTCACCAGGGGGCACAGGTAGGACATTTGTGCTGTGGAATGCCCCCAACACATGCGTGCATCCAGCTAAGGCGTGTGGTCCTTGCTTGGTCTCCATTGGAACCTGCGCATGTTTTGGACGTATGGGGACTGGGGTGCCAGGGTGATGGTGATATCAAGGACAGGTGTGGGGGACTTGGATGGGGCTGGCTGTGAGACTCCTCCGACTTTGGCTGTGTTGTTTGGGTTGTGCCAGAGGCCAACAGGTGCAGCACAGCCAGCAGCTTGGGGTGGGGTGGGGTGTTTGTTGTCCGCTGTGTTGGTGCCGTAGGCCTGTTAGGCGATGATGGTCAGGATGCGTAGGATGGTTGTCCCTTTCAGCCTGGGACAGTGACATTGTCAGATGTTGGGTCTGTGAGGCAGGTGCGTTTCCTGGGAGGCCGCTGTCTTTCTCGGCGCTGCCTCTGTGGTGGTCCGGGGGGTGGGGAGTTCTGGGTAGGGGTTGGGGTCCTGGGGTGGTGGCGGTGGGTGTTGTGGCCCTCTTGGGTGTCCAGGCTACATGATAAGTGGCTACATGGCATCTGTTGCCCTTCCGATGATGCCATGGTCTGGGCTCCCTTTTGTGGCGCAGGCTGCCGTCTGGCTTTACACCAGGTCAGAGCAGGTGTTAATTTCCTGCTGCTAACACGCCTTATCACCTGTTTTAGGTTCTTATCGCCGATCTTGCTGGTCGTTGAGAATGTTGAGGTCTTGTGTTGTCGTGGCTTTTTGCACGGGAATGCCTACTCTGCATCTCATTAGCGATAGTTGCGGGGGTCCTCTGTGCCGATGTTTTTTGCTGCTGCTATCGCTGGTAAACTGGTGCTGTGGGTTGTTAACACAAGCATGTGAATGAGGAGGTAAATTTATCACGACTTTGGCTGCAATAAAGTGCTGTTAATTCGACAATAGCTCCTTGTGAATATGCTCTACAATGCTGGAGAAAAAACAAGTTACTTACCTGTACACTGTGGTTCTCCAGGATTGATATCTTATTGATTCACATGCGACCCTCCCTCCTCCCCTTTTCAGGTTCACCTTCCATACTTCTTTCATTACCTTGTGCTATTTGTGCTCGAAATCTGAAGTATGGTGGCCCTGCAGGGGAAGGAGATTCTATTGCCTACTCTGTGATTGGCTAGAGTTTGGATGTTTTATAACAATGGTAATAGGTTGCTAAAGCTAGTGAATTCTTATGGTCATTTGAATGTTAAAGTTTTAATACTGCTATTTTACTGTTACCGTGGGACTCCGACCATGATGATGGGTAAGATTCAAGCATGTGACTCGATAAGGGATATCAATACTGGAGAACCACAGTGTACAGGTAAGTAACTTGTTTTTTATAGCATCATAGAGAAACACTTCTTCACAAAGTTTGTAAGGCTAGTGTAAATGACAAAACTCACTTTAGTTAACAAATGCATAGAAAATAAGATTATTTTATAAGACAGAATATTTACCTAGCCAGCAGCAATAGGTACTTACATCTTTTATTTCTTGTCTTTATTCTCTTTACTGAAGAAAGGCCTTTAAGACTCAGTGCATGGAAGATGGAAGTTGGCAGGAAGGTTCCTGTGTCCCCATCACCTGTAGCCCCCCGCCTTCTAAATTCCATGGCCTCTACCAATGTACCAATGAGTTCCGCTTCAAAAGTGAATGCAGGATCAAGTGTGAGGACAGTAAATCCGTAAGTATCCCTCCTATATTTAAACAAGCTTGAAAAAGCACAGGCAGAAGTGGGGAGAGCAGGGAAGACTACAATTCCTCCCATCCCTTCATAATGAAGGGTAATGCTTCTTGAGTTCATCAACTCCTTTTGGAAAAGGGTTGTACGTGAGGTTATTTGAAGTACTCATTCAAACTGTAGGTTCTCTTTTCAGATGGGTCACCTCTAGGGTTATGTGACAAGTTAATTCTCTGTGGACATTAAGTCTCTGTCTGATTGGCGTTCTTCTGTGGGTCAAAGTGAGTTCAATCACTTTGCTTAGTCATTATTTCCTTTCTCTGGTAGTTTGCTCTATGGATGCCGGGGATGTGGAGTTCACAGCTTGTTCAGTCTCGAGTGATCTCTTCAATGGTTCTGAGGAGACTCACCCTCCACGTTCATATATTTTTATTCCTGTCTCCAAAGAATGAGCTGTAGACAGGACCCCTCAATGGGCTAGATTAGAACTTAGTCTGAAAGTGCACTCATTCTTATTTTGTCTGCTGTGAATCACTCAATGGCTTAAATATAGTTTAGTCTCTGTATCATCCAGTCCTGTCTTAGCTTTGGTTTAATCACTTTTATATGTTAATGGAAGTACACTGTTCCACATTATTATTTCCTGCCTCCAGTTTGGAAGCATCACCTCAAGAATGAGATGGTGTTCGGTACCTTGGCAATTCTCATTCATTCCTGTCTTAACTAGGAGAGTAGGTCAGTATCCATATTCGATAATTTCTTGTGGATTCATCTATGATTATTTGAGAGTTCTCCATGCTCACGCGTTTGTGTCCTTTCTGCGAAGAGAGAATGGTCACAAACAATGGGTTAGAAACAATTTAGTGTCCATGTTCATTCATTCTTTGTCCCTTTGGACCACTTGATGGATCAAAGGCAAGTTTGCTTCCATGTGTATTAATGTCTCTGCTGCTGCCCTGAATTTAAATAGATCTCATTATCGATTTGGGGCAGGTCAGTCCCCTTGCTTACGCCTACCTGTCTTGTCTTTAAAGAGGAAAACGGGTACCGTTCTACTTTGCGTAAGAGATCAATCTGTAAACACCTTGAACTGCCTGCATTTCTCGGGATTCATCACTGCCCAAAAGTGGCCAGGCAGCCTGTATTTTATGTCCGTTTATGTTAAGATGGCTTGATGCCTAGTCTTTTCTCATTTCTCATTCCCTCATGGTATGTATCTCAACTATGGCTTCAAGATTGGGATAAGATTGGGATAAAAACTGACTGTGGGCTATTTTATAAAGTATCTTGGCAACCCAGCAAGACCAGTCTTACTATGTCTTCTATTACTCTGAATCTTTTTTTCAGGGACCACACAACAATGTAATCCAGTGTAGGAAAGATGGCACGTGGAGTGGCAGCTTCCAGCTGTGCGCGACCATGAGTGGTGAATGCGATCCTCCCAACGGGCTAAACAGCAACCTAAGGATCCACTGCTCAGAAGGATTTGAAATTGGTAAGGTTCACAGTCTTCCTCTGAAATCTCTAAATGACTATATTTGACTCTTTGCGTAGGATCAGTACTGTTTTTTTATGCAGTAGTCCTACAAGGCTGCATTCTATTAGAACTAACAGATTACCCTACTAATCACAGAACATATTTTGAAATATAGTGCTGTTGACATATGTAAGATTATATATGTCCATAGGTAGTGAGAAAGAAGTTAAATAACAACAATATAGGTAATCCACAATCCTGTCCACCCAGAATCTAAGAAAAATATGATTGCAGTTAGGCAGTTCCAAGATATTGCCGACTTTGCATCCTGGTAAACCGAGCTGGAAACACTGAGACACGTGAAACTGTGAGGCACCGATATACATATAAAAACCTTACTGCAAATACTCCAAATCACCCATTTTTCAAACAAACCCATGTGTTTTTTCCTCAATTTTGTTTTGATGCTTAATCTAGAACCTTCATCGCACCTGGTAATTACTGGGTGCTGTAAACTTACACAACTTGGAGTTCCGATCACTGCGCAAGCAGGAGTTTTTGCAGCGTTTGGAACTCTCTGGCCCACTCATAACCATGGCCAGAGTCCAGATATTATCAGGTCACGAAAATAGCATCTACCTCTCTGGGGAAGTTATAATTAGAGTTGTGAGAAATTTGTTTAATTCACTTTTTATGTAAATATACTGAATTTTGAACGTGAAATTACATGTTATTACACAAAAGACAAAGCCAGCATTTAACACTAAGGGGCCGATTCCGATGTTGGACGGACCTGAGTCCATCCGACATCGGTCAGGAGTCGTAACCGACCGACCTGCTATCTTCGGTTACGGCCCTGCTAGTACGATTGGTCGCACTCGTATACTTCACAATGCAAGCATGCATTCCGAGCGGAAAGCATGCTTGCAGTGTGAAAAGCAGGGGTGCAGTTCATCCATGCACCCTGTGGCCGGCACCCCAAGGAGCCTGCCACCGGGTGCAGGGAGCCACAGAGGGGCGCCATTCGGCAGCCTCGCACCCATGGGGGCCCTACTGGGGGCCCCAAAGACAGTGTCCGACTGCCTTATCGTGCCGAAAAAAAAACGCACGAAAAAAGGCAGTGAAAAACTGCCATCGTACTCCCTTGGTCTCAAAGAGGCGGCTGGGGGAGTACTGAGGGATTTCCGGATGGCGGACAGGCTGCCTGTCGCCTGCAATCCGGAAATCTGAGTCAGATTCCTTACCGACCGAGCCCATTAGAATGGTTCGGTCGGAAAGGAATCCGATGTGACACATTCCGTTTCGGTCGGAAGGGCTCCGACCATCGTTCGGAGCCCTTCCGACTGAAATCTGAATCGTCCCCTATATATTAGCTTGGAATGCGTTCTCATAGCCGTTTCAGACAATAGAACCCATGTTGGTCAAAAAATAAATAAATTGCTTGAAAAACAAAGTGCACTGAGCTGCAGCCATGAGCGTTTTTTTTTTTATTCATGTTGTTCAGTGGCTAATAATTATGAGACGTATTGGTGTAATTTGGTGAATTTTGCGTAACAAGAGTAATGAGAAATTACCAAAATCCCACAAATGAATGCAACATTATTTAAATGTTGTCTGGGCGAAATACAGCAGTAGGAAAACGGACTGAGCTGCCTTGCGAATCCATACCAGACATAAACAGAAAGTGCTGTGCTATACTGCTTTGGCCGTTTCCTTTGAATATTTCAAAGCATGTAAACATTATAGTGATTAACCGAAGATGGTTGATTTTTTTGTGACTGTGATTTGAGTGCTTCTGCGTGATTGTGAAGCCTGTATATCAATTAGCACAGACTTATTCGAAATAAAGAGGGTATTCCGCGAATTCTCTCATGTTTGTCTGTACAATTTAAAACCTATTTTGCGTCATATATTCAAAAAAGCAAGTGCTGGGCACTATGGTTTTCACCATTATTTCTAATTTCAAGTTCTACTTTCCAATTATAAGGACATCTTCTTTCCTTGCTGTGGAAATGACTGAAATATGCGCTAGTTGGGTTACATCACATGCCTTCCATTTTTTGTCAGATTACGGTTTTATACTGGTAACACAGCAATACTCAAAGGAAGTTGCAATCATTATTAAATGGTTAAGATATATGATGCAGCACATCACATTTATGTATCTTGAGGATAGATATTCGAGCTACAAGGATTTCAACGTCAACAAAAAAAGGATGAGAGGCGAAACGATGTACAGTAAACACAGCTATATTTTCACCAGAGCTGGATTTTTGCACAATTCTCTGCCTTGGCTTTCCGAAAAAATATTTTAGACTTCAAAAGCTGCAGAAAGCCGCAGCAAGACCACTGGGGAAGTAAACAAATGTGTCCACATCGCTCTTGTCAAACCACAATGGTTGCTCATCAGGGCTAGGGTTACCTTCAAGACAACTACTCGGATTCATAATACAAATCCCACAAAAGCCATCAAATTCTGTAAGGAAAGATTCAAACATTACTGTCTGACTGCTCCCAAGAGTGTGGTCGCTAGTTTGGAGTGCATAGCGGTCGTAGATGTATTTTTCCTTGCACTCCATACTGGGCTGGATGATGAATGGTACTAGAAGTGGAAAAGTTGCATTGGAATTTCTTTGCTATAGTGGCTCATTGAGGTAGCAGTGGTTGGGAAGTCAGGACATGAGCTTTGTAGATTATTTATGGAGTTGGGACTAAACACGGTATACCAGAGATATTACCAAAATTATTAAGTAAGAATGAATTGTCAGAGCTATTTACCTTAAAAGTAAATATATCATTTGTTGCATATCAAAAAGATTTTAAAGTCAAATTTAGACACTTGGAAGAAAAAAACTGAAGGCCCTTACTCTAATCACTCCAAGAATCTTACCCTAAAAACATATTTGACATGGTGATGCTTTCTCTGACCCAAGCTAACCATTGAGCCAATCTTCTCTAGAGCTCTCAGTGTTTTCTATGTCAGGAACAGGAATGCCAATTCTCTATTGGGTAAACACAAGGAGATGATGGACGGAGCGCTGCAACTTTTCAGACACTCACCCCCAGTCACAGATCTGGGTTTAATCCATCATCATTCTTTGGCTCACTTTGCCACCCCAGTTCAGACCCAGCAATATGCAAATCAGTCTTTACCCTGTTGCTCATGGGAACGGTCCAGCCTGAACTGCCAAGCCAGGTCTTCCCTGGACCGGAAACAATCATCCTGGGACCGGTTTCGGGGTAACACCTCATCAGCCAGGCTAGCTTTAATCCAGTGGCAAAGTGAGCAGGGGACCCGCGTCTGGGCCTTCCCTGCCAAGTTAGGGCGAACAATGCAAATACATGCACATATGTGGGTCCCTTGCTCACTGGATTCGAGCTAGCCTGGCTGATGATAGGGTGTTACCCCGAAACCAATCCCAGGATATACGTCACTTTATTGCATGTGATATATCGTTTGCCGTTTGCACAAAAATATATCGCCCATTCCATTAACCTAACCACTACATCACAAGGAAAGTATAGTTAGTATATATGTAGATTTGGAGTTAAAGATATAAATATTCTGGAGAGGTAGTGAATGCAATATATTTGCACTTCAATGTCAATGACCTCGTTATGCTGTCATACAACCATTATGGTTGATGAATTAAGAAGATAGGAACCAAAGCAGTCCTGGATCTCAAATTATCCAATGATGGGAGACATCTAAGTCTATTGGAAAAAAAGTCTCCAATTTCTTTAGAGTCTGCGGTTGTCAAACTGGAAAATAGGGATGCACAACTATTGCATTGTTTCAATGGACATTGTTCTCAGTGCAGAGCCGGTGCACAACATAGTCCACTTTGCAGACGTTGGGCCTGATTTAGAGATTGGCGTATGGGATATTCTGTCACAAATGTGACGGATATGCAGTATCCCATATTACAAGTTATAGCCTGTGGCACTTGTAATAATGGGGAACAGATATCTGTCATGTTTGTGGCAGAGTATCTATCCACCAAACTCTATAATGATGCTGAGCAATTTCCCTCTTTGTGAATACAGGAATCTAGTGGGAGCCACAATGCATATGCACTCTGAATTTCTGGCCAGTTCTTTTGGGGGATTCACATGGTGCATGTGGGATAAACACTCTAAAGCAGCTAGGCACCTACTCAGGAGGGTAGGGGACGGCACTGGCAGGAGGAAGCAGGTGCAGGGGGTCCGATTCTCTGAGAATGTGCTATTACAAATTGTAAGTTTTCACTCTGATGCACTCATGTGTGCAGAATATTTCAGCAGTGCAGGTGAGTGGATGGTGTCATCTTCCAAAGATGGCATCCAACGCTGACCTTTGACTTGGAAGAGGACTCAATGTTACTGCTGTTCAGTCTCTTCCACGGCTCATTCAGGATCTCATTATCAGGGTCCATCTCCACAGTGCTTTATGTTGGCTGAACTTTACAGTGGGCTGTCGTGTCACTGGGCTGATCAGTTCACAGAGCAGACAGGCAGTCAGAAGCAGCCTCTTCCGGTGAAGAGGGATCGGAGAGTTCAGAGGAACATGGCAGCACGCCATGTCTAGGATTGTCATTTCTCACCAGGCATTACAGAGGCTTTCCAAGCATGTTCAAAGGGACTCCGAAGTCAACTACTGTAAATAATTGTGGAGTTAGGAAGTGATTGCAACTGCATTATTTTAAATTCAAGGAGCTGGATCATGACAGACCTTATTTAAACTCTCCTGGGCAAACTGGGCAGGAGTTTCCTGGTGGATAGTTTGCGTATGCAGCTACACTGCCTGAGTAATTCGAGGCAAAGAAAGAATGCTCCTTATTCAGTGAGAGCAACTGTGTTGTTTCCTTGCAGGAGAAGGGGCACAAAGTGGGTTTCATACTCAGGAATAAAATGTCCATTCTTCCTTGAGTTGAGCTGAGCAATTTGAGCACACTACATATCCCTGTAAAATTATTCAGCAAAGACATCCCCCGGGCATACCTTCAAGGGGATAACGTTTTGATGACCTGGGATTCCTGGAATTGAGTGAGGTATCAGAAAGGTATCACCCTTAAATGTGTCAAACAGTGCTGTAACCACAATCTGTCACCAACCAGGTAATCTCCATACAAACAGCTAGGCGAGGGGGCACACAGCCTGGAACCTCCAGGGTACACATCATAAATGGACAACTTGTCTGGTTCTGGGAGTCAAATCCCTCACGATCTAAGAAGGGTGAATCACGCATGGAAAAACGCAAAGACAGTAATATACTCACAGTTTACAGCTGTGGTCCTACAGTTACCGTCACACTCGTCATAAGAGAGTCCAAAAAACTTCTATTGGGGGCACCTCCTTTTCAGGACTCCAACTTTGGATGAACGTTTGAAGCTGTGCACTGAGCACAAGCACGACTTTTGCTTTCCACAGTAAAACGAAACTAACACTTTGATTCCCAACAGGGCCCAAAATATATATTTCTTTAAAAAAAATGGAACCCTTCTCAGTCTATTGGAGGAATGTTTATGCTACTCTACTCACATTAAAGCCCTTCTATAGTCAGGAGTTGGCAGTTCTTACTTTCTAAATCGTTATAACTACATGATGCACGTAGTTAACCTCTCCTGACACTCACACGTTACTGTCAGTTCTTAAGTCATCACTAGACGTAGCACAAAGGTTGCAGATGGGAGAAGGACTTGAAGTGTCACGCAATGGTCCTTGAGGATTGGAGCCATGCCAGTTGTCCAGATGGGAGAACCTTAAATGCAATGATTCATCTACATAGACAGTGGTGATCCGGAAACGGTGGTGGGAATGAAGCCTTGGCCGACCAGAGTCATACACCCCTCAATAGTCGCAGCAAGGTTTGAGCTTGACGGGCTTTGAAGCACGTGGAGGACAAAGTCGGGCACTTCGACCAATTAACGTTCGCCTTCTTTGTTAGTCTTCCTGGTCCTTGAGCAAAGCTTTTAAAGGGCAATGCGTTCAGAGCCAGTTCCGAGAAAGACAGATGGCAGATTTGAACCTTGGCACATTGCATCCTGTTTGGACATCATGATGATAAGTAGAGTTTTTTACAATCATAAATCATTCATTCGAACATACTGTTTTACAAAGGGGGAGGGCAAAGGTTAAGGCTACACCGATGTTTTGACGTAATAGGTTGGTATCAGCACAAGGCTTCTGTCGGAAATGCCTCTGGGGGACTGGCCAGCGTCTTTTGGAAATGTAAAAAGCAGGAAGAAGCAAAATAAAGTAGATAGATGAAATGTATTTCACATTACACGGACTGAAATATCAGGCCGCCATTTATCCTACAAGGAATCCGACTCATGAAAGTTCAAGGCCTGGGTCAAATCTATGTTTTACTCGAACTATTGTGTTTTTCATAAATCTGTGTAACGGTGATTGCCAATTAAACTTGACAACATTATTGTTCTTCCACAATAGAACTGTGGTCTCAGACAAACTTCTGAAATTGCATTTACTAGTTAATATGTCTCGGTCAATAAAGAGGATTATAAAGTCAACGAGGGTATCGACATTTATTGTGCTTTCTCCATTTAATTCATATATATTTTGAAGAACAACTCATGTATTTTGGACTTAGACAGCTCTTTAAACACTGGCTTACTTTCAGGACAGTACAAGAGAAAAGGGGCTTGTTTAAATCAAGAGATTACATTCCGATTCCTGTTTGCAAAGAGATAGAGGCCCAGGTTTTGTGATAAATAATATCCCCCAGCCCGAGTTTTCTCTGACAGCTTTCTGCAGGAGTTGCCTGGAGAAATGTATCTGGAAGGAAGGCCTGGGAAAGATGCAAAACGTGTGGAATGTGGTGCTTTTAGCACCGATTCCACTTGTCATGGCTTATTTCAAAGTAAAATTGTCGGATTCGAGGGTATTTACCATAAGTGGTAAATTCCTCTCTCCGGGGTAATGGTATTCACTGAGTCTGATAAATACCTCAGCCCACTTGTGTTCCAACACAAGGTAACCTGTTAGCAGTCGAATATTGCCCCAGGTCCTGGTATATGTAAGAAATGGGTTTTGGATAATTGGTTTGAGTACATGCATCTGGAATATTAGGTTTGCAGTATCTTTGGAACGTTGGATCTCTGAGGGTTATGTTATGTTATATTATGTTATTTTATGTCTTTTATAGCGCTCGGCTACTCAGAAGAGTGTCCCAGCGCTTTATTGACAACTTAGGAAGACAAACACAACACAACAGATTAAAAGGAAAGCAGGGTCAACAGAACACGGAAAACTAGGAAGCAAAAAGCCAAGTTTTCAGGCCCTTCCTAAAAGCCAACAGATTTGAGGTGCTGCGTAACGTCAGGGGCAAAGAGTTCCAAAGCTGAGGGGCTCGGAGCATAAAGGAACGACCTCCCAACCGAGCCCTCCTCACACGAGGGACAATGGCAAGGAACTTCGACTCTGACCTCAAGGATCGGGCAGGATGATAGGAAACGAACCTCTTCTGAAGGTATTTAGCCCCTGTGGCGTAAAAGGCCTTGTGCGCAAGGGTTAAAGCTTTAAAAACTATCCGCTGTCGGATCGGCAGCCAATGAAGCGACTGCAACAGGCCAGAGACTCTAACTCTTCTGTTGAGGGGAAGGGGATTGCCGCAGATGCAGCAATTCACATTTCACGTATATGAGGATTGACACTGGTCTCCTTGTTGAATGTGAGTGCATTTTACATCACACAGTCTGTTACAACTGGGCAATGCCTACCACTAACACTGATAGACAAGGGTATTTAACCCCAAGGTACAGGATGTAGGAGGGATTTTTCCTCTTACCAGGCACGACATTCTGGGGTATTGAACTCCTAGGTTAAAGGGTACACTAAGACTTTTTGTCTAAAAGGCATTTCCTCTCATGAAAATAGATCTGTAGGACCTGCTCACCTCATAAAACTTTGTGCTATGATTTTCACCTCACAAGACTGATATGTTAGGGCAGTCCATTTCACAAAGACTCTTCTAAAGAATATTGCGACCTTAGGAATTGCACACCAGGGAATTCCAGCACTTTAAAAAACTCTGTTTTTAACTGAGATCCTAGCAGGTAACTTTTGCTAACAGATACTTAGTGGATTTTCATCTCATTGACCTAGCTTAGCAAGGGTGGTACATTTTGACTCATAGTTGCGGTTTGTAATTGAGGTAAAATGTGCTGTAAGTCCGAGATTGAAATAATGGGCATTGTAAAGTTGTTTGTTCTCTATCTCGAACAAGGTCACGGTGTTTGGTAGAAGTGCTTTGAAGAGGTGTTTTTGTGCCACTGGCACTGCTTTTGCTTCACGTCGCTCGTGCGAGGAGTAACAGAGGTCTGTTTCTTTTTTCCTCATGTATTGTGAAGGAGCTGAGTGCACGCTCTCTTGTGTGGTTCCCAACAGGGATTCCGTGATGCTGCCTTTAAACATGACAGAACGAGACCTCCAGTACTGGATGGATCCTCCCAGAATCAAGGTCAGTTCTGGGCGGGGCCTATTTTAATATACCTGCATGCATGTAGACATAGTGACATTTCATCTCACTGCACTTATTTAACACATCTGTTCCATGTGTTGCTATTTAGTGACCCGTCGCCCATCAATACGCAGTGAGAATGTTTGCTTAATTTGAGCTCTAGTTCCACAACATGGTTGTTTAGCACTCAGTGTCCTTTTCAGTGTCTCATCTGTGAATGAGTGAAGCATGACAATCAGTAATGGGGTTTAGGAATTGAGCTCTTTTGGAGTTGGCCCAGTTCTTACAAGCTTCTTAAGGTGGACCTTGGTTCTAGAACTCTTCGAATTTATCGTGGAAAATGTATTTTTACCGAGCTGCACAAGATACCCCTGCTGCCAGGATTCCCCTCCAGGGTTAAATGGGACTTAGTCCAAAAAGCCTTTAGTGCTTATGTAAGGATGACATACATAAGCAAGCAGGGCTAAGACTGATTTTCAAGCGCGTGGTCCTTCCAGAGTAGTACATAGAGCAACGAAATTTTAGACTTACCAGTAGCTGAGATTAATGAAGGCATTCCACACATTATTTTTTGTTTCACCCAGATGTTTGTCCCGTAGCTCACTGTGCCTTAGGATTCAAGCTGCACCCGCCTGATTATTACTCAATTAGGTTGAAACAGGTCAGGGTTGCTTGAGTCCTGGGAGTTTAGGTTGGGCGTTCACTACAGGAGAAGAACCATGGCTGAATTTCATGTGGTCAGTGGCGTCACTAGGGGGGTGCGGGGGGTGCGGACCGCACCGGGTGACACCCTCACATGGGGGTGACACCATGCTGCTCCCCGGCGCTGTAGACTTACTACAGCAGCTGGCTCCGTCAGATAGTTAACAGTTAAATCTGTCTCTCCTCTCAGAGTCCATGAGGTGCTACAATGTTGCAATCTGCTGCGACGGACCCGGCGCACCCCGGGCCCTCGGCGCAGTTGTCAATCACTGAAGACTTCCTACCCTTGGCTCAACAGAGCAGAGGCGAGGAGAGATTATTGGATGTTGGGACCTCAATTCCGGTTGCCTCCAGAACACAGGAAGTCATTAGAAGTGGCGGGGAACTGGAGAGAGGCAGAGAGTCAAGCTTCTGCTGCCTCGGGGCATAGGGTGCGTTTAGCAGTGGGAGACTGGAGACCCCCCTGCAGCTCAGTGACGTGATTCCGAGACGAGCGAATGAGAGATAGAAGTAAGTAATGGCCAGGTCTAAGCGGCGCTATTACTAGTAGAACCTTGAAGTGTGTCGTTTCCTCCACTCTGCCTTAATGCACTTAGCAGATGAAAGTATGTGGACAGTGAGGATACGGGCCTCCTTTGTAGTGTACGCACCTCAAGCTGCCTAAGCAATGACCCCACTGCCCCTGAGACCATTAGAGCCCTTTCAAAGGGTCCACTTGCACTTGGCCCGTGTACGCATCTTTGCAGTGTCTCGCACTTAGCCCTGCGGGTAGTGGAACACCCTCAAAGTGCCCACGTGACTAGGTACTCGGCAGGGCCTTTTATGATACAACCCCATGTGCAGGATGGCGTTATCTATAAGCTCCACAGCTCCTTCCTTAACACCAGAGCCCTTTCTTGGTCCCTCCAGACAAGTTCTGCAGACACACCCATCTTGGTCCGTGTATGCCGAGGGCAGAGAGAGAAATGGAGCTAGAGGGAGTAAGACAGAGAAAGAGAGAGAGCTAGAGTGAGAAAGACAGAGAGAGAGGGAGCTAGAGGGAGTAAGACAGAGAGGGAGACAGAGGGAGCTAGAGGCAGTAAGACAGAGAGAGAGGGAGCTAGACAGAGAGAGGGAGATAGAGGGAGTAAGATAGAGAGAAAGGGAGCTGGAGGAAGCAAGACAGAGAGAGAGGGAGCTAGAGGGAATAAGAGAGAGGGAGCTAGAGGGAGCAAGACAGAGAAAGAGGGAGCTAGAGGGAGTAAGACAGAGAGAGGGAGCTAGAGGGAGTAAGACAGAGAGAGAGGCAGAAAGAGGGAGCTAGAGGGAGTAAGACAGAGAGAGAGAGAAGGAGCTAGACAGAGGGAGAGGGAGCTAGAGGGAGTAAGACAGAGAGAAAGGGAGCTAGAGGGAGTAAGACAGAGAGAGAGGGAGACAGAGGGAGCTAGAGGGATGGGAGAAGGAGACTGAGGGAGTAAGAGATAGAGAGGGAGCAAGACAGAGTGAGAGGGAGCTAGAGGGAGTAAGACAGAGAGAGAGAGAGAGCTAGAGGGAGCTAGAGCGAGCAAGACAGAGAGAGAGGGAGCTAGAGGGAGTAAGAGAGAGAGAGGGAGCTAGAGGGACTAAGACGGAGAGAGAGGGAGCTAGAGGGAGTAAGACAGAGAGAGAGGGAGCTAGACAGAGCAAGACAGAGAGAGGTAGCTAGAGGGAGCAAGACAGAGGGAGCTAGAGGGAGTAAGAGAGAGGGAGCTAGAGGGAGTAAGACAGAGAGAGAGGGAGCTAGAGGGAGTGAGACAGAGCGAGAGGGAGCTAGAGGGAGTAAGACAGAGAGAGAGGAAGACAGGGAGCTAGAGGGAGTAAGAGAGAGAGAGGGAGCTAGAGGGAGCAAGACAGAGAGAGGGAGCTAGAGGGACTAAGACGGAGAGAGAGGGAGCTAGAGGGAGTAAGACAGAGAGAGAGGGAGCTAGACAGAGCAAGACAGAGAGAGGTAGCTAGAGGGAGCAAGACAGAGGGAGCTAGAGGGAGTAAGAGAGAGGGAGCTAGAGGGAGTAAGACAGAGAGAGAGGGAGCTAGAGGGAGTGAGACAGAGCGAGAGGGAGCTAGAGGGAGTAAGACAGAGAGAGAGGGAGACAGGGAGCTAGAGGGAGTAAAACAGAGAGATGGAGCTAGAGGGAGCAAGACAGAGAGAGGGAGCTAGAGGGAGTAAGAGAGAGGGAGCTAGAGGGAGTAAGACAGAGAGAGAGGGAGCTAGAGGGAGTGAGACAGAGCGAGAGGGAGCTAGAGGGAGTAAGACAGAGAGGGAGACAGAGAGAGCTAGAGGGAGTAAGACAGAGAGAAAGGGAGCTAGAGGGAGTAAGACAGAGAGAGAGGGAGACAGAGGGAGCTAGAGGGATGGGAGAAGGAGACTGAGGGAGTAAGAGATAGAGAGGGAGCAAGACAGAGTGAGAGGGAGCTAGAGGGAGTAAGACAGAGAGAGAGAGAGAGCTAGAGGGAGCTAGAGCGAGCAAGACAGAGAGAGAGGGAGCTAGAGGGAGTAAGAGAGAGAGAGGGAGCTAGAGGGAGCAAGACAGAGAGAGGGAGCTAGAGGGACTAAGACGGAGAGAGAGGGAGCTAGAGGGAGTAAGACAGAGAGAGAGGGAGCTAGACAGAGCAAGACAGAGAGAGGTAGCTAGAGGGAGCAAGACAGAGGGAGCTAGAGGGAGTAAGAGAGAGGGAGCTAGAGGGAGTAAGACAGAGAGAGAGGGAGCTAGAGGGAGTGAGACAGAGCGAGAGGGAGCTAGAGGGAGTAAGACAGAGAGAGAGGAAGACAGGGAGCTAGAGGGAGTAAGAGAGAGAGAGGGAGCTAGAGGGAGCAAGACAGAGAGAGGGAGCTAGAGGGACTAAGACGGAGAGAGAGGGAGCTAGAGGGAGTAAGACAGAGAGAGAGGGAGCTAGACAGAGCAAGACAGAGAGAGGTAGCTAGAGGGAGCAAGACAGAGAGAGGTAGCTAGAGGGAGCAAGACAGAGGGAGCTAGAGGGAGTAAGAGAGAGGGAGCTAGAGGGAGTAAGACAGAGAGAGAGGGAGCTAGAGGGAGTGAGACAGAGCGAGAGGGAGCTAGAGGGAGTAAGACAGAGAGAGAGGGAGACAGGGAGCTAGAGGGAGTAAAACAGAGAGATGGAGCTAGAGGGAGCAAGACAGAGAGAGGGAGCTAGAGGGAGTAAGACAGAGGGAGAGTGAGCTAGAGGGAGTAAGACAGAGAGAGAGGGGGCTAGAGGGAGTAAGACAGAGAGAGAGGGAGACAGAGGGAGCTAGAGGGAGTAAAACAGAGAGGGAGCTAGAGGGAGCAAGACAGAGGGAGCGAGAGGGAGTAAGAGAGAGGGAGCTAGAGGGAGTAAGACAGAAAGAGTGTGAGACAGAGGGAGCTAGAGGGAGCAAGAGAGAGGGAGAAGGAGAAGGAGACTGAGGGAGTAAGAGAGAGAGAGGGAGCAAGACAGAGTGAGAGGGAGCTAGAGGGAGTAAGACAGAGAGAGAGAGCTAGAGGGAGCTAGAGCGAGCAAGACAGAGAGAGAGGGAGCTAGAGGGAGTAAGAGAGAGAGAGGGAGCTAGAGGGAGCAAGACAGAGAGGGAGCTAGAGGGACTAAGACGGAGAGAGAGGGAGCTAGAGGGAGTAAGACAGAGAGAGAGGGAGCTAGATGGAGCAAGACAGAGAGAGGTAGCTAGAGGGAGCAAGACAGAGAGGGAGCTAGAGGGAGTAAGAGAGAGGGAGCTAGAGGGAGTAAGACAGAGAGAGAGGGAGCTAAGGGAGTAAGACAGAGAGAGAGGGAGCTAGAGGGAGTAAGACAGAGAGGGAGACAGAGAGAGCTAGAGGGAGTAAGACAGGGAGAGAGGGAGCTAGACAGAGAGAGGGAGCTAGAGGGATTAAGATAGAGAGAGAGAGGGAGCTAGAGGGAGCAAGACAGAGGGAGAGGGAGCTAGAGGGAGTAAGAGAGAGATAGAGGGAGCTAGAGAGAGCTAGACAGAGAGAGGGAGCTAGAGGGAGTAAGCCAGAGAGAGAGGGAGGTAGAGGGAGTAAGACAGAGAGAGAGGGAGTAAGACAGAGAGGAAGACAGAGGGAGCTAGAGGGAGCAAGACAGAGAGAGAGGGAGCTAGACAGAGAGAGGGAGTAAGAGAGAGAGAGGGAGCAAGCCAGAGTGAAAGGGAGCTAGAGGGAGTAAGACAGAGAGAGAGAGCTAGAGGGAGCAAAACAGAGAGAGAGGGGGCTAGAGGGAGTAAGAGAGAGAGAAGGAGCTAGAGGGAGTAAGAGAGAGGGGGCTAGAGGGAGTAAGACAGAGAGAGGAAGTTAGAGGGAGTAAGACAGAGAGAGGGAGCTAGAGGGAGCAAGACAGAGAGAGAGAGGGAGCTAGAGGGAGTAAAACAGAGAGAGGGAGCTAGAGGGAGCAAGACAGAGAGAGAGGGAGCTAGAGGGAGTAAAAGAGAGAGAAGGAGCTAGAGGGAGTAAGAGAGAGAGAGCAGGAGCTAGAGGGAGTAAGACAGAGAGAGGGAGCTAGAAGCAGCAAGAGAGGGAGAGAGGGAGCTAGAGGGGGCAAGACAGAGAGGGAGCTAGAGGGAGTAAGACAGAGGGAGAGGGAGCTAGAGGGAGTAAGACAGAGAGAGAGAGGGAGCTAGAGGGAGTAAGACCGAGAGGGAGCTAGAGAGGGAGCTAGACAGAGAGAGGGAGCTAGAGGGAGTAAGACAGAGAGAGAGGGAGACAGAGGGAGCTAGAGAGGGAGCTAGAGGGAGCTAGACAGAGAGAGGGAGCTAGAGGGAGTAAGACCGTACCTAGCGCCGTACATTTCCGACAGAGGTGGTCCATGCGGTAAGTTGTGAGGGGGTGACACCATGAGTTACCCGCACCGGGTGACACCAACCCCAGTGACGCCACTGCATGTGGTTGCACCCTGCCTGGAGTGGCAGAGTGCACAAAAGATGGGCTGAAATATTCTCCGGAATAATTTCCAGTGGCTGATATGAATTCAGGTATTCCACCCTTCTATGTTCATTCATGTGCAAATGGCTAGATTTATGGCTGCAAGCTATCAGGTGACTGTGCTCATGAATTCTTTTACTTATATTTTACACCTATACAATATTACCCCACACTCCTGTAATAATGTGCATAATCCAGTTCAGGAGATGCAAAGTGGGTGTTCTATGGTTTCACTGATACATTTCAGGTTCCTTCTTGTTCTGAAAATTGTCAGAGATTTATTGCCATCAAATTAAGGCGTGAATCCGAACCTCGTGATGATGGATGGGGAGGTGGGGGGAGCGGGTGGTTAAGGAAAACCCTTTTCATTTAGCGATTTAAAAAAAAATCCATTGAACAAAAGTGTTGGCATTTTTCCACTTGCAATTGTAAATGTTACAGTTATACACTAGAGAAATGCTGCGACCAAAAAAAAATGTACTCACAATATTTTTCCATGATTCCTGTAAAGCAGGGAATGGCACAATGTCCAGGTGTAATCTGGACAATGTGAATTCCTTAATGTTGTATATGTGCACCCATGCAAATTCATGGACGCTCATGTTCAGATTAATGAATTTCTCTGAAAATCTGATCCCCAGAGTTTTGATTTTTCATCTTTTACTCTACTATTTCTAAAAGGGCATTTTCTTCAAGCACTTCTTTTATGAGGAAACTTAATACAAACAAAAACCATGATGTCGGAATCCCACTGTAGAACATTGGTACTAGAGGAAGGGATGAGTTCAGATGTGCTTCGGAGATGTACTCTTTTATCACCCTATTGGTTGTAGAGTCATTGCCCGAGCTTGAAGAGGTACTGCATTTCAGGCTGCAGCTTCTTTTTCCAGGACCCAAATTGTTGTCTCTTTCACCTCCTATGACACAGTTACTAGACAGTCAAAATTAATTTTGCCTGTGCCACAGTTGAAAGCTTCTCTGACTACCGATTACACATTTTAGTCCCTGCTTTACCACAACCTAGTGGGAAGAAAGTTAGACGGGAGCAGCAAGTTAAGCTGTATGTAAAAGGAGCAAACATTTATGTATGAGTTTCATATTTCCCTGTTCTTCACTTTTAAGTAAGATTTTATATCTGTGTTCCCCTGATCAGCGCACATATATCGGAAGAAATTGATACAGAAAGTGTATCATTTTCACAACAGTCGAGATGAATGATCCTGTTGCATCCCTTGGTGTTACTAGATCAGCTCATTGTCCATTTCGGGGGGGGGGGGGGCTGCGTCCCCCGCCTCATCCTCAGGACTCTGCCCCGCTCCCCACATGCTGTGCTGCATGTTAAATAGAGCGCCATAGAAAGCGTCCTTGAGAAAGAAGATATGGCCAGGTCAGGCCTTCTTGGTCTCCCTGGACATCTCACTTCCCCACATTCTCTGATCACGTTTCCTGCTGAGCCGGTGAAAGTCAGGTGGCAAACATCATATATTCTATACTATCGGTGTTACGGGAAGACCTTCTTAACCGTCTCTCTTGAGTCTTCAGTCTAAAGATGTTGTATACATCAGCTTGAAATTAATTTGCCCCTTGAGAGATTTAGGGTCCTTGATCTTGCCATCCTGTTTTAGCAATCCAAGAGCCGCCTATGTGCAGACTACTGATAATTTGGGCAAAGTAAAAAAAAATATTTGCAAAAGGTATTTACTAGTTGTCCAATTACTTCCCTTTTAGCACTCTTCTTGGGTTTAAGCAGTGAAAGTTTTCTTAGACATACCACCATTCACCAGAGAGCTTAAAGTTTTGACCAGTTTGTGATCGTAATGCATGTATTTTTACGAGTACCCAGCGTAAGGGTGACAGTAGTCAGGGCACCGGGTTAATGCGCCGCCTGCCTCAGGAGTGGAGCCTGGGTAGGGGAAACCAGCATTAGTCTGGAACTCGACAGAGCTGGTACGGCAAGTTTGCGTCGTCCTCCAAGTCGGCGGGTGCGTCATTGACCCCGCTGCCCTGACTACCACCACCCTTATGCCAGACTTCTTTTTCCAAGTTTGCAGCCCTGATTTATCAAGCTTTCACTGGCTGGAGGCTCCACTTTTGACGGCGGAACCACACATTGGCTCGAAAAAATTTACTTGACCGCTTCCTGCTTGTGTTTCTCACAACGCAGCTGTTAACTTTGATTTAATGCAACTCCCTACAACCATAATCCTAGGTGTTGGCATGCTTTGACACCTTGACAGACTTACCCTGGCCATAGGAACTTATTTCTACTTCTTGTGGATTCTTTCCTAACAACAGCACTGATCAAATCCCTTGTAACCCAGTCCATACAGTGTTTTTTTCAAACTGATTCTAACCAAGACCCCTTACAGCAGCATACATGCCCATATCTGAAACTGGCTGACTCACATGAACCTGAAGAGAGTGGCATGCCAACAGAAGCATTACATCACACAGGTGCATCATGTACAGCGACCTCTCTTTCGAAACACCGGCAGCAAACTAACAAACTAAAATCAAAAAGCAATCTCGTACATCCCATCACTTCACCACAGAGAAAGCTATTACCTTTTTTGAGGTGATCTTCTGAGCACTGCACAAACTCTGGCCTTGTGCTGTCTGTATGGTTGCAATGCCTTACTCATTGTCATCCCAACTCATTTGTACCTTTGTTGAAGAGTGTCCCAAACGTGGTTCTTGACTCAGTAAAGGGTTGAAAATGAACATGATTTCATGGCGATACATATGAGACGGTGTGGTCTAACGGCTTGAGCGGTCAACCTTGAAGCTGGGGAACTTTGTTCGATTCTCGGCAGGGACACTCAACATCCTGTGATTCTGGGAAAATTACCTCATCTCCCTGCACCTAACAAAGAAAAATACTGTGCCCATCTGTAATACAACTGGTGCTCATGTAAAGCGCTCTGAAACCTTTAGGTCTAGATCGCAGCCCATGCAAAATATATATGCATGGGCTGCTGCTCCATACATATACAGTCTTCAGTAACTACAGCACAACTGCCAAAGTAACAAGTACGATCATCAATGAATGCAACCAACATGACAGAAAACAATCTCCATCCCAACTGGCTGGACACGTCAGGACATAAAGCTATGGCTCCATCGCGGCAGACATCATGAAATGCAGAAAAGCAGCAGACAAGAAGACAAACTATGCTCCAGTGATTTGGAATAACTTCCTACTACATCTCATGATGATCCATCATTCATGTACATCTGAAAGGAACTTCATACTCATTATTCGCCCTAATAGGTCTTGATTTCCATGCACTCACCTTCTTCAGGACCTCGTGCATCATCTCCAAGGTAGCCACAACCAAAAGATCAACCAAAGTGACAGAAAAACTCCCTCTCCCATTTGGAGATGCCATGCTTAGAGCCAAAGTCAAGAAATGCAAACAAGCAGGCATCTGTTCTCAAGCTGTACTTTGAGTAACTGGGTAACATCGGAACACTTACCTGCAAACTCTCTCAACCACCAACCACAAAAAGAAGCAGTGCGCGCCTCATCTACCTGAAATAATAAACTATTAGTGCCCTCAGGCTTAAGAGATGAGCTGCAAAGAGGACGTACAATGGCCTCAGCACACAATTATCAAGTATTCTTCAACTGACTTAACAAATGGGCCAGGAAAAGGACTAGAAATGTGAAAGGGGTCTGTGCAGGGAAAGAATGTATAGGAAACTGCATCTTACACTTGGAATCTCTCATTTTATTGGTACTGATCTAAGAAAGGAAAACATTTGATGGGATCAGCATCGCACTATATAAGAAGCAAATCCAATTGGCTGGGTTCCAACAAGGGGAGGGAATATGATGTGGTTTGCTTTTCAAAGTATGCGTGCTCTTATTTATTAGCAAGTCCAGAAAAGAAAGATGATGAAGGGATAGGCTGCTTCGACTTGTGGAGTCACTGCTTATTGACACAGGTAACGGAGAGGGATGCCACGGGAAGGGATCTGAAGTGATGGTACGTGAAGGGATCTGGAGTGATGGCATGGGAAGGGATCTGTTTCCCGGATTATGAATGTAACTGCTTGATTGCACAAGTCCAAAGAACCAGAGTAACGTTTAGAGACATTCTTTGTGGCCAAAGAATGCAACTGTTTATTAGTACAGGTCAGGTAAAGGGACGTAATCCTACGGCCCCTCGCGGCGGGATGCCTGGCTTTCACCTTGTGGATACCCTGCTGGGGTTATCTCACAGGGGAATACCAGGACGGGTTCCCAAGGCAAGCGCCTTGATGCCTTCGGGTGATACGTGCGCTATATAAATCGCAATACATTTACATTTACATTTACATAATCAGAAGGGATCTGCTTCATGAGCTTAGAGTGGCACTTTTTATCTGCACAGGCCGGTCCATGAGTAGGAGGAGTGTGAAGAGATTTGTTTTCTGGAATAGGTATCTCACTGGGAATTTGCGCAGGACTAGAAAAGGAAAGGAATGTGACAAGATCTCATTATCGAAATAAGGTTCTCACTATTATCCCTGGACAAGCAATTGGAAGGGATGGGATGATTTCTGCTTCTGGCACAGGTCAGGGATGTAGGAGAAATGTGAGAAATCTGCCTAATGGACCTGGGATGTCACTGCTTATTGGCACAATCCAGGTAAGCAATTAAAACCAAGGACACCTGCTTCCCAAAATAGCCATTTAACTCCTTAACGGTGTAGTTCCAGGAAGAAGAAGGGATGTATAGAGATGAACTTCAGGGGCAAGGGATATCACTTCTTTATGGGATCGGTCCAGGAAAGGGAAGAAATGAGAATCTCTCCATTGCTAACACGGATAATTAATACAGGATCGGGAAACGGAAGTAATGGGAAGAGACCTGCTTCCTGGCCAATGGATGGCATTGGTTTGAGCAAAGATTCAGTTTAAGAAATTAATGTGAAGAGGTCAGCTACCCAGACTTGGAATTATATCGATTTTCGGAAAAGGTCCAAGAAAGGGAGAAAATTAAAGGGATTTGGGTCACGAACCAGCAATGTCACACCTTTCTGTTCCAGGTCCCAACAAAGGAAAGGGATTTGAAAAAAGCTATATCTTATCCAGGGCCACTGGAATTATGCGGCAAGAGAGTGTGAAATTATGTGGCCAAATTAAGTAAATTATGCGGCAATGAAAGGCAATTTATGCAGCATACGGTGCTACATTTTGTAATAGTCTTACTTCATTATTTCATAGTTTTTTTACTTGGTAACACTGTCTAGGCATTGGTTGCACCTCATTAGTTCCAGTTTAACACTCAAATATAACAATAAGCTACAGACAGGTGACCGGTTGAGCTTTGCAAAGGGCCTTACACCACACAGCAACCCAAAGTGCTGCAATTTTAGTAACTTTTGAATAATTTGAGGTAGAAACAACAAGTTTTTGTTCAAATCTGCAGGTTATGCAGCAGATGATGGATTATGTAGCAAATGCGGCAAATGGGTAACTATGCAAAAATCATTACTGCCTCAGAGTCGCATAATTCCAGTGGCCCTGATCATGGGATTTATTCTCTTGCTGCTCACTTTCTCTTTGAGCCTCTTGGTCCATTACTCTTCCTCTGGCCTCTCAGGTTATTTCTTCCATTGAAATGAGCCTGTAGTGTGTGCACCATTCTCTTTGCATGTAGTCTCTTGCACTGGTACATCTGCCTAGGTTTGATGGATCTCAAAACAGAAAGGAACTAATTATGAGTATGGTAATCCTGGGGCCGCTGTACCCATGGATGGCAGTTTGACTGCCACCATCGCATCGAGCCTCCCGCCTGATTATGATGGTGGTGGTGGGACCACCAGCAGTGCGCCACCACTGCCAGGATCCCACTGCGGCGGCCATGGGAAAAGCATGCCAATATTGGGGTGGTGCCGATGCCGGTACCGCCAGCAGATTACTACCTGCCTTTCTACCAAGCCTTTCATGGTGGGGACTCTGCCATGAAAACCTTAAAAGGCATGTAAAGGGGCCCCAACAGGGCCCCCGGATAAATCTGTCCATGGAGTGCATGCAGAGAGCACATGATTTGCACCCCAAAATTGCACAGTCGTGTGTGCATTGTGTGGCATGCACGGCATGGTGCAGACACCATGCACGGCCGTGCCGCCGGGTCTCTAACGGAGGCGGTATGCTGCTTAGGCTCTCTATGAGCCAGACATTCCCGTCGCTGTGACACCGCCGCACCGCCAGCCATGGATTACTGCTGTAATCTAGAGAGTGGAATTGTCGACGGCTTGGCGGTCTTCCTGGGAATGCCGCAGCGGCGGTCCTACAGGGAGACCGCCAAAGTCGTAATCAGGCCCAGAGTCTTGTTCGGGAGGTTCCCGGGGATGGTTCACATTCTCAAGCCGGAAGGGCTGTAACCCCTAGCCCCAGTACCATCAGTTTGCCTCCCTGTTTATTTGGAAATGGGTCTAGTCCTGACACTCAACAGTAAACAGAATCTAGCTAAAGACAGTTATTACATTTCCATCTGCCTGTCAGGGAAAAGGCCGTATATTTGACATTTGAGGCCCGTGACCACTTATGGGACCAACATCATTGGGACTCGTCCCTCCCCTTTCTCCTCACACACAGACTCGCCCTGTTGTGAGACAGGTGGAGCAGGCCAGCCCTGAGTAATAGGAGCGAAAAAAATGAAAGCACTGGAAAGATAAACAGTTCCACGCAGATAGTATAGAAGTCCATTTAACACATGTCAGGTAAGCCTCGCAGCAGCCTACTTAACAAGGACTGTAAAAACAAGTGCTGGTTCCCCAGCAGACGGATTAAATTAACCCCCGGATAAACACGGCTTGTGCGTCAGGAGACATCAAATATCAGGCACGGGGTTTCCTAAAACTCAGCGCTGGAATTCCCTGGGCAGTACTGTTAAAAGCTGTTGACGTCATCTTCAATGGCTTCAACAGAGCGGCCGGCGCTCGTGTCAGCGCGCATGGTCCTTTCAGTAGACGAAGCCTTTGACCCTTCCCTCCCCAGGAGACCGAGGGCAGGCTTTGAATGGGCCTCCCTGACACGGCGGCCTCGGCATACGTCCCCCGGCGGGACTCGAAAAAGGCACAGCTCATTTCCTCCAGCAGAGGCACGTATTTGATGCCTCCCAAGGTTCCTTGCGCCCTCTCCCCGCCTCGCCGCAACTCGGCCACCCCATGTTCAGCTTAAAACGCGGCTAGTGTTTCGCCGTCACAGAAAGAACGTCTGAATGCGACGCCTTACGAGAAATATAAAATATTATTTTATTCTCTGACCTTCCTGCTTTGCACAATGTCAAACAGGGCCTGCTGGCAAATAACATAAAGAGAGGGACGTGTGCTGGCTGTGGAAACAGTCCTTGGGTAGCCCCCGAGCGCCTCGCCTCAACCTACACCCCCCCCCCCTTCCCCGCGCATTCCTTCATCTGCCTCTCGGACCTGGTACGCTCGTTCTCACAATCCCCCCTCGCCCTCTTATTACTTTCTGTTAATGCTGATTTTCACCTTCCCTGTACAATATATTTTTCCAACACGCGCCCTTCCATCTCTTTAGTCTTTACCTTAAGCATCTTTATTTTTTATTTTTTATGCCATAAGCATATTTTTGTCTGCATTGTGCTCTTTTATTTCTTTCGTTTCAGTATGTTTTTTGGCATGAAGATGAACGAGGGGAGATGCAGCGATGAAGACTGCATAGCACACACACTTTTGTAGGACGTAGCCAGGGTCGGACTGGGACAGAAAGCATGCATTTGTGCTTCCTGTTGGCAATGTTTGTGCTAATTTCAGGGAAAACAACAGAAAAACCCAGCCAGCAGATCATAAAATAGGCCTATATATAAGTCAGTGGTCTTCAAACGTTTTAATTCCGTGCCCCCCCAGTGTAGAAAAACAATTCGCCGAGCCCCCCCTCAACATTTTTCCCAATTATTCTATTTAACTGGCAATGTTTAAATATGTCTAGAATTATTTAAACATTGCAGCTAAGTTCTTTCACTGTTTTAGAAATGCAACCAAATACATGATTTCCAAACATACTATTCCACAGGATCCACATTGTGGTTATTCGAAATGGCAGTGTGGGTCTCAGAGAAAATTTGAAGTCCCTTCCCTTTTGACACCTTCTCCCAGCTAGGATTTAAATGACAAGGGATGTTATTGATGGCCCATTACAGATGTGCTTACTGCTGCTCATGTTTTTTAGGCTGAAAACAAAGCATAATGTTTGTTCTGGCCAGAGCCTGGCGCCCCCCCCCCCTGGGATCACTTGAGGCCCCCCTAGGGGGGCCCGCCCCCCAGTTTGAAGACCTCTGCTATAAGTAGTCAAATAACAGCCCCACACAGTAACCTATGAGCCCAGACTGTGGGTGCTGCCTGATTGCCCAATAGGCCAATCCAACCCTGGACGTTGCAAGCACATAGACTCTATTTCTTTGTTGGGCGTGAAAGGTGAAAGTTGGGCACAAACACGTTTTTTTCACCTTCTTCTCGCTATGTCCGCATTCCATGATTAGCACCTATAGTGCTCTTTTATGGAATAATTTCCTCAAAGTAGAACCTACCTGTGTACTGTTTTTTGCATGTGTCAATGTTGTTTCTCTGTGCGTCCAGTGTGCTGGAAGGGGTACATTACTGTGAAGATGTCTCTGTTGTAGCAATGGCTGATAAGACGCGTTCCTTCGATGAAGGCTGGCGGTGCACCAGTTTATTGGTCCAAAAAAGATATAGAATCTTGAGCCCATACCTGTTTCATGGAGGATGAGTCAGTGCAGCATATACGAGTGATGAAAGGCTGGGGCTTTCATCTTGGTATTTATAGCTGTTATGTGTAGACCCAAGACACTGCATAACAGTGATATTAAGAGTTGCAGGAAAACAAGTTAACTGTTTTATATGCACCACATACTAAGCAAGGGAATTTGGATGTTCTCCCCCACGCACCCATTAGGCATCAGCATTGGTCAAAAGCTGATTAGATTTATGGGCCATGTCACTGGGTCGTTAGAGGTTAATGTAGTGCAAAAGGTATATATTTAGGCACTTTAGGCACGTGAAATTGGTCAGAATGTTCTGGGAAATAAAATATATTTTCAGAATGGGATTAGTAAATAAGAGTTCCAAAATGCTTTGTGTAAATTATAAGTATATTCAGTAAATTGAATTCAAAGGCCACACTACATATGGGCTGTGGTGGACTTTTCTTCTCATCAAAATTAAAAGGTCATCAGCTACATTGTTGCGATTTAAACACTGGCGACCGCCACATACATAAAGTGGTGGGGAGGGTGAAGGGGGCATGTGAGGAGCTCAGGAGGGAGAGCGCGGGGGTTAATTATATAATTAAAATAATTTAAAAAAAGAGTTGCCTGAAGCTGCTGGCCGCCTCCCGCATTGCTCCTCCACGGTCTTCTTCCTACTTCCTTGTCCCAGCAGGCACTTGGGCAGCATCAGACTCCCTGTACAATCCCCAAGCTGCTCTCATGCTATGAGAGCAGCACAGGGCCGGCCGGCCGGCCAAACCCACATGCGCATTTACAGCACAGGAACCAGTTCTCCTCCTTCCTCGCATGGCCCTCCCTATAGCCCTAGCTCAGAACCAGCAGCTGAAAAGTAAAATAATATTAAAATATTGTGTTATGTTTCAGCTGCTGGCTCTGAGCCAGTGGGGCAATGCTCCTCCGCTATTGCGGAGGAGCCGCACCTCAATTTAAACCTACGAGCTGCAAAGTACCTGGAGGCCCCAGAGGCTAGTTTTTAGCCCTTTAAACTGTAACAATTCTTTTGGAATCACAGCCTGGAAAATGCACATACACGCCAGGAGCAGACATCCAAAGTTTACATTCATTCCAGAACAAGTTGGGCCACCATTTGAATATCACACGAACCTGATTTGTTGAAAACTATGATTAGCTCTCTGACACAATACTAGAATCATATCATTTTTGGTACCGTTTTCTTTATGCATAGCTACCAAGCAGACACATGTCGTGTGACCTTTTCACTTAGTCCTAGCCTTTTAATAAACAGTGCTGCGGGATCACTGACATAATATCGAGGGACATAATATCGAGTACCAAAAATATCGGCGACAAAATATCAGCAGACAGAATATCGACTTTGTATCTACAAACAGGTAAGTACAAAAATATCGAGTAAAAAATATCATTTACAAAAATATAGTTTGTAAAAGTATCGACTTTATCAAAAACAATGTTAAATTAAATAAAAAATTACAATTATTTACTAAAATATACTTAAAAGTACTTAAATTACCTTATAATAATTAAATAATTAATTAAAGTTATAACACATTTTTTTTACAATCATATTTGTTAAAACATATATATATAGTAACATAATATAAATCAAATATATCCGATATTATTACCGTAGGATAGCGGAAGTTTAAAATTACTATTCCCACTCCAAAGAGTGCAACAGTAGATAAGGCGTTGGATAGCGTAGAGGTAAAAATTACTATTCCCACTCCAGAGAGTGCAACAGTAGGGAAAGCGTTGGATAGCGTAGGGGTAAAAATTACTATTCCTACTCCAGAGAGTGCAACAGTAGGGAAAGGGTTGGATAGCGTAGGGGTAAAACTTACTATTCCCACTCCAGAGAGTTCAACAGTAGGGAAAGCGTTGGATAGCGTAGGGGTACAAATTACTAGGGAAAGCATTGGATAGCGTAGGGGTAAAATTACTATTCCCACTCCAGAGAGTGCAACAGTAGGGAAAGCGTTGGATAGCGTAGGGGTAAAAATTACTATTCCCACTCCAGAGAGTGCAACAGTAGGGAAAGTGTTGGATAGCGTAGGGGTAAAACTTACTATTCCTACTCCAGAGAGTGCAACAGTAGGGAAAGGGTTGGATAGCGTAGGGGTAAAACTTACTATTCCCACTCCAGAGAGTTCAACAGTAGGGAAAGCGTTGGATAGCGTAGGGGTACAAATTACTAGGGAAAGCATTGGATAGCGTAGGGGTAAAATTACTATTCCCACTCCAGAGAGTGCAACAGTAGGGAAAGCGTTGGATAGCGTAGGGGTAAAAATTACTATTCCCACTCCAGAGAGTGCAACAGTAGGGAAAGTGTTGGATAGCGTAGGGGTAAAACTTACTATTCTCACTCCAGAGAGGGCAACAGTAGGGAAAGGGTTGGATACTGTAGGGGTAAAACTTACTATTCCCACTCCAGAGAGTGCAACAGTAGGGAAAGCGTTGGACAGCGTAGGGGTAAAAATTACTATTCCCACTCCAGAGAGTGCAACAGTAAGGAAAGCGTTGGATAGCGTAGGGGTAAAACTTAATATTCCCACTCCAGAGAATGCAACAGTAGGGAAAGCGTTGGATAGCATAGAGGTAAAAATTACTATTCCCACTCCAGAAAGTGCAACAGTAGGGAAAAGGTTGGATAGCGTAGAGGTTAAAATTACTATTCCCACTCCAGAAAGTGCAACAGTAGGGAAAGCGTTGGATAGCGTAGGGGTAAAAATTACTATTTCCACTCCAGTGAGTGCAACAGTAGAGAAAGTAGATACTTCATATATTATTTAAAAAGATATATATATTAATATCTATAAAAAAGTTAATTAAAAGTAATTACCACTTTAATATAATATAATAATTAATTAATTACAAATACTAATTAAACTTAATCATTACAATTAATTATCTATTAACACTAATAATTACAAATTAACAATTAATTAATTAGTAATTAAACAGTTACTTAACAATTAAAATCTAATAAATACACAAAAAATTAACATATGTAATTAGTTATAATTAAATTACTTCCCACCCTATTCCCCTATGAACCCACAACCCGCTACAGAAATTAAATTACTTAAATTAACATAATTATCAATTAATCAATTAAATAAAATTATTTGGCATTTAAAATTTAATTAATTACCCAAAAAATATAATTTAACAATTAATTATAAACAAATACCAATAAATAAACATATTTAATTAATTATAATTAAATTACACTACATAAATTAACATATTTAATTAATTATAATTAAATTAAATTACACTACATAAATTAACATATTTAATTAATTATAATTAAATTAAATTACACTACATAAATTAACATATTTAATTAATTATAATTAAATTACTTCCCACCCTACTACCCTATAAACCCACAACCTGCTACAGAAATTAAATTAGTTAAATTAACATAATTATCAATTAATCAATTAAATAAAATTAATTGGAAATTAAAATGTAATTAATTACTAAATAAAAATTAATTAACAATTAATTATAAACAAATACCAATAAATACATTTACATATTTAATTAATTATAATTAAATTACTTCCCACCCTATTCCCCTATAAACCCACAACCCACTACAGAATTAAATTACGCAACATTTAAATAACAATAAATTAATTAATTAAATTAAATTATAACATAAATAAACACTTTTAACACATAAAATGCACTATAAAAAATTCGATATTATTAAAATTTCGATATTTTTCTTAACCTATATTATGTACTTCGATATTTTAACTATCTATATTTTAAAATTCGATATTACATTACTTACCTTCAAAACGATATTTTTGATGTCTATATTCTGTCCATTCGATATTCTGTCCAGCCTATATTTTGTACTCGATATTATGTCCATTCTATATTTTGTAGTCAATATTTTGTCTGTTTACCAGTACTGCGTATCGTGAGACTCATAGTTCTGTGTTTATAATTATAGTTATGGCCTAAAAAAAAAATCCCAGCATGTCGAAGTGCTATTGTCTAAAAAGCCAGGACTAAAGATATCAAAGGTGACATGGAGCTATCAAGAATTAGCATTTATGCAAAATTCTAAATGCACAAATGATGAAAATAATAAAAGTTAGGGGCTTATTTTTGAGAGTCCAGCGTCATTTTTACACCATGTAAAGTAGTACATGCATGACGCAAGGCTCTCAATCAGATTTATGAAGCCACACAAAGCCATGCTGGCTTTGAGCGGAATCATAAATCTTGAGTAAGGCAACGCATTACAAATCTCTGTATCTCCTTACTCTGCACCCTGGAGGTGTTCCATGGACGTTGTGGTGGGTTTTTCCATGCAACACTCATGGATTGTGATGCTGCCCCAGGTTAATAAAATCATAAAAGCCTGTGAAAGCTCCAAATCCTTACGCCTCCCGAGGTGAGGAGTAAAGGGGAGCAATATCTTTCTCCAGTATTGGGGTGTCTTTCATAGATTCACATGCCTGAATCATTCCCAGTCGTCGGAGTGGAAGTCCCACGGTACATAAAAAAGCAATAATTTGTATATAAGAAAGCCAAAACCCCTGGTAATACCAACCAGGAAGTAAAGTAGCCCTAAGCTACAATGGAAAAAACTTCCACACTCATGACTATCCTAGTCATTTTGTATAGACCAAACTACAGCCAATCAGGCGCTAGCACCCACTAGAATGCTCTCCCCAGAGACACAGGCTCTCAGATTTTCTACCGCACGTCGTGTGAAAGGGAGTCTCCCTGAGCTCTGCTCAGTACTTCTCAACCTGACTGGTTATTTCTCCTATTTTTGATATATCTTCTTCACAATCTCTCTTCAGACCATGTGAGTCTTGTGGGAAGCTTAGGCTTTTTAAAGAAGATCCCCAGAAACAGTGCATTCAATGCCTGTATGCTGATCATGAGGTGAAGGATTGTAAGATCTGCAGAACGTTTCAACAGAAGACCCTCAGAGACAGAGACGGTCGTCTTCTATTATGATTGCAGAAGATTAAGGACCAGGATGATCCTCTAACTGAGGTTGGAGGTTTGGCTTCGGGGTCTTCTATATCTTCCAGAAAGAGAAAGATTGAGGAAGAGGTATCTTCTCCTGGGGCTAAGGTATTGAGAAAAGCTAAGGATTCTAGCTTGCCTTCCTCTTCTACCACAAAAAAAGCTTCTCCACCTTCTAAATCTAGGCTTAAAATGTCCGAGAAAGTCTGCTAAGTGTTTGCCATCTAAAAGACTGTCAGAGAAAAAACTACCTCAGAAAAAGACCTCGTCGACGACCTCATCGTCGCCGGCTGCTCCGTTGACGGGTCCCGTCTACAGTATTTCCTCCATGTCAAGGGTTACCTTCTCTTCGCCAAAGCCTCAGATGGTGATGTCGACGGCTTCTTCACCATCGACGATGGTCTTGGTTTCAGTAAGACCCATCTCGTCGACGAAGATTCAGCCATCAAGCGTCGATGTTCCTTCGTCGTCGAAGTTAAAGATGATACCGTCGACGAAAGTCATTCCGTTGACGGGTCCCTCGTCGATGAAGGCAGCTTTGCCGTCGACGACCAACCCGACGACGAGAGGTCCATCGTCGTCGACATCGTCGTCGAAGATTCCACCGTCGTCGACAAGTTCCTCGTCGACGAAAGTTCTACCGTCGTCGACAGCTTCGTCGGCGATGAAGTTAACATCGTCGTCGAAGGCTTCGTCGACGAAACTTACCTCGTCGTTGACAACATCGTCAACATTGAAAGCCCCGTCGACGAAGCATGCAATATCTCCGTCGACGATACCGTTAACGGTGGGTCTGTCGACGCCTCTTCTGTCTTCATGCACGGATCTGCAGGTTTGGTCTGCTGCTCCGTCTGCTGCCTCTTTTACTTCACCGTCGACGGGAGCTACATTATTGCAAAGGAGAGGCTCTACTCTACCGCCTCTTTCACTACTAAATTTGTCTGAGCAGCTTTTGGATTCAGAGGAGAATGATAATCAGGAACAATCTAATGAGGACGACAGTTTCCGAGTGGCCAGAAGTCCGTCAGAACTGTTAATAAAGACGCAGGAGGATGATCACGAGCACCAGTTGCTCAAGCCCCTGCAGCAGAACCAACAGCACAGATGCCGTTAGACCTTCTTACAAATCTGCAATACATGTTAAATGACAATTACCACCGGTTCCCTCCGTCTGAGTCGGCAGACTCGCTTCTGGCTACACCCATGACTCAAGCACCTGCCTCAGCCTTGAGAGTCCCGAGACAGTCTCCTTTGACACCAGTACCTGAGGCACAATCTTCTAATCCAATCTCTAGCACAACCCCACCATACGTGTAACACCACTGATGATGATAGAGAGGAAGGAGAGGTGGACGACCAATCAGTAATGTTGGAGTGGGATAATTATCAAACGCAGACCCCATCACCTACTGCTCCTCATACGGCGGACTCTCCACCTGTTGATATTGGTGGATTCTATCTAGTAATGAAAAGAGCGACAAAAAGGTTTCAGATTACTATGGAAGCTAAACAGCAGGATTGTTTTTGTATGACTTTAAAGATCAGCCACACAAACAAGTGAGAAGAATCCCGATAATAGATTTCATTTGGAAGGAGGGCCTGAAGGTCATGTCCACTCCATATTCTTTACCAGCAGTCTTGCCTCGAATTGACAAAAAGTACAAGGCGCCCATTACATCACCTGCATGCCTTATCGGACAAGCTAAGAGAGAGTCCGTTGTCACTCAAGCGGCACAGAATAAGGCTAGAAACACATCCTCTCAAGTGACTGCCCCACCTGACAGAGATGGAAGACGTCTCGATTCCATTGGGAAAAAGGTGTCAACTATAGCTGCGACTACTATCCAAGCAGCAAATTCCCTAGAAATCCTAGGGAGATATGATAGACAGAGGTGGTCAGACATATCCCCATATCTCGAAAAGCTTCCAGAACTGGAGAGGTCAGAAGCAAAAAAGGTGTTACATTAATGGGAGTGCGTTTCTGCAGAGATGATTGACGCAGCTGTGGATGTGGCAACCACAGGCTTCTGACAGTTGGCGGGCGCAGCAGTCTTAAGGAGACAAGGTTGGCTGAAGTCAACCTCCTTCCGCAAGAAGTCCAGGCAAAGATAATAGATATGCCTTATGATGGAGAATATCTATTTGGCCAGCACATTGATGAGGCTTTGCAGGCCATAAAGAAAGATACAGACACCGCGAGGTCGCTGGAAACTGCAATTTCGCAAATCGTCTTTTCGTGGTGCCAAAGGACGTGGGTCCTATTCAAATAGAGGAGGATATTCGCAGCAGCGCTCGTACCATTCATCACAAGGTAACCAGTGATATCAACCGTATAAACAACAGACATACGGACAGCGAAGCAACAATTTTTCGCAAGGGAAAAGAAAATCCTCTTATCGGGGACAAGATTCTGCTAAAAGGCAATGAGGACTGCCACCACTGATGCCAGTACCAAAGTCAAAAGTTGGAGGAAGAATATCCCATTACTTATCAAATTGGTCCAAGATTACTACGGACAAGTGGGTCCTGGATGTAGTGGCCAGAGGACACGCTTTGGAATTTGTCAAAATCCCTTTACATTCACCTCCAAAAGGTCCACCACCAGCTCACCTCAAAGAGCTTCTGTCCCAAATAAATATAATGATTCGGAAAGGTGCAATTGCGAAGGTTTCTCAAATACAAAGAGGAAGAGGTTTCTATTTGAGGTTCTTCCTCATACGAAAGAAAACAGGAGAGTGGTGCCCTATTCTCGACCTACGAGCCCTCAACAAATACCTCAAGAAGATGTCCTTCCGGATGTTAACACTTCAAGAAATCCTCCAGCTTCTTTCCCAAGGCGATCACATGGCTACCCTAGATCTTCAAGATGCCTACTTTCATGTGCCCATTCTCCCCAGGCACAGAAAATTCCTGAGGTGCAGAGTGGCTGGCAGGGACTTTCAATTCAAAGTTCTCCCGTTTGGGCCTCGATCAGCGCCCCGAGTATTCACGAAGGTATTAGCCCCAGTGGCGGCACATCTTCGCTTGGAAGGCATTCAAATCTTCCCGTATTTAGACGATTGCCTTATCAAGGCCAGTTCTCTAAGAGTAGCAAGAGTACATGTCCAAAGATGCCTCAAGATTTGCAAGATGGCCCTCAACTTCGACAAAAAGAGTACGTTTCAGTACGAATGTACAAGTCATTCCTAAGGATGCTTTCATCCTGCATCCCTCTCATACCCAACTGCCGTCTCCGGATGAGACCTTTCCAGGAGGAACCCAGTCTACAATGGGTTCAAGTGTCAGGGTCATTCGACGACAGGATCGCCATAACCTACAGTGTGAAAAAGGCTTTTCTATGGTGGACTCAGAAAAAGAATCTGCAAATAGGGCGTTCATTCCTAATAGAAATACCAAGTTACACCATCACCACAGACGCTTCCCTGGAAGGATGGGGGGCACACCTACAGGGAATGACCATCAATGGGAAATAAGATACACATAAAAAGAAGTGGCAGATCAACCTTCTAGAGTTGAGAGCAATTTTTCTGGCCCTGAAATGTTTTCGGACGGTGATACACGGATCCACAGTTTTAATCAGAACAGACAATACAACAAGTATGCATTACTTGAACAAGCAAGGGGGCACAAGATCGGCCCTTCTATCCCAAGAGGCCCAGGAGATTTGGAGTTGGGCTCTAGATCACAGGATAAATCTGTCAGCAACGCACGTTCCAGGGATGTCCAATGTCCTCGCCGATTCTCTCAGCAGAGCAACAGCGACAAATCACGAATGGGAACTTCATCAGCCGACTCTGGACAGAGTTTTTCAGAAGTGGGGTCATCCCGACCTGGATTTATTTGCGACGAAGCAGAACCATAAATGCCCATACTTTGCAAGTTGGGTTCCCCACAAGGATTCATGCGGGGAAGCACTTTCGATGAATTGGTCTCAAATATTTGCATACGCTTTTCAGCCGATTCCTTTGGTTCCCAGGGTGATCCGGAAAATGAAACAGCAGCCATGCCACCTCATCCTCATCGCGCCCAGGTGGCCTCGCCAATATTGGTTCACCAAGCTCCTACTTCTCTCTGAGTGCAATCCCATACAACTTCAAACACTACCAAATCTTCTAACAATGCAAGAGGGTCAAATTTGTCATCCGGACCCAGCTTCCTTGAAATTAGCAGCTTGGCTCCTCAACACGTTGAATTCGCCCATCTAAATATTCCGGAGGATTGTAAAGAAGTTCTAGCCAACGCTCGAGCACCTGCTACTATTAAGACTTACAAACTTAAATGGAAAAGGTTTTGTGCCTGGTGTCTCGCGGCCAACTTACATCCACTCCATGCCAAACCAGAACAAATCTTACCGTTCTTTCTTCAATTGGCTAAGTCTGGCTTGTCTCATTCTACTCTGAAAGTGTTTTTAGCGGCCATTTCCAGATTCCGTCAAGATGGCTCTAACTCTTAGTATTCCACTAGAATAATTCAGCAATTCTTCAAAGGCCTTTTTCGAATGTTCCTGCCTGTTCAGCGTCCACCTCTTGCCTGGTACTTGAATGTGGTACTCTCTCAGCGTCACCCCTTTGAGCCTATTCATAAAGTGGATCTAAAATTCCTTTCCTGGAAGATTTCTCTCCTTCTAGCTTCAACATCGGCACGTAGAGTCAGTGACATTCAAGCATTCACCATCAAAGCACCGTTTTTACAGTTCACTTCAAACTCGGTGGTGCTACATACCAATCCAAGCTACATGCCTAAAGTTCCATCCGACTTTCACCTTAATGAGCCAGTGCTTTTAAAGACATTCTTTCCTAATCCACAAACAAGAGCGAAGAAGGCCTTGCATTCCCTGGACATCAGGAGATGTCTTAAATTTTACCTCCAACGAACTGCTACATTGCGAAAAACAGATCAGCTCTCTGTAGCAAACAGAAGGATATGTCAAGGATACGCTGTATCTAAGCAGACCATAGCCCGTTGGGTGTCCTCAGCAATTAGTCTCTGTCACCAACAAGCAGGGAGACTATTACATTCATTGCCAAGAGCGCATTCTACGAGAGCGGTCTCCTCCTCAACAGCCCTCTTTGCTGGAGTGCCTCTTCATCATATCTGCAGAGCGGCAACCTGGACCAGCACGCATACCTTCACCAAGCCCTATTGCTTGGATCCTGCCAGTGATGCAGATACTTCAGTGGGAAGAGCAGTGCTTCGCAATCTTTTCAAATAAGGTGAGCCTCTGTTCTCCCTCCTCCTCTAAGCTCTCCTAGATGCTTGTGTTTCATGTAATATTGTTTGCAATGTACATATGCATAGGAATGCAAAAAGGCATCTATGGGCAGGATGGTGTGTACTGCTATTTACTCTGATTCAGGCATGTGAATCTATGAAAGACACCCCAATACTGGAGAAGAACAATAGTTACTTACCTGTAAACTGTGGTTCTCCAGTATTGGTGTCTTTCATAGATTCACATGCACATGCAGGTTGGTATTGCTGGGGTATCTATTCTAAGGGGAGGAATCCATAACTAATAGTCTCTTTCAGATGAGCAAGTTACTTACCTTCGGTAACAATATATCTGTAAGAGACATATATTAGTTATGGATTCCTCACCGTCCCACCCATCTTCCTCGTTCTGCAAACTGACTTCTAGGGTAAGGGACTTCTTTTCAGGGCCTTAGTTTAATGCACCAGTGGTCAGTGTCTTGCATTGCTCTGCGCTTCTGGCATGGAATGTCGTTTAAAGAACTGACGTCAGCTCGCAGGGGTGGCTTCTAAGTAGATACCACAACGTCATTCCAACGATCACGACATCAACGACGAATGCAGAGTCGACCAACGCCACCTACCGACGTGCAGGGGTCCTGATGAAGAAAAATTCTCCGGATCCAGTCCGATGCCTGGGGGTAATTCTAAGGTGAGGAATCCATAACTAATATATGTCTCTTACAGATATAACGTTACCAAAGGTAAGTAACTTGTTCATCTGTGCAGCGGATCTTTTTATACATCTGTGCAGCTATGTTCAGTGGCTCTGTTTGTCCATCCGGCACAGTTAATATGTCAGATCTGTACAGTGGATCTGTTCATCCACCTGGCACAGTTGACATGTCAACTGTATGCAGTGGATCTGTTCATCCACCTGGCACTGTTGACACGTCAGATCTGTACAGCGGATCTGTTCGTCCACCTGGTAGAGGTGTCATATCAGCACTGTGCAGCAGATTTGTTCATCTACCTGGCACAGTTGACATGTCAGATCTGTGCAGTGGATCTGTTTTTCCACCTTACAGAGGTGACATGTCAGCCCTGTCATATGTGGCATATCACAGGTGAGATATCAGCTCTGTTAAGCAGATCTGTTCTTCCACCTGCCACAGTTCACGTGTCAGCTCTGTGCAGTGGATCTGTTCGTACATATGGCACAGGTGACATATCAGCTCTGTGCAGCAGATCTGTTCTTTCAACTTGTACAGGTGACACATCAACTCTGTGCAGTCTATCTGTTCATACATATGGCACAAATGACATATCAGCTCTGTGCAGCAGATCTGTTCGTCCACCTGACACAGTTGGCATGTCAGCTCTGTGCAGTGGATCTCTTTTTCCACCTTAGATAGGTGACATGTCAGCCCTGGCACAGGTGACATATCACAGGTGACATATCAGCTCTGTGGGGCAGACTTGTTCTTCCACCTGGCACAGGCGACATATCAGCTCTTTGTAGCGGATCTGTTCACACATATGGCACAGGTGACATGTCGGCTCTGTACAGAAGATCTGTTCATACATATGGCACGGATGACATATCAGCTCTGTGGAGCGGATCTGTTCATTCGCCTGGCACATGTCACATATCTGATAGGGCCACTCTTGCTGTGCTTCACAGACGCGACCCTGCTACAAGTGTCCAATCTACAGCCCGTAGTCATTAACCGTTTATGTGATCATAAGTTGACAGTGTTTCTGGTTCTTAAATTTCACCCGCAATTTTTCCAGCTTGTAACTGGCAAGCAGTTTGCTACACTTTTTGAGTTGTTTATGTATGTATTTGAACTTACTATAGCTGCTTTCAGTAGCAGATTTAGGAAGTATGTTTATTTTTGTTTATCTGTAAAAGCTGTGTCTAGTTTGAGGCTTTCTTCTCCACTGACTAGGAGGGGTTATTGTCTCTTTTTAGTAAGATTGCTGCCTTGTGAACTGAACACTATCTAGAATTAATGTCCCGTCATTAATTCTCTCTCTACTTCGCTCTCGTTCTCTCTCTGTCTTTCACAGTCTCCCCCTCGTTCACTCTCTATCCTTCATACGCCTCCTCCTATTTCTCTCTTTCTCCTATTCTTCCTGAAGACGGAGACGGCAAGAAACAAATTTACGATAACAAACAATTTTAAAAAGGCAGAATTCACACAAGGGACCCTTTTCGCTGATATCATTCTCTGTCTTTTTCTGGCATTTTTTTTTTACTAATCTGTCTATCCCACTCGTTATTCTTACTTACATACTTCTCTGTCTCCTCGATCTCTCATATTTTTTCGTATTTTGCTGTATAGAGTTCACTTCCCTAAATCGTTTTTGTCTCTTCCTTCGACTAACGCCTCTTTCTGGATTTGCTTATTCCTTTCTTTTTAGTTCTCCTTTTTCATTCTCTTCCTTCTCTATCTCCCCTTCGCTGTGTCATAGCTCTCCCTGTTCATATTCTTTATTTCTTTTGATTGCTTTCCTTCTGTGTTGTGTTTTTCTTTGATATTTGTCACAAATGTACCTCTATATTCGCCTTTGAATGCAATTTGTATACAGTTGTATTTTTTTTACCATCTTTCTCCCTTCCTCTTGAAAGTGAATCGTGACATGGAGTGCTATATACACCATTTCACTCACTCCATGTTTCCCTTTGGATCCTTTTTTGACACCTCTTTTTTTGTCATTCACCAGAAAATTGTTTGCACGGCTGAGCGAAAATGGTATCCACACCCACAAACAATTCATTGTATTAAAGGCTGTGAGGTAAGTTTAAGATATCCTATGCTATGAGTTTCGATCGAGCACCAGTATCCCGCAAAGTATTCATGGCTTTGAACTGTACAATAGTGTAGAGCATCATAACTGTGTCCTTCAACCCATGCTTCCATATACTGCAGGGATCCCCTAAGTTGGCCTTTGAGGGCTGAAACCATGCCAGATATTATGGATATCCCCATCGGATAAATATTGCACAGTGCTCAGCTCTTCCTAGAGCTTTCACCCAAAATGCCAGACCAGGACCAACTCACACCAGCAGATAAAGGAGGAGCGACAAAACCACCTTTTTTCAGTGTATTCTTTATTAGTTACCATGGAGTAATTGATATTTTCTCTTTTATGAAGGACATCTGTCCCAAATCAATATCTTGTTAAAACTTCCCAAACCCGGCTAGCCCTCTAGTATCCGTAGAAGTAATTTGTGCGTGGTTACTGCTTGCAAACCCTCAGACTACTTTTCACCCCCTGTTTTCTTAACTACTTTTTTTATCCCCGGTATTTTGGGGCATATTACCAAGCAATAGCGATAATTATCGCTATTGCTTGGTTAGAGACAAAAATTTACCGCTGAGCTGCGGCGATTTTTACCGCAAATAAACCTTGGTATTACCAAGGTTTAACGCGAATGCGATAAAAATCGCCGCAAAGCATGAATATCGCTGAAAAGTCAGCGATATTCATGCATTACCGAGCTAATGCTCTTAGCCATGTTATCCACCTCCCATTGGATAACATGGCTAAGAACTGCTCAGGACAGGTGTTAGCTTTTGGAGATATTCGCGCTTAGCGCGAATATCTCCAAAAGTTGGTAATAGGAGATACCGATGTTAGCGACTGTTTTCAGTCGCTAACATCTTGGCACGCCCACTTTGCATGTCATTAGTGATAAATATCACTGACATGCAAAGCGGGGCCCAAGATGGTCGCTATCTCCTACTAGCTGTCGCTAACTGGTGTTAGCGACAGCTAGGCAATAGGGAGATAATTTTATCTCCGCTTTCTTGGCTTTTAAAGCCAAAAAAGCGGAGATAAACCCCCTTGATAATATGCCCCTTTATTCTCAATACCAGTTCTTTCACTAATCCTTCAGAATCACACTCCCTCTTCACAAGCAGAACATTAAAAAGGTTTGGTTTTTACACTCAATTTGAGAACCATCTCTTTCCACGATTGAGATAAACATAGGTGTGGAGGAAATACACATAACAGGAAAGCCATGTAACCCACATCACTCAATAAATAAACAGTAATAGTTATCTTTAAAAAAACTAGTGCACTCCAGCCGTGGCATAAGCACAAATACAACATTGAAGCAGATAATAAAAACCTCTGCAAAGAAGCTTGTTTCAACTTAAATTGAAACTGGAGAGAAGCACCCCTCCATGCACACACACACACACACCAAAGCCCAGGCTCAGTTTTCAGTGCCATCAGCATGCCCCATTAGTGGCCTGCCCTGGCATAATGAAACAAGCATTTACAATGCAATGGTCTCGGCAATATTATTGGTAGAGCTATTTGTATTGCTCATTATTTTTTTTTTTTTTTGTATCCCTAAATAAATGGCATTATTATTTCTATTGGCATATACACAGCTTCCCGCGTGCGGACATCTTCTACACACACTGGATGTATTCGAAGCCTTCACCGGTTGCCCCCACGGCCTGCCCTGCCCCCCCGGCCCCCCGCGGTCAGAGTCGTTGTCAGCCGATGGGCCTCTTCTGGCCGCTGAAGCCGCTTCCCCTGCCCCATTATCAGCTCTTCACGCCGCACCCTCTGGCTGTGCGGGGACAAAAGGCACTGAAAGAGCCCCCACCCACCCCAGGGGGCAGCCACTTACCCTGATAGCGGGGCACTTACTGGCAATAGTATCTGCGTCCCCGCGAAGGGGAGGGGGCTCACCCGGATTTATGGCAGATACGCGCGTGCAGCCTGCCCATTTCCGGTCCAATGGGACATAATAGGACCCAAGGTTTGGCGCATTTTTTATATAACGCGAACTCGACCCGAAGGTATTGGACAGCTTTCCATGAGCACCGGGTTCGTTACACATGGACACATTCTATTTTGGGATACAGGAGGAGATAAGTGATTTGCCCAGAATCACAAGATGTTGAGACAACGAGACTTGAACCTGGTTTCCAAAGCTCCAAATGCTGCTGCTCTGGCCCTTTAGCCACACCCACGTGTCACTAGGACCTACCGCACAGGCCATCTCGATATGAGAGGAGACACATTTTCACGTTCGCATCCTGCCCTACTTGCTACGAAAACTTAGCCTCCCTGCCCATGAGAATGTGTAAAAATGGTGTGGTTCTCTTGTAAAGCGCCCCAATGCCCTCGAGCGAAGTTGGCGCTGCATAACGCTGCAATACATAACTAGGCAGTGTACTCGGATATTGCCCCCAAATAAACAAGTCAATTTGGATAAGGAGTGTTGATACTGCCCCACAAATCTAGAACTTCTTCTGAGTTATACTGCTGCTGACTACCGTAGTACATGTTAATACTGCCCATTCAAAAACTGGCAGCTCTGCCTCTGCTGATAAGTGTGCCCCATTTCAAGGGTACAGTACAGAACACGGACAGCAAGAGCTATCGGTAATAATGTACAGGTCAAGGGTCATCAAGAGAGAACGTGTTTTTGAAACAAGACATTTAAAAAAATGTAAATTAGGAGACTGCACCGCACTTTAGCACAAGACTCGATTTCTTTCCACATATCCCGATTTTAAGAGGCCCATTTTTTGGTACAGTATAATAATCTGTAAGTGGCTAGCGGTCATGCCATTGGGCGGATCTCATTCATTTGTGTATGACTGGTTATCAATTGGAATCAAGATCGATGCTGAACCAGAGCAAATATGTAGCGCCGTGAATCGGCTTCACTGCGCTACACGCTGGGTGCTAGCTGCAATTAAGCCTTTCTGCACACAGAACGGAATTGGCGGGTTTCCATAGTTTGTGGATCGGTCAGTAAAGTAATGTGGCTTTAGATCTGTTGCTCTAACCTGTCAGTCATGCAAAATGATCGATCCTAGTTTGAAACAAACGTCAGACAAAAGGATGCTCTGCTCATCCCATTAGAAATACCTACAAATATTGTACTTGGCTGTATGAGCCAGATTCTATGTTAAGTGTGCCAACCCCCTCTTTTTTCCTGTTTGAGTAGCTTTCGAATGCCACGTTTTAAAGTTTATTTTAGTTTCAATTCAGTGGCATCTGTGTTTAACAATAAAATACTGTGCTCTGTGAATATGTAAAATAAATGGGTCTCCTTTTGGCCCCTTAACAGAGTTAGGCGGACACGAAAGCCTCACAGATGTCAGACCTGCCACTCACACCCTTGCCCTTTGGTGAAGCAACGCTTTGACGCCCTCTTATTTGGCAATTAAGACAGATGTTATCTTCTAATCTAGGAGCTACGCAGTGCCCCCTTTCTATTGGCGCCCTATGAGTCAGAGAAAACACGTCCTTAGTGTAAGAGGGGCCGGTTGGAAGGGAGTAGCGTCACAGCAAACAGATTGTATTTATCACACGTGTTCCATATGCGCAGAAGGACACGTCAGCCTACCTTGCGTCACTTTAGAGTGCATCAGTCATGGATCAGCTCTAACGCTGCTGGTAAATTCCAGCCATAAATAACTTCATGGGAGAACTGATACAGTCTTCTACTTGTGACTATTAGCTCGTTTCGGGGCAATTATAATTAGGGAAATAGTTGAGATAAGTAAAGAATGAGTAACGGCAAAATAAAAAAATCAAAGGACAAAGTAAATTAAAAAAAATTAAGACATTAATTACTTTCAACTACTTAAAATGATGTGCTGAAACATTTGCAAACACCAGTGGAGAGGAAACTACAAACAGGTGATCTAAGCTAAGATTGTCCCGTTATAGCTGTAACGGTTATTTGTAGTTTGCGCGGGGCTGCTGCTTCCATGCATTTACTGCCAAATAAAACTACTGCCATTCTTGACGCTGATCTTTGGGTGGTTGGTTGATTAAAAGATGTACCTTTTCGAAACATAGCAGCCTCTGTTTTTCGAGCCCTCTCCTTACGCCATACTCTATGAGGTCAGTCAAAGCCCCCATGCCGTGCTGCCAGGCCACAATTCAGATTCATGGGAAGCCCAAATTAGCCTGCCTCCTACACCTTGTAAAGTAAACAGGACATTGTATGTCCCGCATGACGATCAGCGCGGCTTCAAGCTGACATCTGCAACGAAGGCCCCCCAAGTTCAGTTCAAAAATAAGTTTAAGATAAAGAATGACATTAATAAAGGCCCCCCAAGTTCATACCTTCCACAAATTCAAATCCACACTCGTGTACCTACTCCTAAAATAGAAAAGAAGAAACTGACAACTGCAACAAAGAGGACTCAAAACTCCTGATGCGTGCTGAAGCACCAAATCCAAAGCAAAACGTCCCAAACTCAAGTCTGTATCTAAAATTGCAAAGCACAAATGCACATCTTTGCCTAAACGACGCATCCCATTTTCACATCCTCACTAAAGCCGCAATGCTTTGCCAACATGTGGACCTAGAGCAGCACATTCTATTCGCATACAACACCTGAAGAAACATTCAAACTCAACCCTGTCCCTACGAATGCCGAAAGGTCACATCGGCCCAAATCAAAACATATCTATCTCGCATCTACCCTAGGAAACTGCTTATCACAGCACAACCATAGCTCGCATTTGCATCTAAAGCTGTACATACAGAGCAGGGCTGATTTACAGTAGCACATTCAAGCACACATCTGCGCTTAAAGCAGCATGTCCCTATTTCACATCTTCCCCAATTAAGCGCGGGACAACCTACAATCTCCCCATAAAAGCATTGTCCAACCTCACGAGTACAGACACTGAAGCGGCACATGCCATAGTAATATATCGAAGAAAAACACCCCAAGATGACACCTGCCTGAGGACGCAGTACAACCAAAGCACGCGGAATGCATCTACAGCAGCACATTCCAATCTCACCACTGAATAATGCAGCACATCTGCACCTCAAGCACTACACCCGAAGATCACATCTGCACTTAAAGCAATACACCAGAAACTCACATCGCATCTCAAGCAACAAAACCCAAGCTCACATCTACAACTTAAACAATACACCCTAAAGTCGCAACTGTGCCTCTAGGAACAGACCGCAGGCTCATCCCTGCAATTATCACATCCAACACTCATATCTGCTCACAAAACACACCCCAAACTAAAATCTGCAAGAAAGTCCATACTTAACAAATGTATAAGGGTAGTATAGTAGCACATTTCTAGTCCGCGTCTGCATCTAAGCTCACGTCTCCCACAGCAAAACAACAGTTGTTTCAAATACGCCCAATCTGTCAGCCATAAAACAATATTGCCCCCAAAGCATGCCCCGTTATAGTCCCCTTTTAACAAACATTTCTTCGAGCATGAGTAACTGCTCCACAGTGCTAGAGCGTAGCAGGACGACGGAGCTGCGGGCGGAGGGAAGGGGGGGGCAGAGCAGGACGACGGAGCTGCGGGCGGAGGGAAGGGGGGGCAGAGCAGGACGACGGAGCTGCGGGGGGAGGGAAGGGGGGGCAGAGCAGGACGACGGAGCTGCGGGGGGAGGGAAGGGGGGGCAGAGCAGGACGACGGAGCTGTGGGGGGAGGGAAGGGGGGGCAGAGCAGGACGACGGAGCTGCGGGCGGAGGGAAGGGGGGGGGCAGAGCAGGACGACGGAGCTGCGGGCGGAGGGAAGGGGGGGCAGAGCAGGATGACGGTTCCATATGGGGCCCAGAGCCCTGTTTTCTCCGACCACTCGAGGCATCCCTCCCTCCATTTGTCCGCCCTTGCTTTCTTGCGCATTACTGTATCCCCCCCACCCCCACCCCCACCCCGTTTCCTGCTGCCCACTCTCACGCCTTTCGACCATCTGCTCTCCTCCCTCGCGCTATCCGTTCACGAGCGCCCACTCCCACCCTTCACCTCGGCACAACACTCCATTCTCACAGCAGCCCTCCCACAACTACCCTGGAAACGCACCGACGGTTCTCTTCTGTCGGCCTGCGGTGGCATGAGAGAAAATCAATAGACGACTGAATACGAGCATTCACTCATGAGTGTGACTCCTAGGGCTGGAGCACGGCCGACAGGGAGCCACGAACAGCGGGAGAGGGCGGGAGGTGGGGACAGCGGGAGCCACGAACAGCGGGAGGGGGCGGGAGCCACAAACAGCGGGAGGGGGCGGTGAAAGGACCCAGGAAAAGGGAGAAGGAGGGGAGGGGGCGAGGGAATCACTCACCGCGCGGAAAAACAGCGTCCGGGGGCACTGAAGGAGATACTGCTGCTGTAGGTGCCATGGCCGTCGAGCTCCGTCTCTGCCTGCTGCTGCGTCTGTCAGGGCAAGTCACCGCGCATCGTCAGCCACCGTCCAGGAAAGTAGGGACCGGCCTGTAATTAGGGACCGGCCTGTAATCGGGTGGCATGAAAAACGGCACAAACATGCGTAAATGGTGGCAGAGGCAGAGGCTCGATGCTCACCTTCACTGCGGTGAAACAAAATGGCGGCCGGGAAGCTCTGAATTTTTCGAAATTGGGGGCGTGGTTTTGTGGTTCTGAGTGACAGACAACGTCACTGTCTAAAGAACGCAAAAAATCACGCCCCCAAATCCGAAAAAGACGGGGCTTCTTTGGAGTGACGCATCTCTCCTCCAATGGCTGGCCTCCGTTTAGGAAGCCAGCCAATGAAGGAGAGAGGGGGCACGGAGGCGGGACCTTCGCCGCTACTCAAACTCATTAAATCTCCGGCCTAAGACTGCGCAAGCGCAGCCTTTTAGGCCTTCGACCTAAAAAGCCCCCATTTTCCAATCAGAGTATAATGGTGAGAGAGAGAATGGTACGATGTTGGATGAGACACTTACGGGCATCCCCGCTGGGAACCCGCATCTAAGAAATATCGATGAGAAAGACCATGAACCTGGACTGAAATTGAACTGGAAATTAAGACGATGAGGGAAGCTGCCCAATAAAAACTGACATTGTAGCACAATGAGAGTAATGGGAGCAGTTATGCAGTACTTAAAGTATAATGTTCCCATGCACCAGAGGCGATTCCCTTGACTTATTAATTTGAGAGGCCGGTTGGGTCTATATTTTTATCGTATCGAAGTGCATTTGGTCTACCAGTAAACTCCACTCATTACTCTATGTTTAGTTAATGCTTTAGAGAGCAACTTAACTCTTAAGGCAAGATAGGGAGATTCTAATGAAGGCTGCCTCTGCGTAGGGCTCCCACTCCGATGTTAGGTCTGTTTGCCATTGATGTCCTGGTTCCATTTGTCTTGATACTTCTTCATTGTCTCTTTAGCAGTTCATGTCGGACTACTACTGTGATGGCATGAACAACCGGGCATTCTGCAACTATGATGGGGGAGACTGCTGCGCCTCAACTGTCAAGACCAAAAAGGTAAAACTCCCCTCATATGGGACATGTAGGGGCAGGGAGGGGAATGGGATGTCAATGGAGAACTTTTAAGAATATCTCAAGAAAAAGCTGGGAAGGGCTAAGGTAATGCAGAAGAGGAGAGGAACAAGCACACGAAAGACGGATAATGATTGATACCTATGGTGTCACTTTTAATTGCCTTTCACTTCAGATCACTGATACACAGGAGGAGAGAGAGAGCAGGATTGCAGTTGAATGGAAAAGGCTTCATAATAATATGGCTCTATTTTTAAGATGCTGCCTTTGGTGCTGCATTTTTTGCCAATTTAATGGTACTCAATTTGCTGACCTCAGATAGATTGAATGTATGGTTGACTTTGCTCGGATTTGATAGCTAACGGCAAGGCATATATAACTGATCGAGCCACCTTGCCAGCTTGCAGGAGGAACGGTGCAGACTGTCGGAGGTTGGTTCCTACTAGTCACTGAACCCAACACTCAGGAGGCTCTACTTGCCATGATCTCATATAATGCTACTTTCTGTGAGAGCAAAATGCTGTGATTGAGACCATTGGCTGCTCTGGAATATAGGATGAAGTGCCAGTGCCATACTGCCATTGCACATTACAAATTACTTTTAAAGTGACGCGTCTCAGTCAGAGTGAAAAGGATGCTCTCGTGGGCTTTGCACATTGATGGCTGAGGCAGGAAAGACTAGTCAGACCAGGTACTTTGGCTTTCTAATGGCAGGTAGGGCTATTCTTACTGAAGTATGTGCTGCAGATCCTATGGTAAGGTGTTATGTACTGATCTATGATTTTGGAAAGTATTTTTTCTTACTGACATCAAGTATGCCTCTCAAAATAGAGTACACAAATATACAGCGTTCCAAATTAATTGGGCATCCATGTGAAAATCATGACTTTCGCATTTATTTTGTACACAAGGTTAGTCAGGTTTAAGCCAGCCAAATGAAAAAGCTAAATAAGGTATGGAATTGTACACAACATTTTTTGAGTTACTGCCACAGCGTAGTTTCTGAGTATTAGTGAGTAAGAGGTAAGCGAGCTATGCACTCGCATACACAATGAATGTGATTTGACAGCGCTAGCTTACACCAGAGAAAACTAGACAAGTGTGTAGCTGTAGAAAATGCAGGAAAACTGTGCACTACGGGTAAGCCACCAATCAGGAACTCCACGAGGCGAACTTCATGTTAATAAAAACGTTTGCAAATCAGTCATATATGCTGAAGGCGCAATACTCAGCGTTATTTTGTGTCAGACATACGTCACTGCAGTACAATGCTGACACATCTTATGAAACGGTTTACCAGATATTCTTGGTACGTTTTCATATGACAGGGGTTTCTCCATATGATATTATACTGAGAAGCATGCTAAGGTCTGCTGTTGCTATTATATTGGCACAACGATTCTGCAAAGGCCCATCAGACCTGGCAATATACTGGGACAGGCATTGTGTTCATTCTATGCAACTATATTGATACAGAAATACAGCCGAAGAGGCCAAAAATGCTGTTATATTGGTAATAACCTATGGCAAGGCTCCCGGGGCACAGAAATGTTATTATGGCTTGCAATGCCACCTATTGTGCTGTTATACAGTATTGTATATCCTTCTACAGCATCCGGCTAAGTTATAACATCAGTATGCAATTATATGAATAGGAGTACTTTTCTGTACTGCAAGTGCCATTACTTCTGGGAATGCCACACAAACACACGCACACATGGTATGTTGATTCTAAGGGCGATATATTTACTAACAAGTCATGCAGCACAGCAAGACAACCTGTCGCGCTGCTTAGCGTGACAGGGAGAGGGCAGGAATGCGCCATGTCCACTCAGCGCCAACGCAGGCACCCTTGGGCAATGGTGCAGGGGTGCCTGCTTTACAGCCAGGATTGTGTTTTGTGCAGGAAGGCCACCTTCCTGCACAAAAAAAGACAACCCTCTGAGGTTTTTTCCTCTTTCTACGTGTGCTGCAGAATGCAACTCACGTAGAAAGAGAAACAAATGAGGAGAAATAAAGATATTTCTCGCTAAGCCCCACCTGGTAAGGAATGGCATTTTGTTGTATTCCTAAGTTTACTGATGTTACTAAACGTGGAAATGCCCCAAAAACCATTAGTGGATGCGTGGGAAGACCCACGCTCCACCAATGGAACTCCTTCCTTCCCAGCTCAGAGTAAGGCAAGGCAGTGACTTGTGCTGGCTTGTGTTACTCTAGATTTATAAAGCCACGCAAGTTGGCTCTGCATGGCTTAGTAAGTCTGACTTAAGGACATGAGTAGCCCTTACTGAATCTGGGCCCAAGTGTACTAGTAGCCTCACAAAGTTAATTACCCCGAATGTGCAACTACAAGCCAAAGATAATGTTGAGCAAAACGTATAACAGACAAACCTAGAACTCTTCTATCTTCTCTCCCCTTTGGAGGCTCTGGAGGTGTTACTACTATCTGGAGACTTTTGTGATGTGCGAGCTTTTCTGTTGTTCACAACACTTAATAAATACATTGAATTCCAATTACTAATTGTTGTGCCAAATCGCCAGAACCAAGAGTAATTCAACAAGCTAAAGGGAACACAAAAACACCATAACCACTATCAGTGTCTTAGGTCACATTCTCTTGTATTCTAATTCAACTTTAAAAAATACACAGTAAACCACAATCAATCTCTGACAGCTCACATTTTGATGTGGAAGCAACCACTATGGACATACGTTGACATAAGGAGGCCAGCTCACCCTTGAGGCCCCACCGCCTCTCGTTCCCTGCCGTGGATAGAGTCCATGCTTCTTCTTTTTTTTTGTTTTAGTTTTTTTTAAAATCTTTTTATTAACCATGCTCATATCAGACAACAGATCGAGCAACACCAAGTTCCAAGGTGTGCAAGATTCACCATTCCTTAGAGAGTCAAAGCACTAGCTTTCATGGCCAGCAGGCATATACAACTGCCCATGTGCGATTTGTCCAGCCTGTGGTGTGACCCTTCTTTTAGGCACACGGGGCCTCATTTAGTAGAAATGACGCATCGCTGCGTGAAAGCAGCGATGCGCCACTTCTCAGTGTGCACTCCTTGCGACATGAGTGATGCGTCATATTTATAATATGACGCATCATGTCGCAATGAGTTACAGATACGTCAGTATTTCTGACGTATCTGTAGGCGCAAAAGTGACGCATTGCTGGAGTGTGTCACAAAAGTGACGCAACTCCAGCAATGTGTACTTTCACATGGACAAGTTCCATGTCGTTAGTGCCTACGTCAGTCTTACGCCTGCCATGAAGCAGGCGTAAGATTTTGATGCATTAGCGGCCAAGAAATGGCGCAGTGAAATCTTATAGATATACTCCGTCACTTCCATGACCCTTTCTTGCGTCAAAACGCCCCCCCCCCCCTTGCATACATTATTCCTGGCACAGGTATAATGCGGTGCAGGGGTTTACAAAGTGACGCATCTACCTAGATGCGTCACTTTGTAAATATGGTGCAACAAGGCGCATTTTTTACACCACTGGTGCGTCACAAAAAGTGACTCACAGGCGCCATAAAAGTGACGCACAGCCTCATAAATGAGGCCCACAAGATTTATTGTTTCAAGGGCAAGGCCAACTGCTGGGCTTCCCTCCACCGATGCTCTCCCACCCCTCCTGGTTTGAGTAATCGGTTACTTTTCTGATGGCGTTGAACGAGAAGGAATACGTTACTGGTGTGCGAAAAATGCCTTCTGCCTCGAATGATGTTGACTTCCAGGACCACACAAGGCTCCATGGGGAGCGTAAGGTTTGACAGAGTATTTACTCCATCCTACAGCCAATGGCCGAGTGGGTGTGGCCGCCAGTGAGTGATTGCGACACTTTGCAGAGTAGGCTTTCTGCGGTCAGGCTGGGTGGTCCTAGGTGAAATCGTCTCAGATTCGCACAGCTAATCACGTTCATGTTGTTACAATCATTAGTGCACAGATGGAACCCATTGCCAGCCACGGTTGTACCGGAGCGTTTCTGGGGTGTTTGCGTGGAGTGGGGTTCAACAGCTATGGAGCATGGCGCGGGTCGGTACGCATGAGAGGATGGATGCAAGCTAAGAAGTTGTTAAACATGCTCCGTTATATCGACCAGTAGGAGAGGTGAGGAATAGGTGCTTTGTTATGAGTTAAAGAATTCTCGTAGTTCTGGGTCTGAAATCTGTACTCATAAATATCTTAACTCCGAATCTCCAGGAAACATTTTAGACCAATTAAAGAGTCCCCCACTGCCTCTCCCTTTTCTTTAATGTACCACAGGCCTCACAGATGGCAATATGAACTCTTCTAGACTGCTGAGGAGAACCCTACTATTACTAACCGAAAGAATGTGAATTTGCAGGACTTCCAGAAAAACGGAACGTTTAGAGTATTCCCTATCAGGCTCCAGACTCATGAGTGTGACAGCGAGGCAGTGTGGCACCCCCTTTGAACCTGGTTATTCCTTAAAATAAAGCATTGATGTATTGAAGTCTCTCTTTTATTTGTGTATATGTTGACTTATACAGATCAACAAGGCCCGGCGGTGTGAGAGTGCTTTACAGAGTATTATGGAACGACATAAGTGTTTACAAGATAAAACAAAAGGGGTAAAGTAGTGATTACAGGGAGAGAAAAGATACAAATCGATAGAGCACAAGAGAAATGAAACACAGAATATACTGATAACCCATTACTATGCTATAATAGAGAAAAGTGTACAATGCGCGGTAATTAGTACAGGTAGCACGTCAGAAATTAAAGAGAAATATTCCTATTTACAGGCCCATTGCGCTTCCGGTGCGTCACTTTTTTGACGCACCAGGGGCACAATGGGCTTGCCCATATTTACAAGACCACGTTAAGTCACCCAGCATGACTTTTCATGGCCTGGTAAATATTGTCCCCTTTCACGTATTACTATCCGTGAAAGTGGTGTTCCATGGGTGTTCCTGTGGATGTTTCCATGCAACATCCATGGAACTTGACACATTCCCAGATTTACCAAATTTTGTGAAACTGGGAATGCATCAATATCCTACGCCTCCCGAGGGGAGACATAGGAGTGGCGCAAGAAGAAGAAATACTTTTATTTATCCTTTTTTTTCCTCTTTCTATGCATGCTGCATTCTGCAGCACACATAGAAAGAGGAAAATGCCATTAGATATTGTTTTTGTGCAGGCACAAAAACAATCATCCCGCAGCGCAGGCACCCTTGCAAAATGACGCAAGGGTGCTTGGATTGTCGCATGGCAATCAATTTGTGCCAGCGCCGGGGAAAACCCAGCGATGCGTCCTATTGTTGTTAATACGACTCATTCCTGTGCTTTGAAAATGACGCTGCACGGCGCAGCTAAACGCTTGCAGCGCCGCATAATTTTCTTGTAGATCAGGCATCGGTGTACTATGAATCTGCAAATCTATCCATACTAATATATTAAAGAGAGAGCCCAAACCTTTGAGGCGGGTAATCTCAGGAACCACAGCAACAACAACAACACCCAATACAGCGTTGGAAAGGGCAGTTGCAGCAGAAGGACATAGGCTATGCAGACGCCCACCATATACAGTTAAAAGGTAAAAGAACCGTGCCAGCAAAGTAGTCCCTTGTGGGCGGGTCTGCGTTGTGCTGTGGGCGTGTACTGGGGGCGTGACAAATGCTGGGGGCGTGTGGTACGTTCCGCCCTTCATGCCATGTCTCATATCGTGTGCTGTGGGCGTGTGCTGGAGGGGTGGGCTTGTGCGGGGCGCGGGATTACGGAACAAAAAAGCGAGCGTTGTGCCCAGCATTTCATAGTTTTTTCTTCCCAGGATCTGTACATTCCAGCTCCGGGTGTCCACCCTGCTCCCTTTAAATACCCCTGCACCCCATATTCATAACCCACCCTTACTTCTTAAAATACCCCAACACCCTTAAACACTAACCCATTTTAACCCTATAAATATACCCTGTACCCCAAAACCCAAACCTATCCCTAAACCCTAAAAATACCCCTGTACCCCAAAACCCAAACCTAGCCCTGAACCCTATAAATACCCCTGTACCCCAAAACTCAAACCTAGCCCTGAACCCTATAAATACCCCTGTACCCCAAAACCCAAACCTACCCCTGAGCCCTAAAAATACCCCTGTACCCCAAAACCCAAACCTAGCCCGGAACCCTAAATTACCCCTGTACCCCAAAACCCAAACCTACCCCTGAACCCTAAAATACCCCTGTACCCCAAAACCCAAACCTAGCCCTGAACCCTTAAAATACCCCTGTACCCCAAAACCCAAACCTACCCCTGAACCCAAAAAATACCCCTGTACCCCAAAACCCAAACCTAGCTCTGAACCATAAAATAACCCTGTACCCCAAAACCCAAACCTACCCCTGAACCCTAAAATACCCCTGTACCCCAAAACCCAAACCTATCCCTGAACCCTAAAAATACCCCTGTACCCCAAAACCCAAACCAAGCCCTGAACCCTTTAAATACCCCCGTACCCCAAAACCCAAACCTACCACTGAACCCTAAAAATACCTCTATACCCCAAAACCCAAACCTAGCCCTGAACCCTAAAAATACCCCTGTACCCCAAAACCAATACCTACCCCTAAACCCTAAAACTAACCCTGTACCCCATAACCCAAAACTATATCTGAACCCTTAAAATACCCAAACCCCCCAAAACACATACTTCAGTACCCCAAAACATATACCCCTATACCCATACTTACCTTATCCAAACATTTTTTTAAAAAGATGCTTTTACCATTCATGCATTTACAACAAATTTCGTTGTAAATGTATGCGTGGTAAAAGCATATAACATGTAATGCCATACGTTATAATGGCATTGCGGACTCATGGTACTTTCGTAATGAAAGTATGCGGCGTGATGGTATGCGGAAAGAAAGTTGCGGAATAATGGGTGGTTACCCTCCCACCGGTAAGTACATTGGTGGCACGGCGTCCCACATCTCCAGCAACATACTCATGTTTTTTCACCACCGATTTGAAAAATGCACAGGTCTCTCTCATTGATGGCCAGCACCGACATACACTTTTAGACACACCTCCCGCCACAAGTTCTAGAATTTCGAACTTTAGAGCTGGGGAGCTACGTTCGAATCTCAGCATCAGCTCAACATCCTGTGATTCCAGGCAAATCGCTTTGTCTCCCCGTGCCTACCACAAATTAATGTGTTCTTCTGTAATGTAAATTGTGCTCATGCCATGTTGTCGAGTTTGCGCTATATAATATTGCAAGGAAAAATAAAGTAGGGAAACGAGATCACAAACTATTGAACGCGCACTCTTAAGTGCATCAGCAGTGCACTGTGAATCGGGGCGTTTCACAGGCCTGTCACAGATAAGAAATGCTATCATAGCGAAATCCTACAAAACAATATACTACTGGCCGGCAGCAATTCATAACCGGACAACGTCGGGACGGGCTGCTAGTTTAAGTGTAAAATGCTTGATTGGGTAAATCAGTTAATAGTAACAGAACGTTCAGAACAGAAGTTTGTGAAGGAGAGGGCACAAGCATGTTTATTTAGGGTGATTTTAGAGGGTCATGTATTGCATTTTAGATTGATTGCCACTGATGACCATTGATCACAAGTCCTGATGTATGCAGTGTGAATAAGATGGTGAGGTTTTTCAAATATATTCAAAAACATCACACTCGTTGGCTTTTCTAAAGAGACCATCTAGTGAAAGATGTCACTATACTTGTCAAAACCCCAGCAGATATCATCAAAGTTAATTTTTAGTTTAGATCGACCAATCAACATTGACTAATCACCATATCGACCAGATCAATACAAATAGGAGGTGCAGCTTTCTTGTTGGATGCAGCTAAATTTTGGTGGTATACTTTTTCTTTGATTAGACACAGATCCCCTCAATTTTTAGAACAAAATGCTGAACCCTGGCTTTTCAGCTCTTCTAGCAATTTGATCACTCACCTAGTAATTTCATTTTGTGTTGTGTTACAGCAAGTCCTCTTAGAATCAAGAACCTCAGTCATAAATGAAAGCTTATAGAACATAACATAAGAAGATTAACCCAGTGTTCTTGAATGCAAGAGGCTCCAATAGAAGGATTTCATCATCACAGAAGCTGCATTGCCCTCCTTAAATTCTCAGTTTTTCACCAGGCTTTGTGAAGGATTTTCTGTTCTCCTCATGCCGCTTTGTCTCTTTATGGTGGGTCAGCAGTCTGAGCGTTTTTCTTGCCATGCACACTCTTTCCAAGTGTGGAGATGCGAAGGTTATGGATACAGAGCTATGAAGGTCACCCCTGCTAGGAAAAAATGTGTGTTGTAAGATCTCAGTATTCTTGCATCTATTACAAGTGACATTCCTGGTAGATGAGGGAACTTGAGTGGCATTGTTAACCAAACCAGAATCATTACCTCCAGGAAGTAAAGGTTAAACATTGACCCTGCGCCATCTGAATGTGTCCCAGGAGATGAGATGTCCAAGCTCCAGTGAGCATTCAGCGATTTTGTGAAACCACAACTTGGCTCAGTTTTGAAGGCCTGTCAGTTCCATCCTAACTGGAAACTTGTGCTGAAATGATAATGGAGGTCGGAACAATGTGACTTTATTATTGCTGCATGTATTTAGCAATGAACTTGAGCGCATTCTGCAAAAGGTAATATATCCTGCCAGAGATGTGCGGCTTTCCAAGTACCTCAAAGTGCTGGTTGATCCAGGTCCTATCACATTTACTCTGCATGTACCCCATGGTCTTGCCACACTTGGCCCATGCAGTGAACCCCCCCTCAACCCTTGGCAGAGGTGGCTAACTCTGTTTTGCAAAAACCTTTGACCAGGCCCCCAGTCCCACCATACAGTCTCTGGCCTTTACCAATTTCTGGGCGAGGGTCTACACTGAAGCTGAATGGTTCCTACTACCCTGAGATGCCAAGAAAGCATATACTTTGGCTACACTTCTGTGTCCAGCCTCTGAATTAGTCCTCCATCCACTGAGGCATAGGGAGTTCCCTGAGCATTGTTGCACTTTGTTATAGTTCCATGGTTCATTATGGGAAATCCATCATTGGCTTCAGGCTACCATAGACGTTTATAGACGCTAAACTAGTATTTTTATTGGAATTTGTATGGCTGCCATCATTTGTTATTTCAGAGAAGTTTATGTAGTTAGTGAATGAGTGCTAAATGGTTAGGGGCTTCTACAACAGACCAGAGTCTGATTCTGCTTTTAGAGAAGAGCCTACAGTAGCAGGAATGGGAATGTTCTATGCTAGATTAGCGTGGCAACTGTAATAAGTTGTGGTTGAAAGTTCTTGCTCTGTATACTAACAGGCGAACTTCAGCTTGTGACGTGCTGCGCATTTGCTGATCCATACTTGTCAAGAGCAGAAAAAGATCAGCACTCTTGGCTGGCCTGCAAGTTGGCATACCTATGTACAATCTAGTAGTCATAGCCATCGGAGGTACTCTGTTTGCAAATCATACGCTTTGTGAAGTTGAGTTTATTTGGTGCCCAACACTAACTCCAAAATGTGTATACTCTCAATAACATCAAAGCAATCATATGAAAATGATGCAGCATCCCTGCCAATTCTACCCTGTACCCGCTGCTCTCTTCTCTTTCTGCAAGCTTATCAGTTTACAGTCTGGACAGAACATTAAATTCCAACAAGGGCTGAGATTCAGAAAACAGACACAGGGTTTAGGTACATCATGGATGGATCCTAAAGTGATTCTGAGGATTTGTTGATACTCCATTCTTAAAATGGCAAGCGGTGTTGTTTCTCTGGTGAGAAACACATTTTCAAAACTAAAGCAAACTGAAATAAATGTGTGGACCTGGAGTGCAGTGCATTGACAAATTGTGATCAAGCACAACAAGGAGGTACTGCTGACTTTTGTGTCCATTTAAAACAAGGCACCAAAGTGTTTGGTAAACACTGACTATTTATTGAACATCAGCGAGTCTCTTAATCTTCAATGTGCTAAGTTTTAGAAGTATTTCCTCAAACAACTTATCAGAATAAGTGCTGGAATTATCTTTCGCTATTCATGTGCATCAAGGCAGTCTCTATCTGTATGTTCTTGCTAAGGGGAACACAGATATTCAGATGAGCATTGTTGCAGTGTACTCTTATTACCAGGAATTGTTTATTGTCGCACAGAAGAATCAAGGGCCATGTTATGACCCGGTTTGCGTCATTCTTGCACTACACAATGTGGTTCAAGAACAACACAAACCTTAATTAATATTGTTGAAGCCACGCAAAGTCACTTTGAGTGGCTCTGAAAATATGGAGTAAATGCAATGCAGCTCAAATATTGCGTTACTCTGCCCTGGGTAGGTGTTCCATGGGCATTGCGTGGGTGTTTCCACGCAACTCCCATGGATATTGACGCATTTCCAGATTTACAAGGCCATGTAAACCTGGGAATGCGCCAAAAAGATAGCTCTTCCCAGGGGAGGTGGCATATTAGGGAAGAAATATATTTATTTCTACTCGTTGTTTCCTCTTTCTATGTGTACTGCCTTATGCAGCACACATAGAAAGAGGAAAAATCCTCTCAGGATTGTTTCTGTGCAGGAAGGTGTGCCAGCACAAAAACAATCCTGCCTACAACCCAGGCACCTGTGTTGGCTCTAAGCTGCCACAATGGCGCCAGCGCAAGGAAAAAGGACATGAATTCTCCAATACACACATTCCTGCCCTTTTCATGTAACGCAGGGCCAAATTGCCCTGCCACACAAACCTCATAATGCATTCACTAAGACATCCTTTCATTTTCATCCTTAGCATCAGTAGTAGTTCATTTATACATGTATCTTCTCTAGTTCTCTTTTACATTTGTACACAACACTCTGGTAAGTGCACTTATATGGGATCCTGTATTGTGAGGTCACCTGATACACTTTGCCACTACTATGAAACGTTTACTTGCACAGCTTGTATCCAGGTACATTATAGGTATAAGGTGTGTGTACTGGGCAACCGACCATGCGTGGGTTAAGATAGAAGACACTGTGAGAGCCACAAAACCGCCCTGTGTTTCATCATTTATTTGGTACTAAGGATAGTGTGTGGCTAATCATCCATTACACAGTTGGCAACGCAACATCCCATGATTTGGAATGCTGCATTGGGAGAATGGATTGTGAGTCGGGTAATCCACCCCTTTTGGATGATATAGAACTCTATGTCGTACACATTACCATACCTATGGCACTGTTACCACCAGTCCTGCATACAATCTCTACTTTCTCCCTCAGGGTGACTACTACCGAATGAACTCCCACTATGGCCCCAGTTTGATAGTTAGCTTCTTTAATCTAATACTGTCCTGTCCTGCATGCCCCAACTTCCAACCATCATAATGGTTTGCCTTACTCTTTCAAAGCTTGACTTGATTATAGAATCCCATGAACACAGAGATCCTGTTTCCCTCCACCTATGAATCCTCCACTGGTGCTTTGTTCATGCTGAGTCAAATGGAAACTATTTTCATCATCAAAAGTCTGAAAGAGATGGCCATTATATATCCTTTTCACAAACATAAGGTTTGCACTTCTTTTGGAACTTTTTGTTCACAAATCACTGCTTTCTCCACAAGTTTGCCTCCAAGTTCCATGACCATGGAGAATGAATGATGTATTGTTACCAAGAGAAGAATTGCTTGCAATTTTTCTTCTTTGCATTATGATAACCCCAAGAAACATCTAGGTTTGTGATATACACTTTATTAATGTTGTAAATTAAAAAACACAAAAACAGTGGAGCTTATGTAGCCTGGTTTTCCCATTAAGGGGCTCTTTCCAAATCAGGGGTCTCCAAACGTTTCTGTAATAAGAGCTCCTTATATTCAATGATAATTCATCCCCAAGCAACTGATATTATTAGTCTTGTAATAGTGACAAAATCAGACAAGGATACATTTGTGGCCACTATATTCTGCAAGATTATCAGCAGTGATCACCTCAACACATAAGACAGGATAGATAAAAGCAATGTAAAAAAGACTTTGTCAATATAGAATGCCTCTACGTGGGTAATATATAATAGCCATAGTTGCAATACTCCTCGTGCCAAGGTAATAATAATATTAATAATTCTCTCACAATGCCACATAATTTATCACTTAAATATCAGTTTTAAATATATTGTTGGAAAATCAACCTTTTTTCTCCAACATCAATTTATGAGATCTGAAAATACACATATTTTCATCTCCGATGCACAAAAGTTTCAAATTTAGTGGATGGGGCTACACACAGGATAGCTACTTGCAGTTAGCCGAAGTGCTACCAGTAGCTCATGACCCACTGGTTGGAGAAGCCTGTTCTTAATAGTGTGGGAGATATTTCAGGTAAAACCACCATGGTAAATAACATCGCGCAAATTACCTTGGCAGTTTTACTGAGTGAATCCAGGTGTCCAAGCTCAACATGGGGGGGGGAATGTGTTTTTGATTTTACCATACTGTTTTCCGAAGATATTCCCCCATTTAACACTTGGAGTGATTTGTATGAGGGAAACCCCGACCCAAGCACAATGTGCGCCTGTGAAGTTAGCTGCAAACGTTGTTTGGACCTAATTTCTTTTTCACCACAGGACTGTAATGAGTCCCACATGAAGGTTGGTGTCACTTGAGAAAGTTTCCATTGAACATTTTCTAGGGACACCTACATTCAAGTGGATCTACATGTTGAAACCAGTGCTCGAGTGAGTACTCCACCTCATCTGTGTGTCAGACATATTGTCACTGTAAAATCCATGTGCCTACATTCTCGATGTTTGAGTCCAGAAAAAAGTCTCCACTATATGACTCCCAAATGAAAGACACTCTCTATCTGTCTGGGTGTCATACATAGAAGTTTATTCAGAGCCCCTGATGCAGCTGGGTCAAATGCAATATAGCACCAATCGAAACAGGTACAAACATACATCCATTCATCACTACATCTAATAACATGGGCCTACAGGGTATTTCACAAACTTTCACTTGAGTTATAGTAATACATTGGTCGCAGGGCTCGTTTTGTAGGTTCGCCTTCATTACCCACTCTGCTGCCAGGGTACATTTAGATACTCAACTGTGTGTCAGAACATCAGTTGTTCTGCTTTGGCTGGCAGGATTCATGTGTATATTTTATGTGCTATTTCACATCTTTTTAAGTATGTTGTTATTCTTTTACTGTTACTCAAACACTGCTACGACTTGCATCTTTAGAATTAATGAGTTTTGTCTGGGGCAATTCTAGCTACACATTCTGGTTATACAGCCGAAAGCGTAGGTCGGTGTAACTGACATATTTGTTGGTTTTGTTATGTGTTGGTTGTTCAGGGGCTCCAGCAGCCCATGGATACTGCACTATTCGCTCTTAGTATGTTCTCTTTATTGTGTGTACGGCAAAAAAGCTGCTTTTTAAACTAGGAATTCATAGGGTTCTATTCAATCTGTTCAGACGCTGTCAGGAAGTGATTTTTAATCACTTCCTATTTCTTTTCCAATGTCTCATCCTCAACCTATCAATACTCCGTGTTATCTTTTTTGATAACTAAAGTATATGCTTGATTCTCTCAAAGCGTTCTTCATAAGAGTTAAGATATGGGCATTTCAATTCTCACTTGTGTGTTTGTGTGACAGGTACAGTTTCTTAAAGAATTTCTTACTGACCATGCTTTCCCTTCTTTCCAGGTCACCCCTTTCCCCATGAACTGTGACATCCAAGGGGAGTGTGCGTGCCTCGATCCCAATGCACGGGAGAATAGCCGAAAGGATTCCAGTCACTTTAATCTCGGGTAGAGTTCATGAAAGAGGACAAAAAACCATACCGCCAAAGGCAGACTGGTAGACACTCCACATTCCTTCTGGTATTACTTGGTTGATAGTAGCTGCTCCGCCGGATGGCATTTCTACACCAGGAACTGTTAGAACACAGCCAGTCTGCCTTCGTCATAACCAAGAAGAACTTGGATTGAGATAATGTATTAAAAACAATCTAAATAATGCAAGAATCAAGTAACAACAACTGAAGGCCACGAAGAAGTACAAACTGCATGCGTTGTGCTGATGCATCCCACCTCATTAGAGCAGTTTGTGTACAGAAGAAGGCAAGAAACAAGCCATATGTATGTATTTATTTAGATAACTAGGGATAAAGATTGGAACACGACAATACCCTCTCACCAATGCTCTCGACCTGGATAAAAATGGAAGATGGACCTCATAAATAAAGCATGGTGAAACCCTCAGTGGTACAGAATACTTCAGTTTTATCAACCATGGGCATTTTGGACAAAAGACTCATATCTATGGCACAGGGACATTACCTTCTGCTGCTGTGGTACATTACCTGGAAACTGTTGAGAGTGCTGATGAAGTAAGCATTCACAGTTTTGTGGAACAGTCAAAGATTATGGCTTCCTGGGCCTTGAAGGACACCATGGCATGCTCCTTGTCAGTGGCTGCCCCTCTTCCGTCTACCTGCAAATAGTATAGCACCAGGCTACAGCAAATGGATGAGGCCATGGATTTGGAATGGTGCAGGGTTAGAATGTGATGACATCGCCTTTTGGTGGGAGAGAAATCAATGATGTTGGTCGCCCAAGGGAAGAAAAGAGTGAGGCAAATTCCAAACCTCGTCGCTAGAGCATGTCTACTGCTGCTACTCCTGCTGCTATGTTCAATACAAACAACTTCCTTACTGTGTCAGGACAAGGTGGAATCAACCACCAAACTACCAAACGGTCTGCCTTAAAGCTCACCAACAGCCTGCCTTCCTCATCCTTGGGCTCCCTCCTCAGCATTGGCCAAGTCACAGGGCTTGGTCCTCCCAACAGACAGCTCCCGATGGGTCATATTGCATAATTATTACACCTTCAGGAGACCTTACTCTGGTGCAAAGTAGGGGTATGCGATTTTTGTTTCACACGTAATAAGCATATTTTGCAAAAAATAACCCATATTATGTAAAAGACAATGGGGTAGTTATTTGTTGAAAATTGTACAGCACGTATGCCTTCCATTCAAAAGTCACATAAGGCACCTGCTCAATGTATTTTTCATACCTTTTTAAGGTCACGTGGCATATGTTGTTGGTGCAGCACATGTGATCTCGATTCACATCCAGACACACAGTTCACACAAGGCGTTTTCTGCTTGTGCCAGTCTATTGCAAAAATCTCATGAAATATAGGAAAATAATCATCCAGTCATAGTGCAAAGCTATATATAAGTTGGCAACTTAACACAACATAAAAAAGTTTTTATTTTTGTGTCTAATGGAACACATGAAATAATAGAGGCATTCAGTAGAGAAAAGTTGGATTGTGAAAGAGTAAGCACTGCAAACGCAGTATTAGTCTGTTGACCTAGGTTTGAGGGAAGTTAGTTTTCATTATCTCATTTCAGGACCCATGGGCATCCTCACCAGTGCTGTAAACTCTTTCTAAACCCCGCAGAAATGTGTCTTAAGTAATAGCTTCTCTCGGGCTCCTTCTATATTATTTTCATTCCAGCAAAAGTACATTCCATACTTTTAATAAACACCTGTCTTCTAGGTTTAGTATATTTCACATATTAGGTGTTCGATATTACCCTACCCAAAATGTTAGTGCATCAACGTTTATAAAGAGCTCTCATTTCCAGGAACAGGACATTCCTGATTCTGAACTGTACATTCCAGATTTTAAATGTATAAAGTTGTTCCGAGGAAAAAATGCATTCACATGCTTGAATGAATTCATTCCCCTGAGTAATAGTATATGCTATTGTTTAATACCTTCACTTTCAGAAATTGTACTTGTGAAGGTTTTAGTGTTCCTAGTCATGTCCTGGAAATAGTACATGCAAATCACTCATTATATCCACTTCTCACTACCATACAAATGTTTCCAAAGCCGTTATTCTTCACCATATAAATGGAGAGATTACATTTTTTATCTCTCCCAGGTTCCCGACTCTACCTTCAGGAACAGCACCTTTAAAAACGTGAGGTCGTGTCTTGCCTTCAGCAGAAGACTTTGATATGTCCCCTAATATCAACAATGGCATATTTAAATGTTTACATCTCCTCAACGAGAAATGTGCTAGTTCTGACGATTCATACTGCAAACATTGAACGTTTTGGTAGAAAAACTGCGCGGCCAATCATAAAGGTGCGCATGAGTATGTAAAATAGTATTACAGGAATAGTACTTCACACGGTCATACCTTTGTGAGTTGCCCCCAAAATGTCCAACTCCGTTATTAAAGGTGCAAAAGGGACACATTCCCATCTCTTTTTCTAATTGTGGATGATCATTGACTGAATATTCCCATTTTAGTGTGAAGTAGAACTATGGAAGTACTATTTAACATGCTCATAAATGCCTTTGTGAATTGGGCCCTATATTTTAGCTCTTACACAACCTTCTTCTCCCTCCCTGTCATGTAATCCAAGGCTATCCATTCTAACTCAGGACTAGTTTGAGATATATATATATATATATATATATATATATATATATATATATATATATATATATATATATATATATATATATATATATATATATATATATATATATATATATATATATATATATATATATATATATATATATATATATGAATTTCTCTCTACTGTCAGAAATTGCACCATCCAAGTTTTATTTGTTTTCAATATTTCCCAGCTTCTGTATAGAAGAAGAAATAAGACTGCTGAAAACGAAAACAGGCTGGTTTTCAGCTCCTGACAGGTGCTACATCTTCTCATTTCTCAGGGCTTTTGTTTGCAAACTCTGATCTGTGCCAGAAAGTCTACAGTAGAGCATTTTGGTTGCATTTCCTTTTTGTATTAAGTGCTGCATGTGCGCACGCATGCATAAGTTTTAATATGTTTGTGTTCCTTGCTTTTTGTAGTTATAAGTAAGGCACAGTTCTCATTTCAATGCCACCTCCAATATGCCAACCACCTATTTCTAGGATTTTTGGAGTGGTATATGACAGCATAGTGATACCCCTAGTATGTGGATGACTTGTAACCAGTGAGTGAATCCTCATGACTAAAACATAAGATGTTTATTCCTACCTTCAACCAGGCATAAACTCAAATCTCCAGGAAATCATGTAGCTACTCCTCCTCCATTGTATATCTATACAAGCAGTCCTGGCGCTGTGTGATGAAACCTTTTTTTTCCTGCTCCCTGTTGTGATAAAAGCTAGAAAGTAGTTTACTTTTTGGTTGCTAGTTAAAGCAATCTTCAATTTCCTTACCTTGAAAGTTATGATTATGTTACCTACAGAATATTATTAGAGTAGTGTATCCTGCGCAAAATCCATATGATAGCGTCTTTCTCTGTATCCAACTCCCTCTTGTGTACACTGGGAGTCATAATCTCTACCAACCTCCAATTTATGCTCACGGTAACCAAGCTGTCTGACCAATGCCAGGTGCCTATCTGAAACTCTGGTTCTTTTCTACCCTCCAGGTGCCCATCTGAAGCTCTTTCTCTCTTTCTCTCTACCAAACTCCAGGTGCTCATCTGACGTTCTTCTTCTCTGAAACCTTTCAGGTGTCCATTCACTTTTGTCTGCCAACATCCTTCTGAGCTTTTCTCTCACTGCCACCCTCCAATCGTCCATCTGATTTGATCTCTTTGTGAACCACCTAGACTCATCTTAGGCTCTCTATATAAACTTTTAGGTGTCCATCTAGCTCTCTCTCCCAACCTACAGGTGACAATCTGAAGCTTTATCTGCTGCCTCACGGGTGATCATTTCAAAACCTCTCTCAATTGTACCATCCCGCCTGCAATTTTAAGGTTCATGTTAGCGCACATTAGATTCCAGTATCTTGGGACTTCCCTCTATCATCAGGATTTAAGCCTCTGCCGATCAAGACCTGTTTGTTTTAGCACTGAAGATTGTAGTGTAGGATGGATTCTCTCATACTCTAGAACCCACAAATACCTCAAGTACCTAGAGGGCTGACATGTTTTTATTATAGTGACACCTGAATTAGTACTTTCAATAGCACTGACATTTGCTACTTAAAGGTTACAGCACTTAAAGAAAAATGACATTGATAGTAAAGGGTGTCTGACCAGTTTATACTGGGACCATTCCAGTACAGATGACTTGGCTTGTCTGGGGATCTCGCTGGGAGTGTTCTATAGGGATATAAGCATAAGGCATTCCGAGATGAGGCGGATCCCACATCACCTGCCTGTCTCCACTGTCCCTTCAAACATATGGATGCCCTTCATACCATGCCTGCAGGGAGAAGTTTATTTACACATTATACCATATTCCCATCAACGCCTACTGCTGCACCAACTAATGTCATGGGTTCTGCTCCCATTTCAATGTTTAGAATGATTGCTCGAAGTGGTTCTGTTGCCCCATCAGTCAGTGGACCCCCACACTGTCATACCATTTGTTGTTTCTTCCTCCTCTTTCCACAATGAAGGATTATTTCCATTCACAACTTGCATCCCATGAGCTGCTACCCCCCCTCCTCAGTGACATTGACTCTCCGTGCTCTCCTCACAATATTTCCATGCCGAGCCCAGGAAGGATTGTGCCCCATCAGCTGCTAGACTTTCTCCTGCTGCCCTCCATCCTGTAACTTGGAATCTCCAATTGCCGTGGCCCTGCCCTCCAATGCTGTGCGAGGGACGCTCTCAGGCAGACTTCAGCTACCTCCATTCCGGTTTCCGTTTCACTTGGTTGTAACTGTCGGTGTGTTATAGGTTTTACCTGTGTTGAAATAATTTCTCTTTTGCAACTGGTTCATGGAAGAAACAAAGAGGAGGCCGAACAAACAGGAAAGAACAAATAAAGAAAATAAACGTGCACGGTATAAAAAACGCAAGCAGAGACAACAGTGTTTGTTCTGAAGGAAGGATCAATACGTCTTCTTCCAGCAAAGTCAAACCAGAGACAGTGGGTATAATTTGCCTTCCAAATGGATCCTTGTCTGTTTATATGTGTGCTTAATTTCTGTCCAGGATGGAAGGCGACTTTTTTTTAATGCAGTGACTGATTATTTTGTTGATTTGAAAATCGTTAATTTGTACTTTTTACATGATAAACATGTACTTCCTGTATTTACTTAGTATTCACTACACTCTGTACAGCCATATACACAACTATCTCTGAAAAGCTGCTAACTGGTCAGGCATATTGCCTCCTCCCTCACACAACGAGTGGCATGGGGGTTTCTCAGTCTTTCTCTCCCTCTCTGACCACTCCCACTAGAAGATTATTCATAAAGCCTGTCAATAGCTCTGGACTTGTAAGTCTGAGAGCTGATTTTCTTTAGACTCATTTGGAGACCAAGGAACCATCTGTGGCTATGACCGATAGTGAGGAGAATTTGTTGAAGTTATAGATGGGATCCTCCAATCTAAGCCCTCCAATATTCTTCGAAGTAGATGTAAACTTTAGGTGGCTGGGCATCAAATCTTTGCTTCTGTACTGTCTATATTCATGTCCGAAAACCTTCACTGCACTCGAGATAGAGGGAACTTCTGGTTTCATTTACCATACCTGAGTCAGTGTTGGGAGGGTACAATCCTGAGTGAACGCCATGACCAGTGCGCCTGTAGACCTGGAAGATATTGCTCAGTAGGCTCTGCTTCTATTGGGCCTGCTGAGGCAGAACAGGGCTCTTCTAAGGTTCTATTTTTCTTTATGGGGAGTAAAGGCCGGAAGGGTTTACCCTGAAATGTGGGACACGGTTTTGGTGATGGAAAAAAACACCAATAGTATATATGTAGTAAATCAGCATAGGGTATGATGCCTATCAGTTCCCCATATCTGTGAAATGTTGAGAGCATTAAAAGACTGGCCAGGATATCTAGCCCTGGAGAAGATGAGGGCTCAAGTCAATCAGGTGGCTTGATATCTGCATGTTTGGAATGATAACCTATTAATTCATCGATAAAGCCAAATAGAAAATATATTAAGACCTGTGAGAACAGGACAGTGTGGGGCTTATTTACAAGCCCCTTGCGCTGCCGGTACCTCACTTTTGATATGGGAAAAAGTGAGGTACCGGCTGAGCAAGGGGCTTGTAAATAGACCCTTGTATTTTTTAATATCTGTCCTGTTTGTTCCCTCATGGCAAAGTTCAACAGTCTTTTTAACAATCCATAGCTCGATAAATTACATTAGCTTCAGGCAGTGGTAGTGAAAACGTAGGCTTTCGGCAGTCTGTGGTCACTGTTATTTTCTACTTTCCAATAACTGAATTTATGATCTATTTTCAGCTAACACGCAACCATTGATTATACCTGAAAGGTTCAGCAATTGTAAAAGAAAGAAGAAAAATTATAGGCAATTGCTTATTTAAAATCAGTTTAATATCCATTATTCTTTTGAGTTGCCCTTGGACTGCCTTGATCCACATACAGCACACAGAGCTGGGGCAGCCGTGTATAGACTGTAGTGTACGTGCCAACACTCTATGATAACTTAATGAGGGGCCCTGTCTTGACCAAATACCAAGGCACCCCCTTGGAAGATGTGTCCCTGGGCCAAAGCCCACTTTGCCAATGCCTTAAATTGTCTCTGCGTATTGGGCTGATTAGTTGGCTTTGTGAATGGGACATAATGTAAATGTCTAAGTGGGGTTTATTTAGAATCACTCTTAATACGTTTTGCTGCCAGCTCTCCAAACATGTAGTTTCCCGCTCTATATATTTTGGAGGGCGAGCTCAACAGATTTAGCCTCCACCGGTGTAAACCCCAAACCTGGTGGCCTGTTCGCCAGGGTCTAAATGTGTCCCAAAGTCTTCTCCAGGGTAGGAAGAACTGTCTGGGAATCAGATCGCAGAGCCAGAGAGTCTGTTTGAAAACATAATTGAATGCACAAGGCCACATTAAAGCTAAATTAGAGTATCGAAAATTTTCACAGTCAAATTGTTGTTTGGTGGTTAGAGGGAGAGAGAAATACGCATATGACAAACTGTGAGGTCACAATTCATCGGCTAACTGGTTCTGAGCTCGAAGAGCCAATACATGATCAAGTAAACTTCACACCATCCTTCAAAGGGGTGAGGAATAGGAACGTCTGGACACTGCTCTGTTTCTGTTCAGTTGACATTTGCCTGTCCGCATAGAGGGTAATGCAAGTGTGTGTGTGTTTGAGCAAGTGTGTGTGTGTGTACATATATATATATATTTATATGTATATACATACATATATATATATATATATATATATATATATATATATATATATATAATATGCATATATGTGTGTGTTAATGCACATACATTTATGCATGCATACACAGACACAATAAATTAGAAATTATATTTTGCCACCGTGGTAAATATCACTTCTAATTTTTTTCACGTATGTGTTTATTCACACTCACACATGCTGTATACACGTATACATGTATATATATTTTTATATATATTTATTTAAAAGTAATATCTACAAATAAAACTGTGATCTTGTAAAGCGACATGTTCCTATTTAGCACCTACTCGTCTGTATTGATGTATTTCATTTTATTGTGTAATTACTGTTTCACTTGTCAACATTAGCCTTTGTCTTTTTGCCTTTTTGTTGGAGGGGCGGTGTACCCCTAAAACCATGTTCTATAGTGAAGGCATCATACTGTAAAGTTTCCACTTCTAACAGAATTAACACAACAGTTGTTTAAAGAAAAAGTAAACAATCAAAAAGTGAAATGTCTCCAAAAATATTGAATATGATCCCAGCGCACTTCACCTCATGGCTCTCACAATGCTGCTCCTCGGGTTGGTGTTTTAAGGGATTTCTTTTGTAAGACATTAACATTTCTAACTTACGTCTCCAAGCAATAGACTGAGGTGTAAATAGTGCAGGTACTGTAATTTATTCTCATGGTGTCATCCTCTTTTATTTATAAAGACACAGTGTTCATCTAAGTTATTATTGTTTTTGTAATACAATTATGAACAATTTGTCGTTCTGTTTATGCATTTTTTATAACCCTGATATCATGCAATCCCATTTGTGGTGTTTTTGTCCCCCAACTCAATCTCTGCTCCTCAGATACAGGTCATATTTCACTGCAATGTCTTATGTGTTGGAAAATCTGCCATTGTTCATACGTATACCTAAAGATCTATATTATAGAAATATATAATGCCTTGTATACGCAAGTATTTAACTATGTGATTTTTGTATATAGCTATAAATGTGCATACACACACATATATATATATATATATATATATATATATATATATATATATATATATGTGTGTGTATAAAAACAAAGAACGAGGAAGATGACTTAACAATTATTTACCTTGTATTAAAAGGTTCTCAGCTGAATGTCCTCTTTGTTGCGTGTATTTTAACCGTGGAATCACAGAATTACCTCAACAGTGGCTGTATTGCGACTTGGGGTTTTGCTTGGTTTTTGCATGACTCCTGTAACTCGACACACTTATTATACCAGAATCGGCTGCTGCACATATGACCCTTTCCACAATAAAAATTCAGTCATGCGCCCAGCAGCTTTTATGTTTGCAGGAAGAATGAAATTATGTATTGACACCCAGATGAAGTGAAATAACGCATTTAATTAAGACACATTAGATATGCTGCTGTCTAGAGATCCATGGTGGTTTAATTGCCAAAATACGAATGAAGATTCTCTAAGGTTTACTTATAGGAGAATCTAGACTATTAAAGACACTGAGGCAATGACTGCAGAATTCAGATTTTATTAAACACATATAAGCCAGCATGGTGCATAACCCTTTATTAGCTACTCCTAGCATTACTTAAAAGAATTAATAAAAACATGTTAGCAACCACTTAATTAAGAACCCTCTATCTGACTGATATAACATCTTTACTTGTCAATATCCCTCCTCTTTGAAAGCGTCTCCTCGAGAGATAAGTACCCACCATTCCACTGCTTGATGGGCTCCTATAGAATTGCCTCACTGGTTACCATGAAACAAACATGCTCCTTCTGCTTCTTCCATAACATTACAAAAATATTCCTTCTAAGAAATGTGTGTTGCAGCGGAAGCGTTTGGGGATTTTTTGTTAGGTAATCTAACCACACCAACGACTATACAATATTCAGAAGTGTCACTCTAATGACGGGCCCATATGTCATTGTCACACAGTTAGCAATATCAAAGGTCCTACAATGAATCTTTGGTAGAGCTTAAAGGGTCTAAATAATGAAAGACAGAATGCTAATACTCTAAAATGACCTACAATGAAGAAATATGCTAAATATTTGTCATTGTAAACATATCCAAATAACTCAATAACTCCGTAATAAAGACAAACACTATACTTTTCTATTAGTTTTTCTTGTTATTTCATAATATGAATGGTAAAAAACAATTAAAATACAACTAGAATGTCATAAATTGGTGCATAGAATATAAAATAGATTCACAATAATCATCACAGATCATTCAATAAACATCAGAATATCAGGTATAGAGGAGTAAGAGAGAGAAATACATCAGTGAAACAACAGCTCACTTACAAGATGAAATACTAATGCATAATGTGCAATTGGTCTGAAAGGCTAACCCCACGGCCGTTAGGATATAGAAAAGGCAGCACCACCAGCTGATGGTGTGCAAAGTCTCTAGGAAAGTCTCTTAGGAACAGCAGAATCAGCCAGAGTATCAGGAATCAGCCCGGAATACAGCATATCACAGAGTTGCTTTCTTTCTCATCAGCAAGCCTCTCGTTTGGTTATTCACAATGGCCCAACCACCTTCTTACAGTGACTTTACTATTTTTTCTAAACACTCTTTGTCTATAAATTGTACAACTTCCAAGAGAGGAAGAAGGAAGAACCTAGATACAATTGTGTACTAAATCTAGAAATAGTTACATTCATGCCATCGACAACCCTCTCCTAGGCAGGAAAGAACTCTAAAAGACTTTTAGAAACAGGCTAAATATCTATACTTTTAAGGAAGCATGTGTATCAGTTGAAGGTCAGGAGCACGGAAAAGCACATCCCCGAGCAATTCTTGGGGCCTACAGTATTTTAACCAAACAGAGAATAATTTCTAAAAGCCTACACTACTTTCACGAAGAATAAAAGTTGATTCTTTGTCATTTATTTTTCTGCAGTTAGGAACACAGAATAATATTCAGTTAGCATTCAAGGGAAAAATCAACTTTTGTGCTTTGCGCACATTTCACGTGTTGTACAATCTCTTATAAAATATTAGTAAAAACCATGCATTTTGTTAATAAACATGCACTAGATACATTTCATCGAGCAGATTTCATTTTCAAAAATCATGCTCCATCATGTACAAGGCAGTTAACAAAATGCAAAGTGCCTTTATTCAAATTTGCCATCATGTACATACATATAATCCTTGAGTCTTCGAAATCTCCTCTTCATAAATATTCTTCTTTGTTTTATCTTTCTCATGTTGAGATTCTCCTTTCCTGTATCGTTGCTCTCTGAAGTAGTTATCCCGTAAGCTACACACACATTCCACATATCTGTGTCACGATACATTTTGGTTTTGCAAATGTCGTTTTTACCCTTTTGATCTTCAATCTGTTGTACATAGAGGAACCACACAAGATATCAGTGCTGGTAAGTAATGTGGTTTATTACGGCAACGCACCAGTGGTGGACCCCAGCACTTGGACAGTACAACAGCCCGCAGCAACCGCTTCCACTAACTGCCTCCCCAGACCATTCAAAGCCCCAACATTCCACTGTATTGTAGCCCCCGAGAACTCGAGGCGTGAGGCGTCCTTGAGCTCTCGTGGTGCAGGGAGCGCGAGCCAGCATGACACATCCCTTTTCGTTCTACAATAAAACAAAGAGCTGAAAACAAAACGAGTCAGAGTCAGAAGAAGGAAAAACAAAAACATTAAAAAACATGTAACAGGATAAAAGAGAAACAATCGACCAAAGAATACAGTCAGGTCCTGACACAAATGTTACAAAAACTTGTCACAACACATAGTCCTCCAAATACATGGGAGGTCTACAAATCCTCCCAACACGAGAAGTGATACTCATCTCACAACTGTCAAGAGTAGTGCCTCTACCATCCAAACTCATAGGAGCGACATGTTCACCTGTCACAGCAGATGCATGCTTCCCTTGCCCAAGATGATCGAACTCAACATCATCCATAAAGACAAAGCCGCCACACTCTCTCTCCTCTTCTCTTTCACACACTCCTCCTCTCTGATTTAGAGCAACTCTGCGCCGATTCCAACGTTCAACATTCTCCAAAATGACATAAAAATCAAAAGCATGCACAACTTTGTATGGTCCTTTAAACTTAGACAAGCCCCTAGCAATACGACCAGACTTGATATTGACCCAATCACCAATTCTCACAGCACTATTGGAGACCACATGAACCCTCAACTCAGAGTTGCAAGAACCATTACTCGATACCCACTCCTTTAACCAAGCAGGCACTAGCTTTTTCCCCATAGATCTACCTCTCATGATTTCAAAGGGTGACTTGGATGTAACCTCGTGAGTGGTGGTGCGATAAGCCCACACAAGATCCTGGACATCCCTCGTGACATCTATTCTAGTAGACACTGCCATTTGTATAACCCTCTTCACCATTCAGTTGGCTCTCTAAACAATGCCGTGGCCTTGGAGATTGTACAACGTGGTGCCATGATGAATGATACCATGTTTTTTGAGAAAAGTTTCCATGTCCAGGGAAACTAACTGTGTCCTGTTATCAGTGATGAGAATGGATGGAGCCCCCTCCTGGAAAATCTTGGTGAGTCATTCTATGGTAGATATGTTGGTAATTTCTCGTAGAAAATACACGAAAGCTACCTGGAAAACACATCCACCACAACCAATGCAAACCTGCATTCCTCATCCACCTCCAACATGGGACCAATGAAGGTAATGCAGACACTATGCCAAGCTTTGCCAGGATCAGCGATCTGACTCATGAGCGCTTGTTTACCGACTTTGAGTCTCTTCTCGCTTTCCTTGCAAATCTGACAATTGACAACCCAATCCGAGATTTGACCATCCATTCCTGATCACCAAAATTGAGTTTTGACGCTGCGCTGAGTGAATACTTGTCCGAGATGACCTTCATGGGACATGCCAATGATTCTGTTTCTTAACCCAAAAGGTGGAACAAACCTGTCCCCTTTTATGAGTAGATAACTCATCCAAGACTTTCAGAAAGGGGCGTATGGATTTCGAAACACAGCTCTCTCTCTCTTCTTGCCAAGGTTAACCAGGCACATCACTTCTATGAGGGTAAAATCTTTAGTCATCTCATCATTACACTCATCAAAGCAGAATGCACCTGACCCCTTTCACACCACATCCTCAACAGATGCAACTGGATAATCATATGTGTCAGAAACTATTCTGTCATCAACCAGAGAACTGTCTAGCGCCAATCTGGATAAGCGGTCCGCTTGTTTATTTTGTCACCCTGAAATGTATTCAAGAGAGTACTGATATTCAACAGTCTAGCTGCCATCCTGGCTAAACAAGCGGATCCATTACCCGCACCACCAGTGGAAAGGATAGCCAGCAGTGGTTTATGATCTGAGCACAACGAAAATTCAGTGTCCCATGCAAATGAGCACAAATATTCGACACCCCAAACAGCAGCCAAGGCCTCTCTCTCAACTACAGAGCAGTTCCTCTCAAAGTTGGATAGAGTCCTTGAAGCAAAAGCCACAGTCTTTTCAACCCCAGCCGGATTCTGAGATAATATTGCACCCATACCTGTTGCACTTGCATCCACTGTGATAAAATATTGTAACTTGATGTCAAATGGAGAAAAGATTCCAGCATCACAAATTTCTCTCTTGATGGCCTCAAAACATTCCTGTAATTCCAAACAAAACTCTGACCCTTCAGCAAAAGAACCATGAGCCTTTCAGTCTTGGTGGCAAAACACTTGACAAACTTTGCATAGTATTCAATTAGGCCCATGAAAGACCTTAGTTGGTCTTAGTCAATGGGTCTTGGTGCTAGTCCAATGGCCTTGAGAAGACACAATTTGGGTTTGACACCTTCAATGGACACTGTGTAGCCTAAGTACTCCACACTCTCAGAGCGAAAAGAGCACTTCTCACCACCTCCACAATCCTTTTCAGAGCTTGCTTCAACACAGCATTGTGTTCTTGGACAGTTGCACCAAAGATTAAAATGTCATCCTGGAAAAACTGAATGTTAGACATATCCTTGAACATTTGTGACATCATACACTGGAAAACGCTGGCTGCAGAAGAAAGGTTGAATGGCAAATGTGTTAAACAGAATGTTCTTTCCAAAGTAATGAAACAAGTGAGCGACATGGAGTCCGGGTGGAGCTTGATTTGGTGATACGCACCCTTGAGGTCGTGTTTGGAGAAATAATTTCCACCTTTCAATTGCATCACTAGTTCATTGATGTTCAGCCTCGGGTAGGTGTCGGCAATGATGTTCTGATTAAGCGACCTCAAGTCCACGCAAAACCTAAGCCACCATCAGCCTTATGCGTGATCACCACAAGGGAAACCCACCGGCTCAATGATCCCCTCTTTCAACAAATCGTGTAAAAATTATTTTACCCCATCTCTGACAAAAACAGGAACCCTCCTTAGCTTGTGTTGTACAGGTACGGCTCCCTTCTTAAGAACAATCTTATGGACATAACCTTTAAGAAGACTCAATTTTTCATTGAACACATTCTTATGAGAATTCAAAATGTCTTCCATGGATTCATCTTCTACAACCATGACTTGTGTGGGAGCTCTGGGATAGATGTTGATGCGAATATCGTACTGATGTACCCATCCTAAAATTGCCGGCCCACTTTCTGCCACATAAACTTTACCATGGATGGACCTCCCTTCAAACTCAGTAAAGGATTCCATAAACCCTACAAAGTCAATAGTTTCACCTTGATAACTCGTAGATGTGATGTCTCTGGGTTTGAGACTGGTGTCCCTCCACAAGCGTGTAAAAATGGCTTTTGGAACAATGGTGTATTTAGACCATGTGTCCACATAAGTGACACCTCTTTGCCATTAACCTTAAAAACTGCTTCGGGCCTGTTAAACCTGCGCAAATGATTCTGCATATCAACAGAAATTTCATCATCAACACACAAGATTTTGTCAGGGGGCTCAACCTGTTGAACCGTCTCCTCTGCTACCCATGGAACTTTGCCCCTTCTAACTATCCAACACATTTTAGCGAAATGTCCAATACGCCCGCACTTCAAGCACTTTTTGTTCTGAGCAAAGCAAAACTTGGACTCAGGCCCATGACTGAGACTGCCACAAGACTGAGCACTCGATTGAGAAAACTTGTTAACAGCACCCACTTCAGAAACCTCCCCTCTTTGTTCAACCTTCTCTAGTTCCTTTATGCACAGGTTGGACTGCGCAAGGACCTTGGCTATTCCTATGGCGTCTGTTAAGCTGGGATTTTTAGCCACCCACATCCTCTCCTGAATCTTCTTGTTCGCACATTGGACAATGAGCTGATCTCTAATAAGTTCATCTGTCAGTGCACCAAAGATGCACTTTATGGATTATTCACAAAGTCTAGACACAAACTCGTCAATGCTCTCGTCCATTTTCTGGTGTTGGGTATAAAACTTGTATCTAGACGTAACAAAATGTTCTCTTGGCATTGCGCAACTCGAATCTGCACCTGGCTTCTCAATATACATCTTGAATAATGACTTCCTTCTCACCAACAGCATGCAGTAAATACCTAAAGACTCTCTGGCCTTCCTTACCCACAGCACCGAACAATAAAGCTTTTTTCCTTGCAGGTTTAAATTCCCCCCCCCCATCCAATGCTTCTAAATAATTATCAAACATCATGACCCAATCACCCCAGGTCATGGGTGTAGTACCTGTTTGCATTGGAAAAAATGGGGTGGTATGACTGATACCTGTGCTGATAACGTAGGTATGGGTACAGCAGGTATAGGAATAGTACTATCCCCAGACGCCTCCATAATAAACTGCTACTATGACCCAGCTTATTAAGGGGAGAAATAACAACTTAAAATGAGCCTACTGCACCAAACAAGCACTGTTAAAGATATGCACAGTACCATTACCACAATGAGTACTTAACATGGGTAAAGTACATAAATGATTTTAACACACCCAGAACAATTTACAACAGGTGAACATGTCACCGAAGAAATCAGTACCATAAGTACAATAAAAGAATAAGTCTCAACACTCAAAGCGCAATAAAACAGGTGTGCGTATCACTGAAGCAGTCATTGAGAGCACACTTAAACCAACAAAATTAACACCAGGTGTGCGTGTCACTGAAAAAAACAGTCTAACATTCTTACCAGGTGTGCGTATCACCGAAACTTGTCAGGAAGCAACCTCCACCGGAGAGAAAACAGCGTAATGTTGAAGACACCATGTGAGAAAACTCCGGCTGAATAGCTTGTGCAGCTGGTACCTTCCGGACTCCACCTAACAGGAACCCATGAGATGAACAGCGGAATGCACAGAGTAATACGTGTGCATGAACAGCACTGGAGATGATCTTCTAACTATGCCTACAGCCAAATACCAGAATTATGAAGGAAGCACTGAAGCGAAGCTCTTCCACCAGCTGCCACTGCCAACTGAGAAAATGCTTAGACTGTGAGAGTATACCGCTCCTGCAAAATAACACCACGATTCGAAGATCTGACTTCGTTGCAGCGTACGCCCCGCTCACCATCCAACTGCCGCTACAACTGGAGAACAGTTTTCATGCCGGCTGTGTACACAGAGCAGACAGCACCATGGTCAACCGGACAACCATGTTGAGGCCTTCCCAGAGACACTTAGACCACACGGGGTTCATCCGTCCTCCACTGCTGCGTATCAATGATGGCCACCACCGACAGAACACCGGCCAAGATCGCCACCAAATTCTTGTAGACAGAGGAACCACACAAGATGTCGGTGCTTGTAACTAAAGTGGTTTATTATAGCAACACAGCAATTGCGGACCCCAGCACTTGGCCGGTACAGCAGCCCACAGCAACCGCTTCCACCAACTGCCTCCCCAGCCCATTCAAAGCCCCAACATTCCACTGTATTGTAGCCCACAAGACCTCGAGGCGCAAGGCGTCCTCAAGCTCTCGTGGAGCTGGGAGCGTGAGCCAACATGATACACCTCCACCTTAGTGGCCAATTATGATAGCGTTTTTTCCGCATCCTCCGGGCCGGCGGAAGCCACCGCCGGCCCGGAGGATGAGGAAAAACCGCTGCGGAGCCTCCAAAGTCCCACCGCCAAATTAGGATGGCTGGTGGGTCTGGAATTCCGTCCGCAGCTTTTCCGCCGCGGTCGCCTTCCGACCGCAGCGGAAAAGCTCTAACATGGCTGGCGGTGTCTATCAGACACCGCCAGCCATATTAGGATGGTGGTGAATACATGCTTTTTCACGGTGGCTTTTCCACTGTGGAAAAGCATACGGACTTTCACTTCAGGGGCCCGTTGCGGGTCCCCTGGGTGAAGGGGGAGTGGGGGGTGCACAGGGGGGTACCTATGGTACCCCCCTGCATTTGCATGCACAAAGCGGCAGGCACTGCGCAGTGCCTGCTGCTTTGTGCATGCGAATGCGATGCATGCATTTTTAACCTTGCGGCAGTGCCGCTTGAAGCTGCACCCGCCGCAATGTTAAAGATAGAGGATGTGACTGCCACCCTGGCGGTCACATCCTAATCTACTCGGCGGGAACGCCGCAGCCCCTGCGGACGTTCCCTCCTCCTCAGGGGTCCCAGACGGACTCAAGTCCGTCCGCGATCCTAATGACCCCCTTAATTTCTACAGATTCAAACACTTGGTAATATCGACAAAGCAATTTAGGCTTTGTGTTTTTTCACATATGTTTCTTCACCAAGCAATACTTTCTTCATTATTTCTCAAAATTAAATATGTCCCTCCCACTTTACTCCAACCAAGCAAGCAGGACATTTTTTCATGCTCTTTCATAAAAACTGAACAATTATTTCCTTGTTGCGAGATATTATGTGGTACACTAGCACCACAACGTTTCCTTCACTTCACACCTCTACTCCCATCCATTTCCAACATCCATTTGTACACTTTCATACTGCATACAACCAACCTGTTCTATGAGAACAAATTCTTTGTGATGTTGTAATAATGCCCAGTGATGAGTAATTTCAATAGAAGATTCTGAGAGAGAGGAAGGTTTAGCGTTTGGTGGCCACAATGCTTTTTTAATCACTTGTCTGGTGGGGAGAAGAAAACATAATGAAAATGTGAATTCTTTACGCTGAGCCTACCAGCCCATTTTCCTGCCCCCTGTTGTTGCTCTGGTGAATCATGTGCTTTGATACATAGAATTTAATTTTCTGAAGAACCGGGTTTTAGCACCCAGCGGCGCCAGGGGCAGGCCCAAAGTCTTCGGGTTCACCTGTCTTAGAATACAGAGACACGGGTTACTTCTTGGTGACGTCAAAGATCAAATTTATTGGCTGCAACCAGGAACAGAAATCTACAAAGTACGACACAGGTAGGTTCGCTAGAGACTGCTCAATCTTCATATTGCAAGACATCATCTTTTATACTAAAAATCACATTCATGACAAACACCCATTAATTACAAACTATCCAATCATAGGTTACATTGTAAAAGGTATCGCATAACGACAATCCCACTTTTCAGTTGTCCAGCCCACCATCAATTACACGGGAAAGCCCAACATTCTTGCTCGGACAGGCCGGACAAACCCATAATAAAGGACCACAACCCAAACCATAAACAGGCCATAAAAGAAGGAACAGAAACAGATGTGAAGCAAAATAGAAGGGTGTGTGTGTGTACAATAAACTCAGCAATGTCCTGCTCTTTGATCTCTATCTCGACCAGCTACCGGACAAGGAACTGGCTCAGCAAGGTTAGCTTCAGGCAAAAGGGTCAGTTCGCTCAGGTCATCTAAGAGTCAGCTAAAGGTGTACGTGTCCCAAAGACTCGTTCGGCTATAGTCATCGGCATACGGCAGCCACAAAATGGCTGCAGTATACAAAATGGAACCCGAAGGTTCAGAACGAAATCCCTGAATACACAGTGAATCCATCAATCGAACATGACGAAAACGCTCGTACTTGCCGTACTCGTCATTTGCGGTTCGATACTACCAAAATCGTAACGATACCATGACCTTTATGAAATGGGTTCAGAATTACGGAACCTCAGACCCTCCTTTTGCCCATAGGCAATAACCTAAACTCAGGTCAATCTGAATCCAGGTCTATATTCATCAGATCATCAAGATGTTGCTGAAGCATCATCCTATTACTTAGTAGCTCTCTCTGGAGAGGGTTCCTTGCACACGAAGTAGCACAAAGGCCACACATAGCAGGAGCACACTGTACGCAAAGACAGAACCGGAAAAGGATAGCTAAAACCATCCCAATGATCATCAGAATATGCCATCCCCAAGTGGATAACAATCCCCAAAACCATCCCATTAACGACCAATCTCCTTCGTCCACATGTATAGACTCGGAAATCTTATGTAGCTTGGAAATGGCCTGGTACACTGTCGGAGCGTTGTCTGGAATGAAAACGCAGCAGCTTGATTGAATCAATTTGCATACCCCTCCTCTATCTGCAAGTATGACGTCTAACGTAACTCTGTTTTGCAGCGTCATAAGGCGATCCGATTGGAGCTCAGCAGTCAGATTACTAAGGGCACCGGCAGTCTCAACTATGGTGGACTCAACCACTCTCGTCAATAGCCGTATGTTCCTGCTGTTGACCATAGGTCCCTAAAACGGCAGAAAACCCTTTAAAAAATCTCCTAATTCTTGTCCAGCAATATCTTCCTTACTGAAGACACCTCTAACAACTCTCGTTCTATGGTAATCTGCCGCAGCAGTATACGTAGGAGGCAACAGGAACGAAACATAACATGTTCCCAAAAACTCAGGGGGCAACCATGTGTATGCTCTATCGTGACAAACAAAATAGGTACTCTTAGCTGCTAAAAACGATGGGGAAGTCTGGGACGCAAAAACATACGTCTCAGTGCAAACACTCTTCACTAATTGAGCTCTCGGATTCTTGCCATTACCTTGCAGACAAAAATGACTACGATGGGGGTACGATCCAAATCGGAGAAGATCTTTTTGCTCGCTGGTTTCCACTCAGACTAACACCTTATCCAGTCACGTTCCATCCAATATACGCTAGTGTCTCATCTTTCGGGATACTCTCATAGGAGTTAATTCCTCTAATCATGTCTACTATACCCTTAACTAGAGCACTATTCTTTGGATTGTCTTTCACAGAACGCAGGGGTAAACTTCACGAGCATAAATGAACATAGTTCTGTATGCCCACACAGAACCATTATAGCTGAATGGCAGGACCAGGTAAGGAATACCCTTATCAGTAGTATGAGGCATAAGACCACACACCCAGCAATTAGTGGTGTTAACTACTAGCTGATGCTGGTGCAAAAGTTGAACAAAAGAGTTATTAGCAAATTCCAATCTTCTAATGGACTCATGTTCAGGCAAAGGATGAAAAGAATGTGAAGAAATAGTAGGAAAAGGCATAGGTTGTGTAGTGGGTGCAAACGTCACTTGAAAAGAGAAGATAACATAACCCATCAAAAACATCGTCATGCTAAGTAGCATTAAAAGACATATTATCAAAAAACATTTTCTACTCATTATTTTACATAATCTTGTCTTAAAGTTCATTTCTTCAAAAGCTCTCTCCATCTCGATAAACTCCATCCTCTAACTGTGCTGTTTGCGGCAGTTGGTTCTCTTCGGCTCAAGTTTACCTCTGAATGTTCCAGGGAACGCCCTAGAACAAACCAGAACTGTCGACCTTGTGTCTTCCAGCTGTACACTCTGAGTCTTTATACCACGACCCTACAGCTGAACCTGGATGGCGGTTCGAAAAACAAAAATAGATCAAAACAGTTTCTCAGACAAGAGAGCGTAGTCCCAAAAAGAGCAAGAAAAGGTTTTATTTTATTTGTCCAACGACTCTCAGTCGTAAATTATAGCAGCCTTTACCAGGTGATGTCTGTTCACGAAACAATAGCTCAGGTTCAGTGGTCTCCAGTCGAACTGATGGTGGCACAGCTTCTTGCAAAAGGTCGTAGTGTTCACGCTCAGAACTTGTCCCAATCAAACGTGCATCGCTGAACGGCACAAAACGTGGCACGGTCTCAGTCTCTGAATCGCCTACACCCTCCTGGACCCATCGGTCGTACGGCAGAGGCAAAGGGGCCCTCTTACAATGTACGCCATGGATCCAGTTCTTTTTACCGTGCACTCTTACTGCAGTTCGTGTTGCCAACCAAGACTTGGTGGGGTCCGGTCCAGCGGGGCTCATCGTTCTTTGTCCGCTGAAAATTCCAGATCAGTACCCACGAGCCAGGTTCGATGGCGTGTCCTGGATCTTCAGATGCTTGTGGCAGTGTATCATGAACCTGTTGGTGTAAGACACGCAATTTAGCTGTCAAATCATACAGATAGTCAAGCAATACAGGATGTTCAATCTCGCTAAACTTTGTCGGCCTCGGCACTTCCCATACATTTGCCGGGCGACCAAACACAATCTCATACGGACTAAGTCCCACTCGAGAATGTACTGTCGTTCTGGTTGACAAAAGTGCCAATGGCAAAGCATCGGGCCATTGGAGACCAGAGCTTGCCTGTATCTTGGCTAGTTTTTGCTTTAGAGTGCCATTATAGCACTCAACTAAACCAGCTGATTGGGGGTGATTTGCAGCATGGAACTTCTGTCTGATGCCTAAACTTTCACATACTCTCTTCATGACTTGACCCACAAATTCACTCCCGTTATCACTCCAGACCATTCTTGGCAAACCATACCTAGGGAAAAATTCCTTAATTAGGGCTTTAGCTGTAGACAAGGCAATATTATCATTCAGGGGATATGCTTCTACCCATCTCGAAAACGCACAAACAACCACAAGGACGTACTTCAGGTTGTTACATCTCTCCATATGAATGAAATCTAATTGCAACACCTCGAACGGATACGTCGGAGGCACAAAGTGACCAGCTGGAGTTGGAGTTCCCTTGCCAGGATTATACATCAAACAAACCATACAATTCTTGACCAGATTCTCTGCACACTTAGAAATTCCAGCATTCTGCCATACTGGAGCCAACAACTTACAAATCCCTTTCACACTAATGTGAGCCATTACATGTGCCATTGTAACCACTGCAAGCACATACGCATCAGGTACCAACCATCGCTGATGCTCTGACAACTCAATCCAACAACCAGTCGAATCTAATTTTCCCGTACTCTCTCTCCATACATTCAATGCTTTCTCCGTAGCTTCAGCCTTAATTGACTTCACACTCTCTATTGTATCTTCACACATTCCTCTATCCGGAACCCATCTTGCTGGACCCGCAACATACATTCGACTTGTCACATCTTTCGCCACTTCTTTCGCAACTTCATCTGCAAACGCATTACCACGACCAACGTCATCGGTAACCTTCTTATGTGCACTGCATTTCACCATCGCAACTTGCATCGGTAACGTAAGCGACTCAAGAAGTTCATTCACCAACTGACCATGCTGAATTTTCGTACCATCAGACGTGAGGAACCCACGTTCCTTCCACAGGCGACCAAAACTGTGAGCCACACCAAACGCATACTGACTATCGGTATACACAGTCACTCGTTTTCCTTTCGACAACACACACACTCTTGTCAATGCAATCAACTCTGCTGCTTGATCTGAATTTTGTGGGATACGTGCAGCTTCAACAATCGTATGCAAAGTTGTAACAGCATATGCCGCAGTATTATCACCATTCGGAAGCTTGAAACATGAACCATCTACCCATAAGGTACCATCACACTTTGCAGGAGGAGTATCCTTTAAATCTACTCTACCCTTCGTTTCCTCCTCTGTCCTAAGAAAACAATCATGCTGTTCAGAAACATCTGTCTCTACAGAAATCGGCAACAACGTAGCTGGATTCAACGTTTTGCATCTCTTTATATGCACATGACTCGCCAAAAGTGTCAACTCGTAACCTGACAATCGAGCACTAGTTGTGCTGTGTCTTAGTCCTGTTTAACAAAGTATCCACTGCATGTGGAAACATCACAATCAACGTGTTATCCATCACCAAACCAGCAGACTGTCGAATAGAGACAGCAGCTGCCGCTGTAGCTCTCAAACAACTCAGCAATGCTCTAGCTACTGGATCCAAAGTCAACGAGAAATACGCACATGGACGTTGTTTATCGCCGAACTGCTGTGTCAAGACTGACAATGCACATCCCTCTCTCTCGTGAACATAGAGTGTAAAAGGCTTACTGTAGTCGGGGGTACCCAACACAGGAGCCGAACACAACGCATCACGCAACTCAGAAAAACTCTTCTGGCATTCGTCAGTCCAAGGAACAGTAAGTGCTAACAAAGGTTTCGCAAGAAGCGAAAAATTTGGAATCCATTGCCTACAGTATGAAGTAATACCCAAGAAAGTACGCACTTCTCTCTGTGTAGTTGGCACATTCATTTTCGCAATCGCTTGAATTCGTTCTGGGGTCAATCTTCTTCCCTCCTTCGATAAGAGATTACCTAAGTAGGTCACTTCTTGTCGACAATACTGCAACTTCGAAAGAGACACTTTATGATGGAGGTTAGACAAATGTTGCAACAAAGAAAGAGTAGCTTCTTTACAAATCTCCTCATTATCAGCAGCAACTAACAAATCGCTGACATACTGAATAAGAGCAGCACCATCAGGCAAAGCAATCGTATCAAGCTGTGTTTTCAAATCCTGACTATAAATGGACGGACTCTCACAATAGCCCTGAGGAGCGCGTTTGAACCGGAAACTTCGGCCTCCTAAAGAGAAGCTAAAAATATCTCTACTCTCCTCGGCAATCGGGATGCTGAAGGAAGCATTCTTCAGATCAATCACCGAAAACCAGGTAGCAGAAGCAGGAATCATAGTCAGCAAAGCAGTAATATCTGGAACAACAGGAAATTGCGGTACAACGATCTTGTTCACTTCGCGAAGGTCGATCACAAACCTGTATACAGGCGGTTGCGAAGAATCAGTACGTTTCAGAACAGGCAAAACCGGACTATTGCACACATTACCTCTTGTTTCCTCAATCACACCCTTTTCAATTAGATCATGGATGATTGCTAAAAGTGCTCTTTCATCATCACTAGAAATCCGATATTGGGGAATACGTGGCAATCTAACATTCGCTTTCAACGTAACAACATATGGTGGAATCTTTAAAAGACCCACATCATTAGGACCAGTAGCCCAGAGAGTATCAGGGAAAGAACACAATTCCAATGGAAGTCGATCTTTAGATAAATACATCGGAGAGATCACTCTCTTACCCAATGTAAGCTGTACTCCTGAAGGAGAACAATGTAGCGTTGCATACAATCTTTTCAACAAATCTAATCCCAACAAATTCTCACCACAACCTGTCGTTAGAATGAGGGGTGCTTCAAATTCACAAGGCCCAACAGAAAGAGACAAAGGACTAGAAACCGGATTACTAACTGGGGCGCCAGAAAAACCTACCAAAACATTTGTCAAGCCAGACAAATGTGCACGAGGGAGTTTAGAGGGCATGATAGAACTCTTTGCTGCACCAGTATCCAACAGAAAAGGCTCTGACACACCTGATGTAATCACTTCAACATAAGGTCCATTCTGATCTACTGGAACTGACACAACTCCCTCTCTTTGTCTATGGCTGTCCTAGCAATCATTACCATCGACATTCTCACCCTCGGCATAGTAGTCGTCAGCATAATACTGAGTCATCCTACCAGACGCACCGTTCTGTTGATCAAAACAGTTCATAGAATTCTGTGGAGGAAAGGATCGGGCATTCTGGGGGAACACCAATTAGTAATTGGAGAGGCACTCCTATTTTTAACAAATTCACATTCAATATTCAATATTATAACATTTAATACATCACGCGTGCTGTGGAGGAAGACGCAATGTCCATACTGCGCCAGTGAACTGAAACATGAAAAAATAATCAAGCGGAACCGCTTGCCCTCTACGCACTGTTGCGTTTCCAAAATTGGATGCTAAATTAATACATCAATCAAAATATCACAAATATTCAACATGCATGTAATTAGTGGAACCACATGAACCTTTTGAGTTTCAAAAGAATATTTTTACTATCATGTCAATTTTATCAAGCATATTCTGCATTACATATGATTTGATAACATGAGTTCATAGTTGAAAAAATACATATTATGTTTTACAACACATCAATATAGTACTACTATATCTAATAAGTTTTTCCCTGCCCAATGCATTTCGGGCCGCTTGGCCCTTCCTCCGGGGCGATACCTGAAATGACACAAAAAACAAATAAAGCTTTGTCACTTAGGTGAAAAAGGTTATTCAACCGCAAAGTTCATAGATTGCCACAATAATACATTCCATCAATGAGTTCTGTTGCAAAGGTTCCTAATGAGTCAAATGTAACCTCTAAAATGAACTGTTATGTACTGTGCACTCACTTGTTTGAATGGAAAAGAAATGGCGCGATGAAATGACCGGATAAGGAGGTGCGTACGTGAAAGACTTGTAGATTCACTCTAAAAAGAGAAAACATATACCCTAAGTCAAGTAAATGAAATGTAGTAATCACAATGAAAAAATCTCATTTTGCTCGACAGCTCAGAGAGAAAAGAGCCACAAACTCACTGAAAAGAGATGGGCTGCCCGGTGATGTGGTCATAGCCGTAACTGATCCAGAACTGGTGCTCACCTACTCACTAGTCTCTATTCAAAGTAGCAGAAATACTCCTGTATCGAACCTTGAGAAACACAAATAGCGGCCAACTTAAGTGGACGATCAAAACTAACACTTCTGCAAAATTACCTTTCACAATAACCTACAAATTCCAAAACTTGTATGTACGCTAAAAACACAAAGAACACACCTTGTGTACACATCGCTGTGCAGCGAACATCGACGATTTCTCTCGACTACTCTCGCAAAATTTTGTCCATTTTACCTATAAGACAATAACGTCGTCATCAGAAAAACCAAATGCATGAAGTCCTTTGAAAAATGACTATCGCAAATGTGTAAGCTCAAGTACCTGAAACCGCTCTAGTCGGTAACTCAATGCTCCACGATCCTGCCTCTCTCTGTATTCCCGTGGACGAACGTCTTGGGTGTGCGTAGGTGTGAACGCCGAGCTAAGAGCGACGGCTTGTTTAAATGACGTAAAAAGAAATAAAAAACGGACTACAACCAAAACCAAGGTGACAGGGATACTAAAGAAGCAAAGGCGCCATGCTTGAGAGGTGTAGAGTACATGATAAAGAGATATGGTGTGTTTTATATGTACAAGTCTCTAGTTAGAAATGACCATTCATTATAATACATAAAAGTTCTTCAAATAATATTATGCACGTACAGTCCTCCAGCGTGCTAGTCTGTGCAATGATCAAAGAAAACAGATTAAATCGACTCGATCATTGATCCCTTTGGGATTTTGTGTCTGTAATTTTCTTATCCAGAAAATTTCTCTTTGCAAAAGAGTTTTTGTGAGGCTTCTCCCGGGTGATGGGACTACTACTTCGAGGATCTGGAATTTCATCTGGGCAATGGTGTAATGGTGCAATTGGAAACGCAACAGTGCGTAGAGGGTAAGCGGTTCCGCTTGATTATTTTTTCATGATTCTGGGGGAACACACCACGTCCTCTACCTCTAGGAGCTTGCTGAATACCTCGACCTCTCACACCAGAAGCACCGTTCATACGCTGTAACAGAACCGGACAACTATTCTTAAAATGACCCTCTTCTTTACAGTACGCACACTGATTAGGGCCTACAGGAAAACGCTGTTGAGAAGGCTCGAACCTTTGTGAATTTCTCTGAAACTGCTGAGGTTGCTGATATTCACGCTGATTATTACGAGGCGGATACGCTTGTTGCAAAAGAACCTTCGTCTTCAAATCTTTAGTCTTTCTATCCGCTTTCTCTTTCTCATCCTTATCCCTATTCTCATAATATTGTGCAGTAGCCAATATCTGCGCCGACGAAGAAACAGCCCATAATCTCTCAGAATCCTTCAACTTAGTACACAACTCGGGAAGCAAATTATGCACAAACTTAACTACAAACAACCGTTGGCCACCTTCCGTACTCATATCTTTCCCACTATGGTCGATAAACGTCTCTTCAAACCTAGTGAAGAAATCAGACACACTTTCATCTTTCTTCTGCTTACATGCAGACAATTTATCCCAATTCACTCGTACAGAGGGCATCAAAGTCTTCATATAAGTAATGATCCTACCAGGGAGTTGTGCAACTAAGGCTTCAGGTTTAGCCCCTCAACCTTGAAGACCATCTGCAGCAGTAATATTCGTCCATGTATCACCTAACTCTTGCGCATGATCCACATGACAAATCATTCCCCACAAGGGTTGAGGAACCACATTCCCAAACAACATATCTATATCGGCTAGATTCATAACACATGAGTCTGCTGTCTGTGACAATTCCTTATAGTACCCTGCAGGATTTTTACGAGGATCAGGTAAAGTCTGCTTAAGAGCCAAAACTTCAGCTCGCTTCCATGAACATGTACCCAAACACGCTGAAAATGAGCCAGTACAGCTTGAATACCATTATTACCATCGGCCTGAACTGCATCTTTCCATACCGGAGGAACCTCTCTCATTGGATACTGTCGTGCTTGCCTCCTAACAGAAGGATCAGGCTCAAACAACGACTGAGAAGAATGCACACTCCTAAATGAAAGCAACGGCGCAACTGCTTTTTCAACTGCAAGACCCACTTTTGTTCCCTTCGCAAACTCGGACTGTACATGGAACAACTCGGACGGAGTATGTCCCAACTCACCATCTTCCCATTCCTCACGGAGGAAAGTAAACATCATGTCGAAGACATACCTCTGCTTTGGTGCTTCCCATTGACGGAAGACATCCAGAACCGACTCTAAATCATATCTCGAAGAATTGGCAACCCACTTACGAGCCATATGATCCAATACTGCCCGCTCTTCGGACCAGGCATTTGGCTACGCAACTGTTTACGCGCAGAAGCAGGGGTCATACTCAATGACCCAAAGAAAGGAGACAAAAGACCAGTAACAGTATCAGTCATTTTCTGTCGAACAGAAGGAGAAGTTGCCATAAGAACAGGAGGCAAAGCAGGTTGAGACAAAGTATACATAGAAGAAGTATCAGAAGGAGTATCAGAGGAAGTAGGAAATACAGGAGACAAAGTCGTAGGAATTGGAGATGGAACTGATAGCAAAGTCGTCGGCCCTTGAGAAGGCTGCACCAAAGGAGTAGGAGCCAACTGAAGAGGAGCTGGCGGTTGAACAACAATCAAAGGCACAACTGGAGGTTGCGCAACTAAAGGTTGCGGAGGTGCCGTAGCACTCTGCACATAAGGGGGTGGAGAACTCAACAAATGTGACATTAAAGGATCCTTTTCAGGGTCCTTCGTTGCACCCTGTTGAAGAGGTGACAAACCTGGATAACATTTATCGATAGCCATTTTACGTTGCCTGTGCAACTGCTCACTCGCTTTTTCTTCCTCATTATCTTTAAACTGTATAGCAGCCTGCATTATCAATATACCCTTCTCTCTTTTATTTCTCTTCGCTAGTTTCATTTCTTTCTGTTTAATTTCTTTCTGTTTGGCTTCCTTTCGCCAGAGGCGGAAAGAGTCAAAAATCGCCGTCCGGGCTTTCTTCTTGAATAGTTTAACTTCTAGATTATCTAAAATCTCCGTGTCATAGCTACCATGTTGGGGCCACTTCAGGACACCGTCCTTTCTCGTATATCTAACCCATACTTCATTATACGTAATGGGGCCCACACCATGTTTCGAATAGAGCTCATAAGTCGGAGTTCCAACCGGAGGTATCGGACATGAATCCTCCAATCGGGAATTCCTATTACAACCACAACAAAATATCTTTCCAAGTATGGTAAGACCAGGCATCTTCGCTCACTAGTCTAGCTTCAAACTTCAAGGGATTACCAAACTCGATAGTCTCGTAAATATACGAGTCCCTCGGCTTTGGCACTTACAAGTTCCAAATCAAAGATCCCGAAGGATACCCAAAAACTAAGGACTGGGAGACGCTCCACTCATACTTAACTGAGGTATCGATCACGTCACAGAAGACCCGTCTCGCTCTACAAATCGTCAAAGGGTCCAAGACAGGGCGACAGTCAGGGCAGCAGTCCTTCGTAGCCGTCGGAAAGCGGGGAACCTCGCAGCAAAAACCTTCGGACCACGATGACATACAGGGGTCGATGAAGTGGTTGGCCTTCCTCCAGAATTTTCTCACGAAGCTCCTCACGATCTTCAGGCTTGGACCGGGACCACTGAAGTCGCCCCATGCTGGGCGCCAACTGAAGAACCGGGTTTTAGAACCCAGCGGCGCCAGGGGCACGCCCAAAGTCTTCCGGTTCACCTGTCTTAGAATACAGAGACACAGGATACTTCTTGGTGACGTCAAAGATCAAATTTATTGGCTGCAACCAGGAACAGAAGTCTACGAAGTACGACACAGGTAGGTTTGCTAGAGACTGCTCAATCTTCATATTGCGAGACATCATATTTTATGCTAAAAATCACATTCCTGACAAACACCCATTATTTACAAACTATCCAATCATAGGTGACATTGCAAAAGGTATCGCATAACGACAATCCCACTTTTCAGTTGTCCAGCCCACCATCAATTACATGGGAAAGCCCAACATTCTTGCTCCGACAGGCCGGACAAACCCATAATAAAGGACCACAACCCAAACCATAAACAGGCCATAAAAGAAGGAACAGAAACAGATGTGAAGCAAGATAGAAGGGTGTGTGCGTGTACAATAAACTCAGCAATGTCCTGCTCTTTGATCTCTAGCTCGACCAGCTACCGGACAAGGAACTGGCTCAGCAAGGTTAGCTTCAGGCAACAGAGTCAGCTAAAGGTGTACGTGTCCCAAAGACTCGTTCGGCCGTAGTCTTCGGCCTATGTGAGAGCAACCACAAAATGGCTGCCGTATACAAAATGGAACCCGAAGGTTCAGAACGAAATCCCTGAATACATAGTGAATCCATCAATCGAACATGACGAAAACGCTCGTACTTGCCGTACTCGTCTTTTGCGGTTCGCTACTACCAAAATCGTAACAATACCATGACCTTTATAAAACGTGTTCAGAATTACGGAACCTCATTTCCCCAAGAATAAGAGATTTATAGAAAAAATGCTGTGGAATGCTTGGTGGGAGGAAATACTCTTGAGAAAACTACCAATGAAAGTTGTGTCATACAAAATAATTTTTGCAGCAAGTTGAAGAAAATGTATTTATTTATTTATTTAAGAAGCTTATAGAGCGCACGGCTACCTCCAACGGGGGTGTCCCGGCGCTAAGACTACTAGTTTATCACAGAGAGGGTTGCCTAGTTCATGACTATCTGTCAGAAGAGCAGGTCTGCAAGGAACTTGCTGGCTAGTGCTTAGAAAACAGCCATATACCAGTGATGCCTTTTTTTCAACATTGCATGGCAAGGCAGCAGAAAAGAGATCAATGAACTGCGTTTTAACAATCTTAATCATTGAGAATTTCTCTTGGTAGCATTCCATTCCAAAATATTTAACTAGTCTGTGGCATTTTATAAAGGGATCAAATATGTCTAAATTAATCTTGGCCACATTCCCAAAGAGAAAAGTTCAGTTCAAACTGCTGTGCTATTTCCCTGCACAGAAACACGTGCAACCCCAGCTAATTTTCAACCTTATTGGGACTCATCTATAAGGTGCAAGGTAAAACAGGCTGGGATGCCTGTTAGGGCATTCTTCTCCAGCTTGGGACTACTTACTTCAAAATGAAACAGGCATTGGCAAAGCCAAGAGGTAACCTCTTTCACAATGCATTAGCTGATGTTTCGACTTTGCCAAAACTTGTCACCAATAGTGTACCTCAAAATAATTTCGACTATTACAATTGAATATTGTAATTGTTTCACCTATAACAGAATACTAAAATGTATAGCCCATATTTTCTATTCCAGGATTGGAGAATCTTAAGTCAGTGTATTACAGCTGACCATGTTAGCTGAATTCACAAGTAAGCACAAATGTTAAATGCTTTTCTCATTGGCGTGGAAGTGACAGAGCGAGTGTCACACCAATCGTGTTTGCCTGCACTGCAATATAGAACTGTTGCATCAAAAATTAATGTTCAAATATTTACTGTTTAAACTTTCACACTATAGAGCTGTATATGGAAAAAAACTTCAGCTGTCACAAAACAATCTCCAAAGAAACAGCTATTTGGTTTCTTACGGCAGAGATTCAAATTCTAATCAAGGCACTTTACGCTTGTTAAACAGAGAACTGCACTTCTGCTTTATTCATCGCTTATACATAGTTCTCTTCTCTTCATCATTGTCATAAGCACATGAATATTCCCGCCCATGCGCGGAACCCAGGAAACATATAAAACATATATGTGGAAACCATGTATGTAGCTCTATATATATATATCCATATATATATATATAAAACAATAAACACACAATGCAGCCTTCCATATTACCTACTGGCGGTCGCCAGTAGGTACTTATAGTTAGGACCTATTTTCCATAGGAAATCCGCAACATTCTATTTGGAATAACTTTGGCGCCGGTTGACGAATCTTTGTGGAAGTTTCAAAACTTACGGTCAGCTCCGGTCCACTCCTATCCTGAAAGTTCCACGATGATTCGTCAAGTGGGGGCCGAGAAAAAATGGGGGTCCCAAAACACGTTTTCCCCATGCAATTGCCCGTAGGACGTTTAGCCACAGCTACAGCCCGAACTGCTGAACGGTATTACGTTTCCATAGGTTGTGTTAAGTTAGCATGTGCTTGTTAAAAGTTTAAACGCCATCTTTTCTTTCTGCTTCGGTTTGCACACGACACCTAATTGTTATTACAGCTTTTAACCTAGAAGAAAGATGTGATTTACTTCAGAATAATATATTATTGTACTGGTATCAGTCGTGCCTGGGACACTTGGTACAACTGTCTGCACACTGAGAGCTGCACACTCTAACACAAGGTTATTGTAGGCCTGATCCTCGAACTACGTTAGTCATAACACAAATAATGTTTGTGCCAACTTTGGGCTTTACGTGAGTTCAAGATACAGTTACAGGGAATTGAAAAACACACTTGATGCTGGACATGCTGAGAGCTGGTAGCTGTTGATGTGATCTCCTACTACTGAGAATTTGAGGTATGGGTTCCCCCAGCTAAAGCCCAAATGAGACCTTCTTAGATATAATATAATATGCTAATTAGGGTGCGCGAAATATAGGTGATACAGAATTCTATAGATTTTGCATCATAATATGTTATCACAGTTTGCTTATTATGGATTAGTGACTATGCTGCTGACTCTGATTTTTAGGTCTCGCCTGTCGATGCGCATGCGCATCGAGCAAGGCGAGAGTATTGGCACTTATCCGCTCTTTATCCACACTGCAAGGAATCGTGGCGATTCCTTGCAGTGCACGATAAATTTAAGCTCAATGCGCATGCGCATTGAGCTTAAATGCGCGTGCACATGCACCCAGCCGCCTACTCTCTCTCTCAGCCTTCCCACAACTCCGCCCCCTCACTACTTGATTGCACGGCCGCTAGGCCGTGCCTCCCCTACTCTCCTCCCCCCTCCTCCTCTCCTCCCATGCCTGCCTGCCTGCCTCAACTCTCCGCCTCCCGATCTTTTCCTAGCTCCTGATCTTCTCCTGCCGGGGTTCCGATTTCCCTTGCACCCCCGATCGTCCCCTGATTTCCTCTTGTCTCTGCCCTCGCCGGATCCTCGGTTTCCTACTTCCTGGCTCCCTTTTCCCGGCTTCCTGGTTGCGCCTCACCGAACCCGGGGCATCTCCCGGGCGTTGCACCCTCCGGTCGGCGGAGCCTGAAAGTGAAACCACGCGGGCTCTTCCTCCTGACGCTGCTTTCGGTTCTGAAGGAACACGTGTGCAGACTACAGATGAAAGCCATCTGCCCCGCGCCCCCTCCCCCTAGCACTCCCAGCCCGAGGCAGCTTCCCCTGCACAGACCTGCTCTCGGAGGTTCAATTATCGATCCTGTTTCCGGTGCCTTTGTGTAATGCCCTCCTAACACACACACCCTCTCCCCCGCTCCGCCCCCTCCCCGCCATGTCGCATTTCTCCTCCCCCCTCCCCGGTCAGGTTTAAACAACAGCACAGAAAATTATATCTTCGACGTGACTCAATAAACCAAGAGCTCGTGGTGCAGCAGGGGCAGTCGTGCAAGTCTGACGTGACATTCATGGACGCGGCCACGTGCGTCACTCAGATTGGAAGGGCAGCGGTGTCCACAAAGTCATGGTTGCGTGTAACCCAAAACACATCACTCTTCTGGCAGCAATTTCCCAGCCTGCATTCCCTGACGGTGAAGGTGAGCAGGCAGTGTAATGAGAATGGCGCGGATTTATGCCCACCTGCCCTAAATAAATCGCTGTGCCTGGTGGCCCTTATTTGTTGTTTATCCTATTTTAATCAGGGTTTGTTTTCTAACAATGAGCGTTCTCTTTTTTTTCTCGAATTACCTCCTTTTACAGCGCTTCACCCATCGCCATAGTTACTCAACGGTCGGGTGTAGCCCGATTCGCCGCAGGGCCGTAACAGATGGAGCAGGGCAGTATGCGATACAAAAGCCCCCGTACGGAGGAAATGTGCCGTACATGGCGCGATATACGCTACTAAATAAAAAACAAATAGTTGCCACATTGCGATTATTACCCCAGCTTTCCTAAGTAAAATGTGTAAAAGCGTGTTACCTATTACAAGCTTTAGGCCACGGGCGTTACCATGCAGCCAGCCACGCGGGTGAACGGATGGGGCGGCGAACCCCTTACAAAACCTTAAGATATTTAATGGGTCGGTCAGGAAGGGATTCACAAGAAATGCCATACTAAATTCCCTTAAAGGAAAAACAACTAACTCAATGCAGCTCACATGTAAGGTCTAGATGGAGTTAATGCTTTAATGGATTGCATGACTCCTTGTAAAGGGTCAGCGAGACATAGACCGCGTGCAACTGGCGGGCGCTGTAAACTCCTTTCATCCACCTCCCACTCTCCGTGGCTAAACATTGCCTCACCAGGCTCCCCGCCGACCTCTACGTCGAAAAATAGCCGAGGGTTGTCTGGACATGAAGGCTTGCTGACCGGTGCTGGGAAGGACATGCTGCTGCGGTTCCTGCAGGCAGTCGATCACTCTATTGTGCGGCAAATACTATCCCTCTCTGCACCGGCTCCGCAAGAAACACACTTCCGCCTGCAGCCACCGGATATCCGCCTCCATGGTCCAATCACAGCACCGAGTAAGACGAACCGAACACCAGGAACACTAGAACAAAATGTCATGGGTGCAATTTTGAAGACATGCGTCTCGTAACTGGAGCCCCGTTTCTGTCTTATCTGTCTATACAGCGCTAAGAGGGGTGTTATGATAATAAAATGGCTTCCAGCTCCGGCCCCCAGGTTGAGTTTGCTTTCTTTCCTCTGTTGACATTTCGCCCCCGGCCTTCTCCAGATTCCGTTACAAGTGGACAAAGCACTACAGCAAGTGGTTGTGTGTATGGAACACCCTCTGTGGAGGCCACAGCGTTGTGTCGTTCTCATGCGGCCAGGGGGCATTTGCTAGCTTTTCCGAGAGGAACCCCTCACCCTCACCCACCCTCACCCTCAACCCCTCAAACTCACCCTCACTCACCCTCACTCACCCTCACTCACCCTCACTCACCCTGACCATCACTCACCCTCAACCCCTCACTCACCCTCAACCCCTCACTCACCCTCACTCTCACTCATCCTCACTCACCCTCAACCCCTCACCCTCACTCACCCTCAACCCCTCACCCTCACTCACTCTCAACCCCTCACCCTCAACCCCTCACCCTCAACCCCTCACTCACCCTCACCCTCACTCACCCTCACCCTCACTCACCCTCACTCACCCTCACCCTCACTCACCCTCACCCTCACTCACCCTCAACCCCTCACCCTCACTCACCCTCAACCCCTCACCCTCAACCCCTCACTCACCCTCACTCTCACTCATCCTCACTCACCCTCAACCCCTCACCCTCACTCACTCACCCTCAACCCCTCACCCTCAACCCCTCACTTACCCTCACTCAACCACCCTCAACCTCACTCACCCTCAACCCCTCACCCTCACTCACCCTCAACCCCTCACCCTCACTCACTCACCCTCAACCCCTCACCCTCACCCACCCTCACCCTCAACCCCTCAAACTCACCCTCACTCACCCTCACTCACCCTCAACCCCTCACCCACACTCACCCTGACCATCACTCACCCTCAACCCCTCACTCACCCTCAACCCCTCACTCACCCTCACCCTGACCATCACTCACCCTCAACCCCTCACTCTCACTCATCCTCACTCACACTCAACCCCTCACCCTCACTCACCCTCACTCACCCTCACTCACCGTCACTCACCCTCACTCACCCTCACTCACCCTCACCCTCCCTCACTCACCCTCACCCTCCCTCACACAGTGCAATAGTTCTCAGACCATTTCAGTTAGAGCTTTTAGAAATGTTTATGGCTTTTTTTATTTGTAATACTTTACCATTGGCTACAGGAAACAAAAATGCTAAACATTTACAAAAAAAACCCATAAACAATTCTAAAAGCACTAACTCTAATGGTGCGAGACCTATTGCATTTCCAATGCTTGTTATAATATGTATGTTGGTATTATACAAGATACTGCGTTTGAGAATGTTGCATTGAAAAAATAAACATTTCAAACTTGCACGTGTTCTCATTGCCTCCCAGTTTCGGTTTGGAATGATAATATAACGAAAGAGTGTTCATGTGTTCCACGATACCTGAGGTATTCTAAGTTCATGTTCTGGATTGTCTAAGACATCGGGAAGTCTTCACTGCCGATGAGATACTGTAGCTAGCCTGGTAAGGGGATTTCTGAAACTTAGGTGAGTTGTGGGTCACCCTGACTCACCCAGGTTCTAGGTCTCTGAGCACAGTTCTGTGAGAGAATGGAAACCCTGCGACATGGCGCCCATACGTTGGTTGGCCCTATAACATGACACTCGAGTAGTATATCATTCAAACCTTAACGCCTACATTCCCGTTTCCGGAAAACGGCAGTGTCGGAAAAACCTACCTATTTTTGAAATAGGTAATTTTCAAGCTTGAATCTATATAAAACGGTTTCTTTGAATTACTACCCAGTTGTGCTACAAATTATAATTTGTTTTTTCTAATTCCTGTGCTGACATGGCTCAAGCCGTGGACATCCCGCAGCATAGTCGCATTGCGGTGCGTGACCATTTGCGGATGTATGATGTTCCTTTGGATGGCTTGGCTGTGGTTCTGGTGGTGAGCGCGGAACATGCTTACCCGTACGAACTGTTTTATTCGTGGGTGACATTTCCGGCGGTGGACGCTAATTCTGGTGTGTTCCACACATACACTGCTTCAGATGTACCGGCAGCGTACGCTCCGTACAGAGCACTGGAGGTTCCTATTGACGCTTGGCAGCATGGAGTTTGGTTTGGTGGCGCCCTACCGCACGCTATGACCGCTCCGAGGTTAGGTCCTTTGTCCATTGCGGGCACTAGTTGGCCTGCTTTGGGTGGATTTACTCCTCACCCTAGACGTAACGCTTGTAACGTGGGCGAACTGCGGCAGCTTCATGAAGTCGCGGTGGGAGTGATTAGAGCGCTTGTTCATTACATTGGACGTAATGTTCAGGAAGCGGCCCCTAGAGGCGCACAGCTTCGAGCAGAACATGCTGGTCTGAAAATCAACCCGGTCATGGTTAATTCCGTGATGGGTAAAAAGCCCTTAGAAAAGGACGATTTTCCGTTCTGGCTTGCTGAGAAATTCGGCCAGCTGGAGGCTGTGTTTCCTAATACGAGTCCGGGTGATAAGCACCGGATTCTTACACTGAGTTTACCGAAGGATCTGGCTCCTGACCTTGCTGACTGTGAAACCTGGGGGAAAACATTTGCAGCGGTCTATTCGAGGTGCTATGGCTCCCCGTCTGTGACCAACCTAGGTGGGGTCCTTAAACGTGTTCAGGATGAACATGGACCGGAGGCGGCTGTTGAATTGGGCATGCGCCTGTGTGGCTCTTTTGAAGTGGTTTGCGGTGTGATCCTTGCGAATGTCAAGGGGGATGCAGTGAACTTTCAAGTTGCTAACGCGTTAGCGTTGGTTCCCGAGCCCGATCGACCCCGACAGTTAGCAAAGATTATTGTGCATGCTTACGCGATCGTGGGCCGCAATTCCAAAGTGGTTAAGACTTTTCCTGATAAAGAGAAGAAACAGCCCCAGAGTCAGACATCGGAAACTGGTAGTCAACAAAAGTCCAAGAAACAAAATTGGCCTAAAAAACAGAATCAGGGTAAGCAACAAACACAGGTTTCTACTCCTGCGTCTCCATTGCCTGCGCAGTCGGATCGTGTTTATGATTTGCGCGACCGTGCGATGATTAAATCGCCTGAGAGGTTTCAGGCTTCTGAACAACGCTCTCCTCGTTCCTTTCAGGACTCATCGGCTCCGTCAACCGGTGGTGGAGGGGGCGGCAAGGGCCGGGGTGGCCAGCAAGGACGTGGTCAGCCCCGCCCGCGTTCCAGTGGAGATCAGCAGGAAGGCTCTACGCCCAAGAGACCTCAGTTTGCCACGAAGAAAGTCGCTGCCCTGACCGCGCATCGTTATGCCCCAGATAGTGAGAACGCGGCTTCGGAATCTGACGTGGGCTCTGACCTTGCTGGACAGCGCTGCAGAGATTACCATAGTGAGAGAGGCCCTCCGTCCACTGTTGAAGGTGACAGCGACTGAAACTTTTGTTGTGATTGAAACTGCAGATACGCATGTTGCTCCCCCTGAAAGACTTTTTGAAATTGTCCTGTTAATTGAAGGTGACATGCAGCGAACTGTAAAAGGGGTATTTTGGGAAAATCTCTCGTCTACGTATGACATTTTGCTTTCAGAGGCTGACTGGCCCCCACCTTTTGTTCTCGCAGCTCCGCGAGGGGAGGAGGTAATCCTGCCCAGCTTCGCGCACACTGTGCCGAGGGTGGAGGCGCTGCATTTTGCAGAAGAGTGGGCTCTGGCGCTTGCGCCGGCTGTGTACCGCAATCAGTGTGGCTGGGATAAATTGTCACCAAGCCATGAGATTCCTTTACGGTCACAGCCACAGCCTCAACCCCAATATCCCATACGGCGTGAAGCGAAAGCTTCAGTCGCGGCTATCCTTGAACAATTGGAATATCAAGGTGTAATTGAAACGTGTGTGTCACCGATGAATAACCCCCTTTTTACTGTGAACAAACCGGACGGGTCATATCGTTTGGTTTTGGATTATAGGCATTTGAACTCGCATTGCCGTAACTGTGCAGTACAGAATACGCACGGCTCTGCGTTAGTGAATAGTCTTGAGCGTAGACGGTTCAAAACCACGCTTGACATTTCCAATGGTTTTTATGCACATAGATTAGATGGTCTAAGTTCCCAATGGACCAGTTTTACATGCGCCGGAGTGCAAAAAATGTTTAAACGACTCCCAATGGGCTACAAGAACAGTCCGGGAGTTTTTTCCGCGCGCATAGTCTCTCTTTTGGAGAGCTTCGACCCAGTTGCTTGTTCGTATGTGGATGACATTTATCTCACTGACGACGATCTTTGGGAGCATCTGTGTCGAGTAAATAGCATAATTTGTAACTTTGCTGACGTGGGTTACAAGTTTAACTTTGCAAAGTCGCACATTGCAGAGTACACAGTGTTGTTTCTAGGTTACGAGCTTAACCATGAAGGGAAGGGTTTAGCACCCCATTTCCTGGAGAAATGTGCACAGTTGTGCTCTCCGACAACACTGAAAAAATTACAATCTCTTCTGGGTTTTCTGAATTTCGGGAGGACTTACATTCCGGAATATGCCCAGCGTATCAAGCCTTTGTATGCTTTGATACAACCATCTTTTTCCAAATCATGCTGGCTGCCTGAGCATTCGGCCATTCTGCAGTCTTTGCAGGCTGATTTGCTCGCTTCTGAATACTTACAGACTCGTGATAACCAGACCAACCTGGTGATAAGAATTATCCCTGGGGCAGTGGGTTTCACGTACCTGACTTTTAATGAAGGAGATACAGTACCTATTGCTTACAAGTCACACTTGTACACTTCGGCTGAATTGCGTTTTTCCACTGTGGAGAAAGTTTTAACGGCTGTGCAGATGGCGATTCTTAAGGAACGTGCCCTGTCACAGGGAAAGCGCATGTTGGTTGTTACCCCGTGCCCTGCCTTAGAGGCGGTTACGAAAGCCAGTGTACCTAATTCCAAAGCTTTGCACCCTCGGTGGATTCAATGGGCTGCGTCCTTGACGTCCCAGGATGTCACGTTTATTTTTGACGCCACCTTACGGTCCCAGGAGTATTTACAGTATGAGTTTGTTCATCCTGCTCCATTAGCAATGCGGCCGTTGGAGGATTTCCATTGCATCATTTACACTGATGGTTCGGCGCAGGTTGCGCATGGCTCTAAACATGCCTACGTTTCCGCTTGCGCCATTGTGGTCGGTGCTATGGTGAACGATGAGTTCAAGTCCAGTGTCGTGCACACGCAGACGCTTGGAGACTGCACCGCACAATTGGCAGAGCTTCGTGCTCTGATGCTTGCATTGGAGTACGCAGATCCGAGTGTGACGACTTTAATAGTGAGTGATTCTTACTACTGTGTCCAGTCTTACAATGAAAACTTGTTCTTTTGGATTCAGAATGATTTTCGTGACTCCAAAGGTAGCACAATAAAACATAAAACTATCTGGGTCCGAGTGGCGGAACTTAAAGAGAAGCTGCCACTCGTGTTTGTGATTCATACTCTCGGTCATCAGCGCGTGGGGGTTCACGCTGTTGGCAACTCGCTTGCTGATGAAGCAGCGAAGTCAGCGGTATCAAAATACTTAGTTGCAGCAGTCACGAGGTCCAAAAGCAAAATCGATGATGACATCTTGGCAGCTGTAGCTGCAACGGAGAAGGGAGGTAAATATCCTGCGGGATTCCCTTCTAAATACACATACCACTTAAGTCCCGATAAGGTTCCTTATGTGAAAATCCCTGATGTTGGCGAACGTTTAGTTCCCAACTCGGATCGCAGAGCTGCTTTGATTACAGCGGCACATGAAGATGTGGCGTCTGCGCATGCGGGCGTCTCGGCCACTGTAACTCAGCTACAACAGAGATTCTGGTGGCGGGGTCTGTACAAACAGACGCGTGAATATGTTCTTCAATGTGATATTTGCCAGCAGATTAAGCCTTCTACTGCTGCGCGTCCGCCTCAGACACAGTTGTACATCTCTAATAAACCGCTTGGTTGCGTTTATTTGGATCACTGCGGTCCTTTTTCTTCTGATTCTGCGTTTAAGTACATCTTAGTAGCAGTTGATTCATGCACACGCTTTGTATGGGTATGGCCGCATCGAAGCGCTGATTCACGGACTGTCATTAAGGATTTGCGTGTCTTTGTGGGAATTTTTGCCTGTGGTACTTTCCATTCGGACCAGGGTCCGGCTTTCGCCTCTAAGGCATATAAGGCTGCTATGGTTTCGTTGGGAGTCCAAGTCAAGTTTTCAAGCCCCTACAGACCCGAGGGTAATAGTGTAGTAGAACGAATGAACCGCGACTTAAAGCAATCTTTGACAGCCCGAGTTATAGGCACTGGTAGAAACTGGCTAGCCCACCTCATAGGCGTGCAGCGTGCGCTTAATAATCTCCCTAGAAGGTCTCTGGGTGGGCGGACCCCATACGAAATGCTCTTTGGTATCAAGATGTATGTACCTGACCTTGATGGGCCGGACTACAAGGCCCAGGCCGGGCCTTTGACGTAGATGAACATTGCGATGTTTTACAGAATCTACAAAAGACCAGAGACAGTCTTGCAAAGGAACATTTGCCCTCCACATCGGATGATGCGTTGCAGATCCCGGTAGTTGGCTGGCTACCCCAAGTTGGAGAACTGGTTCGAGAGAAGATCGATAACAAGAAAGAGTTTGGTCCCTCATATCGAGCACCAGTCCGAGTCCTTGGAGTGAAGGGCACAAGAACAGTCATTTTACCACCACTTCCAGGTCGTAAGGAAAACAGATTTATTTCTATTGACAATGTCAAGACACACAGGGTGGCCGATTCTTCATAGCATGACACCGGCTGTATCCTGTCCTTCCATGGTGAGGCACACTGTGCTGGCTATTACATCTGGTGCAGAACAGGAGGTGTCCCTCGAGATGCCTGCCATATCCAGTCCTTTATTAAATACTATTCCTGATACTAACATTGATGAGCTAACCTACACTTATCCTGCTGATTTATCGATGCCTGATTTGCAGACCCGTTTGGCAGGCCAGTCCAGATTCTCTTTTGACTCTGTTTCGGAAACATCAAAGAAACCCACAAACATTGCAAGATATGCCACGTTGTTCAAAAAACATTTTTTAATTCCGCCTTGGACATACATTTGGTTGATCCTATTTTCATTCTATCTTTTTATGTCAATTGGTTTTGTGTTTTATTTTTTCCGCCTGATCGATGGTCACTACGTTAAAGAAAGAACAGGAATTCGGTACCTTAATGGAACATTGAACCCTCTCTCCTCTTCACATTCTGCGCTCAGACAGAAACGAAACTTAAAGGCAGTTAACATTACAGCATGGCCTGTCCTTGATGGGATTGTGTGGGATGCGGTTAGGTTTCAGATACATGGGCCTACTGAAGTGATTAATGTTCCAAATGTGCTTAGAGTAAACATGGGAGATGTGATTAAACAAAATGTACGTTCTGATGATTGGGATATTCAGGCCGTAGAAGCATTATTCTCGGATTTGAAGTATTATGCTGCCTTCGATGCTGAGGATCTGTATACTGATTCTATTAATTATGGTGATTTGTTTTGTTTTCAACACTATGGTAATCATTTTTTACATAAGACAAATTCCAGGAGGGTTGCTGTGAATTATACACAATGGGAACATTGCCCTGCTCCATTCAGTGGCAGTTCCAATACATTTCTGAAAAAATATACATATTTTACAGACTTTGATCAGTCTAATCCCGAGTCATTTTATTTTAAAATGACACAAAAGCCCATTTCCAAAGTTAGACTTACCGATACAAAATTGCTGTATTCGAAGTCCTTTTTAGACAGGTTGGCTGTAGATGGCTACGAGTTCTGGAAAGGAACAATTGACCTTAAATCGGTTTGGGGTACCAAAGATTGGCAGGTACAAGGCACTGAGGCTTTGCACCGTGCATGTCTCATCCCGAATCACATGTTGTTTTTAAATTCTACCATTTTCCAGACAACATGCTTTGGATTGGCTACTTCTAAAAAATTAAATACACCGACCATCCCAGATTTAAATGAATATACAGGTTGGGGTAATTTCACTGATTCCTCCATTCAAGGGTTGCAAACTCTTTTACACAATTCATCCTTTGACATTTCCAGTTTGGATTCCAAGGGTTGGCTGGTATGGCAAAAAAGTGCTGATTCTTGCCAGCGCCGTTTTATGGGTTTGGCTGAGGGATTCACAAAACTCAGGCCCGATCCACGTTTTGAGGGAGACTATTCTGTCACGACTTATTCTGTGGGTAAGCTGTGTCAAAATTGGTTACAGCATTCTACTTTAGCTGCAGTTAAACTACATTTGTCTCAATTACATGATAATGTGGATTTAAACGATTTTATAAAAGGCCCTGCTAAAGGTAGATCTAAGCGATTCCTGTATGCAATTTACAATGAAATTTGGAAAGTTAACCAGGTTGAGGCTGCTAAACGCCTAAGGGCTATTGATCAAGCTAATTTGGAAAAAGTGCTTGCAGTGGTTGATAACAGCATTAACACGCTTTCTTCCCGAATTTACACTTTAAATAATATTGTGTCTTCTGTTGTCGACATAGTACATGATGAAGTATCCGTGTTGTATCATGGTCAAAATCAATTGCGTTCTGTGATGCAGTTTGCGTGGACACTACAGACTCTTAAGTCTGGTCGAGTGCCATGGACTTTTTTGAACATATCATCATTATTTGCCCCGTTTAATTTGACTGAAAAACAGCGCATGTTGTCAATGAGAGATGCTACATTTTCTATGTTACATATTGAAAAATTAGAATCCCTGCCATTTTCGGTGGCTGAAGTAACTGCAGCAACATGGCTTATTCATGGTGTTATAACGTTACCTTTTGCTTTGTATAAATTTACAAATTGTATGAAATATATTGCCATTGGGCGATATGAACCATTAGGCAGTGCTTTCCTCCATGAGACATGGTCTTTACCATACACTTACAGATGCCTTAAGGATGGGAATGAAGTGAATCTGAATGGTGAAGAATGTACACAGTCCCCAGACCGCTCACTTATTTGCAGACACATCCAGTTGCATGGTTCTTGCAATCAGGACAAACCGAATTTGGCCTGTGTTTTGAAAGGGACCCCAGTTCCTGCAATAGTTCCCACGTTCACGTTGTTGTCCAACGGTAGTTATTTACTTTTAAATAACGAGTTTTGTTGTGGGTTAGAGGCTGGAATCGGATATGTGGTTACAGTGTCTGAAAGGGTCGTTTGCTGTAAGAATGTGTTGTATCCACCCACGCATGGGAATTCAGAAGTTTTAATTTGGCCGAGAATACCAACCTTGAGAGCTGAATTCAATGGTTTAGGCCGTATAAGAGCCCTTTTGTCTCAAAAACAGGTGGCCCTGAGCTCTGCCCGTGAAACTTATGTCCTTCACATAGCAAACACACGCACAGAAGTACAAGCTCTTTTAAGTACTGATTTGCCGTTTCATTTTTGCGAGCTAGTTCATCAAATCTTTAATGCCTCCTCCACATCCAACCTCGCTCATTTTTTTAAAATGGTTAGCAGTGGTCTTGTGACTACATTTGAAAAAGTATTTGGTATTATCCCTGCGTTCTTTCATTCTATATTCGCTAGTCTGTTTGGCGGATTTCCTGTTTTGCTGGCTTTGGCTGCAGGCGTTCTGGTGATATTTTGTTTCATAAAACATGGATGCCCATCCTGCGCAAGGAAACGCACAGCACCTACTGATGCAGTTTCGCAACCGGATGCTTGATTATTATGGATCCCTGCCGCTTGCGACTTTAAGCACTGCTTTTGGATTATCTTTCAGATTTTCCTATTTCACCTGTGTCCAGCCTGTGTTTCATTGCCTGAGCTGTGATTTCGACTGGGCCATTGATTTGTGTCTCTGTTTACCGACTTCTCCTGACGTCGACTTTGATCAGCTGATGTCCCCCATAGTGGCTCATGAGTTGGTCTGTTCTGGCGAAAGGGTTATGGCTGTGGCAGCGATGCATGGACTAATGGGTCAGTGGGACATATTCGCAGCAGCGCATGACTTTCTGGCACAAAGCGTTCTCGAGAACCCACTGAGTTGTCCTCTGATGATGCTAGAGGATTCAGTACTGGAGGAGCACGTATGTTCTTTCCCATTGCTTAATTGGATGGCTGAATTGTTTTCGGATGATGACAGTGATTTCATGTTGGAAGCTGTTGCTACATATTTTGCATATTCATTCAACGAGGAATGACTTTGAATACTTCCATCTATATGGCACGTGACTTTTTAGTAATTCTGAATGGTGCCAATTTCAGTACGAACATTCGAATTTTTTTCATATGTTCAAGGCCTGTTTATTGTATTTAGGCCTCAAGTTCGACTTTTTATATTTTGTGTGGCCACTATAGGCATTCATACATAGTTTTTGTATTTTTTAATTTTTTACATGCATTACATACATTTAGCTTGGCTCAATATCATTGAACTCTGCTTTCAAGTCTTGCCTCTCATAGAGTATTGGCTTATATATTTGTCTTTTGACCGTCCTCGGACCATTGGGGGGGTGTCATATGGTTATTACGTTTCCATAGGTTGTGTTAAGTTAGCATGTGCTTGTTAAAAGTTTAAACGCCATCTTTTCTTTCTGCTTCGGTTTGCACACGACACCTAATTGTTATTACAGCTTTTAACCTAGAAGAAAGATGTGATTTACTTCAGAATAATATATTATTGTACTGGTATCAGTCGTGCCTGGGACACTTGGTACAACTGTCTGCACACTGAGAGCTGCACACTCTAACACAAGGTTATTGTAGGCCTGATCCTCGCACTACGTTAGTCATAACACAAATAATGTTTGTGCCAACTTTGGGCTTTACGTGAGTTCAAGATACAGTTACAGGGAATTGAAAAACACACTTGATGCTGGACATGCTGAGAGCTGGTAGCTGTTGATGTGATCTCCTACTACTGAGAATTTGAGGTATGGGTTCGCCCAGCTAAAGCCCAAATGAGACCTTCTTAGATATAATATAATATGCTAATTAGGGTGCGCGAAATATAGGTGATACAGAATTCTATAGATTTTGCATCATAATATGTTATCACAGTTTGCTTATTATGGATTAGTGACTATGCTGCTGACTCTGATTTTTATAATATGTATGTTGGTATTATACAAGATACTGCGTTTGAGAATGTTGCATTGAAAAAATAATCATTTCAAACTTGCACGTGTTCTCATTGCCTCCCAGTTTCGGTTTGGAATGATAATATAACGAAAGAGTGTTCATGTGTTCCACGATACCTGAGGTATTCTAAGTTCATGTTCTGGATTGTCTAAGACATCGGGAAGTCTTCACTGCCGATGAGATACTGTAGCTAGCCTGGTAAGGGGATTTCTGAAACTTAGGTGAGTTGTGGGTCACCCTGACTCACCCAGGTTCTAGGTCTCTGAGCACAGTTCTGTGAGAGAACGGAAACCCTGCGACAACGGAATTACGACAAATTTGGCAAAGATGTATTCCTCGGATCAGACTTTTGCCTTTTGCTTAAATGGTGTCAGTCTGTTCAGTAGTTTCTGAGAAAATTACAGTTAAAAGCATTTATATATCTATGGGTGCGGAGGATCCGCAGACTATTAGCGGACCGTGAGTGTATCATAAGCGCACTCTTCCAATCACGCGCTGAATGCTAATTGGCTGTCAAGTGGTGTCAACATTCAAAACCAGGAACTGTTGGCAGCCATTTTGTGCCTGGGTAGAAGCTAGGCTGAAGAAGGCAGTGGAATATGTGTGCAAAACGTAGAAAGGGGGCAGGGTAGAAATACTTTTACCCTCTTGGCCTGCTTAGGGGGTCCCAGAAGGACCCCAGGGCCCACAATTTTTATTTTTTTTTTAAAACCCCGCAGGTGCATGTAGGGTGCACGGACTATGCCATAAAAAATAAATAAATAAATCAAACTGAGCTTTTTTTATAATTAGCCCCTGGGGAGCTAAAAAACGGCGGCAAAATTATTACATTTTATGGGAGGCCCAGAGGGGCCCCCCAGCCCCGGGGATCATCACCCCCCGCGACTCAAAAAAAATGGTGGGGGGAGGGGTCCAAGGTCCCCAAAGCCGTGGGGACCACCACCCCGGGGCTTTATGTATTTTGGGAGGGGGACTGTCTAGCCCCCCTCCTGGAGCACTCACGGGCCCCATCACCCCCAGGGCTACAAAAAAAATGGTTGGGGGACTGCAAGGCCTCCAAACCCCGGGGCTTTATGTATTGTAGGAGGGCCGGCTCCTGCAGTGTCCCGAGGCATCCATCCCGCCCTCCCATAGCAAGGAACTCTGTTCTCTCTTTCAAAATCTAAATCAGATTGCTTTTTCACATGGGGAGCTGCATGTTAGTAGCTCCCCATGTGGAAAAGCAATGCCGGCTCCCAAACGCGAAGAAGTTGTGCACCAAAGGCGCTGGAGTCGTGCATCCTACAGATTATGAGTCGTGCATCCAGCGCGTGCACACCAGGGGGGCGCACTGAGCGCTGCGCTGGGTGTGTGACTAATTTTACCGTAAAATAAATAGCCCCTATCAGTAATTTCTAATATCCCCGGGGACCCTATCCCCCGGGTCTTATAAAAAATGTTGGGGACCGTGAAGGAAGCCACAATGCCCCTTGGTCTCGCCGGCTCCCCGTATCCTTCGGGAGCCGGCATTGCTTTTCCACAAGGGGAGATGTTAACTCGCATGTGGAAAAGCAATCTGGCTTGGATTTTGAATGTGAGAACACATTTCACTGCTCTGTCTTTCAAAATCCAAACCAGGGGGCATATTATCAAGCAGGGTGATAAAAATGATAGCCGTTTTAATGGGCTTGATAATATGGCCTTGCGAATTCCAATAGAAACCCATGTTCTGGTGTGAACATGGGTTTCTATTGGAGAGTGGTGCAAGGGTGTTGTAAATCTGGTTTGGATTTTGAAAGAGAGAGCAGGGTGCATCTGTAGGGTAAGTGCAGGTTAGTGTAGGGGTAACAATTAGTATTCTAACTCCATGGGAATGCATCTGTAGGGTAAGTGCAGGTTAGTGTAGGGGTAACAATTACTATTCTAACTCCGTGGGGTGCATCTGTAGGGTAAGTGCAGGTTAGTGTAGGGGTAACAATTACTATTCTAACTCCAGGGAGTGCATCTGTACGGTATGTGCTGGATAGTGCATCAGTAAAAAAAATATTCCAACCCCAAGGTGGTGCATGTGTAGGGTATGTGCTGGATAGTGTATGAGTAACAATTACTATTGCAAATCCAGGGGGTTGCATCTGTGGGGTATTTGCTGGATAGTGTATGAGTAACAATTACTATGAAAAAGAAAGGAGTTAAAGGAGAAGGAGACACGCACTTTCACGGTCGACCTGGACGAACAGAAAGTGACGAGAGATGATTTCCGACGTGTTTAGCCTTGAGAGCCTGGTTAATCATTTAATTGGGTCTGGCAAATAAGCACATACTTATTCTGCAAGATGCCTTTCGGGGTCTTGCGAAAGCAAGTCATCCTCAATAATTCGCATCGCTCTACACTTGTTAGGCAAATGTCGCACATGTTCTTTTTAACTTTGCAAGTGAAGTAAGGAGCGGCAGACAGTGGTGAAACGTAAGTCATGTGATTGATCGCTAATGTAGCAATAATGTTAACGCCGTGACTGATAATTTTCCCGTTAATTTCTTTTAAGATTGTTGATTATACTTCACCTCATAAACTTTATTTAATCAAACATGCGTGTGTTTTATTCCAAAGCGTTCTTTTAAACTACCCTTTTTTTATTGGTATTATTTATTATATACAACAATTGCCTTCCCCTGCGTGTGTGTACTTGCAAGGTCATCTGATGTGCTCGTATGTTAAAAACTAAAACTTTCTACACCTCTTTGTCATTGGTTGTGAAGCAGTGTAAAAAGACGTATTACCAACCAATCCCTTTCCTTGCGCAGATTTTCAAAAACATTTGATTGGCTGTTGTGTGGTTAACTCTACCTTCCTGATCCTAAAGTTGATTGGCTTGTTTTTTCTATGTGATGTTACAATACCCTCACCATGTACGTAGCCCATTTTGTGACACACTTTATTTTACAATGCGTTTCAAAAACTACTTGTGGTAGGGTGTTTTTAACTTAAACTGTGTACTCTGCTTACGAGTTTGTTGACTGTAAAGGTATTTAAAAATATTATTCTATTTTCTATTCTATCACAATTGTGCTGACTTATCTCCTTCAGTGTGGAGTACTTTGTCCTTTCATTAAATGCATAATTCTTCAAACCATTCTTGAAAGAAAAATGTACAAGATTTCAAAATACTTTTATTGAGTTTTTATATTCATCACATGGGTGAAATGCAAAATCTTTTTTTCATTCATTGGTATCACGCGTTGGACCACATTTATTTTATTTTATCATAAGCACTCATTCGTTATGTTTACATTATATCAGTGTTGCCCCATCATCTTTATTTAAATGTTTGGGCATTTTTACTTTCAGGTAAAGTAGAATAGAAATGCTACGACAAACACTCCCTCACTACTTTCTTTTTTGATGTACACTTCATGTCATTATTACATTTTACAATCATATTTAAAAATTGAAAGCATTATGAATTAATAATTGAAGACACAATTATATATATTTTTTTTAAGTGTTTGCAAAGATAATCCTCCTGTTCTTCACAAGTGAAAATTGGTAAAAGCCCTACTCAATATAAATACTTTTAACCCATTTTCACACTAGAAGATAAAGAGTATTCTCCTTTATTCCAAAGTATTTCTTTTTTGCTTCGATAGTTTATTTATACTACATTTTTCAATCATTAAGAAATGCTTGCATACTAAAACAAATATTATTTATTATTCTTTCAAATTCTCTGTTGAAAATCATCCAACTACTCTTGAAGGATCATAAAGTTGAATGTAAATTAAAATATACATTAACAATATGACCCCTCTGTGGAAATGAAAGATAAACTCAAGATGATACCATCGCTCCTAATCATTACCTTGCATGTAGTAATTCCTTAATTAACCTATATTTCTTGTAATGGTTCTTTCGTCAACTTGTTATTATATTCCATTTAAACTTAAACATACTACATTCTATAATCATTTAAATATTTTTGCTTTGTTTTTTAAAAATATCAAACATATACCCATTCACATAATTTACCTCTCTTCGATATTCTTCCCTTCCTCCGTCGAAATGCATCCAACTCCTTTGGAGGGACATAGGGCCCGATGTAGGTAGCCCTTTACCGATCCGAATCGGCCGAAAATACCGATTTTCGGCCGTTTCTGATCGGTAAAGGGCTACCGAGATGTAGGGGCACATTTCGTTAATTTTACCGAATCGGTATCATTACCGAATCGGTAAATATACCGATTCGGTAATATGTACCGAATCGGTAAAATAATTACCGATTCGGTAATATTTACCGATTCAGTAAAATTACCGAACATGCAATGTAGGTAGGCAATGTACCTTCTGCACATGGCTTACAGAATCGGTATTTTACCATGGAATACAAATCCATGGTAAAATACCGATTCCGGTGTGCATGCACATGTGTGCATGCACACCTATGTCATGTGACAGACAGACCTGCCCTTAGGGCAGGTATGCCTGCCACATGGCACCTGTGCCTGTTTGGGAGTGCCAGAGGGTGTCAAAGTGACACCCCCTGCACCCTTGTGAATTCTTTAATTACCGATTCGGTAAATACCGAATCGGTAATGCCTAATCATTCCTATGGGCTTCAAAGCCCATAGGAATGAATGGGCATTACCGATTCGGTATTTACCGAATCGGTAATTAAAGAATTGTTAAGGATTCGGTAACGAATCCAGATGTTGGGACCTACATACCATTTACCGATTTTGAAATACCGAATCGGTAGGATTCGGTATTTTAAAATCGGTAAATGGCATTTACCTACATCGGGCCCATAATGTTTTATGTATTTTTAAATATACATTAACAATATGTTCCCTCTGAGGAAATGAAAGATATTCTCAAAATGCTTCCCCAGCCCCGAATCATTACCTTGCTCGTAGTTTCTTTGCATGTGGTTTATATATTTTTCGGTTACTTAACACTCTATGGGATCAATTTATTGCTCCTCCCACTTTTAACTCAAGTTTTTCAGTTGACAGGTGTTCTCATTTCCACTGTTTTAGTACGTCACGAGTTTATGTAAACGTGCCTCTTTCCATACTTTTTAACTTTCGTATAATTTCTAAAATGCTTTATTTAAACTCCTTTTTCTTATCAAAGCATTTCTATAGGTTACTTTTTTTAATAAGAGTATTAAAATTCAGTCCCCTTTTTTTTCCTGACGTATTATTCTAGTAACTTTCCTTTTTTTTAACTTTTTTTAAAATTATTATTCATTACCCTAAACCCCTATTTTCCCTGCATCCCGTGCCAGAGAGACTCTCTATTAAACTTCGAGGAATTCTAATTTATATCCGAGTATTAATTTATTTAATTCCATTACTCCAAGTTTTAATACATTTATGTATCTAATATTTTTAATCTTTCTTTATACACTGCAAGGATACTGTTATTTGTCTTGAATCACACTGTGAATCAGTGTCCATTTGGGAAAATTGAGAGAGAATGATTTGGTTGGTTGATGTGTTTGCAGACACGTAAGTACATGTACTGTTGCAGTGAGTTGGCTTTAGGGCATGTAGTGCTTGAAACTACTAATTGTAGTAGTCTAACGACCTTCACACTTGTGTTTCAGGCCTACAATTCCCCAGTTAGTATCCTTACACTCCAGCAAACACTCTGTGACTGCTTTTACAATCCCATAGTGACTCTGTCAGTAGCATGTAGTAATCCTTTCAGTGAAGTCCAAGGGATACTGTTATTTGTCTAGAATCACACTGTGAGTCAGTGTTCATTTGGGAAAATTGAGAGAGAATGATTTAGTTGGTTGACGTGTTTGCAGTTACATAAGTAAATGTACTCTTGCAGTAAGCCAGGCTTTACGGCATGTAGTGCTTCAAACTCCTATGCATTATGCATGTAATGGTGTAACCACTTTCACATTTGTGCTTCAGGCCTACAATTCCCCAGTCACTATCCATATACTCCAGCAAACACAGTGCGACTGCTGTTGCATCCCATAGTGACTCTTTCAGTACAATGTAGTAATTAATTCACTTAAGTAAAAGTCAACCAATTAAGAATTCACAGCGTCTTTCCTTATATTACTGTAATCATTCAGCCAGTAAGCATGTACTCGTGCAGTGAGCCAGGCTTTAGGGAATGCAGAGCTTCAAAGTGCTATGCATTATGCATGTAGTGGTGTAATGACTTTCACATTTGTGCTTCAGGACTATAATTCCCCACTCACTATCCATACCAGGGGTCTCCAACCAGTAGCTTGGGAGCTACTGGTAGCTCCCAAGAACCCTGAAAGTAGCTCTCAGGGGTGAAGCCAAACCAAGCCAACCTCAGACATTCTGTGTATATTAAAGAAGGCAGCACTGCTCATTTCACTACCCTTAAGAGTTACAGACAGCCAAACCAATGGCAGGGCCTGTTGATAACACAGTGGAGAAGTGTGGCTCAGGGGTTAGAGGCGGCAGACCTGGAGCTTGAGTTCGGCCCGGGACCAGGGTTCAATTCCCCGCCTCGGCGGGTCTTGGGCTCAAAATTCCACAGACTCGTTAATTCTCGCTCCGGTGCCTTCTCGACTCACGGGTTCACACTCTGCGACTCTGGGCAATAGCTTGCTTAATCTCCACAACGGCCCCTCGCGGTGGGATGCCTGGCTTTCACCTTGTGGATACCCTGCCAGGGTTATCTCACAGGGGAATACCAGGACGGGTTCCCTAAGCAAGCGCTGAGATGCCCCAGGGTAAGTCGTGCGCTATATAAGTTTCATTCATTTCATTTCATTTCATAACACTCAAACACACACTGTGGTGGCGCATCAATCAAGCAATCAGGGATGTATAGAGCACACTACTAACCTGTGAGGGTCTCTAGGCACTGGGGGGGGAATTTGTGCAGCTTTGGTCATTCAAAAATCCAGGTCCTATGGCTCTTCCTGAATGCTTTCAGTGTAGGGCTTCATCTGATGCTGAGGAGGAGTTCATTTCAGGTCTTGGCCATGATGTAGGAGAAGGGTGTGCCTCCTGTCTGGTTCTGTGGATGCAGAAGATTTCGGCCAAGGCCTGGTCAGCGGAGTGGACATTTCTTTTGGGGGTGTAGAAGGGAATTGATGTATTGGAGTTTGGTGTTGTGGAGGGCTTTATAGGTGTGTGTGAGCAGCTTGAAGGTCACTCTTTTTTCAATGGGGAGCAAGTGGAGTGCTCGTTTATGCTGGGTAATGTGGTCTTGTCGTGGGATGCTGAGGATGAGTCTGGCTGCTGCATTCTGGACAGTCTGAAGTTTGTGGAGTAGAGATTTGTTGATTCCGGCACAGAAGGCGGACCCGTAGTCCAGCCCGCTAGTGATGAGTGCATGGGTGATGGTCTTCCTTGATTCGGGGGTGGGTCCATTTTAAGGTCTTACTGAGTATGTGGAGGTTGTTGAAGCATGTTGAAGCTGCAGTGTTGTCCTATGGGTCTGTCACATAAAACATGTTTATCCACTTTAAATCTGAGTTAGGGAGACTTACTGCTGTGGTAATTTCGTTTGTGGCACACTGCATGTGATGATTTGAATTTTACTTGATTACAAGCATTAAATATTGATAAACATTTTCCTAGCATTCTGCTGATAACTTCACCAGGAATTTTTTGGGGGTTACTATTGATAATTGTGCTTAGGGTGGTCATAGTGTAATGTTAATACATACCCCCAGCACAACCCCTACACTTCACAAACACCACAACACTACCCTAAACCCTAAAACACTACCCCCAGCACGACCCCAACACTACTCAAACACCACTAAACTACCCTAAACCCTAAAACACTACCCCCAGCATGACCTCCTACACTACCCAAACACTGCTGCACTACCGTAAACCTTAAAACACTACCCCAGCATGATCACTACACTACATAAACACCACTGCACTACCCTAACCCCTAAAAGACTACCCCCTACACTACACAAACACCAGTGCACTACCCTAAAAACTTACCACCAGCACGACTCCTACACCACACAAACACCATTGCACCGCCCTAAACCTTAAATCTACCCCAGCACGACCTCTTACACTACCCAAACACCAGTGCACTACCCTAAACCCTAAAACACTACCCCTACACTACACAAACACCACTGCACTACCCTACACCACTATACACATAATGCATAGGATTATGAAGCACTGTATTCCCTGGGGTAGTGTTTTAGGGTTTAAAAATCACTATTACAAGTATACAGTTATCCATACAGTCACTCATGCAATCACTGAGTCATATGTATACTTCTTTATATACAACAAATGTCACATACACTGCCTTTTATTCTTCATATAACATTGAGAGATATATTTGCTCATCACCACACCCATAAAGATATTTACTTACCCAAACAATTGTTATAACATGTAGTCCTAACATCATATACCTACTGAATCAACTATTCACACATCTTTGGGCAGTCACACCCCCCCACCAAAACACACACACATTCACTCTCCCATAGAAATACTCAGTTAACTAATCAATAACTAATATAGACTTTCACGTAGCTAGTAACCAACTGGTGCAGCCGTTTACCCAACAACTGACAAAGTAATACATATATTCACACAGTTTAATCACTATCCAATATATTTAGTGAGACACTTTAAATTACTCAAGTAAACAATCAATTACACTGCTACTAAATCCTATATCCAGATTTTTTTATATCCACTCATTCTTCAATGCAGATTGCTACATATATATATAATACATATTTAAATAACAACCCGAACCACATTCAGTGGATGATGTCATCAGTGATGTCATTTGAGATGTCATCAGTGATGTCACTGACGATGTCATGAATGATGTAATTTATATACGCAAAGAGCTGCGTATAAAGGGGCTGTATTTAGAAGGAAATGAAAAGTCACGCAGGGTAACTTTTTCTCTCAGAAACCACCTGCGCCACCAGTACATCACAAAAAGTGACATACTGATGGCGCAGAGAGCTTGTAAATCTGTCCCTGAATTGTTTTCATTTCTCCTAATTTTTTTCTTCCAGTATATGCTTTAATGCACAGCATACATTGAAGGAGAAAAATTATTTCACTGATTGTTTTTGTGCAGGAAGGTGTGTCTTCCTGCACAAAAAACAAACTCTACACGACACTGACCATGTCATGAGTGATGTATTATGTGACGTTATCAGCAGTGCATTGCGGGCGCGCAAGATATAGTTAGCTGAGCTAACTATAACGGTGGAATTTCAATGGTTTTGTACAAGTGAAATGTCCAGCTAACTATAACACCCCTGAAACCTATGTTTTTTTCAGTGAATTTCTAAGGTTTTTTAAATGATAATTCCTAACTATAACCTGCCTGAAACCTATGTTTTTTTCAGTGAATACCACACAATGCTGAACAATGTAGTAAGAATTTCCCTTGCATATAAATACAATTTCAATAAAGCAGGGAGAAAGAAACACATTTGAAAACTGCTGTAAAATACAGCAGAAATCATAATCTTGCAAATAGTAATGAAAAAACATTGCCAGACGAAATCTTAACAATATGAATATATTTTGTGCGTTTGTAACGTCTGCCAGATAAAAGAAATGTCCTCTCTCTATCACTGGGGGGATTGATCTGTAGTTTACCACTGCCTGCTTCTGTCCATAAATTTCCCTTTTCTCGTATTCAACCCTCTTCCTAAACAAATGTTTGATCTTTTCCTTGGGAATTTTTCATCTGGGTCATGGATCAAGTGAGGTATACGATTTTTTCTACGTAGCACAACCATCTGGCTCTCCTCCAGTTATCCATATTTAAACAATTCTTAATTATTGTTTGTGTCAGCGGGAGTGTATCCCTGCTCCAGATTGCATGCCACAGAAGGACAGGGGACAATTGTATTGAGTCGGTGATATAAGGGAGTCACAGTTCTAAATGCAAAATATGATTAGGGGTCGAGACGGGGAGGCCAACTAGGGATTTGAAAAACTTGTTTTCTATAGTTTGAAGTGCACCTGTTTCTACAGTGCCCCAAACACCCGCCCTATACATCACTCCTGCCCTAACTTTGGCCAGATTTATGTTTTATTGGTAATAGTGGTCTATCACCCAGTTTTTTAGCGAAGGTTTTTACAGCAGACAGGGTTCTTTCCATTACCCCTCTGCGTCAATAAGAACCCCCAGGTACGGGACAGAATTCACCACCTCTATCCTGTCATTCTCCACATGGAGATACAGTGTTCTCTCTCTTTTCCTTGCTCCCACTATCACTGCGAAGGACTTGGAATGGTTCACCCTCAAATCAAGTGAGTCCATAAAAGATGCATACGAAGATATGAGGTGCTGGAGGCCGGAGCATGTCCTGGCCATCAACACTGCATCGTCAGCCTATGCCAAGATAGGTAGAAGTTGTGAGTTAAATATTGGGACGTCTCTTGTAGACTTGATAAGGGTTTTTTCTACTCCATTTTTATAGATGGAGAAGAGAAATGGAGCAAGAACACAGCCCTGCCTAATTCCTCTGGCGATCTTAAATGGGCGTGTACAACCTCAGTTTTTTGTGTAACGAACCGAGGCCATAGCGTTAGAATACATCTGTCCGTCTTTCTCTCGCTCCCTCTCTTTCTCTCTTTCTGTTTCTCTCTCTCTCCTTCGCTCTCTCTCTGTCCTTTGATGAGCGCAAGTCACACCTTCTCATTTGGATTTTTGTCTTGCAGGCTGTGACCTACAGATTGTCCAGAGGAGAGCTGCCATGTGTCTTCATTTCTACTCTGTGTTTATTTTAATAAAATGACGATTGTTTATTTTAAGGTGAATGTGTGATGCTAATTTTTGTGACGACACATGTATGTCACCAAATGTGATTGTGCAACATCAGGCTGATTATTTGGTATGTGTTTCATGTATTTGATATGGCATGTCTTTGCTGGGGGGTGGGTGCCTGGGAAGGGGGACTCCTTGGGGCGGTGGGTGTTGTGGCCCTTTTGGGGCTCCCAGCTGCATGGTCGTTGGATCCATGTCATCTGTTGCCCTGCAGGTGTGGCTCTGGGCTGGGCTCCCTTTTGTGATGCAGACTGTCGTCCAACTTTACACCAGGTCAGAGCAGGTGTTAGTTCCATGCTGCTAATGCAGCTTATGGCATGTTTTGAGTTCTTATCGCCGATCTGGCTGGTCGTTGAGAATGTTGCGGAGTGGTGTTGTTGCGGCTATTGGCACTGGAACCCCTACTTTGCATCTCATTAGCGATAGTTGCCGGGGTCATCTGTGACAATGTTTTTTGCAGATGCTATCGCAGGTATACTGGTGCTATGAGCTGTTACCACTAGATTGTGAAAGGTGCGATAAATTTATCGACAGTTTGGCTGCGATGAAGTGCCGTTACCTGGGCGATAAGTCCTTGAGAATATGCCCCTGGGTGTTTACCGGGATACTTTTCTTTCTTTTCTGGATAGGCTTATTAACTGTTTTCAGCATGCTCTTAAATGGAACGTACCTTTGAAAAAGCTCTGCAGCACAAAAAGTGAATCTGATTCTGACACCTCACCTATCATCACATCGTGAACAAAGAGACTTGTCATCAGTGAACATTACAGTAGTTCCTATCCCTGATGGTATAGTGTGGGACATGGTTGATTACGATATATTTGGTGCAACCGAACTTCTAAAAGTTCCACATTTATTTAAAATATCATTGAGTGATATCATTACCTCCAGTACATTTTACGAGGATTCGGATTATGAAACTGTAAATAACATGTTGTCTGATTTAGAAAAATCTGCTGCAGTTTGTAATAGAGCCATCAGATTTTGAACCAATGTATTGCTATCAACATTATGGTTATCATTTTCTGGATAAATCTGCTAATCCCAGAAATGTTTTTACCTAACACCGATGGTAACATTGCCCATCACCGCAGAAAAGCAGTTCAGATATATTTGCACAGAAATTTCCATATTTTTCAGGGTTTTACGTGTCAGATCCAGCCTCATATTATTATACGGTTGCACCAACACCAGCACAGAAAAATATGTTGACAAACACCAAACATATTTACTCTGCGTCTTTTATTACGCAGTTGTCTGAACAAGGTTTCGACTTATGGAAAGACACTATAGTCTTCAAATCTGTCTGGTGTACTAGAGACTGGCAGGTTCAGGGAACAGAAGCACTATTTAGAGCATGCCTGATTCCTCAGCAAATCATGATTTTGAATGACACCTTGCAACAAACGTCCTGTCTTGGAATAGCCAAGAACAAAGACTTGAATACACCTCGGATGCCCACACCATCACACACCAAGGGTAACATAACATCACAAGAAGGGATTATGTTAGATGAGATCATGCAATACAAAAGATCAGACCCCGATTGGAAGGGATGGTTGATTTGGCCCACAGACACCAATAGATGGTAGGAAAGATTCATGGGAAAAATCAAAGGGTTTAATTTTTACAGGCCGGATCCACGCTATGTACAGAAAGAACATCCAGGGGTAGTGACAGTGTTGGGAAATTATGCATTGATTAGCTAACAACCTTGATACTGTCACAGGTAAAACAACACTTATCCTTACTTACAAAGGATGTGGATCTACTGGATTTTTTATTGTGTCTTAGGAAGCCACGCCAGAGATGTTTCTATTATGCTGTCTATAATGAAATCTGGAAAATATCCCAACAAGAGGCCGCGGAGAGATTTCATGAAATAGATCGTATAAACCTAGATAAAGCTCTAGCCGCAGTTGACAATGGTTTAACTACACTAACCTCCACAATATGTTCACTGGGCAATATTGTATCTTCTGTAATAGATATATTAGAACAGGATTTGTCCATATTACAACAGGGGCAGTCACAATTGCGTTCTATTATGTTGTTAAACTGGACGCTGCAATCTTTGAGTGCAGGCTATGTGCCTTGGCTTTTCATCAACAGTACATCTCTGTTTTCTTCATACAACCTAAAAACAGATAGAAATAACACAATGGGAGCAAAATATACAATGCTGTGTATTGAAAAAACTGGATAAATTAGCCTTTACAGTGGCAGAATCACCGTTCACAGAATGGTTAATCCATGGCAACATAATTCTACCAGTCACTACTTTTCAATTTCAATAATGCCTTGAACAAAAGCAGGCAAGCAGATATGAAGAAATGGGTAGGGAATTCATCAAGGAATCTTGGGAATTACTGGGCAGATTTCAATGCCGGAGTGGGGATAGAGAAGTGTTTTTAAGCTGTACAAACTGTGAGAACACTTTAAGTGGATTACTCATATGTCAGGATACAATGCTGCATGGGACCTGTAACGGTTCAGTAGCGAACTTGTCCTGTCACCTGAGGGGTGCCCGGCTGCCATGATCACTCCAGTGTTCAGACTACTTCTGAATGGGAGTTACTTGATGCTGAACGATCAAGGTTGCTGTGGGTTGCTTCTGGGCATCGTATATCTGGGAATCTTGAGCTCCAGGGTTACTTCCTGTATACAGGTATTGTTTCAACCAACACAGGGAGGGGCCGTTATGGCCTTCGCTAAATGTTTCATTAATATGGTTAATTGCTTTCAGCAGAATTTAACACAACAAGGAAGGGGATTAAGGCTTTAAGTGCCGCACCACAAGTCAGGTTCCTAACAGTTACTCAAAGCGAGGGTGCGAATGGTCTGGGATACAACCCCCTAGAACCCAATTTAGAACAAATAAATTTGTTCCATATATCTATTTTCACAAGTTGACCTCGCACACCAAAGGCTGTATAACAAACACAATATAATTATTCAATCAACATTCATTTTGTGACCAAAGTAAAGTCAAACTGTTCTCCCAAGAAATTAGTGCAAGCCAATTTTTCTTCGTTTTGTTCTCTTTATTGGTCGAAACACTCGCAGATAAAAAATAGCCAACGCGTTTCGTCCGAAACCGGACTTCTTCAGGGCTTTGCGTAGTGTAATCCTATATTAAAGGTCTTATCCGTCCTGGCCGGTGTACCAATAGTGAAATTTTATGGTTAAAGAGTAGGCAGATTTAGTTAGACATCCTTTCGTTTAGGGATCCAGTAAAAGTTAGCAAGAGATTAAAGGTAAATGCCTTGAATTCGGCGAGTACGTCGTGTGCGCGTGTGGTCGTCTGGTCTCCCGGTTCAGCAGAATGAAAGCCATATTTTTACGGACGTCCGTGCCCTTAACCTCTGCTCGAGGGACTTTTGATCTCCAGATCGCAAGGTCTTCAGCAGAGATACAGGTGCTCAAACATACGAACTGCCCTTCCATTTCACAGAAATGGTAAATCGTATCTTTAACATGTCTCATACGACAGACATCGTCCACCTATTTAAGACCATAGGTTCTGGACTATTATGCACCTTTCAGACGGTCCTCGGAGTTATACCAAACTTTATACACTCCGTATTTGGAAGCATTTTTGGAGGACTTCCGCTGATTATGGTTCTAATAGCAGGTATCCTGATTGTTATTTTTCTGCTACGCAATGGACGTCCCACTCACCAAGGAGATAGAAAAGGCATGGCAGGAGCGTAAATACCATGATCGCATGGTACAACATCTAGGCACATCTCACCTGAGAGAACTAAGGGTGTCTTGGTTCCTGTCATTTAGACCAGTCTGGATGGACTGCATCTTACCTGTCCTCTGATGCCTGTTTTGTGGAGAAGAATGCGTGTTGGATCTCTGTCTGACACTCCCATCATGTGCGCAACCAGAGGTTAATGCTTTACTGGACCTGATAACAGCCCATGTTCTGCAGTGTACCCAGCGCATTCCATTGTTGATGGCAGCATTCCTAGAGCCACCACAGTAGTGCTGGCTCCTGTTGGTATGGACAGCGGCTCCTCCTCTGACACCCAGGCCTTGGCTGTGGACAAGCCAGAAGATCATCCATGCTCAATTGACATAATCTGCGAGGTGTTACAGGGACCGTCGTCTGCGGAGGCAGGCAACGATAATGTTGCATCTACCAGCCAGTACACATAAACATTTAACTCATTTGGCCCGCGTGTGCTGGGAGAAATTCGTTTTTTTGAAAAACAAACTAAAATTGGAACTCCAAAACAGAATTTAAATTATTTTCGGGCTAGCATGGCTTTCAAATTCGTGTAGTAGTAGTGTGAACTATACCTAGGAACGCATTAGAGCTATGGCTTGGGTGACAATTTCCTTTTAAAACTTTTTTTAAAAACTTTTTTTTTGTTAAACGTTTAATTATTTTTAAGCAAAAACTAGTGTTTTTGTATCTATTTGCATACCAGTATCTAGTCAGCCGAGTAGTACGTTTAGAATGTAACTATGCAGTCCATTCAGAAGAGGAGTGGTGTTATATTTCATATAGGTACCATGATATAGGCCTAGGTACCGCCATAACCCTTCACCTATATTCTTCCCTACATTACACTTATAACGGTTTACAGGGACTGACCATTTACCTAGATACAACACTGCATTAAGAATGCGGGTTTTCCCTAGTACAAAATCTCATACATTATGCCTGAGGATTCTTGGAAGCACAGCAGGACTACCATCTCCTGTATAATATCTACGTATAAAGTTCATGCACTACATCTTCCTTAGTCCTACACTGTACTACAGGAAGGTAGGACCCCTGGGAAGACCTATGGGTATATATACGTCACATCTTGGTAAGACAGACAGAGGAGACCAGGACTTCCTGGCCAACACACTGACTAAAGACGCTGAGGTTCCTGCACGCAGATACTCCAGCTTGCAGTGGTCTAACATCCTTTGCGGGGTGTCCAACCCGAGGCCAGGACAGCGTCCCACAGTCTCTCAATCCAGGTAATGGGGTTGACTTTATCCTAGAGGGATTCTTGGCTTAACACCTTCACACATGCTAGGCACGCTTAGGTACATCTAATCGGGGAGGCATCGTAGGTGTACACATCTTTTTATTGTCATGTATTTTATATACTCGTATGTATTTATGATTTTTGCAAGATGGTAGAACTCTATCATCCTTTTACTTTCATAGTGCTTCTAATGATTTATATCTGTTACTGTCTAACGGTTGTTGCTGCTCATCTATTTTACACTAGAATAACAACTGTTCAATAAATACTTGTTGAAAACTCCCAGCCTGTTTATTCTGCGTATCTCTCTAAGACAGACTAATTAAGGATAAGTGACTGAGTGGCAAGTGGTGTATTGTTTCCACCGTCCTGAGGAATAAGGGTTGTCATGTTCGATGGTTGCCAAGAATTATTCTCTCCTTGGTAAGAGGAGATTCTAGTGGCACTGTGAACTAGCTCATACAAAAAGGCCAACATACCAGGTGGGGGTGTATAGAATCAGTCTGACACCAATCCTAAAGTGTATGCTTTCTAACCACGAAGATCCTGTATAAATTTTATAGGAACTAAACGACAGAGCCTGATTTAGAATGACTTCATCACGACATGTAGGATAGCCCATCCTGCTTTTCACAAGTGCTATATGATGTAATTCACTTGTAATAAGGCAGATGAGTTGTTTTTTACATTTGTGACAGAGTAACCTGTCTGCCAAACTTGAAAACAAACACTCATCCACATCTCTGCATAGCAAGATTGCATGATAGCATGTGTACTATATAGTGTTCTGTTTATTCGTACTGTGGGGCATATTCTCAAGGACTTATCACCAAGTTATCTGCACTTTATCGCAGCCAAAGTGGCGATAAAGTTATTGCCCTATTCACAAGCTGGTTCTAACAGCCGATATCACCAGTTTTCCTGCTATAGCAGCCGTAAAAAACATTGCCACATATGACCCCGGCAATTGACGCTAATGATATGCAGAGTAGGCGTTCCAATGTAAAAATCTGCGACAACACCACTCCGCAACATTCTCAACGACCAGCCAGATCAGCGATAAGATCTCAAAACAGGCGATAAGGCACGTTAGCAGCAGGGATTTAACAACTGCCTTTCACTGGTGTAAAGCAGGACGACTACCTGCAGCATGAAAGGGAGCCCAGCCCAGAGCCACATCTGAAGACCAACACATGTCATGGAGACACTGATCATGCAGCTCGCAGCCCCAAGAAGGCTACAACACCCACCTCCACCACCCCCAGGTCTATCCCCAGACAACTCCATCCCTTTCCCCCCCCAGATTACCACAGAATCAGCACAGACAAAGACAGCGAACCTTCATTTAAATGCACCAGCCTCACAGACCTAACACCAAAGGATGCCATTGACCACAACAGGCTCAAAAGGACAACTATCCTCCAGATCCTGACCATCATTGCCCATAGGCTCTCAGTACCAACACAACAGACAACCAATATTCCTCCGCAAGAAAAGCTGCTGGTTGTGCTTCATCTGTTGCCCTCTGGTACCTTCCAACCAACAACTTCCAGAGTTGGTGGAGTCTTACAGCCAGCCCTATCAAGGTTCATCACAACTGTCTTGGATGCCTTCATCAGCTTGGTACCCCAGCACCTTCACTTCCCCCACACTGCGCAGGAACAGCGGGAGACCATGCAAGGCTTTTACGCCATAGCTGGCTTCCCACACTTGTTGGGGCAATTGACTGCACACATGTCCTACTTGTGCCCCCTGCTGACACTGCACACAATTACCGCAACAGAAAGCATACACATTCCATCAATGTGCAGGCAACAGTGGACCACCGGGGACTCTTCACCAATGTCATCGCCACCTACTCAGGCAGTGTGCATGATTCCTACATCTTCTGACAGTCCGTCATCAACCAGTGCTTCCAGGATGGCACCTACGGAAATGTACTGCTTATTGGTAAGTACCGAATGAACACACCACACACCTCAACTCCACAATCATGCAACTCACAACTCTGGGAATGCACATGTTACAAACTCACTTACAAAATGCCAAACAACATGGCCACCTACCAGACACGACAGCACAACTTACTATGGTAACCTGGGCTAACAATATACATAAGCCATACAAGGCATGGCACCTCAGCAACACAATAGCAATTTAGCAGATTGTGGGGAGAGGTGGGAACCAGGCATGTGAGAAGGAGGCAAGTGACCCATGAATGAGAATTTACACATAGCCAAGTCTGGCATGGATGTGCTGGCCAGACTGCAGTATGCAGACCACAGACATATCCATGTCTACATACACTGCTGGTGTTTGGAGTGTAGTGGACAGTAGACGCAACCATGTTACCTCAGGCAGTGGGTAAGAGCTTGGACATGTAGCTGTGTCGTACCCCCCTATAAGCGTAAGCGGAATGGACTAAAGTACGACTGTCCAGCGTAGGGGTGTGCTTCATCAACCCAAGGCTCTAGGCGTAGTTACGGTTTGGCCTTGCCAAGGAAGTAACTAATGCGTGTATCTCTGTTGTAGTGTAGGCGCCACCCGTCCCACAATCAATCAATCAATCAATCAGACATTTGTAGAGCGCACTACTCATCCACAAGGGTCTCAAGGTGCTAAGGGGGAGCTGCTACTGCTCATACAGCCAGGTCTTGAGTAGTCTCCTGAAGGTCAGCAGGTCCTGGGTCTGGCGCAGGTGGATGGGGATTGTGTTCCATGTCTTGGCGGCGAGGTGGGAGAAGGATCTACCGCCGGTGGTCGTTCGGCGGATGCGTGGAATGGTGGCGAGGTCAGCAGAGCGAAGCTGGTGGTTGGAGGTGTAGAAGGTGAGTCGTTTGTTGAGGTATGCTGGTCCGGCTTTGTGGAGTGCTTTGGAGCATGGGTGAGGAGCTTGCAGGTGATCCTCTTGTTGACGGGAGCCAGTGAAGGTCCCTCAGGTGGGCAGTGATGTGGCTGTGGCGGGGGATGTGGAGGATGAGGCAAGCGGAGGTGTTCTGTATACGTTGAAGTATTTTCTGGAGTTTGACCGTGATTCCCATGCAGAGGGCGTTGCCGTAGTCCAGCTGCTTGTGACAAGGGCCTGTGTGACCATCCTCCTGGTTTGAGTGGGGATCCATCTGTAGATCTTTTAAAGCATGCGGAGGGTGTTGAAGCAGGAGGAGTAGACGGCGTTGACTTGCTGGGTCATTGACGTTGCTGAGTCCAGGATGACCCCAAGTTTGCGTGCGTGGTCTGTGGGTGTCGGCCCACCTCCCAGCGAGTTCAGTTTCATGTGACTGTTCTTCATCAGTTCGGTGACAGCCTTCATTCGTTCGTGGAAGTTGGTTTTGGCCGTGGCAGGGGACTTGGCGAGGGAGAGGATCAGCTGAGCCTAGTCGGCGTATGAGACAATGTTGACGTTGTGTGATCGGACGATGCTGGCGAGATGTGTCATGTAGATGTTGAAGAAGGTAAAACTGCTTAGGGGTTTTTAGAAGTTACGATATCAAGGGCGCACTGCCTCAATTTCTACGTTACTGTGTATATGAACAGGGGGTTGCTGTGTAGTGCGTAAAGAGCAGGCGGAAAAACACCCTTAACCGTCTAAGAAGTCAGAGACTAAACAACAATTATACAGCTGTGCTCTCGCAACTACATTGAGGTGTCAAAACATTCAGTACAGTAACAGGTATGATCAAATGAACAGAAGCAGATTCTTCAGTGTGTTTCTTGTCCCAGCAGGGAGATGATTTATTGCATCTAGACTTGAGAAATGTCACAATATGCCGACACGTGTTTCGTCGTGTGCCGTTGAGTCAACACGACTCTTCAGGGCTGATGGTACAAAAAATGGTGTATACATAATCAGTAGTGCGTCATATCATAGCAATATACTGCATATGGTGACAAGAAGTGCATCACACATGCAGTGGTAATGTGCGTGTACAATCGCACATAGTGGGTGTGAAGGGTGACGACGTTCGAGATACTGGAAGTGAACCACTTCAAGGAAGTGAGTGGTTGACCTTGAGTGGTGGTGCTATGATAGTGAGGGGTAAGGTGAGTCTGACGTTAAAGAAGTGGGAGGGGTGAGGTGAACTCACGGTGGTCCTGCATTCCGAGGGTGACAGGTGTCAAAGTATCATAGTGAGAGCGAACTACAGTGGAGTTTGTGGAAGTAATGGGTGACAAGTTCAAACAGGGTTGTGTGGGCCTGATTGATAGTATAAAAACGGACGATAGTATAAACAGTGAAATAACAAGAAACATGCTCTCTCTAAACATACAAGTATTTACCTTTAGACTCAACACCAGGAAATGGGTCGAGGGTAGTCTGGAACTAATAATAAAATTCTGTGTGGGTAGATTAGAGAGATACTGAAAAAACGAGAAGAAAAACTCATCAGGAGGGCATAAAAAAGGAGAGGAATGTTAGAATACATCTCGGTGGATGCACAGAGATAAAACTAAGACAATGGAAAAGAGATTAGGTGGGAAGTTATCTTACCAATGCTAATTACTTGTTCAAATATATAGTTGAGTAAAGGTGGAGTATCCAGTGGAATCAAATTCCGTTTTAACAGCTAAGTTCCGCCCTATCGGGTGTGCAAGAATCTTCACAATTAGAGCGCTATGGTGAAAGAAATAAATTACAAGTACCAGGATTATTAGGCTAAAATTGGCCTCTATTGCGTCGTACTGAGTAATAATCACAGTGTGATAAGTGAAAAAATGAAAATGAATCTATTTTGTACCTGGAAACGGGTATGTTTAAGGTATTGAAGTCAGATCCTGTTTGATCCGCTGTGTTCCGCCCTGTTAGGGTGACGGAATATCCAAAATAACAGCGCTATGGTAAAAAAAGGACAAATAAAATGCCCGCTGTATTAGGCTGAAAGTGGCATCTATTGCGTTAAGCACTATGGCAATCCTGGTGCGATAGGCGGAAGTAAAAGAAAAGTAGTAACGGCGATCTGTACCTGGAAACGTGTGTGTTTCAGGCGGTGACCGGGAGGGTATCCGTCGATCAAAAGGCATCCAAAAACGTGTTCGTTTTCTGGGTAAGCGGCGTGCTGTGAAGGTTAACCAAAACACGCACGCATCACAAATATGAAGCCTAGTGCGTTTGGGCTCATACGTGCATTAACTTAGGAAGTTCGTCGTTGTGGGGAAAGCAACAGGACTTACTCTTAGTCTGGTATCCCTCCTCTTTAGGTTCCCGGTGGCCGTCTATCGCGAACGGACACATGACCGGGGGGGAGGTGTTGCTTTGTAGAGGTGTTAGAGATAGAAGATGTCGGTCGGTTTGTAAGACAAAACGTGGCCGCCATCTTGGAAAGGGAAATTGATGAGAAAATCCATAGTATTCTCATAGTTTGTTGTAATAAGAAGAATGTTAGTAGGTGTATAGTGTTCTCATTATTTAATATTGTGGAGAGTTTATTAGTGTGTACGCGTGCCACACCATTTAGGAAGGAGATGAGGAATAGTAATAAGATTGGAAGCATATGTAGTGTAATAGGTAATGTTGACTGGTTATGCGGAGCGGGAGTGTACCCGACTTAGTAGGTATATTAACACCTCGACCGGATAGTTCCATTAGACAAAGTACTATCAGCTGGAGAGTGGTCTAATGGCTGGTGAGTGGTGAGTGGTGGGTGAGATGGGACTCTTCACCTACTACTGTGACCCGGTGCCTATGAGTGTAGTGTGGTTAGAGGAAAATGGCTAGTAGTAGTCTTAATCGTCGAGTGAAGGTGCATTGCCATTCCTGTGTATTCGTGACTTTGTATATCACATTAACCACATCATTCCATTACATTTTTGTCTGGTCCCGCCAACCGTGAAGTGGATCATGACAAAGATCACTTGGATAATTAAGTATTGAAATCAACATTATGACAGTCATAGTACATATTGCAGTGTGTGTATTTAAATATATCATCATCATTCCAAAGGTGTATAAGTAATAGGTAAGTGGTGTATTATCATCTCATGTAGCTCTAACAGAAAATAGATCTTGACACTATAGGTAAGTGGATGTTTTAAAGTCTGGATCCCAAAAGGTAACCTGTCAGTCACCCAGAAAGTATTGAAGCTCAGGGTCGTAGTTTAGCCCATGTTCCACGCTCTGTAGGCGCATGATCCATGTGGCCTCCCTACGTCTGAGCGTCAATTCACGGTTACCCCCTCTGATGTTGAGGGGAATCATGTCGATCCCAAAGACACGTACATTGATGTCATTCTCCAGAGGTTGACATTCAGCTATATGTAGGGCTACAGGGTACCTGGGGTCTCTCTTTTGGATAGCTCTCATATGTTCTGCGATTCTTTCTTTGAGTGTCCTGATAGTGCTGCCTACATATATTTTGCCACATTGGCATTCGATTATGTACACCACGAATTTAGTCAGGCAAGTGATGTTGTGTTTAATTTTGTACATCGTCCCTCCCGGGCCCTTGAAAGTTGTGGTGCCATGTTTACCCCAAATACACATGGAACAGAAACCACATTTATAGAAACCCAGGCCTCGTGTGGATAGCCAATCACGATCTGTCGTGTTTGGGGGAACTGTAGGGCTCAACTTGTTCCTAAGAGTGAAACCTCTTCTGTATGTGATGGAGGGTCTGTCCGGAAGGAAGTCCTTAAGCACAGGATGCACTTCTTGTCACCATATGCAGCATATTTCTATGATATGACGCACTACTGATTATGTATACGCCATTTTTTGTACCATCAGCCCTGAAGAGTCGTGTTGACTCAACGGCACACGACGAAACACGTGTCGGCATATTGTGACATTTCTCAAGTCTGGATGCAATAAATCATCTCCCTGCTGGGACAAGAAACACACTGAAGAATCTGCTTCTGTTCATTTGATCATATCTGTTACTGTACTGAATGTTTTGACACCTCAATGTAGTTGCGAGAGCACAGCTGTATAATAGATGTTGAAGAAGGTCGGGCTGAGGAATGATGCTTGGAGTACAAGGCAGGTGATCTTGGTGGCTTCGGATCATAATGGGGAGAGGCAGACTCTTTGGGTTCTGTCTGTGAGAAAGGAGGTGATTCAGACAAGAGCTTTGTTGTGGATTCCTGCATTGTGGAGGTGCGTGCGTAGGGTGTGGTGGCAGATGGTGTTGAAGGCGGCCGAGAGGTCTAGGAGGATGAGAGCCACGGTTTCGCTGCTATCTAGCAATGTCCTGATGTCATCGGTGGCAGCCATGAGGGCAGTTTTGGTGCTGTGGTTGCTCCGCAATCTGGATTGGGACGAGTCCAGGTTGTTGGCCTCTTCGAGGAAGTGGGTCAGCTGTCTGTTGACGATCTTCTCTATGACTTTTGCCGGGAACGGGAGCAGGGAGATGGGCCGGAAGTTCTTGAGGTCTTTTGGGTCTGCCTTGGGTTTCTTGAGTAGGGCATTGATCTCGGTGTGTTTCCAGCTCTCCGGGAAGGTGGCGGTCTCGAAGGAGCTGTTTAAGATCTTCCGGAGTTCAGGTGTGATGATGGAGCTCGCTTTGTTGAAGATGTGGTAAGGGCAGGGGTCTGACGGTGAGCCTGAGTGGATGGTGTTCATGGTTTTCATGGTGTTTTGTCTTTGACGTGATTCCAGGCGAGCAGGAGGCCGGTGTCGCTGGGGGGCGGTGGGTCTGCGGTGTCGGGGGCTGTCGGGGGGTCTGAGTGTTGAAGCTGTCATGGATGTCTATGATCTTGCAGTGTAAGAAGGTGGCTAGAGAGTCGCAGAGGTCTTGTGACAGCGGGATTTCATTAGAGCTGGGGTTGGCGAATTCCTTCACGATGTTGAAGAGTTATTTGCTGCTGTGTGTGTTGTTGATGCTTTCCTTGAAGGAGGTACTTTAGACAGTTCAAATGAGTTGGTAGTGCCTGAGGCTCGCATTCTTGAGGGCTGCATGATTGTCCGGTGTCTGTTCATGGCGCCACTTCTTCTTGAATCTTCGGCAGGTCTGCTTGGATGCCTGGAGGTCGGTGGTGAACCAGATGGCCTTCTGTCAGTGCATCTGTTTGAGGGTTTCTTGATCTTGCGAGGGTGTTGGCTCAGTCGTCGATATAATGCCTGAGGTTATGGGAGGCAGGGTCGGTATCGGTGTGGTCGGTTGATGGGTCTCGCGCCGGGTTGGTGATTAGCTGGTTTTCGGTGACCTTGTTCCAGCTGTAATGGGGCATTCGTTGCGGGTGGTTATGTGCTGTGTTTTGTCTTGAAGGAGAAGTGGATGCAGCAGTGGTCGGTCAAGTGAAGTTTGGCAGTGTGGCTGAAGGAGACATGGCTGCTGGTGGAAAAGATGGGGTCAAGCGTGTGTCCGGTGGAGTGGGTGGATGTTGTGACAGGCTGTTTGAGTCCAAGGTTGGTGAGGTTGTCGGGCAGGGTGGTGACGTTCTTGAGGTGGAGGTTCAGGTCTCTGAGGAGGATGTAGTCTGTGGCAGCCAGGGCGTGCAAGCTGACGATGACGGTGATGGAGTCGCTGAACTGTGGCCCGGGCCCGGGGGGGTCTATAGTTGAGGGTTCCTCTGAGGGTGGTGTTGGGATCGATGTGGATCTGGAAGTGCAGGTGTTCGGCGGAGCTGAGCGTGTCTTGGGTGCTGGGTAGCATGACAGGTGTTGTGGCACTCATGGGGGTCAGGGAGTCTGGTGCTGGGAGCGGTCCAGGCACGGATGGGCGCAGACGGGCTTGCCTTTGGCACGGCCACATAGCGGCTGCCATAAGAAGGGGAGGTGGGAGGGAGGAGCCACCACCCTACGCGCCTGGACCCTGATCAGCACCGAAGACACCATCCGCACGATAAACACCATCCACTCTGGATCTCCAACCGACCCCTGCCCCCACCACGTCTTCAACAAGGCCGACGCTGTCATCGCACCCCACCTGCGGGACATCATCAACACCTCCTTCGACACCGCTACCTTCCCTGAGAGCTGGAAGCACGCCGAACTCAGCGCTCTACTTAAGAAACCGTCAGCGGACCCCACCGAACTCAAAAACTACTGCCTCATCTCGCTCCTCCCGTTTCCGGCCAAAGTCATCGAGAAGAACGTCAACAAGCAGCTGGCCGCCTTCCTCGAGACAAATGGATCCCTCGACCTCTCGCAGTCTGGCTTCCGGGCCAACCACAGCACCGAGACCGCCCTCATCGCTGCCACCGATGACATCCAAGCCCTGCTTGACAACGGAGAAACAGCGGCCCTCATCCTCCTGGACCTCTCCGCGGCATTCGACACTGTCTGCCACCGCACCCTAGTGCAGCGCCTCAGCAACGTCGGAATCCAGGAGAAGGCACTGGAGTGGATCATCTCCTTCTTTACCGGAAGGCCACAGAGAGTCCGCCTTCCCCCGTTCAGATCAGAAGCCACCGAAGTCATCTGCGGCGTCCCTCAGGGCTCCTCGCTCAGCCCCACCCTCTTCAATGTCTACATGAGCCCCCTTGCGGCCATCGAATGCCAACACAACCTCAACATCATCTCCTACGCCGACGACACTCAGCTGATCCTCTCCCTCACCAACGACCCCGCCACCGCCAGAGCCAACCTACACGAAGGGATGAAAGACGTAGCCGAGTGGATGACGACCAGCCGCCTGAAACTGAACACAGACAAGACGGAAGTTCTCATCCTGGGCTCCTCTCCCTCCGCCTGGGACGACTCCTGGTGGCCCCCCGCCCTGGGCAGCGCACCCAAACCGACAGACCACGCACGCAACCTGGGCTTCATCGTGGACTCCTCCCTGTCCATGACCAGACAAGTCAACGCCGTCTCCTCGTCTTGCTTCAATATCCTGCGCATGCTACGCAAGATCTTCCGGTGGATCCCCACCGAGACCAGGAAGACGGTCACCCAGGCCCTCGTCACCAGCCGACTGGACTACGGCAACGCCCTCTACGCCGGAACCACCGTCAAGCTCCAGAAGAGACTCCAGCGGATCCAGAACGCCTCAGCAAGACTCATCCTCGACATACCCCGACACAGCCACATCTCCGGACACCTGAGAGACCTGCACTGACTCCCGGTCAACAAGAGAATCACCTTCCGTCTCCTCACCCTCGCTCACAAAGCCCTACACAACCAAGGCCCAAAATACCTCAACAGCCGCCTCAACTTCTACACTCCCACCCGCCAGCTTCGATCGATCAGCCACGCCCTCGCCGCCGTCCCCCGCATCCGAAGAGCCACAACAGGAGGAAGGTCCTTCTCCTACCTGGCCGCCAAGACTTGGAACTCCCTCTCGACCCACCTCCGCCTGACCCAAGACCACCTCGCCTTCAGGAAGCAGCTCAAGACCTGGCTGTTCGAGCAGTAGCGCCCCCCCCCCCCTCCCCAGCGCCTTGAGACCCTCCGGGTGAGTAGTGCGCTATATAAATGCTTTGATTGATTGATTGATTGGCGGGAGTATTTGGGCGATCGAGGGGGGCGGGGCCGCAGGGGACACAGCGGCAGGAGAAGAGAAGGCTGAAACGCTAGTAAGGACTACAGGGGAAAAACAGGCAGAAAACAAAATACAAAATGGGGTACAGTAGCAGAAAAACAGATTGGACAGGGTAATACAACAGCAGTAACAGAATACACCAGTGTAATACAATAGCTCAGACAGAATACAATAAAATAGTAGACAAGTCAAGCAGGCAAAAAGGAACAGAGTGAGCAGACAGATACTTACGGCTCACCCCTGGGCCACCAGGGATGACGCACAGGCAAGAGCCTGCGGGTGGAGGAGGGCCTCGAACTCGCAGCAGCAACGAGATCAGGGAGTAGGGACACGGGCACAACAGGTGGAGCTGTGCGGCATGGGGAGTGACCTGCCTGGAACAGGGTCAAGTGTCGCTCTTTTCAGCGTGCAGCGACCTCCATAAGAAGGGGAGGTGGGAGGGAGGAGCAGCTGGGAGGCAGGAGCGATTGGGCAAGCGAGGGGGGCGGGCCGCAGGGGACGCTGCAGCAGGAGAGGAAAGGCTGAAACGCTAGGAAGGGCTACAGGGGAAAACTACAGTGTTATACAACAGCAGTAACAGGATACAACAGTATAATACAACAGCAGAGACAGAATACAATAAATTAGTAGACAAGTCAAGCAGGCAAAAAGGAACAGAGCAAGAAGACAGATACTTACGGCTCACTACTGGGAGACCATGGATCAGGCGTAGGCGGGAGCCTGCGGGTGGAGGAGGGCCTCGAACTCGCAGCAGCAGCGAGATCAGGGAGCAGGGACATTGGCACAACAGGTGGACCTGTGCGAAGTGGGGAGTGACCTGCCTCGAACAGGGTCAAGGGTCGCTCTCTTTACCACGCAGCGGCCGCCATAAGAAGGGGAGGTGGGAGGGAGGCGGGAGAGATTGAGAGAGCAAGGGGGGCAGGCCTTAGGGGACACAACGGCAGAAAAAGAGAAAGCTGAAACGCTAGGAAGGGCTACAGGGGAAAAACGGTCAGAAAAAGAAATACAAAATGGGGTACAGTAGCAGAAAAACAGACTAAGACAGTGTTATACAACAGCAGTATCAGAATACAACAATGTAATACAATAGCACAGACAGATTACAATAACATTGTAGGCAAGTCAAGGAGGCAAAAAGGAACAGAGCGAGCATACAGGTACTTACGTCTCACTACTTGGCCACCAGGGATGAGGTGCAGGTGGGAGCCTGCGGGTGGAGGAGGGCCTCGAACTCGCAGCAGCAGCGAGATCAGGGAGCAGGGACACAGGCAAAACAGGTGGAGCTGTGCGGCGTGGGGAGCGACCTGCCTGGAACAGGGTCAAGGGTCGCAATGGAGAATTGTTGCAATGTAGAATGCACCCGGAGTGCATGATTGGCCGAAGGGGTAAATGAGGGAGCACAAGCCCACTCGGGGTCCGGGATCATACCTGCCAACTGTTGTGTGTGTTGCCATTACAGCAGCATAAGCCAAAGGTCTACCCTCAATTGCATCACGATTTCAATCAGCCATGAACTCTACAGCTGTGTCTGCCCTATCCTTACCATAGGCCTAAACACAAGTGGCCGCCCACCTTCAACGCACAACATCACAATGTCGTTGTCAGGCTTGTGGACATGCGCAGACAGGCATGACCATGGTGTGCCGCAGGAGTACAAATGATGTAACCTCGCTGCGAACAATAGTTAATAGGATCGGGGGAAGGAAGGAGCAGCAGTGAGGCTACGTAATACTTCTTGATACAGCACATTTACTACAAGCAGTGCATACATGTCAAACAGGAATCACTAAGTCACACATATCACACGCTAATGATCCAGTGAGCCTGCCAACACATCATGCAGAACCAAATATTAACTCATGTCTCTCTGCACTGTCACATTTGACCAAGGGTATGCACCCTGCCCTTGGATGATGACACCTCTCCGAGCCCCAAACACAGAGGCCCAGAGGCAGTACAATGCGGCCCACAAACTCAAACAAGGGCATCATGGAATGCACATTTGGCTGTTGAAGTCACGTTTCAGATGCCTGGACAACACAGATGGAAGGCTCCTGTACAGCCCAGATCATAGTTGCATGTTGTGTGTTGCACAACATATGTGTATACACCAATGCCCCATGGATACAAGTGCCAGATGCACCGGATAATGATGAGGAAGATGAGGAAGGTGGACCACGCCCCACTGCAGCTGCAGCAGGAATAGCCCGTAGAAACACCATCATTGGCAATTTCTTCACATGAGCACGTCACATTGTCACCGTTCTTAGCAATCATGGGACAGTAAAAAAATGACCACAGGCACAGCATGTGCAAATACATTCATTCCAACACACATTCCCTGAGTGCAAGTCACTCCTCTGTACAAGCACATCACTGTGACAAGTGTAACTGGAATATGTAGTGCTAACAACCTCAAAATTTGAAAATAGATGGTGGGTGTGTACAAAGAGGCTGTTTAGGGTGTCACATATTCGAACTGCCTTTTCTGTGTGTCAAAGATAGTATGGAATCCCACTAATCAGCGTTTCACATGTGTCACAAATCATTATATATAGGCAGTCATTTGTGACCTACAATTGACAACATGCCTTCTTTTGGGCTCAAATATGTACGACTGTGATGCAGGGATGCACCCTGTGACTCAAGTCCCACAACATGAGCAACATGGACTTAAGGGGGAATCACTGCCCCTACATTCGTCCATGCTTTCATACTTGATTAATCATAGACATGGCATGTCTGTGTGTATTAGTATGTATTGTTCACGTTCAGTGGAGTGTTGAAGCCGTCTTAGTACTGGGTCATGCAGACAACACTTTACAATGTTGGCCCGTGGAGGGCCAGCCAGAGTCCTTTACGGATTGACAAGTTACTCGGAAGGGGAAGAGTCAAATCCGCTGGCTGATTGCTGTGTGAATGTTAAGCAAGCAAAATATGGCAGTCCATGTCGAGGTCCAAGGTTAGTGTTGCAGAGTGTAATCGGGGGACGGTGGAAGGTGTTATTACAGGGCATGATTCAGAGGGCACAACCAAGCAGAAACAAGCCATATGGTGGAGATGAGTGCTACTGCTTCCTTCTTACCACTAAGGCAGATTCTTCCTCATCTTCATTTCATGTGCCTCACATGTGGGTGGTGGTGTTTGGTCTGCAGCACTGTGTGACACTGACAGGGGCCGGAGATGTGGATGTAGAAGTAGCAGCAGCATTCATCAGCGCAATGTCTTGTGGCATCACTCCCATGATGAGGATCTGCAGGGCATGGAAGATCCCTTCGCAGCTTTCTCGTGTGCAGCCGTGGTAGCCATTCTTTGTGCCTGCATCCGCTCCATGTTCTCCATGACCCTCCTTATGTTTCCCAAATCACTGCTGATGTCGCTGTAACCACTCTGACTAGGCAGTTGTTGTTGTCTCCAAGTCATGACTCCAGCTACACCAGCCATCGATTGTTGGAGGGCATGGGGCGGACTGTGGGTGTCCGTTAGGGAGTGTAAGTGGTCTCAGAGGGGACTCAGACACCCACGTATGGTATCTAGTTTGGCTGCCATGAGGTCGAACCCCACCCGCACCTGTTCAGCCAGCTCCTCTGTTGGTCTAACACACGGCGTTGGAACGCCATGTGTTCTTCGGTGAGGTGCTGGGAGCCAGACGTGGTGGTGGGTGCTTCCTGCTATGTGGTCTGTGCAGGGGTGGGCTCACCTTGATGGTGCTGGGCTGCCCTGCTACTGGAGGTGGGGTGCCAAGGTTATCCATGAACCATTGGAGTTTGTCGTAGTCATTGCCCTGGGTATCACTGATGTGATATAGGGTCTGCACTGCAGAATGTGTTGATTGTCCCTCTGCAATGTAAAGGGGAGATGCGGTTTCACAATGTGTTCCATGTATGTTTATGCATTGGCAAAGTTTACATACAGACTGCTTGACAATGTACATTGTGACTGTTTGTGAGAAGATGCCTATTTGATGCGGGACAGAGGACATTTGTACTACATCACGAATGTGAGGTTGTCCTCGTACATTGTCATCTCATAGTTTTTTTCTCTGCTTTTATGATGCATTTTCCCACATGACGCGTGGGAATTGCAGGGCTGTTGCTGGTTATCGCTGATTTTTATATCGCGGTTTGGGACATCGCCACTTTTTTGCGTTCATATTTCGCATTTTTTAGGCGTCGCGTTAATTTTAACACAATGCGTTATCGTTAGACTATCATATGGTACCGCCGTATTGAGAATACAACGTTAACACAGCGTTATTTTCCCGCGATAGACTGCGACGTTAACAGTTGCTTGAACAACACAATGGTCCAGCACTCTGATTTCAGCTGGGTTTGCAAAAAGTGATTAGTCTTATACAAACATTTGTAAATCATATTTCAACAACAAAAATGGCAATTCAGCAGAGTTGTTTTGTCAAATTCATTATTCATGATTTCTTTTTTTGACAAGATATAAAGACTGTAGCCAACGCGTTTCTTCCCCTCAGACTTCTTCAGGGCAAAAAACACACTGTCTTGAAATCTTTACTGAATTCTTTCATTTATGAGGTTTCTCCTTCTAAAATCTGGTGAAATCTGATTGTATCTGATATTTCACAAGAGATGTACGGTATTAATCTATTTTCATTTGCCGAATTAGCATGGTTAGAAGTCAATTCAGAGTCAAACCGTCCTCTGTGTTATTTCATAAGTAATTATGACGAACGGTCGGCCGGCATGGTGGCGTGGCGTTAGTGTTCGGATGGGAAAAGTTGCGTTAAGCTAATTTTGCGATAATTATCACACGTTCTTGAGAATATCCCACAGTGTGTACTAGAGGATCCAATGGTGAGGCACAACATTTTTTGAAGAACACTCAAACAGCTTCCTAAAACTAATTCAAGTGATCATATGCGAATAAAAATAGCATTTTCTTCCAGTTCATACTATGAAAATATTTTTATACCAGAACGGAAATGGATGCAACAGATGGAGAAACAATTGCAAAGGATATATGACATTTTTATGGCTTATAAACCATTTTATTGGTTTAATAGTATTTTTAACAATGAAAACCTGGCCAGTGAATAATCACGTGACCAACAGATTTTGGACTATTTTTGCTTCCTACATGTTAAATATGGCAGTTAGTTTTGGCTTTTGTATAATGAACAGTTTTTTCAAACTTCAGTAACACACAGGAAAAACCTAGGCCCTTATTTATGAGGCCTTGCGTCAGTTTTGCGCCGCCAGTGCGTCACTTTTTGTGATGCACCAGCGGCGTACAAAATGCGCCTTGTTGCACCATATTTAAAAAGTGACGCATCTAGGTAGATGCGTCACTTTTTAAACCCCTGCGCCACATTATACCTGCGTCAGGTATAATGTATGCAGAGGGGGCGTTCCCCCGCAAAAAGCCTCGTAATAGTGACGCAGTGAAATCTATGAGATTTCACTGCGTCACTTTTAGGATGCTGTTGAGTCAAAATCTTGCGCCTGCTTCACAGCAGGCGTAAGACTGACGCAAGCCCTTTCACATGGGGCTTTCCCCATGTAAAAGGACGCATTGCTGGAGTTGCGTCACTTTTGTGACACACTCCAGCAATGCGTCACTTTTGCGCTTACAGATGCGTCAGAAATACTGACGTATCTGTAAGTCCTTGCGACATGATGCGTCATACATTAAATATGACGCATCATTGGTGTCGCAAGGAGTGCGCAATGAAACGTGACGCATCGCTGCTTTCACTCAGCGATGCGTCACTTTTCATAAATGAGGCCCCTATCTTTTTATGTGCGTAGTTCTCCGCCCCAAACTCGTAAGTTGTGAATAGTAAAAAATAGTTAACTTACACATAAGTGTAAGTTTACCTATGTGAATCAGGCCAATTGTGAATTTTGCACCATGTCGTTAGCAGTGGATCAGAACTTCAGTTTTGAGTAAATTGTATTTGCTCACCTGCCAGTAATGCAAGCTGCGAAAAAAGTATGTAAGTTTTCTCTACTTTTATGAAACACTGCAACACGTCACATAACATGGCTATAATCAGGACTAGATTTTACACAGCGCAAATACAAAATTCATTTTGTGTAGCTAATGTATATTTTTATTGGTTACTTTTATGCCTGCCTACTTGCTTCCAGTTCATGATAATTACAGCTTGGCACATAGGCCCAACGACCTCCAGGGCAACTCTCCTTGGCAAGCTTTCACAAACATTTTTACAAAGTGTGATGTATAACAAATACACATAGAAGGGGCAGCCAATGTTAGCTTAGACCTATCTTGTTAGACAAGGCTAATTGGCATGTTTGAAATGAGCGTGTCTGGAGTAGGGTCATGAAATATGTTTATATCCCTCATTAAAACCCCAGTGACAGATGAAAGAACAACATAGAAGCCAATAAAAGGAAGTCTGTTGGAACAAACTTTACCTTAAAAATTGAATTCACACTTTTTGATAAATAAACATGAATTTCACTTACTTTACCAGGTGATAGGAATATAATAAAACATGGGGGCTCAGTTACGAAAAGGTGGCATAGTGCAATGCAGCAAGTCTCCTTGCTGCGCTGCACAGCGTGACAGGGAAAGTGCAGGAATGTGCTGTATTTATGGCAATACAGCGCATTCCTTTAATTTCCCCCGTGCTAGCACCCTTTCTGGCAGCCTAGCACCAATGCAGGCACCCTTGCATCCAGGGCCGAACTGGCCATACCGGGCAACTGGTGTTTCCCCGGTTGGCTGCTAGGGTGGGGGCCGGTTTTGGGCCCCTGGGGGCTGTTATTGTTACCGGGGGTCGACAATATTGGCCCCCTGTAATAAAATCGGCCGAAACTGGCCCTCGCAAACTGCTCAGCTGCACTCCCCCTCACCCCAGGGGGGGCCAGCTGAGCAATTTACCTGGGCCGGTTTTTGTTCCCAGTCCATCCCTGCTTGCATCATGGTGCAAGGGTTCCTGTGTTGCATGCAGGATTGTTTTTGTGCAGGAAAATATAGAGATATTTCTCCTCATTATGCCTCCCTGGGAAGGTGTAAGAGTTTGATGCATTCCTAGATTTACACGTTCGTGTAAATCTGGGAATGCTTCAAAATCCATGGGAGTGGCGTGGGAACACCTATGCAACACTCATGGAACACCTTCCCAGTGCAGAGTAACGCAACACAGCGATTTGCGTTACTCCAGATATTTTAAGCCACTCAGAGCAACACGTGGCTTCCAAAATCTGACTTAGAGGTTTGCATCATGCATTTACCATCTTGTGGGGTGCACACACGATGCCCGCCTCTCATAAATAATCCCCATGGTACTTTGCCTTCTGCAGTTGTTTGAACCTACACATGTCCATCAATCCTAGATTTGCAAACCAACAGTATAGTAAAATCCAATCAGATTTTTCTCGATAACTATGAATAAGTATGAGTCAAATACGTATATATTGATTTTCAATGGAGGTTATGTGCATATTGATTGGGTGATTCTGAACACTATACTGGATTTTACTCCTTCTTGTAAGAATGTCCTTCAACGTCTACCTTTTTTTAGAAATGGATTGAAGTGTGGAGACAATTTGTCTGCATTTTAATTTCACTACATTTCAAAATAACTGCATATCTGTAAGTTGGAACACATCTTTACTAAAGTTTGCGTGAGTGCCTAAGTAAGTCAAAGTGATTCAGAGCTGCACGCAGAGGCCTTCAGAGTAGTAAGTAAATAAATGGTCAATTTTGCATTGCATTGTGTAGCACAAGGCCCACTCCAAATTTGTGTAAATGTGATCATATGTCTGGACCCCAATGGGGTACAACTGTTTCAGAAGTGAAGAAACCCTTTTAAAACATTAGATATGTTTGAGTATTGGGGTTCACCCTGAGCCACAAAGGGACTGTTTCAGAGTTTTGTGAGCATAAGTTTGATCCAAAGCCCCACGTGTGAAACAAATATAGATCCCCTCTTACTGGCCCATGTCCCTTCTCTTCTCTCTCAGGGTATTTTGATTGATAATCCAAAGCACTCAATAGCCACACAGGGACTCCAGAAGAGTTCTTTAAAAATCACATTTACTTTTCCTTACTTCTAAAAGTTATATTACATTATTTTAACATTTTTAAGAAAAAAAGGCTTAAGCCTTTAAATTCACTAGTTAAACAATTAAAAAGTGACCTTCACAATTTCTTTTCTTTTTTAAAGTAAGAGAAATTGAGATATATGGCAATGTAGCTGTATAGCCTGCATCAATGAGAATAGGACACTGCGCCTTTAAAGGCACCTTGATCTCCAGTGTCCCATTGTGCCCTGGGGGTGGCAGTCTACTCAGTTTGTTTTTCTGACTCCTGCTGACAGGCTTTTGGAGCAGAGCTATGCCTTTGTAAGGTTTTTTTAATCTAAAAAATTCCATCTATCGCTATATAAAGTGATTCACTCAACACCCTTTGGAGTGTAGAGTATTTTTAGATTGTTTATTAAGAAGAAATTAATTACATTTTTCACACAATGCCATCTCTTTTTTATGATCTGCCCAGAATGTGGCAAAAAAAGTGACAAAACAGACCCTCACAGGAGCTCTGTAACTTTTGTTTGCCTGATTCAAATGACCCCAAGATATGTCACCATTGCAAGACCCTTTCCAGGTACACTTTGAGGGTGAGAGAAAAAATTTGCCTCTATGGCCAAGTGGAGCACCGCAGAAGACCATATTCCCTTGTGAAAGAAACTTCTGATGTACAAGAGACTGTTCCTTCAACCAGTGCCCCTAAGCCACACCAGTGTCGTAACGAAACTTGAGGGGACCCCCTGCAAACTACATGAAGGGGGGCCCCCTCCCATTCTCCGCGCCAGTCTAGAGCTCTCAGACCAGCGACCCGCCATACTGCAGGGGATGCGGGGCAATTGTTACACCTCTGTCACCAATACAGCCGTTATAAGTAACACTGGATGGTGAAGTTAAAGGTTGGGCTTGGTCTGCCAGCAGGTAATCATAGGTGGTGGTCTATTCATTACAGGGTCCCTGCCATCAGCTGACCGGGGAAGTTTGCCCAATTTTAGGTGGGTTTCCTGATGCAGGCTCCTGACATGATAAACAACATTCAGTCCACTCATCGTTCCGTTTTGACAAAAGTGCATTCACTGCTCCTTCTCATTTCCATTTTAAAACATTAGACAATGCGACATTGCTGTATTTCAAAAGCATATGTAACAACAAAGAGAACATTTTGATAATACATTTTTATTAGCAGACAATAGCAATCTTAAGAGGCATTGCATAGCTTCATACACACTCTGACCCCAATTCCATCACAGTCTCTCTCTCTCTCTCTCTTTCAGTCAGTCTCTCTCTTTCAGTCAGTCTCTCTCCCCTCTCTCTCTCTCTCTCTCTCTCTCTCTCTCTCTCTGTCAGTCAGTCAGTCAGTCTCTCTCTCTCTGTCATTCAGTATCTCTCAGTCTGTCAGTCTCTCTAAGTCAGTCAGTCTGTCAGTCAGTCAGTCTCTCTCTCTGTCAGTCTCTCTCTCTCTCTCTCTCTTTCTGTCAGTCAGTCTATCTCTGTTAGTCAGCGAGGGCCCGATTCACAGAATGAACTTAAGACTAAATCCTAAACTTACTACTATTTTGGTATTCACAGAATGCACTTACTACTTTTGGCATTCACAGAATGCACTTACTACTTTCAGGATTCACAGAATGAACTTACTACTTTCGGGATTCACAGAATGAATTTATTACTTTTGGTATTCACAGAATGAACTTAAGACTACTAACTTTACGTCCGCCGCCAGGCCGTATTTTCCGCCTCCGGGCCGGAATTTACGGCACTCCGGCGGAATTTGCGAATACGGCCCGCAAATTATGGAATAGTGCTGTAATTTATGATTACGGGCCGGAAGATACGGATTTTGGCAGTTGGTCATGTTATACAAGGGTAAACACCTGTTAAAGTGCCTACCATCCCCCACCAGGGATAAGCTGATACACTGCAGCCAATCCCAGCCAACGGTCCCATTTTGCCATGGTGAATGTTGCCAGTGCCAACCATCCCCCACCACAATCCAGCGGAAGCCAATTAGCAATAATTGACCAGCACTAGAAAACACATAAAAGCAGCACACATTGAAGGAACCGGTTTCTCCACAGAGAGTTTATGGCTACAACGCTCACAGTGACCCTGAAAATGGACATGAGGAGGAAAAGGAACTTCACAGCAGAAGAGACCACCATGCTTGTGGAGTTCATAGTAAGGCACCACAAGCGCCTCTATGGCTTACCACCCTACGGCACCAGTGGGGCACAGAAGGCAGAGCTATGGCAGAAGATAGCCACTGCTGTCTCAGCCTTGGGGGTGGAGAGACGCCCAGTGAAGGACATAAAAAAAAGTGGCTGGACGAAAGGCAGAGGGTGAAGGAGAAATACTCAAGGATTGAGTTAAGCAGGATACTCCCTGCTGCATTTCCTGGACCCCACATCCAGCTCACCCCACTGGAGGAGGATATCCTGACAACAATACACCCCAACTTGATCTATGGGCTGCCTGTCAGTGACGTCCGCCACGTGGTACCAGGTAAGTGGAATGAAAAGAAAAAGTGCATGAAAATATTGCCTGTGTTACACTGTCATTGTTATTAAGGAACTTGTCCAAAGAGTAAATAAAAATATAGTCAGTCAGAGACTCCTGTGTCACCCTCTGCATATAGCACCACAAGTCCCAGAATCCTTTGCATTAGAAATGGCAAATCCCTTCCCCCCTATTGAAAACATGGACACAGTACTGCAGACGTACATACATAACCCTGCTAATTTAATAACTGTTCATATTGACTGAAAATGTGCAATGCTACATGGAAATGCTAAATAAAGTTACAAATATAAAGTAGCAATTGACAGTTATTAGCAGGGAAGCGCCAGTACCAATGTGACATGCAATTCAACCCTTGCGCATACACCGATCCGTTGTGTTTAGATGGTGGTGCACTGTGGCGCAGGGATAGACAGATGTGTGTTGAATCGGATGGTGTGTAGGGGGGCTGTGCTGGAGTTGTGTCGCAAGAGCGATGCAATTCCAATAATGTCCATGCACTGCCCATACCTAACGTGCTGCACCACTCCTTACGTCTGTTTCAAGCAGGCGTAAGGTTGCGTTGCAGCGGCCTCTGAAATGCGACTCTGTGAAACCTTGTAGATTTCACGGAACACTTGTACGCTGCTTATCTCAAAGGAATGCCCAACCTGGCTACACCAGAGCTGACGCGGTTTCAATGTTGCGCAGGGCCTCACAATGTGACGCTTCATCATAGAAGCGTCACCGTGTGAATTATTCTAAATGTGTCGTCTGTTGTACACCACCGTTGTGTCACAGAAGTGATGCACCAGCAGTGTAAATCTTATTCAAGGGGCTTGTAAACCTGCCACAAAATCTCTAAGAAGTACATCACCCTGTGCCAGCCTGAATCACAAAGAAGAAGGTGAGAGTATCATCAGATGTAAATATGTCATTCACATATTCTGTTATCCATTTTCTACTCTGCCACGCCATTACATCCCCAACATACCACTGCTCCTACCTGCCCCGTCTGCGGCAGTACTTCACAACACTGTTAGCACGCAGAAGATATGGGCAAATCCCCAAAACGTTCCACAAGCACATTTCCCATTTGTTTACTATTCTCTATTCTCACCCATTGACACATCCAGCTAGAGCACGGACAACTGCAGTAGCAGAGGTCACCGCATCTAACGGGAGGAATAAGCAACGTACAGAGGAAGGCATGACAACCACACTAACTGGTAAGTCATGCTGGCCAGGAGATGGTCAAAATGCATACCTTGTCATGAGACAACAGAGGGACAAATAGTGCCCAGCTATGTAAGTCAACCAGTGATGCAAAATTAGCTTCATTACAATTTGAGTTGTCAATGGACATTCACCTTTACCATATGACATTTGTGAACAGCCAAAGATAAAATGTAAAATGTCTTGGCTCATCATACCTTTGTAAATGTGGTACACAACATGTATTTCACCAACAGACCCAGACCGGGGAAACCATTCCTGTAATCGAAGGCCACAACTAGTCAAAAGGGTGTAGTCACTATATTGTCATAGTGTCTGTAGAACTTATCAAGAAAGTCTATTTGTACAGATATGGAAATGAAAAACAAACAGTGAGATACCAGTCTCTGTAGTATTGACAATGCATACACTGTCCAACTTCAAATCTTTTTTTTTTTTTGTAATTTTTTTTATTTTGCAATGAACAAAGGAAACAAGACATAAAACATAGCACACCGGGAGCACAAGTAATCCCACACAGTGGGAAATAAAAGAAATCAGGAGAGAGGTAGCGATGTGATGCTGACAGAAGTTTAGGCAAGAGGTCTGTTCATTCGCAGGGCAGGATAGTTATATACATTGCCCCATAGGGGCAGGGTTTGTACAAAATCAAATAGTCCCTTCAGGCAGTTCCACTGATAGTCCAAAAAAGCTCAAAGAAAAAACCACCGTCCGCTGAGATGTGGTGCCCCGGGTGCAACACCGGAAAGAAAAACCACAACTCCCCTTACCCCCCCCCCCCTCAAGCCCTCATGACGGCGACACACATACCCCCCATTCATTCAGCATGCACACTACAGTTGAAAGAGATGCAAGGTTCTCAATGAAGCTGGGCACACCGCCGATGGCAAACCAGTGGATAAAAAGGACACCAAGGGGCCCCACATGTGCTTAAAGTTTTTGTAATTGCCGAGGAAGATGTCCGCCATTCTCTCCAGACTCAGAAGCCTCCACAGTCTCGCATGCCAAAGGGAGATCGCCGGTGCCTCCTTCCGCTTCCAAGCTGCCGCCAAAGTAAGCTTGGCTGCACCCAAGCAAAGCCAGAGGATCTTCTTATCCGCGCGTGTCTGGTGCTCAAGACCGGGGTCTCGTAGCCCCAGGAGTACAAAAGCTAAAGAGTTGTCAATAGGGTATCGCAAAATATCCTTGATATGAGAGAGAATCTCATCCCAGAATGGTCTGATGATTGGGCAGTCCCACCAAATGTGGCGGAAGTCCCCCAGAAGGCCACAGCCCCTCCAGCACCTATCTGAGGTAGCCGGGTAGATACGATGAAGCCGGGCCGGAACCATATACCACTGCATGAGAGTTTTTAAATGTGCTTCCCTCAGGTGAATCGAGTGGTTGAATTGGGTCAAATCCCTCCACAGTGCCGACCATTCCTCGTCGGTAATGTCCCTTCCCACCATTTCCTCCCATTGTTCCATGTAACGCGGCCTATGAGACAAAGCAGAACGGAGCAGCAATCGGTATATGAAGGAGATGGCTCCCTTCATGGTGGACGTCTTCAGCAAGAACGCCTCGAAGTCAGAGGGCGGCCGCGTAGCTGCCTCCCTAGTTCCGGGTGACGTGGCCCAATGTAGTAATTGAATATGCCTGTAGTTATCAGTTTGCGGCACCCGGTAATCCCGCATGCAGTTAGTGAAGGTGAGAGGTTCAGAGCCGTGAAACAGATGGAGCAGCGCCCTGCATCCACCCTCTCTCCACGCGTCAAAGGGCCCCTCCTCAAGTGCTGGTGGGAAGGCCGGGTTGAAGTGCAACGGAGTGAACGGAGATGGGAAGGTCGTCCACCTCTCATCGTCCGCCAGAGTGTCCCATATTTTCAGCGTAGTACCCATGGGAGTACTGAGGTACGCATTCACTGGACGGTCCCTCTTCGGCTTCCAGGCTAAATCCCAGATGGACCGCCCTGCCACGCTTCGGTCCATATGTAGCCAGTGTTTCTCAGAGAGCTGCTGTGACCACTCCACCATGACCCTCAATTGGGCAGCTTTATAATATAAGTGAAGGTCTGGAAGACCAATCCCGCCTTCACAGCGCGGCCGGCGCAGGAGTGCGAACGACAAGCGTGCCCGGTCCCCTTGCCAAACAAATTTCAAAATCATCGTTTTGAGTTGCCGAAAGAAAGAGCTTTCCAGTGGGATAGGCAGGGCCTGGAAGAGATACAAGTATCTGGGGAGGAGAACCATTTTAAGCGCGTGTACCCTACCTATCCAGGACAGGAATTTTGGCTTCCATCTCCCCAACTCGGCCCGCGTTTTTGCCAGCAGGGGCGGGAAGTTGGCTGCGAACAACCTACCCACCATAGGAGTCAAGTGAAATCCCAGGTAGAGAATCGAGCCCGAGGCCCATGCCAACGGCGTCAATGGCCGCACCTGAGCAACATCGGCCTGAGACAGGGTCAGATTCAGAATGTAAGATTTGCCGTAGTTAACCTTGAAGCCAGCTACTCCCTCGAATTCAAGCAGAATATCCCGGACATAAGGTAAGGAACCGGCAGGATCAGCCAACGAAAGCAGGACATCGTCCGCGAATAGGGAAATCTTGTGTTGCTCACCCGTGAACGGTATGCCCTTCACTCCTTCATGTTCCCTCACCGCCATTGCCAGAGGCTCAATGCTGAGCGCGAATAGCAAGGGGGAGAGGGGACACCCCTGCCTGGTGCCCCGCGAGTGCGGAAAAAAGGTCGACAGATGGCCATTCACCGTCACCCTCGAACGCGGGCTACAAAAATTCGCCTGGACCATAGTAATGAATTTATCAGAGAAGCCGAACGCTCGCAACGTGTGGAATAGAAAGCCCCAATCCACTCGATCGAAGGCCTTCTCTGCGTCTAAGCCCACCAGCACGGCTGGGATGCGGAACCTGTCCGCTTTTTCAATAAGGTGGACTACTCTACGGGTGTTGTCGTGAGTCTGGCGGCCCTAAATAAAGCCGGACTGGTCCGGGTGTATGATCGCCGGAAGCAGGTCCTGGAGGCGGCTGGCCAGAATCGCCGAATAAAGCTTCGCATCTATGTTAAGCAAGGCAATAGGACGGAACGAAGCACATTGCTCCGGGTCCTTCCCTGGTTTCGGCAGGACCGTAATCACCGCCTCTGCCATAGTCCCTACGTTCACTCCGGAGGTCGCCATATCATTGAAAAGGGTAACCAGAAAGTCACACAGCTCAGTCGCATACGTCTTGTAAAAGACTGCCGTGTACCCGTCCGGTCCCGGGGCCTTATGCAATTTCAAATTTTTGATGGCGGAGAGAACCTCCTCCCTCGAGATCGGGGCCTCCAACACGTTGTTCCACTCACTAGAGACCTGCGGTAGCGGTAAGCGTTGTAGAAACTCCCGTTGCGACGCAGCGTCCAGGGCGTCGCCCGCGTACAGATCGGCGTAAAAGCGTCCAAAAATGTCCGCCTTCACCCCGTCGCGATGATGTAGCACTCCCGCGGAGTCTCTAATTCCCCCTACGTATTCCCTCTCTCTCCTGTCCCGCAATTGTCGCGCCAAATGTCTGCTGATCTTGTTGCCGCAAGCATATGATTGACGCCCCAGTCGCAAGAGAGTAAACTCAGTCCTATTAGCATAGTGTGCTTTCAACTTGCCCCGCACCGCCGTCAACGGGCGGAGGGTCATTCTCGATGGGTTGCTTTCGTGAGCCCGCTCGAGCTCGAGTACCTCAGCCTCCTAGGCCTCACGTTCCTTCCTCCGTAATGTGTTAAGCTGCGAGTTGAGACCTAGGCACGTGCCCCTGATAGTTGCCTTAAAAGCGTCCCACGTGGTCGCCAACAAAGTGTCCGACGGAGGGTTGAGGTCAAAGAATTCGCGGATAGCAAGGCGCAATGCTTGGCTAGAGACATCGTCCCTGACCACCGACGCCGGAAAATACCACTTCCGACACGCAGCGTCCGGCGGCGACCAACGAAGATTGAGCACTAAGAGACTGTGGTCCGACACCGAAATCGGAAGAATGGCGGCATCCAGCACACTCCCGCGAAGGGACTGGCTAAGGAAAATGTAATCCAAGCGGGAATAGGAGTGATGCACATGTGAAAAGAATGTGTAGTCCTTCGTAGAAGGGTGAAAAAAACGCCAGCCATCAACTAGACCCAGCTCCCCCACCCCTTGCTGCGTGGAACCAGAAAACACCCCTGTACCCGCCCTGTGGCCCCCTGAGCTGTCCAGATCCCTGTCCCACACCAAATCGAAATCCCCCAACAGAAACAAGTGCCCTTCTGCGAAGTCACCCACCCGCTCCAACAGGTCCTGCAAATACTTATTCTGGCCAGCATTGGGCAAATACACCACCACAAAGGTGCACAATCGACCTTGTATAAGGCCTTTAACCATGAGCCACCGGCCCTCCTTGTCGTGACGGACATCCACAGGTTGAAAGTGCAACGCAGCTCTGAAGAGGAGTGCCACGCCCCTATGTTTCGTAGCTGCGGAAGACCTATAAACAATGGGATAGGCCCTATGGCGGAGCCTCATCTCATCCTTCCGTGCCAAGTGTGTTTCTTGCAGACCAACAACATCAAGGTGGTGGTCCACCACATACTTCAAAACCTTCTGCCGCTTCTGTGGTGAATTCATGCCCTTAACATTCCACGTCCCTATACTAATCGGCATGACAAAGACGAACCCCAGAACCCGCTCTCAATACGCCAAGTGACCCCCTCCCCACAGCCAGGCCAGCCCCCTCAAAAGCAATGACCAGCAATCGCCAGTCCACCAGCGCAACAACATTCCTAACACTAATGTACACACACATCCGCAGCCACACTTCAAGCGCCCCCCCAGTCAAACCGTCATGGGTCCCCCCCCAATATCCCGAACTCCCCAACTCCCATCCCCGCACCAACCTAGACTCAACCAAAAACAAGAGCAAGTATAGAAAACCAAGTACAAAGTCAGTACTCATCGTGTCCAGAAGGCTGAAGTCTGTAGGAGGCCTTCCATCCAGGAAGCAGGCCGGAGGGATCAATACGCTATCCCCCATGGCCATAGTCGAGGGTGTCTCCTCCAAGAGTACTTTCACACCCCTCAACCAGAAGGCCCGAACCACTCCGGCGCCGATCCATCAAGATGAGGGGGTCATGCCGCCCCGGAGCTGTGCTGCGAGTCAGCTAACGTGGCCGACGCCACCGATGCCACAGCGATGCCCCGCTCTTGTAAGCTGGTGGAGAGGTCCGGTCGCTGCCGGGCAGGTGAACCACCCACCCTCTGCCAGGAAGATGAACGGTGGCGCCTCCGAGATGGAGAGGCAGTCGCGGCCTGTGATGACGGCACATCCTCCAGGCCCAGAAGTTCCTTCGCTGCTTGAAGCGTGCGGATTTGAGCAAGACGATTCTGCCACCGGAAGATGATCCTAAACGGATGGCCCCAGGAATAGGCGATGCCCCGTTCTCTCAGGAATTCGGTCACCGGACGGAACTCACGCCGTTTCTGCAGAGTAGAGGCCGCCAGGTCCTGGTACAGCTGGGGACGGTGGTCCCGAAATTGTAGCGACGTGAGTGTTCTGGCCTTGCGGAGGATCCGTTCCTTAAGCTGGAAATCGTGGACGCACACAAGGATATCGGGGGGGGGGCCCCCGCCGCGCCGGGGCAGCCCTACCCTATGCACTCTGTCCATTTGAACCTCCTTTGTGTCCTCATCATCCAATATTTGGAGGAATAAGTCCTGGACATATCCCCGCAGGTCTCCCGCCTCACCGTCCCATGGCACCGCCCGTATACGGATGTTGTTTCTACGGGAGCGGTTTTCCAAGTCCTCCGTGTGTAACTGCAGGTCCAGGTTTTGTTCGGTGAGGCGAATGATATCCTGCTGCAGCAGGTGCACATCGGTGGCCACACTCAGGTCTCGGTCCTCCAGGGTCGCCACCCTCTCACCCAAGCCGTCAACGTCTCTGCGCACCTCCCGCAGATCGGAGGCCAGCTGCGCCCGGAGCTCGGAGATGTCCTCCTTGATAGAGGCAAAGAGTTCTGTCATGAAGGCCTTCGTTGCCGGCGCTTCGTCATCCGACTGCTTCGAAGACCCACTAGCTCCAGGGGACGCCGGGTGCTGGGAGGATTTCTGGGCATTGTCCTTTCCCTGGCCCCGCTTGCGTTGCACGTTAGACATGACGGCTCACAGCGTCCTGACCACGCGCCTCATGGCCAATCTCGAAGGCGGTCTGCGGCGCTCGGCCCAGGCTAGAGCGGCGTCCAAACTCGAGCACCAGGTTTACTCTACAGACCGCAGCTGTGTCGAGCTCCACGTGTACGGCAGTACTAGCCGCGGTCCCCACACGTGCACAGACGAGCAAGAATCCAATGGCGGCCACGTGCGGGTGCCGTCGACGACTCCCAAGCTTCCTCCGGTCCCCACGTGGCTCGGGTCTCGCCGGGATCCGCTGGTCCGATGACGCTCACTACCTCCAGGCATGGGCAGGGAGACCGCCACCGCTCAGGTTCACCACCCAAAGTGTGCAAATGTCTCGTTCTACCCCTCGGCAACCGCTGCAGGGTCCTGAACGCCAACCCCCGCGATTCCGTACTCCTCGCGGGCCCGGGGGCTCCAATTCACAGCTATCGCCAGACCTCCGGCCCGGCGACTCCAAGCGTCCCAGCGCCTTCTGCCAGCTCCGATGTGTCCAGGCGGGACTTCCGGGCTCCGCCTTCCCCCTGCGCCTGGTGTTGAGATCAGGAAAGGCCGGGGTCGCACAGGCCGCGGAGTCTGATCGATCTCAAGGGCGAGCTCGGGGCCCCACCGCTCCAGCAACCGCACCAGACCTTTCCTCTACTTTTGAGGCGGGTTCGCCCCCTCAGGATCGTGCGATTAGAAGCTTTGTCGGATCAGCGCCGGAGCGGCTCGGAAAGGCGTCCTACTCCGCCGCCATCTTGGCCACGCCCCCAACTTCAAATCTTAACAACCTACATTAAATTGCACAGTCCACACAGCTGGTCATGTACTGCGTACATTGGATGGATACTTTTCTGGGCATCAACAAAACATGATAGTGGGCCTTACCTCAGAATTCGTAGGCATGTCATTGTGATATAGGTAGCATCAAGGTAGTGGGCCCATTCCAAGTGATATGTGGGAGCACTCCTTACATTATCTATTACACACTTCTGCAACGGTGGTGTACACAACTGCTTGTGCTTGTCCTCTGTGCCAGAAATTGAATGCATCACATGTGGCAGCAGGAATGTAAAGTTGCAAAACACACTTATCATTGTAGGTACAATGCGGTCCTCCCAGATACAAAGACGCACACTGACTCCTGCTACGAGGTTGGACTTGACATCTGTCCAGGGACCACACACTGCTCTGGTGCTGGGCCAAGGTAAGTCAACCTGGCTGAATGCACATCAATTGTGCCTTTCACCTCCACCGTATGTGTTGTATGACACTGTTGTCCTGCATCACAATATGCTCACATAGGACATCTGAACACATGGCCAATAAGACCCTGGTGGCAAATGAGAGGCTGACACAAAATGTATGCCAAGTGTGTGCAGAATGGACATACAGTAGAACAATGTGTCATATGAACTGACCAAAACACAACAGGCTTGCAATTCAATGATAGGATGAATCCGTAGAAAACTGTACATGGTCAAATCAAAATTAAATTGGTATGGCTGAGGCACACACTGGTGCCAGTTGTGTACCTTTCAGATGGGTGTAGGGGCTGCTAAGGTGACTCTTCATGCAGTTACACCTGCAAAATGAATTGGCTGAAGAGCTACACGATAATCCAGTGCAGGTGGGAAGCCTCAAAGCTTTTCAGCTCATCTGCAATGTGTGATCATAACCAAATTTTGTTTTCTGCTTGCCTCCCTTCTATCGTATTCACATGTATAGGTGAGTGTTTGACATATGAGGTTTGGATGTCTGCTGCGCAAGACACCATCCGTTGTCATGTAAGTAGTACCATGATGTTGGAAATGGAGTATGGGAACAGAGACCACTCAAAGGATGGACATTAGAAATCTGTGTTCTCTCATTCAAATATGAGCTGTGTGACCTCATGGGTAGGGAAGCACAAATGGGCAACATCATGTCCCTGACAACTGCACATCTCACACATGAATTCCTTACTGACTTGTTAACAGACAACATTACACCCATGATAAAAGTTAGTCTCAATGGTAAAGGTGAAATCAGTGTGATGCAGATGAGTCAGGGTCATGTATCCCCTTCATTGAAATATCAGTAACTTTTTCATACAAGTTTGTCAGTTGATGTGTCATCTTATTGATGTCAGTGCTGCATGGATGTAACAGCTGTCAAATGCTGCTTGTGAGCAGGTGCCCACATGTTAAGTCAATGAGGTAAACATGCTGCACATCGTCCTTGATTATCCGCAAATGGTTAATGAGAATAACATGTTGGCTCATAGCTACAATCTGTTGTACTAAAATATGGACATGTATTTCTCATCACAGGTGCTGGCAGGATGAGACCACTGTAGCAGACACATCTTGGGGGATGCATGATATCCTGGCTGCAGCTGTGAAACCGTTGCGCACCTGTCCTTCAGGTAAATCGGGCATGAGGTGTGTCACCAGCTTAGATTACTTAGCCATAACAGAGATCGAGATCCCCTTCTGCATGGAATCCACAGTTGTTGTTTACAAAGTGAAAAACTAACCAGGAGTGTCACATATGCCTGTCTGTCAATTGGTGATGCAGATCATTGAGAATGCAGTTTCTACCCTCTACAGCTTTGTCTACAACAACTATGAGGAGACAGATGGAGCAGAATACACCAGGGGGGAGCGCGAAGGGACAGAGAGTTGTGGCTGGAGCTGGTAAGTTTGCTAGTATTATGTACATCTCTGTGTAACACCTCAGTGCTATGGTCTGAGCGGTCATTTGTGGTGGTACCCTGACCAGATCACATGATCCTCATCTGCTGATGCAAAGTACAGTTAAAACAACCCTGGTGTCGCAGCACATGTAATACCTGGTCAATCACTAATACGGTTGCAACCTCTGTGTTTCAGATGATGCTGAGGGAGAGGTTGACAGACCGACAACCAGTGCTGCCCGACGGGGAATCAGAGGGGAGAATCCCCATATCCTCCAGGCAGTGATGTCGGCAGCAACTCATGCCCAAGAGGCGGCTCAAGATCAAGAGGACGTTGACTTGGAGGATGAGGAGGAGGAGCACATATAAATTGACTCCGAGGATGGCGGTACTGACATCACGGTATCACATCCTCTGCCAAGCAACGCTTGTCTGCCGCCTCTCAAACAAAAAGGGCATAAATCAAACCAGCCATGGCTCAAACACATCCAATCACAGACATCACTCCTTCAAAGCCCTCACGTCCGGGACCGACATTATATTTCCCCTACCCACTCTTCCCTACGCAGTGTATCTCTGACACCATCTCCACCATCTGTGGGAAGTACCAGTCCTGTTGTGGTGCAGGTATCACCTGGGCACCCTTCTCCTGCCCACAGTCTTCTACCTGCCACCCCCCCTGTTGTTCGACCTGCTCATCTCATCCCTGGCAGACACCTGCCGAGGGGGCCTGCACGTGGTGATAGTGGCCAGTGGGAGCAGGACTTCTTCCGACAGCAGGCAGATGTGAGGCAGGACATTCATGCCATAGGGGGTACACTGTCAGTCATGTCAGGGTCCCTGCAGGACATGGTCCAAATCCCTCAGGGGTGGACAGGGTGTGCCAAGCTTTGGATAGGATAGATAGCACTTGGCAGGAAATGTCTAGGAATATGACTGATCTGATATCCATCCAAAGGGAAGAGAGTGCAAGGCGCCATGCCTTGGCCATGAAGATGATGGAGGGCATGGTGAGAGTGATCCAAAGTCTACCTTCACGGCCAACACAGGGAAGGGAACCATCATATCGGCCTGCAGGACAGCACATCCCCACACCTGTAACACCAACTGCACAGCACCACAGCCAAGGTACACAAACACACCAGCACCCTGAACAGGCACCCCCACCACTTGCACAAACACCAACAGCCTCTGAACAGGCACCCCCTCCACCCCCACCACCTGCACAAACACCAACAACCTCTGAACAGGCACCTCCACTACCCCACCACCTGCACAAACACCACCAACCTCTGGACAGTCACTCCCACCACCTGCACAAACACCACCAACCTCTGGACAGTCACTCCCACCACCCCCACCACCTGCACAAACACCACCAACCTCTGAACAGTCACTTCCACCACTTGCACAACAAGCCCTTGTCCAGGTACAGACACCAAATGTGCAGACACCACCTGCAACTCTTGATCACCCTGTAGTACAGCCACATACACGAAGGCGACAAGCACAACCTTACCCCTCACCGTGTTCATCGCCCCCACTATTACGGAAACGCAAACACGATCGCCAGTGACAATCATGTGGGCAATTTGTGTTGGGGTCCTTAGGTGTATCGTGAAAATAAAGATCTACAAAAGTAATATCCTGCTGTGTGGGGATCCTGAAAGGCTTTTAGTCAGTAAAGCTACTAGGTGCACAACCTGTATGTACGCACTAACTGTTGGAATTACAAAAATATCACATGGTGCAAAAGGCGAGTGGAAAGTCCTTTGAACCACTCCAAATTAAGTAGACAGGGCTACTAATTATAGAACTAACGGGGTTGCCAATGCACTCAAGAATACAGTGAAGCAATTGTTATGTAACATAAAACATTCAGTACAAAAATCAAAGTGACAAAAGATTTTTTAGAAACTCCAATAGAAGTGTAGTTTGTTGGAGTCCTTTAATAGGTCAAACAGCCAGCCGACACGTGTTTCATCGCCATTGCGAATCCTCAGGGCTGAATGGCTGTGTCAAGATCAAAAGGTCGCACAGCTGGTGTTTATTCCGACCCAGCAGGGCCCATGACCGTCGATGTGCAGGAAGAAGAGACAACAGGGTACTGGTCTCCGCACCGTGTGAGGAGATTTAAGGACAGAAAACGTCCAGAGATTAGAGGTCGTCTACTGGATAAGTTTGGTTGTGAAGTAGTGTACACAAAATATCGTTCTCGGCAGATTATTTTGGTTTAATAATCCATCCTGGAGTCGGGTAAGACTTCAGTGGTCACATGAGGGCGCCGCAGTATTGGTGTAGGTCTGAGCGGTGTATGGCGCGTCCTCTCCCCGGGCCGTGTATCCTGTTGTGTATCATGTCCTCTCTAACGATGTAAGCATGTGTGTGTGTGTGTGAGACAGTTACAAGTGTAACACATCATAGCAACACGTTATTATGTGCATAGCATATGACTCAATAAATATGTGTCCATCTTTGGAAACAGACATTCAAAATGAAGTCAAACAAGTTAAACAAAGTAGAATTACTCAAAGATATTTATGTAGGCAAAAATTACTGACCGTCCATTTGGAAGGGAGAAAGGAAAACAAATGATGATCTTAGTGCAGAAGGAGAAGGGAACTTGGATTGGGGTGGGGCAAAACAAATATAATACGTCAGGGAAACCAGTCTATTTACAAGGGGAAAAATAAATCTTCGTCAAGAACAATGTCTCAGTCCAAAAGTCAAGTGTCTTTCTGGTCATCCTCCAGGACCACAATATCTAGATCCTCAGGGTCTGACAAATCCACACGGCTGGCTTGTGCAGGAACAGCACCACATGGGGATGTGACACACGAGGAGTACGGGGGGAAACTGTGTGGGGCAACTGACAGGGGGACACATTGACAGTGGTATGGCAGGGCATTTGTGAGACAAAAGACGACATGGCTTTGCTCATGGGCTGCATGTGGGTGCCGAAGTAGTCCATTGATCGTACAAGGTCGCATAGACCGTATCTCCAGACACACTTGTAGGAACATGCGAGCGTACCTGTCAGGTTGACCCTCGGCCATCCAACCCAAGTCCCCTGGCACAGCCACAGGAGGAACAACACCGAGAGGGGTTGGGGGGACAGGAGGGATGTGGTGCCTCTGCTCCGAAGCTGATTTGTTCGGCTTGGCGGCTACGAGGAGGGAGACAGGTTTCAGGGGATCGAGCTGGAACCCCCAATGGCATGGGGGACTCTAGAGGTCGTGAGGGGCAGGTGGCAGGCCTAGATTGAATATTGGCCTGCCCCGGGACATCTCTTTGTTACCCACTGGTGAAGAGTGTGTGGGTGGTGAGTAGCTCTCCACCACATCATGGTCCGAGGTGTCCGGTCCTTCCCCCACCCCTACAATGTCCACAGCCTCCACCTGGGACGTAGTACCAGAGTCTTGTTCTTCCTCATCCCGAGTGGGCACAACCCCCTGGCCTGCAGATGTAGAGGGCCCCTCCTCCTCCTCTTCCTCGCTGGTGGAAAGAGGGTGTAGCCACTGGCAAGCTGATTTCCTCCTGCTCCGGACTTGTTCCTGTGTATCTTCTGTCTCACCAGCCGTGCCTGCAGAAGTGTTAGCAAAATCCTGATGTGGTGGTTGTTTCATGCAGGACGATGCACATACATAGATGAGCCAAAGTCAGAATTAATTTCTCCTCTGATCACACTCGACAGTTGTCAGAGGCCGATTTACTCCTTCTGGCGCATCTCTGCTAATCAGCAGAGGTGTGCCAGAAGAGTTGCGACACATCTGCCCACCCGTGCGCCACCCCTGAAGCACCGCATTTACAATGCGACACACCGTGGCGCTTGGGTGGGCAGATGCGTGATACATCCCCGGTGGAATAGCGGTGCTTTGCTGAAGTGGCGTGGCAAGTGCGACCCCACTCCAGCAAGGCTCGGGGGTGCACGATCGCTGACATGCTGCGTCAATCCTTACACCTGCTTCAAGCAGGCGCAGAGTATTGATGCAGCATGTCCCTAAAGTGACTGAGTGAAAACTTGTAGATTTCACTCAGCCACTTTTAGGAGGTGTTCCAGCACCGAATGTGTTTCGTTGTAATTACCCAGCAGCATGGTGCTTTGTCAGCTCCGCCGCTGCGTCAAAAAAGTGACCCAATGGCGGTGTAAAAGTGGTGCAAGTGCCTTGTAAATCTGCCCCTCAGTCTTTATGGACTTAATGGTGGTTGGGAGCACACTGCCTCACAGTCCCAGCACAGTTCGCGCCTTTGCATCCTGGTAAATGCAGTACACAGTACAAACTTACTTCAAAATCATCTGTGGTTGCTGCAAATGCTGCCAAGTTCCTCCCAGGTCACAGTACCACTCACAGGTACATAGCAAACCCAGATGATTTTTCTTTGCTCTCTAAAACACCTGCTCTCTACTGATGAAGCGCTCAAAACAGAAACACGTGTCTAGAGATATACAGCAATGTCTGCACCAACTTTGGTGAATGATTCCAGATTAATTTGAAGTAAGTTTGAACTGTGTACTGCATTTACCAGGATGCAAAGGGGCGAACTGTGCTGGGACTGTGAGGCAGTGTGCTCCCAACCCCTATTCTGTTTATGAACTTACATTACATGTATGTTCACTGTCATATACAGAATTGAGTTTGACTTGGACATCTCGGGCCTGATTCACAGAACTAACTTAAGACAAAATCCCAAACTTACTACTTTTGGTATTCACAGAAGTTAGGATTTCATCAGACCAATCTCGTTGCTACCATTCTTGGGAAAGCTTACTGAGAAATATGTTAATCGTCATTTATCCAGCTACATTGAGAAAGCTGGCGGCCTAGACTACTCCCAATCTGGGTTTAGGCCGAAACACAGTACAGAGTCCACCCTCCTGTCTGTTACTGACGACCTGCATATGTTTCAGGACAAAGGCTACTCGGTAATTTTGGTGTTATTAGACCTGTCAGCAGCGTTCGACACTGTGTCACACAACATCCTTATTGACCGGTTGTCGAACGTAGGGATTAAGAACAAGGCCCTTGCTTGGCTAAGGAGTTTTCTTACACATCGCACCCAGACTGTCACCATGGGTGAATATCGATCAACTGAGGTAGAGATTACGAAAGGGGTGCCACAGGGCTCCTGTTTGAGCCCAACACTCTTTAACATCTACGTGGCACCCCTGGCAAGAGTGATGCGCAAATTTGGTTTCATTCCCGTGTCATATGCGGATGACACGCAGCTCCTCTTTCCCTTTCAAAATCTCACCACGGAAATAAGAAACTCCTTCTCCGCTGGCATGAAAGCCGTCGCACAGTGGATGTCCACCAACTTCCTACAGTGCAATGTCAACAAGACGGAAGTAATGCTGTTTGGAGATGCCAAATTACTGTGGACCCCAGACTGGTGGCCATCTGATCTTGGTACTGTTCCGGAGCCCAAACGGATCGTCAAAAATCTGGGGATTCGCCTTGATCAGGACCTTTCCCTTAAACAGCACAGTAACATGGTAGCTGGCTCATGCTTTCACACCATCAGCATGATGCGCAGAATTTTTCCCCTGTTACTGGATTCCTTCAGAAAAACCCTAGTGCAAGCCCTTATATTGAGTCGCATCGACTACTGCAACGGGTTGCTCCTCTCTGCTAATGAAGGAGTTCTGGATAGGCTCCAGGTGGTCCAGAATACGGCAGCTCGCCTTGTCCTAAACGCCCCCCCTAGAACAGCATCAAAACCTCTCCTTGAGAAACTACATTGGTTGAGTATTCGACAAAGGGCCAAGTTTAAGATATGTTGCATTATTCATAAATGCTTAAACGGACATGGCCCCACATACCTGGAGCAGAAATTCACCCCCTACACTCCCTCCAGATCCTTGAGATCTAGAGAAAATTTTCTGTTGACAGTACCTCGTGCTAAAAAAACTAGACACGGAGGGAAAGCTTTATCTGTTGCAGGGCCCACACTGTGGAATAAACTTCCTCTGGCCCTTAAGCTCTGCACAGATCATTTAAAATTCAGGAAACAACTGAAAACTCTGCTGTTCACTGATAAAATCTAGCCCCTTGCCTCTTTATCTGCATACATATTGAAATTTTATTTGGTATCACAGTGCAGAGATACTCCAGTTGGAGTCGATTCCAGCGCTATAGAAACCCATAAATAAATTTGTCTTAAGACAGACTTAAGACAAAATCCTAACTTAAGTCTGTCTTAAGAAAAACTTGAGACAAAATCTGAACTTCTGTGAATACCAAAAGAAGTAAGTTTAGGATTTTGTCTTAAGTTAGTTCTGTGAATCAGGCCCCTCATGTGTATTATTGTGCCTTACGCAACGTTATTGGCCAAAACCTCAACCTTGGCATTCTTGTGATCTATGTGTCCTGTCACTTCTATATGTGCATGTTCAAAAACCAGTCCACCAAATGGGAACATGAAGAGTCCAGATTTAATAGATTCTTGTCATTGGTATGGATTTTTATCTATTTAACGTCTGGACAAGTGTCATCTGCTTTGGAGCATTGTATGGGACAAGGCGAATGTGGGTCACACATTCACATTGGGTCTGGACTACTTCTATAACTACATTGTGAGTCTAGCCTTTGGCCCTCCCCATACATCATCGGACAATCCAGTGCCACATATTGGCTTTGTTGACTTAAACTGTAGTGCAGTACATTGGTGAACAGTGGTGGGTGGTTGTGACAGCTACCTGTACATGTGAAATGTCATACAGGCTACTAAGGGTGAGACGTCTGTCAGTGGACACACCTTGCTAATTTAGGAACACTTAAGAGTGATGCAAGGATCTCAAAGTCTGTCTTGACTCCATGGCACATGATGATCTGTCTCAATTGGAACCCAACTCTACAGGTGCAATGGAAATCACAACATCCAATACCCTATGGCCTGCCATGCGCACACTGGACAGTCTCTGTACCATTGCTCATCCAATGCACACATCAGTCATGATTTACTTGGTTCAATGTTAGTGGTGCTGGCAGAGCAGAATTCAATATGAATGCATGAGTGTGGCTCATTTACCCAGTTGTCATGAAGAAACTACAACCCCCAAAATGCACTCTGCCCTGTACAGTCCGTATGCCACAGTGTGCTACTTCAATCCTGGCAACTGCTGCTTGGACACGGAATTGGTGAATGGAGGCATGGGACACACAATGGTACAACACTGTTTCATTCACATCATACTCCCAGACACATATTGCATATGATGCACTTACTAGGTCTCTGCTGCTCATGCTCCTCCAGCTGAGCATGGAGGGTCGGCCAGGCTGCTTGCAGGACCCTCCTGTACAGTGGGGAGAGGTGAGGACGATGCGCATGGTGCTGGGAAGACAGGCCAGCCAGCTCCGTAGCCTTGTGTCGGGCCCAGCGCTTTAGGTCCTCCCAGCGCTTGTGGCACGCCCTAGCACTCCTGGTGTACACTCCCACTGTACTGCAGCACTCGGCGTTGTTGGCCCATAGCCTGCCCCGGGCTGCAGTGCTCAGCTGGTGCTCAGGGTCCCCATATAGCTGAGGAAATTTCTCCAGCACCCCCTCCACCAAGATGTTCAATTCCCTTTCTGAGAAAGGGGGGGCTCTCTCCTCATAATCCTCAGCCATTATGGGGAAATAAGTATTATGAGAGCAGCAGGATGCCTGAGGATCTGTTCAGTGATAGAGGATGACTCAGAATGAACACAATATGGCTGCCAACTACTTCCTGTGATGTATTTCCTGTCTCCCACTTCCTATATTACATTGTCTGTATGAAATGATGTGTTCCAGTTTATTTTCAGAATTTGCGGCCCGAAATCATAGTTTCCGGTTCCGGGTCGCAAATTACGTGCACGGTCAATACGACGTGACACCGGAAGTTATGATTTTGTGCCGCAATGCCCGAAAATGACCCGGAACACATTATATCATACAGGAGAGGTCATACAGACAGGAAATATATACATACAGAGGTCATACTGACAGGAAATACATCACAGGAAGTAATTGGCAGCCATTTTGAATTCATCATGGTCCATCCACAATCAGTAATCAAATCCACTGCCATCCTGTTGTTCTGTTGTAGTAAAAAGTGAAATGACAATGCAGGTGTGAATCATGAATATGTATCTAAAGGGGGAACAGATCATTTAAAGACATTTCTGCACAGGTGGGGGGGCTGACATAACATCAGAGCCCAGTTTCATTTTCTCATACTTTGCATTATGGGACATGTAGTCCACATTGAGTGCTCAGTTTCAGAGTTGTGTGATGTGTTACCTAACATTAGTGTGGAGCAGTGTGGATATGTCACAGACACATGGGGGCAGATTTACGAGCCCTGTATGCCACTTTTGCGCCACAGTTGCGTCAATTTTGTGACGCTGCGGCAGCGCAAGGCCAACGCCATGCTGTGGCTTATTTTCAACATGACGCATCTGGGAAATGTGTCATGTTGTAAGGCCCTGCGCCACAGTGGAGCGTTCCTGCGCAGGGGGGGATCCAGCACAGGAACGCCTCCTAAAAGTGGCAGAGTGAAATCTAAAACATTTCACTCAGTCACTTTATTGGCCACGCTGTGTCAGAACCCTGCGCCTGCTTGTTGGAGGCGTAAGGATTGATGCAGCATGTTAGGCATAGGGTCACCGCTTGCCTTGCTGGAGCTGCATTGCGCTTGCAACTCAACTTCAGCAGTGCTTCACCTTCACGCTTCTGTCTATACTTGCCCCATGGCGCGCCACATTGTAAATGCAGCACATCCATGATGGCGCTAGGGGTGTCTGTTGTGGGGCACAATAACTGTGGCATCCCTGCTGATATGCTGGGATGCACCAATTATTGTAGGTCTGGGACATGGTGCCTGATTCTCCCATTACATCATCACTCACATTCAAGGCCCATCGTTTGTGGTGGAGTCAAATCTGTGGAGGTCACAGGCCTAAGTATGCAACCTTTTGTGAATTGGTGACCCATCCTTTTGTGGTCCAGGTATGTCTTTCAGGACATCTATGATTTGTCAACAACGTGAATAGTTGGTTTTAGTGACACTCCACGGCTGTGATTTGCATGCAGTTCATGTGGCTTGCAAAGTCGTCTCAGGGTGGGATTTATTGACACTGTCAAGTCTATCCAAGTGTCATCATTGACAACAAACAGCAAACCACATTTTGTCCAGGACTCTCTCTCTCCACTCTCACTCCACTCTCTCTCATTACTCTCTCTCTCTCCTCTCTCTACTCTCTCTCCACTCTCTCACTCTCCACTGTCTTTTTCCACTCTCTCTCTCTATTCTCTCACCACTCTCTCTCCACTGTCTCTCTCTCTACTGTCTCTCCACCGTCTCTCCACTCTCTCTCGCTCCACTCTATCTCTCCACTGTCTCTCTCCACTGTCTCTCTCTGTCCAATGCCTCTCTCCACTCTCTCTCCACTGTGTCTCTCTCCACTCTCTCTCTCTTTTCTCCATTCCCTCTCACCACTCTCTCTCTACTCTCTCTCCACTATCTCTCCACTGTCTTTCTCTCCACTGTCTCTCCACTGTCTCTCGCTCCACTATACTCTCTCTCCACTCTCTCTGTCAGTCTCTCTCTCTCTCTCTTAGTCTCTCTCTCTCTCAGCCAGTCTCTCTCTCAGTCAGTCTCTCTCTCTCTCTCTCTCTCTCTCTCTTTGTCAGTCAGTCTCTCTCTCTCTCAGTCCCTCTCTCTGTCAGTCTCTCTCTCTCAGTCAGTCAGTTTCTCTCTCTTAGTCGGTCAGTCTTCCAGACAGTGTCTCTCTCTCTCTCCCCCTCTGTCAGTCTCTCTCAGTCAGTCATTCTCTCTCTCTTGCAGTCAGCCATTCTCTCTCAATCAGTCTCTCTTTCTCTGTCAGTCAGTCAGTCTCTCTCTACTCTCTCTCCACTGTCTCTCTTTCCACTCTCTATCTCTCTCCACTCTCTCTACTCTCTCCCTACTCTCTCTTCTTTCTCCACTCTCTCTCTCCACTGTCTCTCTCCACTGTCTCCCTCCACTCTTTCTCCACTCTCTCCCCACTGTCTCTCTCTCCACTCTCTCTCTATTTTCTCTCCACTCTCTCGCTCTCCACTGTCTCTCTCCACACTCTCTCTCCACTCTCTCTCATCACTCTCTCTCTCTACTCTCTCTCCTCTATCTACTCTCCCTCCACTGTCCCCCTCCACTCTCTCTCCACTGTCTCTCTCTCCACTCTCTCTCTACTCTCTCTCCACTCTCTCACTCTCCACTGTCTTTTTCCACTCAGTAAGTAAACTAAATTTATTGGATGTAGTTAATTAAAACCTTTACAATTTTGTTGCATTAAAAATTATTACAAATAAAATGTTCAGGCTGACAAGTAGATAAAAAACGAAAAGATAACGTTCTGTAGTGTCTATGTATGTAATATTTTTAGAGAAGGGATTTCATTGTCTCTGTTCATTGCGCTTCACTCCTTCGATTTTGTCCCGTTAGTCTCCTTTTTCTCAGTGTTCAGTATTAAGTGTGTCACCTTTTGAAAAAATCTGGTGGCCCTGCAAGCTGTCTGCAGCTGGTAACTGTTCAGTGCTAACATGACGGCCGGGCGGCATGTTCTAATTTGAAATAAACTAAATATGTGGAGTAGATAGTAGCGTCTCAGGATTGTCAAAGATGGACAAATACACAGTATATGAATCAGTGTTTCTTCCGCTTGGCCACATAGTCTGCAAACAGAAGTCGGCCATGTTTGCTTCCATGCAGGGATCTGGTCTTTTAAAGTGTAGGTTCCCAGCAGTAATCTTAATAGTGTTTTTTGGATGGCCTGTGTTATGTGATTGACTAAGTAGGTTTGCGGCACCCTTTTCTCATACGTGGCCAGCACCATCCAACCATGTTTTTTCTTCGCTATTGCGGCTTTGTCTATTATCCAGGATTTTTGCTTTGCAGCTCCGTTGGATGTTTTTTTAAAGACTGCAAAAGTTTGGTTGGTGTTCCATGCCTTTTCCATGTTAAGATTTGACAGTGCATCTTCCAGTACTGTTTTCCAGGCGTTTTTCGCCTTTGTCTGATTGTTCATTTCAATCCAACAGAGACCCATTAGCGTGTCCTCTTGTGCTGCTCTTAATTTCCAGCATGTTTTTAATATGGCCGCTTGTCTGACTTGGTGCTGATTTAGTAGCCCAAATTCCAGACGAACTTGCGCTTGTGATGCGAACCTCGGAATCTGAAAGATGTATTTAAACAGTTCTGATTGTTGTAGATTCAAGAAGTTTGCGTCTTTTCCCCTGTATAACTCTGACCCATATGTAAGGGATGGTAAAAACTTCGCCGCGATCACCTTCAACAGGTGTAAGTTGGATGGGCATTTCAGTTTTGTTTTTAATAAGTTTAGGGCGAACCGTAGTTTGTTAGCCTGAGCCTTTCTGTATGATTGGTGATCTTTTAGAGTCCACCTGGAGTCGACCACTACACCAGGTATTTATAAGAGAGGGTCTGTTCTATTGTGTTGCCTGCAATGTGCCATTTGAAAGGTTGCATCCCCGGCCGCGATGCAAAGCAGACAATCTTCGTTTTCTTGTAATTAATTTGCAAACCTTGTGCGCTGATGTAGTCATGCAACTTCATGATGGAACGTTGTAGACCCAGAGGGGTCTGGCTGCAAAGTACGATGTCGTCTGCGTACTGTATACTCCTGATTTTATGGTGAGCTAACTTCGGGGGGTTGCTTTGCATCTCCGAGATGCACTTATCCAAGTCCGCGATGAAGATGTTAAAAAGGGTGGGTGCCAATACACATCCCTGCTTGAGACCGACATGGGTGGGGATTTTTTCTGTTGTTCTGTTGCCGTCGCATAATTTTATCCTAACCCAGGTGGATGAATATAGATTTATAATGGCCCACAGCAGCTTCAATGGTATTCCCCAGTTGGCCATATTTTGCCATAAAGCCTCCCTCGGAACTGTGTCAAATGCTGCTTTGAGGTCAACAAAGCAGGTGTACAGCTTGGTTGACTTTTCCCTTGTTTTATCGACCAAAAGGTTTAACGCCAGCAGGTTGCAAGATGTATTAGTTCCGGGCCAGAAACCCGTCTGGGTGATCGGAAGAATCTTGTTCGCACTAACGCAGTCTCCCAGAGCCCTCAAAAGATTTGAGGCGTATATTTTGGCCTCGACGTCTATGAGCGCGATCAGTCTATAATTGGCTGGATCGGACCTTGTGCCTGCCTTGAAGATTGGATGTAGAATGCTGCCTCTCTGTGGGAGGGCAGGCTTGATAAACAGGCGTGGAGGCTTAAGAATAGGTTGAAAAGGAGGTTTATTAACAAAAGTAGAAGAGATAGGTTGTTGAGTAATGATTATCGGTTGCTTTTCATCTTCGTCCGAGGTGTCCCGTGAACTGGAATGTTCTGATGAAAGGGGGGTGTTTCTTCCGTCTGGATGTCCTTGACCATGATGTTCACCCCGGAGGCTCATATGGGAATAAAGAAAGGACAAAGGAGCCGTCAGACTATGTTGTTGCTAATTTAAAGTCGTAGTCACCATCACCTCACCGTGGTGCGCTAGAGTTTTAAAGTGCCACAAGAATAGGTCCAAGAGCCCAGAATTACGATAAAGCAATGAGATTCCAGAGTTAAGGTAGAAAATAAAGAAGGGAATATAGGTATAGTCAATTGTTTTGTATCTTCCCTTATGGACGACAGCGTCTGTGCTCAGAAAAACGGTGTCCCCATGCATTCAATCCAACAGTAAACGTGTGTAGTCACAAAAGAGTTATCCTAACGTTCACAACCCTCTGTTACACGTAACTGCCTTAATTTCCCACTATTTCCCACCCGCTCCCCAATTACTCCCAAGACCCTGACACTAACCTGGCTCTGCCGTAACTCTCCTGAGTCACGGCCGCTCCCAGCCACCTCCGGACACCACCAATCTTCGGACCAGGCTTCTTCTTCCTCTTCGGGATTGTCGGATGGCCAGTTCCTCTTGTTATCGGGTCCCGCGTTTTCTTCTTTCCACAGGTCGGGTCCCGCGTCTTCTCTCCTCTAGTCGGGTCCCGCGTCTTCTCTCCTCCAGTCGGGTCCCGCGTCTTCTCTCCTCAGGTCGGGTCCCGCGTCTTCTCTCCTCCAGTCGGGTCCCACGTCTTCGTACTCCCTCGTGGTCTCTCTTCCGCGTTCTTCCTCCCCTTCACGTTTGTTCTGCTCTTCTCTTATTGGTCTCTCGGTTCCACTTCCAGGTCGTGGAGGCGGAACTTCCGGGTTGTTTCTACTGTGTTCCTGTGAGTGTTCCTGTGAAGATAGAAGAGAGGAATCTGGGACTCGTGGTCTCGAATAACGAGGTGGACACTCGCTCCGCTCAGGTACTTTCTCACATCCCCTTTCCCTTGCTGTCTTTCTTCTAGGGGTTTGTGCTTCTTGTGGATATCGCAATAGATAGTCTGCATTCCCTTGTTCACAACCTTTTCTATGGCGAGTGTGAAATCTATATGGCTGCAAGGATAGAAACCATCTCAATACTCTCTCGTTGTGGCCTTTATTCCTAGCTAACCATTCTAATGGTGCATGGTCCGTGAAGAGAGTGAATTCTCTTCCTTCTAAGTAGTATCGCAAGGTCTCTATGGCCCATTTGATGGCGAGGTCTTCTTTCTCGATAGTGGCGTAATTTTTTTCTCGTGGGAAAAGTTTACGGCTGATATACAGGATAGGTTTCTCCCCCAGAGTCGTTTCTTGAGAAAGAACTGCCCCTAACCCCTGATCAGATGCGCCCGTTTGTAGGATAAAAGGTCGAGAATAGTCTGGGCTAATTAGGACAGTTTCTGATGTTAAAGAATTCTTCAGAGCCTCGAAAGAATGTTGTACTTTACTAGAAGGGTATTGTAACAACTGTTCCGTTTTACAGTTCTTCTGTAGAAGATCAGTCAGGGGAGCTGCCATCTGGGAGAACTGAGGGATGAATCTTCTATAATAACCTAAGAGTCCCAAAAATGCTCTCAAATCTTTTTTTGATTTAGGAAATGGTATATTGGAAATAGCCGACAGTTTCGACGGCTGTGGTCTTATAACACCTTCACCCAGTAAATACCCTAGAGACTTGACTGTTTGTGCGGCCAAATGACTCTTGGCGGGGTTGATTTTTAGACCATGCATACCTAAGGTTTGCACGATTTTGGTAAGATGGGTTAGGTGTTGTTCCCAGGTGTCACTGTATATGACAATGTCATCTATGTAGGCTCCAGAAAACTCATCATAGGGCCTTAGGATTGTATTCATGGCTCTTTGGAATGTTGCAGGAGCCCCATGTAGACCAAAAGGCAACATTCTAAATTGGTACAATCCGTCGGGTGTGGAAAAGGCTGTTTTTTCTTTGTCCTCCTCTCTTAGAGGTATCTGCCAGTAGCCTTTGCACAGGTCTAGGGTACTGATGTATTTGGCTTTCCCTATTCTTTCTACCATTTCATCCACTCGAGGGAGTGGGTAGGTGTCAAATTCTGAGATCTTATTCACCTCTCTAAAGTCAATACAAAATCTAATCGACCCGTCTGGTTTAGGTACGAGTACAATGGGAGAATTCCATTCGCTCTTAGAGGGTTCTATGATTCCCATCTGCAACATCTTTTGTACTTCTTCTCTTATTGTTTGCCTTCTTGCTTCTGGTATACGATAGGGTCTTAACCTGACGCGTTTACCAGATGGTGTTTTTATGGCATGCTCGATGAGGGTGGTCATTCCTGGGGTAGTCGAGAAAACCGACTCAAGAGGTCGTAACACCTCGAGCAATTTGTCGTGTAAAGGTTTGGGCAATTCTGAATCAATGAACTGCTGAAAGAGGGGTTCCGGAACTTCTATGTGTTGAACAGCCACTGGAGCTGGTCCCTCCCATTTCTTTAAGAGATTCACATGATATATTTGCGAAATTCTCTTGTTGATGTCTACTTCTATGCGATACGTTACTGGGGTGACTTGTTGGAGCACGGTATAGGGTCCCTGCCACTGACCTAACAGTTTCTGATCGGACGATGCCATCATAAGCAATACCAAATCACCGACCTGGAAGGTTCTCAGTTTGGCCCCTTTATCATATTGTACTTTTTGTGCGTTTTGTGCATCTTCTAGGTTATTTCTGACTATTTCTCGGATTTGACTTAAATGTGTTTTTAAATTTGATACATATTCTGGTAGGGGTTTGGTATGATCCCGTTCAGTCTCCCACTGTTCACGGGCCATGTCCAAGAGGGTGCGGGGTTTATGTCCATAGAGCAATTCAAAGGGAGAATAACCAGTACTCTTTTGTTCTTTGCATCTGATGGCAAATAGGGCCAAGGGAAGAATATCTTCCCACCTTCGAGTTTCTAAGTCCAACAACTTTTTAAGAGTCGCTTTGATGGTGGCATTATATCTTTCCACCAAACCATCCGTTTGTGGATGGTAGGCAGCTGTTCTGATTTGTTTAATCCCTAATTGTTTGCATATGTTTTGCATCAGTTTGGAGACAAAAGGAGTTCCCTGGTCGGTTAGGATCTCTTTGGGAAATCCTTCTCTGGAAAAGACTCCGATCATAGCTTTGGCTATATTAGTAGTGTCGGGTCGACGAAGTGGTATGGCCTCGGGGTATCGGGTTGCGTAATCTTCCATAACCAAGACATATCTATATCCACTTCGAGAGGGTAACAGAGGACCAACTATATCCATGCCTACTCGACTAAAGGGATCATTGATGATGGGAAGAGGTAACAGTGGGGCTCGCGGTGGGTGATACCGGCTGTGTAGCTGACAAATAGGACATTCTCTACAGTACTTCTTTACTTGTTGGTATATACCTGGCCAGTAAAAAAATTCTACAATGGTTTTTTCAGTTTTCTCTGCCCCAAAGTGTCCCCCTAACAGGTGGCTATGTGCAAGATACAATACTTTTTCTCTGAAGGGTTCCGGTACTAATAACTGAGCTTTTTGATCTCGATTTCCTTTCCTATACAACAATCCGTTCTTAATGAAAAAATAGGGACCTACATTTTGTGGGTCCTCTTCCTCGAGTGCATTTTTCCATGCCTCTTGTAAGACAGGGTCCTCTTGCTGAGCGGCATGAAAATTTCGATCTGTTTCCCAAGGATTTTCTATAGGAATGACTGGCATGGCTAAGGGTTTTATTCCTTTTTCAGCCCTTCTTTGGCTTCGGCTTTTCCGAGGTTTGGAAGGCGGCCATTCTTTTTCTACATCTTTAGAGAAAGGAGCTGTAGCTAGCCAGTCCCTCATTTCCTCTGATCCGGTTCCCTGCAACAATTGGGGTAGTTTGGCATAATCATTACCAAGAATGGCTTGTTCTGGTAGACGTGGTATTAAGCCTACAGTTAAGGAAGTGCCCTGGTCCTGTGGATGTTGAATTAGAACCTTGGCGGTAGGGTATGGTTTGGTGTCGCCATGTATGCATTTGATGGCCACCATACCGTCAATGGGTCCTATATTGTCACCTAAGTCTTGAGGCCGAACTACACTATGAAGACATCCGGTGTCAGCTAAGGCTGTGACCATTTGTCCATTCACAGATACAGGACATTTGTAAGGAGGAAGTTTCTTGTTGGGAGGTGTACAATAGTAATTACGAGCCATTCCTATTTCCATGGGTTCTTCTCTCTGAGGACAAAACCGTGCTATGTGTCCCATTCCTCCACATTGGAAACACTGGGGTCCAGGTACAGGAGGTCTGTTGGTCGGGAAACTGGGCATTGGCGTACTTGGGATAAAGGCCAGGGGTTCGGGTTTCTTGACCATTAGAGGTCTGATCGGCTTGTGTCCTGAATGACCCCCGGTTTTCCCTACATTTTCTTCTTTACCCTTTTGAAAATCTTGGGCCCTGCTATAAGCACTGGCTATTTCTACCGCAGTTTCCAGGGTGAGGTTCGCCTGTTGTCGAACCCAACGTTGTATGGGTGGATGCAAGGAGGTTAGGTATTGCTCAAGATATATCTTTGCCATAATACCATCCTTATCCGTGGTGGTAGGTTTTAGCCAACGATCCGCCATGTCTTTGACCCTGCAGTACAGAGCACGTGGTGTCTCTTGAGGGCCTTCTTTCATTTGCCGTAACTTAAGTCTATAGGTTTCGTCATCTATTCCCAGTCTCTCTAATATGCATTTCTTAATATCCGCATAGGGAACCGTTCCCTGTAAGGTGGCAGCTTGATAAGCGGCCTGCAGATCTCCTGATAACAATGGTCCCAAATACTGACCCCATTTGTCCGGGGGCCACGAGGCTGCATTTGTCATGCGTTCAAAATTACTGAAGAAAAAATCCGGATCTTCACCAGCTACATAACGTTGTAGCACTACAGAGGGCAAGGTGGTAGGACCCCTTTGTTGGCCATGGGCTGTGGTGAGTTTGTCCACAACAGCCCCTTGTGTTTGTTCTTGGTCAGCGAGTACTTTCTGCAATTTTCCTCGATCTTCCTCAACAACGGTCAAAAAGCGTTCCATGACTTTCCCCAGATGTTCCTGATTTTCAGCCATCTTCGCTAGGGCAGCCTCTATTTCGCCTTTGGATCCCACTTCTGACACCACTTGTGGGAGCTGCAAAAACAACAAGTGATGGACCGAATGTGAATCAATGTCACACATTCCCCCAGTCAAAAGATCTGGGCCCAAATCCATCGTTTTTTTGCACTCCACACCACCCTGGGTTAGACAATGGCGATATGCAAATCAGCTCTGACCCTGTTGCCCCATGGGAACAGTCCAGTCCGAACTACAAAAGCCATGTCCTTCCCAGAACGGAATCAAGCATCCGAGGACCGGACCGGTTTCGAGGTAACACCTCTCATCAGCCCGGCTAGCTTGACTCCAAGTGGTGTGGAGTGACTGGGACCCACGTCTGGGCATCCCCAGCGCACTTAGGGCGGCAATTGCAAAAACAACAAGTGATGGACCGAATGTGAATCAATGTCACACATTCCCCCAGTCAAAAGATCTGGGCCCAAATCCATCGTTTTTTTGCACTCCACACCACCCTGGGTTAGACAATGGCGATATGCAAATCAGCTCTGACCCTGTTGCCCCATGGGAACAGTCCAGTCCGAACTACAAAAGCCATGTCCTTCCCAGAACGGAATCAAGCATAAGTGCGCTGGGGATGCTCAGACGTGGGTCCCAGGCACTCCACACCACTGGAGTCAAGCTAGCCGGGCTGATGAGAGGTGTTACCTCGAAACCGGTCCGGTCCTCGGATGCTTGATTCCGTTCTGGGAAGGACATGGCTTTTGTAGTTCGGACTGGACTGTTCCCATGGGGTACAGGGCCAGAGCTGATTTGCATATCGCCATTGTCTAACCCAGGGTGGTGTGGAGTGCAAAAAAACGATGGAATTGGGCCCAGATCTTTTGACTGGGATGAATGTGTGACATTGATCCACATTCGGTCCATCACCTGTTTTGTTTGCAACCACTTGTGGGAGGGCAGGCTTGATAAACAGGCGTGGAGGCTTAAGAATAGGTTGAAAAGGAGGTTTATTAACAAAAGTAGAAGAGATAGGTTGTTGAGTAATGGTTATCGGTTGCTTTTCATCTTCGTCCGAGGTGTCCCGTGAACTGGAATGTTCTGATGAAAGGGGGGTGTTTCTTCCATCTGGATGTCCTTGACCGTGATGTTCACCCCGGAGGCTCATATGGGAATAAAGAAAGGACAAAGGAGCCGTCAGACTATGTTGTTGCTAATTTAAAGTCGTAGTCACCATCACCTCACCGTGGTGCGCTAGAGTTTTAAAGTGCCACAAGAATAGGTCCAAGAGCCCAGAATTACGATAAAGCAATGAGATTCCAGAGTTAAGGTAGAAAATAAAGAAGGGAATATAGGTAAAGTCAATTGTTTTGTATCTTCCCTTATGGACGACAACGTCTGTGCTCAGAAAAACGGGGTCCCCATGCATTTAATCCAACAGTAAACGTGTGTAGTCACAAAAGAGTTATGCTAACGTTCACAACCCTCTGTTACACGTAACTGCCTTAATTTCCCACTCTTTCCCACCCGCTCCCCAATTACTCCCAAGACCCTGACACTAACCTGGCTCCATCGTAACTCTCCTGAGTCACGGCCGCTCCCCAGCCACCTCCGGACACCACCAATCTTCGGACCAGGCTTCTTCTTCCTCTTCGGGATTGTCGGATGGCCAGTTCCTCTTGGTATCGGGTCCCGCGTTTTCTTCTTTCCACAGGTCGGGTCCCGCGTCTTCTCTCCTCCAGTCGGGTCCCGCGTCTTCTCTCCTTCAGTCGGGTCCCGCGTCTTCTCTCCTCAGGTCGGGTCCCGCGTCTTCTCCTTTCCTCAGGTCGGGTCCCGCGTCTTCTCTCCTCCAGTCGGGTCCCGCGTCTTCGTACTCCCTCGTGGTCTCTCTTCCGCGTTCTTCCTCCCCTTCACGTTTGTTCTGCTCTTCTCTTATTGGTCTCTCGGTTCCACTTCCAGGTCGTGGAGGCGGAACTTCCAGGTTGTTTCTACTGTGTTCCTGTGAGTGTTCCTGTGAAGATAGAAGAGAGGAATCTGGGACTCGTGGTCTCGAATAACGAGGTGGACACTCGCTCCGCTCAGGTACTTTCTCACACTCTCCATGACGGAAGAATGTTTCCAGTTTGAAATGCATTGCTATATAGTGGGGAAGATATTCTGCCCAGAAATGTTGGTCTTGTTTGAAAAGTCTTTTTGGTAAACCATTTGGGCCTGGCGCCCCTTTTGACCTCAAGTTTTTAAGTACCATTAGTACATGGGGTGGCATGATCCAGTGTTCATCGAATTGTTGATCCGCATCTTGATTTTTATTTTGATGATGAAACTGATGGTCTGGATTCCATGCTGGAAAGTTTTTTTTTTGAGATTGCTCTATGTGCTGGATCCAATCTTTCTGTAGAATGTTTGCGTTGAAAACCTGGGCAGCTCCATTTACTACTTTGTTGATTTCTGCCCAAAATTTCCTGTTGTTGTTAGATTTACTAGATTCTAGTAGTTGTTGCCAAATTTCTATTTGGCATTTTGATTTTTCCAACCAAACATCTTTTTTATAGTTTTGCCTTAGTTTATAGATTTGTCGCTTTATGTCTTCTCCCTTAGCCTTGGTTATTACTTGTAGCTTTCTGATTTCTTGATTTAAGATCCTTTTCGTGCACGCTATTGAGCCCAGAGGCGCCTGGGGTGCTTTGCATGATTTTCTTTTGTGACTGCAAGTTTGATGGCCAAATCTATCTGTTAGGCTTGTAATCAATTTTTCCCAATTACCTTGGTGTGCTGGTAGATCCTCACCGGGGACTTCTGTATGGACTCTTTTCACATAGATCATTATCTCTTTAACGTTCTTTCAGTTCCATACTAGTCACTTGAGATTGTAGAGACTATGGTCACTCTCCAATTTGTGGATTATTTTATAGGTAGCAATGGTTTGTAAAACCTCTAGGTCCACTATGGTATAATCTAGGACAGCTTGCGCCTGTTTGGCTATTCTAGTTGAGGATGCTGGTTGATCTTGTGAAAAACGGCCATTCAAAGCAATCATTCCGACCTCGGCAAACATTTGGGCACACTGTTCACCGATCTTATCCTTTTTTCGATGATTTGTTATCATTGGAGGAATGGGTTTACCATTCCATTTATTTTGATTCATGTTTTGTGTGTGGTCCTTATGTAGTAAGAACATGTTCAGGTCGCCTGACAACACCAGCCCTGCCTGTGGGTAGATGGATTGCATTGATTTAATGAGGGCTTTCAAGGTCAGGATTTTCTCTGATTTATTCTTGGAATCAGGATGTATATAAATGTTGAAGATTATCATTGACAGAGCCTCTTGAGCCCTCTGTCCTTTGCCTGAGTCTTGCCTTAGCTCGATTTTGATACACTGGATCCATGGTTGTCCTGTGTCGATGGTGACGTAAGTCCAAGGGATACCGGTGTTAAAGTAGATCGATAGGCCTCTAGCTGCCCTTCCTGAAAGGCCTCTTTTGATGGCGTGTAGCTGGATTTCTTTGAAGCCATCTATGTGCTGAGATACAGTTAACCAGGTTTCTTGGAGTAGAATGATGTCGAATTGTTTTAAAAATGCTATTAATTCTGCGTCGTTTGTTTTACCCCCCAATCCATTTATATTCCACGAGCATGCTTTCAAGGTCGGTTTTCATGCTTCCACCATCCTTGTATCCGATGGGTTTTGCGTTGGGGGTAGGATTTTCAGGCACTCTCTGGATCCTCCTGACGGGGCATGACGGATGATACATAAGTTGGACAATCCTCCCTTGATGCTGTCCGTGCCACCAACACCCCCCCGGAGTATTCCGCCATCTGGTTTGGATCTTTCTTCCATCAACACGGATAGTGGGCCCGGGTATCTTTCTAGTGGCACTGGTCTGATTTTGATTCCCCATTTGGTAAATTCTTCTCTGTGTAGCCAAACTTCTTTTGCTATTTCGGGGTCCTTCCATGTCACCACTGTCATTTCTCTCCCATTTCTGTTAGGGATTGGTTTGAATTAAATGCTTTCTATGTGGTTAGTGTTCACATGTTTTAGAGTTTCAAACAGATTAGAGAGTTTTAAAATGGCACTCCGGGTAAGAATGTCATGTTTCCCCCTAGAACTGTAGTGCAGGATTATTTCATGTGTTATTGAACTGGCTGGATAGGTTGAGTCTAGCTCCTCTTTCTGATCCACGAGCCTAATATGGTTGTTTGATTTTGATGTCCTGGCTAGTCTGCCCTGATTTGGGATATTCGACTGGGTTCCTTGCTCGGTGTCAAAAGCAGACTGCTGGGGTCTTGGGCACACTGGGCCTTGTAAGCTGGATCTATGCTGCTGCTCAATTGGTGGGGGGTTTTCTTTTTGTACAGTTTCCATTTTCGGAAAATAGTGTGATATGTTTTTCTGTTCTGCGTGCAGCTTCTGCACCTGTAGACCGACCACCGGTTGCATTGTTGTATGATATTGTGTTAGATTAGAGGCTCTTTGGTTACAGGTATTTTCTGTTGATGTGACTTCCAGGGGCGGAATCACAGATGGGGGAATCTGCCGACAGTCCCCTTGCTCTTCCTGGTCCATATTCAGCAGCTCTTTACTATTCGGTCCTTGCGATGTTGTTCCTATGGTCGTTTTTGAGTTGATGATTCTTGTAGGATCTGGATCCTGGCGCCCGTTATATGGGGCTATTACTTTTTTACCCTGATGCTTTTTGTGTCTAGCTTTCCTCAGTCTCTTGAGTTCTCGCTTTGTTAAAGGGTTGGTATGTTTTTGTTGCCCGTTGGATAGTATCCCAGGGACTTCTCTCCCCAGGTTTACCAGATCTTCCATGCCTCTGTTGAGTTGTTTCCTGTTTTTTTGTGGTGGCCCAGAATCTTCTCTCCCTGTGTTGGCTGGATCCTCATAGCCTTTACGATGAGATGTTATGTTTTCAGTGATTTCCATCTGGCGATTGAGGGATGGTGTATTGGACTACCTTCTGTTTGGCCCGCCCTTGTGTCCTCACTATATGATGTAGCACTGCTGGTTGAACTTATCGAGAGTTCGGAAGGAATTCCCATACCAGGGATTTCAGAGGAATTGTGGGCATCATTTGTTTTGTTTTGTACTTCTGATAGAATGTCAGTTAGGATGGCCGGTAAAACTTTGAGTGGTTCATTGTTTCAAAGCACTGACATTCATGATACGTTGTTCGCGGGTCTTTCTGTACCCGTTCAATGAAGGAATTTAGCTCAAGTATCTTTTTGTCTACGCCCACAACGTGAGATGCCAGGATTAGTAAAATGTCTATCTGTGACTCCAACTTTTCAGAGTGTTGGAGTAGGGCTGAAGAGATGGTTTCCATGATGCTTATGAATCGCGGCCATAATGGTGCCTGAGCAGGTGATCGATTATCTATGGGAAATCCGGATTCTTGGGGACTTCTCCGAGCTGTGTCCCTTAATTTGGGCCTTGCTGAACCTGGAGCTCGTGGGTCTCGTAGATCTCGTAAATCTTATGGATCTCCACCCGGACCCATTTCCGGTGTGATCGTTTGGTTTTTCATTTTGTTCCTAGGCTCAGGGCCCTTTGGCGAAGTTGTTTTGATTGGTGAAGAAATGGTAAAGTGGAGAGGAAATATCCCAGATGGGCCATTTGATTTTTTACTGTTAGCCATTTGGCTGGTTATTGGAGTGCCAAGCACCGGGGTAGTTGGGTACTTCCTGTGTTTCTGGACATGCCGTGTGTTTTGGTGTAATGTTGTACTTTTTTGGTTCCTCTATGCCTGGCGGGCAATCCTTTGGATGTTTTTGGCTATTAGGTCTCATCTGTCCGCCTATTAGCTGATCCATATTTTCATTGACTATTGTAACCTTGTCCAGTGAGTCCTTATTATCTGTTCTGGGGCTGATCGAGTATCACCCCCATAGTCAGGAGCCACCGAACCAAAGTATGAGCCTAGACTTAATGAGTGCCGCGTCTCTGGCACGTTTGGCGCGTTTGATAATTCCTTTGTGACCTCTGAGCGCTCTGCACATGGCTCAGTGTGGGTATTGCTGTCATTGTCTTCCTCCCTTGTGTTTATTTGCGCTTTCACTGTGTATTGATTCGTCATTTTGATTGCGTTCTTCCAGAGATTTTCCCAGGGGCTTTGACTGGTCTCATGTAGTTTATTACTCTGGGTATTGTTCTGGTGCTGCAGGACTTTTGATAGCGAAGTAAACGACTGGGGCATTCTTTTGATACTGATGACAGTTTTTAAATTCTGTGCCTGCAATGCCAGAGGAGCTGATGATGTAGCTGGGATTAAAAAATCTGTGATCTTGGCATTTCTAAGGCCTGCGATTTTCTGTGGCGTCTTGGCAGTGAAGGCGCTGACGGTGGTGTCTGGCGCCTCTGGTGTGTCCTCGTCTGATGAGTGGGTTATTTCTTCACTCATTTTCCTGCGATGTGGTTGTTTTCTTTTGTTTAATTTGACTATGAGGTCTGTTCTAACTCTCCCTGATCTCACAACGGGGGGAGGATGTGGATGTGGATGTTTGAGGAGCCTGCACCCCCTCTCCTTTCAACCTCGTAAAAGTAAAAGCCACACACCCTCGTTGCGTGGCAGTGACCATAGCGTTAGGGTCTCAGCTAGGGTCACAAATTGAGATGGTGGAAGGGTCTGTTGTCAGCTTATGTAGGCTTTGAAATTTGACTTGCAGAGGATGGTGGGCAGAGAAATTGTTAGACCTCACGCTCATGTGACTCAGTTATTTTCAGTCCTTACGCCCTACTGCTGATCCGGTTCTGGGCTCTCGCGACGATTTGCTCTGTTTTCTCCGCACTGTTCTCTGCCCGGCTCGGCTGCGGCAGTGCTCGGTCCTTCGCCCCTCACCCTGAGTCCCTGAAAAGTCCCCCAGGGGAACCTGCTTACTGCCTGCCTTTCGCCGTTTAGACTCACTTGCCTCCTCTTCTGAGCCAGTTCACTCGGCTCGGCGTTGGTCTGCACAGGGACTCTGAATGCCCCTCACCTGGAGAATCGACCTCTCTCCTCTCTCCTCCCCCTCCGCACTCTGCGCTGCTTCTTGTGGTTCTTCCGCGTGCGGGCGGGTGGGGGCGCGGGCGGGGGTGTGCTGTGCACTGTGTGCTGTGTAAGCCACGGGTCACGGGTCGATTTAGAGGGGTGCAAAGAGCGCCAGAGAGCCAGGAACGGCCGCGGGGGGGGGGAGGTACGGGATCACACCAACCTGCTTAACCTGCTCAGGTCCCGCGATGGCCCCGCAGCCCCGAACCCAGCCGCGGCGCTGACTTTCAGCTGACTCCTCCGCCCTGCTCGGCTCCGTATTCGGCCCTCAACCTCAGCTCGCTTCTCCGCTACGCCCGGAATGCTGACTCTCTCAGTGAGTCAGTCTCTCTCTCTCACTCAGCCAGTATCTCTCTCTCTCAGTCAGTCTCTCTCTCTCTGTCAGTCTCTCTCTCTGTCAGTCCGTCTCTCTCTCTCTGTCATTCAGTCTCTGTCACTCTCTCTCTTTCTCTCTCTCTCTCTCTCTCTCTCTCTCTCTCAGTCAGTCTCTCTTTCTGTCAGTCAGTCTCTCTCGCTCTCTGTCAGTGTCTCAGTCTCTCTCTCTCTGTCAGTCTCTCTCTTTCTCTTAGTCTCTCTCTCGCTCTCTCTCAGCCAGTCTCCCTCTCTGTCGGTCAGTCTTTCTCTCTCTCTCTGTCAGTGTCTCAGTCTCTCTCTCTAAGTCAGTCTCTCTCTCTCTCAGTCAGTTAGTCTATCCCTCTCTGTCAGTCTCTCTCTTAGTCAGTCAGTCTCACTCTCTCAGTCGGTCAGTCTTCTAGACAGTCTTTCTCTCTCCCTCTCCCTCTGTCAGTCTCTCTCAGTCAGTCATTCTCTCTCTCTTAGTCAGTCAGTCTGTCTCTCTCAGTCGGTCAGTCTTCCAGACAGTCTCTCTCTCTCTCTCTCTCTCTCTCTCTGTCTCTCTCTCTCTCTCTCTCTCTCTCTCTCTCTCTCAGTCTCTCTCTCTCTTAGTCAGTCAGTCTCTCTCTCTCTTACAGTCCCTCTCTCTGTCAGTCTCTCTCTCTCAGTCAGTCAGTCGCTCTCTCTCTCAGTCAGTGACTCTCTCTGTCAGTCTCTCTCTCTGTCAGTCTGTATCTCTCTCTCTCTCTGTCAGTCTCTCTCTCAGTCAGTCAGTTTCTCTCTCTCAGTCGGTCAGTCTTCCAGACAGTCTCTCTCTCTCTCTCTCTCTCTCTCTGTGTCCCTCTCTCTCTCAGTCTCTCTCTCTCTCTCAGTCTCTCTCACTCTTAGTCAGTCAGTCTCTCTCTCCCAGTCAGTCATTCTCTCTCTCAGCCAGTCTCTCTCTCAATCAGTCTCTCTCTCTCTGTCAGTCTCTCGCACTGAAAGTCTCTCTGTCTCAGTTAGTCAGTCTCTCTCTCCCAGTCAGTCAGTCTCTCTCAGTCAGTCATTCTCACAACCTCAGTCAGTCAGTCTCTCTCTCTGTCTGTCAGTCAGTCAGTGTCTGTCAGTCAGTCATTCACTCTCAGTCAGTCAGTCTCTCTCAGTCAGTCAGTCTCTCTTTCTCTCTCTCAGTCAGTCAGTCTCTCTCAGTAAGTCAGTCTCTCTCAGTCAGTCAGTCAGTCAGTTTCTCTGTCAGTCAGTCTCTCTCGCAGTCAATCAGTCTCTCTCTCTCTCAGTCAGTCAGTCTCTGCCTCTCTCGGTCAGTCTCTCACTCTGCCAGTCAGCTCTCTCTCTCTCTCAATCAGTCAGTATCTCTCTCTGTCAGTCAGTCAGTCTCTCTCTCTACTCTCTCTCCACTGTCTCTCTTTCCACTTTCTCTCTCTCCACTCTCTCTCCACTCTCTCTCTCCACTGTCTCTCTCCACTGTCTCCCTCCACTCTCTCTCTCCACTCTCTCCTCACTGTCTCTCTCTCCACTCTCTCTCCACTATCTCTCATCACTCTCTCTCTCCACTCTCTCTCCTCTCTCTCTCCCCACTGTCTCTCTCTCCACTCTCTCCCTACTCTAGCTCCACTCTCTCGCTCTCCACTCTCTCTCTCCACTTTCTCTCTACTCTCTCTCCACTGTCTCTCCACTGTCTCTCTCCACTCTCTCTCTCTCCAATGCCCCTCTCCACTCTCTCTCTCTTTTCTCCACTGCCTCTCGCCACTCTCTCTCTTTACTCTCTCTCCACTCTCTCTCTCCACTGTCTCTCTCTCCACTCTCTCTCTCTCTCGCTCCACTCTACTCTCTCTCCACTCTCTTTCTTAGTATCTCTCTCTCTCTCTCTCTCTCTCTCTCTCTCTCTCTCTCTGTCAGTCTCTCTCTCTCTCTCTGTCAGTCAGCCAGGCTCTCTCTCTGTCAGTCCCTCTCTCTGTCAGTTTCTCAGTCTCTCTCTCTCAGTCAGTCAGTCTCTCTCTCTCTCTCAGTCGGTCAGTCTTCCAGACAGTCTCTCTCTCTCTCTCTCTCCCTCTCTCTTAGTCAGTCAGTCTCTCTCTCTCTGTCAGTCCCTCTCTCTGTCAGTCTCTCTGTCAGTCTCTCTCTCGCTCAGTCAGTCAGTCTCTCTCTCTCAGTTGGTCAGTCTTCCAGACAGTGTCTCTGTCTCTCTCTTTCCCTCTGTCAGTCTCTCTCAGTCAGTCATTCTCTCTCTTTCGCAGTCAACCAATCTCTCTCAGTCAGTCAGTCTCTCTCTCTCTCAATCAGTCAGTATCTCTCTCTGTCAGTCAGTCAGTCTCTCTCTCTACTCTCTCTCCACTGTCTCTCTTTCCACTTTCTCTCTCTCCACTCTCTCTCCACTCTCTCTCTCCACTGTCTCTCTCCACTGTCTCCCTCCACTCTCTCTCTCTCCACTCTCTCCTCACTGTCTCTCTCTCCACTCTCTCTCCACTATCTCTCATCACTCTCTCTCTCCACTCTCTCTCCTCTCTCTCTCCCCACTGTCTCTCTCTCCACTCTCTCCCTACTCTAGCTCCACTCTCTCGCTCTCCACTCTCTCTCTCCACTTTCTCTCTACTCTCTCTCCACTGTCTCTCCACTGTCTCTCTCCACTCTCTCTCTCTCCAATGCCCCTCTCCACTCTCTCTCTCTTTTCTCCACTGCCTCTCGCCACTCTCTCTCTTTACTCTCTCTCCACTCTCTCTCTCCACTGTCTCTCTCTCCACTCTCTCTCTCTCTCGCTCCACTCTACTCTCTCTCCACTCTCTTTCTTAGTATCTCTCTCTCTCTCTCTCTCTCTCTCTGTCAGTCTCTCTCTCTCTCTGTCAGTCAGCCAGGCTCTCTCTCTGTCAGTCCCTCTCTCTGTCAGTTTCTCAGTCTCTCTCTCTCAGTCAGTCAGTCTCTCTCTCTCTCTCAGTCGGTCAGTCTTCCAGACAGTCTCTCTCTCTCTCTCTCTCTCCCTCTCTCTTAGTCAGTCAGTCTCTCTCTCTCTGTCAGTCCCTCTCTCTGTCAGTCTCTCTCTCAGTCTCTCTCTCGCTCAGTCAGTCAGTCTCTCTCTCTCAGTTGGTCAGTCTTCCAGACAGTGTCTCCGTCTCTCTCTTTCCCTCTGTCAGTCTCTCTCAGTCAGTCATTCTCTCTCTTTCGCAGTCAACCAATCTCTCTCAGTCAGTCAGTCTCTCTCTCTCTCTCTCTCTCTCTCTCTCTCTCAGTCAGTGTCTCTCTCCCAGTCATTCAGTCTCTCTCAGTCAATCATTCTCTCTCTACCTTGGTCAGTCAGTCTTTCTCTCTGTCAGTCTCTCTCACAGTCAGTCTCTCAGTCAGTCAGTATTTCGTCTCTGAGTCAGTCAGTCAGCGTCTACACTCTCTCTCCACACTCTCTCTCACCATTCTCTTTCTCTACTCTCTCTCCACTCTCTCTCTCTCTCCACTCTCTCTCTACTCTGTCCACTCTATCTCCACTGTCTCACTTTCTCTCCACTGTCTCTCTCTCCACTATCTCTCCACTCTCACTCCACTCTCTGTCTACTGTCTCTCCACTCTCTCTCCACTCTCTCTCAACTTTCTCTCTTTCCAACCTCTCCACTCTCTCCACTCTTTCTCTCCAACCTCTCCACTCTCTCTACTCTCTTTCTCTCCACTCTCTATCTCCACTCTCTCTCTCCACTCTCTCTCCACTGTCTCTCTCCACTGTCTCTCTCCACTTTCTGTCTCTCCACTCTCTCTCTCGCCACTCTCTCTCTACTCTCTCTCCACTCTCTCTCCACTTTCTATCTCTCCACTCTCTCTCTCACTCCAATCTCTCTCTACTCTCTCTCTACTCTCTCCACTCTCTCTCTCCACTCCCTCCACTGTCTCTCTCTCAACTCTCTCTCCACTGTCTCTCCGCTCTCTCTCCACTCTCTCTCCACTCTCTCCACTCTCTCTCTCCACTGTCACCCTCCACTCTCTCTCTCCACTGTCACTCTCCACTCTCTCTCTCCACTCTATCTCCACTCTCTCCACTGTCTCTCTCTTTAGTGTCTCTCTCCACATTCTGTCTCTCCACTCTCACTCCACTCTCTCTCTCCACTCTCTCTCTCCACTCTCTCTCTCTACTCTCTCTCTATTTTTTAATTTGTAGCTTTATTGTATAGTTAATAAAAACTATTACAAAGTATAGATACGACAATGTATTAAAAAGCAGAAAGTTAACACTGCTGTATGAAGGTTAAAAAGTTATTAAAATGAGACTGTCTTTCAAATTTGAAGGTAGACATGTTGCTGATTCAAGTCTTTGCCAGTGATCTTCGCTTTTTCTCAAAATTGGCAATAAATTTGACTGCTCTGCAAATGAATTGTGGATCTACTGAGCATAAAATTTGTTTGATCGCAGACCGGCAGGTGCGTATTCGATATTCCTTAAACTTGGTTTTTAACCAACTCCGACGTTCCTGAATCAGAGCTGGGCAAATACAAATCAGATGGATGAAGTCTTGTCTTCCTGCGCCACATAGATCACATTCCTCACATTCTTGGGGCTTCCACTTTGGTAGATCAGCACTTGTTGGGAAGCTACCCAACCTTAAATTGCTGTATTTACGCTTGATGAATGGCGAGAAAGCAAGGTCAAGGTAGGCTGCCGGTATAGGTTTTTTATAAGATTGTATTGTCATCCAGGCGTGGTTCCGGTGACTAAAAGTTAACTTATCGTTGAGCAACGAGTGCCTGTTGCGAGCCTTCTTTACCAACGGTTTGAAAGATTGTACTGGAAGCTTGGTTTCCGAGAGTGCAGCCAACTCAGTCGATTCTAAAGACAGTTTAAGATAGTTGGCATTATGGGAGTTGGGACTCTTGTATATTGTTTCCCACATAGCATGGTAGAGCGCAATATCCTGGTTCATCCACACATCGTACCAAAATTTTATAGTCTCGTACTTTTTCATCCGCACCTGGGATTGCAAACCAAGTTCGAGTCTTACTTGTGCAGGTGATGCATTGCTTGGTAATGCAAATACATGTTTGTAGATTTTCATTTGTACTTTGTCCAGGAGTTGTGCACTCTTGCCATGATGTAATACACTCCCATAAGCTATTGTTGGGAGTAACTTAGCTTTCATTACTGTTAGCAGGGGGGAGACAAGGGGGCCTTTAAGTTTGGTCGCTAGGCTGGTAAAAGTGTGCAATAGGACAGTGCCCTTCTTTAATATGTTATTGAAATGCGTAGAGAAATTAAGGCGCTTGTCCAATTGTATCCCGAGATACTTATAACTTTCCACCACTTCCAGTTTAACATTGTCTATTTTGAAGGTCGGTGGTGCTTTGTGGCGTCGAGTTATAACCATGGTGTTTGTTTTCGTGTTGTTTATTTCTAGCAAGTTCTGTTTAGTATATCGGGTCAAATCCTGAAGTAGACGTTGCAAGCTATTCTCGTCTGGCTTAGTAGAACCACATCGTTGGCATAGGATAGATGTGTTACATGGAGATTGCCTAGCCGCGGTGGATGAGCATTGGTCTGGTCAAGGCCTACTGTCAGGTCAGCCATGAATAAATTAAAGAGGTGGGGGGCCAACACACAGCCTTGCTTTAGACGATCGAATGTGCTGATCTTCCAGGTTAACCGCTGTCCATTGTCGATCTTTACCTGCATCCAGGTATTAGTGTACAGGTCGATGATCGGCGTTAAGATTGAGTCTGGCAGGCCCTGCTGCTTCAGTTTGGCCCATAGTAGTTTCCTGCTAACACGGTCGAAGGCCGCCTTAATGTCAACGAAACAAGTGAAAACTTCCTGATGGTTTTGTAGACTTTTTTCAGCAATCAAGCACAGTGCAATTGCATTTGCCATAGTACCTGTTCCGCGACGAAATGGTGTCTGATTTAACGGGATTTTGTTGTTCATGTCCGACCAATGTGCTAGATCAGCTAGCACCAGGGATGCGTAGTATTTTGCTTCCGCATCGATCAGGGCTATTAAGCGATAGTTTATTGGGTTCTTGCGGTCTCCACCTTTATAGATGGGATTAATGATAGCAACCCTCCAGCTTTCCGGAACTCGGCTTGAGTTGCTTATTGACCGAAACAGGAGATTGAGTTTACAGGTCCAGAACTTGGGGTCCTCTTTGTAGATTGCCTGCGGGATGCCGTTTGGCCCTGGCGCACTATCTTGCTTGCTTTTCTTGATTATTTGTAGTATTCGACAATCATCATCTGTCCACATTGATTGACCCATGCCTTCCTGTTGGTTGATCGTGTTGTTGGTGCTAGAATCAGCCGTGCTTTCCTGGTCCACTGTACTTGGTGTTTCACAAGCAGTTATTGCGGTTGTAGTCTAATGTACCAATGACTTAATCGAAAAGGTATCGACTACATGTTGGGCCCAAACGTTTTCAGTGATGCATGTCATACTTATAGGTTGTGATGTTCTGTTCATGGGGTTGACTTGCATCCAAAAAGCCCTGGAGTCTGATTTTTTTATGTTATGCAACAATTTAGTCCAGAAGTCATCGGCTTGGTTCCTTTTTTCCATCCAAACCAGTTTCTTGTATTGTTTCCTTGTTGTTCGAACTTCTTGCCAGATACTTGGGTTTATCCTTTGGCCTTGTGCTCGTCTTGGGAGCTTCTTCAGATGTTTCTTCATGGAGAGTATAGCTTTTGTGAATTTGAATTTGAAATCGGTCTTAGAAAAGATCTTCTCTACACTCTCTTCACTCTCTCTCTACTGCCTCTCTTGCCACTGTCTCTCCACTGTCTCTCCACTCTCTACTCTCTCTCCACTCTCTCTATCCCTCCACTCTCTCTCAACTCTCTCTCTCTCTCCACTTTCTCACTCTCTTTCCACTCTCTCTCTGCTCTCTCTCGACTCTCTCTATCCACTCTCTCTCCACTGTCTCTCCACTCTCTCTCCACTCTCTCTCTCTACTCTCTCTCCACTGTCTCTCTCTTCACTGTCTCTCCACTCTCTCTCCACTCTCTACTCTCTCTCTACTCTCTCTATCGCTCCACTCTCTCTCCACTCTCTCTCTCCACTCTCTTCACTGTCTCTCCGCTCTCTCTCCACTCTCTCTCCTCTCTCTCCACTCTCTCTCCACTGTCACCCTCCACTCTCTCTCCCCACTGTCACCCTTCACTCTCTCTCTCCACTCTCTCCACTCTATCTCCACTCTCTTTGTCTCCACTCTTTCTCTCCACTCTCTCTCTCTCTCTCTACTCTCTCTCCACTCTCTCTCCACTGTCTCCCTCGCCACTGTTTCTCCACTCTCTCTCTCTCCACTCTCTTCTCTCTCTCCACTCTCTCTATCCCTCCACTCTCTCTCCAATCTCTCTCCAGTGTCTCTCTTTCTCTCCACTGTCTCTTTACTGTCTGTCCACTCTCTCTCTCCACTCTCTCTCTCAACTGTCTCCCTTCATTCTCTCGCTCAACTCTCTCTCTACTCTCTCTCCACTCTATCTCTTTCTCGCTCTCTCTCTCTCTCTTTCTCTCTCTCCACTGTCTCTCTCCATTGTCTCTCCACTGTCTCTCCCCACTCTCTCTCCACTTTCTCTCTCCACTGTCTCCCCCCACTCTCTCTCTCCACTCTCTCTCCACTCTCTCACCACTGTCTCCACTGTCTCTCTCCAGTCTCTCCACTCTCTCTCCACTCTATCTCTCCACTCTCTCTCTCCACTCTCTCCCTCCACATTCTCTCTCTCGTCTCTATCTCTCTCCACTTTCTGTCTCTCCACTATCCACTCTCTCTCTCGCTCTCTGGGGGGCCATGGGTACATTACCAGCAAGGTCCGCAGGCCATTATGTTGCACCATCGTTCTGGTTAATTATAATGTTTAGAGGAATAATAGGGTTTACGTAAATATGATAATTTTAGAACTTCAATCACCTTGACATAAATAATTGCTTGCTAAATGAGATAATAAACATTTCTCTCTCTATATATATATATATGTCATTCAGGCATGTGATTCATTTTTTAACACTCACTTTTTGTAAATCCCTTTATAAATATAACTATCAAAAGCAATGTTGAGTAACAGTGACTCAAAAGGCAGCATTGTTCTTATATAAATAACTTTTTGAAAGCACACTGTCGACTGGAAACATTTTAAATTTGTAATCACAATACAATATGTCACAAATCTATGAATTCTCAAGTGGAAAATCCCTGATGTCTGGCTACTTACTAATGTTTTTACTCGGGTCAGTTACAGAGTGTGAGATTTAAATGGGAGTACACTGGAAAATACAACCCCAATAACCAGTTGCAGGATTGCAGTGTTCTCCCAGGAGAACATCAGGTGTCAAAAAACCAATATGGTTGCTACTAAGTCCAGCAGAAACTCTTTGCAATCAGCTAACGGGGAATTTCACTAGGGTTGTGAAAAGGCACCATCCGGTTTCAATTAATGCAGAGCAGAGAGCATGGAGGCCACGGGCTCTAAAAACACACATTAACGGCAGACCACCGTGGCCACCCATCAAATACTAACTCCACACAATATCTGAAACACGAGCAAATCATAAACACAAGCGTTTGTTCACACTTCCTAAAGGGGCCAATCCTAGCTGATGAGGCACAGTTAGGCGAAGCGGCCATGCAGACTTCAAGGTCACAGTGTGCAAATTCCAATAGGGAACTGAAGGACACACTAAGCTAGAGCACTTACTATGACGGCTACCTGCAATATCGAAACATATATATGTCGCGCTCGACTGGTTTTAGGTTCTCTGATTTACACAATACACAGACCAAGGAATAAATTCACCCTTTCTTTACACGCCTATTTACCCCACATAGCTGTTTCCTCCCGCGCTCCCCGATGCACATATGCACCTTGTTTTGCTAGTTTTGATTCTTCAATGCTGTTTTACCAAGATTGCATGCCTATGGATTCGATGCATGATCGAACGATCCATCTGTCCAATGCACATCCTCTCTAAGGGGCATATTATCAAGAAAGGTCGATACATTATCGCCGCTTTTGACTACAGGAATCTGCTGATAAAGCGGCGATAATGTGCTTGATAATATGCTCTATGAAATTCCAATCGAAGCCCATGTTAGATGTGAAACCATCTAACATGGGCTTCGATTCGAATTCCATAGAGCATATTATCAAGCCCATTATCGCCGCTTTATCGGCAGTTTCCTACCGATAAAAGGGGCAATAATGTATTGAGCTTTCTTGATAATATGCCCCTAAGTTGCTTACATTTATTTGTTGGTATTTTCGTTCGTGCACTCATTTTAAAATTGTCACTTCAGTCACAAGTTTTATATGTCTGGCGTTCTTACCCTTTCCCCGACCTGAGCCCTGAAGGGGTGGAAAGGCAGTGCTATAATTCCACGTCGAAATGAAATAAGAACCGTACTGAACTGGATTGAAGACTTTTAGGAACCTACGATTGCTTCTTCCTAAGCAAAGCAATCTTAGGCCATTGCAGACGTTTCGACTAGCTATGTTTGTGGGATCAGGAAAAAAGTGCTAAAGGCAATTTACCATGCAGTTTAAGGGTGCTGAGTGGATTTAGACACCAGCGTAACAATAAGCCAATGGGCGTTGCGCGCCAGCATAGATAGCTACTTTTGGATGGAACGGAGCTGTCTGTTGGGACAGCAAACAAGGTGTATTGTGCTACAGTGGCACATAACTTTTAATAAGTCCAAATAAGGTGATCAAGACCCAAGACGTCTTCAACAAATATAGCGATTTTTGCCTTAAGACTCACACAACGCGCTTTGCAGCTCAGCACCACTTTCCTTGTTAGCGCCCAAGCCCAGACCCCAGGCATCCAGAACAGTCAGCCACCTTCGCACTATAATGTCCCCGCCTCTCATCTGCAACCAGAGCAACACAATCACAACTTGGCACTCTGAGCTCAATTATTAAACAAGCCTGAGGGCAGACACAAAGTAGTGTGGTTCTAACAAGAGTGATTACTTGAGGGTACCATTTTGCTGCCTCGTCCCTTCTCATATGAGCATTGCCCTATGGAAAATGCTCTATCTGGGGCCCCCACCCCCATCCTTTTTCCGGGCCTGGCACACTCTGACTGAAGAGAAACATTGTTTCTCTTCAGTCCTGGGTCAGTGCGAGGAGGTCGGAGCAGGCTGCGCAGTGCGCACTGCAGCTGTCTGAGAGAAATCAACTCAGCTGTCTACCGATGAGCTGAGGGGCCCTCCTTCATGTACTGAAGACTGGGGGCCCCCTACCGCAGGGGCTGCGGGGGTGTTTGTTACGCCCCTGAGCCACGCTCTAAGGAATTCCGCAGAGGGAGATCCAAAAGAAGAAGAAGATCTGGCAGAAAACGTTGCTCCAGTTCGATGTCGAGGACAACAACATTGAGAAGAGGAACAGCTCCTACTTTCTCGCCATCAGGAGCTAGTTCGATGTCAATGACATATGCAACGTCGAGGGGGAGACCACCATCAGCTTCAAGCGTTACATCAATGTTGAGGCACCATACAACATCTAGAACTCTGATGTAGAGGCATGGTTTGACATCGAGACATCATACAACTCCTCTGATGAAGCCAGTGGTTTGCCTTTCATAGGTGAAGGCACACTGATTTCCATCAGAGCCTGACTCAGAGTACTCACAAGCCTATTCTCCACCCAGGCCGACTTCTCTAGAGACCATTCCAGATTTGCCAACACAACAACAGGCTCCATTGGAATCCACACCTCCACTTTGCCTTCTCAACCTCCTACTTCACCTCCTCAACCAGTGATACCAACGGTACCTCCGCTGCTAATACCACTCGCCATTGCTTCTTGGCCACCACAGCCTCCTGTTCCAGTGGCACCAACACGAAAGCACCCTATATCTTGCTCCTGTCACACCAGACCTTGCAGCCAGAGGTCAAGCTCAAGATTCCACTGTCTTCATTGTCCAAGATCTCATAGACATGCACATGCAAGATGAAATTCAACATCCAGATCAAGATCCATATGGTCTCATTATATCACATCTTCTTCAAGACTATGGCGCCTATTAGGATTGCCCCGAGGTGGAGGGACCATCCGCCGGGGCAGCGGCGGTCCCTCTATGCCAATTAGGATGTGACCGCCGCCCTGGCGATCACATCCTGTATCTCTAACCTTTTGGTGGGTGCTGCTTGAAGCAGCACCCGCGGCAAGGTTAAAAATGCATGTTTTTCATTTACATGCACAAAGCAGCAGGCGCCGCTTTGTGCATGTAAATGCAGGGGGGTACCATAGGTACCTCCCATGTGCACCCCCCACCCCCGACATCCTGGGGGCCCGCAACAGGCCCCCAAACACAAAAGACCACATGCTTTTCCATGGCAGAAAAGCCACAGTGGAAAAGCATGTTTCAGCCTGCATCCTAATATGGCTGGTGGTGTCTTGCAGACACCGCCACCATATGTGCTTGCATACACCGCGGATCAGCGTCAGACGGACTTGTCGTCCGCCGCTGATCCCACCGCCATCCTAATGTGGCAGTGGGTGTTTCAGATGTCCGCAGATGTGAATCTGCATCCTCCAGGCCGGCGGTGGCTTCCGCCGGCCCGGAGGATGCGGATTCACCGCAATCCTAATTGACCCCTAAGTTCGCCAACCTCAACAGATTCTCCTCCAGCAAGAATATCTCCAGTGGATGACATCAACACCTTCCAGGAGGTACTTATTATGGATGATGACGAAATAAATATTGTTTTATCGACTACTACAACATCCACATTGGTAATTTTTTAGACACTTCATCAAACATCTGCAGTTCGAGCCTTACCACCATTTGTTTCATGTCTCTTAGAACCAGCTATGGAACATTTCGTTTTACAACGACTGCTGTAAGGGCTGTACCATCATGCGTACAGAAAAAATATAGACCTTTGAAACAGGATTCATCTTTTCTTCACTCAGATTCTATTGCAGACTTTGTCATCAACTCAGTTGCTTGGAAACTACATGCCACAGCTCCACCATCTACTATCCCTCTTGACAAGGAACGCAAAACATTAAATTCAGTTGGCAGAAAGTCAGCAGTTTCTATGCTAGCGCAACTGCTCTCCTAGGGCATTATGATAGGTTTCTTTGAGACTCTATTCAACAATTCTAGGAAGATTCTCCCAGTGATAAGTGCCAGGACTTCCAAGAAATTAAAGGCATGATGGTGTCAAACTAGGTCATCGATGCTGTAGCTGATTCCTACACTCTAGCAGCGCATGCCTACTGTCATGGCCTAGCACTTTGGCGCTCTTCTTGGCTGAGACTCACAGGCTTAATACCTAAAGTCCAACACTCAATTCTAAATCTGCCATTCTCAGGTAACACCTTATTTGGCTCCTAGGCTGACGATGATATGTCTCAAGTGAAATCTGAGCTCAACTCCATGAAAGCTTAAAGTGGGAATATAGAAGACACTCTGATAGATCCTATGACTGCCGTATTTCCAGCAGGGGGTTCAAACCCCTCATTGGCTTCAAGGGCAATACCAACAGCAATTATCTGAACAGCCACACAAACATCAGCAACAGTGCCGTCAGTCAAGGGGCAGAGGAGGTCAGCATTCACCTGCCCAAGCCACTAAACGAATCGGTGGCAAACAATGAGTACTCTCTTCACCCTATTCCACTTACCATTCTGGTAGGGGGATTTAAAACATTGTACCTACAAAAGTGTTAAAGAATAACCACTGACAAATGGGTTCTGAATATTGTAGAACATGGATACTCTCTCGGATTCAAGTTTCCTCCACTATCCATTCCACCGAAGAACTCATCTCACTCCATTGGGAGAAACTACAACAAGTCTTCATCCACTTTCAGTATACAGTGCAGTATACAGTGGAAAAAGTCCCTTGACACCTGAGAGGTATGGGAATTTATTCACATTTCTTATTAGTAAAAACCAAAGGACCTAAAAATGAGTACAGATCCATTTTAGACCTAAAGAAAGTGAACAAGTGCTTTCGCAAAGAAAAATTCTGTCTGTTGGCTCTTTATAAAATCTACCATCAACTCCATCAGGGGGACTGGTTATGTTTAGACCAATAAGATGGCAATTTGCACACCCCGGTAGTCAAGAAAGATTGAAGATTCCTGAGGTTCACTGTAGGAAGGGACTAATACAAGAACCTCCCTTTCAGTCTCAAATTGCACTGCAGACTTTCTCAAAATGGTGGTTGTGGCAGTTCACCTCAGGAAAATTAACATTTCAATTTGCCCATACCTAGATGATTGTCTCATCAAGGCACCTTTGTGCCAACAAGCAAGTCAACATGATCATCTAGCTGTCATGACTCTCAATTGACTGGGTCTGCATGTTAATCACAACAAATTTATCTCAATTCCAGTTCAATTCCCACACTACTTGAGTGCAATTCCAGATACCATACTTATGAAAGTGTTTCCTTTGGAGTTGAGACGATTCTCTATCCCTCAGATATGTAGCACCCTAAAGCCAATAGTCAGACCAATGGCAAGATAAGTCTCCGCTCTCCTTGGTTCGATAGAATCGTGCATTTATTTGGTCCCAAATGCATGTCTCTTCATGTAGTTCTCCAACAATGTCTAGAAGATTAATGGGCACAACTCTCAGGAAGATGAGAGGACAGAGTGATGCTAACCACTCATGCAAGACAATTACTGAGGTGGGGGGGGGTGCTCAGAAAATCTACTCAATGGGATACATTTACATCAAGATATACCGACCCAATCCATAGTAACAGACGCTTCTCTAACAGGTTGGGGAGATCATATGGACCCTCTTCAGATACAAGGCATATGGTCTCAGAAGGAACAGTCTTACTACATAAGCATTCTGGAGCTAAGGGCAGTACATCTAGCCCTGAAGGCTTTTCTCTAATCCTCTTTGTTCAGAAGGACAATACAACAATAATGCATTATCTGAACAAGCAGGGAGGGACAAGATCCAGACCTCTGTCCTTGGAAGCACAAGCAATATGGAAATAGTAATATCCAGGAATCTCCAGATTACAGCAATCCATCTGCGAGGAATCCCGAACACTCAAGCAGACACTCTCAACAAAGTCATTCAGGATAATCATGAATGAGTATTAAACAACTCTGTACTTCAGGGCAACTTTTCAGACTGGGGTTTTCCCCCAATAGATATTTTCCGGATGGAGAAAACAAAAAAAAATACCCAAGCTTTGCCTTGAAATCTTACCAGCCAAGGACATTGGGGAACACCCTATTGATCACTTGGTGAGGTGAATTTCTTTACGTCTTTCCTCCGATTCACCTACTACCAGCAGTGATCAACAAGCTGTCACACTTGAATGCCAGAATGATCCTCATTTCTCTGATTGACCTCAATAATGGTGGTTCATGGATCTCCTTCACCTCTTAGAGTGTCCACACAGGAATCTGCTTTGCAGAATGGATCTTCCAGAAGTAAGGTCAGATTCAACCCTCCAACCATCACTCGTTGAACTTGGCTGCTTGGCTCCTGAACGCATACGATATGGTTAACTGAACCTCCCTCATGAACACATTAATGTGTTGAGAGAAGCCAAACTGCCTTCTACTAGAACTTTCTATTCACTCAAAAGGATGAGATTCTACATCGGGTGCTTTCAGAGCAACTTCAGTCATTCGCACTTGTCAAGAAGAGGTAGTTCTTCCATACTACTTCATTTGGCTAGAGCAAAAATACAAGTCTCTCCTATTAGTGTGCAATCCAAACTTACCAAAAATGTCCTTCTCAAGTCCTTTTACAGCATATATGTGATCAAGGCTTTTCTAGAGGGTATTAAGAAGATACATCCTCCTCTCAGGCGACCTTCCCCTCCATGGGATTAAAATACTGTCCTATCTCGCCCTATGGGTCCTCCATTCAAACCCGTTCATAAGGCTTCTCTCCAAAACCTATGCTGGAAGGCTTCCTTCTTCATTGCCATAGGTTCTGCTTGTAGAGGTAGTGATATACAGATCCTATGTTCCAATGAACCTTACAGAATTGTTCATAGTAAAAGGGTAGTGTTGGGTACCTATCCTAAATTTCTTTTTAAAGCAGTCTCAAATTTTCATGTCAGTCAGACAATATCATTCCCTCAATTTTTCAGAATCCCTCAATATCATTCCCTCAATTTTTTCAGAATCCCTCTTCTCCTGCAGAGAGATCTTTCCATACTTTCGGTGTTAGGAGGGTGTTGACGCTCTACCTAGATAAGACGAAAGCTTTAAGGAAGTCACAGCAACTTTTTGTAAACCATAGCCCTTTACGGACAGGTTTGGTCACTTCGATACAAAACTTGCCTAGATGGATTGTCTCTAGCGTAATCCTTTTTATCATTTGTGTCACATGTGCCTCCAGGGCTTTCTGAAGTAAGGCAACATAAACTTCATTTTGAAATAACTGCTCTGGGGTCCCCACACATGGACAGGACTGAAGGAAGTGGCCCAATTAGGGTCACCTGGGTCCTATTTTCTTACCATAATAAGGAAACAGGATACCAAAAACAGTAATACAAATGCACAATGATGGATCCTTAGCAGCACTCCATAGTGTCAACATCAGGGAAGGAAACTGTGAGGAGGGAGGAATTCTCAAAAACGCCCTCGTCTATATTCATGAGATCTTCAATTTCTTTTTTTTTACCATAATTACAGCATGTGTATCATGAGTCGGTTTTTTTCTCTTAGGGGTGAGAATAGTTGTGCCATAGGAACAACAAAAGGGAAGACACTGAATAAGAGTACAGTGAAGCACCAATATCACAATCAGATAAATCACCTTCTTAAGAATCCAGACCCAACTACCAACAAAAGACCAACTCCAATTTCGACTTTCCATTCCCTTGACATTCTCAAGTATGTCTAAGATGTGTTTGGTGATATTCTTTTCCATATTCTTGATCCCGACTACACACTGGTCTTCCACTACCGCGCATACACCACCACTCTTGGCCAAAATGAAATCAACTGCGTATCTAGTCTGCTCTGAATATATCCGCATACTCGCTAACTGAGTGGTGATGTCACGTGAAGCTGCTACTGTAGTATTAAATAAAATTTGCAACTTGCACCCAAAATATTCTCTAGCTTACTCACCCCTGGCCAGGGAGGTACCACCCAAAGTTAAAATAGAAAAAAGGATGTATCCAAAAGTGATCCCATTGCTATAATTATTGACCTCTATATCTGTCACCGCCTCACAAAATTATTTATTCAATGTCCATTTAAACCAGCGTACATTTGGCTTGTCATGTTTACAAGGCACACCTAAGGGCAACACCATCCCAAGAGCTACATCGTTTGTACCATTATGGATGTTAAAATATGTACCATGAGATAAAAAGTAAAACCCCGCGTGTGCATAGATCGGCTCTTCATTACCTACTGCAGCGTATGTAGTATTCATTCCAAAAGTACATAGGGGCATATTATCAAGGGGGTTTATCTCCGCTTTTTTGGCTTTAAAAGCCAAGAAAGCGGAGATAAAATTATCTCCCTATTACCTAGCTGTCGCTAACACCAGTTAGCGACAGCTAGTAGGAGATAGCGACCATCTTGGGCCCCACTTTGCATGTCAGTGATATTTATCACTAATGACATGCAAAGTGGGCGTGCCAAGATGTTAGTGACTGAAAACAGTCGCTAACATCGCTATCTCCTATTACCAACTTTTGGAGATATTCGCGCTAAGCGCGAATATCTCCAAAAGCTAACACCTTCCCTGAACAGTTCTTAGCCATGTTATCCAATGGGAGGTGGATAACATGGCTAAGAGCATTAGTTTGGTAATGCATGAATATCGCTGACTTTTCAGCGATATTCATTCATTTGCGGCGATTTTTATCGCATTTGCGATAAACCTTGGTTTATTGCGGTAAAAATCGCCGCAGCTCAGCTGTAAATTTTTATCTCTAACCAAGCAATAGCGATAATTATCGCTATTGCTTGGTAATATGCCCCATAGGGTCTTTGTCATTCACTAAAGGAATCATGCTCTTATATATCACTATTCCAGAACAGTTGCTGTACAAGGAAGTGTCTCTGCTATTCACGATAGGTCAGCAAGTAGGATAATAACCAGCCTTTCGGGTAACTATCAATTCCTTGTAATGCCAGCCCACCAAAGAAACATTCTGTTCTTCCATATAAAAATTGTTGCGATTGTTACTATTATCACAACCTGGATAAACCATTCCCAGTGGCTTTCTATAGTATAAACAAGGACCAGGATAACCGAAACCAAAAATTAATTTCACTTCTGTGAATTGTGTTGGGCGAGTATATGTATAGTTCACAAGTGACAATGGATAAGCAGTCCTTAAGCTAGTGACAGATTCAGTGGGGTAGCAAGCTGTTCCTTCTACAAAGAATTTATTGTGCGTGTCTAGAAATACATTACTCAGGGCTGTTCTTGTGTTCCTTTTCAGGGCAACAACCTTACCCGTGCTGCGTACAGGCTTATTTTGATCACTTTCCAGAACCCATATCACCCCCCCACAATATTATGATCAGCAGAATCAATAAAATAACACTTGCTATTTTTCTCTTTCACGTCCACATCATATCATGCTGGGCAACAATGAACATTGGCTACTCTTTGTCTGCAAACTTTCTACCAAAGGGATGCATAACGTATGTGTTGGACCTAGTTCACCCAAGTCTACATAAGGTAGCTTGGCACAGTAGTGGCTACAGCTAACTCAAGGCGTTGGTTAAGTGCTTACAAGTCTCACTCACAGTAACTCAGTGATGAACCACTAAAATAAAAGACACAACACCAATGTTGGGAAAATACCAGTACCTTTTATAAAAATAGAGTTCTTTTCTTGTTATGCTTTTAGACAGGTATGATACACAATTAATTTACACCTTGTTCATGAAACTCAAATCACACTTCAATACTTTTCCCGGTCAGATTATAAGAATCAAGGGTACATTTGTGGTCAGTTGCTGTTCAGGTCACAATACACTTCACTACTATATGATTACAGACAGGAAAGTGCAGTCTAATATTTCGATTTGTTCTCAAACAACTCATAAACAATTACATTACCCCACAGCTCTTAGGTAACTGCTCAATTCCACAGACCTCTACTGGATGTAGATCTTCACAGCATAACCCACCAGTTATGTAACTAAAAAGGAAGACACAGTAGTATTAACAAGGCTCCCCTCTAGTTAATTTACAGACTACACCTTTCTGGTGGAGGAGTTACCAATAGACTATTAGGGTTTTGTTTCAGGAACCCTGTTGTCCCCTGCACACCTTTCTCCTCTCTCCTCTGTGCTAATTACTAATTATTTTGCCGTGGGCTGTTCGGGTCACTAACCCACTTCCTCAAGTCAGTTTTCCTGGTGCTAAACAGTTAATCTCCTGGGGCTTAGCCCCGATGTCCCGGTTCACAGGCAATTGGCGCTGCCGCCTCCCGCTCCCTCTCTACCCGGCTTACTTGGGGGTTTGAAAGTGTTTCAGCGGGTGTGTCCTCTTCGCTCGATGGAGCCTGGCAGCAGTCGGGCTGATGGGGGAAGACAGGGAAGGCTTTCCCGGCCCAAGGCTCCCTACCGCGACGTCCGCTGTGGCGCTTCTGCCTCCTCCGAGGGGACCGATGACTGGAGCTCCGACGCGGCGCTCCTCTGCTGACGCGACCGGCTTTCCTCAGGCGGCACTACCCCGCCGGGCATGCGCGGAAGCGCTCGCTCTTCTCCCGCCTCTGCGCGGCCGCTCACAGGAAGGACGCTGTTCTCCGCGGAGTCGCTGCTATTCTGGGCCTGCCCGACCCTAGGCCCCTCCTGCCTCCACAGAAGCGTTCACGCTCAGGACATGCGCAGAAGCGCTTTCTTCTTTGTTTAACGCGGCTGGTGCCCCCGGGGTCCCACAGCCGATCGAAGCAGCGCCGCTGCTCCTCCGCAGACACTTCCCTCACCGGCTTCACAGGAAGGAGGTTTTTAAGCAGCGCCCACGCTCCTTAGGTCTTCGAAGGCTTCACAGACCCACAGCTTCACCAGGGCACGACCAGGAACTCCAGCCACGTCACAGGGCTCGCAGCTGTTCTCCCACACTGGTAAGTGGAGTTGGAAATGTGGGAATTCCTCTTTTAAGAGCTCCCTGACAGGGCTCACTGGGGCTCAGGTTAAGAGAGTTCTCCCTTCACACGCAGGCTTCTTTTCTCCTTGATAATTGATGTATGGGGAGGGATTGGTCAGAGGCTGAAGGGGGAACAACCCTCTGAAGAAACTGTCTGCCTCAGAGACAAACTAGCTGCTCTCAGTGTGTCCACCTCCTCTCACCACTGCCTCACTCCTCCACTCTTGGGTCAGCACAAAATGGCTGCTGGTCACTGGCCTTATATAGGGTGGCCTGAGACCTGCAGAAGTCTCTAGTGGATTCTAGAAAGTTCCCTAATGTTAGCCTATGGACCTGTCCTCCAGTAGTGTCCGTTATGGCAGTTGGTGGACACCAATTTAGGTCTCTGGAGATCCCTAGATTTTCAAGGGGGCTGACTGGGCCTCACAGGTTATGAGGGAAAAATGGCGTCATCGCCAAGGAACACCTAGCCCCCTGACAGCATTGAAAAATCCTGATGGACATATGTAAAAATAAAAATAGAAACTCTGGGAGGCTAAGGGGGGAAAAAATTAATTATAATGGTTAGAGTATCCCCAGAAGCAGACAGGTCTAACACGCGTCCCCCCCAGCTGAAAGTGGGGAGAACTACCCAACCCCTTGGGAGTCCTCATCACTAAGGCGGAAATACCTGGAGAGACCGTCTGCATTGGCATGGTCCGTCCCAGGTCGGTGTTCCACCCTAAAGTCCATTCCCTGTAGGGAGATGGACTACCTCAGCAACTTGGGATTCTCCCCCTTCATTTGCATCAGCCAACGAAGGGGGCGGTGGTCAGTCTGAACTAGGAAGTGTGAGCCAAACAAGTATGGCCGCAGCTTCTTCAGAGCCCAAACCACCGCAAAGGCTTCTCTCTCAATTGTACTCCACCTCCTTTCCCTGGGGAGTAGTCTCCTGGACAGGAAGACCACGGGTTGATCCAAGCCCTCATCATTTAGCTGCGATAACACTGCCCCAATGCCATGTTCTGACGCATCTGTTTGGACAATGAATTCTCTAGCAAAATCAGGGGCCTTGAGAATGGGAGCGGAACACAATGCTTGTTTCAAGGTCATGAAGGCTCGCTGGCAAGCCTCCGTCCAGACTACCCGTCGGGGTTGCTTCTTGGAAGTAAGTTCAGTGAGGGGTGCCACGATAGTGCCATACCCCTTCACGAAGCGACGGTAGTATCCAGTGAGGCCCAGGAAGGCTCGGACCTCTGTTTGAGTCTTGGGGGGCTCCCAGGCGATGATAGCCTCAATCTTTGCTTGGAGGGGCTGCACCGTCCCTCTGCCCACCAAGTGACCTAGGTACACCACCGACCCCTGTCCGATCTGACACTTGCTGGCCTTGATTGTCAAGCCAGCCTGTTGCAGGGCATGAAGAACAGCTTGCAGGTGCTGCAAATGGTCCTCCCAGCTGCTACTGAAGACAGCAATGTCGTCCAGGTAAGCAGCAGAAAAAGCTTCCATTCCAGAAAGGACCCTGTTCACCAGCCGCTGAAAAGTTGCAGGGGCATTCTTGAGCCCAAAGGGCATCACCCGAAATTGGTAGTGTCCCTGAGGTGTAGAGAAGGCTGACCTTTCCTTCGCCTCCTCGGTAAGGGAAATCTGCCAGTACCCTGAAGTTAGGTCAAAGGTACTTAAGTATTGAGCAGCTCCCAGCCGGTCAATAAGCTCATCCGCCCGTGGTATGGGATGTGCATCAGTTTTGGTTACTGAATTCAAGCCTCGCTAGTCCACACAGAATCTCAATTCAGGTGTGGTGCCTGGTGGGGCAGCTTTTGGTACCAAAACCACCGGGCTAGTCCAAGGGCTACCAGAAGGTTCAATCACTCCCAGTTCCAGCATCTTGGCGACTTCACTCTTGATGCTGGCCTTCACCTTGTCCGACAGCCGGTAGATTTTAGACTTCACAGGTGGGCTGTCTCCTGTGTCCACGTCATGGGTACACAGGTGGGTCCTACCTGGGACAAGGGAGAACAGAGAAGAAAATTGCTCCAGGATCTGGCGGCAATCACTCTGCTGTTCAGGAGTCAGGGATGGCGAGAGAATTACTCCCTCCACGACCCATCCTTTTTTTGGGACGAGAGAAGATCAGGGAGAGGTTCACTTTCTTCTTCCTCTGCTCCATCGGTTACCATCATTAAGACAACCTCGGGCCTCTCATGATGTGGCTTGAGGCGATTGGCATGCAGCACCCTGTGGGGCTGCCTCGGGGTCTTAAGATCCACCAAATAGGTGGACTTCCCCTTTTTCTCCAAAACCTCAAAGGGGCCTGTCCAACGGTCCTGGAGGGCGTTTAGCTCTCCAGGTTCCATTACCCACACTTTCTGTCCAGGCTCCAGTTCCACTGGGTGAGCGTTGTGGTCATACCACTCTTTCATAACTGCTTGGCTGGCCTCCAAGTTGTCTGAAGCTTGATTCCACAACTTAGCCATTTGGCTCCGGAAGGCCAGCATGTAGCTCACCACGTCCTGGGGAAGCTTCCTGGGAGTCCGTTCCCATCCGTCTTTCACCAGGCTGAGAGGTCCCCAACAGGGTGCCCGTACAAAAGTTCGAAGGGGCTGAAGCCCACCCCCTTCTGTGGCACTTCCTTGTAGGAAAACAAGAGACAGGGTAGGAGGACGTCCCATTTCCTCCGCAGGCTCTCAGGTAGACTTCGTATCATACCTTTCAAGGTTTTGTTAAACATTTCCACAAGACCATTGGTTTGTGGGTGATAAGGAGTGGTAAACCGATAGGTAACACCGCACTCCTTCCACATAGCCCGCATGTACGCTGAAAGGAAGTTAGTCCCCCTGTCGGACACAACCTCCTTGGGAAAACCCACTCGGGTGAAGATCCCCATCAGGGCCCTTGCCACTACAGGTGCAGTGATGGTCCTCAGAGGTATTGCCTCTGGGTACCGTGTGGCATGATCCACCAAAACCAGTATGAACCGGTGACCAGCTGAAGTTGGTGGATCCAATGGCCCTACAATGTCGATGCCCACCCTCTCAAAGGGGGTGCTAACGACAGGTAGTGGTTCCAGGGGAGCTTTTAGCTTCACCCCTGTTTTCCCACTGGCTTGGCAAGACACACACGTCCGACAATATGTATCAGACGCCACTTTCATTCGAGGCCAGTAGAAGTGGGGGACAAGCCGGGCAAAGGTCTTGTCCTGTCCTAGGTGTCCTGCCAATGGTATCTCATAAGCCAGTTCCAGTAGAAAGGCTCTAAAGCATTGAGGGACCACCAAGGCTCTGGATGAACCATGGCCAGGTGCCTTGGGCTCACTGTAGAGGAGTCCATCCTCCCAGTAAATCCGGTAGCTCCCTACAATGTTTCCTGCTGCCTGGGCGTTGGCCTGTTGCCGCAGCCCCTCGAGAGTAGGACACTCTTTCTGAGCTTCACAGAACTCTTCCCTGGAAGGTCCTCCCTCCACATGCCATTCAGTAGGGATGGGTAGATTTTCCAGGGAAGCAACATCCTCCCCTGTGGACTCCAGATCCACCTCCGCAGGTGGCCCATCTGTCTCACGAGGTGGAGATGTCGAGGCAGGGTCCTCCGGCCTCCTGTCCTTCTCCTCTCTGGCAGCCGGCTGGGCCATTGTTCCAGGCTCCAGCGTAAGTGAACTCCCCCTTCGGGCAGTCGCGGACCTTGTGCTGACACAAGTCCAGTCAGGGGGTCCCAGCATCTCAGAGTGAGTCTGGTACTCCACCCTCCTCCAAGCATTGTGCTCCATATCATTCCCTAACAGGCAGTCAACAGGCACGGCAGGGCTTACGGCAACTCGAAGTGGACCTGCAACCCCTCCCCACTCAAAGGGAACCTCAGCCACAGGGTAGTGGCCCAATCTGCCGTCACCCATTACGGCGGGATGGAGTACATCTGGGATGACCTGCTCTGGAGACACCAGCTGACTCCTTACCATAGTCATGCTGGCTCCTGTATCTCTCAGAGCCTCCCCTCTACGGCCATTGATGGTGACCCACTGCTCATACTTAGTAGTATTAGAGGGCAGTTGGGTCTTTGGAACCATCTCCTTATCTCCCAGGGACACTAAAGTGACACCCGCCCTCTCCCCTCCATTAACCAAAGGCATCTCCTCCCCGAGCACTACACTAGTGATTCCCGGGGCTTTTCCTCCAGTGGGAGGGGGTGGTCTTTTTGGGCATCTCACATCTCCTTTATAGTGTCCCACACCACCACACTCAAAACAATGAACAACCCTTGGCTGCTGGCTTTGGCCAGGGGTAGGGTTGCGAGGGGGGTTACTCTTAGGGATGAATCCTCTGCCCCTTCCTTGCGAAGTATTTTGTGGCCCTTTTGAGAACTCCCTCTTAGTTTCCCCTCCCTCTTTCTTCTGGGGGCGCCCTGTCCATGCTTCTAGGAATCCCCTCCAGTCCCCTTAGTCGACACCCGGGTACTAACCCAGATGTCTGCCTCCTCAGCAAGCTTCCTGGGGCTGGTCAGATTGCTGTCCACCAGATGCTGTCGTAGTTCGGGAAGACATTTCTCGAGTAGGTGTTCCTTGAGTATGAGGTCATATAGTCCCTCATAGTCCCCTACCTCGCTGCCTCTCACCCAACCCTCCAGGGCCTTCCTGGAGTAGTCCAAAAAGTCTACCCAGTTTTGCGTGCCTAGTTTGTGGCTGCCCCGGAACTTTTGCCTATACTTCTCAGGGGTCAACCCAAACTTCCTGAGCAGCGCTGACTTCATAGCCGGGTAGTAGGTCTGTTCACTCTGATCAAGGGCCAACAAAGTATCCCTGCCAGTGGGGGGCATGTATTTATATAACCCACCCCCCCAGTGGACTTCCAAAATCCCATGGGCCCTCAGTGAGACCTCGTAGGCGGCTAGCCATTTGGCAATGTCATCACTGGGTACATAGCACGCCATAATATCTTTTGGTAGGTACGGTCTAGGTTCCCTGATGTTGGTTTGGATATCGCTGCCACCATTCTCTGACTTGGGGGTTCGTAGGTTTAGGGCTTGTAAGTCCATCTCTTTGATGGTCCGCTCATGCGCCAACCTCTTTTCCTCCCTTACCATGTCCATCCTGGCTAGTTCTATTCTCATCCTCCTCTCCTCCCTCCTATCTTCTAACTCGGCGTCGGTCAGACCCCTCTCTGAGACACTACTGCCCACTCTGGAAGGTGTCCTAGGGCCTGTTAAAAGGTTCTCCCCTCCCGCCTGGTACAGTGTTGCGGTCTCCAGGACAGTGTCCTTGTCACTCCCCTCAGGATCTACCTCCTCCCCGGAATGAGCCTCCACCCATGCCCGGATACTGGTCAGCAGCTCAACTTTCCTGGCGCCTTTCTTAAAAAACACCCCTTGCTGCTGACACCATTCCTTCAATTGGGTCACGGTACAATTTTCCAGCTCTTCCACATTTATCTCCATTTCTATTTAGAGTATAAACTTTTATACAGGAGGAATTCACAAAGTGACCTGGGGTCAACCTCCACCCACCACCAGTAGTTAATTTAGAAAAAGCAAAATTTAAATTAGGAGGGCCGCAGGGAGAAAACTCCAGGTGAGGTCTCGTGGTTGGCACTGCGTTACTAATAAGTGAGTGTAAGCACAAATCCGTTATCCCACCGCTGAAACACCAATTATGTTGGACCTAGTTCACCCAAGTCTACATAAGGTAGCTTGGCACAGTAGTGGCTACAGCTAACTCAAGGCGTTGGTTAAGTGCTTACAAGTCTCACTCACAGTAACTCAGTGATGAACCACTAAAATAAAAGACACAACACCAATGTTGGGAAAATACCAGTACCTTTTATAAAAATAGAGTTCTTTTCTTGTTATGCTTTTAGACAGGTATGATACACAATTAATTTACACCTTGTTCATGAAACTCAAATCACACTTCAATACTTTTCCCGGTCAGATTATAAGAATCAAGGGTACATTTGTGGTCAGTTGCTGTTCAGGTCACAATACACTTCACTACTATATGATTACAGACAGGAAAGTGCAGCCTAATATTTCAATTTGTTCTCAAACAACTCATAAACAAGTACATTACCCCACAGCTCTTAGGTAACTGCTCAATTCCACAGACCTCTACTGGATGTAGATCTTCACAGCATAACCCACCAGTTATGTAACTAAAAAGGAAGACACAGTAGTATTAACAAGGCTCCCCTCTAGTTAATTTACAGACTACACCTTTCTGGTGGAGGATCTACTCCCTCAGTTACCAATAGACTATTAGGGTTTTGTTTCAGGAACCCTGTTGTCCCCTGCACACCTTTCTCCTCTCTCCTCTGTGCTAATTACTAATTATTTTGCCGTGGGCTGTTCGGGTCACTAACCCACTTCCTCAAGTCAGTTTTCCTGGTGCTAAACAGTTAATCTCCTGGGGCTTAGCCCCGATGTCCCGGTTCACAGGCAATTGGCGCTGCCGCCTCCCGCTCCCTCTCTACCCGGCTTACTTGGGGGTTTGAAAGTGTTTCAGCGGGTGTGTCCTCTTCGCTCGATGGAGCCTGGCAGCAGTCGGGCTGATGGGGGAAGACAGGGAAGGCTTTCCCGGCCCAAGGCTCCCTACCGCGACGTCCGCTGTGGCGCTTCTGCCTCCTCCGAGGGGACCGATGACTGGAGCTCCGACGCGGCGCTCCTCTGCTGACGCGACCGGCTTTCCTCAGGCGGCACTACCCCGCCGGGCATGCGCGGAAGCGCTCGCTCTTCTCCCGCCTCTGCGCGGCCGCTCACAGGAAGGACGCTGTTCTCCGCGGAGTCGCTGCTCTTCTGGGCCTGCCCGACCCTAGGCCCCTCCTGCCTCCACAGAAGCGTTCACGCTCAGGACATGCGCGGAAGCGCTTTCTTCTTTGTTTAACGCGGCTGGTGCCCCCGGGGTCCCACAGCCGATCGAAGCAGCGCCGCTGCTCCTCCGCAGACACTTCCCTCACCGGCTTCACAGGAAGGAGGTTTTTAAGCAGCGCCCACGCTCCTTAGGTCTTCGAAGGCTTCACAGACCCACAGCTTCACCAGGGCACGACCAGGAACTCCAGCCACGTCACAGGGCTCGCAGCTGTTCTCCCACACTGGTAAGTGGAGTTGGAAATGTGGGAATTCCTCTTTTAAGAGCTCCCTGACAGGGCTCACTGGGGCTCAGGTTAAGAGAGTTCTCCCTTCACACGCAGGCTTCTTTTCTCCTTGATAATTGATGTATGGGGAGGGATTGGTCAGAGGCTGAAGGGGGAACAACCCTCTGAAGAAACTGTCTGCCTCAGAGACAAACTAGCTGCTCTCAGTGTGTCCACCTCCTCTCACCACTGCCTCACTCCTCCACTCTTGGGTCAGCACAAAATGGCTGCTGGTCACTGGCCTTATATAGGGTGGCCTGAGACCTGCAGAAGTCTCTAGTGGATTCTAGAAAGTTTCCTAATGTTGTCCTATGGACCTGTCCTCCAGTAGTGTCCGTTATGGCAGTTGGTGGACACCATTTTAGGTCTCTGGAGATCCCTAGATTTTCAAGGGGGCTGACTGGGCCTCACAGGTTATGAGGGAAAAATGGCGTCATCGCCAAGGAACACCTAGCCCCCTGACAGCATTGAAAAATCCTGATGGACATATGTAAAAATAAAAATAGAAACTCTGGGAGGCTAAGGGGGACAAAAATAAATAATAATGGTTAGAGTATCCCCAGAAGCAGACAGGTCTAACAGTATGACAACGGGCCAAAATGCAAAAGATACACCAGTTCCCAGTGTCCGTCAGAGCCTCACAGGTACATGCTCCTAATGTCCATCAATACTTTGGCGCTCTTGAGCACCGGCAGTGGAGCTTGCTCTGTCCTAATCTCTTTGGATGAATCCCGTGTTGATTAGGATGGTATACCCTCATGGTATACTTCAGTCTACCCTAACTAATGTCCAAACTACTAAGATAAAGTGAGCAAAACGTTCTATACTAGTTTCAGCTAATTCCGTTGGTATCACAATTCAGTACAACCTATCTTATGTAGTCCATCCCTAATCTTTTTTCTCCTTGGAATCCGTATCCCTCAGGCGAGGGCGTCAACTGTACCTGGCAACCCCAGGCACCATGTGGTCAGTGAACAAAGGCTCTTGGATAGCGCGTATTTCCGGGGGTAGAGCCTCATTTAGTGCCTCCTCGTTCTCTTTGTCTGACTGGGTCCACGTTAGATTGGCATCCCTGAAAGGAACAAACCTGGGGACCTGCTCGCACTAAACGTCGCCTAATCCATCCTTAACCCACTGGTCATATGGCAGTGGCAAAGGAATCCTGCGGCAATGTGATGTGAGGACCCAGTTCTTATGGCCTGTACAGCAGTACATGTCACTAACATAACCTGGTCAGGACCTTTCAAACGCGGCTCCAACCTTTTCTTCCTCTGGAAATTCTTTATCAAAATGTAGTCTCCATGCTGAATGTTGTGGCCGGGCCCCTCTGGTATAGGAGGTAGGGAGTCCCACACCTGTTGGTGAAAAGAATGCCAACTTTCTGTTAACTGGCCAAGGTAATTAAGCAACACAGGGTACTCAATATCAGAGAACCTACGAGGATGCGGGACACCCCATACATTTGCCGGGGGCCCAAACACGACCTCATAAAGAGACAATCCTGTCCTAGAATGTGCTGTTGTTCTTGTTGACAAAAGAGCTAATAGTAAAGCATCTGGCCATTTTAATCCTGTTGTCTCCTGAATTTTTGCCACTTTCAGTTTGAGAGTACCATTTTACTTACATCCAAACCCGCTGACTATGGAAGATTCGCAGCATGACATTTTTTACCCTCCAAATTAATTGAATCACTTTCTCATTAAAATGACTTCCGTTATCACTCCAGATAAGTTGGGGCAAGCTGAAACGAGCAAAGAACTCCTTCAGGAGTACCTTTGCAGTTCTAATGGCTGTGTTATCCATAGTGGGGTAAGCATCCACCCATTTGCTAAACGCACATACTACCACTAAAACATATTTAAGATTATTGCATCTCTCCAGCTCAATATAGTCCATTTGAAGGACTTCAAAAGAAAAAATGGCTGGTGCAAAATTACCAGGTGGTGTTGGGGTACCCTTCCTTGAATTGTGCATCATGCTGATCATGCAATACTATACTAACTGTGCAGCCATCTTGGAGATATTATCATTCTGAAATACAGGATCTAACAACTTACAAATGCTCTTTGCACTAATATGAGCTGGACCATGCGCCATAGTGACCACTGGAAGAAAATATGCATCTGGCAACATCCATCTCTGTTTCCCTGCTTCCCTGATCCAACATCTTTCCTCATTCAATTGGGCCGTACTTTCCTACCACTCTTCTAACTCCTCTATCATGCCTTCACTTTGTATCTCCTTTATACTTTCAAGGGTATCTTTAAACATATCAACCTCAGGGACCCACCTAGCTGGGCCTGCTACAAACATTCTTTTCATCTTTGTTCGTGCTGTTTGCTTAGCTGTCTGATCAGCAAAAGCATTTCTCCTACCCACATTATCATGGACCTTCCTGTGGGCGCTACACTTAACTATAGCCAATTTCTTGGGAAGCATTCAAGCAGACAAAAGCCTCAATATGAGATACCCATGCTGAATCTTGGTGCCATAAGAAGTAAGGAACCCTCTATCAGCCCAGAGTCGGACACAATTATGCATAACCCCAAAGACCTACTGGCTGTATACATTTTGACATCCAACCCTTCAATCAATTCGCAAGCTGAAATAGGGACAGCAAGGTCAGCAGTTTGAACCGATTGATAGAGGACTCTACCACTGTACGCAAGCTAGTGATAGCATAAGTTGCAGTGGTGGTGCCATCTGGTGATTTAAAAAAGAGCCATCAACATATAATTCTTCTTGTGGGTCGGATAAGGGAATATCAGTCAGGTCTACCCGTCCTTTCATCTCTTCTTTTGTCCAGAAGATACAATCATGTTTGTAAACTGCATCATCTTCAGAAGAAAGGGGTAGTAACGTGCTTGGGTTCAGAGAGGCACATCTTTTGAGCATAATATGTTTAGCAAACAATGTCAATTCATAGCCAGTAAGACATGTACTGGTGAGGTGCTGAGTCTTTGTCTTATTCAAAAGTGTATACACAGCATGGGGTACCATAACTGTGAGGTCAGTATCGAGTATGAGTCCATCCGATTGTCTGATGGTAGTGGCCACAGCCTCCACCACTCTCAAACAGCTCAAAAGTGCTCTTGCAAAAGGGTCAAGCACAGCAGAAAAATAAGCACAAGGTCTCTTTTTATCCCCAGATTGCTGTGTTAGGACAGAGAGTGCGCAACCAGCCATCTTGTGTACATAGAGCAGAAATGGATTGTTGTAATTAGGGTGCAAAGTACTGGAGCCGAACAAAGTGCAGTTTTCAATTGCTCAAAAGACTGCTGACAAGCGCGCATCCAAAGCAAAGGCTCATGCACTTATTTGGTTGCTAATGCAAGCAAAGGTTTGATTAGTAATGAGTATTTAGGTATCCACTGGCGGAAGTAGGAAGTAATACCTATAAAAGCGCGCACATCTTTTTGAGTTTGCGGAAGGGGCATTTTAACAATGGTACTGATGTACTCAGGGGTCAGCCTCCTACCCTCCTTTAACAGTAAATTTTTTGTCGATGGGGGGGGGGCGCTAGGCAAGATGGATGTGCTTTAGTGCAGCTCTGCCGACCGGAGTGACCATCCTTCCAGTATTCTGCAGATCCAGCCCATAACCACTGCCGCAATGCATGGACCTTATCTACTCTCCGCCTGCGCCGTCACATTTAATGTAAAATATTTGCATTTGAGCAGACGCTGAAGGCGGCGCATCTCTCTGTGGGCCCTGCCTCCCAAAATGATAGCCTATGCATCGCTCTGGAGCCTGGGACACTCTCTGCGGAGGCGCTGGGTGCCACGACCGCTGTACGGTGCTGGAGACTGCTTGCCTGGCCGGCGGATCTCGGTGACCGTGGTGTGCCGGTTGAGTGGGGGCTGCGTGGGTGTATGCGGATTGCCTGACGCATTGCCCTCCCATTGCCGTGCGTGGCCGTCCTCCTCAGCAATCTGGCGCCTGTAGCAGGCGGGCGTACAGCCTTTCTCGGCATCTCCCGATGGTGGAGCACTACATTTTCGTGCCTGAGGACATCGCTGTTCTGCCTTGAGATAGCGCGCGTGACCTGGTGTGGGTGCGGACAGCCGGCTTGGGAGAACATTGGACTGGCCTGCACCTGGGCCAACATCGCCCTCCTAGACCGGCCCCTTGAGTTTGAGGCGAGACGCGGGCCTAGGATGTCATTGGGGCTGGCACAGCACCACCCGCAGCTATACCACAGAGCTCACTCTGCCTGAGGACACTAAGTTCATTGGTGCAATCGGGGTGGGCCCGCGACCCCTTGGCGAGGAAGTAAACTGTGTCTACACGTCGTGGGTGCTGCCAACTCCTCAATACACGCTGCCGCATTTCACGCCACCGGGCGGTGGTAGGTGCTTGACACCCCAGTAGGTCTCACTGTTTACCCCGTGGTCCCTCGGACTGAGGCTTGTGCTGTGACACTACTACTCTGTGGCCCCCCCGGGGTGTGCTGGCCGGCCTCCCGGGATGGGGATACAACAATTGACTACATCATCACAGAAGTGGTGTACTATACTGCTGTAAGGTTTGCGCAATAGTGCACGTTGCTTCAACTGCCCCTTGTCCTTGTGAGGACACTACTGTAACACTGCTGTCTCTGATTGGATGCCTGTCTGAGACTGTGTGGGCTGGGCCGCTTCGGGGCCCAGCCGGTGGAGGCCGCATGGGGCAATAACGTTGCAAGTCGAGCCCGCTCTCACTGCTTTTGACTCTCTCAGGCACGTTACATCTCACCTCCCTCCATTCATGTGCAAAAAGTATATGGACTACTGTTGCACGATGGGCAGGACAGCGCATAGTCAGCCCCGTCTCACGCTCGAACCTCGTAAATACAGTAAGTATCAGCAACATGCCACATCAGACTCTGAAATGGACAGCCCCACGGACAGTATGTCTGCAATTGAAAAAATCTTTGCTGCAGTCCAGAACAGTCTACAGAGCATAGACGGCAAGATTGACAATCTAAACCTGAGATTGCACCATATGTCAACTAAAGTGAACAAACACGCTCTGCGTCTTGGTGAGGCAGAAGAATGAAGATCTTAAGGCTCAATCAAGGCACAATAACCTGCGTATCACAGGACTACTGCAATCCACGAACACAGGCCTCCTCGAGACGTACATTGTGGGCCCGATTCACAGAATGAACTTAAGACTCAATCCTTAACTTACTACTGTTTTGATATTCACAGATTGCATTTACTACTTTTGATATTCACAGAATGAACTTACTACTTTTGGCATTCACAGAATGTACTTACTGCTTTTGGTATTCACAGAATGAATTTAGTCATTTCGGTATTCACTGAAGTTAGGACTCCTAACTTTAGGACTCCTAAATGCCTTCTGTGAATACTGAAAGTCCTAAAATTACGATTTTTCTCAATTTAGTAGTAGTAAAGTTAGGACTCCTAACTTTAGGACTTCTAAAGGCCTTCTGTGAATACCAAAAGTCTTAAAATTAGGATTTTTCTCAATTTAGTAGTAGTAAAGTTAGGACTCCTAACTTTAGGACTCCTAAACTGAGTAAAATCCTAATGTTAAGGCTTTCGGTATTCACAGAAGGCATTTAGGAGTCCTGAAGTTAGGAGTACTAACTTTACTACTACTAAATTGAGAAAAATCCTAATTTTAGGACTTTCGGTATTCACATAAGGCATTTAGGAGTCCTAAAGTTAGGAGTCCTAACTTCCGTGAATACCGAAATGACTAAGTTCATTCTGTGAATACCAAAAGTAGTAAGTGCATTCTGTGAATGCCAAAAGTAGTACATTTATTCTGTGAATACCAAAAGTAGTAAGTGCAATCTGTGAATACCAAAACAGTAGTAAGTTTAGGATTGAGTCTTAAGTTAATTCTGTGACTTGGGCCCTGCGTCTCTTCTACAGGTGATTTTTGGTGCAGAGAATCTGTCACCTGTGTTTTTACTAGATCGTGCTCATTGCTCCCTGGCTGCCAGGCCGCCACCTGGGGCTCAACCATGCCCTATAGTCGCGATCCTCCTCAACTATAGAGGCCGAGATGCTGTCCTCTGCATGGACAGGTAGAAGGTAAATATTGTTCACAAGGGCAACTCTCTAGCTTTTTATCCAGACTTCACTGCGGCGGTGCAGGCGGAACAAAAAGAATTCCAACCAGCAAAGAAAATATTACTGTCAGAAAAAGTACCTTTCGCAATGCTGTATCCAGCTAGACTACGCATTGAACTGAACAGCAAGTCTAGAATATTCACCACGCCAAAATCGGCAATGGACTATGCCAAAACACTAAAGCGCAAAACCAGGGCCTCTTCCATCAAAGACGATGATCGTAATGTTCCAAGTTCGATGGGCACTAGGGACTGACACCTATGCCGGATGACAAGGGATGTTACTAGGGAAATCGACACCGTTATGCTGCCTGGGGCCTGCTGGGTGACACGCTTGGCTGTGGACTGTGATCAAGTTTCTATTTACTTGGTGGCTTAAGCCTGGACCTGGCATATAAATTCATGTGCAAGCACTTCAAAAGATATCATGCTTAGATATATCACATTAACATGAGGCCTGGAGCTCCAAAGGGCTTCCTATCTGACCTTGACTGGACAATCTACAACAAGCTATTCTGTACCCCCTTAGAGGCCGCTTTGCCTGTCCTGACTACATGATAATTCTTAATCTGGTTGTGCAAGTGCTTACACAGTGCAAGTTGCTTACACAGTGCTGAGCCAGCCTTTCTGGTCTCCCATATCTGGTTGTTTATAATTTGCATGGTGCAGACATTGCACATTCATGTTAGCCATATTTGGCTTGGAACCTTATTCTAGTTCTGCTGACATGGCAATACTAAACTATATAGCACCTAGAAACCAGCCACTCTGGGAAGAAGCGGTCTGAGAGCCCCTAAGGAAGGAGACCTGACTTCTTCCTTGCTAATTAGCAATGATGCATGCTTTTGGTACCAATAAATACGTTTCACTCATTTTCTGAGCAAACCTGCTATGTCTGGTGAGTTTCATTAATTTGCTCCAGTATTTCCCCATCAGGGAGGGGCGAAATCATCCCAGGGAGTAACCTACCTATTCAACAGTTTTTCTTACCCTGCCTCTTATATTTTAAACCAGTGTTGATTAATCTGTATACGCTAAGACTGTTTAATAAAATATGAATCATTTATACAATATGCACCCAGCCAATCTATACTTGCATCTTTGGCTGGCAGGATATGACGTTCTTGCTGTTTCATTAAAATGCGGTGACTCATAATGAAACAATGGCCTGTGAGGGCGCGAGGTGCTCTTTGGAAGCGAGGCGGGCTCCCAGCTTCGCATCCAGCAGTACCTTCAAGGTTTAGAATGCGCTAAAGCGATAAAGAGCAGGCAAGGGTGACATACGCGATGTTCTTAGTTTGGAGCGGGGGTGGAAGGGCACCTCTGAGGTATTGTTGAACCGGCTTTGCGCTGCTCCTATGGGAATCGTGAAGCCGTGGACTCTGCTTAAGGTGAGAGCCCCCGCCGTGGGCACGAGCTGACTTCCAGGTGATGGACAGGTCAAGGGCCCGCCTCCTCAGAACAGCGCTCTGAGAATGGCGCTGTCAGCTCATCCCCACAGAAGCTGTCATGGCCTCTGGTATGTGGAGAATGTACAGACCCTAGCTGCACCTCTCCCTGGCTTCCACTGAGGGTGTGTGCTTTGTTCTACGCGCAAATCTGCAATCCATTAAATTGTTTTTTTGAAAAGTTTCTAGGTAGATATGCAAGCAGCTTGTGCACGGCAGGGCACTTCTGTTAGGGGGCCAGAAAGGGCCCTTTATTCACAGCTCATGGTCCGGGAGGGATCACTGTTACAGCTGGGGGCCCAAGCAGGCTTCTCTGTTGCAGCCCTAGTGTGTGCCCCTGTCATGGAGCTCAGCCATGGAGGGCTGCCCCTCTTTGAGGTGTCAGGAGAGCTGTATTACAGCACCTGGCGCTCTGATAAAGCTGCTGTTTTCTCTTCTGCGTCACAAGGTGATGGATGGGCGGTCTCTCTCGGCTAGAGCGTCCCATGGGCCCTCCCGGCAGGTACATGTGTAAACTGGTGGCCCTTTCTTGGAAGCAGTGAGGGCCACTCTGTTAAGGATGAATGTATCTATGTCATATCTAAACACACAGAGGAAGGGCCAAAGAAGATTTACAGACCAGCAGGAGATGACTCCCCAAATACTATTAACCACAAAATAAAATCGTGGGTCTAATAGAGAGAGAACGAAAAAGCAAAGAAAATTCGTGGACCTAAATAAATAATGTGGAGTGTTCGCTTTTTAAGGACAAATTCCCTCACCCACCAAAGCGCCAATGCAGGCGCCCTAGCACTGTGTAATGCAAGGGGGCCTGCGTTGTAGGCTGGGTTGCTTTTGTGCAGGAAGAGGTACAAAAGGGGGTGGTGATGGACGGAGCATCTGAATCAATCAAACACTCACACCCAGTCAAAAGATCTGGGTTTAATTCATCACCGTTCTTTAACCCACTCCGCCACCCCAGTTCAGACATGGCCATATGCAAATCAGTCTGACCCTGTGCCTCATGGGAACAGTCCAGCCTGAACTGCCAAGCCATGTCTTCCCTGGACCGGAAACAAGCTTCCGAGGACCGGTTTCTGGCATTCCAGGTGCAGGAAGAGGCACTTTCCTGCACAAAAATAATCTGTAGTAGCCTTTTCCTCTTTCAGTCTGTGCTGCACAATGCAGCAGACTTAGAAAGAGGGAAAAAGGAGGAGAAATAAAGATATTTCTTCTCGTTGAGCCTCTGGTGGGGAGGCATTCCTTTCTGATGCATTCCCAGGTACCATATCATCATGATAATGGATGATATGCATGATCACACATTTACACGCGAACAGTTGATACTGCACATAACCGCATGTACATACTTTGAGATTTCTATTGAGGGTCTTCCTATAAGGACTATACACAGGTTTTTTATTTGCAGAACATTTCCCTGACGAAGGGCACAACCAATGCCCTAAATGCATTGGGATGGATATAACATTTGGATGGACATTGATTTAAAACTTTGAGGCTTTGGCTGTTGAGCCACCGAAAATTATTTTCATGAATAACATTGTGAAGATGCTTTGACACGAACAGTGAATGTCAACATTTATTGATTGGTCATTAAACAGATGACAACAAACTGCTGTATGATTTAAAGACTTTCAACTTGATATATTGGATAGAACCAATTTATTGGGTCTTTTACGCCGTTCACTGGGGGACAGCTCCTCTGTAGGGGCTGCATCATAACTGATGTCTTAGCAACACTTGGTAGAACAGAAAGTGAAGCCCCAGGAGCACGCAACACTTTGTTTCATTTGGTCTACATTCGCTCAAGTACGGTTGTGCGTGTCCTTTTCATATTGCTAACCTTCCACTGCTGACAGCATCAACTAGCTCACACCCATGAACACAAACCCTGAACACCTGCTCACCCACTGGAACCTCCTCACCAAGCAAGACACCATATCCATCATGAACTCCATGTGCTCGGAAGCACCCATGGATCCCTGCATGCACCACGTCTTAAGCCTCAGAAAGAAGACGATCGGCGATGAGCTCAGGAAAGTCCTGAACACCTACATCACCGTGGCTTCCTTCCCAGGGGACTGGAAACACACTGAAGTGAGGCACCTCCTGTAGAAACCTTCTGCTGTCACAGCCAAACTGAAGAACTACAGGCCCATCTTCCTACTCTCCCACACAGCTAAGTTCCTCGAGAAAGCGATTAACCAGCAACTCACCCCACACCTAGAAGACCACAACTTCCTGGGCGACTCCCAATCCAGATTTTGAGCCAACCATGGCACGAGACAGCCCTGTTCGCAGCCACCAACAACATCAGGGCCCTCATAGATTTGAAGAAATGCTAACCCTTGTCCTAGTGGACCTGTCAGTCACATTCAACACCTTCTTCCATCACATCCTGATCAACAGACTCCACCACATTGGGATCCAGGGAGAAGCCCTCAAAGGGATTGCTTCATATCTCACTCATAGAATCCAGAGGATCTGTCTCACTACATTCACCTCAGAGCCCAAGAAGATCTTTTGTGGAGTCACCCAAGGATCGTCCCACTTCCCCAACCACTTTAAAGCCTACATGCACCACCTGACAGTCACAATCAGACCACACAAATTTAACATCATCTCCTATGCGGACAACCTCCAGCTCATCCTCTAACTGTTTGAAGACCCCTCCACCACCAGAGGTAATTTCCACAGATGCGTGGTGTATGGTCGCTGACTGGATGAAGAACAATGGTCTCAAACTCAACAATGACAGGATGATAGTTCTCTTCTTTGACAATAACACCTCGTCATGGAATGACACAAGGTGGCCCATGGACCTCGGCCCACTCCCTGCCCCAACAGATCATGCCCACAACCTCTGAATTGTCCTGGACAACAAACTATCTATGAAGAAACAAGGCAACACAGTCTCATCAGCCTGCTTCCACAACCTTCACATGCTATGCAAGATCTTCAGGTGGCTCCCAGTGAACACCAGAAGGACCGTCACACAGGCAATCCTCACCAGCAGATTGAACGACGGAAACACACTCTATGTTGAAACCACCACATGCTCCTGAAGAGGCTCCAGACAATGCAAAACTCAGCAGCAAGACTCATCCTCGACCTTCCCAGAAGGACCCTCTTCACACCCCACGTCAACATACTTCACTGGCTCCTGATCTATTAGAGATACCAGTTCAAGATGATGACCCACACTTACAAGGCACTGCACAATGAAGGACCAACATACATCAACAAATTACTGACCTTCCACCAGCCAACCAGACACTTACGATCTGAGTCCCTCACTCTCGTTGACACCCCTTGGATCCACGAAGCACCAGCAGAAGACGCTCCTTCTCACACTTAACAGCCAAGGCATGGAACAACCTTTCCCTACACCTCAAGACCGTACCATTGCTCTAGCAGTTCAGTAAAGAACTCAATTCAATTCAATTTGGAAGCTTATATTCGGTTAAGTAGATCAACCATATAAGAGGAACAATCATAAATCAATACAATGATAATTTAAAATATAAACTACAAAGGTAATATAATATGGGTACATAAGAGTACATAGACATAATAATCCAGATACAAAGTACGAGTGCGTAATTCATGTATGGGCCCTAGCGATTTGCATAAACATATATGGTCCTAGTACAAGAAGTGCAAATGCAGAAAGTTACATGATGTCCTATAAATCGTACTGTCAAGTGTCAATAATCATCGATTTCCTCATACTGATAGGTTTCAGGAGAAAAGTAGCTAAATAAAAACACAATCCTGGGTACTCTAGTCTAAGAAGCAACTTCATGGCATCTGTGGTACATCTTATATTATAGTATAAAAAGAATGGTTTTAAGTAAAGTTTTCTAAAATCAGAGTAAAATTAGCAAAATAATATCATATGGCAGCAGCTGTGTCGGGAAACTCCATCACATGGGCTAGGTTGAGCAGAGCACTGTTTCATAACTGGGAAATTAAGAAGATGATGTATGGTACCCTATCTTAAGCGTGTCAACACAAATAGATGTGATGCTCTTGTCACGACTGACAGGTAAGATTGGAAACCCTGTTTAAGATCCAGTTGCAGATAAAAAATAAAGGTTGGTTGGTCCATGATAACACGGGAACGGGCCTCTATATTATGGGCTAACAAAATCAATTTTATCTCCGTTCTGTCAACAAAATCTACACACTCAGGGTCCAGCTGAATATCACAATTAAATAAGAGTTTAAACCAATAAGAGATATAATTGAGCCAAGGTATTCTTAGAAAATTCTCCAGTTTGAGGCAATCCCGTATGATAGATTGGGTGAACATTGTCTCCTCTTTTGAAGATATAGATTTCCATAGTAGGAGAGAGCGCAATGAAGCCAAATCTGAAATGTATTTAATGCCCACCTCACGTTGAATACGTTCCGTAGAGGCACATAGAGGGACACACAACAAACATTTTAAAAATGTATTTTCAGTTTGTTGTAATAAATTACCTTGCCAATGTCCCCATACCCCTGCCCCATAAAGTCCTGCAGTGACACATCGTATCTCATAAATTGTCAACATATCTTTGATAGGTCGATGGCCCAGTTTAGCAGCAAATCTAAAAATACCATTAATGTTACTCAAGATCTTAGAACAAGGATTTTCCTGTTCCTGGGCCCACGACCTGTTCCCGGCAAATGTAATACCGAAATAACAAAATGTTTTGACTATCTGGACCTTAGAACCTTCTGTATGTTAAGATCTGGATGATACTGTGTTCCTGCCGCAAGCCATAACAAAAGTTTTCGATTTATTAATTAAAAGCTTTCTTTTGGCAATAAAAGCGGTAAAATTATCGATAAGACGCTGTAACCCAATGGGGGTGCGAGAGAGTAAAACCGCATCGTCAGCGTACAAGAGAATTGGGATAGGGTTCCCATCCACCCTCGGTGCATCTGATTCGAACAATTTCAGGGCTGCGTCTACATAATTGATGAACAATGAAAAAAGTAGTGGGACTTGGACGCAGCCCTGTTGGATGCCTATTTTAACTTTAAAAAGGGGGGTACATTCACCTAAGTAACAGTACCACACCTTTCTTGACAGCTCCCCATATAATCTTGCCAAAAAATAAACTATCTCTTTGGGTGCACCCATTTCTAGCATTAAGGGCCATAAAATAGAATGGTCTACCAAATCAAAAGCACTGCTGGAGTCAGCAAAACACAAATATAAATTACCCTCCTTTGCTAGGGTATACTTGCCGATCAAAAGATCCAAGTTGACACACTGCTCTAGTGTGCCAATTCCTTTTCTAAATCCATATTGTACTTGTGTGAGGACCGACTTCTCTGTAACCCAGGCTTCTAATCTTGATAGCATGACCCTTCTCATGATCTTAATAGAGGAATCCAGTAAGGAGATTGGACGGTAATTACAGACGTCAGTTTTTACTCCTTTCTTGTGAATTGGTATTATGATTGACTGGCCCCATGATGGTGGAAATTGGATCTCGACGGCGGCATTAAAAACTCTAGTTAAAAGCGGGGTCCATAGAACCATTTCACTTTTATAAAGGTCTATCGGGCCCCATCAGGTTCCGGTGCCTTACCCCCCCTTACTACTAACTATGCCCTCGATAAACTCCTCTATACTAATAGACAGGGGTATTATTGGCCAGTCAGTGGGGAGTTGGATAGGCAAAGTGGAAGGTGCATCTCTATAGATTGGATTAAAAATATTTGAAAAATGTTCTACCCAAGAGTTGCAGTTAATATAAGAATTAAGTTCTGGTATATGATCATCCTTCGAAAAGGTACTATTAATAGTATCCCAGAACAATTTACTATTTTTAGTGTCTGCTGCCTGGCTTAAATCCTCCCAGGCTATTTCTTGAAGCTACACTTTCCTGGCTTTTAGGGCTGAAGCATAATCTGCTCGTAAAACCTTAATTGTATACAAGTCTCTCGGGTTACACACCAGGGCTTGTTTGAGGCGATGTTAGGTCGCTGTACAATTCTCATTAAACCAGTCCACCTTAGATTTTTTATTTCCGCGGGCTAGTTTCATCAATAGGCTCGTAACTATGTTATTGATCTTAATGAAATTGGCGAGCATCAATTGTGGATCATATTCATCCCCTAAGCAAACTTGGATTTCTTCCTGGCATTGCATGATAACATCATACTGGATTTTAGATGGGTCCAAGCCAGCCCATTTTATCCGGACACCATTCGGTCTAGTGGGGGCAATATACGGGCTATAAGAGACACCGGTTAAATTTTTAAAACCCCAATATCTATATATATAAAAATGAAAGTATGTCTGTCTGTTTGTCCTTTATGCATTACCACACCATTCATCCGATCGCCATGAAACTTTGTGAAGTTGTTGAGTACACTCCCGCGAAGGTTTCTGTTAAAAAAGTTTTTTAAATGGGCCCCCCACTGCCCTCATGATCTTTCGAATACTGAAATAGACAGCAAATTTGTGAGCATCGTCAACAGTTATGACCCACAAACGGAAAGCGATTGGTCAATCTACATCAGAAGCACGAAAGAAAAAGGCATTACGAGCTTCAGAAACAGACGAGCAACGGGAAGCAAGATTAGAAGCTGTTCGTAAACAAACTGCTCAAGCCCGTAATTCTCAAAGAACGAGCAATGAGAATCAAGATTGGAAGCCAATCGAGTACGCACTGCTCAAGCCTGTTCTTCTCAAACGAACAAGCAATGAGAATCAAGATTGGAAACAGATCGATTACGCACTGCTCAAGTTTCCTTAAATTTCCTTTCTTCTGAGATCTTAGCAACGCGCGACGGGTAAGCTAGTAATAAATAAAGAGAAATACTATTATGATCACTAGTTGGTTGATCTGTTATCCAAGGTAGTGAAAACAAATGTGCACTATTACTCGAAATCATGATGTGATCAATATTGGACATTGCATTTCTGCCTGTGAATGTAGGACGTTTCACATTATTCTAAATCCAGCTTAGCAATAAAACTATTTAAAGCCATACCATATTCACAGTGGGAGATGTGCATATAACAGTTATCAGCAGATTCCCCTTCCTGTGCCCACAGACTTTAGTCAAAGATAGTGGGCATACTTGAACATTAAAATCGCCAACCCAGAGAATAATAATCGATTTCCTAATGGTACTGGTCAGCTTCTCAAGTTCCCTTTCCAGGGCATAGACCACTGACCTGCGGGGAGAGTTAAACACATTATTATAAAAATTGATCAGAATGACATCTTTACCCACTGGGGATGCCAGCCACATAATCTGGGCATGGGTACCAATAGTAGTACAACATTTAATCTTACATTTATTCAAGTTGGTCGAGATCAAAATCAAAAGACCACCCTTTGCTCTACCTGAATGGGAAGCCTGAGCTGGGAGCCAATGGGAGGTAAAACCCTCTACATAAATTGGTTCGATACTCCACGTCTCCTGTAGGCATATAATGTCATGTTGGGCCAAAATAAAGTCAGACCATGATGGCGTACCTATTTTACTTTTAAAACCAGAGATATTGTACGGAGGACAACAAATGGCAACTTTAGTGGCTTTTCATGGTAGCAGGAGCCGTTTCACCTACCACTGTAGGCTGCTTTGAGCAGTGGGTCAATGTTAGTCATTCGGGAGCTTTCTCTATGCTCCCTGCCCCCACTCTGCAGTGATTCCTGATGATATGTGAGCCTTGTAGGTGATATCCATATCACCTGCTCAGAGTGCCTCTGCTCCCTCCATAGCAAAGCTCCCCTCACAACTTTTTCTGTATAGTTTGGCCTCAAATGAGGCGCGTATGTGTGATATACTTGACATTGTACCTTGACAATTCCCAATTCCTGTCTTGCTCTCCGTGCACCATTGAAGAAAAGGGGCTTGACCACACCTTTATGTGAATTTCAGGTATTTTTTTTATAGGTCCCTTCATCAGGTCAGTGAAGGGAAATAAGTGTTGGCTGACCTTGACCCGTATTTCAATAAGTCAATGAAGCATACACCAGCCTGATTTTTAATGCGGGAAAGACGGCCATCTTGACAATAACTCACATTTTCCCAAGATTCTGTTTTCACTCAGATGTTTGAAATCAATAGAAAAAGTTAGTTTACTAGTGAAGTTATGCCTGAGATGTCAGAGATACGAAGTATGAAAAGGAAGCTTACTTAGCGAATCCCGTGCTCACTACACCTCTGTATTCAAGCTAGCCTGGCTGATGAAGGGTGATGCCCTGAAACCGGTCCCAGGATGCTTGTTTCTGGTCCAGGGTGGACCTGGCCTGGCAGTTCGGGCTGGACTCTTCCCACAAGGAACCGGGTCAAGACTGATTAGCATTTGGCTGGGTCCAAACTGGGGTGGTATGGTGAGCAAAAGAATGATGGATTAAACCCGGTGAATGTTTGTATTGTCCAGCATTCCAGCCATATATTGTTTCTTTTGCATGTGTCTATATGATACAGCACATTTCTGTCCTTTTCCCCAGTACCAGTGCACAATGTTCTGCTATGCGCCAACGCAGGCACTCTTGCACCATGGTACAAGTGTGTCTTCGTTGCGGGCTGATTGATTTGTGCGGGAAGGGACCCCTTCCTGCACAAAATCAATAACAAGAGGCGATTACATTTTTCTATGTGTGTTGCAGAATGCAGTACACATAGAAAAAGGAAAGCACAAGGAGAAATAAAAATATTTCTCATTGTTGCGCACCCCTAACGCCACAGTTTATAATTTCTCGTAAATCTGGGATTGTGTCAGGTTCCCACAGCAACACTCATAGAAAGCCCCGTTCACCCAGTTTTCTGCGTGAAAGGGGCACATATTTATAAGGCCATGAAAATCCACGTAAAGTGACTTTACGTGGCCTCATAAATATGCCCTGGCACATTTCGCCACCGGAACATTAAAAAAGTGACGTTCCTGCGGCGTAAAAGTGCCGGAATATGTGATGTATTGTTTGCATCCATAGGACATTTCTGCCTGACTCTGGTGCTAATTGGGAATTAACACTTCTGCTAATACCAATATCCCGTATAGTGCTTCCCATCTACGACCAAAATATCTCACTTGAATTCATGAATGGACAAAAGATTGATGATTTACAGCATCTGCCATACTGAACTCAACAGCAGACTCTTCTAAGTACATATATGCCTAATGAATTTGTGGAGAAACTTCAGACACATTTACAGCATACATTTGATTACGCCCTTAAATTGTGTAGAGAAGTCTGCTGAGAGTTTTAAAATGTATCAATGGAAATATTTTCCACTGCAACTTTCTGACGGATCAGAAAATGTGCAGGTTTCTCCCTGACTGAAAGTGCCAATTACTCTTTCCCCTTTAGGTTTACAATATCCCCCTAGTGGTATATAAAATCTTCATGAGAAACGAGAAAATATTAGTGGGCATCAATCAGTTTAAAGAGATCTCACTTATGGTCCGCTAGGAAAGAGGTTAATAGGCCCATTATTGTGACACAGTACAGAAAAGTACAGTTGGAATGAAGATAGATATTATAACAAGTAAGTATGGATGGCTGAATGAAATAAATGACATAATGTAGGATGTTAGAAATCTCTATTTTTAGGGAATATGCGAGGAGAGGAGATATACCCAAACAAAATGATAGCCTTTCCTTCTGCTAGCTCATGAGAGGAAAGATTTGAACATGGATTCACCTCACAGTATTGCCGGGCAAAGTATCTGCACCCTATGGGGCATATCATCAAGACAATTATCGCCGCTTTAGCGGCCGTTTTCGGCAGGAAAGCAGTGATAATTCTATCGCCCTATTAGCAAGGTCACGCTACTGGGTGAATCCTTGCCTCAGCACCCTTTCCCTTAACGCCCAGCTTTGCATCTCTAATGAGATGCAAAGTGAACGTTCCTCCCCAGAATAACGGGAGAAATGTCGGTAACCGACATTTCTCCTATTATCGAGCCTGCAGAGCGATTAGAAAAGTAGCGCTAACCTTGGTTATCGCTACTTTCCTTACGCCTGCTTTTCATCTTGGAGGAGTGTGGCTCAATGGTTAGAGTGGCAGACCCTGATGCAGAGTTCTGGCCCGGGACTAGGGTTCAATTCCCGCCTCGGCGGGTCGTGGGCTCAATTTCCTCAGACCTGATAATTCTCGCCTCGGTGCCTATTCTAATCATGGGTCCCATGCTGCAACTCTGGGCAATAGCTTGCTTAACCTCCACACCGGCCCCAACAGCGCTAGGATGCCTGGCTTCACCCTGGGGGTGCCCAGGAGTGAACACTTCACAGGGAAAGCCAGGAGGGGTTTCACAGCTGTATGAGTAATAGCGCCAGGAAACCGCTTGGTGACAGTGCGCTCTACAAATACCTTGACATTTACATTTACATTTACATCTGACTTATCCATGATATCCAATGGAAGGTGGATATCATGGCTAAGTCTGCCCTGCCCTATCAGCAAGCATTCGCCAAACGTTGTACGATTATTGCTGGATTTCCAGCGATAATCACACATTTGGCAGCTTGCGTTGATTTTTATCGCTGTTGAGATGAGCGTTGCTGATAGCACGCTTTCTCAGCGATAAAAATTAGCGTTAGCCGGCGTTAATTATCCTCGCGCTAAGCGCCCAAGACAGTTTCATAACTCCTGTAAAGACGTCTTTCACCTGCATTCTGAGTTGTTCAGGGATAGTGGCAAATTTTAAATCAAGAGTGTTCTAAGGACTTGTTCAGGATTAGTTCTATTTCTTCTCAAGGAGAACTAATAGCATCTGCTGAAATAAATTAGGAAGTCACTATTATCCCACGATACAGAGCCAGACCAATTCTCCCTGGCATTGTGGCATTCTCTGAAACATTTCTTAGGGAAAATATTTTAAACTGCAGAAGACAAATTTGTGGTTAGTTTATGCGAATCATGCAAGACAAACTCCAGTGACATACAAGATATTCAGAACCTACAGACTATTGCCCCATTTTATCCATGGTTTCTAAATAATAGTGGGAAACAAAACACTTGTACCCATAGAGAAATCTAATTATTTCAAATGGAGACAGAAATGCACAAGGGAAAAAGAGAGAAACATTAATAATCTCAAGGTGAAAAATCACCAAGGATCAATACTTTGACTATCAATTTCCGATAAGTAAGAGTATATAGTCAATGATGCCGCCAATGATGCAGTTGAGATGTCAGCAGCGATGTCATTTAGCATATCATGAACGATATAATATATGCAATGAGAAGCAGTGCATGACAGTAGCGCAAGGTGTGGTTAGTTCACCAAGCCATAACTAGTGAACGTCAGTCTTTGGTTTTAAGTTTTTGATTTTTGTTCATAAATGCACTTGAACTGTGTTTCTCAGTGAATTTCAGAGGTTTTCTTTAAGCCTATGTGATGTTCCTATAAGAAGAGCTAGCCATTACTATCAGTTTTTTTAATCATATTCCACATGAAAGTTTTTTTGGACCTCAGATTCTATTTATGTGTATTGGCATTTATATAGCGCACTACTTACCCGTAGGGTCCCAAGGCGCTTTGACCGCTGCGAAACCCTTCCTGGCTTCCCTGAGAGATGGTCCCTTAATGGGTATCTCCAGGGTGAGACCAGGCATCCCCGGCGGTCTGGTGGGGCCGTTAGTGAAGATGAGGCAAGCTAATGCCCAGAGTTGCCGAGTGTGATCGCTGATCAGAGTGGGCACCGAGGCGAGAGAATTATCGAGTCCGCTGACCCTGGTCCAGAAACCTGCCGCGCCGGGAATCGAACCCTGGTCCCGGGCCGTCCTCTGCTCTCGGGTCTGCCGCCTCTAACCAGTGAGCCACACTACTTCACTAAACGGCTTACCGTCACTGTCCATGCAATTCGGCTGTGTGCAGTACGGACTGGCTGCTGGCCCTGTGGCTAGCCTGCTGTTGGCAGTAAACCTCTGCTGAGGGATTGGATGAGGGCATTACCTAGAGTCAAACCCCTTGCACAAGCTGCAGGGGGCGTTGTCTGGACACCAATTAAGATGGCCGCTTAACGCCGGTGCTCCATGATGAGACAGGCCCCGGGCGGCGCCTACTGCATTCCCTGAATAGTGGGGGCTCCCCATTATGCCTCCCTGTCTTGCCGACTGGCTGCGGAGTGAGATGTCGGCACACTGAGTTTGGCGGGAGGCTCCTTCCCAGTACCTCACTGACTGATGTGTGGCGGGCCTGCACAGAGAAGAACCGCAGCGGCCCACGGTGAGACAACACGCCCAGCCGGGCCAACCAGCAGTGAGGTGCCCCACTATAGCAGGCCCCCTTTCTTCATCAGCTTCTCCCGCGGGCTGGTGGGGGTCCTGACGTCTGCTCCTGCCACCACAACCATCATCCACACCATAAGTCCCCAACCCCGGATCTGATACCTCCGATACCCAGCTTGTGGAAGCAACAGCTCCATCGGATGCATCACGGGCCAGCGGCCCACAGAGACATTGCAGCATGACCTTAGATGGGCCTACACTGGGAGGAGAGACCGTGACACACAGCAAGCTGAACAGCCCAGCCGTACTGATCTGCAGTGGGCACCATGCTTGATGGAACCCAGTCACTTGTCCACTGTTTCCACAGGCCGGTGGGGGTCCGGAGGCCAGTACCCCCCAGCATGCCTACCACCTACAACATAAGGCCTGATGCCGGACCTACCATCATGCTATCTGATGGCGGGGATAGCGACTCCACATGGCACACTCCGAGCCGGCGACCCAGTTAGACATTGTTGCCCAATCCCTGGTGGTCCTATACTGTGAGGAGAATCTGCGGCCCACGGTGAGCAGAGATGACCGGCTGGGTCGACCTGCCTGACGTATTTCCTTTCCTTGGCCGCTGTTTCCGTGGGTTGGTGAGGGACCTGAGACCTGTTCCCCGACCACGCCCTCCACTTACAATGCAAGACTTGACCCCGGTCACGCCACGATTACTACCTAGCAGTGGAGGCATCAGTGCCATCAGGCGAATTACCGGCCGACCTTCCCAGAGACACTGTGATCTGCCCTCGAGGGGCGCGCCTGGTTTCAACCCCGAGCTGAGTGGTCGCTCCCCTGCTGTTGCGGTATCGTTGTGCAGCGCATATGATCTGATCTGGACTCTGACTAATAACTACAGCCTGCTGTGTGCTCTGATTGCCGCTGCGTGCTTTGATTGCCGCTTTGCCCATTTGCATAGTTAAATTGCCGATTTGCCCATTTGCATTGTGAAATTGCCAGCGTGACTTTGTTGCAGATTTTGTAATCATTTCGCCGCTTTGCTCATTTGCATTTTAATTTGCTAGTGTGACTCTGTTGCAGAATTTGCGTTTTCCCCCAAGCGCTCTTGCCGTTCTGACCCCTCCGCCTCCATTTTGTTGTTATTGTCCTCCTCCTTAGCCCGCCCCGCCTCCCAGCTGAACCGCCCTCGCCCCTCCACTATCCATATATGACAGTTGTTCCCGCGCGCAGCGTTTACGCGCAGCGTTCGCGCCCCATCCGCGCCGAAGGTGCGCCAAAGGTAAGCCCGTCTACGCCCGTCCGCGCCTGGACCGCGCCCAGCGCCAGACCCCCTGCCCCTCGCGATGCCCAGCCCTCCCGCATCACCTACGATGCCACCACCCTCCTAGCCCTTAACCCCGGCCGGTCCGCCAACTGCGTCCAAGCCGCTCCTGGACACACCCATGGTCCTTTCTCATGCTACTCCTGCAAATTCATCGGTACCGTCACCAACTCCACTACGACCACACCTCAGACTCGCGACGCCAACCACCTACAATGCATCCTTCTCAACACCCGTTCGGTCCACAGGCACGCCATCGACCTATGGAATCTACTAGACACCATCTCTCCAGACGTCGCCTTCCTAACAGAAACATGGATGAACGCTTCCTCTGCCCCGGACATCACCATTGCCATCCCTGAAGAATATAAGATCACACGCAAGGACCGTACCGGCCACACAGGAGGAGGGATCGCCATCGTCCATAAAAAATCAATCCACATCTCAACCAGCTCTGACGTCAATCTCGCCAACTCTGAACACCTTCACTTCCAGATCCACATCGACCCCAAGACCACACTCAGAGGCACCCTCCTATACAGACCACCAGGACCCCGCGCAAAATTCAGTGAAGACATCACGGACTTCATCACTCCACACGTGCTCCCCTCCAAAGATTACATCCTTCTGGGAGACCTCAACTTTCACCTTGAAAAGAACAACGACCGCAACACCACCACCCTCTTGGACAACCTCGCCAACCTCGGACTTAAACAACTGGTCACTTCCCCCACCCACATTGCAGGTCACACACTCGACCCCATCTTCACCTCCAGCAATCACGTCTCCTTCAGCCACACTACGGATCTCCTCTGGACCGACCACAGCTGCGTTCACTTCACCTACAACAAGCCGAAACCCATCAACCACCCCCAACCAACTCTGCAAAGAAACTGGAACAAAATCTCCATCGACCAGATCTCCTCATCGCTCCTTCTAAACACCCCAGCCCACTCTTCTAACCCAGACCAAGCCGCCACCAACTTCACCCTATGGTTATCCAACAGCGCCAACATCCTGGCACCACTGAAAAAACGTCAAAGCAAACCTGGCAGCAAGAAGGCCTCATGGTTCAACGATGATCTTAAGAAGTCCAAGAAACTCTGCCGCTCCCTTGAAAAGGCCTGGAAAAAAAACCCAACCATTAGCACCAAGGACGCCTTCAAAAACGCCACCCGCACACACCACCAACTAATCCGAAAGGCCCAGAAAACAGCACTCAAGGATCGACTAGACAACAACGCCCACAACAGCAAGGAACTTTTCAACATCGTCAAGGAATTTACCAATCCCTCGGCCAACTCCAATGACATCACCCCCTCTCAAGCCCTCTGCGACTCCCTGGCCTTATTCTTCCACAACAAAATTGCAGAAATCCACAACAGCATCGACAACCAACCCGGAGTCCAACCCACCCAACCATACACTGAACATTCTCCCCCCTTGAACACCCTTTACGACTGGAACCCAATCTCCACTGAGGACACCATCCGCCTGATGAACTCCATCCACTCAGGATCCCCCACAGACCCATGTCCTCACCACATCTTCAACAAAGCAGACTCCGTCATAGCACCGCACCTCCGAGACGTCATCAACTGCTCCTTCAATTCCGCCACCTTCCCGGAAAGCTGGAAACACGCTGAACTCACCGCCCTTCTGAAAAAACCCACAGCGGACCCCACCGAACTCAAAAATTACCGCCCCATCTCGCTCCTTCCTTTCCCGGCCAAAGTCATCGAGAAAGCTGTCAACAACCAGCTCGCCGCCTTCCTCGAAGCCAACAAATCCCTCGACTCCTCACAGTCCGGCTTCCGAGCAAAACACAGCACTGAGACCGCCCTCATCGCAGCAACAGACGACATTCGAACTCTACTGGACAATGGAGACACAGTCGCCCTCATCCTCCTCGACCTCTCTGCAGCCTTCGACACAGTCTGCCACAGCACCCTTTTACAACGCCTCAGAAACATCTGAATACAAGGAAAAGCACTTGAATGGATCACCTCCTTCCTCACCGGAAGAACCCAGAGAGTCCGCCTTCCACCATTCACGTCCGAAGCCACTGAAGTCATCTGTGGCGTACCACAAGGATCCTCACTCAGTCCCACCATCTTCAACGTATACATGAGCCCCCTCGCGGCCATCACCCGCCAACACAACCTCAACATCATTTCTTACGCGGATGACACTCAATTGATCCTGTCTCTCACCAATGACCCCAGCACCGCCAAAACTAACCTACACGAAGGAATGAAAGAAGTTGCCGAATGATTGAAACACAGCCGTCTGAAACTGAACTCAGATAAAACAGAAGTCCTCATCTTAGGTACATCCCCCTCTGCATGGGACGACTCTTGGTGGCCGGAAGCCCTTGGAAAAGCACCCATCCCGACAGACCACGCACGGAACCTAGGCGTTATCCTGGATTCTTCACTTTCAATGAACAGACAAGTCAACGCCGTCTCCTCATCCTGCTTCAACATTCTTCGCATGCTCAAAAAAACATTTCGCTGGATCCCCACCGAAACCAGAAAAACAGTCACCCATGCTCTGGTCACGAGCCGACTGGATTACGGAAACACCCTCTACGCAGGTACTACCGCTAAACTCCAGAAAAAACTCCAAAGAATCCAAAACGCCTCAGCCAGGATCATATTAGACATCCCACGTAACAAACACATCTCTGGTCACCTGAAAAACCTCCACTGGCTACCCGTCAATAAGAGGATCACTTTCGGACTTCTAACCCACGCACACAAATCACTCTACGATATCGGACCTGAATGCCTCAACTCACGACTGTCCTTCTACACCCCCTCCCGCCAACTACGTTCTTCCAGCCAAGCCCTCGCCACTGTACCTCGCATCAACAAGACCACCATGGGAGGTAGATCCTTCTCATACCTGGCAGCTAAAACATGGAACTCACTCCCCACTTACCTTCGCCTTACCCAGAACCACCTTGCATTCAGAAAGCAACTTAAAACGTGGATATTCGACAAGTAATCCTCCTCCCCTCCCTAAGCGCCTTGAGACCCTCTGGGTATGTAGTGCGCTATATAAATTCTTTGACTTGACTTGACTTGACCCTCATGTTGGGGGCCCCATCGGAAGCCCATGCCGTGGCTGGAACGGGGACAGCTGAGGCCCTCATTCCTGGCTTGTTAGACTGAGGATACCGCCTGGAAAGATGATGGGTAAACCAGCATTACAGCTCCTCTTTACTGAAGTTCTTAACCAGGGCCGCTCTAAAACCGGCCCTCAGATTGCCGACCCCGCACCCCAGAGCCTAGCCAACCTCCACCTGTCACTGCCGGTATCCCAAATGCCTCCATGGAGTGAATATTGCAGAAAATCTCAGCCGTTGGCCGACGGCTGGAGGGCATGGACGCAATTATCTATGCCCTGGCCACTGAGACCATTTCCATCTGTACAGACATCGCCAGTTTCCAGAACCGTGTGGATGGCCAGACCCAGCGTCTCTCCATGTTAGAAGACGGCCTCAACACCATGCTGGAACGGGATCAAGAGCTCTTATTCCTGCGCAGGAAAGTCATAGACCAGGAGGATCGGAGCCGCCAGGACAACTTCCTCTTTTTTGGCTTCCGAGAGAACGTGAAGGGTCCTGTTGCCAAATCCTTTCTTTGGGATACATTTCCGAAGTTCACAGAGTTGCTCTTTGAGCCCCCCCACCCCCCGCTTGGAGATGCAGGGGGCGACCCAGTTAGACATTGTTGCCCAATCCCTGGTGGTCCTATACTGTGAGGAGAATCTGCGGCCCACGGTGAGCAGAGATGACCGGCTGGGTCGACCTGCCTGACGTATTTCCTTTCCTTGGCCGCTGTTTCCGTGGGTTGGTGAGGGACCTGAGACCTGTTCCCCGACCACGCCCTCCACTTACAATGCAAGACTTGACCCCGGTCACGCCACGATTACTACCTAGCAGTGGAGGCATCAGTGCCATCAGGCGAATTACCGGCCGACCTTCCCAGAGACACTGTGATCTGCCCTCGAGGGGCGCGCCTGGTTTCAACCCCGAGCTGAGTGGTCGCTCCCCTGCTGTTGCGGTATCGTTGTGCAGCGCATATGATCTGATCTGGACTCTGACTAATAACTACAGCCTGCTGTGTGCTCTGATTGCCGCTGCGTGCTTTGATTGCCGCTTTGCCCATTTGCATAGTTAAATTGCCGATTTGCCCATTTGCATTGTGAAATTGCCAGCGTGACTTTGTTGCAGATTTTGTAATCATTTCGCCGCTTTGCTCATTTGCATTTTAATTTGCTAGTGTGACTCTGTTGCAGAATTTGCGTTTTCCCCCAAGCGCTCTTGCCGTTCTGACCCCTCCGCCTCCATTTTGTTGTTATTGTCCTCCTCCTTAACCCGCCCCGCCTCCCAGCTGAACCGCCCTCGCCCCTCCACTATCCATATATGACAGTTGTTCCCGCGCGCAGCGTTTACGCGCAGCGTTCGCGCCCCATCCGCGCCGAAGGTGCGCCAAAGGTAAGCCCGTCTACGCCCGTCCGCGCCTGGACCGCGCCCAGCGCCAGACCCCCTGCCCCTCGCGATGCCCAGCCCTCCCGCATCACCTACGATGCCACCACCCTCCTAGCCCTTAACCCCGGCCGGTCCCCCAACTGCGTCCAAGCCGCTCCTGGACACACCCATGGTCCTTTCTCATGCTACTCCTGCAAATTCATCGGTACCGTCACCAACTCCACTACGACCACACCTCAGACTCGCGACGCCAACCACCTACAATGCATCCTTCTCAACACCCGTTCGGTCCACAGGCACGCCATCGACCTATGGAATCTACTAGACACCATCTCTCCAGACGTCGCCTTCCTAACAGAAACATGGATGAACGCTTCCTCCGCCCCGGACATCACCATTGCCATCCCTGAAGAATATAAGATCACACGCAAGGACCGTACCGGCCACACAGGAGGAGGCATTGCCATCGTCCATAAAAAATCAATCCACATCTCAACCAGCTCTGACGTCAATCTCGCCAACTCTGAACACCTTCACTTCCAGATCCACATCGACCCCAAGACCACACTCAGAGGCACCCTCCTATACAGACCACCAGGACCCCGCGCAAAATTCAGTGAAGACATCACGGACTTCATCACTCCACACGTGCTCCCCTCCAAAGATTACATCCTTCTGGGAGACCTCAACTTTCACCTTGAAAAGAACAACGACCGCAACACCACCACCCTCTTGGACAACCTCGCCAACCTCGGACTTAAACAACTGGTCACTTCTCCCACCCACATTGCAGGTCACACACTCGACCCCATCTTCACCTCCAGCAATCACGTCTCCTTCAGCCACACTACGGATCTCCTCTGGACCGACCACAGCTGCGTTCACTTCACCTACAACAAGCCGAAACCCATCAACCACCCCCAACCAACTCTGCAAAGAAACTGGAACAAAATCTCCATCGACCAGATCTCCTCATCGCTCCTTCTAAACACCCCAGCCCACTCTTCTAACCCAGACCAAGCCGCCACCAACTTCACCCTATGGTTATCCAACAGCGCCAACATCCTAGCACCACTGAAAAAACGTCAAAGCAAACCTGGCAGCAAGAAGGCCTCATGGTTCAACGATGATCTTAAGAAGTCCAAGAAACTCTGCCGCTCCCTTGAAAAGGCCTGGAAAAAAAACCCAACCATTAGCACCAAGGACGCCTTCAAAAACGCCACCCGCACACACCACCAACTAATCCGAAAGGCCCAGAAAACAGCACTCAAGGATCGACTAGACAACAACGCCCACAACAGCAAGGAACTTTTCAACATCGTCAAGGAATTTACCAATCCCTCGGCCAACTCCAACGACATCACCCCCTCTCAAGCCCTCTGCGACTCCCTGGCCTTATTCTTCCACAACAAAATTGCAGAAATCCACAACAGCATCGACAACCAACCCGGAGTCCAACCCACCCAACCATACACTGAACATTCTCCCCCCTTGAACACCCTTTACGACTGGAACCCAATCTCCACTGAGGACACCATCCGCCTGATGAACTCCATCCACTCAGGATCCCCCACAGACCCATGTCCTCACCACATCTTCAACAAAGCAGACTCCGTCATAGCACCGCACCTCCGAGACGTCATCAACTGCTCCTTCAATTCCGCCACCTTCCCGGAAAGCTGGAAACACGCTGAACTCACCGCCCTTCTGAAAAAACCCACAGCGGACCCCACCGAACTCAAAAATTACCGCCCCATCTCGCTCCTTCCTTTCCCGGCCAAAGTCATCGAGAAAGCTGTCAACAACCAGCTCGCCGCCTTCCTCGAAGCCAACAAATCCCTCGACTCCTCACAGTCCGGCTTCCGAGCAAAACACAGCACTGAGACCGCCCTCATCGCAGCAACAGACGACATTCGAACTCTACTGGACAATGGAGACACAGTCGCCCTCATCCTCCTCGACCTCTCTGCAGCCTTCGACACAGTCTGCCACAGCACCCTTTTACAACGCCTCAGAAACATCTGAATACAAGGAAAAGCACTTGAATGGATCACCTCCTTCCTCACCGGAAGAACCCAGAGAGTCCGCCTTCCACCATTCACGTCCGAAGCCACTGAAGTCATCTGTGGCGTACCACAAGGATCCTCACTCAGTCCCACCATCTTCAACGTATACATGAGCCCCCTCGCGGCCATCACCCGCCAACACAACCTCAACATCATTTGTTACGCGGATGACACTCAATTGATCCTGTCTCTCACCAATGACCCCAGCACCGCCAAAACTAACCTACACGAAGGAATGAAATAAGTTGCCGAATGATTGAAACACAGCCGTCTGAAACTGAACTCAGATAAAACAGAAGTCCTCATCTTAGGTACATCCCCCTCTGCATGGGACGACTCTTGGTGGCCGGAAGCCCTTGGAAAAGCACCCATCCCGACAGACCACGCACGGAACCTAGGCGTTATCCTGGATTCTTCACTTTCAATGAACAGACAAGTCAACGCCGTCTCCTCATCCTGCTTCAACATTCTTCGCATGCTCAAAAAAACATTTCGCTGGATCCCCACGAAACCAGAAAAACAGTCACCCATGCTCTGGTCACGAGCCGACTGGATTACGGAAACACCCTCTACGCAGGTACTACCGCTAAACTCCAGAAAAAACTCCAAAGAATCCAAAACGCCTCAGCCAGGATCATATTAGACATCCCACGTAACAAACACATCTCTGGTCACCTGAAAAACCTCCACTGGCTACCCGTCAATAAGAGGATCACTTTCGGACTTCTAACCCACGCACACAAATCACTCTACGATATCGGACCTGAATGCCTCAACTCACGACTGTCCTTCTACACCCCCTCCCGCCAACTACGTTCTTCCAGCCAAGCCCTCGCCACTGTACCTCGCATCAACAAGACCACCATGGGAGGTAGATCCTTCTCATACCTGGCAGCTAAAACATGGAACTCACTCCCCACTTACCTTCGCCTTACCCAGAACCACCTTGCATTCAGAAAGCAACTTAAAACGTGGATATTCGACAAGTAATCCTCCTCCCCTCCCTAAGCGCCTTGAGACCCTCTGGGTATGTAGTGCGCTATATAAATTCTTTGACTTGACTTGACTTGACCCTCATGTTGGGGGCCCCATCGGAAGCCCATGCCGTGGCTGGAACGGGGACAGCTGAGGCCCTCATTCCTGGCTTGTTAGACTGAGGATACCGCCTGGAAAGATGATGGGTAAACCAGCATTACAGCTCCTCTTTACTGAAGTTCTTAACCAGGGCCGCTCTAAAACCGGCCCTCAGATTGCCGACCCCGCACCCCAGAGCCTAGCCAACCTCCACCTGTCACTGCCGGTATCCCAAATGCCTCCATGGAGTGAATATTGCAGAAAATCTCAGCCGTTGGCCGACGGCTGGAGGGCATGGACGCAATTATCTATGCCCTGGCCACTGAGACCATTTCCATCTGTACAGACATCGCCAGTTTCCAGAACCGTGTGGATGGCCAGACCCAGCGTCTCTCCATCTTAGAAGACGGCCTCAACACCATGCTGGAACGGGATCAAGAGCTCTTATTCCTGCGCAGGAAAGTCATAGACCAGGAGGATCGGAGCCGCCAGGACAACTTCCTCTTTTTTGGCTTCCGAGAGAACGTGAAGGGTCCTGTTGCCAAATCCTTTCTTTGGGATACATTTCCGAAGTTCACAGAGTTGCTCTTTGAGCCCCCCACCCCCCGCTTGGAGATGCAGGGGGCCCATCGCATAGAACCACCACGATGAGGCATGTCGGCATGCCCGGGACCTCTCATAGCCTACTTCTTTCGCCACGAACAAGCCCTGGAAAACATCGGAGCGGCCCACACCCACAGCCTGTACACATTTGAGGGCATGAGATTCAGATAGTAGCAAACTTTTCCAGGTAAACCAACTAACACTGCAAGCCCTTCCTCTCTCTTCTGCCCCTCCTCTGCCAATTGGACATTAAATATGGCCTTCTTGAACCTGCACGCCTCCGGATCATCAACAATGGCATATCTAAGCAATTCTTAAATCCAGAGGAACTGCACCACTTCCTGGAAGGACTCACCACACAGGACATGGACACTGTATCCCCTGCCCCTGGGAGCAGCTCTGCCCTGCCGCCGCTCTCCCTCCCTGTCTCTTCCAGAAGGCTCCAGGGGAATTCGGGAGGCTCCTGACACAGAGGCAGAGACCCTAACAGTGCAGCCTGATACCTGGGTGACAAGCACCAGGCTCTCCAGGCGGTTGACAAACTTACACAAGAGCAAGACAGGGACAAGTCACGCTCCCCCCTGCAACCCACCTTTTCAACGGAAAGCTCGTCCTGAGGACTGACAAGTTGAACCTACCCTGGCAGGGCAAGAGTGCTGCGGCAGGAATGCCAAGACCCGGAGAAGAATACGGAAGGCTAAGTATTGGCTTGCTTCATTTAAGAACATTTTCTTTGTTTATTTCAAAGTTTACCATATCAATGTTTGATTGACATATGTTAGATCTTGTCTGCTATGTGTGATGTGCGCTGCAGGCTGGTTAATTCAGGATCCCCCTCTCCTCAGCAGACTCCTGCTACACCCGCCAAGCGCAAGAGCGCAGCTGCAATGGCTCCACGGGCAGGACTGGCCCCACTCCACCCGGTCTCCCTCTACCCACATCACTGCCCCTCACAGCCCTGTGTTTCCTCCGACTCAGCAGTGATCGAGGCCCCAAGCGAGGCTACCGACCCACTCCCCAGGCTATGGGGGTTTAGGCTGTATGTCTCTCCTTTATGTCCCGCCTTTCTTGTACTCACCCAAGGCATAGATGTGCCCCACTTCATCTCCTTGCCACTGGCACGCCCGCTTCCTCGCCTCGACTCACACTGGAGGCCCTTTTAGGCCTGGGCAGAGACAGCTTGCTCCTATGCCTCTGATGAGACCTGACCCACCCTATACATTGACCCTTACTCACCATGTCCGTTATATCGGTATGGGTGCCAACCACTCACCAGTGGGGACAGCGGGTCTCTGCCCTCTATCCTGTAGGTAGACACATGGACTCCCAGTAATCCTACCGCTCAGCCTCCCTTCACTCTTTGATATATGATCGGATGTGCCCCCGCCACACCCTCCTTCCTCTGACGGACTCTAGCGCTTATCCCCTTCCCCCACATGACTAAGACTTCGATCCTGGCCAAGGTTACACCTGCTCACCTGTGCGGCTCTTGGCATACCTTGTTTCGCAAAGGGGTCCTCTCGACATGCCACATCCCACAAGCCTAGACCCACGTTATCCTTGTGTGCAGCCCACCCACCTACCTCCCTTTATTTCTCCCACTTCCCCCTCTGACACATTTCTTGGTGTGTCCTGTTAAGCCGTGCTCAGCACTGACTAGTGCCTACTGGTAGTCGCTTTCCCTGCGTGCTCGGTTCCCTTGCCTATTCATTCCTGATTTCCCCCCTTTTGTCTTCCACCCTTTACCCCCTCTGTCCTTCCATTTCTCCTCCCTTTCTTTACCCACCCTCTCCTCCCCCCACTTGGTCCCTCCCGACACTCCGGGGCCGATACACAGAACTAACTTAAGACGAAATCCAAAACTTACTACTTTTGGTATTCACAGAAGTTAGGATTTTGTTCTACGTTTGTCTTAAGACAGACTTAAGACAGTCTTAAGACAAACTTAAGACAAAATCCTAACTTCTGTGAATGCCAAAAGTTGTAAGTTTAGGATTTTGTCTTAAGTTATTTCTGTGAATCGGGCCCTCGACCTCGTCACGCATCCACCCCTTCCTCCATCTCCCCTGCTTGCTCCCCCCCCTTGTTCGCGGCACCCTCCCACCTGTACATCCGTTGCACTGCAGCACATACCCCTATTTCGCCCCATCTCATAGCCTGTTTTTTTAGGTCTCGCCAAGCGATTTAGCGTGCAGCGCTGACGCATGCTGTGCTTAGCTTTAGGCATCTAACGCTAACGTGCGGCGTGCCACTATTTCTACAAAAGTCAATAAATAAAAAAACAAAGGCAGGCGGAAGCCATATTTCGTTTCCATTTGCAAAGCCAATAGCTATACATTTATCTAATGCGAGACCTATTGCATTGCAAATGCTTGTCTTCCCTACTCTGTCTCTGCAAGCAGCTGGATGCCCTCACAAACTCACGGCCCACACATGTCTGCACCCGCCACACGTGTCCTCTCCTGGAACGTCACTGGCCTAGCACATTATATTAAATGGAAGAAGGAGCTCTCCGACCCCCATGCAAAGATAGCCACTGTGGTTCTCTTGCAGGAGATGCATCAGGGCGACCTAGAATGCAACAAACTACACCGCAAATGGCTGGGCAGGGTGATTCACACCAGCATCTCAGCACCAACCACTGCTGAGGGCGGCCAGTCACGTAAGGGTGGGGTGGCGATAATTCTCAGTAAATTGCTACCCATCACGATCGTGAAAACATGGTACGACCAGGACGGCAGGTACACGTTTACCAAGCTGAGAGTAGGAGACAGATCCCTATGTGTGGGCTCGGTGTATGCTCTGACAGGGGCCAAAGTCCCTTCTTCAACTGAACCGCCTGCTTGTCAAGATCAGTGCGTCTTGGTGCATCATTGGAGGAGACTGCAATTTTTCCCCAGATACGGTCCTAAACAGGACGGGACCTGGACAGGGGGAACAACGCAGACAGAGCCCTGCTGGGAGATATAGACTTATTATTTTTATTATTTGTGTGTTTTGTAAAGCGCGCAGTTGCCCCAACGGGGCGTCCCGGCGCTAATAGATCCTGTAGCAGAGGACGCAAATAAGAACTTAGGAACCAAAGAGGAAGGTCTTGAGGGATTTACGAAATTCAAGTTCGGACCGACTTGAGCGTAGGGGCAGCGGAAGCTTGTTCCAGCGCTGTGAGGCGCAGACTTCGAATGTTTTACCTCCCATTCGGGTTCTTTTAAATCTGGGGGTCACAAGAAGAAGTTGGGAATTAGATCTCAATGGTCTGAAGTTGCGGTAAGGATGCAAGCTGGTTTTAAGGTGAGCGGGTCCCTTGCCCTTCATGGCTCTATAGGCCAGTGTCAAAGCTTTGAACTCACATATTTTTGCAATGGGAAGCCAATGTAATTTACGGAGATGAGGGGAAATGTGATGTCTAGGAGGAATGCACTCCACCAGGCAAGCCGCCACATTTTGAACAGTCTGAAGCTTGTGACACAGACCGGCCGTAAGGCCCTTGTATAGCGCGTTGGCGTAATCGAGGTGGGAAGTTATCAGTGCATGTACCACTGTTTTGCGGCAATCAGTTGGAAGGTAGTTTATGAGCTTTTTTATTATTCTAATCTTAGCAAAGCAGGATGCTGCCACTGTTTGGACCTGGGGTCCAAAGGAAAGATTGTTATCCCAGCGAACCCCCAAGTTCCTAACCGAGTCTTTAGGTATAGGAGCCTGGCTCAGATCTTCCGGCCACCATAAGCTAGATTCTAGTGGGGTAGGTAAATTAAAAAAACAAAACCTCCGTCTTTTCTGCGTTGAGTCTCAGAGAGTTCATATCCATCCATTTTGATATGCTCCTGAGGCATGATTTCAAAAGGTCAAAAGTTGTGGGTGTTGACTCGTCAAATGTAAAGAGGAGCTGAATGCCATTCGCATAGGAGGTAGATTTCACACCAGCTTGTGCAATCATTTCGGCCAGTGGGGTGAAATACACATTAAAAAGGAGCAGGCTCAACGATGAGCACTGAGGGACTCCCCATTTAAGTGGCCTAGCAGAGGACGTGTAGGGGGAGTGTATACCTGCTGGGTGCGGTTTGACAAGAAGGAAGCAACCCACTTTAGTACGGTTCCCCTGATGCCCAAGGCACCCAGTCTTTTCAGCAGAATCTTATGTGAGACGGTGTCAAATGCTGCTGAAAGGTCCAGCAGCACTAACACCGCCGTCGACCCACGGTCGAACGTCCACCTCACCGAGTCGGCCATTTCGATCAGAGCCGACTCCGTACTGTGGCCTGACCGGAAGCCATGCTGAGAGTTATGCAAGAGCCCATGGGACTCAATGTAGTTGGCAAGTTGAGAGTATGCCAGTTTTTCCAGAATCTTTGCCGGGGTGGGCAGAAGGGAAATCAGCCTGTAGTTATTTGGATTATCCAGATCCACATTAGGATTTTTCAAAATAGGAACTAGGGAAGCGTGTTTCCATTTATCGGGAAATCTTCCAGCCCTCAAGGAATCATTCCATATAAATGTAAATGTATGTGTCTTGTAAAGCGCACTGCTGCCCTGAGGTTAAGATAAGGGTTCAAAAGAAAGTCTAAAGCCTTATATTGCTTCGCCGGCCAAGGGTCATTAGGTGAACCGGATTTGCATTTGAATAGTTCTACAAGGGAGGGCTCTTCTGAAACTTCTGCAAATTCCGTGGGGGAGAAAATCGGGAGGTTCTGGGTACTCAGAACCTCCTCTAGGTCAAAGCTATCATTAGCAGGGAAGGAGGCATAAATTTGCGCTATGTTTTCCTCAAAGAATTCCGAGAGTTGGTTGCAGAGAAGCTGGGAGGAGGGGTGACTCCGATTCAATGCTTGAGGGTCTGTAAAGGATTTAACAATGCAAAAGATCTCTCTAGATGCACTACTGGCTATCTTAATTCGAGTAGCCAGGTAGGCTCTTTTATGTTTCACAATCATTCTACGGTATTCTTTAAGGGCTGTCCTATAATCAGTCTTACTTTCCGAAGAGTACTTTTGTCTCCAGGCTCGCTCAAGAACTTTACAGAAGGCTTTTTTCAGACGAAGATCATCTGAATACCAGGGGGCTGATGGTGCTGACCAAAAGGTTTTAATAGGTTTCAAGGGGGCCAGTCAAACATGACCTGGCCAATCCAGGCATCTAGATTGACAATGCAGGTTTCTAGATCTAAGGATGGAATTGGCTGGGAGTCTTTTAAGAGTTCTTGGAGAGAATCCAAAGTGATACGACTCCAGTTTCTCCTAGATACCTTCGGGGTCAGGACGGGTCTATCGGGGTAAGATAAACCGATCGAAAAGGGGATAAGAAAGTGGTCTGACCATACTACGGGTGTGGAATTCTCCACCGGATATCCACCAAATTTGAGCAGATCAAATCTAGTGTATGACCAGCTTTGTGAGTGGGTGACTCCACCCTTTGAATTAAGTTGCATGCAGCAAGAGTAGAAATCAGGCTTTTGCTATGCAGACAGGAGCCATCGTCCACATGAAGAGTGAAATCCCCTAAAATCGTATAATTTGCATATCGTGTACTGGCCTGGAAGATATAATCTGCCAGGGCAGACAGATGCAAAGTACTGGAATGGGGGGGACGATAGATCAAGAGTCCTGAGCAAGAAGTGGAAGCCGATAGCATGATACAGAAGGGAAGACCCTCTATGCAGTCAATTTGATCATATAAGGGAGTGGTAACAGTCCATTCCGATTTATAGATGAGTGCCACCCCGCCCCCGGGTTTGCCATTAAGTCTATTGGCACAGATGATACTGTAGCCTTCCGGAATGGCCAGGGTCAAGGCAGGGTTAGCTGTATCACTCAGCCATGTTTCGGTGAGAAAAAGAAGATCCCATTTATTGTCCAGGAGAGACTGCCAGATGTCTAAAGCGTGTCTGACCAAAGATCTGCAATTGAGTAGTGCTGCTCTCAGGGTCAGGGAAGATCTTAGACCACGAGAAGGAGCAGAGCCATGGGTAAGGGGCTGTCTATCCTGTCTTTCGTGATGAGTCAGAGAGAAACCACAACCCTTGCATTCTTAAACCGGGCACTTTAGGTCCACGGGAGGCAGTGGGCTGTAATGCATTGTGGAGGTCTCCGAGCAAGTATCTCCTTCCGCTTATAGGTCATACATTCATCGCTGTTCAGACGGACAGGGGGACCGGCCCGGTCTCGTCTTGGTCGCGGACGGGCGCAGACGGGCTTGCCTTTGGCGCCCCTTTGGCGCGCCGCCGGCGCGCCCGCTGCGCGGCCGAGTCAGGACTGCTATATCAAGCAGGTGAGTGCGGGAGGGGCCAGGCTTTAAGACTGTCACCCTTTACTACACCCAAGATGGCGGCTCGGTTTTGATTAGAACTCCGCGACACCGCCTACTCGGCTGCGCGGTATCTAAATAAGGTGGGAGACAAAGTAAGTGTGCCAGCAGATAAAGGAATTAAAATACAATGTCAAAACAGAAAATCACACATTTTTAAAGACGTTACAATCTTCCCGGCTTTCCGCCGTAGGAAGAGCTGCTACTAGAGCTGCTACTAGACTTGGATCACGGCCTCGTGGACCACTGGCACTTCTGCCACCTGGCGGACAGGGTATACACTTTGCTGTCCGCGGTCCATGATACCCAATACTGTCTGAATTACTTCCTTATTTCTCACTCAACGGCGGCACTCGTCTGGGACTACCGCATCTTGGAGGCTGCACTATCTGACCAGTGACCACTCTACAGTCCTGCTATCCCTTGATGTGGGCCTGCCCTACCTGTGTTACAAGCCATGGCACCTGAATGTGCAAAGATACACTCTATGGTCCCCTAAGGACCTACCAGAGGATGCAGTAGCCCTCTCCCTGACCGCATTGAGTGGGGGTAACTCTTCACCACTATGAAACGCATCGACCTGGGAGATCTATTTATCTCCAAGGTGCGCTTACTTTACAACTGCCCCCTGCCCAGGTCAATTGTGGCGGGTTCCTCTCTGATAGCTTTCAGGGCTGCCTGCTCTCTTCCCTTTTGCTCCTCCTAGCCATGGAGCCCATGGTCTCTGTCATCCGCCACTTGAGGTTCCGTGAGAATCGGAACGACGTTTTTGGGCTTGTTCGGATATGGATGAGTTTGCTATCTACGAACCGCAAATGATGAGATTAGTAGATGTACGTGTTTTCGCTACACTACTTGGAAGGGTTCGTCTTATTTACGGGTTTTTCATCTGAACCCTCGGGTTCCATTTTAGATACGGCATCCATTTTGTTTCTTGCCCTCACGTAGCCGGCGAACGGACAATGTCCGCTCGATGACCCTGGGATTCCCAAGCTCTTGCGGAAGATGCATATTCCTTTGAGTGTGACTTTATGACTAGGGGAATGACACGACAGAAGCAGATGACTCCGCTCAAGGCTCATCTTGCCGTGCCGGTCTATTGTTTCAGCCTTGCATGCGCTAGGCTCGAATCCTTTGATCCTGTGATCACGCTTCCGATATTGTCCCCACACTCTTTTCAATCTGTTGTCTGTCTTTGTCTTCCTGCACCTGTTTCTGTCCCTTCTCTTAGGTTGTTTACAACTAGAATGGAATGTGCTTAATGGTGGGATAGCGTGCTTTGACAGTTGGGAACCGACATGTAACTGTAATTATGTTCCGGGCTTCTGAAAACATGAATGCGATCCTTTTGAAGTTTACTGTGGGAACTGAGTTGTAACCTTTTGTTCGTTATGTTGTGCAATGGCGAAAATGTGTATAAAAGGAGCAATCCACTTTTGCAATTCGAAGCAGACTCTCTGAACCTACACTATGTTGTACTTCTAGCGATTTCTGTATCCCTGCAGTAAATAAACGCTGATCTTTGACGCCAAAGGAAGTGTCCCGTGTCTCTGTGATTTGTACGCCGGAACAGGTATCCCACGAAGGTTTTAGGTGTTGTCCCCTGGCACCGCTGGGCCTTAAATTAGCCCAGTCCTTCAGTTGGCGCCCAGCGTGGGGCGACATCATGCGGTACCGGTCCAAAGCCTGACGATCGTGAGGAACTTCGTGTGAAATCTCCGAGGGAAGGTGCACCCCGCTTCATCGATCCTGTTGTCGAAATAAGTGGTCCGAAGATTTTTCCCGCGAAGATTCCCGCTTCCTGACGGCTGCGATGGACTGATGCCCTGACTGTCGACCTGTTTTGGCGCCTGGCGTAGTCCTTTGTACGGCGAGACGATAGACGGGCCTTCCTGGTGACGCCATTGTTCTTTCAGTTAAGTATTTGTGGGTCGCTCCCAGTTCTGAGCTTAACTCTTTGGTTCCTCTATTGGAACATTTGTTTCAAACTTGAAAACTTGGCATTTGCTTGACATTTGCTTCGTACTTTGAAACTTGGTTGTTGTTGTTGAAACTTGGTTGATTGCATGGTTCCATTGCATTTTTTGATTCTTAGTTGTTGGGTTTTTCTTTGACAATTGCAATTGCCAAAAACCGAGGGTCTCGTATTTTTGCGAGGATATCGTAATTTGATAACCCTTGAAGTTTGAAACTCGGTTAGTGTGCATGATGCCTGGCCGTAGTATTTTGTTTGGTTTCCTTAGATGTTGCAACACGGATTCCCGGTTGGAGGACTCGTGTCCGATACCTCCAGTTGGAACTCCGATTTATGAGCTCTATAGTCGACATGGAGTAGGCCCCATTGTATATAATGAATTTTGGATCCGTTATACGAGAAAAGATGGTGTCCTTAGTTGGCCACCCCATGGTAGCTTTGAAACTGAGATTTTAGATACTCTCGAAGCAAAATTGTTTAAAAAGAAAGCTAGGCCAGCAATGTTTGATTCCTTTCGGTTATGGCGCAAAGAGCCCAGACAGAAAGAAATCAAGCTGATTAAGAAAAATAAGAGAGAGGGTATTATTTCGATAATGCAAGGTGCAGAACAGCATCAGCGAGACAAGGCAGAGAAGGAAAAGGAAGTTTCTATCAGGCAGCATAGTATGGCGGTGGATACATGTTATCCGGTTTTACCGTCGAGTTCTGATAAGAAAGGAGAAGAATCGAAAGAGGATCCTTTGTTATCTTATTTACTAAAGTCACCACCCCCTTATGTACAGGGTGCTGTAGCTCCTATAGTTCCTCCTGTTCTTCCGCCTGTCGTTCCGGCGGCTGCTGGTCAGCCTGTAGTTGGCCCTGTTCCTCCAAATCCCCTTGCTCCTCAAGTGGGCCCTGCTCCTTTACCACCTCTTCTTCCTACTGCTCCTTTGCCTGTCACTTCTCAGTCTATTGTTACTACTACTCCTGTTATCTTGGCTACTCCCACTGCTCCTACGTTTAGTCCTCATATTGATGCTCCTGTTCTTCTCTCCTCTTCTCCTTCTGTTCGTAAACGTATACCTAATTCTGTTGCTAATCTCTATTCTCCACTTTTCGGATCGTTATTTGAATCCGATGCCTCTGACATCTCTCAGAGACGAAGTCAAATTCCTGGTGGAAGGGAGAGTGCGACGTTAGTAACTATGGCGCGTAGGTGGATTAGACACCCTGCTAAGTACACTTCACGCATAGTTTTCGATACGTTCTCTCAGTTTAATGAGCCCACACAGAGATTCGTGTTTGAAGAGATGTGCAAATCATTGAGAGAAGAGTGGGATAATGATGAGTTAGATATCGTACCGCCCGATATGACTGAACTTCAGAGTCAGTTTTCGAACGGCATGATTGTCGGTGGTGATGTACGGCATGCATTAGAGCGATTGTTAGCTTTTAGGTCTACAGTGCCTTCCCGAGGGTTGGTTTACGACGACTCCGATGATCAGAAAACGAAATCTGGTCAGTATCCCATGCGAGAGGTTCCCCCAGTGTGGATGCCGGGTGATGCTGCTGCCAATCCTGCAATTTTGCCACACTTCCAGAGAGTTTGGATACACCTCCCATGGAAGCGATCAGAAGTCTTGCAGGTGAAACAATCCTTGCCTGACCCGCGGAAGAATCCGGCAGGTTATTACAAGGAGTTATCCCAATTAGTGGATGCTTCTATTATGAACCTTGCTGATATCGACATGTTGTTTGGTAATATCGTACCGCAACCGATCTGGGCGAAGATTCGTCACGAGAATCATGCAGCTGAGTTAGGTGGTGATTGGGCTGCAATTGTAGCGGCCGATGGACAGCAAGTTGGTGGGGCCAAGCCTGAACAGCTAATTACGGACCTGCCCCAAAGAATCATTACACTCATGAAAACACTCATGCCAGCGATGAGGGTGAACTGGGATAAATTGTCTGCTTGCAAACAAAAGAAAGACGAGAGTGTCTCCGATTTCTTTACTAGGTTTGAGGAGGCATTTATCGATCATAGTGGTCAGGACATGAGCACTGAGGGAGGTCAGCGGTTGTTTGTCGATAAGTTTGTGATAATCTGTTGCCTGAATTATGTAACAAATTGAAAAATTCTGAAAGTGCTTGGGCTGTTTCAACCACAGCTCAAATATTAGCAACGGCTCAATATTATGAGAATAGAGAAAAAGAGGAGAATGATCGTGCAGATAAGAAAACGAAGGAGCTAAAAACTAAGGTTTTGTTGCAGCAAGCGTATCCTCCGCATTCGAATCAGAATGACTCGCAACAGCAGCATGTGCAGTATCGACCACAGGCACAGTCTTCTAGGATGCAGTCGCGCTCTAAATACTCTGCATCCAGATCTATGATTGGGTATAATCAGTGTGCATATTGTAAGGGTGAGGGCCATTATAAGTTCAATTGCCCTGTTTTACGTGACCGAACCAATGGTGTCTCGGTTCGAGGAGGTCGTGGTGGTTATCAGCAAGCCTCTCGAGGTAGAGGTTGTGGCACCTCTCAAAATCAAAATGAGCGTTCTGCTCCTCCATCGGACACGAACAATTGTTTTGATCAGCAAAATACATCGTCTGGTAGATCTGCACAGTATCATGTGGATGACTATTATGTTGAGCATGAGATTGGTGCAGACAATGATTATTAGGACAGCCATAGACAAAGAGAGGGAGTAGTATCAGTTGCGGTTGATCAGAGAGGGCCTTACGTCGCAGTTGCCACATCGGGCGTAGTTGAGCCTTTTCTGTTGGACACTGGTGCAGCAAAAAGTTCCATCATGCATTCGAAACTCCCTGGCGCACCTTTGTCTGGCTTAACGAATGTTTGCGTTGGATTCTCTGGCGCCCCGGTTAGCAATCCAGTTTCTAGCCCTTTGTCCCTTACGATCGGGACACGTGAGCTAGAGGCTCCTTTGATTTTAACTACTGGTTGTGGTGAGAATCTCTTGGGTCTGGATTTGTTGAAGCGGTTATATGCGACTCTGTATTGCTCTCCTACGGGAGTGGAGCTTACATTAGGTCAGAGAGTGATCTCTCCTATGTACTTGTCAACTGATAAGCTCCCACCGGAATTGAGTTCCCTTCCTGAGTCTTTATGGGCAACAGGTCCCAATGATGTGGGCCTATTGGACATACCACCTTATGTAGTCCAGTTGAAATCACATATGAGATTACCGTATATCCCCCAGTATCGTATCTCTCTTGATGGCGAGCGTGCGCTATTAGCGATCATTTAAGACTTGATCGAAAAGGATGTTATTGAAGAAACTCGGGGAAATGTGTGTAATAGTCCGGTGCTACCTATTTTGAAACGAACTGACCCATCCAAGCCTCCTGTGTACCGTTTTGTAATTGATTTGAGAGAAGTGAATAAAATTGTGATCCCACAGTTTCCAGTGGTGCCTGACATTACAGCTTTGCTGACCCTGATTCCAGCCTCTGCCTCCTGGTTTTCGGTGATCGACCTAAAGAATGCTTTCTTTAGTATTCCGATTGCTGAGGAAAGCAGAGATCTATTCGGCTTCTCATTAGATGGTCGCAGTTTTAGGTTTAAACGCGCACCACAGGGTTACTGCGAGAGTCCATCGATCTACAGTCAGGCCCTTAAGAGTCAAGTTGATGCATTGTGTTACCTGATGGAGCGGCCTTGATTCAGTATGTCGATGATCTGTTAGTGGCTACCGACACTGAGCAAATTTGTAAAACTGCTACGGTATCGTTGTTAAAGCATTTATGTGACTTACATCACAAGGTGTCACCTTCTAAGCTACAGTATTGTTGTCAAGAAGTAACCTATTTAGGTCACTTATTGTCAAAGGAGGGAAGAAGGTTGACCCCAGAAAGAATTGCAGCGATTGCTCGAATGACTGTGCCAACAACTCAGAGAGACGTACGTGCCTTTCTAGGTATCACGTCATACTGCAGACAATGGATTCCAAACTTTTCATTGTTAGCGAAGCCATTGTTAGCTCTCACGTGCAAGGATGTTCCGACTCCTTTGCCATGGACTGAAGATTGTCAGAAAAGTTTTTCTGAATTGCGTGATGCGTTGTGTTCGGCTCCTGTGTTAGGTACTCCTGATTACAGTAAGCCGTTTACACTATACGTTCACGAGAGAGAAGGTTGTGCGTTAAGTGTCTTGACGCAACAATTTGGTGGCAAACAGCGTCCATGTGCATATTTTTCTTCGACTTTAGACCCTGTAGCTAGAGCGTTGCCGAGTTGTCTAAGGGCGACAGCGGCAACTGCGGTGTCCATTCGACAGTCCGCAGGTCTGGTCATGGATAAAATGCTTACAGTGATGGTTCCGCATGCAGTTGACACTCTCTTGAATCGAACGAAGACTCAACACTTGACGAGTGCAAGGTTGTCCGGCTATGAGTTGACACTTTTGGCAAGTCATATACAGATAAAACGTTGTAATGTGTTGAATCCAGCGACATTGCTGCCGATTCATATGGAATCAGGTGATGTAGCACCACATGACTGTTATTTAAGAACTGAAGAAGAGACGAAGGGTCGTATTGACCTGAAAAACACTCCATTGGTAGATCCCGATGGTACTTTGGATGTTGATGGTTCATGCTTCAAGTTGCCGAATGGTGATGTGACGACTGCGTATGCTGTAGTGACGTTGAGTACGGTTGTGGAAACTGCGAGATTGAGTCAGAATTCGGCGCAAGCGGCAGAGTTGATTGCTTTAACGAGAGCGTGTGTTTTGTCTAAAGGAAAGCGAGTGAATGTGTTTACTGACAGTCAATATGCGTTTGGCGTAGCGCATAGTTTTGGTCGATTGTGGAGAGAGAGAGGATTCATGATGTCTCATGGCACGAAGATTCAACACGGACAGCTCGTGAATGATCTTTTGGATGCACTTACATTGCCTAAGCAAGTGGCAATCATTAAATGCAGCGCGCATCAAAAGATTACAGATGATGTTGGTCGTGGTAACACGTTTGCAGATGAGATTGCTAAGGAAAAGGCCAAGAATCTGACAAATCGAATGTATGTTACGAGTTCAGTGAGATGGCCGGCGGAGACTGGTATGTGTGAGGACACAGTTGAGAGTGTGAAAGCGATTCAAAATGAGGCTACCGAAACTGAAAAGGCTAAGTGGAAAGAAAGCACGGGGAAGTTAGACATGAATGGATGTTGGGTTGATTTGTCAGAATATCAGAGATGGATGTTACCGGATGCATATGTGCTTGCCGTTGTTACTATGGCCCATGGCATGTCACATATTAGCGCGCAAGGTATATGTAAACTGTTGTCTCCTGTATGGAAAAATGATGGGATTGCTAAGTGTGCTGAGAGAGTGGTCAAGAACTGTATGGTATGTTTGATCCATAATCCTGGCAAGGGCACTCCCACTCACACATTTTGCTCCTCCTACATGCCCCTTTGAAGTTATCCAATTGGATTTCATCCATATGGAGAGATGCAATAATTTGAAATATGTATTGGGTGTGGTTTGTGCGTTCTCCAGATGGATTGAGGCCTACCCTCTTAAGGATAATACTGCCCTGTCCACAGCAAAAGTTCTACTCAAAGAATATTTCCCAAGATACGGAATGTCACGGATCGTATGGTCGGATAATGGTAGTGAATTTGTGGGAAGTGTGATGAAGAGTGTGTGTGCGGGTTTGGGTATTCGCCAAAAATGTCATAGCGCTAACCATCCTCAATCGGTGGGTTTGGTGGAAGGGTACAATGGTACTCTGAAACTGAAACTTGCCAAAATCCAAGCAACGACTGGGTTATCATGGCCTGATGCATTGCCTTTAGCTCTCCTGTCGACCAGGGCAACTGTGCACTCTCGAGTAGGGCTGAGCCCATATGAGATTGTGTTCGGCCGTCCTGCGAACATTTGGGGAGTTCCAAGGCTTAAGGAATTTTGTAGAATTGAATATCCAATGTTGATTGACTATCTTTACGACCTGACTGCTAAATTGAGTTTGATTCATCAACAGGTTTTTGAAGCTCTACCGGCACAAACAAAAGGAGCTGGACATCGGCTCCAACCTGGAGAGTGGGTCCTCGTCCGCAATTTTGGGAGAAAACGAAATCTCAAGCCAAGATTCGTGGGACCCTACCAAGTCTTGTTGGCAACGAGGACTGCAGTTCGGTTGGACGGCAGGAAGCATTGGGTGCACGCCACCCACACGAAGAAAGTACCGCTTCCATTGCCAGCAAATAATTGGATAAGGAAAGGGTTTGCCCCAACTGAAACCGATGTCATTCCAAAGTACGTGCCATTTAGTGATGCTCAACCTGTAGAGATCGATCCAGCTCAGACAGATACGTCTGTCGAATCATCTGGAACTGTACCTTTGTCTTCAGCATTGGAGAATTCAAGTTCTGAACAATCGAACTCTGTTTTGCCACCTGAACAATTGTTTGAAGAACAAACTCGACCTGGAAAATGTTGATATTTCCTTCGACCGCGTGATTAAGGACAAATAAAAAATTCCCTTTTATTATTTTTTGAATCTACATTACCCCCTTTTTGCTGCTATGAACATTGTAAATATTTGCATTTTTTCCTGATCTTGAGTTCTTTCATTTTTTGTTTTACATATCATGTGTGTTCCTTTTCTGTGCAGCTAGGAGACTTATATGGAATTGAATGTTTAATTGATTAAACCTACCATCTGGGTTGGCCGTAGGGCCGTGCGGTTACCTACTTCTGTTTGGCAGGTTTCTGACACTAGGTCGGTTACTTTTGTCGGTTTCTGGGAACTCCTGGGAATTGACAATTGCTACTTAGAATCAGGTGCGTCAAGAACGTTACGGACGGTCTTTAGAGGATGGAGTTCTCTAAGCTGTCAGAAAGAGAGATGATGTCGGCGCAAAGATCTAAGTTGCATAAGATTTTTCAAACAAAGTGTTTTCTATTTCAGATTTTCATGTTGTTCCTAACTGTGTCTATGTTATTGGTGGGTGGAGTATATTTTGGGATTCAGTTCCTGTTCCCTTCCACTTCATCTACTCCTCCTTCTCATGATTTGAATTCTGTTCTTGTTCCCACTATCTCTCCACATTCTTTCCATCCTCTGCCCCAACATGAACAGGTCAGGCGTGCGGAATTTATGAACAACTCCTTTGTCCAACTTTTGCACCAGCATCAGTTGGTGATGAACACTACCAACTGTTGGGTGTGTGGGTTAATGCCACATACCATGGATAAGGGTATTCCGTATTTGGTTCTTCCCTACAGCTCCCAGGGGTCAGCTCGGGCGTTCCAAACTATGTTCCGTAGTGCACTAGATTCCTTCCCCCGTCGAGAGCCACGTTCCACAGACCCTGGTTCTGGCCCGTACCACAAGTCTTTGGCGATAGCGATTGCTGATCTGGATAGAGATATTTTTGATGCATCGCTTATTCCAGAGGAAGAGGTGCGAGCTTACAAGGATCTGAGTGAGGCTGAATACAGTATTTCAGTAGGTGATAGACAGCTTAAGAGCTTGTCTCCAATCTGGATTGTACCCCACCTAGGTCATTTTTGTCTGCAAGGTCTTGGTCAAAATCCGAGAGCTCAGCTTGGGAAGAGTGCTTGTACTGAGACATACATTTTACCGATGCTCTCTTCCCCTGTATTTCTGACTGCCAAGGGTACCTATTTTGTGTGCGATGATCGCGCTTATACGTGGTTGCCCCGTCACTTCTCGGGCACTTGTTATATCGCGAATCTTTTGCCACCGACTTTCACAGTTGCCTCAGACTATCACAAGACAAGAGTTGTGAGAGGCGTTATTAGCAAAGAGGATACTGCCGGTCAAGAAGCAGGAGACTTCTTTAAGGGTTTCCTACCATTTTGGGGACCTATGGTCAATAGTAGAAACTTGAGACAGTTGACTCGTGTGGTAGAATCAACTGCTAATATAACTGTGAGTGCTCTTGGTAACCTGACAGCAGAGCTTCAAGCGGATAGACTAATGACGTTACAGAACCGGATGGTTCTAGATGTTGTTCTTGCAGATAGAGGTGGTGTGTGCAAGGTGATCCATTCGAGCTGCTGTATTTTCATACCTGATAATGCTCCAACTGTTTATCAAGCCATCTCGAAGTTGCATAAAATCTCCGAGTCCATACACGTGGACGAAGGTGATTGGACGCTTCTAGGATGGTTTTGGGGTCTGATGTCGACTTGGGGTTGGAAGATTCTGATGATTGTAGGGGTTGTTGTGACGTTTCTGTTCATGTGTTGTCTTTGTGTACAGTGTGGTCCAGCCTTATGTGGCCTTTGCGCTACAACGTGTATAAGAAGGCCATCTGTTACCAGAGAGACATTGATGGATAGAATAATGTTCCAACAACATCTAAACGATCTGATGAATATCGATATTGATTCTGATATCGACTAGTGCTTGCCTACATGAGGGCAAAAGGAGCGTCTGAGGTTCCGTGAGAATCGGAACGACGTTTTTGGGCTTGTTCGGATATGGATGAGTTTGCTATCTACGAACCGCAAATGATGAGATTAGTAGGTGTACGTGTTTTCGCTACACTACTTAGAAGGGTTTGTCTTATTTACGGGTTTTTCATCTGAACCCTCGGGTTCCATTTTAGATACGGCATCCATTTTGTTTCTTGCCCTCACGTAGCCGGCGAACGGACAATGTCCGCTCGATGACCCTGGGATTCCCAAGCTCTTGCGGAAGATGCATATTCCTTTGAGTGTGACTTTATGACTAGGGGAATGACACGACAGAAGCAGATGGCTCCGCTCAAGGCTCATCTTGCCGTGCCGGTCTATTGTTTCAGCCTTGCATGCGCTAGGCTCGAATCCTTTGATCCTGTGATCACGCTTCCGATATTGTCCCCACACTCTTTTCAATCTGTTGTCTGTCTTTGTCTTCCTGCACCTGTTTCTGTCCCTTCTCTTAGGTTGTTTACAACTAGAATGGAATGTGCTTAATGGTGGGATAGCGTGCTTTGACAGTTGGGAACCGACATGTAACTGTAATTATGTTCCGGGCTTCTGAAAACATGAATGCGATCCTTTTGAAGTTTACTGTGGGAACTGAGTTGTAACCTTTTGTTCGTTATGTTGTGCAATGGCGAAAATGTGTATAAAAGGAGCGATCCACTTTTGCAATTCGAAGCAGACTCTCTGAACCTACACTATGTTGTACTTCTAGCGATTTCTGTATCCCTGCAGTAAATAAACACTGATCTTTGACACCGAAGGAAGTGTCCCATGTCTCTGTGATTTGTACGCCGGAACAGGTATCCCACGAAGGTTTTAGGTGTTGTCCCCTGGCACCGCTGGGCCTTAAATTAGCCCAGTCCTTCACACTGGCCACTCATAGCGGTTGTACCCATCGCGGGAGGCCTTTCCAAAGTGTACCTATATGCCGACGACATTTTTCTTACCCTTTCAGATATCCAACACTCCATGCCGGCATTGCTGGAAGTCATTAATGACTTTGCGGCCCTGTCCGGATACAAAGTGAATTGGGATATGAGCGAGGCCCTCTTGCTCTCCTTAGGCACTACGAAGGTAGCAAATCATGGCTACCCCTTCCAATAGAAACCCTCACAGCTCAAATATCTGGGGATTCTGGTCATCAGAGGCCTGGTAGGGAAGGTCATGGACAACCTGACAACCTTGATCGCGCAGATGAAAAAGGACTTTGAGAAAGGTCCCTTCTGGGATTTTCCATGTGGGGCAAAGTACAAGCAGTAAGGATGGTCATACTACTGTACTTTATCTACGTGTTAGGAATACTACTCTCCGTCTCATCAACTCCCAGCTTTGGGCCTTTGTGTCAGGCTACACCTGCCCTGCTTGGCCGTGTTCTCCTGTGGTGACCTGCGTCTCCTGTCTGTGGAGCACTAATCTTTGGTCCTTCATTTCTCCCAGCTTGCCTATCTGCTCCTGGGCACTCCGGACCCCAAGCAGTGGGTTACAATGAAATGCTCACTCCTCTTCTGTGGCAAAGGCCTTGGTCCTCTTTGCAGAGACCACACCCCTGATTATCTTCTCCGCATCCTGTGATACAGGCCACGCATAAAGCCTGACTCCCCGGACCTCTCTCGCCCGCAACACCACCTCCTACACACAATGCTGCCCATTTGATTTGATTTGATTTGATTTTTAAATTTATAAAGCGCAACAAATGCCTGGGGTCGTTCATGTCTAAGCTGTGCATTCTCCAGCATTGGAGGTCGTCCATACTCCCTCACAAGAGGACTGGATGGTAGCGATGATTCAGACAGTGTCCCACGAGCGCGTTATCTATGGCATGCAGGACCAAGCAGAGGTGTTTGCGCAGACGTAGACCCCTTTCTTGCACAATGCCCCTTAAGGGAGTCCTGCCATTGCCACCCTCCTCTTCCTTTATCTGCCCATTCACAATGCTGTGTGCAACCCATCAGATAGCCGGACCGTTGATTCCTAACGTCCTCCTCTGCGGCCATCGAGTGCCCCGATTGCGACAAACATGGGTTTGCAGAGACCGTCCAGATATATCTGAATGTTAAACAGATTTACATCAACACAGGGAATGGACCTTCTTGAGTAAAGTTTTTCTTTAATGCCAATTTTGCTAATATTCCGTCCAGGGTTTCTTTCAGTAGTAGAGAGCAAAGTTTGCTGTGGGTGTTAAAATGAGAAATGTTGCATTTGTTCCCCCGACAAGTTTGTATAAAACTTAAAATATCACAAGTAAGTTAAAAATGATAAGTGCTTTCAAAGCGTTGTGCAGATCTGTAAAACAATGTCAGATTATTTGCAAATAGCTGATAGTTTTGTCCCACCCAATAAATTCTGTCCTTTTCTCAGATCCTCGTGAAACTTTAGATTCCTGCATGGGGTTAAAGTGTTAACAGCCTGCTGAATTTCATGCAGATTTGTTAAATAGCATCAAAGGTATTAGCATTTAAAATCACTATAACTCCCCTTTTCATTTTGCCTTCTCCTTGATCGAACTGCAAATAACTTTCCCTACTCACAGTAGACGAAACACACTATGGACCAGATTTTTCACAGTGTGTTACCCTTGTGTCACACAAGGTAATGCAAGGGGAACACAACACTAAAGTAAGGTTTACCACTTTGTTGGCCTAAGGTACTTGGTAAATCGGGAGTAATGCAAGGCAGTGCAAGTCACTGCCTTGAGTTGCTGTGTGACAGAGAGGCATCCAGTCCAGCACAAACTGCCAGGTCAGGTCTTCCGTGAGCTAGAAACAAGCATCCTGAAACTGGTTTCTGGGTATTGTCCCACATCAGCCAGGCTAGCTTGAATCCGGTGGCATAGCAAGCAAAGGATCCATATCTGGGCATACTCTTCCCACTTACGGCGACAAATGCAAAAGGAACTGATGATGGATGGAATGCAGAACAAATCAAACATTCACCCCCAGTCACAGATCTGCATTAAATCCATAATTTTTATGCTGACCATGCCGTTTCCAATTTGGATCCAGACATATGCAAATCAGTCTTTACCCTGCCCCCTTGGGAACATTCCAGCCCACACTGCCAGGTCAGGTCCTCCCTGGAACAGAAACATTCATCCTGGAACTAGTTTTGGGCTATCACCCCTCATCAGCCAGGCTAGCTTGAATCTAGTGGCATAGCGAACACGGACATACCCTTCCCATTTAAGACGAAAATGCAAAAAGAACAGATAATGGACAGAACGCTGAACAAATCAGCCACAGATCTGGGCCTGCTTGCTTCCGGTCTAGGGAGGACCAGGCATGGCAGTTCGGGCCGGACTGTGTCCATGGGGAGCAGAGCCAAGACTGATTTGCATATGGCTGTGCCCAAACTGGGGTGGCTTGGTGAGCAAAACAAGCTGTGACTGGGGGTGAATATTTCATTTGTTCAGCATTCCATCCAGCATTCCAACCATCATTTGTTCTTTTTGCTTTTGTCGCCCTTTTTATGAGGGGAGATAGATCAACTGTCTGACTTAGGTCCATAGGGCCCGATTCACAGAACTAACTTAAGACAAAATCCTAAACTTACTACTTTTGGTATTCACAGAAGTTAGGATTTTGTCTTAAGTTTGTCTTAAGGCAGACTTAAGACAGACTTAAGACAGACTTAAGTTAGGATTTTGTCTTAAGTCTGTCTTAAGACAAACTTAAGACAATATCCTAACTTCTGTGAATACCAAAAGTAGTACGTTTGGGATTTTGTCTTAAGTTAGTTCTGTAAATCGGACCCTAAGTGTACACTCAGAACATCACTATCAATTTTCTCCTCCTTACACGTAAAATGTAAACTCTTTCAAAGCTTGCCAGAAAGGATTTATTGCTACTTTATCTTGTTGTTTGTTCTATTACATCGTTGGCAGGTGACCGATTATATTTTGAAATTTGCTATCTGGGCTCATGTGACCTATTTGTGGATGGAATAATGTCTATTATTACAACACATGTATGGACGGGTTATCCCGGAGTGGAGTGCTCTCCCTGCCAACCCCTCACATGGTATGCACTTATCACGTCAAAGAGTGGTGCTGTGGAGGTTATGTTTTCTTTGCTCATTATGACCTGGGGGCCCGATTCACAGAATGAACTTAAGACTCAATCCTAAACTTACTACTATTTTGGTATTCACAGAATGCACTTACTACTTTTGGCATTCACAGAATGAACTTAAGACTCAACCCTAAACTTACTACTATTTTGGTATTCACAGAATGCACTTACTACTTTTGGTATTCACAGAAGTTAGGATTCTGTCTTAAGTTTGTTTTAAGTCAAACTTAAGACAGACTTAAGACAGGCTTAAGACAGACTTAAGTTAGGATTTTGTCTTAAGTCTGTCTTAAGACAAACGTACGACAAAATACTAACTTCTGTGAATACCAAAAGTAGTAAGTTCATTCTGTTAATGCCAAAAGTAGTAAGTGCATTCTGTGAATACCAAAATAGTAGTAAGTTTAGGATTGAGTCTTAAGTTCATTCTGTGAATTGGGCCCTGCGTGTTCGCTGATGGTTGGCGTGGATGCTGGAAGACTAGGCACAGATTTTTCTTTATAAGTTTGATTACAGCAATGACATCAGAAGCCAAAACCCGGTTCCTAATGCTTTTATTCATCAAATAGCAGGGAAGCAGCCATCCAGACTCACACAGCACACGGACAGGTTTAATTACAAACCTGAGTCCTTATTATACATACAGCACATTTTCATTGATTATGTCAGGCACAACCTTTAAAACCATGTGCCCGGCGCAATCAAAGATAATGCACTCTTTAGGGTGAATAACTGTCCCCAGAGCAGGCGTGAACTTGTGAGAAAAAAGGATTAGCTGCTTTGAAGCTGCTGTGTTTTCACAGTGCAGGCGTCACCCGCCTGCACTTTTGTAGGGGATTAGAGATCCCCTGCAGGCGGGTGCAGTGAGTGACTACACCCACCTGCAAATGGATCTCTTGGGGGGTCCATTGGACATCCTTTCTCGCCATCAGAGGGCTGCAATTAGGGGATGCACTGATAGTAATACAGGGGGGGCGCAGAGGAAAAGGGATTCCCTGATTTGCAAGCGGCCTCGCCCCCAGGCGAATGAGGGAACGCCCTCTTGAGGAAGCGCTGGTGCTGTATGTGTGCCAGTGCTTTCAGTATTACAGAAGGGGACACACAAGTTTTAAGAAGAAGCAAACACAGTTATCTTCTTCAAATAAGGGGTTTATTAAGCATGGGAACAGTAACTCCCAGCAGCAGGTCCGACAGAAGCAGGTCCACCACTGCCACTGGATTCTACAATCCAGAATCCGGTGACAGAAGCAAGCAGTTACTAAGATCTGGTTGCTAGGAGCATGGAACTAACATTACACTTATATAGTTAATAGGATGTAAAATTTTTCCTCTTTCGTAATATAACAATAAGCAAAAATATATATATATTTTCAATTAAGATATGATCAATTTAGAAACAATACATTAATCACATATACAAACTTGAAACTTTTTTGGTTGCACCCTTAACCGAGTACTGAGATTTCTTCTGGAGTTACACATTTGGTCATCTGCAACAGGATTAATTTTTAACCAGTTCTGAACTTCCATAACGCTGCAAATAGTAACATATTTGGAATTCCACCATCTTCCATCAGAAAATTTAAGGGAATCACCTTTGACTACAGATTTTTTTTTAATATCAGATAACCTGGAATTGCCCTTTCCAGAGGAAGTTCCTATGTGCACTCTCACATGCATCCCTTCTTTGAACACTCTCGGTTTGTTAACTAACTTGTTGTTGTGTCTCCGTTCGTATGCTAGTTGGTAATTTTCCACCTTGTTCCGTACAGCTTTCTCAGCCATAATTTTTTTACCACTTCTCTCCATCCACGCAGGCACAGCAATGGTGCATGGAACTCACCCCTTACAGAATGTGGAGTGGTTCTATAATTCCACAACATGTTTTTACACAACTCCTCCAACACAAATTACCACGAACGCCCATTTGAATACACTCACCTAATACTCGGTTAAAGCGCTCAACCAAACCATTTCCCCTTGGATGATAAAGGAGTATTTTGAGATGTTTGATGCCCCATCTTTTCAGAGAATCACTGAACTCACTTGACGTTAATTGAGGGTCATTATCAGATAAAATTTCCGCAGGACATCCTTCTCTACGAAAAATGTCCTCACAAAAGTTTAATATGTTACTCATCTTGACTTCTCAAACAAAGCTTACCTCTGGTCATTTGGAAAAATAATCCAAAATCATCAAAGCATACTTTTCTCCCACACCTAAAAGTTTGAAAGGTCCACAAATATCAATGCCCACTCTTTCCCACGCACGCATAGGCCACTTTACAGAATGAATGGGCGACTCTTGTACAACATGAGCTTTATCACTGCATGAACATGCAATACACTCGCTTACAAATCTTTCTATGTGTCTGTCCATGCCAGGCCACCAAAAATCATCCCTAGCTTTTCTTTTCATAGCATTCATGCCATCATGACCTTCATGCAAGAGTTCCATAAGTCTATTCCTCATACTGACCGGAACCATTAACTTATCACTCATTCTCAAAATCCCTTTAACAGCAGATAATTCACTCCAAAATTCTTTACATTGCAACAAGTCAACGTGCAATTTCCATCCATAATTTGGTAAATGTGTAATCACTTTACTTAAAATAACATCATCAGCAATGGCTTGTTTCCAGTCAGATTCCTCAATAGCTTGACACCCCCCCACTAGATTGGCAACAATCCATTCATCCTCATCAGATTTCCCTTCATCACTCTCCAATGTATCGACCGGCAACCGAGATAAACAATCAGCGTTTATATTCCTAGTTCCAGGGACGTACTTTAAGACAAAATTGTATTCCTGCAACTGATAAATCCACTTGGCTATGCGTGGTGAGGCGCTGTAGAAAATATATCAATGAGGGGTTTATGGTCAGTATGAAGCTCAAAATTGGTGCCCCACACAAAAGTACGAAAATGCTGTACTCCCCACCAGCATGCTAATGCCTCTTTTTAAATTGTAGAATATGTGCCCTCAGCACCCTTGAGTGTGTGTGATGCAAAGGCTACCACTCTTTCTTTCCCTTCATTTGATTGCATTAAGATGGCATCCACACCATACCCACTGGCATCTGTTACTATAATACTTTTATCATTAGGATTGAAAGGTTTTAAAGCAGTGGCTTTTGCTACAGCAACCGTGACATTATTAAAAGCCCTTTGGCACACATCAGTCCACACATACGTTGCACTCTTTTTTATTAGTTCGCGTAAAGAAAAAACACGGTCAGAAAAATTACATATGAATCTCGAATAATATCCGGCCAGCCCAAGAAATAATCTTAACTGGTCCTTATCTTGAGTAGTTGGAGCCTTCTCTAAATCTTCTACAAATTTGAGTTTAGGTTTGATACCATCTTGGGATAGTTTGTGACCCAAATAATCTACTTCTGATTTACAGAATTTGCATTTTTGTAAACTTATTGTTAACCCAGCTTCTTCTAATTTGCCAAGTACAAGTCTTAAAATCTTATCATGTTGAAGCTTGTCCTTACCCCATATTCAAACATAATCTTTGAAGACTAACACATTAGAGACATCCTTCAAAACTCCTTGCATCACCCTTTTAAAAACTGCCAAAGCAGTTGCCAGTCCAAAGGGCATGCAAATAAATTGGAATGCACCTTCAGGAGTTATGAAGGATGTCAAATATCTGGATTCAGGTTGTAATAAAATCTGATGATAAGCACTTGATAAGTCTAAGGTTGAGAAAACCTTCCCTTTATCAACACTGGCAAGCATCACATTTATGTGTGGTAACGGATGGCGGTACACCCATATACATTCATTTAAACCCCTCAAGTCCACACACATGCGGATACTGCCATTGGGTTTGCGTGCGATTACTATGGGACTTAACCAATCAGATGCTTCTATTGGTTCAATGATGCCTTCTTCACATAACCTGTTCAATTCATTTTTGAGGGGTTCTCTCAGAGTCAAAGGAACATTCTGGTCTTTGTGTACTGTTGGAGGTGACCCATCTTTGTGAATTATGCAACATCTACATTTTCTTAAACAACCTTAATCTTTTTTAATACATTGGAAAAGCTGGATACCCATTCTTCAATACATTGTGGTTCTGTCATCAACACTTGTAACGGATGATTGGGATCATGTTCAATATTTAAAGCTTTTTGATCTATCCACCCCAACAATGACTTACCTTTTTCTACAACATATATTTTAGCTGTGGTCTCTCTTTTGTGAAAAATAATGTTTGCAACAAAATAGTCAAGAACAGGTAATGTTTGGCCACAATATCCTACAGGATTTACATCAGCTATTTGTAATTCTTTAGAAACTAAATACATCCATAGTTGCTTATCGATCAAAGTGATAGGTGAGCATGAATCAACCCACTTGGCTAATTTCGTGTCAATATAAATAATGCATTTGGGTGGACAATATAACTTGCTAGGTTTCTTATTAGTATCAATCTATTTCATTGATCACTAAAACCTCTATGTCACTTTCACTTCCTGAATTGACAACTGAGTTATCTCTTATGACATTCACCACAAGTTTAGTACGAGAAGTGTCACTCACCGCACTAACTCTAGAAAAGTGACCTATTCTTTTACACTTGTAACATCTGCTCTTAAGTCCAGGACAATGAGTACCATCCGCAGTCTGCCTATTGCTCCTACATCTGTAACATGACCTCTTAAAATTAGAAAATTGTTTTTGTTGTCTTCCGGACGCACAGCTTTCTTGTTACTACTTACATCGCATAACTTAGGTGCATTAGCCTCAACATTAGACTCTGTTTTAAATACCTCTTTCACATACTGCGATGTCTTCTCAATGCTTTTGGCAATTTCTAAAGACTTCTTCAATGTGGGATCCTTTAAATCCAGCAAATTTTCTTGAATTTTTAAATTGTTTCTAGCATTTATCAATTGATCTCTGATTATCTCATCCCTGAGATCTCTAAATTCGCATGTTTTGGATAACCTTCTTAATGCTGCAACATACTGTTCAATATTTTCCCCTTGTAATTGTTTGCAGGAAAAGCATTTGTGTCTTTCTACAGCCATGCTTAGTTTCTTTCCATAGTTCTCAGTTAGCGCTGCAATAGCTAGTTCATAAATATCCTCACTCTCTGCTTTTGTATTTTCACCAGTACTCCTCACATTAATGACAGGTTTGGGAAGAGTTTTCAAAACTTTCCTTCCATCTACACCTAAGCTCAGTTTTAATTTTCTACTAGAAACATACACCTCCCCAACAATCGATTCCAGATACGTTGTGAAGCATTCTAGCCAGTCTTCCCAATCCATACATGCAGGACCAAGTTCTTCTAAAAATACAGGAGGTGGAGGGATAGACTGAGTTGTCATGGTAAAGCAATTACTTTAAAAGGTTTGAGGGAGGCAGTCAAAATGAGTTGTACAGATAGACAATTTATCTATCACTGAAGTTAATTTCCAGAAGAAGATATTCTTGTAAAATCATATACTGTTGTTGTAATGAGAATAGTGAGACAGCAAACTTCGTAGAGAAAAGTAACACCCAAATAATACGATCTGCTTGTAATGAAATAGGAAATAAAAGCTCCAGTAGTTGTCATTAATGACGAAAATATAGTCTCTCCAATTGCCACAACTCTTCAATTGCTCAAATGCCATTAAGCAGATACATTGCCTGTCACCAATAACGAAAAGTGCGAATGTGGGGGAGCTTGCAAAATAGCTATGCTGAAAAATGAATTTCTTTCCTTTAATATGGCGGCATGCACAACGTGACCTTGACTGATTTGGGTCACGCAAAGACGTATGCAGAGGAAACAGAAACACTTTATCCTTTCAAGATGGCGGCACAAACAACGTGATCCCAACAAACATAATCACGCATGAACAAAGCCAGGATCGGAGTTCTGTGGTACGAACATTTAAGATGACGATGACAACAAAGACCTCACCAAGGCTACTCGCGCAGGGCTGTGATTATTTGAATGGTGCAGGTGCACACCGCGGCTCCACCAGCAACCGCCAAGCAACCTGAATGTAAGTTTAGCTACTTGCATACGTTTCTTGAAGGTATGCAGTTCCGAAATCACTGTGCTTGGACGTACGCTGCCCACGCACGCTGTTAGGGGTTTTCAAAGCTTCCCAAGCGGCAAAGTATACAAACCTAGCCAGATCAGTACAGATCAGAAAAGTTGAAAAAATGAAACTGCTTGTAAGAATGTACTCCTCCTCTTTTTCTTCACAGGATGTATCCCATCCTCGTCACCATTTTTAAGAAGAGGTAAACGCGTTATCTTCTTCAAGAAAGGGGTTTATTAAGTATGGGAACAGTAATCCCCAACAGCCATTACTCCAGAAGCATGTCCACCACTACCACTGGATTCTACAATCCAGAATCCAATGACAGAAGCAAGCAATTGCTAAGATCTGGTTGCTAGGAGTATGGAACTAACATTACACTAATATAGTTAATAGGATGTAACAATAAGCATCTGTGGCCCATTCTGTAATACAAAAGTGCCCAGGGAGCACGTAAAGCTGGCACAAATGCCCATTGAGCCCCCAGGGAACTTCTATAATATGGCCCCTGTTAGAAAAGACAATGAGTGAGAATATATGTGGAATTAACGACCAAAATAAAGGTAAACAAGTACTAGCTTATATCGACAGACAATCAGTCAATCAATCAAGAAATTTGTAGAGCGCACTACTTACCCGGAGGGTCTCAAGGCGCTTGGGGGGGGGGGGCTTCTACTGCTCGAACAGCCAGGTCTTGAGCTTCTTCCTGAAGGAGAGGTGGTCTTGGGTCAGGCGCAGGTCGGTCGGGAGGGAGTTCCAGGTCTTGGCGGCCAGGTAGGAGAAGGACCTTCCTCCTGTTGTCGTTCTTCGGATGCGGGGGACGGCGGCGAGGGCGTGACTGGCTGATTGGAGATGGTGTTTGGGAGCGTAGAAGTTGATGCGGTTGTTGAGGTAGCTAGGGCCTTGATCGTGTAGGGCTTTGTGTGCGTGGGTGAGGAGACGGAAGGTGATTCTTTTGTTGACGGGGAGCCAATGCAGGTTTCTCAGAAGTCCGGAGATGTGGCTGTGTCGTGGGATGTCGAGGATGAGTCTGGCTGAGGTGTTCTGGATCCGCTGAAGTCTCTTCTGGAGCTTGGCGGTGGTTCCGGCGTAGAGGGCGTTGCCGGAGTCCAGTCAGCTGGTGACGAGGGCCTGGGTGACCGTTTTCCTGGTCTCGATGGGGATCCACTGGAAGATCTTCCGTAGCATGCGCAGGATGTTAAAGCACGACGAGGAGACGGCGTTGACTTGTCTGCTCATGGAGAGGGAGGAGTCCAGGATGAAGCCCAGGTTGCGTGCGTGGTCTGTCGGTTTGGGTGCGGTGCCCAGGGCGGGGGGCCACCAGGAGTCGTCCCAGGCGGAGGGCGAGGAGCCCAGGATGAGGACTTCCGTCTTGTCTGAGTTCAGTTTCAGGCGGCTGGTCGTCATCCACTCGGCTACGTTTTTCATCCCTTCGTGAAGGTCGGCTCTGGCGGCGGCGGGGTCGTTGGTCAGGGAGAGGATCAGCTGGGTGTCGTCAGCGTAGGAGATGATGTTGAGGTTGTGTTGGCGTGCGATGGCCGCGAGGGGGCTCATGTAGACGTTGAAGAGGGTGGAGCTCAGCGAGGATCCTTGAGGGACTCTGCAGATGACTTCGGTGGCCTCTGACTTGTACGGTGGTAGACGGACTCTCTGTGTTCTTCCGTCGAGGAAGGAGATGATCCATTCCAGTGCCTTCTCCTGGATTCCGACGTTGCTGAGGCGCTGCACTAGGGTGCGGTGGCAGACAGTGTCAAATGCCGCGGAGAGGTCTAGGAGGATGAGGGCCGCTGTTTCTCCGTTGTCCATCAACACAACATAGATACTGCTCTACTTAAAGAGATGTGTATGGTACCCTCATGTGCATCGACGTGGGGACACCAACAATAGTTCTCTTCATATTTAATTCTCTACATACACTGAAGGGGTAGTTGGTCTTATCAAAGGAATATATATAAGATGCATTTGGTAGTGTAGTAATAGTAGCTGGGATGTTAAAAACACACCCATTGCTTTTACTGAATATTAGTGGTCCACTCCCAACATAGACATGCTAGTATTCTTTGATGATGTGATGACTAAATGTGAATAATATAAGGACTGGCCCATACTGTTGAGGTGTGGTGGGGAGATTTCAATTTGGCTTTATCTTTACAATTGGTCAGAGTGTCAGGTGCCCACAGAAAACCCTTGTCTCATATTATGCAGTTATGTGGCTTAGTGGTTGCATGGAGAACTGTCCAACCAATTGGCGTTGAATAAACATACTGATCTTCTGTGCACAATATCTGCTCCTGCATTGACAGGTGCATGGTGCCACATTCTAAGATTCATGAGAATAGCATGCAGTCTCAGACTTCATTGGGTTATTCACCAGTCATTCTCATTACCGAGAACCCGCCCTGTCCCCTACTTTGGAAACTGGTGATTAAAAAAAGGACAGAGCTTCCAGACTCGGTGTTCTGTGCTGATGTCAGAGTTGCCATAACAGGATGATTCAATCTAAATGAGCACTCGGTCCAGATATATGAGGCTTGATGGGAGTTCTTCAATGTATGCATTAGGGGCATTTGTATATCTTTAAGTCACCGCTTACTAATTTGAAACAAATAGAAATTGAGTCAAAATGCTAAACAGTGAGAACGCTAAATCCATGCTTGTTAAATTCCAGGACACCCAGAGAGAATTCCATGAGAGAAAGGGGAAAGACCACAGAAAATATTAGCATGGTTGATCAAAACATATATTGACTAAACCACCTGTATCTCATGTATAGACACAGGCAATGACACGATATCCTCTGCATCGGCGAACCTTACAGGCCCTTTAAATAGTATCATGAACATCTCTATGCAACTAGAACACAATGCTTATCAAGAAAGATTGCAACCTAAATGAGAGAATTATAAAATTTCCCCTTGTCACTGGAATATGTCAAATATGCAATTTTGAGCCTTTCCAGTGGTAAGGCCCCGTGGGGGTACGGCCTATAAGGAGTTCCTAAACATCCTGGCTCCTAGGCTATTGGATGTTTGCAATGCTGCTATTATTATAGGTGGTTTTGTTCAATCAGTGATGGAGGCTACTATCATCAGCGTGCTGAAACCAGGATGGAACCCCACCCAATGCTCTTCATATAAACTGCTTATTAAAATATTTGCTTAAATTCTGGCACAGCGTTTCTACTCTTCCAACTTTCTTGTATTAACAGAGCAGTCAAGTTTTATACCCCAAAGATCCAAAACCCCAACGATCCACTGCCATCAATCTTTGCATCTTAATGGCTATATTACACCAAGTAGGCCCACAACTCCCATCTGTGCGGATATATTTTGGCGCTAAAAAAGCTCTGGAGTGACTATTTATGCATGAGGTCCTCCACTATATGGGCCTCAATGCTTACTTCCTGAAATGTATCACCCTGCTCTACACTTACCCACAAGCGAGAGTTAAAGGTTATAGACTGCATTCAGGGCTAATACCTATTTGCAAGGGCACATAACAAAATTGCCACATATTGCCTTTAATTTTTGCACAGGCAGTAGAGCCGCTAGTCTGCTTCTACAGAAAAGTTCACTCTTAGTAGGGACTGTATGTGGGGAGTAAACCTTAGTACTATCGTATTATGCTGATGATGTGCCTAAAGAGAACTTAGCTTTTGTCAGAAATGGGGTATCTGGTTGGCAGCGGTATGCACCCTGTCCAAGCAAGGCCCATCACTCTAGTCAGGGTAAGCTAGATACACACTAAAAGATAACCTGTGCTCACACTCTGGTCGTTTAGCACAGAGCAGGCATGCTTATCTAAAGAGGCAATGTGTACAGTATTTGTGCAACGCCCACACAAAGTAACGCAGTGAAAATACCACAAAAAGACTCCATACAGGTTTAGAAACAGGTTAATATCGGTCTGTAACGACCGAAAATCAGTAAATTTGCCGTTACCGACTGGTATTTAGCTCTTTCTAATGTAGGTGGCTTGATTTTAGGATTCGGTAATTTGTGGTTCCGTAATTTAAGGATTTGGTAAATTACCAATTCCTTAAAATACCGAATTGGTAAATTACCGATTCCTAAAATCCTATGTAGGGAGCACTCAAGTGAGTGCATTTTTGATTTAAGGATTTGTTATTTGCCACCAACTACAAGTTGGTGGTAAATATGAAAACCTTTAAAAAAGCAATTTTGGGCTTTTTTAAAAGTGCCATGTGGCAGACATAATTCCCTTAGGGCATGTATGTGTGCCACATGTGCACACATGCACGATTCAGGGGTGCAACAGGGTGTCAAATGTGACACCTTGCCACCCTTGAATATGTTCCCCCTATTACCGATTCGGTATTTACCGAATCGGTAATCGTAAATGGCTTCCCGCTCATTCCTATGGGTCTCCAGGCCCATAGGCGGTAATGGTAAATGGCTTCCCATTCATTCCTATGGGCCTCCAGGCCCATAGGAATGAAAGGGAATTACTGATTCTTAAATACCGAATATTACTGATTCGGTACAATTTATCGAATTTTTACCTACATACTATTTACTGATTCTTAAATACCGAATCGGTAAAATTCGGAATTTAAGAATCGGTAAAAGGAGATTACCGACATATGGTCCATAGAGAATATTTATTTGAGTAAAACAAGACCAAACCAACAAAAATCCAATAAGTAGAACCAGAGTTATGAATTTTTGAAGAATAAACCAAAAATAGTGCTTAGAAGTCAATAGCGCTAAAAGGTTACTTATGGTCGCACTGGACTTGGGCAAATCCAAAGTTCAGGCTGACTGCAATGGAGGGAAGGCCAGCGACAGGGCCCAGACTGGTCCTGCTGCCAAAAAAAACGTGTTGACGTTGAGGACTCGAGGAGGCATCATATCGTTGTCGATCTTGTGGCTGGAGGTGAGCAATGACGCCAATCTGCGCCATCGATGGAAGCTTTGTTGACAAACCCCTGTACGATGCAGGCATGGTGTTATCGTCGAGCCGCACTGTCTTTTGTCGTTAAGCTGCTCCAGCTGTTGAGCCACTGTCATCAAGCATCCAATACGTCGGCACAAAGGGAGATGCGTTGGTTCCAATCAGCGCAAAGCCACTGCTGCGGTGAAATTGATGTGTAAAGAGCTGAAAAAAAACACTTCTGAGGCCCAGGACTGGAGGGGGCACCTCAGGCAAGGGTAGAGCTCACAGATGGCGGAGTCCAACAGCACCAGCAGAATTTCAAGAAGTATTTTATGATCCAAAGACTTCAGAGAATAGGAGGCAAGTCAGCAAGCCCTCAGAGTCACTCTGGGCTCAAGTGAGATGGGTCTAGCCTTGTGATCAGCAGGGCAGATATCAACAGGCAGTAGGGCAGCTCGGCAAAGCAGTGAAACATTTCCTTAGAACATTCAGTCAAGTAGAATGGTAATCCTTGTAACACAGCAGTCCTTACTCCTTGCAGAGGTCTTCACAGGTCCAGTAGTGTACTGTCTTGGTAGGGTCAGAGACCCGGTTATTATACCCAGTTGTGCCTTTGAAGTGGGGGTGACTTCCAAGAAGAGTCTTTGAAGTGCACACAGACCCTTTCCTCCCAGCGCCTGGCTCCATACTATCAGAAAGGGGTAATCAGCCCTTTGTGTGGGAAACAGGACACTGCCTATTCAGATGTGTAAGCTCCCCCCTCTCTTCCTACCCAGGAAGAGCTATCAGAATGCAGATGAATGTAGATGAGTTCACTATAACATCTACTCTTTCTGTGTTTTTACTGTCTAGAGAGAATACTCAAACAGTAGCTGTCACCACCCCAGATGTGTATTGGAGACAGGCTGTAGGCACACAAAACAGTAGAATCTGAGAAATGTCCACTTTCTAAAAGTGCATTTCTTAACAGTAATGTTAAATGATACTTTACAAGCAATGCTGATTTATCATTACCATTCCAAAGATATACAATGTGATGCAGCTACTCCTTTCTAATCAAGAATTACAGCTTTAAAGTATATTAAGTAATTCCCAATGCTAGCCTAAGAGAGGGGTAGGCCCCACAATTGTTAAAAATACATTTGGGGGTAGGTCTACCAGGACATGTAAAGATTAAACACACATGTCCTACCTTTTACTTACATGGCTCCCTGCTCTTAGAGATACTTAGGGCCTACCTTATGGGTGACTTATATGTAATAAAATGGGGGTTTGAGGTTTGGTAAGTAGTTTTAAATGCCAAGTTGAAGTGGCAGTAAACTCACACACAGGCCCTGCAATGACAGGCCCGAGACAGGTTTGAAAGGCTACTTATGTGGGTGGCACAATCAGTGCTGCAGGCCCACTAGTAGCATTTTTTTACAGGCCTTGGGCATATGGTATATCACTAGAGACTTACAAGTAAATAAAATATGCCGAGCAGGTGTAAACCAATTATACCATGATTAGAGAAGAGAATGCATGCACTTTAGCACTGGTCAGCATTGTTAAAGAGCCCAGAGTCCTAAAGCCAAGAAAAAGAAGTTCAGAAAAAATAAGAGGAGGAAGGCAAAACGTTTGGGGTGACCCTGCAGACAGGGCCATTTTCAAACAACTCTCTTCATTAGGGAAGTTATAAGACATAGGTGTACGGTCGACAAATTAACTGGATTAAGTCAGATATTCCCACTGATGGATGCCCCTGTGGTGTTTGTAGTGGATTATCCCCAACAACAGAGTATGAATGGTTTGAATTACTTAGTAATTCAAATCACATGGGATACAACTGAGTTAATTAGGTGAAACTTTGGTGTTACATTAGCATCTTTTAAAATCATATTGAATGATTGGAACATTTACCGATTTTGATGATTGGATGTATGTCACTCATCAAAATGATAATATGATCAAAATTTCTATCCTTGTTTGCAAACATTATTTTTCCATATTAAGATGGAATTCTTTCATCAGTTGCGATAGCTGCTTACCAAACTTGTGTTCGTGGCGGGGCGCCACAGCTGCAGTGGTGGATTCTAACAAGACTAATGAAAGAACGGGACTGTCTGTCCCAGATTTTCTTATCTATTAATTGTGGCTCAGATGTGATACGTGAAATAGCAGATAACCTTGCAAACATAATTGATACATAAATGGTTAGAATGCCATTGGTACAATCTAAGGGCCCAATTCACAGAACTAACTTAAGACAAAATCCTAAACTTACTACTTTTGGTATTCACAGAAGTTAGGATTTTGTCTTAAAACAGACTTAAGACAGATGTAAGTTAGGATTTTGTCTTAAGTCTGTCTTAAGACAAAGTTAAGACAAAATCCTAACTTCTGTGAATACCAAAAGTAGTAAGTTTAAGATTTTGTCTTAAATTAGTTCTGTGAATCGGGCCCAGGGTCCCCAGTGGGCAATTTATTCATATAACCATCTGTTCTGAAAGACTACCTAAATAAGGTCAGGGTAAAATGTCAAGCATAGAAGGAACTGTCAAAATATTGTAGCCAAGTGCTGCCATATTCTCCATGTATAACAGCAATCATTAATCTATTACATTCACCCACACTAGAGAAATCTGCTGAGAAAATTCAAAAAATTATAGGAATAGTAGTGCTTGATGATTCATGGCCAAATGGAACATTCATGAACCTCCATGAATAAATAAAAATAGGGAGAGATATGGTCCTGGCTATCCTGTTGTACTATAGACTGTGGTCCGCTTCAAAAACTGTATTCACAGACTTCCCCGGCACTTCTGCAGAACTTGCATTACTAACCAATTTTATTCAACAAACTGAAGTGGTTACATCTATCTCCTTTCTCTATTCAGAGGTTGTTGCCAGATCACTAAGACCTCCACTGAAGGCCAGACAGGATGTAATTTGAGATGTCATCCTTGACATAATTTAACAAGCTATCAGTGAAGTAATACGTGAGTTTATAAGCATTGTACGTTGGGGAGCAAGTGGTGTACGTAACTCGCATAATTTGCTGTAGCGTAATTAAATGAAATCACGCAAGGTTACATATAATTATGCAAAATGCATCCCTTACAATTAACTGAGCAGTCCATTTGGGGAAAAATGCTACTTGAAAATGTAATTTCAAGTTGATTTCAGATTGCTTGTGTTGAAAACTGTGCCACTTGACAGTAAATTTGTAGTTTTGTTCTAAAAAATTACCCAAATGTGCAGCTCAGGTAAATAAATCTACCTAAACTGTTTATCAACCACCTACGTTAAAGGAACTGCTGCTCGTATTCAAAAACACTGCTGTTCATGTTTGGATTCATAGTTTTGCGCTCAAAAATTACCAAAACAGTGCTTGAGCAAACAATTTAACCTGAAATGCCTCTCGTGTTAAAAAACATACTAGATTGGTACAACTCATGTTGAAATTTCTTCCTGAAAGTACGCGACGTGGCATAATGGTCTAATGTTGGTAATTCTGCATAAATGTTGTTACACAAAGTAGCAAAAATTATGCAAATTATGCAGGTGTAATTCAAATTTTGCCTAGGCCTAATAGATAATTCTGTACATTTTAACTGGTAAACTACTGTGATTTTTTGGCCATATTTATATTTTATATTTGTACAGCACCTAACTTTAATACAACACCTAACTATAACATCAGAGCTCAGAATGTTTCAACATATATATAATATATATATATCTATATCTTAGCAACAGGAACCAATCGTATTAAGCGTATTATAAGCGCGTGATTGAATGGCCAATGAAAATTGAAATAACATGTAGGTATACATCATGTGATTGCGACTGACGATACCAAACGTTTGTCGGGTACTGTATTATAACCCGGGCATAATTGAGACATTATCGATCTGAATGTCACTTGGCTTGAGTAACTGTGGTATTTAAGAACATGACCAACAAGTTAAGAAATTTGTTTATAACTTAAATTGTTTTGGCATAATCGCGTTTGATTTTTGATATATATTTATCGCAATGAGTGATTATGGCACCAACACAATGGAATTTGATTTAATCCATATATACATTGTATAAGTATCCTTACAAACATGGCTGCCCGCATTACCATGGTATTGTTATGTATGCACTCGGGGGTGTGTTTTGAGCACTTAAAATATGGCCGTCATTGTAATTAGGACGAGCGTGAGCAAGCCTTATCGGCGAAACGCGTCGCACTTTTTTCATCTGCCGAATAAAATCTGCAAACAAATCCGGGTGTCCTGGTTTACTTCTGGAAGGATATAATATATATATATATATATCTCCAAACCTAGTTTGCCTGGATGGAAGAAAGAAAGAGGAGCCCACGAGCAAGGTAAAGGTTTCAGCATTTAATTCTTTGTGGGAGCGCAGCTTGCGAAATGGTTGCAAAAACAGCAAATGCAATGAAAGTCAGCCTGACGCGTTTCGTATTGCTACTTCTTCAGAGGCACTGACTCGAGCTCCAAGGCAAACATTTTTCTTGGCAAAACCACGGCAGTAGTACCCGCCCCAGTGGGCATAGCCGGTCGCAGGGCTTCATGGTACCTGTAGTGTAATGTCCTGTCCTCCTTCAGTGAGTGGCCTGCCTTGGAACACACTGTTTGATGAAGAAATAAAACCACAGTGGGGTATGCAGTGTCACATCACAACACAGCAGCTGTCCATTATCTCCCAACAAATGCTCCTCGCTCCCAAATCGGTGGTGTTGTTAAGCGTCTCCGTGGGGGGCTGTAACAGCCCCAGGGCTGACCTCCGCGGCTCAGGCACGCCGCTACAATATCCAAACCTAGTTTGCCTGGAAGAAAGAGGAGCCCACGAGCAAGGTAAAGGTATCGGCATTTAATTCTTTGTGGGAGCGCAGCTTGCGAAATGCATGCAAAAACAGCAAATGCAATGAAAGTCAGCCTGACGCGTTTCGTATTGCTACTTCTTCAGAGGCACTGACTCGAGCTCCAAGGCAAACCACGGCAGTAGTACCCGCCCCAGTGGGCGTAGCCGGTCGCAGGGCTTCATGGTACCTTTAGTGTTAAGTCCTGTCCTCCTTCAGTGAGTGGCCTGCCTTAGAGCACACTGTTTGATGAAGAAATAAAACCACAGTGGGGTATGCAGTGTTGTAGTAACTCCAACACTCTAACAATCATACAACATGACATGCAAACATTCTGATATTACATTCTACAGCACAAGCCCACAGCTCTAAAGAGAATAAGCATTACTACAAGTGTCACATCACAACACCGCAGCTGTCCATTATACCCCAACAAACGCTCCTTGCTCCCAAATCGGTGGCGTTGTTAAGCGCCTCCGTGGGTGGCTGTAACATTTCGCAAGCTGCGCTCCCACAAAGAATTAAATGCTGAAACCTTTACCTTGCTCGTGGGCTCCTCTTTCTTCCAGGCAAACTAGGTTTGGATATTGTAGCGGCGTGCCTGAGCCGCGGAGGTCAGCCCTGGGGCTGTCTGTTCTTGCCCCGCATCTGGGGAACGGAGTTTTTCATATATATATATATATATATATATATATATATATATATATATATATATATATATATATATATATATATATATATATATATATCAATTAAAAAAGTAGCCTCTTGTGGGGACGCCCACACGGAGAGTGAGTCTCTGCAGGTAAGTGTTTGCAGCACGACCAGCTTAAGTGCTTTCTCCAAATTTCAAACAGCTCAATGCCTTTCGGATGGCAAATCCTTGATTACGAGCATGACTCAAGAAACATCACAGACATGCTCAAACTTCTTTCAACAGCTTTAATAAGTCCGCCTCAGTGGGCGTGTACTTGCGGTCATCGGCAATCCCAATGTTTTCTGGTATTGGTAGTTTCTAGCATCTTGTTATCCCAGTGGACTCTGCAACATTCCTGAATTATAACGCAGGTGGTGCTACCGTGAAGCACAATTTTGCTGCGGCTATCAGCGCTGGGCTCACTCCACTTGGAGAACACTGGTTCAAGATTGTAAGTTTGGAAGCAGCCCACTGTGGTAAGAGGTTCACGGACTACGAAGCACAGGATGCAGTGCGACATAGCCACGCCCACTGTGGCAGGTGAGAGCAATATTAGACGTGATCCAAAACTGTTTCCAAGTCTTTACGAACATTGCCTCTGAAGAAAGGACTACTTCCTGAAACGCGTCAGGCTTTTATGTTAGAAGACGGCTCTGTTTAGCTGCCTGGAGCGAGCAGTGAAATGGATGCAAATAAATGTGCTCAACTGAAACTTCGTGTGGTTTTGCTTCACTTGGGCTACCTGTACTGGATTTGGATATATCGGCTGTTGCCCAGCCGAGAGGCAAAGCCCACCTTTGGCGAGGGTCCGTGCAGCCTTTTTGAAGAGGTTTGCACACACAAGAACGAAGGCAAGTGCAGCGCCAACGCAGGTGGTGCTACCTTGAAGCACAATTTTGCTGCTGCACTGATGTCATCAGTGATGTCATGAGTGATGTCACTGACCATGTCATGAGTGATGTAATATGTGACGTCATCATCAGTGCATTGCGGGCGCGCGAGTTATAGTTAGCTGAACTAATTATAACGGGGGAATTTCAAAGGTTTTGTATGAGTAAAATGACCAGCTAACTATAACTGGTGTGAAACTTATGTTTTTTTCAGTGAATTTCAATGGTTTTTAAAATGCTAATTTCTAACTATAACATGTGTGAAACCTCTGGTTTTTCCAGTAAATTTGCAAGGTTTTTTAAATGCTAATTCCTAACTATAAAGTGGCTGAAACCTATGGTTTTTTCAGTGAATTTCAAAGGTTTTTTAAATGGTAATTCCTAACTAAAAGTGGCTGAAACCTATGTTTTTTTTCAGTGAATGTCAATGGTTTTGTAAATGATCATTTTTAAATGTATTAATTGTTATATTTTTTATACTGATTTAATACATTATTTTAAATTATTTATTTTTAAATAATTTATTTTTTAAATTACATTACATATTTTTAATATAAATTGAAAAAAAATGTTTTTACACCTCTCTGCAACGCAACCCCCTGGCACGTTTGCACAGGGAGAACTAATTCCCCTTGCATACTGAGGGTCCCTGGGGGCTAACTAGCCCACCTGGAACCTCCAGTATGCGGAAGGGGGCTGCATTGCAGAGAGGTGTAATGAGGCCACACCCTTTTTTACACCTCTCTGCAACGCAGCCCCCGGGCGTGTTTGCAGAGGGGGAACTAAGTCCCCTTGCATACTGGGGGTCCCTGGGGGCCAACTAACTCACCTAGAACCTCCAGTATGCGCCAGGGGGCTGCATTGCAGAGAGGTGTAATGAGGCTATGCCCCTTTTTACACCTCTCTGCAACGCAGCGCTCTGGCGCGTTTGAAGAGGGGGAACTAATTCCCCTTGCATACTGGGGGGGCTTGTGAGGTTCTGATTGTCCTCCATTCTTGCTCCGGCAATATCCATTGTGATTCGCTGCTGTTTGGCATTTATTTGTTCTTTTCTACTTTTATGGTGATTTTTCTCACCCGACATGTGTGCATTGCAGTTCTGTCATTGGTTTTTGCTGATTTTTGTATTGCGATTGGCCTCATCACAACTTTTTTTGCGTTTGTGTTTCGCATTTTTGCGGTGTCGCGTTGACTTTATTGCGGACATTTGACGTGTTATTGTGTGTCTATCGCATGGTACCTCCGTGTTGGGAATAACCTGTTAACACAGCGTTATTTTCCCATGATTGACTGTGATGTTGAAAGTTGCGTTAAGCTAATTTTGCGATAGTTATCACACGTTCTTGAGAATATCCCCCAAGGCATGTTAGCAGCAGGGATTTAACACCTGCTTTTACCTGGTGTTAAGTCGGATGACAACCTGCACCAGAAAAGGGAGCCCAGGCCAGAACCATACCTGAAGAGCAACAAATGCCATAAATCCAACGAACATGCAGCTCTGACACCCAAGAGGGCCACAACACCCTCCCCGGGCCCTATCCCAGGCACCCCCCACCTCACCCGGACCAAGAGATTGCATATCAACGTCACAAAATCATGGTCGAAATCGTTCACCTGATTTCGCACAAATTACAACAAATAACATTCATGTCAGTACAGAGAAAACAGAATCAATCATTCACCATTGAGAGTCTAAACAAAATATCATAATAGCATTTGTCGCCAAACAATTATTTGGAAGAGTCATGGTGGGTCATCACTGGACAATATGTAAGTCACAGCCTGCAAGACAATATCCAAGAGAAGAAGGTTTTTCATGCACTCACCAACGGACAGAGAGAGAAAGAGAGAGAGATAGAGAGAGAGGGAGAGAGAGAAAGAAAGAGGGAAAGAAAGAGAGAGACCGAACAAGGAGCGCAAGGCCAATTGAGCCCTTTGCTCATACATGCCAACTGTTACATGTGTTTCGCAATTGGTGCACCCTAAATCTAAGACCTGGCATAAATTTCAGCGTGAAGGCCACATCACATTTCTGAAATGCACGCAGTAGTCAGACTAAAATTAGGTATGAGAGCTTCTTTGTCTCAATACACAAGGTGGAAGCACATCTGAACCTCTGATCTTTGTCTTGAATGCGGCAGGCACCCCCTGAGTGAGATACCATACCAGACTCTGACGACTCCCACACCACGCACTGCGCTAATAAAAGACCAATTGTCCACACCCCGCACACACTTGTCCCTGCTCGAGGTACATCTGCGTGGCATGCCCTTGACACATTGGCAAATAACAACCCATACGTCCAAATACGACTCACTGCTCCGAGCTGTGGCATATCGCCCACAGCACTGCCGCCGGTCTGAGGAGTGCCGGTGCTACAAGACCAACAAAAACAATGGCAGGCAATCCCGGGCCCATGCACAACCCCTGCCATGTGTAACTGTACAGTGCACGAATGCTACATCTGTTGGGATCACTGCCAATGACGGTGTTGCTGATCAGTTACTGTCTGAGTTTCTGTCTTGCATACGTCCCATGCGTTAAGCCCTGGTTCCACTGTTGAACATGCACATTCGAGTGGCCCATGGGGGTCTGCCTATCCAACACAACTGTAGATCAACTGGATTATGACTTGTGCGTGTGCCCCCTGTTGGCCCACGAACGGGAGTGCAATCGTGATACCCGGGCATGGGATGCCTTGATATGTGGTGTATGTGTCAGCAGTAGTGGATGGGAGATTGCACAAGTCATCGTGTGCAGTGACCACATTGAGGCGTTCCCCTATTGGGCTGTGTTGCGGATTGGTGAAACTGCATTGACAAGCCACATTTGTCCAGACAAGTTAATGGATTGGCTCTCCCTCGTGTTAGTTGAACTTGAGAATGACGTACTTCTGGAACTGATTTTCCATGACGCTGCGCTCACATTCATGGACGAGTAACTATGTTGCTGCAGCCACAACTGATTGACACCCAGAGCACAGGTCTCAACACCTTGTTGCATCTTGGAGGAATGGTCACATATCCCACCACAACAGTGGACATGTCTGCATTCGCCCAGACTCAGAATGCATGTGTGTGCACCTACGCGTGTTGTTACACACCTGTGCAAGGTGATGCAGTCCCATGGGCGGAGCTACACAGCGTCGTTTGGCAGCTTTCCTACATCTGACATACTACATGGCAATGTAGTACAACATGTGACCTTGTTGGACCCTTTCACCTGTTCACTGTCAGCAGAGCAGACAGTAGGCGCAGTTCGGTGGTACAGCACTATGCAGATCCCATGGGCTGTGAATCGTGTCCCCTGACACGGGGCAATGAGCAGATGCCAAACATCACATAACTCGTCCAGCAAGGCAAGGTGGGCTGAGACCGTTGCCATCCGTTATGATTGGTGTTCATTTTTGCATCCCCATTCCTTGAACCTCGACATGTTCGCATGCTGCCTGTAAGTGACTTAAGCATTTATCTGCATGTTGTGGCCCTTGCCTTGCCCGTACTGACACACACGTGCTAATAAAGTCCACGCAACTTCACCAGTGTTCAACTGTGATGAGTGTTGATTAGAATGACAGATCGTGTGCCTCAATGAGCATTGTCCATACACAGGGAGGGACTGACTGACGCATTTCACTTGTGGGTGAGTCCCTATTGGCAGCTCACCCTTTGTGAGCCAGACACTGTCATTGGGATAGTTGCTGGTAGACCTGTGCTCTTATGTGTCTTCAGCAATGTGAGTATGCTGTCCAATTCTTGCCATCTGGATCAATGTGATCCAGCAAAACAGGCTGTGTCCACACAGATGTGTGTAAGTAGGTCATGCAAAGAGATGTTCTGTTGCCACATGTGATGGGGACACTACTTCAGGCCTGCTACCCATTTTGAAATTTCTACACACATCTCTATTAAATACATGGATGTGGGGCTACATTGGGGGTTGCAAGATTGTTGTCAATGAGCAATGAGGCCACAGCTAGTTCATACCTTCACAGTCATCTAATTGGCCATGTGGGTCAGGGTCAAACATGAGCCTTGATGTTATTTACCAGGGTGTACCTTTTAGTGCAATCAATGTCCCTACATACATCCATACTTTTATACGTGAGTGAATATAGAAATGACACATCTGTGTGATTACGAATGTTTTATTCACATTCTGTAGGGTGTCGGACCTGGAGCAGTGCATGGCCATGCCAGGCCCACATTACATGGTTGCCCAGTGGTGGGCCAACCAGAGTCCTTGAGGGAATGAAAAGTTAATTGGAAGAGGGAGAGTTCAAACTGCAACCGGATTTTTATGTCATTCATAACCACAGCAGATATGGCAGTCCATATCAGGGTCCAGGGGCATGTCGCAGGGTGTTTCGGGGGACAATGAGAGGTGTTGTTCCAGGTTATGATGCATAGTACTGAACCAGGCAGGGACAGCCCATATGGTGGTGATTGGTGCTACTACCTCCTTCCTCAAACAGTCATTACCATCCACATTTTACTTCTCTGATACGTCTTCAGTGTCCGGTGTGTCAGGTGTGTGTGGTGGTGTTATGGCTGCCTCATTCGGTGCCACTGACACTTCAGATGGCGGAGGTGGTAGGGCTGCATCACTGTGTGCCACGGACACATCAGGGGGCGGAGATGTGTGTGTCAAGGTTCCTGCAGCAATCATCTGCGACAGGCGCTGTGGCAGCAATGGCAAGATGAGGATCTGCAGGGCATGGTAGATCCCAGTTACATCTCGTTGCAGCCATACTTCCAGCCTATATCTGCTCCATGGTCTCCATTGTCCTCTGCATCTGGGCTAAGTCTGTGCTGTCATTGCTGGAGTCTGTCTGTCTAGACAGTTGTTGTATCCGAGTAATGGCTCCAGCGAGAGCAGTCAAGAATTCTTGGAGAGTATGGAGCGGACAGTGGGTGTCCGTTAGGGACTGTAAGTGGTCCCTGATGGGACTCATACACCTGCGTATGGCATCTAGTTTGGCAGCCATGAGGTCGAACCCCACCCGCAGCTGATCAGCCATCTTCTCCTGGCACCCTAACACACGGCATTGGAATGCCATGTGTTGCTCTTGGGGGTCCGGTGGGCCAGCCGTGGTGGTGTGTGCTTCCTGTTGTTTGGTGTGTGCAGGGGGTGGGATAACCTCAATGCAGCTGGGCTGCCCTGCTCCTGGAGGTGGGGTGTGGAGGCTGTCTACGATATGTTGGAGGGTATCGGTGCAGATGACCAGGGTGTCCCTTTATCATCACTGAAGATATGTCTGGTCTGCTCTGCAGGAGGGGTTGACTGTCCCTCTGCAAGATAAATGGGAGATGCAGGTTAACAGTGTGTCTCATGTATGTTGGCGCATTTTACATGTTCAAAGACAGACATCATGCCAATGTACTTTGTGACTGTTTTGAAGCAGCTGACTATTTGATGGGAGACAGGGGACATTTCGACTACATGACGGATATGCGGTTGTACTTGTACATTTTCATCTCACAGTTTCATGTAATGTCAGATGTGATTGGCCAGTTTCTACGCACAAGCAGTACCAGTTGTGTCCTCTGTCCTGTGGTGTATGTGTTGCACTTTGTACCACATTGTCGACAATGTTGATGTGCTGTGATTGCTATGTTTGTGTGCTGCATTGTGGGAGAGTCGCCCCTGCAGCTCTGATTTAGCGGGCCCTTTGAGGCGGTGTTCCTGTGACTTGTGTGCTTTTCAGGTGCTGAGGAGTGTACAACTTGGGACATTTGGGCTCTTGGACGGATTTTGTACTCTTGTGCATTGTTTGTCTGCAGATGTGTTGTTGACGTCAGGGGTTGTATATGCATGTGGATGTGTCAGATGTGACCTGCTACTTTGAGGTTGTGATCTACACTGGGCCACCTCAGTGTCGTGTCATGCACCATGTCCTGTATTTTGGCTGCAGCCCTGCTATCGGTCATGCAGTGTCACTTGCATTGTCAGTGTGGGTCACAGAGCCGCTTTGCTGGATGCAGCATATGTGCATGAGTAGGTTGTGGGTTTGGTGATAGTGGGTCCCCTCTGTGCACATAGTGGATGGGGGCATACTTGGTGTTTCTATATGTGCTGCAGTGTTCCAAGGATATCATGGACATGTTCCACAATCATTGTGGGTGTGCAGTGTGCTACACTTGATTGTGCATGTGTGCCATTGTGCCCATCTCCCTCTGTCCCACCAGTCCCTGGTCATTACTCACCCTGTTGCTGTTGGGTCACGTCAAGTTGAGCTGTGTCTGGGCTCCTGACTCCTTACACCGTCTCTACACTGATGACTGTGGCCACCATTTACTCCAGCTCATCCAGCTCCACCTGTGGCACATGACTCCCACCTCCTGTCGCGGTTGCTGCCTTCCTGCTGGCAGCGAGTTTCTGTTTCTGTTTGGCTTTGCACATCATGCCAGCGCCCCTTGACCTTCTCCATTGACCTCCTCATCACTCTGACTGCATTCACTTTGTTGAGGATGGACTGCCATATTTCCATTTGTGTTGCCGATGATCAGTAGAGGTAACAAACAGTTTTTGTTAGTGTTCTGTCACCTCTGTGATGATGATCCTTTCTTCCTGCGAACTGATCCCCGTCTTCCTCTTACTCTTCTCCTTGCCCTTCCCCGAACACAGGGTTCCTTGCTGGTCCTCCGTGGGGCTTGTGGGGTTCGGGTTGTCTTCTACACTCGGTCCGGAAGCATCCATGGTGCTACGCAGTTTGATTTGATTTTGGTGTGTTTTTTTTTTGTTGCTTTTATAGTGCATTTTCCCGCATGGCATGTGAGAAATGCAGTCCTGTTGCTGGTTGTCACTGATTTTTGTATTGCGATTTGTGGCATTGCAACTTTGTTCGGGTTTGTGGTTCGCATTTTTTCGGCATCAAGTTGATTTTTACGTGGACATTTGGCACTTTATCCGGCGACTATCACATGGTGCCGCCGGGTTGGGAATACAACGTTAAAACTGTATTATTTTGTCGCGATAGACTGTGATATGCAAAGTTGCGTTAAGCTAATTTTGCGATGTTTATCACGCGTTCTTGAGAATATCCCCCTCAGAGTCTTGACATATCACTACATTTTTATACTCATGAGAAGAAGTTGTCAATGAGATCTTGATGCAAGTCAACTCCTTCCTCTTCACCACTATCATCATCATTTGGCATTTCAGTATCCTCACCTGGTGGCTCATCATGGTCTCCATCTTCTGTAATATAAGGGATGTTCCATCACTGGGCAATGTTGTGGAGCATGCAGCGGGCCACTGTGATTTGGCACACCTTCCCTGGTGAGTAGTGGAGGGCTCCCTCAGTCTTGTCCAAACATGTGAATCTGGTCTTCAGGAGCCCAAAAGCCCGCTCCACTGGGTGCAATGTTCTTCCATGGGCCTAATTGAAGTGGACTTCCTCTGGCATAGTTGGATTCCTCAGTGGTGCCAACAACCCTGGATGGTTGGGATATGCTGAGTCTCCTAGATGGAAGACAGACAGAAGTGCAACAATGCGTTACACACTTTCTGATTATACTACCTGACATTACCCATGCAAAGTTTGGACAGATCAAATTTACCAATAAGCTAGGTCCTCTCCGGTAGCAGTTGTGACATCAGCTGGGGTATGGTTCTATTTCACAGTACGAAGGAATCGTGGTCTGATCCTGGGAACTGGGTACAGGTGACTGAGATATACAAATCCAGTAAACAGACAACTTGCACATTGATAGAATGGAAGTGCTTCCTGTTACCGTACACTTGTTCACTGACTTAAGGTGACACTAAGGCAAAATGGGTGCCATCAATGGCGCCAACCACATGTGGGAGGTGACCAAATCAAAAAAAGTCTCTTTTACATGTGCTAAATCCTTATGTCTGGTGAACTGTATATAGCTGTAAATGTGATTCATCATTGCTGAAAGCACGTTTTGGAGTACATCTTTGGTTGTGACATACCACCGATATAGCCACAGTGTACTGGAAGGAACCTGCAGCCAGAAAATATAATACTGCCATAAGTCTCACTATAGGTGGAATACATGTAGAATAAGTGATTTGAGGATGCAGATCAGACTCCAACTGATGACAAAAATCCTGTATTGTTTACTTCCTTAAATTAAACTTCCTGATTACATGCCTTTCTTCCATGGTCTGAAGGTCTGGAAATGTAGGTACACTGGAGTCGTTCATCTCCTCCCTTTCCCATGGCACCTACTTGAGGAGTGCAAACAATCTAGAACATTGGTCACAGTGTCCAGAGCAACATATATATGAAACATAAGCCAAAAGTCATATGGCGGTAAACAGCCATTACAACGCGGCTGTTACCACACATAGCCTTTATCATGCGGTTTCTTCAACGCGGGTACTGTTACCATGCATAGCCTTTACCACGCATGATTTTACACAATGCATATACCTTTACCATGCATGCCTTTACAAGAGACTGAGGTTGGAGATTACTACTTTTTCTGCTGGGGGAGTCTGCGTTGCTCCTGCAGCTCCCCCTTTGCCAACAAATGGTGGTCACTGCTTCCTCCTAGGGCCACCACGCGCCAAAACAAACAGGTTTTCCTGCAGGCCTAAACATGCCCTGCAAGGCATTATGGGGCGTTTTTCCCCCTGCTCATGAATCGTCTAGCAGCGGCTCTCCTGCTGCTCTGGGGAGAGTTGCACTGCTTTCCTGGCGGCCTCAGACAGCATCTCCACCTTTTTGGGGGCCTGGTTCCAGCCGGGCATACAGGTAAGTTAAAGAACAGCTCAGGGAGCCCACCCCCTGCTGCTCTTGCCGGCTCCCCGACTGGCCAGCACCGTCTCATGCTGCCGCCAGAGCCTGCTCCTCATTCTGGTCTGCCCGCTCTGGCGGGCAGACTCGGATGCTGCAGCCAGTTGGGTGGGGCCTTGGGAGAGTGCAACAGCACTTCCCCCTCCTTTCTCTTGCCATGAGGGAGTGGTACAAAAGGGGGTGGTGAAGGACGGAGCATCTGAATCAATCAAACACTCACACCCAGTCAAAAGATCTGGGTTTAATCCATCACCGTTCTTTAGCCCACTCTGCCACCCCAGATCAGACATGGCTATTTGCAAATCAGTCTGACCCTGTGCCTCATGGGAACAGTCCAGCCCGAACTGCCAAGCCATGTCTTCCCTGGACCGGAAACAAGCTTCCGAGGACCGGTTTCTGGCATTCCAGCCGTCTTTAGCCCGGCTTGCTTGAATCCAGTGGCAAAGTGAGCAAGGGACTCACGTCTGAGCATACCCTGCCACACTTATGGCGGCCAAAAGCGGTACAAAAGGGGGTGGTGATGGATGGAGCATCTGAATCAATCAAACACTCACACCCAGTCAAAAGATCTGGGTTTAATCCATCACCGTTCTTTAGCCCACTCTGCCACCCCAGTTCAGACATGGCTATTTGCAAATCAGTCTGACCCTGTGCCTCATGGGAACAGTCCAGCCCGAACTGCCAAGCCATGTCTTCCCTGGACCGGAAACAAGCTTCCGAGGACTGGTTTCTGGCATTCCAGCCGTCTTCAGCCCGGCTTGCTTGAATCCAGTGGCAAAGTGAGCAAGGGACTCACGTCTGAGCATACCCTGCCACACTTATGGCGGCCAAAAGCAGTACAAAAGGGGGTGGTGATGGACAGAGCATCTGAATCAATCAAACACTCACACCCAGTCAAAAGATCTGGGTTTAATCCGTCACCGTTCTTTAGCCCACTCTGCCACCCCTGTTCAGACAAGGCTATATGCAAATCAGTCTGACTCAGTGCCTCATGGGAACAGTCCAGCCCGAACTGCCAAGCCATGTCTTCCTTGGACCGGAAACAAGCTTCCGAGGACCGGTTTCTGGCATTCCAGCCGTCTTCAGCCCGGCTTGCTTGAATCCAGTGGCAAAGTGAGCAAGGGACTCACGTCTGAGCATACCCTGCCACACTTATGGCGGCCAAAAGCGGTACAAAAGGGGGTGGTGATGGATGGAGCATCTGAATCAATCAAACACTCACACCCAGTCAAAAGATCTGGGTTTAATCCATCACCGTTCTTTAGCCCACTCTGCCACCCCAGTTCAGACATGGCTATATGCAAATCAGTCTGACCCTGTGCCTCATGGGAACAGTCCAGCCCGAACTGCCAAGCCATGTCTTCCCTGGACCGGAAACAAGCTTCCGAGGACCGGTTTCTGGCATTCCAGCCGTCTTTAGCCCGGCTTGCTTGAATCCAGTGGCAAAGTGAGCAAGAGACTCACGTCTGAGCATACCCTGCCACACTTATGGCGGCCAAAAGCGGTACAAAAGGGGGTGGTGATGGACGAGGACTGGTTTCTGGCATTCCTGCCGTCTTCAGCCCGGCTTGCTTGAATCCAGCACTCCCCCTCCCTTCAGCTGACACCAGGGCCCGAGGAAGGGTCCTAAGCCCACACCCACTGTCACGGGGAGCGTGATGGTGCTCCCCGACTTCTTCTTCTGCGGGCCTGGAGTTGGGGGTCCCAGGCCCCTGGAGCCTCTTCATGAGGTGCCCGAAGGTGCACCCCAGTCGCCTTTTCGGTGGGCCCCGAAGTTAGAAGTCCCTGGCACCACTTCACGGGGTGGGACTGCACTCCCTGGCTCCAGGTTTCGTCGGGCCCAGGGTAGGCGCTTGGGCCCCTGGGGGGTCATTGCGTTCTTGGGCCCCTGGGGGGTCATTGCGTTCCCTGTCTTTACTTTGTGGGTGTGAGGTTCAGGACATTCGCGCCTGCCTAGTTTGTAGAACTACGTGTCCCAGGGGGCCGTGGGCAGTACGTATTTAATGGAGCCTCGCGCATCGGCGGATGCGCGTAATACTGTTTGTTTCCTGTTGGAGTTCAAAGTCAGAGGAGCGTCCTCGGAGCACGAAGTTTGGAGCTGTGCTCGCTTGTTTCTACTGCCGTGAGTAACTACCCCGAGAGGGGAGCGGAGCGTTGTGGATTTTCTACACGTTACCGTGTCCTGCTCTCTTAAGTCGTTTGGATTACGATTTGTCTGTGTGAGGATTTCGGAGCAGAACGCGGTAGTTTCTGCTACGCGCTGCTGTTTCCGTTTTATGGACAAGCATTTGGAAAGAGCATGGAAATGAGTTATGCTTCCACATAACTGTATGGATTGTCTTGTTGGATTTGAAAAGGAGCGTAGTGGTGTTCGCAACTACACGCTTCCTTTGGTGTGTGCACTATCTTTTGGAGTTGTTAGGCTGGAGCACTGTGGTGGGCTACCACGTGTTGCCGGTTGGCATTTGTCCCCGTTTTTTGGTTCTTTGCTAGAGCGCGGTAGTGGTCGCAACTACGCGCTTCCAGTTAGGGTTGCTTTATATCTATTTCCTCATTTTTGGATTACAAATACGTTCCTGAACTCGCTCGTCGTGTATGACACGGGCACTCTTTGCATTTGCTGCCACAAGACCTTTAAGGAGCATTAAAGGGTCTTTATGGTTCAGTCCCCATTTTAATATATTGTTTGGGAAAGACTATGACATCTTAATTTACCTTGGGTCCGGCTGGAGTCTATGGTAGGCTCATAGTTACTATCACATATAGAGCTATGAAATGTGAAATGTTATCCTCTTCTGATGTCCTCCTAACTTGCTCTTGTTTTACAGCGAGGTCTCGAGCTAGAAGAGGGTCCTATCAGTTTGTTGGCAGGTATATCTATTTGTAGCGAGAATTATTGAGAGTAGTTTATTATTTGTGTGTTTTGTCTTACCTATATCTTTTGTCATTTCAGATCTCCTTCCCAGCCGTTCCCACCCTTTCCTTCCTGTTATCCTTCGCCTGATGGTTCGAACACCCTGTATACTCATACTCAGGGTATTGGTAACGTCTGGAGGTGGACCCCTATTAGCATCAAACAAATCCTGCGGAGCATACCCGGACAGAATTATGCGCCCACGAATTATTGCTCTGCCCAGTTTGGGTGATTCTAGTAATGGCCACCATGGACGATGTCCTCCAGGCCTTGATGTTGGTTCAACAAGAGCTGGCCTCTTCTAAGACAGAGGCTTCTGCCTTAAGGGATAAGTTCGAGAAGTTGTCCAGGAATCCATTTGATACCACGGCATCAAACCAACCGATACCGGTTACAGTGCCTCTTCCCATACCGTTAGCCAGTCCGGAGAGGTACTCTGGGGATCCACAAAAGACCCAGATATTTCTGACACAGATAATGCTACACTTTTCTTGTAAACCTGCATCGTTTCCTAACAATCACTCTAGAGTGGCGTTTGCCATCTCATATCTGGTGGGTGATGCGGCTAATTGGGCTGTACCTCTGGTAAGGAATCATGATGCGATGTTATCTGATTGGGCCGCCTTTAGATCAGAATTTGAGAGAGTATTTGACAGGAGAGCCACCACCTTTAGTGCAGATAAGGAGTTGCTGGAGCTTAAACAGGGTAGGAGCAATCTTTTAACGTATCTTACCACCATTAATCGATCAGTGGCTGAAACTTCATGGCCCGAAGATAAACGCATGTCCTTGTTCTATCAAGGTTTAAGGGATGGTCTGAAAGATGTCATCGCTCAGATCGATCCCCAACCCACTAACTGTGTTGACATGATCAATTTCACTCTAACATTAGATGGGAGGCTGCTAGAGAGAAGTGGTGATCGACGCAAATGGGATAGAGGGTATCTCAGAGCGGAAGCACCGTCTCGCAAACCCATATCGAACCTCGAATCTGGAGGTGAACCCATGGAAGTAAACGCGGTTAGAGCCCCTTTATCCAAAGAGGAAAGAGAGAGCCATAGAGTGCAGGGCCTCTATATGTACTGCGGCAAAAAAGGACATTACGTCCGTGAATGTCCTACTAAACCAAAGAGTACGGGAGGTTGGTCCAGAAATAAAAGAATAGGCCTGTCAACCATGTCTTCGGTAGACGAAGGAGGGGAACAGTCAGTTAAGGAAAAGACATGGAAGATCCCTTCGTTAACGATCATGGCTATTAGTGAAACTGAATCCCATATTGTTATCCCTATGAGATTAGAGAGCGACCAAGTAGATCAGCAAGTTTTGGTTATGATCGACTCTGGGGCTACAAGCAATTTCATTGAAAATGGGCTAGTAACCAGTTTAGCGCTCAAGAGAGTGACAAGAGAGACTCCCGAGAAGGTGGTTGCAGTGGATGGTAAACCACTGAAATCAGGACTTCTTACGGAACAAACTGAGGCAGTGAGTCTCACCGTTCCCATTACTCAGGGGGAGCACAGGGACAAATTGTCATTGAACATAATTGAAGCCCTGCAGTACAAAATAATTTTAGGAATGCCATGGTTAAGTCACCACAATCGTACGATCAATTGGGCAGACAAATCTATCCAATTTTTGTCTGAAGAGTGTCAATCACATATAACCTCCTTCGACACGAGGACATCAGCTCCATCATTGATACCCTATGTTGTAGCTACGGCAGCAGAAAAGGAGGTGATGTTGCCCATTGTGTATCATGCAAATCGAGACGTATTCAGTGAAACAAAGGCTGAACAGTTGCCCCCACATAGGGAGTATGACTGCAGGATAGACCTGATCGAGGGAGCTACCATTCCGTCCTGCAGAGTGTATGCCCTGTCTATCGCTAACAGCAGAGTACAAAGTTCCCCAGAGATAGTGTGTATGCGTGGAGATAAGGGTGGGTATGGTCTATACCGTGACCGGCAGACTTCCCTAGTCGGAACTTGGAGAGCCTCATACACCCAGATTAATCGGTGTGGAACACACCCTTACTGGAGGGTATCCAGTGTCATCATCGGCTCACTGCCCCTCGACAGACCGGCGCTGCAATGTCTGCCGGAGTCCCGGATGGTACTCTTTTGGCGGGGTTCTTTAGTTCCTTGCCGATGGTGGGTGTAAGTGAGGAGATAGAGGAGTGTAGTCAGTGAAAAAAGTGAGTGAAGGTAAAAAGGATAAAACAGTCCACACTGAACTTTATTAACGTGGCTGGTTCCCTGGTTAAAAGGGGTGAGAGGGGAACTAGAGACCGTAAAAGTGTACAGAAATCTAACACACCCCCTGGTGTGGTCAACATGTTTCTCGCCTAATGGCGATTCGTCAGGACCTAAATACAGTACTACACAGAAAAAAAATTATGAACACAATGTTCATACAATATGTAGAAGCTAAATACAACCTCTCTCATTCGGAGGGAAAGAGGTCCTCGGGGTCCTGCTCTATTTAGGCTTAGGCGACCCTAGGGGGATTGGATAGGGCCTCGCAGCGTACTCCCGTGAGGCCAGCGCTATTTAGTTACAGGAACCTTAGTTCTGGCGCTGGTGTGGCGGAACACCTACCCCTCACGCTCGCAACACCTGGTCAGAAACAAAGCTTCTAAAGGAGTATCTTGATCACTATGTGCAATAGGATTCATACGACCTTCCAGATCACCTGCTGCGTCGCCTTTGTTGTTCATTGCAAAAGCAAATGGTGATTTGCGGGCATGTGTGGACTACCTCATGCTAAATAAGAACACGGACCGTAATAGATACCCCTTGCCTCTCATCTCAGTCTTGCTTGACCAAGTAAGAAAGGCCAGAATATACACCAGACTGGATTTGAGAGGGGCCTACCACTTGGTCAGAGTACGAGCAGGGGACGAGTGGAAAACGGTTTTTAAAACACACTATGGGCTTTATGAGTATTTAGCCATGCCCTTTGGCCTGTGCAACGCCCCAGCGGCATTTCAATACTTCTTAAACGATGTGTTAAAGGAATATGTGGACTTATGTGTTGTCGTCTATATCGTCGATATCTTGATCTACTCAGAAGAATTAGAAAGACACGCTGTTCAGATACAGAAGGTTCTACAAACTCTACAAGACCATAGTTTGTATTGCAAGTTAAGCAAATGCGAGTTTGGGGTGACAGAAGTGGAGTTCTTGGGAGTAATGCTCTCTCCAGCAGGTCTGCAAATGTCCGAGAGGAAAGTGCAGGCGGTTCAATCTTGGCCTATCCCTAAGACTATGAAAGAGGTCCAATGTTTTCTGGGATTTGCCAATTACTATCGCCGGTTTATCTGTAATTTCTCCAAGGTGGCGGTTCCCTTGACAGGCCTGCTCAGAAAAGGAGTGCCTTTTCATTGGACTGAGGAGGCCGAGGCTGCTTTTGATTATCTGAAATGTGCTTTCACTACAGCTCCGGTGTTGTCACATCCCAGACCTGAATTCCCGTTTGTGGTAGAGGCTGATGCCTCAAACGAAGCCATTGGTGCCATCCTGTTGCAGAGAGACTCTGCCACTGAACAATTGCATCCTGTTGCCTATCTATCTAAAAAACTCAGTGTATCGGAAAGAAATTACATTGTGGCAGAAAAAGAGTTGTTAGCCATAAAAAGGGCTTTTCAGGAGTGGAGGCAGTATCTGTGGGGGGCCGTTTATCCGATAACGGTATACTCTTATCATCAAAACTTACAGTATATGAGGACAGCAAGGCATCTCTCTCAAAGACAGATGAGATGGATGCTCTTCTTTGCAGAGTACGATTTCGTGATAACCTTCCGACCCGGTGTGGAAAACAGGAAGGCGTACTCTCTTTCCAGACATTTGAATGTGGAGGAAACTCCTGATCAAACAATAGACGCCATCATAGAACCTGCTAAGGTGATATGTGTGGTGCAAGCAGAGGAGTTTTTGGGTCAAATCAAGAGACATAAAACCCCTGTCCAATGGCTGGCATGGGTGTCAGGAGAGGGGGGTCGCACGTTGAAACAGGGATTGCCGTTCTATAACAACAAACTGTTCCTACCCACGGTTGGTTTACAGAAACGTGCGTTCACCTGGTGTCATGTTGCTCCCATGGCCGGGCATCCAGGGATACATAAGACATTCCACCTGGTGCAAAGATACTTCTGGTGGCCCTCTATGCGTTCAGACATCACTTCCTGGGTGTCTCAATGTGAAATCTGTGCTAGAGCCAAGAATGAAACAGGCAAGAAGAAGGGGAAACTTGTACTTATGCCTACCCCCGAAAACCATGGCAGAATATCAGTCTGGATTTTGTAACTGGGTTGCCCACTGATCAGGGGTTTTCGGCTATTCTGATGGTTGTCGATAGCCTCACCAAAATGGGACACTTTGTGCCTTGCATCAATCTGCCGACTGTAGGTCAAACGGCTCAGCTGTTGTTGAGTAATGTTATACGACTTCATGGAATACCTGAGATGATTGTCTCAGATAGGGGTCCACAATTCATTGCCAGATTTTGGAAAGGGTGGTGTCAGGCGCTTCATATCACTTCCGCACTTTCTACCAGCTTCCACCCACAAACTGATGGGCAGACAGAAAGACTCAATCAAACTCTGAAACAATTCCTCCGTTGCTATGCTGAGAAAGCCCAGGATTCATGGGTGTCTTTGTTGTGGTTAGCGGAGGTGTCATACAACAATGCTTGCAAACACAACAGGTGATGGACCGAATGTGGATCAATGTCACACACTCACCCCAGTCCAAAGATCTGGGCCCAAATCCATCGTTATTTTGCACTCCACACCACCCTGGGTTAGACAATGGCGATATGCATATCAGCTCTGACCCTGTGCTCCATGGGAACAGTCCAGTCCGAACTACAAAAGCCATGTCCTTCCCAGAACGGAATCAAGCATCCGAGGACCGGACCGGTTTCGAGGTAACACCTCTCATCAGCCCGGCTAGCTTGACTCCAGTGGTGTGGAGTGCCTGGGACCCACGTCTGGGCATCCCCAGCGCACTTAGGGCGGAATATGCAAACACAACAGGTGATGGACCGAATGTGGATCAATGTCACACACTCACCCCAGTCCAAAGATCTGGGCCCAAATCCATCGTTATTTTGCACTCCACACCACCCTGGGTTAGACAATGGCGATATGCAAATCAGCTCTGACCCTGTGCCCCATGGGAACAGTCCAGTCCGAACTACAAAAGCCATGTCCTTCCCAGAACGGAATCAAGCATCCGAGGACCGGACCAGTTTCGAGGTAACACCTCTCATCAGCCCGGCTAGCTTGACTCCAGTGGTGTGGAGTGCCTGGGACCCACGTCTGGGCATCCCCAGCGCACTTAGGGCGGAATATGCAAACACAACAGGTGATGGACCGAATGTGGATCAATGTCACACACTCACCCCAGTCCAAAGATCTGGGCCCAAATCCATTGTTATTTTGCACTCCACACCACCCTGGGTTAGACAATGGCGATATGCAAATCAGCTCTGACCCTGTGCCCCATGGGAACAGTCCAGTCCGAACTACAAAAGCCATGTCCTTCCCAGAACGGAATCAAGCATCCGAGGACCGGACCGGTTTTGAGGTAACACCTCTCATCAGCCCGGCTAGCTTGACTCCAGTGGTGTGGAGTGCCTGGGACCCACGTCTGGGCATCCCCAGCGCACTTAGGGCGGAATATGCAAACACAACAGGTGATGGACCGAATGTGGATCAATGTCACACACTCACCCCAGTCCAAAGATCTGGGCCCAAATCCATCGTTATTTTGCACTCCACACCACCCTGGGTTAGACAATGGCGATATGCAAATCAGCTCTGACCCCGTGCCCCATGGGAACAGTCCAGTCCAAACTACAAAAGCCATGTCCTTCCCAGAACGGAATCAAGCATCCGAGGACCGGCCCGGTTTCGAGGTAACACCTCTCATCAGCCCGGCTAGCTTGACTCCAGTGGTGTGGAGTGCCTGGGACCCACGTCTGGGCATCCCCAGCGCACTTAGGGCGGAATATGCAAACACAACAGGTGATGGACCGAATGTGGATCAATGTCACACACTCACCCCAGTCCAAAGATCTGGGCCCAAATCCATTGTTATTTTGCACTCCACACCACCCTGGGTTAGACAATGGCGATATGCAAATCAGCTCTGACCCTGTGCCCCATGGGAACAGTCCAGTCCGAACTACAAAAGCCATGTCCTTCCCAGAACGGAATCAAGCATCCGAGGACCGGACCGGTTTTGAGGTAACACCTCTCATCAGCCCGGCTAGCTTGACTCCAGTGGTGTGGAGTGTCTGGGACCCACGTCTGGGCATCCCCAGCGCACTTAGGGCGGAATATGCAAACACAACAGGTGATGGACCGAATGTGGATCAATGTCACACACTCACCCCAGTCCAAAGATCTGGGCCAAAATCCATCGTTATTTTGCACTCCACACCACCCTGGGTTAGACAATGGCGATATGCAAATCAGCTCTGACCCTGTGCCCCATGGGAACAGTCCAGTCCGAACTACAAAAGCCATGTCCTTCCCAGAAGGGAATCAAGCATCCGAGGACCGGACCGGTTTCGAGGTAACACCTCTCATCAGCCCAGCTAGCTTGACTCCAGTGGTGTGGAGTGCCTGGGACCCACGTCTGGGCAAACCCAGCGCACTTAGGGCGGAATATGCAAACACAACAGGTGATGGACCGAATGTGGATCAATGTCACACACTCACCCCAGTCCAAAGATCTGGGCCCAAATCCATCTTTATTTTGCACTCCACACCACCCTGGGTTAGACAATGGCGATATGCATATCAGCTCTGACCCTGTGCCCCATGGGAACAGTCCAGTCCGAACTACAAAAGCCATGTCCTTCCCAGAACGGAATCAAGCATCCGAGGACCGGACCGGTTTTGAGGTAACACCTCTCATCAGCCCGGCTAGCTTGACTCCAGTGGTGCTGAGTGCCTGGGACCCACGTCTGGGCATCCCCAGCGCACTTAGGGCGGAATATGCAAACACAACAGGTGATGGACCGAATGTGGATCAATGTCACACACTCACCCCAGTCCAAAGATCTGGGCCCAAATCCATCGTTATTTTGCACTCCACACCACCCTGGGTTAGACAATGGCGATATGCAAATCAGCTCTGACCCTGTGCCCCATGGGAACAGTCCAGTCCGAACTACAAAAGCCATGTCCTTCCCAGAACGGAATCAGCTCCTTGGGAGTGTCACCTTTCTGTGCAACGTACGGATTTGATGCGAAAATACTTCCTGTACAAATACCTGAGGCGGTTGAGAATCACCTGTCTGTTCTGACGCACGTTAGGCATTTACACGCAGTACACAAACAAATCAGAGCACATCTGGTGAAGGCCAAAAATGACTATAAAAGATGGGAAGTCAACCACCGGCATTCTGGGCCGGACTACCAGGTGGGAGACAAGGTGTGGCTGTCCACTAGGGATATCCGCTTCAAGTTGCGTAGTATTTTTCACCCTAGGTTCATTGGCCCTTATCAGATTCTGAAAAAGATTAACCCTGTGGCGTATAAGCTGAAGCTGCCGGGTACTTTGAGAATCCATCCTGTATTTCATTGCAGTCTCTTGAAGCCTGCCTTCTCTGCCAGGAACCTTGCCCCGCCTTCGGTCCTCTGTGATGGGGGTGTGAAGTATGAGGTGAGAAGTAGAAAGGACTCCCGTATTCGGCGAGGTGTGCTGTGGTACCTTGTGTCATGGAGGGGGTACTCTGCAGAGGATGACTCTTGGGTTCAGGTTCAGGATGTGCATGCCCCCGCTGCTGTTCGTTCTTTCCATCGCAGGTTTCCCTCCAAGCCTGGGCCTAGGAGGTGCTAGGGGGGAGGACATAATGTGAGGTTCAGGACGTTCGCGCCTGCCTAGTTTGTAGAACTACGTGTCCCAGGGGGCCGTGGGGCAGGAAGTATTTAATGGAGCCTCGCGCATCGGCGGATGCGCGTAATACTGTTTGTTTCCTGTTGGAGTTCAAAGTCGGAGGAGCGTCCTCGGAGCACGAAGGACGTCTTTGGAGCTGTGCTCGTTCGTTTCTACTGCCGTGAGTAACTACCCCGAGAGGGGAGCGGAGCGTTGTGGATTTTCTACACGTTACCGTGTCCTGCTCTCTTAAGTCGTTTGGATTACGATTTGTCTGTTGTGAGAATTTCGTAGCAGAACGCGGTAGTTTCTGCTACGCGCTGCTGTTTCCGTTTTATGGACAAGCATTTGGAAAGAGCATGGAAATGAGTTATGCTTCCGCATAACTGTATGGATTGTCTTGTTGGATTTAAAAGGAGCGTAGTGGTGTTCGCAACTACACGCTTCCTTTGGTGTGTGCACTATCTTTTGGAGTTTTTAGGCTGGAGCACTGTGGTGGGCTACCACGTGTTGCCGGTTGGCATTTGTCCCCGTTTTTTGGTTCTTTGCTGGAGCGCGGTAGTGGTCACAACTACGCGCTTCCAGTTAGGGTTGCTTTATTTCTATTTCCTCATTTTTGGATTACAAATACGTTCCTGAACTCGCTCGTCGTGTATGACACGGGCACTCTTTGCATTTGCTGCCACAAGACCTTTAAGGAGCATTAAAGGGTCTTTATGGTTCAGTCCCCATTTTGATATATTGTTTGGGAAAGACTATGACATCTTAATTTACCTTGGGTCCGGCTGGAGTCTATGGTAGGCTCATGGTTACTATCACATATAGAGCTATGAAATGTGAGGTCGAATGTTATCCTCTTCTGATGTCCTCCTAACTTGCTCTTGTTTTACAGGGAGGACTCGAGCTAGAAGAGGGTCCTATCAGTTTGTTGCCAGGTATATCTATTTGTAGCGAGAATTAATGAGAGTAGTTTATTATTTGTGTGTTTTGTCTTGCCTATATCTTTTGTCATTTCAGATCTCCTTCCCAGCCGTTCCCACCCTTTCCTTCCTTTCATCCTTCGCCTGATGGTTCGAACACCCTGTATACTTATACTCAGGGTGTTGATAACGTCTGGAGGTGGACGCCTATTAGCATCAAACAAATCCTGCGGAGCATACCCGGACAGTGGGGGCCCAGGTTTGAGAGCCTGGACCCCTAGGCACCTTCGCAGGGGCACATGAAAGACCTGAGGCGGAGCCCTGGGCGCTTCGTCGTCTGTCCCAGAAAAGGTCAACCTTCCTTCTGGTGGACATATCTCAGCTCCTGTGCGGCCGATTTTGACAATCTTTGCCTCCTCTCACTCCTAGTGGCCAGCCCTAACCACCTGGAGCACTTTTCACCGCCCTCCTGGCCTCCAAGAGGGTGACTCAGCAAGGAGCTGTCTTTAAGGGGACTCCCGCACCAACCTTTCACCAGACTCTCCTTCTTGGCTTCTCTTCTTCTTGCGCAGAGGCCCCAAGCCTCCTCTCACTGGCCCGGGCTACCTCAAAGGCACAGTTCAGAGTCCTGGGACAGTCAGGGGGCTCTTCCTTCCAACTGCTCATTGCGCCAGGCTTCAGCACCAGTCTTCCTCAGCAAGACCACACCCAGAGAGAGTTCCTCTTCCTGTACAAGACCTTTTAAGAGAAATTGGATGGGTCTGCCTGGAAGGCACTTCTGCCCTATCCTGAAGTGACACATCACCTTTCTGCCCCTGCTCCCTCCTTCCAGCACTGACCTCTGGGATACTTCAAGATGGCGTTGTCCAGGGGTCTCATGCCACATGGTCTCTCAAAAGCCCCCTGCTGACTTCATGGCTCAGAGCTGGCCTGGTACCTGGCACCTGGTGATAGCTGCTGATTGATACCCTGCAGCTTCAGCCCATCTCTCTCTTCTGAAGAGAAGACCTTCGCTCTTGGGAATGCTTGCAGTGAAGGGCTAGGCCTCTGATACTACAGCTTTGGAAGGAAGGTAATTATCCAGCCTGGCAGGGTCACACCCGGTCGGGCTCAGGTTATGAGCTGAATTAGAGGAAAATGACATTTCTGGATGACCAATAAGCAGTACAGATATGGCTTTGGACTCAGTAGAATACTTTTTTTTGCACAACTTACAGTGTAATTTGGTGCGTGTTGTAGTGTAGTTCCTATTTTCCCAATAGGCCCTGCGCATTGGAATAACATAAACAGTAGTATCGACGTAGAAGTGCGGATCTTCCAGGCCTCCACTGACTATGCTAAACTTAATTGGGTTTGTTACCAACTAGCTCAGAGGTCACTGGAAACTTTCTTGACTGAAATAGGAAGTGATCAACTTCCCTGGTACAGACACAAAGGGAATCAGTTGTCCAACAACCGTGCAACATGACAACTTTGCTCCTCAGATCAAGAGTCAATCTCTAGGGTCGTGTGAAACAATAGACAGTTATTTTACTCAGTCAGTGGTTGTGCAGTTTACTTTCACAATATGTAGAGAATAGAGAGACGGGCGTTTTCAATAAAGGGTAACATTTATTGAACAGTCTTTCTTCTCGTACAAGAGAAATGAATTGCCACAATTGCAAGACTTGTTATGATAAAAAGTACGTACAGTAAGATAAGTATTGCGAAATAATACTGTAAAAGCATTGATATGGTATCTTAGCCATACAATGGTTTAAAAGGAATAAAACATATATACATTCATATATACATTAGGCTAAAATACTCAACTGGTGCTTCTAACTACGCCTACCCCAGTGTACCTGACCTAAGCCTAATACTTGGGAGGGGAGTAAGTAAGTAGCTTTAAGTTAAGTTGGTTTTGCCAAGGTTTGCTTCAAGAATTCTCTCTTAAGGGTTTAGTCAACACCATACCTCTGGAATAGAATGATGGAGGTCTGGTATCTCCCTCAGGACTCGATATCCCAGTCACCCGCAAGGGTAGACTAGAAACGCCGGAGCTGGATTTCTCTGCAGGAGAAAGACAGCGTCTCTTCTCAGCGCGTCGAGGAGGAGGAGGAGGAGGAGGAGGGGCAGCGTCTGCGGGCAGCTTGCATCTGCTGGGCTCTTCGCAGGGGACGGCTGTTCAGCTCCTAAGTTCACCATACCATCGTTCACTTGTTAGCAGCAATAGCAGTAGCGATAGCAGCTATGGTATCATCAGCATGACAGCTTCTTCAGCAGCAGCGAGATAGCTGGCAGCATCAGCTTCAGTGAAACCAATAGCAACACAGTGATGGCATTGATAGCTTCAGCACAGCTAGCAATGAGACAGCAGCCTTTGCTTAAGGCAACGTTGGTAATATTTATACCTGAAAGGTGCCTTGTTTGACGTAAGTTTTTGGACATAAGACGTCAATAAAGATGTCACTAGGAAGTGATTGTTTATCAGTGCTCATTAGAGTTCTATTACTAATCAAAACACAGCAAGCGGGGATTTCCAGGTTGCTGAGTTTTTATCTTGTTGAAGAACTCGGAGTGTTAATCTAGGAATCTCAGATAGTAGCTTCTGCTATGTCATTGCACTAATTGGTTGCAAAGGAAGTGGCAGAGAAAGCTATTCTGGAATGTGGCTCTGTTCGTGTGAGGCCAGAGACGAGTTTCTGAATATTGCACTAGAACGGTTATGCCAATATAGGGAATAAATGGATTTATAGCCGAATAGGGGCATAAGGTCACAGTATCGATCAGGGTCCTAGATTAGAACGCTACACCCACTCCACGAATTCATGTCCATCAAATTACTAAAACTAGAGCAATAAGACGCATGTGTACATTGCCCACCCCAAAATACATATATGCATTTGAAATAGGCGTATTTGTAATACGTGAACATTTAGGTACTGTAAGTTTTTGAAGCATAGAAATCATTCAAAAATTATAGCATATGAAATCAATGAACGATTATGCAAAAAGAATTACACATGAAATATCTCTGAAACAGAAGAAGGGCGAGATAATTTCATCACATATAAATGCATTGCAGTAAAATGTGCTAGAGGCTGGTGTAAAGTTATTATGTCTCTAGATGCATTTAGAAATAGAAGTTGAAGAATAGTTTTACTTTAAGCAAATAATTTTTTCGTGCAAGAAAAAGGGTGAATATTAAAAAAGTGTTCAATTCAAAAGAATTATTGCTTGAACGGGGAAAATAGATTTCCAACGCTTTTAGCAGTTTTTGTTGTTCAAAACTGAAGGCCGAATTCAGATTTCATGGGAACGCTGTGTGTCGGAATGCTTCTCTAAAGTTATTGTTTCTGTTCGGGTGAGAACATCATATCAGACAGGCTCTCAAAGAATTGGTCTACAAAATCAGGTGACAGTTCGACCAAATTCGATAGTGCTGTAACTTGGCAGGTGTGAGAATGATTGCTGTCATCGAAGTCGGGATCAGCAATGCTCACAGAAGGTCGTACCTGGGTGATGTTGCTTAAGGATTTTCTTGTTTCATTCAGTTCCTGTAAAACAGCCAAACAATCTTTGATGTCAAAGTCTGTTTTCTTATCTTGTACCACTGATACCTGACTATCTAAGTCCTGAATTCTCATTCTAATTCCGAACAATAGTTCGTATGGGCTGAAACCTTTTAGAGATTTTCTTGGCAAATTGTTAAGACTGGTCTGGACACTTATTAAATGTTTGACCCACCCAGTGCCTGAACCTAATACCTTCGCTGTTATAGATCGCTTTATGTCTCGGTTTTTTCTTTCTACCACACTATTCCCTTCGGGGTGCGACGGACAAGAATACCGCAACCCAATTCCCATGCTGGCCGTGGCCTCCTAATAAGCTCGAGAGCTGAAAGCAGGACCCTGGTCAGAATGGAACGTGGTAATTGCGTATGTGCCGATATAGACTCGCAGATCTTTTATAACCGTTCTAGCGTCAGCCGAGCGCTGGAGGCCACATTATTTAAGTGTGTTTAGCCTTACTGATGTACAATGGGACGCGTTTCTCTTTTTTGATAGCGCGGATAGATTGCCTAATGCTTTCTATTAAGGCTTCTGACACTTCACTGGCCGGTTCTCCACTGCGATCTCTGTTGCAGTCTTCACAGTTTTTTGCAAACTCATGAATGCCTTCACTCATTTCCGGCCACCAGTACTCTGATTCTAATTCTCTCAGAGAGTCCCTGATTGTTTGGTGTCTCAGACCCAACCCCATGTGTGCTTCCTGTAATAGGAAGCCTCTCCGGTTCCTGTTTGGAATTATCCTATCCCCCACTCCAGGGATTTGGAGCAAAAGGAACGGAGTTTGCATCGATTACGTATGCATAATTGAGTGGATAGTTCACGGGCAGTGCTGCACAGTCGCCTTTTACGGTCGTTTTTACTGCCAGCATGGTTTCCCGGTCTATGTATTTTTCTGTACGCTTTTTTGTGGCTACGGAAGCCGGTTTAGTTGCTTCCGCTGTGGCTGTATTAGCCAATTAATTCCCTGCAACGTGAACGCCATCACGTTGAAGACTCTGTGCGTGTATCACATGAGTCTTTTGTAGTTCTTTCTGAAAAAGAGCTACCTGTTTCCAGAGCAATTTATGCTTTATTGTGGCACCTGTGTCATCTTTGTAATCGTTTTCAATCCAACTCTGCAGTTTATTATTGTAAGAGTTAACGCATAAATGAGAATCGCACACGATTAGTGTCGGGAATTCACGTTCTGCATTTTCAAGCGCCATCTTTAAAGATCTGATTTCAGCTCGCTGAGCCAAACATTTCCTCAGTGATTCAGTTTTTGTTACTTCCGGTCTGAATTTACCCCACAGCCAACGACCTTTAACAATCGCACAGGCTGCATCGTAGGATTTGCTCTCTACGTTGAAATGCTGTACAAATCTATCTGTATAGATTATACAGGCGTATTGTGGGAGAGGCAGAAGTTTGATTGGCAGAGGATATTCTTCTTCATATTCTAAATCATTCAGTTCTTCGAATTGCGGGGCGAAATAGTATTTCACATCTTCCGCTCCTAGAGAATTTACACACTGTATCCATTTCGGATCCAGTGACACTGTTGGCAGGTTTACTGGGCTGAATAGCGCCTCGAAGTCGGATTCTGCTGTGAGGATATTAATCCTTTTGCCGTGTGCTAGTTCTCGTTCATTTGCTAATGCAATTTGCACTGCTTTCACAGTTCTTTCTGTGTGACTGAATGTTTTTTCTACTTGTGTGTACAAGTGAGATTTAATTGAAATTGGTACCTTTTCTCCCTCATTAGAGGTCAGGTATGTGAATCCGCATATTCCTGGGATGACTCGGATTACAAGATCGCGTGTGTTGTCACGTGTATCTAATTTAGTTTTAGCTAACATGTCTGTTTGCAGTGATCTAAAAATTTCTGTGTGTTTTTGAGTCCAATTGATTTGTTTAAAATCAGGTTTAATTAGTTCGTAGAGAGGTTTAACCCTCTCTGCGTAATTTAGAATGTATGTTCTTCCGAAATTCAGAAAACCTAGTATGGATTGTAAATTCTTCAGCGTTTTTGGAGCTTGGAGTACAGCGCACTTCTCTAAGAAGTTGTCCGCTAGGCTTTTTCCTTCACTTGATAATTCGTACCCTAAGAATAGTACTGTCAGATGGGCAATTTGAGACTTTTTAAAGTTGAATTTGTAACCCTCTGCTGCGAACCCAAGTATAATGGTGTTCACTCTTTTCAAGTGAGTTTCCAAGTCGTCGTCTGTGAGATAGATATCATCTACGTAAGATAATGCCTCATCATCATATATTTGTAGTAACTCTGTTACCCTAGCTGAGAATAGTCCTGGGCTGTTCTTGAACCCCTGTGGGAGTCGACAGAAATTTTTCTGCGACCCAAATGCTGAGAAAGCGGTCAAGTATCTGCTTTCTGGTGCAATGTTTTGACAAAAGAAACCATTAGATATGTCTAATGTCGTTTTGTATTTTTTCCTAACTATGTTATTCATTAGGGCTGCACTATGCGAGTTTTGTACTGCAAAAGTTTTGCAACATTCATTAAAGTGTCTGTAGTCCAAAACTAGACAATATGAATTGTCTGGCTTGGAGACAGGAAACAAAGGATTGTTCATTTGAGAGGTGCATGTTTCAATCACCCCCTGGTACTCAAGTTGATCTAAGATCTCCCTGACTTGTTTTTTAGCTTCTTGCTTAATGGGATACTGCCGTTGGGCAGTTGGTTCACTTTTTAACTGGATTTTGTGAGGAGGTGAGTCCTCACCCCATCCTACATGATTTTTATATAATGCCGGTGCCTGGGCTACTGCCCATTTCCTTGCATAAGTATATTTTTTGTGAATCGGAATGTGATTCGAGAAGGCAGGCATAATCATTTCTTCGCCACGAGGGCACTCCCTGACAAACTCTGGGGGCCAATCTTTTTCAGCTAACAGAATATCATAGCCTTTTGAGAGCTTATCCCAAAATAGACCCTTTATTTTCCTAGTCTTATCACCCTCTATATGCAATGTTATTTCGTATATCTTATGGGGCTCGCTAAGTCTGGTGTCGGCAGTTTCAACCTGAATGTATTCATTCGTGTCCACTGTCTCCAGATGACTCATTAAGATCTTGCGTGCTATACTGATTTCTGCTGCACTGTCTAACATTGTCTGTGCCCACTCCCCGTTTTTCAACTGTGTCCTCAGTATTCTCGGCATGGTTGATTACTCTAATACTGGCTACCTTCTTTTTTGGAAATTGAGATTTTTTACTCTGAGCAGGTTCCTTGTCTTTGGACTTGGTGTGCTCTCCTGGGTCTGACCGTCCTCTTCTTTCCGATTTTTGCGGAAAAGATTGAGAGGGACGTGTATCAATACTTTTATATCTATCAGGTTTTTTCAAATTATCCCTATTTCTAAGGTTATATCTTTTCTCAGAGGGCTCCCTCTGGGGAGACTGGTGTTCTCGAGTCGGAGTTCTTTCCCTCCGTCGAGGAGACCTTCCTCTGGACTGGAAAACTTTTTCCTTGGGAGTGGATTGTTTATTTCCATCCCAGCTCTTTTTAGGAGTGTTTGAATTATTTTTAATAAATAATTTTTCAGGATTTTCGAGCAGTTGGGGCTTTACTGGTTTCCCACCCAAGCTGTCTCTACCTAATTCTTCATAGCATTTCTCTATGATTTTGGCAAGCTCAATTGGCTGATCTGTTATATCTGTTTCCTTCAACTTCTGGCGGATCGCCACAGATGCTGCTTCTCCCTTTATATTGGCTAATAATATAGCTGAGACCTGCTTGAAGTCTTTCAGTAATTTCATACCAAGAGTTAAAGCGGGCTCTGGACCGTATTCATTTTGAATCTGTTTTAGCACTTCTGGTATTACCGCCATAGACGGAACACCATGTGTTTTTGTGTAAATGGAAGCAAAGACTGTACCCCAAGTGTCGCAGTCCTCTATGTGTGGTGCGATTCCCATAGGAAGGCAGATGGTCAAGATTCTGTGTTTCTCAACAGGGGTAGTATCCGGAAATACTACCTCTATTTGAGTGATTTTCTGTGCTAACCAGAAAGGAATTTGTTCCCGTTTTATGGGTGTTTTACCAAGACATGACTGTATGTTCTGTGGTGTAATTTTATTAGTGTTCCCCTGATGAGGGGTCAGCTGTGGTACATTAACAGCTGGTTGGACTGTTGCATTCAATTATTACATATTGCACTAATTGCCTATGTATTTTTATAAGTGTTTTTAGCTGTACTAACAGCTCTTCTTTAGACATTTTTGCAATGTCCGGGTGTGGTGTGTAGCTGGCTAGAACCGTCCACGTTGCTCCGTGTCTACCTAGTGGACCGAGCCTGGTAATATGATCATTATGTTTTAGGGCGCCATTAAACCAGAGCAGGTGCTCTTGGAATTTTAGTGGGATTTCAGTCTCCTCGAAAGGAGCGTACTCATCCGGTGGTTTCTCTATTTTGTAATAGTGAAACTCTTTTGTTCTAGCGTTTGCCGCTGGAAAGTTTATCCATGAATAGAATACCTCTGTCTGCCGATATTCGTGTGCCTCTATCACGAAAATTACTGTACCACCTTGTGTTGTCAGTACGTTTTCTATAAGTTTTGAAGTTATAGATTTTCTTAAATGGACCGGGATGTCGATAGCATCCGGGTCAGTCTGTAGGAGACTCGAGTCTTCCTCTATTAGTAGGGTTGCTAGTCTAGCTGCTTCCCTTTTTTCTTCACTGTCTGACATTTTATTGTCAGGAGTGTTTTTGCAGAGTAGGTCTCCAAGGAGACAAAGAGTAGGTGCACAATATTTTGGAACACTGTATCATTCAACGTTGAATAAACCAGAGCTTTACATAGGAATCTCTTCCTACTGAGTTCGGGCGGATTTTAACCTTTCACCCACTCCAGACGTCTATTGGAGTATTTACGGGAGAAAGGGGTCTGTGTGAAAAATGCACGACTGAGTTACTCTAACGTCTTGCGTTAGTTTATTGCCTTACCAAACGTTTGGGCGCCATGTAGTGTAGTTCCTATTTTCCCAATAGGCCCTGCGCATTGGAATAACATAAACAGTAGTATCGACGTAGAAGTGCGGGTCTTCCAGGCCTCCACTGACTATGCTAAACTTAATTGGGTTTGTTACCAACTAGCTCAGAGGTCACTGGAAACTTTCTTGACTGAAATAGGAAGTGATCAGCTTCCCTGGTACAGACAAGAAGGGATTCAGTTTTCCAACAACCGTGCAACATGACAACTTTGCTCCTCAGATCAAGAGTCAATCTCTAGGGTCGTGTGAAACAATAGACAGTTATTTTACTCAGTCAGTGATTGTGCAGTTTACTTTCACAATACGTAGAGAATAGAGAGACGGGCGTTTTCAATAAAGGGTAACATTTATTGAACAGTCTTTCTTCTCGTACAAGAGAAAGGAATTGCCACAATTGCAAGACTTGTTATGATAAAAAGTACGTACAGTAAGATAAGTATTGCGAAATAATACTGTAAAAGCATTGATATGGTTTCTTAGCCATACAATGGTTTAAAAGGAATAAAACATATATACATTCATATATACATTAGGCTAAAATACTCAACTGGTGCTTCTAACTACGCCTACCCCAGTGTACCTGACCTAAGCCTAATACTTGGGAGGGGAGTAAGTAAGTAGCTTTAAGTTAAGTTGGTTTTGCCAAGGTTTGCTTCAAGAATTCTCTCTTAAGGGTTTAGTCAACACCATACCTCTGGAATAGAATGATGGAGGTCTGGTATCTCCCTCAGGACTCGATATCCCAGTCACCCGCAAGAGTAGACTAGAAACGCCGGAGCTGGATTTCTCTGCAGGAGAAAGACAGCGTCTCTTCTCAGCGCGTCAAGGAGGAGGAGGAGGAGGGGCAGCGTCCGCGGGCAGCTTGCATCTGCTGGGCTCTTCGCAGGGGACGGCTGTTCAGCTCCTAAGTTCACCACACCATCGTTCGCTTGTTAGCAGCGATAGCGATAGCAGCTATGGTATCATCAGCATGACAGCTTCTTCAGCAGCAGCGAGATAGCCGGCAGCATCAGCTGCAATGAAACCAATAGCAACACAGCAATGGCATTGATAGCTTCAGCACAGCTAGCAATGAGACAGCAGCCTTTGCTTAAGGCAACGTTGGGAATATTTATACCTGAAAGGTGCCTTGTTTGACGTAAGTTTTTGGACATAAGACGTCAATAAAGATGTCACTAGGAAGTGATCGTTTATCAGGGCTCATTAGAGTTCTATTACTAATCAAAACACAGCAAGCGGGGATTTCCAGGTTGCTGAGTTTTTATCTTGTTGAAGAACTCGGAGTGTTAATCTAGGAATCTCAGATAGTAGCTTCTGCTATGTCATTGCACTAATTGGTTGCAAAGGAAGTGGCAGAGAAAGCTATTCTGGAATGTGGCTCTGTTCGTGTGAGGCCAGAGACGAGTTTCTGAATATTGCACTAGAACGGTTATGCCAATATAGGGAATAAATGGATTTATAACCGAATAGGGTCATAAGGTCACAGTATCGATCAGGGTCCTAGATTAGAACGCTACAGTGTCTGGAGTTTGTAGAACCTAGGGAACTGAAACTCCCCATGTGGTCTCTGTCTCCATATAAGAGTAATACAGTGTTCCTACAGTAACGCAGAGTAACTTACTCTTAAATGTGTCTCCCCACATTATAAAGCCAATTCCAGGTCCCCATCCAACTCTGCATCCTCCCTGCCACACCATTCGATCTGAACAAGCTCCTGGGCTACGCACAACAGAAATCTACTCTGCGCAGCCCTTACATGGGTGCACACACGTGTCCACATGTAACCAGTTCGGTACCTTACCCTGGTTGCAGAGCAGCGGCCTTATCTCACAAGGTGTACACCGGTGAAATCCACATGAAGTCCTTTTTATCATGAGTTCACTGTCGGTGAGTCCCAGCATATGAGACTCTCCCACAGTAAATGTTCAAAAAGCGAAAAATCCGGGCAGCTCAGATGGTCATAACCACCTTCTCACAGTCACCAGTACTGTAATTCCCACTGCTAAAATGGTGAAAGCCTGACCTTGCATAGAGGGCATAGGCCGGAAGTCGTCCGCGTGGTGGGAGGTTGCACCCATGGCAGACATAGACATAGGCTAACGTTGGTGATTGTGACGGTTGCGGTCCAATGTCTGTGTGCAGCTACGCTGATGACCGCGTACATGGCATAAATGTACGCTGCGGTTTGAAAAAGAACTCACTTGCCTCCTAAAAAAATGCTGCTTTCAACACCTCCTCCATTTTAGCTGTTGATTGCCACCTCTGGGAGCAAACATGAAAGGCCAAACAGGTGAGAGGGCTCTGCCTTCTTTCCAGAGGAGATGGAGAAACTTGTAGAAGAGGTATTTCCCCTTATGGCCAGCTATATGGCTTACCAGAAGAACAGGTAACTAACTCACATACATATTTTACTCTGTTCAACTCCATCCTGTCCAATCCTACAAGCTACTGTCTGCCTCTGATTTCCAGATTGAATTATGATTACTGTTCTGGATGCCAATATAGGACAATATGGATTTAATTGTGCATCTACTGTACTTTGTGTCCTTAGCATCACCATTTTGGTGTGAGTTGTATGTTGTGTGTTAAGCTCTAGATTCCACTTGCAGGGCATTCACATATCTATGCATGTATACTTTTCATGGTACCTATGATATATTGACTAATCAGATCATGGTAAATGTGCATCCAAATGTATAGGGTTTACAGCATGAGCTGTGTATGTATACTGTAACAAGCAGGTGAGGATGATGTTAGTTGCATGTACAGTACCAGAATTCCCTCAGCCAAGATGAGGGCTCTCCAAACTGCTGTGCAGGAGCTAGCTATACATCACAGACCTCTTCAGAGTGCCACACTACCTTGAGGTCACTTATTGGATTGAAGTGCTTGAAATTATACTTATAATGCTGGACCTCTCTGCGGTTTTCGACACAGTTGATCATTCCACCCTGATCGACCGTGTCGGACGAATGGGCATACAACTGAGAGCAAAAAACCTACTAGCCTCTTTTCTGTCTGACAGAACTCAGACAGTTACTTTGGGGCCATTTCAATCAGCTGAGCTTTCTCTACCCTGTGGGGTTCCTCAAGGCTCATCCCTGAGTCCGACACTTTTTAATATCTATGTGTCGGACCTAGCTAGTGTCATCACGCAATACGGGATGGGCCTTACCTCCTATGCAGATGACACCCAGCTAGTCCTCGCCATTCACAACAATGGAGACGAGGTGGCGAAGCGATTTCAGGAGGGCATGCAAGCAATTGGAGACTAGATGTCCTCAAGCCGCCTTAAGCTAAACTCCGAGAAGACCGAGGTGGTCATCTTTGGAAAGATCTCACCACTGTGGTCATCTATCTGGTGGCCGTCATCATTTGGAACCTTGCCCAAGCCTGTCGCAAAGGTCAGGAATTTAGGAGTAGTGTTTGATGACCATATTAATTTCTCCGCGCATGCTAATCAGACAGCAGCATCAGCTTTTCACAAACTAAAACTTATCCAAAAAATTCTTCAGTTTTTACCCGACAGTGCAGGCAAAACCTTGGTCAGTACGCTTGTAATATCTTCTCTCGACTACTGCAAAGGCATTCTGGCCAATGCTCAAGTTCGGGCTATTAATAAAATGCAATTAGTGCAAAATGCCGCGGCCAGAGTACTATCAAAAACCCCCAAATTCAAAAATATTGCTCATACCATCCGCAAGTATCACTGGCTACCCATAAAAAAGCGGATAGAATTCAAAACACTCTGTCTGGTATTCAAAGCATTGCATCACTGTGGTCCTCAGTTTCTGAGAAACCAGCTTATACCATATCTTCTAGCTAGGCAACTAAGATCAGGGACTTTGCACCAACTAACTGTGCCCCGCACTATGACTCTCTCATGGGGTGACAGACGTTTTTCAGTTACAGCTCCTAGATTGTGGAATTCACTTCCGCTCTCAATCAGATTAAATCACTCCCTTTATACGTTTCGTAAAAGTCTAAAGACATGGCCATTCACACAGTAAATTAGTCTGGATTTGCATTGCAAGAGACATGAGTTGAGTTTTCAGCGCCAAGACATCCCCGGGCATACGTTCGCGCTTTATAAATCTCAAAAATAAATAAATAAATAAATGTAAGGATCATGTGGGACCAGTATGCACAGCCTGCAGAGAGCAAGGGCTGACAATGAGGCTGAGCCATTGTAACTGTGGCAATACAAATGATGCACAGAGTAATCTCCCTATAGACCTGCAGATCCTTGGATGTTCCCAAAAGGAGTTTTCGGAACCACTACCAGCCCTGATCAATTTTACATGGACTACATTTGGAACGGTGACTTGATACATTTTTCAATTGACCCATATTCTCCATGTGATTCATTCACTTGTGACAGGTCCCTTACTCCCAGAGGTCTGGTGTCACTTTTCTATAAGTCATGCTTGCATTGTACAGGCCTATGCATAAGTGCTACATTAACAGTGTAGAGAGTTAGTTATTCCCGAAGAGTTTTTGATTTGTGAATCACCAGCTTTGTTATAATCAGCCAATCTAACAAGACATACAACGGTGTGTTGCGTGTCATCTCTGTAACAGTGCCATATATGCAAAAGGTGTGTCTTGTGATGGCAGTACATACCACACAAACTCAATCAGATGTAGAATGATATCTCATTAATCACACCTCCCCAGTGAGGTGCTCTTAATGACACACATGTAAGCCCTTTCTTTTTGACCTAAGACATTGGATGTAATATATACAATGGCATGGGCATGTATGGACCTTATGCATCAAGTCAATGGGCCTGGCTGTAAAGGTGTCTGTACTATTGTGCTAAAGTAGTTTACCCTTCAGAAGCTCACAATGGTGCGATGTGTTTTATAGTATCTCACATCACAGTACATGTAGGATGGCCCTGGCCTACATTATGTTAGAGGGCTACCTTAGGTTATGACCAGGCTTAATGATAGTCAGCAGCTAACTACAAAAGTATGTATTCATGGCTTTGAAGTGCTTAACATGTGAAACTGACACAGGTGGTGTGTTAAGTATTGATAAATGCTTGTGCTAGGTGTATAGAAATGTGTGTCAACCAAAGAGATATCCTAAGACTTGCACTTATAATCTGTGTATCATCTATTGTATCCATATAGGTTACCGGTCATCAGAAGCAGTCCATATTAAAAGCCATCGCCCAGACGGTACTGACAATGGAAGTCTTTCACCAGTGCAGCATCCATTGTCGTAAGAGGTGGGAGGACCTTAGTCACCGCACCAGGAAGATCATGGAGGTCTAACTGGGGCTGTTCTTCCATAATGGTCAGGGCGCGCACCCCGGACCCTGTCCCCCTTCAATGGCCCACATACTGGTAGTGGCCTACTTGGAGCTTGATGGGCAGTTGAGGGCCCAACAGCAGCAACAAGGGGGTGAGTACCGGCCAGAGTCATACATGTTACATTGCAACTTTGTGTGTTACAGGCAGTAATTTGCTCATCATGATTCGAGGGTTGCAGTGGTTAGTATGATCTGACGTTGTACCCAGTGCTGGAGTTACACAGGACAAGGGGAAATGTTGAATGAATTTCTATGTGCGATGAAATCGAATTGGGGTTGACACTGCATTGGATGTTATATTATATGGCAAGTATTTCAGCTTTCCCTGGCCAATGTCAACATCATTTGGGTTGCACTTCTCCCAAGATGTAGGTTGGATATGTGTCCCTTCCCCATCCACATTCCCCTTCCCATACCTGTCCCAAGCACACACACACATCAGCACGCACACACTTCATCAGACCAAAGCATCACACCCACATAAAAACCGCATACAAAAACTCAGGCATACAATTACTCACCAAACACTCAACCCTCTCACGACCACCACCACCAACATACCACTAGACACTAAACCAACAGATGCCTCCACAGCACTAAGGATCTCATTTACAATATTTTGACACACAGGAGTGCAGCAAGCCTTCCTGCTGCACTGCCGTGCATCAAAGGAAAAGGGTAGGAATGCACTGTATCTAAAAAATACGGCACATTCCTGTACTTTTCCCCTGTGCTGGCGAACAATAAGCTACCATCTGCCAGGGCTGGTCCCTTAGGGCCAAGGTGCAATGGTGTCTGTGTTGGAGGGGTGATTTTCTGTCCTGTAAGGCGCTCCTTCCAGCACAAAAACAATCACAAGAGGTATTTTCCTCTTTCTATGAGTGCTGCAAAGTGCAGCACACATATTAAAAGGAAACACAAGGAGAAATAAAGGTGTTTTTCCTTGTTGCAAGTCCCTTACACCTCTCCGGGGAAGAAGTGGAATCTGACACATTCCCAGGTTTACAAAACCTTGTAAATCTGCGAATACATCAGGCTCAATGGATGTTGCGTGAGAACACCGACAGCAACACCCATGGAACGCCCCTTTCACACAGAGTAATGCATGAAAGGGGGACATATTTGCAAGGCCATGAAAAGCCACGCAGGGTGGCTTTATGTGGCCTTGTAAATATGGGCAGGCACACTGCGCCGCCAATGTGTCAAAAAAAGTGACACATCAGTGGCATAATGGGCTTGTAAATAAGACCCCCAACATTCACGCAGACACCACAGCAACAGTGACAGACCCGACCACAACATCAAGCATTCACGCCGACACCACATGAACAGCCAAAGACCTTTCCATAACACCTGCATTTATGTGAAGACCACATCAACACCCACAGACCCCTCCAAAACACCCATCATTCACGCAGACACCACACCAACACACACAGGCCCCCTTCACAACACCCATCATTCACGCAGAAACACCACAGCAACAGCTGCAGACCCCTCGTTAATACTCATCATTCACACAGACTTCACACCAACACCCAAAGACCCTTTCACAACATTCAGCATGTCCACATCACAGAAACAAAAAATACGCAAATGCTCAGTCACTGACACAACAGACACCTATAGAACACACAGGCGATACAGCAAACACACCTCTCACTTCCACTCCCTCTACCTCCCAACTCCCTCCTGAACATACTACCCATTTTACCCATGAAGATGTCTTGTGTTGTTTGCCCTTGCTTTTTACCCTGTGCCAACCAATGCCCCCCTTCGAAAGTAAAAATAACCTCTCTCAAACTCCAGCCCATCCTTTCCATATCCCAATCCACCCCTGAGAAACCTGCTTCCCACCCCAGTAAACCCAGCCACACCCTTAAGCAGACCAAGAAAACCTCTCCCAAAACCAAACCCATCCCTTCCACATCCCAATCCAACCATTAAAAACCTGTATCCCACCCCCTTAAACTCAGCCGCATCCCTAAGAAAATCCCTTCTAAAACCAAACCCACCCCTCCCTAAACCGCCCCTTCTCCCAAGTCACATCTACCAGGTGCCTGATATTCCCAAATCGATGCACCTTTGTGAGAAGGTTCCCTGGCAGTGTCAGTAAGGGCAAGTTTGGTGGCATAGAGCGCAGAAATGGACTAGCCATTGGCCTTTGTTGGTATTATATTTTTAATACAATGATTAAGAAGTTTACTAGTTTGGAAGACATTAGTCCTGTCATTACTTTTCTAATTATTTGATATTAGTGTATAGTTAGTGATGTGTGACTAAAAATTGTGTTTGTTTCATCCCTGAATGCTGATTCGTTTGCAGTGGTTAGTATGATCTGTTGTTGTACCCAGTGCTGGAGTTACACAGGACAAGGGGAAATGTTGAATGGATGTCTATGTGTGATGAAATCGAATTGGGGTTGACACTGCAATGGATGTTATATTATATGGCAAGTATTTCAGCTTTCTCTGGCCAATTTCAACATCATTTAGGTTGCACTTCTCCCAAGATGTAGGTTGGATATGTGTTTGATGTGTTCAAGTTAGATATTTGGTTATCCATACATGTAGGATGTTAAATTGTCATATCTTTGTGGACATTTGAATGGACTATCCAGTGTGTACCTTACACCTATTTTATCTAGATGTGTGTCAAATGTGTTAGTGCTGGGTTTGCTTTCATGACTTGCACTTACACATCACATACACATGCATGGCACTTGGATATGCTAATAGTTGACCTGATATACTTCAATCAATAGGTCCTGTGCACAAGAGGTTTTGAGCCATATGCAAAATGGACAGTGGCACAGGGCCTCTGCCTTTCTGGATTCCCCCTGGTGGAGGCATATCTAATATGCAAAGAGTGTTTACATTGTGCCCTTTCAATGCTTCTCACACTGGTTATTTGTAATTCCATTTACAGGTACAGAGTTGTAGCAGAGAAGGTGTGTTTGATTTTCATGACACATCCATGCAGATGTATCTTTGATCTCACAACAGGACCTAGCACAACCGAACCCCAGACAGCCACACAGCCCACAAGAACGCCACCCGCAGACACCACCAACTCATCAGGACCACTAAGAGGACCGCCTTCAAGGACCGCCTAGACAACAACGCACACAACACCAAAGAGCTCTTCAGCATCGTGAATGAACTCTCCAACCCCAGCTCCAACACCAACGACATTCCTCCATCACAGGTCCTGTGCGACTCACTGGCCATCTTCTTTCACCGCAAAATCACCGACATCCACGACAGCTTCAACTCCGACACCCCGCACCCACCACCGAGACTATCACCCCGCGACCCCCACCCGCACCAGCCGCCTGACCGCCTGGACCTCCGTCAGCGACAAAGACACCATCATAACCATTAACTCCATCCACTCCGGATCCCCTACCCTCACCACGTGTTCAACAAAGCCAGCACAACCATCGGGCCCCACTTCCGGAAAGCAATCAACATTTCCTTCGAGACAGCAACCTTCCCGGAAAGCTGGAAGCACGCTGAGATCAACGCCTTACTGAAGAAACCCAAGGCGGACCCGAAGGACCTCAAGAACTTCCGGCCCAACTCCCTGCTCCCTTTCCCGGCAAAAGTGACAGAGAAGATCATCAACAAACAGCTAACCAGATACCTCGAAGACAACAACATCTTGGACCCCTCCCAATCTGGTTTTCGCAGCAACCACTGCACCGAGATCGCCCTCATCGCTGCCACCGACAACATCAGGATCCTGATGGACAAGGGAGAAACAGTCGCCCTCATCCTCCTAGACCTATTAGCAGCCTTCGACACGGTCTGCCACCACACCTAAGCCCTGATCTCTTGACTGGGTGAGAGTATTCTGCTTAATTCAGAAACTCTGTCCATCACCACCCCTTGTTGTTAAATACCACACCTTATCAGCACGCCTCCATGACGCCGGAATCTGGACCACATCCTTCCTCTCCGGCAGAACCCAGAGCGTCCGGCTAAAACCCTTCCGCTCAAAAACCACCGAGATCATCTGCGGCGTCCCTTAGGGATCCTCCCTCAGCCCAACACTGTTCAATGTCTACATGGCACCACTCGCCCACGTCGCACGACAACATAGCCTCAACATCATCTCCTACGCCGACGACACCCAGCTGATCATCTCCCTCACCGAAGACCCCCAGTGAAGTAGTGTGGCTCACTGGTTAGAGGCGGCAGACCCGAGAGCAGAGGACGGCCCGGGACCAGGGTTCGATTCCCGGCGCGGCAGGTTTCTGGACCAAGGTCGGCGGACTCGATAATTCTCTCGCCTCGGTGCCCACTCTGATCAGCGATCACACTCGGCAACTCTGGGCATTAGCTTGCCTCATCTTCACTAACGGCCCCACCAGACCGCCGGGGATGCCTGGTCTCACCCTGGAGATACCCATTAAGGGACCATCTCTCAGGGAAGCCAGGAAGGGCTTCGCAGCGGTCGAAGCGCCTTGGGACCCTACGGGTAAGTAGTGCGCTATATAAATGCCAATACATTTACATTACATTTACACTGCCAAAGCCAACCTCCACAGAGGAATGAAGGCCGTCGCCGACTGGATGAAGGACAGCAGACTGAAGCTGAAATCAGACAAGACGGAGGTCCTCATCCTCGGACCCACCCCATCAGCCTGGGACGACTCCTGGTGGCCCACATCGCTAGGCACTGTCCCGAAACCCACCGACCACGCACGCAACCTGGGGGTCATCCTCGACTCCGCCCTCTCCATACCAAGCAAGTCAACGCCGTCTCCGTGTCCTGCTTCAACACCCTCCGAATGCTCCGCAGGATCTTCAAATGGATCCCCCCGACACGAGAAAAACAATCACCCAAGCCCTCGTCACCAGCAGACTCGACTACGGGAACGTCCTCTACTCAGGAACAACAACCAAGCTCCTGAGACGACTACAACGAATCCAGAACGCCTCGGCTCGCCTGATCCTCGACGTCCCCCAATGTAGCCACATCAGACCCCACCTGAGGGGCCTACACTGGCTCCCCGTCAACAAGAGGATCACCTTTAAACTCCTCATCCACGCACACAAAGCGCTACACAACACCGGACCCACAGACCTCAACGACCGACTCAGCTTCCACACCCCCAGCCTCCGCTCGGCCAACCTCACCCTCGCCTCAGTTCCTCGTATCCGAAAGACCGCCGTTGGCGGCAGATCCTTCTCCTACCTCGCCGCCAAGACCTGGAACGCTCTCTACCAGCCTACGACAGACCCAGACCTGCTGGCCTTCAGAAGACTTCTCAAGACCTGGCTCTTTGATCAGTAGCAGCGCCCTCCCCCTCCCCCTCCCCCATCCCCCAGCACCTTGAGACCCTCACGGGTATGAAGCGCTTTAGAAATGCAGTGATTGATTGATTGATTGATGTGTGCAATGTGAGAGTGTCACAGAGATTGATAGGTGTGATACTGATGAGAAGGTGCTGTTTTGTGACACAATTGGATGCACACATCACTATCACTGATTATGAGATGTTAACACATGTCTATTTGGTAAGAATGTGCCTATGCACTGTTAGAAACCTGGCCAAAGAGGGCATCACAGATCAGTTTTTGGGCTAGACATTACAAAACAATCCTAACAGGGTCCCACGAAATATGTTTGGCCCAGGGACCCCAAACTCCTAGCCAGATCCATGGTGGGACATCTATTTGCTGAGGAGTCTTTGGAAACAGGTAAGAGTAAAACGTACCGTCGGTTGCGTCTTTGAAGCTGATGGTTTTAGACGTTATCAGGCAGGTACAGAAGCAGCAGAACGTGTATGATTGGATCCATGGTGACACAGGATGTGTGGAGGTGAGTACAGGTGACTTTTGGCCTTCTATCCTTCCTTATCTACAAGCTCAGATGTGGGGGTTAGACCACCACGTTCCCACCGGCTGTAAGGCACCTCGTATTTGGGCTGACAGGAACACTAATGGTCCGCCCCCTGACACGCGCATTTGCCTAGCCTGCCATGCTAGGTATTTCCTGGTGGTGATGGGGGATTTTGGCTGTCTTTCATCCATGTAACCGCATTCCTCATAATATGGTGGTCGGACCGTCAGTGGTGCAGCGGTTAATCCGACACTGCTGCCACGGCGATCCCAGGACGGCCACAATCGTAATCAGGCCCTTAGTCACAAGTGTAAGGGTGAGGGCTAAAATTCATTTATTTCTATCTATTTAAAAGTAATGAAATAAGCCTTTTCCTGTCACATTGCAAATCTTTAACGGTATTTCACATACCCAACTGATTAAGACACATGATCCAACCTAAAACCTATTAGTTGAATCAGCTTCCCGTCAGATCCTTTTGGAACTTGGAAAATCTTGCTCTGATCCTGAGTATGCTATTCAGCTGGAGAGTTCATTCACACACAGACCTCAGAATAGTATCAATTGCTCAAGATACAGAAACATACAGTTACAATTGTTTATTGGCATTTTTAACTTCTATGGATTCTGAAATTAACTAACCCTCAGCAGAACTGCCTTCCTTACAGCTCATTGAGGGAAGTTCTAAGTGAGGTTTGTAGTATGAAGAGGTACTTGTGTGCACATAAATGATGGTAAAAGGTTACTTTAAGCCTTTTTAGGTATACCAACCATTTCAAATTATTGTAACTTTATTCAATTCTTATGTTCAATTAATTATCTAAATTTCCTGTCATTATTATCAGTTACATTTGTTTTTCCTTTACAAGCTTGTAATAATTCTACTTTCAGTTACCTTTTCACTGTCCATAAAACATCTAGGGCCAGATGTAGGTAATTCCTATTTACCTACTCTTAAATACCGAATCATACTGAATCGGTATTTAAGAGTAGGTAAATAGGAAGGGGGCAGATGTAGGTAATTCTTATTTTAGAATTACCGAATCGGTATGATTCGGTATTTATCGAATCGGTAAATACGGAATCCTGCAAGGGTGCAGGGGGTGTCACTTTGACACCCTCTAGCACCCCAAGTACATGCTTGTGTGACATGTGGCAAACATACATGCCCTAAGGGCATGTCTGTGTGTCACATGGCACAGGTGTACATGCACAGATGGACATGTACACCGTAATTCTGTATTTTACCACCCAATTGGATTGGGTGGTAAAATACAGAATTCTGAAGGCCTGTAGCACAGTAAACAGTGCTACCTACATCTGGAATTTACCAAATCGGTCAAATTACCGATTCGGTATTTTACAGAATCGGTAAATTTACTGATTCTGTTAAATAATGGCCCCTACATCTCAAAAACCAATTACCGGTCGGTAACGGCCGAAATCGGCCTTTACCGACCGGTAATTTGCGACCTACATGGCCCCTAAACTTTATGCTTTCACCACAGAGTGTATTACTTTTCTGGAAACATTTGCAATTTACACTACTACATTAGAGTCTAAAAACATTATGGGGCTGATTACGATGGCGGGCGGACTCGTCCCGGGGCTTGGGACCACCCGCCTATATGGCGGCGGTCCTGCACATGGAATTACAATGCGACCGCCACTGTGGCAGTCGCATTGTGCATTTTTTACTATTACAGAGGGTGCTGCTGGCTGTAGCACCCACTGCAATGATAATAATGCAAGTTTTGCATTTCCCTGCACTACGGTGCCTGACACATGGTGCAGGGAAATGTTTTGGGGCACCGTAGGTGCCCCAGTACAAAAATTAAGTGCCCCTGCTGAAGGGGGGCCGCTACAGGCCCCCAAAGTACATCCCCGCCAGCCTGTGAATGGCGGTTGAACCGCCATACACAGGCTGGGTGGATGCAGCATCCTAATCTGGCAGACGTTGACTGCTAGCCACCGCAACCATTTTAGACATGCTTAATGGGTCCGCCAGGCAATCGTAATAATTGTCTGTGGCGGACACGTGGTGGACAGACTATGCGTCTGCCAACACACCGCCCGCCATCGTAATATGGCGGGTGTCGAAGTTCTTCACGATGGTGGGGAAACCGTCACTGGCAAGGGGGCCCAAGAGCAACGCAACACTAAAGTCATGTTTATCAAGCCATGCAAGGCCCCCTTGCATGACCCTGCATGGCTTGAGAAAGCTGGAGTAACTCAAAGCAGTACATACCACTGCCTTGCCTTACTCTGCCCGAGGGAGACGTTCCTTTGGTGGAGCATCGGTGTTCCCACGCATCCACTCATGGATTTCGGTGCATTCCCAGGTTTACTATTAGTGGTAAAGCTGGGAATGCGTCAAAATGGGACAAGAGAAATAGCTTTAATTCTCCTCGGTCTTTTCCTCTTTCTGCATGTGCTAAATTTTGCAGCACACTTGGGGCCATATTATTAAGAACGGTGATACCATTATCGTCGCTTTAGCGGCAGGAAACTGCCGCTAAAGCTGCGATAAGGGGCTTGATAATATGCCCTAGAGAATTCCAATAGAAGCCCAGGTTCTGGTGTGAAGGACAACAAACCTGGGCTTCTATTGGAATTTTCTAGGGCATATTATCAAGCCCATTATCACCGCTTTAGCAGCAGTTTCCTGCCGCTAAAGCGGCAATAATGTTATCACCGTTCTTGATAATATGGCCCTTAGAAAGATGAAAATGTCTCTCAGGATTGTTTTTGTGCATGAAGGTTTCCTTTCCGGCACAAAAAACTATACTGAATACGACGCAGGCAGCCTTGCACCAAAAGTGCGCCAGCGCAAGGAAAGGACAGGAAGGAGGATGTAGGATGTAAAATACGGCACATTCCCATCCATTCACTCAGCACAGCAAGGTGGCTTGCTGCATTACACTTTCGATGATTTAAAGTGTTCAGGTGTAATATACTGATACTGTGAATGATTTTTCTTCTTTCTGACCTACAATAGAATCAGTTTATAAACAGCACATAAGTTGTAATAGTATGTCACAATGTCACAGTGTGTTCACGGTCACTACAGGGTTCACATGTTGTCACTTACCTGTGGTAACGATCTCTTTTGTCTCCCACTTTAGGCAAGAGCAGGTGTTAAACAGGTAGTACAACTTATGTGCTGTTTATGAACTGATTCTATTGCAGATCATGTTTCTGTAGATAGTAGTTTTTCATTAGGTCCTGAAGAATCGCAGTCAATGAACTTGAAGCGAGAAACATGTTGACCACACCCTTCACACCTTAGTACTGTATCGGCCTTGGAAACCTAAGTTCCAGCGATTACAGGCTATTCTTGATTTTATTTGCGGCAGAGGACCACCAGAATAAAAATGTTTTCCGGTACCTTGTGCCTCATTTTATCCTCACCCACACCATCTACTCTGTCCTAGCCCCTAACCCACACTTCACCCATAGCCAGTTGGATAAAAGATCTCCGATAAAGAGCCCCTCTTTGAGGTATGCCCGTTGGGCATTGCACCGCCTGCCCAATGAGGAGCATTGCCTAAGATGAAGCATGACACTCGAAAGGGTGTGTGAGGCCATTATATCCAACAAATTGGATACCCAGGGTTAGCTCTCCACTGAGCACTAGCCCTTGCACCTTAGTGACCTTTCCCTCCTTCCTTCCTTTAGGAACAGCCCAGTCCCCTTTTTGTTGTCCACATTAAATAAGTAGGGGCAAATTTAGAAGCCCCTTATGCCAGATTTGCGCCGCCGTTGCGTCACTTTTGTGACGCAGCAACGGCGCAAAGCCAGCGCCATGCTGCAGGCTATTTGCAACGTGATGCATCTGGGAGATGAGTCAAATTGTAAAGCCCTGCGCCACATATGGGCATTCCTGCACAGGGGGGGCGTTCCGGCACAGGAACGCCTCCTAGAAGTGGCTGAGTGGAATCTACAAGGTTTCACTCAATCACTTTTAAGGCCATGCTGCGTCAAAACCCTGTGCCTGGTTGAAGGAGGCGTAAGGATTGACGCAACATGTTAGGGATAGGGGCACCCCGAACCTTGCTGGAGCTGCATCGCGCTTGCGACGCAACTCCAGCAATGAGCCGCCTTTCCGCCGGGGATGCAACACCCATCTGCCCATCCATGCGCCACGGTGTGCCGCATTGTAAAATGCGGCGCATCAGTGGTGGCGCATGGGTGGGCAGGTGCGTTGCAACTCTTCTGGCGCATCCCTGATGATTAGCAGAGATGCGCCAGAAGTAGTAAATCTGCCCCCTAGCCTTTTTTTAAGTAGTTTTGTTAATATATGTAATTCTTTTAACATTGTTTGATGTTTTTAACATTTGTATAAAATGTATTTAGAATTATAAAACTGAATTTTACTCAACATTTATTTCAATTACTTTATGCATTAATTTTCATTGTAAAGGTAGTCTTCTTTTTATTAGAATTTTTGCCATTATTTTTATGCTGTGAAGTCCATTTTTTTATTTTATTTCATCTTCAGTATGCAGCAAGGTTTCCAGTTGATCGAGGTATGTGGCTCTGCATTTCAGGTAAGGGCATTCTCAAGTTTAAGTATTAGCAACGGTTTTGGTAGGCTGGAAGTAAGACTAGTGTTCATAAAATAGTTAGTTAAAGTGGTCCAGTTACTGGGGCTAAGGCAATCATGATAGTAGGACTAGGGGTATATTCACAAGAACGTGTGATATCTACCACAAGAGTAGCGTAGCACAATTTTCAACATCGCAGCCTATTGCGGGAAAATAACCCTGTGGCAACGTGAAATTCACAACGCAGGGGTAGCATGTGATAGACACCAGACAACGCTGCAAATGTCCACGTGAAACGCCGCAAAAATGCGATACGAGAGCGCAAAAAGACATGCGATGAGGCAAATGGTGGGACAAAAGTCAGAGAATATCAGCCACAGGTCTGCAAATCCCACGCGTCTGGCGGGACAATGCACCATAAAAACCACAGAAAAAATATACCAGAAACAAGCCAAAGCACGTAGCAACATGGATGCACCCTAACCCAGCGGGGAGGTCAACTCGAACCCCACAACCCCCACAGACCACCAGCAGGGAACAACAGGGTCGGGGAAGGCCAAGGAGAAGAGGGAGAGGAAGTCCAAGCTCCATCCCGCTGTCTGCGGTGACATGTCTGCATCCGATGTACACAGCACAATGTAACGTCTTTGGGCTCAGGGCCCACATGCATACTACAAGACCACAGGGACACACGCAGATATCATGTTGAACTGGCTACGGGCACATGCGTCCGGCCCCTTTATTGGCAGGGCCACATGTACGGGGCTGAGTGTGGATGCAGTCTGCGATGATGCTGGAACATTGATATGAACTCCGCCATTGCAAAATCATGACTCTGTGTCCTGCTGGACTGCAGTGAAGGCCTGAGGCAGCGGTCAGCAGTGGCCCACAGCCACGTGTCATTGGCTCGCGATGCACAGCGCTAGTGACACCACGGCAGTTGTCGGTAGTGTACGAGCACCTCCGTAACAATGAACCTTTTCTCTCCGCCAAGATGCAAGGCGTCATCCTCTTATGCCTCTCCTTGCGTGCAATGATAAGTAATCTGCTTTTGCATACTCGATGTTCAGTTGCAAATCTGTGACCTACTCGAGCGCAACCTAGGCCGTGACCAGTGTAGGGCGGAGGCAGCGGTCAGCACGGGCCATTCACCAAATGTTGCCGGCATAGGTAGGTGGCTGCACCGGCCTGCGTAGTTCAGGTTCAGTGGCACCACATGTTCGGTCACCTTTGTGACTGTGACCCGGCTTTCTTCTGGACTGAGCCGCATCTTCCTCTTACTCCTCTCTGTGCTACCACTGGTCTGGACTCTGCCATTCATTATTCACGACTAGGTTCTGGATGTGAGACCTACTGGTCCGCAGGGTAGTCCTGGCCTTTCATCCACGTATCGCCGGCTAGCGTTGAACAAGGTTTGTTGCAGCACGTGTCGCCGACTGGTGTTGAACAGGGTTTATGGCAGCACGTGTTGCTGAATGGCGTTGAACAGGGTTTGTGGCAGCACGTGTCGCCGACTGGCGTTGAACAGGGTTTGATACACCACGTGTCGCAAGATATCCATATGGAACTATGCCCCACAGATCGAAGTGAGTCTTGTGCTGTGGCCCCTGGCATGGATGTGGGGTCACTGCCATTCAGGAGTAGGGAGCTGGTTTCACATATGGGACCCACTGGGCCGCAGAGGACCACAGTAGAATATGCCAACGAGGAAGGAGTAATGTGGGCCAGTGTCTGGGGGCCAGTGATGGTCTGAAATGCTGGCAGACTCGTGGGGCTCAAGCTTGGAGCTTATACAGGCATGTGGTGGACCCTCTTTGACACACCCCGGTGTCAGCTGCTGATAAGTGTGGCCTGGCTGTGCAGGGTCAGGCCTGACGGGTTTGTGGTCCAGCGGCCCGGGGTATGGCAGGTGCACAGGATTTCAGGCAACTCCGCTAACGAGAATTGGCAGAGATGTTGGTTTTTCCGGAAGAGAACCACACCCAGGCCTACGTGCTTTTTTTTTTTTTAAAACCTTTATTGACATTTAAACCAAATAAACCAAATACAAGTATGGGCCTACAACCCCGGGGGCTGTCCGCTAAGTAGTTAGAATAACAGAGAGCAATTTTAAGCACATGCAGCACCTCGGGGAGCAGAATCTCCATGCTAGCGTACTCTTGGCCACTGAACAGCACAATTAGAAAAACAGGATATAAAAGGTTTTCATTTTATAATATAAGATGGCAGGATCAGGTGCCGAACAATTTCCCAGCAGCGAAAATGGCAGGCAGAATAGTAAACGCATCGACAATAAACAGTAATCGATCAAAGCAATGGCGCTGGAACAAGAGGTCAGGATTTGAAGGAATATTACGGTCAATTCGCGCCTGCAGTTACCTGCCCTAAGAACCAAAAAACACCACGAAAATTGAGGCACAAATGAAAAAGCAGGGATTGATACCAAAGGAAAACCACTGCACTGACCCAGAAAAGAAAAAGACAAAGAAAGATAAGAGAAGAGAAAAAAAGGCCATAGAAACAAAAAATAAAACCGAAAGATCCCCTCCCCCACCCCCCCACCCTGCACCCCTGCAGATGACTACGCCCCCCCCCCCAGCAGTGTGCCTGTCGCCTGAGAACCAAACCCGAAATATAGAAGAAGAAGAGAAAAAAGAGAAAGAAAGGAAACCCCACCGAACGGGGAAGCGGAGGAGGGCGATAGTCTATGCGCTCCCGGTCTCTCCCCTCCCGCCCTATCAAAGGGGCCCCCCTAAGCCAACACAAGTAAAGTTGTCCACCATACAAAAATACCCCGGGGGGAACCACAAACCCCCCGCCCCGGAATCCGTCCGTTGGTGAAGCAGTCCCGTTACCAATAGATCCATCGTAAACGATTCAACCCACAATCTCAGCCTTGGCCCCGTCTAACAAAGTTGCCGTGTCCCTCGGATAAGAAAAGCCACATCCCCGGAAAGTCAAAGTTCACACAGAAGCAGCCAGAGCTTGAGTCAGCAATTAGGAGAGGAATAGCAGGTCCCAACGCACACAGCTTGCACCAACGATGTCCCTCCCCGTCCCCGAAGCCAAGCATCGTTCCATCCGCCATATTGGGAGACCGATTGGGGAGGGGGTGCGACTCGTTCTGACACAGATCAAAGTGTAGGCCAACAGTGTCCAGGATGGGGGAAGCAGTGAAATGCTCCGATAACTGTAGGACCGATGTTTCCGAGAACTTAAGAGAGTCACCAATCTCAGCACACACGATGAATTCCGTTTCTTCGGGGGCAGGCACAGCTTCCAGCACCGGGTCCAAACACACCAGTAGGGCTTCCGACAGGGGGCAAGTCGGCTGCCGGGTCTCAAAGAGCAAGTCAGGGCTCGTTCCCGGTCCTATGATTCCATCTGTTGCTGCCAGCCAATGATTGACCTGGGCCCTCACCATCGCGTGAAGCGCCGCAACTTCTGCCATTACCATCCGCAAGGAAGGGCCACATTGAGTCCGTTCCGCCGGGTTCCATTCGGCGGCAGGCATAACGATCCCCATGGAGAGGCTCCCTCTCCGGGGCAGGATACGCCGGAGCAGAAACAGGCCGTGAGGGACGGGCCAGCAACATGCAGCAACGCGCGGCGGGACTCCTACCCCGGGGCACCAGCGGTGCTAGTGCCGGGCCTCCGGACCGGGGCCCCCCGCGACGCAGCACCGCGGACCACCCGTCGCCTCACCTCAGGTACAGCACCAGGCAGCAGATGGTTGCAAAGTAGTTCAGAGAAATTTTCGAAAGTTCCAGGGACCGGACCCAACCACCCTCGGCAGTCCGTTGTTGTTCACTTTGGACCCGGGTAGACCAGAAATCGAGACCCCGGCTTCCAGTCTGGGTTAGGCCTCAAAACATTTTCGATGTTACTTCACACCAGAACATCAGAAAAATTCCGCGATCACACCATCGGGATGCAGACTAGTTCACCCACATGAATCCGGGGCAGAAGATCAGGATATTCGACAGGATAAGCGAGCGGAGGACGGGGGTCAGCGGAGCCGGGAGACTATGCGGCCATCTTGGTTGGTGTCGTAGCTCCTCCTCCCGCCTACGTGCTTTTTATTCACATCCCTACGCTGGCCTGACATACACCGGGCCATCCCACTTTGCTCACGCTTACGGGGGGTGTAACAGGCAACATTTCACAGAGGACCCCCACTGGCTGGTTGTGTCCACTGTCCACTACACTGCGGTCTGTTCAGCAGATCGCCGCCACTCTTGGCATTGTGTACTTTCCCAATCATGGGTCTACTGCATTCTTCACACATGCCTGGTTGCCACCTCTCCCCACATTCGGATGTTGTGTAGCTAAGGTGATATGTCGTTGAATGGTCATGTTCACGGCTTGCCCAGGCTACCATTGTAAGTTGTTCTATCGTGCTTGGTGGGTGGGCATGTTGTTGTTCATGTTGGTTGTGAATTTGTGATGTGTGCATTGCCAGAGTTGTGGATTGCATGGTTGTGGAGTTGAGATGAGTGGGGTGTTAATTGGGTACTTGCCAAGGAGCTGTGCATTTTGCTTTGTGCCATCCTGGGAACTCTGGTTGCTGATGGACTGTCGGAGGATTTAGGGATCATGCACACTAGCTGTGTATTTGGAGGTGACATTGGTGAAGGTCCGACGGTGTTCAGATGTTGGCTGCACATTGATGTGTGACGTGTGCTTCCTGTTGTGATGATTGTGTGCTCTGTCACCAGGGGTAACAGGTGGGACATGTGTGCAGTGGATTGCCCACAACAGGTGCATGCATCCGGCTATAGCATATGGTTCTTGCTTGGTCTCCAGCGGTTCCTGCGCATTGTGTTGGCCGTATGGGGACTGGGGTGCCAGAGTGATGGTGATGTCCAGGACAGGTGTGGGGGAGTTGGATGTGGCTGGACATGAGACTCTGCCTTCTCTGGTGGGTGTTGTTTGGGGTATGCCAGGGGCCAACAGGTGCAGCACAGCCAGCAGCTTGGTGTGGGGTGGGATATTGGTTGTCTGTTGTGTTGGTGCTGTAGACCAGTTAAGCGATGATGGCCAGGATGCGTAGGATGGTTGTCCCTTTCAACCTGTAGGGGACAGTGACATTGTCAGATGTTGGGCCTGTGAGGCAGTTGCATTTCCTGGGGGGACGCAGTCTTTGTCTGCACTGCCTCTATGGTGCCCTTCCGATGACACCCTGGGCTATGCTCCCTTTTGTGGTGCAGGATGCTGTACTACTTTACACCAGGTCAGAGCAGGTGTTAATTTCCTGCTGCTAACATGCCTTATCTCGTGTTTTGTGTTCTTATCGCAGATCTGGCTGGTCGTTGTGAATGTTGAGGTGTTGTGTTGTCACGGCTTTTTGCACGGTAACGCCTACTCTTCATCTCATTAGCGATAGTTGCAGGGTTCCTCTGTGGCGAGGTTTTTTGCTGTTGCTATCGTGGGAAAACTGGTGCTGTTGCCTGTTAGCACCAGATTGTGAATGGTGGGGTACATTTATCATGACTTTGGCTGTGATAAAGTGCCGCTAATTTGCCGATTGCTCCTTGTGAATATGCCCTGGGTGTTCTGTGCAGTGAATTTGTAAATGATCAGATAGACTATTATGCTGAAATGTAGGGTGTCTATGAATATTGTGTTTTGGACTTTGGGAACTGATTTGCAGATGGGTTTTAATGTTGTGTTTTACAATTAACAACTAGTGAATAGAAGATATTGTGATTGTGGTTACTTTACTTTATAATGATTCAAAGATTCAAAGAATATTTTTTATCCACAATATCCTACATTTCATTTTCTTTCTTTGGTTTTCTTTTCCTGTAATGTTTTATTTTTAACAGTACTGTAGTTTTAGAAGGGTTTGGGAAGAATAGGACTTTATTGGGCTGGGCTATCCTTTAACCATGTTTTTTTAATATAGATTTCTATAAATTGACGTGGGCTAGGATGGGACCGGCCCTGGATTGGGTTATGCCACCCTTCTACATAGTTACTAAGGGCGAACTTTGTCCGACCGCCATCAAATCGGGGACGGGACTGCCTGACTTACTGTTGGTGGTCCCAGATTTTATCTATTAGAGCTTCCTGTTGAAGCTAACTTAGTAACTATTTTAGGATGGCGCTGGCAGCTTGCCGACGCCATCTTAAAATAGTTACAACAGGCCAGGCTGAACTGATCTTTCTCTGACCTTTTATGCACACAAGAGGCATGTGAACTCGCATGGAAGCCCCGCATGTTTGGCCCCTCGCACACACTCGCGGTTTGCACCGTCTTCCCGCCATTCACCCACTATGATGGACAGCTCATTCAAGGGACCCCTGCGCCCTTCGGGGTGATTGCATAGTAACACACACATGGGCGCTCGAACTAGTTGATGCTCAAATTCAGTGACTCATTCATTAGCCCACAATCATGAGCGTCTTCGAGGCTGGACAGGTGTGCCTCTTCCCAAATCTACCGTAGAAAGTCAGCTGTGATGCTGGGTAGAGGCCTTTGCATCCTTGACTTTCATGAGCTCAATCCCCGTGCTGTTCCTGTGACCAGGAGCTTCTTTCTCTTCATATTATTGTGTTCGCACGGGTTGCTGCAAGTTCGCACGCGTTTTGTACAATTTCGCAATTTGCGAAATTGTACAAAACCCTCGCGAACTTGCAGAAACCCGTGCGAACATTAAAAAAAAAAAATCCGCAAATTCGCGAGAATTCGCGGATTTTGCGGATTGCGAGTTCGCAAATCCGCAAAATCCGCGAACGCGAGATCCGCAAAATTCGCCCATGCTTAGCACCAAGTGGTGCCTGCCACATGGTGCAGGAATATGTTGGGGGGCACAATAGGTGTCCCCCAGGGCCCATGTGAGATGGCCACAGGGGAAAGGGAGCCCGCTAGGGGCTCCCAAAGTCACTTTCCGTCAGCCTTCTCATGGCAGGTTAACCGCCGTGAAATGGCCGGCAGAACCTGATATTGGAATGCCTACGGCAGTGCCTGAGCAGGCACCGCCACCACTGTAGGCATTACAAACTGTCCAACTTGAGTAGCCCATCGGATTAGTGTTGGACGGTCTTTCCGCCCGACCATCACCCGCCATCCTAAAGTGGTGGGCGGTAAACACTATTATGATGGCGGTGGTCCCACCGTCATCGTAATCAGGCCCTAACTTTGGCTTCCTGGGATACATATACAAGCAAGGAATGTAGAACTTGGCTTGACACCTTTGGCCTGAATTGTCCAACCCAAGTATTTTCAATATAGTCTAAGAATAGTGCAAGTATTTCCTCATTTGCCTAATCTAATGGTTATTTCCATTATAAGTTGTAATGTTTTGTTACCTTTTATGGTGATAGATAGGCTAGGGCAATTCGTTTTTTAAAATTAAAGGCAAATTGAATATTACATGAGTAGCCTATACCAAGGGCATCCTTATGATGCCGGTCCGACTTTCGTCCGACTGGCCCCGTAGCAGAAGAGGTACCACCGAACAAGGAGTCATCGGTCCCGCTGACCTTATTACAATGCGACTGCCTTCACGGTGGTCGCAAAGTGTATATTTTTGATTGCAGCTTGTGCTCCTGTGTCCAGCACAACCCGCTATAGAAAATGTACACTTTAAAAATATCCCTGCACTCTGTGGCAGGCACCATGCGGTGCCTGCCTCACTGTGCAGAGATGTTTAGGGGGGCACCATTGGTGTCCCTCAAGCTCCATAGCGGGGGCTTGGTAGGAAAGGTATTTTCTGCCTGCCTTTTCATGGCGGGTGAATGGGCATGTAAGAGCAGTCAGAAAGGGACAAAATGATCCCTACGGCACCACCCCTATTGTTGGGAATTACTGACGTTTGACTATCCTTCCGCCTGCTGCCTCCGATTGCATTCCCTGTAATGCGCCGATCGGACGGCACCAGCAAATGGCAGTCGGACTGCATCCAATGAGCCATCGGATGCAGTCCAACCGCCATCGAAAAGACTCCCTTAGTATGTGTTTTTGGATAATTCACCATAAGGCCTGATTGAAATTGTAATAACGGCCTCCTATTGCTGTATGAGGATACTTTAAAAACTGAATCATTATCTGAAAATCTGAATCCAGACTAATTTTTGCGGGTATTAATTATATTATTTATGTTATAGTTGGTATTAATTTCTCTTATTATGGTGCTTTGGGTATTTGAGAGTGCATTCAATAGTTGTATATTGTTGATTTGCTGCTTCTTGTGAATTGTTTATATATGGTGGCGGACAAGATTGAAAAGTACTGCCCATTAAGCAGGAAGTCCATTGTATCAGAGTGTATAGGTTAGTTACTGACAAGAAAACAATAAAGTATTTTTTAATGTTTATATTATCAGAGAGAATGAATTCCTCCTTTGTGCGAGTTATTTTTAGGAGTTCGGGAATATCTGTCTCATCAAATTTTCATGGGGCCCTGTGTCTTGCATTAGGGTATGTTTGTTCTAGTAATTCGTCTTTTTAAATTTGGTTTTGAGTGTCTCTGTCCCCATTACTTCCAAATATTAGAATTGGATTAAGCCTGCCTATAGGAGTGCCATAATGAGGTGAACGACCTGTGTACACATGTGTTAGCCATGAATGCTGAAGTTGTAGGGGGAGGGGTGCCTTTTGGGGAGTTGGGGAGTAAACTGTATTAAAGATACTTGAAAAGAAAAAGCAGATCAGAATATCCTGCCGTGCAGTCACAGGGCTAGGTTCAGGACCTGGCTTCTATGCTACCAGCTACCGCCGCCCGGCCCTCGGGTTGTGGGCTGATGGGCCGTGTATACAGAAAAATGTACTATGACGTAATGTGGTTGTTCTCCTGTGACTGTTGACGCAACTGTTATATGCTATCATTGTCTGCACCAAAAATAAAGGTTTTAAAAAAAAAAAAAAGAATTGGATTAAATGTACTAAGATACAAGGCACACAAAGATTTGCAAATTGTCAAGCGCTTTGCAAACTAGTATCTAAATTTGCAAACCGACCTATGTACAAACCGGCACATTCGCAAAATATGGAGTTAGATAACAATCTGCCAAATTAATATTAATCATGCAGTTCTCAATTTGCAATCCCTACCATTGGCTTCAATCACAGGGATGGTGGCCTGCAATGGACAGTAGACCACAATCCTTGTGATAGTATTTCAAAATGTCCTTAAAGAGAGCTGCTTTAAATAAAAAGTTTTTAATTTTGAAAAATGGCAGTGAGAGTTATCAGTGGACCCCAAGACAATATTTCCCCCAGAGATACCACCCTGTTTCCCAAAGGGACCAAAAAGCACCCATTCCCTTTTGGGAATCAATTACTATCCCAACTTGGGAGTTGGCAACTGTTCAATGCTTTGTGACCGGAATTTCAGTTCTAAAAAACAATTTTGAGTCAAAAAAGCTTGATGTTGCCCTTCATATGTGTAATTACTATATGAATTTATGACCCCCATTAGATTTTTTTATATGTGTTCCCTTTTTAACTGATGCAAGATAACAAATTCTGTATGTCCTAAAGAAGGAGGAAACTATAAATACGAATCCACTGAAACACATAGACTAAGTTTTGTGTCATAATCTACCTAATCAACGGTGATAGATTTGGAAGATGCAAATGATTTTAAAGATGGAAGTGAATTCTTCTGTGGTTATATGTGGTATATGTGATATAGGGTGTGATGTCTAATGAACATTAGTTAAAAAATGCTTGGTATCATGTTTAATTATTGGTATCATGTTTAATCCATTGATATTAGAAGGTTTCCATATGTGTACTGGACATTTAGAAATATGCATATGCAAATTTGTGAATATGTGAAATCTAAATTAAATATAGCTAATATATTAATTTAGGGGCTAATTACAATGTCTGGCAGACATACGTCCGCCCAACCACATAGAGGTCTGGAACCGCCCAGCCTTAGATTGGCGGTTCTGACTGCAGGATTACGATGTGACCGCGCATAGGGTGGTCACAAACTTCCATTTATCATTGGAAGCATGTGCGACGAGCGGAAAATGCCATTGACAAATAGATGTTTGTAAACATTCCTGCATTGGGTGGCCGGAACGTCAAGGTGCCTGCCACAAGGTGCAGGGACCTTCAGGAGGGCACCATAGGTGCCCCCATGCCCGATAGTGGAGGGCCAGGGGGGAGGCAAGGCCACCAAAGTTATTTTCCGACAGCCTTTCCATGTCGGAAAGGCCGACATGTAAAGGGCGTTGGAAAATGACATCATAATCCTGACGGCGGAGCCGCTGTCATTATGGGATTATTGTGTCCTTCTGACGCACCGAAGGGCTCGTCGGAAGAGACACGGATGGTCCCCCCGCCTGATGCTTCTATCCGTCGCATGGTAATGAAGCAGGCGGACCATAGGGGCAGATATTGGTGTGTCCAACAAGTTCAAGTTCAAGTTCAAGTATTTGTATAGCGCACTACTCACCCAGAGGGTCTCAAGGCGCTTGGGGAGGGGGTTCATTATTTGTCAAATAGCCAGGTTTTGAGTTCTTTTCTGAAGGAGATGTGGTTCTGTGTAAGGCGGAGGTGAGTGGGGAGTGAGTTGCAGGTCTTGGCCGCCAAGTAGGAGAAGGATGTGCCTCCCATGGTGGATCTTTGGATACGTGGAACTGCGGCGAGGCCTTGATTGGAGGATCTCAGTTGGCGGGTGGGTGTGTAGAAGGATAGTCGAGTGTTGAGGCATTTGGGACCTAGTTTGTAGAGGGCCTTGTGTGCGTGGGTGAGGAGACGGAATGTTATTCTCTTGTTGACGGGAAGTCAGTGGAGGTCTTTCAGGTGGCCGGTAATATGATCTTGGCGAGGGATGTCCAAAATGAGTCTCGCTGATGCGTTTTGGATGCGTTGGAGTTTTTTCTGTAATTCCGGCGTAGAGGGTGTTTCCGTAGTCTAGTCGACTCGTAACTAGTGCGTGGGTGACAGTCTTTCTTGTCTCGGCGGGGATCCAGTGGAAGATTTTTTTGAGCATACGAAGTACGTTGAAGCAGGAGGATGAGACGGCGTTGATTTGATAGGTCATCGAGAGTGAAGAGTCTAGGATGAAGCCAAGGTTACGTGCGTGGTTCGTGGGTATTGATGCTGAGCCCAGGTCCGAAGGCCACCATGAGTCGTCCCAGGCAGAGGGGGTTGATCCTAGGATGAGCACTTCCGTTTTGCCTGAGTTGAGTTTAAGGCGGCTTTCTTTCATCCATACGGCTACTTCTTTCATGCCTTCGTGAAGACTGGTTTTGGCGGTGTTGGGGTCTTTGGTGAGGGAGAGGATCAGCTGTGTGTCGTCTGCGTAGGAGATGATGTTGAGGTTGTGTTGACGTGCGATGGATGCGAGTGGACTCATGTAAACGTTGAAGAGGGTGGGACTGAGTAATGATCCTTGTGGTACACCGCAGATGACTTCGGTAGCCTCTGATTTGAACGGGGGAAGTCGGACTCTCTGAGTTCTCCCAGCTAGGAACGAGATGATCCAGTCCAAGGCTTTTCCTTTTATGCCGATGTTGCTGAGGCGTTGTATGAGTGTGCTGTGACAAACAGTGTCGAAGGCGGCAAGGAGGTCGAGTAGAATGAGGGCCGCTGTTTCTCCGTTGTCCAATAGTGTACGGATGTCGTCTGTTGCTGCGATGAGGGCGGTTTCAGTGCTGTGTTTGGCTCGAAATCTGGACTGTGAGGGGTCGAGGGAGTTGTTTGATTCCAGGAAGGCGGCGAGCTGGCTATTAACGGCTTTCTCAATGACTTTGGCTGGGAATGGGAGGAGGGATATGGGGCGGTAGTTTTTAAGTTCAGAGGGGTCTGCTGTGGGTTTCTTCTGAAGGGCGCTGACTTCGGCATGTTTCCAGCTTTCTGGGAAGGTGGCAGAGATGAAGGAGCAATTGATGACATCACGGAGATGGGGTGCGATGATGGAGTCTGCTTTGTTGAAGATGTGGTGGGGACAGGGGTCGGTTGGCGAGCCAGAGTGGATGGAGTTCATTAGGCGGATGGTGTCATCTGTGGTGATTGGGTTCCAGGCGCTGAGGTTGTTAGAGGGCGGTTTAGGTTCTGAGGGGGGTGGAGAGGATTGTTTGTTGTAACTGTTTTCGAAGCTGTTATGTATGTCGGCAATTTTGTTGTAGAAGAAGGAGGATAACAAGTCGCAGAGGTCTTGGGAGGGAGTGATGTCGTTTGAGGCTGCGGTGGGGTTGGTGAATTCTTTGACGATGTTGAATAGTTCCTTGCTGTTATGGGCGTTGTTGTCGAGTCGATTCTTGAGTGCTGATTTCTTGGTGGCTCGGATCAGCTGGTGGTGTTTGCGGGTGGCTGCCTTGAAGGTGGTCATGTTGTCGGTGGTTGGGTTTTTTCTCCATGTTTTCTCGAGAGTGCGGCATAGCTTTTTGGATTTCTTAAGGTCATCGTTGAACCAGGGTGCCTTTTTACTGTCTTGTTTGGTGTGATGGTTTTTCAGGGGTGCTAACTCGTCAGCGCTGTGAGTGATCCATTGTTTGAAATTGATGGCAGCTTGGTTTGGGTCCGATGAGAGGGCGAGTGGGTTTCGGTTGAGCGATGTGAGGAGTTGGTCGATGGTGATTTTGTTCCATTTTCTTCGGGGGATGTCGTCTGTGTCGGGCTCTCCAACATCGTAATTAATCCCTTTATGATTTTAAAGGGGAATAGTAATTGTTTTCTTCTTTTCTGCATTAGTCTTTGTTTGTGCTGTAATTCACAGTTTTTTCACCTTTGTTGAAGTTGTGATTTTAAGATTTCACACGTGCAGTTCTGTATTGTAAATATATTTAAAAGGAAAATGTATATCATTAGTTTTGATTATAATTATTTTCTGATTTGGGAAATAAATGGTTCTTTTAATTACTGTTTTTTAGTTATAGAACTTGTAGCTTGCTTTTTGACAGGATACAGTTAATTTCCTCATGTGGATTGATCGTGATGAATGGCTTCCACTCAGGCACTAACAGTCTCCTTTACTGTGGGCTAACTGTGCAGCAGTGTGTTTGCTTTTCATGTTCTGTAATTACCTCTGTGCTCTCTTTTGTTAACATTTTGTATTTGAATTTGATTGGTTAAAGTTGTAGTTCCTTTTTCTTACGTATTACATATTTGAAAGATGCTAATTAAAGTGATTTGTTTTCAAGTAACGTTTTATTATTTATTATGATATTATAGTGGTCGAGATGTTGGTTATCAATAGTTTTGTTATTTTACATTTGTTTTAGTGTGTTATCCGTATTTTGGCAGTATATGTTTTTATTTTCGATATTGTTGGGTTTCCGATATTTTGAATTAGGATATTTTCGTAGATGATCCTTTGTTATTCCCACAGGAGTTTGGAAAAGTCGATATTATGGTTAGCAATATTTTTAACACAGTATTTTGTGTACCAAAATATTTTTGTATTCAATATTGAGTTATACATTTCTTAGATCTGTGAAGGCTTCCTTAGTAAACCTTCTATGACTCCAGTGACAGAAACATGCTGACTGACTGTTGATGGAGCCTGTTATAGCAGAAGTCTTTTTGTTTGAATTTATGAAGCTCTTTATTTTGGGTGAACTGGGAAACTTTTTTTCAGTCTGACCATGTTCTCCAGGATACATGCTGTTAGTAAATGAAATATAGCTATAAGAACAGTGCTAGTGTCTGTCGTTTTGTCGTCTAACAGTGCAAGATATATGCTTTGCATCAGATTTTCTGTGCTGTAAATATTTTAAATATTAGCAGGACAATGATGCTTCAAAATGTATTGTTTTTACGCTGCAACATTCCTAAAGTGTCTCACCCTGGTGGTGAGAAGCTAATCTAGTCCTGTCTTAATTTTTAATGCATTCTGAGACAAACGGGGGCATATTTATGAGAGCTGTGTCACGTTTACACCACAAAAGTGGTAAAGTGCAAAAATGGTACATGCATTTCAATCTTGCCTGGTGCATGCGTGACGCCAGGCTCTGAGTTAGATTTATGAAGCCATGCAAAGCCACATGTCTGCGAGTGGCCTAATAAATCTTGAGTAAGGCGACACAGCACAAATCGCTGTGTCGCCTTACTCTCCACAATCGAGGCATTCCATGGGCATTGGGGTGGGTGTTACCACACAACTCCCATGGGGTTTGACACATTCCCAGATTTACAAGGACTTGTAAAATTGGGAATGCGTCTAAATCTTACGACTCCCCAGGAATAGGCATAACGAGGAAAAATATGTTCTCCTCGTTTAAATGCCTCTATGGATTGTTTTTGTGCAGGAAGGTGCCCCTTCCTTCACAAAAAAAATCCTGCCCTCAACACAGGCACACTTGCACCATGGTGCAAGGTTGCCTGCATTGGCGCTAGGCTTCAGGATCTGCACCAGCGCAGGGGCAAAGGACAGGAATGCACCCTATTGGATAAATACGGTGCATTCCTACCCGTTCACTGTGACACAGCCAGCACAGCAAGTGGACTTGCTGCACTGCCCCACGCCATAACCCCACAATTAAGGTCTTATGTTTTGAATTGGTAGGGTGAAAATATAAAAGTGCAATTTTCAGTAAAGTAAAGAATGAAATAAACCAGTCACAAAAAACCATATCACACATTGCAAAAATTATGGGCCTAATTTACTACTTTTTGACACACTGCAGAACTGCAGGTCTCCATTGCTGCACTGCCATTCGTCAAGAGGAAAGGGAAGGAATGTGCCATATTAATGAAATATGGTGCGATCCTGCCCTCTCTGCCTGTGCCGGTGCACAAATTTGTGCCTAACATCAATGCAGACACCCTTGCACCATGGTGCAAAGGTGTCTGTGTTGTTGGCATGGTTGTTTTGTGCAGGAAGGGAGACCTTCCTGCTCAAAAACAATCAATGGCGTTTTTTTCCTCTTTGTAATTGTGCTGCAGAATGAGGAACACATGAAGAGGAATAAAGATATTTCTCCTTGTTATGCCTCCCTTGATGAGGAGCACAGTTTTGACACATTCGCAGGTTTTAAGATCCTTGTAAATCTGGGAAAGTGTCAAAACCTATTGATGTTGCGTGGGAAAACTCACAGCAACGCCCATGGAACGTCTTCTTGATGTGAAGAAAGGCAACGCAGGGACTTGCGCTGACTTACCTTACTCCATACCTCTGAGGTCATGCAGGGTGGCTTTGCGTCGCCTCAAAGTAATGATGGAGAGAGGTCTGCACCACTGGAACGTCATAAAAAGTGATGCTCCGGTGGAGCAGGCCCCTTGTAGATGAGGCCCTATGTTTTTATTCGTCCAGCATCTCTTTGTATTCTGGCAGTTTCATCAGAGAGAAACTACAGGATCCAAAACCCAAGTGCGTTTCTAAAATTAAGAAATGGTAGAAGATCTCCCAATTGGAAGTCACTTATGCAGTATTTCTGAAATGTAGTTCATGATATTAGCACTCGTGTCTAATCATTTGCATATGTAATGGGAGACTTTTTTGGACTTTTTAACTACTGTTCTTTAAGTGCCTTTCAATCTCAGGGTTGAAATGTCTTCTACTTTTTTTCATTTTTCACAGCAAACAGAGGACCTCATTTAAGGGTTTATTTCTAAGCCCAGTGTGCTGCCAGGACATCACTTTTAATGATGTTACAGTGGTACACTGGGCTTACCCATATCTATGAGGCCACGTATAGCCGCCCAGCGTGGCTTTTCATGGTCTCATAAATATGGTGTGAGGCACTTCAGCACAAGTCTCTTTGTTACCTCACACTGCAATGGGGAGGCATGCAATGGGCGTTACAGTGGGTGTTTGCACGTAACACCCATGGCATTTGACAGATTCCCAGATTTACAACAATCTATAAACCTGGGAATGCGTTGTAGGCCTAGGCCTCTCCAGGGGTGGCGTAAGGGCTGTTTTTTTGAGGTAAGATGTCTCTTTCTCCACAAAAACCACTTGATTCCAATGCTGACACCCTTGCACCATCATGCTGGGGTGTCTGCATTGGCACAAGTCAGTCATTTATACACTAGCGCTGTGGAAGAGGGCAGGAGTGCACCATATCTCATAGACATGGTGCATTCCTGCACTTTTCTTTTGGCGTAGGGCAGCACAGCAGGAAGACTTGTGGTGCTTCCCTATGTCAAAATATAGTAAATGAGGGCCTTAGAGTTTGGTGATGTTTATGCCATGCAAAATTCACAGTACCATCGCTCTACATGGAGGCATGGGAAATGCTGTGTTTACAACAGTGGAGCCACCCCCGCCTCAGCGTCATTTCTTTTTATACAGCGGTGGCGCAATCAGTTCTCTACACTACTGATGCATTGGGCCCTATGTTTGTAGAGGCCTGCATCACATTATACCTGCACCAGGTATGTATGAGGGGTAGGCGTTCCCACATTAAAAGCCACGTAGAACTGACACATTAATATTTACAGCTTTTCACTGTGTCACTATACGACTTGACTGCGTCAAAATCCCTATTTCTTGTGAAATCAGTGGTAAGGGCTGATGGAGGGCTTTTAACATGAGACTCGCCTCTTTATTCTAACACATTACAGGAGTTGCGTCAATCTTATGACCTACTCCAGCAATGCGTCACTTTAGCACCAAAAGATGTCAGAATTTCTGATGGATCTGTGAACCTTTGCGCCATGGAGCACTGTATTGTAAATACAGCACATCCACGGCGTTGTTGGGGAATTTGCAGAAGGGAAGAAATTTGACGCATTGATGCTGATGCATCAGTTCTTGTAAATATCCCCCTCAATTTTCCTGCTTATGTGCCAATGCAAGGCAGGACAACATGTACAATCTATACAAAATGTGGTTTGATCCTGTTCAGGCTCATGGATAGGGATGAAAGCAATATGTGTGAGTACAAATGTATTAAATTATATTATTAACTATTGTAATTTCTTAGTAAAACACCTTGACTATTAAATCAATGCCACCGAGATGTACATAGACATTTGGGGCCTCAGTTACAACCTTTTGGCGCATGGCAGAACCGCAAGACTTCTTGCTGGGCTTCCCTGCGTCAAATAATATGGGCAGGAATGTGCTGTATCTATGAGATACGATCCTGTCCTATTTCACAGCAGAAGGTGCACAAATGGCTGCTATGAGCCAATGCAGGCACCCTTGCACCATAGGTTGCCTGCATTGGAATCTGGTTGTGTTTATGCAGGAAGGTACAGCTTCCTTCATAAAAACAACAAGTGCGCCTCCCGTGGGCAGGCGCACGGTTTTGATGCTTTCCCAAATTTATGCTATGCTGTAAATATGGGAATGTGCCAAAAACCATCGGTGTTGAGTTGGAACACCCACCACAACACCCATGGAATGCCTCCCCATGCAGTGTGAGGCATCGTAAGGACTTGTGTTGTGTTACCTTACACCATATCTGTGAGGCCACAAAGACCCATGCAGAGTGGCATTCCATGGCCTTGTAGATATGGGTAAGCCCAGTCCGCTGCCGGAACATCAAGTAAAGTGATGTTCCAGTGATGTTCCGGAAGCACACTGGGCTTGTAAATAAGCCCCTTGATGCGCAAAAGAAATTAAAGGAACAATAAAGGATAGTGTCCAACAGCTTACGCACATGTTAAGTCCTTATTTGGGTCTACTTTATCTGCAGTTTCTGACGTCCCCAAGAGGGGTGTTCTCATTCAAAAAGTCCCCTAAGTCCATTTGTGCAAGGGTTTTAAACATTTATAATGGGGAAATGTCCTGTAGTGATGTCAACCTCCTCAAAGAGCTGTACACATCAATGCATTTTGACGGGGAGCGTGGCTTGGACGTCGATCGGGATGGCGGCGTGAGCTTGCAGCTCCGCGCCTGGTCCCGCTATTTCTCCTGAAAACCACACCATTGGCGCTCCCTGAAAGGCGGTTTCTCCGTAGGAAGTATTGAAGAAACATCGGAGAGCAGCTGGGGGCTAGCAGGAGACCAACCGTAGAGCTAAGACCCGATTCCGGAGGCCGGAGGTGCCGAGCCGAGAGTGGAGAAAATGGCGGCGTAGGGGAACAGCAGAGACTGCTCGCGGGGCGAGGCGGATCAGAACTGAAACAGATTGCAAACGTCTGCCAACGGGGCATGAGGAGCTAGGGCCCACTTGAACGGGATCGCAGAGAGGAACTGGAGGTGTGGGGGCCCACATCGGCCTGGTGTACAGCAGACGCAGCATCCACCTCCTCCCCCTCCCCCAATCTCTGACATGGCGATCGTTTGAAGGGCGACCCCGGCCTCCGGTGGCTATCAGCACCATTGTGGGAGCTTGTGGCTGAGCGACACAGATGAGACGTTCGAGCGAGTTGAGAGCAGAAGGCGAAGCTCCCGGGACGGAGGGTGCGAGGCCTGGTGGAGTACCAAAGGCGGCCATATGACGACGCACGAGGCAGCTAAGATGGCCGCTGCTGGTGGAGCTTCCACCATGGAACACGGTCGAGAAGACCCGGCCGCGCTGGCCCGGGATTGCGTGGCTCATGCTCCCCCGGAAGTAACGGAGCAGGAGCAGAGGCTGAACCAGCGACTGGACAACATCTTGGATGCAATAACGGCAACTAAGGAGGCTTTGCATCAGGACATAGCACAGGTCGCCACGGGGCTGGGTCTCTTGAGGGCGGACCATGCTAAGCTCTCGGACAGAGTAAAAGAAAATGAACAATTACTTCAAGAGCTGAAACCGGCGGTAGTGACCGCGGAGCACAAGCTGACTGATATCCTCAGCCGCCTGACCACACTGGAGAGACGAGCAGAGGATGCCGAAAGTCGTAATCGGAGGAACAACGTGAGGGTAGTAGGCCTTCCGGAGAAAATTGAAGGGGATGATGCGGTGGCCTATAAGGAGAACTGGTTCAAAACGGTAGTGGCGCCGGAGGGCCCTCTCCTTTCTTTTCCCTGGAACGGGCACACAGGGTACCAGCTCGCCCACCTATGCAAGGCCGGCCGCCCGGGCCGATGGTGGTGAAACTCCTGCACTACAAGGATCGGGACCTGTTGATACAGAGGGCGCGCTCAGTTGGCCCCTTTCAGGTGGACAATAGCCGGGTCACGGTCTTCCCGGATTACACACAGGAGGTCCAACAGAACAGAGCGTTCTTCCTGACTGTGAAAAAAGAGTTGAGGCAGGAAGGGATTCAATACTAGATGGGAACACCCAATTTTTTCAGACCCCGGATGAAGCATGGTCGAGGCTTGAGTTGTATCGCGCCGGAATGGACCGCAACGGCAAAAGTCAACGGGAGACACACAAACTGCTCCAGATCCGAAAATCACAGCGTATCCGCAAACAAAACAAACTCAAGAGAGCGGTGCGGGATGGTCAGATGGCCGCGGACAAGAAAGGGGCGTTAGCTGCGACAGCGAGTATCACGTGGTCGCAACAAGAGAAGGCAGTAGTGGGGTCGGACTCTGACGATGATGGAGGAAAATCTGGAGAAGAAATATCGGAAGCTGAGAGTTCGAAGGGTCCAGCGGTCACCCCACAGACATCAGATGGACTCTTTAATGAGTGACTATTGAGAGGGCTGAACAATTCCGTTGCTTCTACTGGGGCAGGCTCTCCTAGTGTTTGGCGGGCTGGCAGGTATGGTGCTGTAAATGCAGTGTGGGATCGAGGGCGTGGGGTGGGGGCTCTGCCTGCCCTGGGTCGGCGCTAACTCACCCTCTTGCGGCCCTTAAGGCCTCCTGTGGTGGCGACCACAGATTAGTCTGATGTGTGATGTGTTACAGGTTTGGAACAGGGCTGAAGCTGGGTTATTAGGTCCTGTCCTGGGGAGAGGGGTTTGGGGTGTTTTTTCAGTAGTTTTGATGGGGGGATGCAACTGCAATGATGTGGGCAATAATTGGTTGCCATTGAAACGGTACGGTAATGACTACCATGGGGACGTTACCTAATTTGAAATGCCTAACATGGAATGTCCGGGGGCTTCGAACAATGGTAAGACGCCACAAGGTACATGCTTATCTGGTGAGGCGTGGCGTCCAGATTGCAATGTTACAAGAAACTCATTTAACTAAGCAAGAATGCACTGCACTACAGAAGAGATGGCGTGGTCGGGTGTTTGGCACCACGTATTCGGCGTTTGCTAGAGGGGTGCTAATATGGATAAGGGCGGGGATACCGTTCCAGGTTACGAACCAGCTGGTGGATCCTGAGGGCAGATATGTGGGAGTGGAGGGGAGGTTATATGGCAGGGTTGTGGTTTTATGCAGTGTATACACCCCCAATGTCGATCAGGCCCATTTTTCTGATGATCTGACGAGTTCACTGGCCTATTTCCTGGTGGGCCCTATCATCCTAGGAGGTGACTTCAATTCAATTACTAATGTGACACTTGATAGGTCGCACCCACCGTTGGCCGGATCCCCAGTACGTAGGTTGGCCACACATAGGAAGGACTGGCAAGAGAGGTGGGGATTGATAGATGTGTGGAGGGAGCAGCAACCTGACACTAGGGACTATTCCTTTTTTTCGGCCCTACATGCGTTACACGTTAGAATAGACTCTGTCCTGTATAGTGGCCCCCTGGCTGCCATGGTAACTCACACGGAATACCTGACTAGGACCATCTCAGATCACAATCCCTTGTTGGTATTGGTGCAGTGGCAGCGGGCGAGATCAGCGGTTCCAACATGGCGGCTGCGGCCTGACACATTGGAAGATCTGGTCTTTAGTGATACAGTCCAGCAGGGCATTGAACACTACTTTGAGAAGAACGAGGGCTCTGCTACTGCGAGATCGGTAGAATGGGATGCGATGAAAGTGGTGGTGAGAGGGGTATGCATGGGCAGGTTTTCGAATGCAAGGACGTCAGTTTTGACTGCTCTAGCGAAAGCGGAGGATGCGTTGAGGGAATTGGAGCGGCGTAGGCCTGAGCGACCGGAATTACAGGAGCGGTTACTTGAGGCTAAGGAAGTAGTGGCGACCGAAACGGAATGGCTGCGGTGCTATGATTAGAAGCAATACACCATTAAAGCACATGCCGAGAGAGATAAAGTGGGTACCCTCCTTGCTAGGATTGCTAACCCAGACAGTAGAGGTTGCCCAATCATGAGCATAAGAACAGAGTCAGGGGAACTAGTCTACTCGCAGGCGGCGGTGCTGGCGCGCTTCCAGTCTTATTATACGAAGTTGTATGCATGCCAACTAGGGGTGGAGGTCTCTGAAATAAGTGAATACTTGGACTCTGTCCCACTGCCAGTGCTAGATGACGAGGAAGCGAAGGAATTGGGAGGGCCTATAACGCTATTGGAGATTAGAGTGGCCATTAAACAGATGGCGAGGAACAAAACGCCTGGGGTAGATGGCCTGCCGATAGAAGTCTACCTGAAATATATTGATATTTTAGCGCCCAGACTATTGGTGGTGTACACTGAAGCTAGATTGTTGGGGTACTTGCCCAAATCAATGAGGGAGGCGCTAGTGATGCCACTACTGAAACCCGGCAGAGAGGCATCCGATGTGACGTCTTATCGGCCACTGTCCATGCTAACTGTGGACTATAAGATCTTGAGCCGTATTCTAGCCACCAGACTGCTACCACACATGACCAGACTAGTGCATGGGGACCAAGCAGGGTTTATTCCTACTAGGAACACGTCAATGAACATACGTCGACTGATCCGGATATTAGACAGTGCTGGGGGAACAGATCAAGAACCTGCAGTCTTATTGGTTGATATTGAGAAAGCTTTTGATAGCCTTGAGTGGGCATACCTGGACGAGGTGTTGGTGAAGTTTGGTATAGGAGAGGGGTTTGGGAGATGGACAAGAGTGCTGTATTCCGCGGCCACAGCGAGGGTACGCCTAGGATCGATTATATCCTCAGAATTTCCAGTCCGTATAGGGACGAGGCAGGGGTGCTCGTTGTCCCCACTGCTGTTCACACTGGCAATGGAACCATTGGCGGCGCAGGCAAGGGCCGGGGCCATGTACCAGGGGATCAAGCAGGGTGAGGAGTCACATTACATATCATTGTATGCAGACGATCTGTTATTATACCTGGCGGATGCAGAGCAGGCCCTGGAGGGAGCAGTGGACATGTTATCCAGATTTGGCCGATTGTCGGGCCTTAAGGTGAACTGGACTAAGACTTGTATTTTTCCGCTGCGGGCGGGCGCGCCGTGTCCCCCTCGCGCGCTGGGGGTGGTCTGGGAGCCATCTTGCTTCACGTATCTGGGTGTCCGCATCTACCATGAGGCCGCAAGTCTGTTGGAGGGTAATATAGGGCATTGCGTGCGCGCATTGAGAGGTTGCATATCCTTTTGGGCCTCCCTCCCTCTATCGGTGTTGGGTTGAGTGGCGCTACTGAAGATGGTGGCGCTCCCAAGGTTGCTCTATTACTTTTGCACCCTGCCTATCTGGATTCCCCAGCGGGTCTTTAAAGAACTGAGGATGTTGGTGACTGACTTCCTTTGGGGTCACGGACGACGCAGAGTAGCATTGAACACTTTGATCAGACCCAAGCTTGAGGGGGGGATGGCAGTCCCCGACTTTGAACTATATTATTTAGGAGCACAGCTTCAAATACTCACGCAACACATCGCCAGGGAGTTCAGAGGGCCAGATCACGAACGAGGGACTGGTATTCAACGCCATGTCCTGGCCTACATAGTTATGCAACAGAAACTAGATATGAGGGACCTTACAATGGAGGAAAAGACTATCAGGCTGTGTTGGCAAAGAAGTCTGAAGAGAGCGAGGAGAGCCCGGCCGTATGCACCAGAGATACCATTGGGAATGCTGACCGCTCTGCCACATGGGGGTGACTGGTCCCCGCTATCAGAATGGGAGGAATTAGGCTTACAGATGGTGGGGGACATATACTTAGATGGAATGTTGGTCCCCTCTCAGACGTTGCAGGAACAGTTTGGCCTGTCGGACGGGAACTTTCTTCTGCATGCAGCAGTGGTTGGGGCGATGCAAAAGCACTGGAAGGGAGGGCTAATTGAGCCGGAAACGACCATGGCCTGCCAGTATGTGGTGATGGCCGCGGGTACGTTTAAAGCGGTGACCTGCCTCCATAATAGGATGTTAAATGAGGGACTGGAACCACTGCTGGCGCTAAAGGCGAAATGGGAGGACAGTATAGGTAAGCCCATCCCAGACACAGTGTGGGGCCATATTCTGAAACGAACATGGAAGGGGACAAGGAATGCGCGTTTCCAACAGGTACACTTTTTTGTCCTACACAGGGCCTACCTGACCCCGGAAAGGATTAAACGGTACTTTCGAGTACATGACGCAATGTGCCCGAGGTGCCTGGTGTCTGAGGTTGACCTGGATCACCTGCTGTGGGGCTGTCCGAAATTGGGGACGTATTGGCCGGAAGTGGGGGAACTCCTGAACGTGGTTACTGACAGGGAGGTGGACTTTGACATGGCGGCGTGCTTATTGCTTTGGTTTCCTCACACAAAGAACACAAAAATAACAAGCAAATTCATCTATCTAGGGCTCATGCTGGCCCAAAGAGAGATTACCTGGCACTGGAAGTCCAAGGAGGGTCCGTCAGTGAGGAGATGGATGAATGAGTTGCTGAAATGGTCCGGGTGTGAAAGTGTGCTCCGAATGAGACAAGCTGCTAGGACTGACAATGATAAAAGCTTGGAGATGGCGAGAGCATGGGAGATGATAGTTCAAGCGTTGCGTGATTACATGGTGGAAGACGAAGAATAAACAAATTGAACACTTAGAGCTCCATGAGGCTTGAAAGAACAAAGGCAATACCCGATTTGTAGCGTGCTCCATTATCAATATAGAATGACTATGCCCACATCAGCAGCGGTTGGGGGGGGGAGGAGGGAAGAAGGGATTGTTTGGGGAGGGTTGTTAGGCACCGAAGCTATGTTATGGTAGATTCTGAAGTTGAACCTAAGGCTGGGTACATGGCAGGGGGTCATACAGGTTGCCGTGGGCAACAATAGATTTACCCGGGACCGACACCATAGGCGTCCACTGGTAGGTATGAGCAGGACCAGGTGTTACAACTCCGATGTCACTCACACAGGACGCCGGAGCATGCTGGCTGGTGTAGAGGGGGGGGGGTGGGAGTTTAGGGGGGTAAAATGCAGATACTAAATGATGTCATTAACCAGACACCCCTCTGGGGTAACCACTGTGACGCTTTTGCTATGCATACGACTCGATGCGCCGCCCGGCCTCCGGGTTGTGGGCTAATTGGCTGTGTACGAATTTACTATTACTTTGTCTATGCTTTGTGACGTCATAAGAGTACTGGTTGATCTATTTTGTGAACTGGTTGCTAATTCTGCATAAAAACAAATAAAAAAAAAATCAAATAAATCAATGCATTTTGACCTCCTAAATGTGGGACACACAATCTTAAATCGATGTCTTCCTCTGGGCGGCTCCCTGTTTTCATGGCAAGACACTAAACATAAGTGATACAGTAATCGATATTAAATGGTAAACACATTAAGGGCCCGATTTATCAAAGTTTTGCAGCACCCTTGTCCATTGCAAGGTAACGCAAGAGCAACGCAAAACTTAGATGAGATTTACCAAGCCTCGCAAGGGCGCCTTGCATGGGCCTGCGGTGCTTGGTAAATATGAGGTCAGTCAAGGCAATGCAAGTCGCATTACTCTGCCCCAGGGAGGCATTCTATGGTGGATCGTGGGTGTTCCCATGCATTCACCAATGGATTTTGGCACATTCCTACATTTACTATGAGTGGTAGACATAGGGAGGCATCAAAATGCTACGCCTTCCCAGGGGACGCCTATCTAAGAGAAGTATCTTTATTCAGCGGCATACGTAGAAAGAGGAGAAAGCCTCATTGGATTTACTTTGTGCAGAAAGATGTTCCTTCCTCCACAAAAACAATTCTGCCTGCAATGGAGGCACCCTTGCACCATGGAGCAAGTGTGCCTGCGTTGGAGCTTGGCAGCCAAATGTGCGCCTGCGCAAGGAGAGAGCAAGAATGTGCCACATTTTGATAGATAAGTCACAATCTTGCCTTCTCTTTCATGTAGGGTAGCCAGGTGTCTTGCTGCATTGCGTTGTGTGAAAGAATTATAAATATGGGGCCTTATTTATGAAGGTCTTGCGCCGCCGGTGCGTCACTTTGAAAATGGGAAAAAGTGACGCACCAGTGGCGCAAGTCCTCCATAAATGAGGCCCATGGTCCTTACGCTCTTAAATAAGTGTGATTATAGTAGTACATACTGAGGGAATTCGTTCCACTATGCTTGTGTTCAGTGAGAAATAAAAAACATAGGGGCAGATTTATGTTAACTGGCGCATCCCGAGGGATGCGCCAGTTAACATGCGCCACAGTGCACCACAGCTACGCCACCCATGGTGCGCCACATTTATGATGCGGCGCACCATGGGGCAAAAACGGCACAGATGCGTGACGCATCTGTGCCGGAAATGTGGCGCATTGGTGGAGTTGCGTCGCAAGCGCGACGCAGCTCCAGCAATGCTCTTGGGGGGCCTATTCTTTCAATGCTGCCTCAAGCCTTACGCCTGCTTCAAGCAGGCGCAGGGTTTTGACGCAGCATTGCCCTGAAAGTGACTGAGTGAAATCTCATAGATTTCACTCAGCCACTTTCAAGAGGCGTTCCTGCACAGGAACGCCCCCCCCTGCGCAGGAACGCCTCCTCATGGCTCAGTGCTGTACAACGTGACGCATCTCCTAGATGCGTCACGTTGTAAATAGGGCGCAGGGATGCGCCACGTTTCCGCGCCGTTGCGTCACGCAACGGTGGCGTAAACTTGGCGCAAGCCCTTCATAAATCTGCCCCATAGTAAGCACAGGTCTAGAAAAACGGCATACACTGTGCCTCCACACACCCATAGTGGTAATGTAAACTCATGACTAACCTAATATGGTTGTTTCAATTCATACATTGCTGGAATAAAGAACCATATCATATCCTTATCAGTGCTGATTAGATAAATTATTGGATGTAGAGCACCGAGTAGTAAGCCAAATCCAAAGCGGTGCATGTATTTCTGTTGTACAATGACATGCAGAGTCCAACAGTTGCAGTCAACATTCCACTTCTCCTCTTGGCGGTAAGCGATTATTATAGCTCTTCCTTAAATGTTCTTACCTCTCTTTTTTTTCGTGTTCTGGCAAGCATTCACTTTAAAAGCAACAAGCATTCTTCCCGCTACCACTTTCCAACGCGATGTATCAATGCAAAAACGTTTGCCAGGCAGTTGTTTTAAACATGGCACCCACTCAGCAAACCTTTAGGGCGAGGAATGGAGACTCCACTACAACCCCCTTCAGAGCACTGAGATCCCTGCCAGGCAGGCAGAGATCTCTAAATAGAGCATGAGCTCTATTTAGAGTATGGGCAGACAACCTGGCTGGGTCCAAATGACCCCAGTAGAATACACATGTCAAGTGGCCCCATGTAAAGCACATTTAAACTGGTGCTTTCAAATGATCTGGTTTTGCCTTTAAATCAACTGCAAAGTGCTTGGAATGACTCCAGGCCAGCAGAGACTTTTTAAAGTATGAACAAAATGAGCAATGTTTGAAGGCCCCCACCTTCTAAGGAACCACCGGGTAAAGTGATCATTCTCTCTTTCGCTCGCTCAACCTCACTTCAGCTCTGATTCCTTCTCTTTTTACCTACCTCTACCTATCACTACTTCACCATTCTCTCTCTCATATACCAATATTTCTCTTCTCTATTATTTCTTTCTACTCTTCTGTCTACGTCATTTTGACTTACTCTTCACCTCACAGCCCTCTGTCTGCATTGCCTGTCAAGTTCTACCTCTTTCTCTCACACTTTTCGCTACTTAACCTATCTTTTCTAGTAAACTTGTCAAAAAACTCACCCATCTTTCTACAACACTTCTTCTCCATTTACCTCTTTCGCCGTCAATCTCACACCACCCTCTAGCTAACTTATCTTTATGTTTCATGTCTCTCTTTTCAAAGCACCACACCTATTCTATTTCACTCCTCTCTTCGCCTCTTCCCCTACCTATACCTACATCTCTATGGCCTACCTATACTCTCTCTCACTGTCTCAACAAATTGCACCCCTGTTCACCTGAGCACTCTCTCAAATACATCTTCCTGATCTCTCTCTCAAATATGTCTTCCACCTCTGTCTGGTAATTTTACCTCCCTCTACCATGCTGTGCCTTCCTCTATATCTCTAAAACCGTACATATCGCTCTACTTCTCTTTTTCCGTCTATTTCTTTATTTCACTTTTCTCTCTGCAACACACTGCTCTGTTTCACTCTCATGGTCCCACTTCTCTCATCCCATCTACTTAACCTCTCTCTCAGCCTTATCTCTTCCTTTAACTTACCTCTCTATCTCTTGCCTTCTCTAAACCTCACCTCTCTTTAACTTTCTCTCACTCCTCTCTTAGCTTCACTACTTTGTTCCTCACCTATCACTCTTCCTCATTTCACTGCTTTCTCTACTGTGTACCTCCCTACCTAGTTTCTATCAATACCTAAGGGATTATTTACAATCTCATTGTGCCGCTGAAGCATCACTTTTTTTGATGCACCGGCGGCGCAGAGTGCAGGCCCATGTCTACGAGGCCACGCAAAGCCACTTGCCTTACTCTGCGTCAAAGAGGAGTTCCATGGGAGTTGCTGTGGGTGTTCCCATACAACACCCATGGATTTTGATGTATTCCCAGATTTACAAGGACTTGTAACCCTGGGAATACGTCAAAAGCCTACGCCTCCCCAGGGGAGGTGTAATGAAGAGAAATAACTTCATTTCTTCTTGTTTTTTCCTCTTTCTGCAGAACACATAGAAGGTGTCCCTTCCTGCACATAAACAATTGTTCCTGCAGCACAGGCACCCTAGAAATATGGCACTAGGGGGCCTGAACTGGCACTAGCAGCTTTTTTAGCGCCATAGTGATAGGTTTTAGGAAGCACAGTGGGAGTTCCTAGTGGTCATTAAAAGGTTAGCTCCACCTAAGCAAGAGGTGTATTCTAAATGAATTTTACAAGACGCTGAAGAAATTAACTGGAGTGCTGTCAGAAACACTAAAAACTAGAAGAATTTTGCTTACATACCTTTTCTTTGGTACGTAAGCATAGCATCAGCACCACAATTAGCTACTACCAGGAGTGAGCTAAATCACAGAGATTCGGTGGGGGGTGTATTGTTGAGATTTCCCAACTAAAAAAGCAGTGGTTTGGGATAGCCTGTTCCCATGAGGAGCAGGTTCAGTACATATTTGCATTAGGTGTTCCTCTGGGGCTGATTTAGAGTTTGGGGACAGAGTACCCTGTCCCCCAAACTCACGCTCTTCCCACCCGATTTTGTTTCACGGGTTTTATGCTGGTGGAGTAAAATATACTGTGATGTGGTACAACGTCCTCCGACTCCCTGATTGAGTAGGGGCCATCTAAGTTAAGTCATCCGATCGTCGGCTCAATTTAGACAGATGACCTAAAGGTGGATGGTTTAGGAGGACAGTTGCAAGGCTTTTTTTACTATCCCTCACCACGAGGGACAGTAAAAAATGGAAAATGTGACCCCCCCCCCACCATGACGTCGGTTCCTGACAATTTATACAGATGTCTGCAGATCCAGCTAATTTGGCAGGCTGAGTAAATACTGTGTGGCAGTCGTGAAATCCTCCTCCACCCTGCCTGCCTTTACTCCCTCTGCCAACCCCTAAATCAGGCTCTCTGTCGAGGGTGGCACAGTAGGCAAAAAAGAATGGTTTAGAATGCTACTCCAAGCAATTACCAGCGGTTAGGCTATTTGCAAGCATTTGTCTCTTCATCTTTTGGGTGTTCGATTGCCAGTGGTATGACTGGCACAGTTTTCCAAGACCAAAACTGCCAATATTTGTGAATTCTGAAAAGTAGTCAATTTGCATCTATTCAAAGAGTACTTCTATGTGTGGCAATTTGGTAAACTGGTAACTATATAAGTAAAGTTCCTGATCCCAAATTTTTTAAAACCTCTTACTGAAATCAGGATAATGAGAAAAACAACACTGGCATAGCATACCTGACTCAGGGCACACAGACCCAACTATCAAGCCAAGAATGAACTTATTTGTGGGGTCTTATCGCACAAATACCAATCCTGATGCAACAACTGTCTGCATCCCCCAATACTCCCTAAAGGAAGAGACGTGAACATCAGGTGCACCCTATGGGATACAACGTGTGTTGGTGTGAGAGGTATGCCTCATATTCTTCGTCCATTCAAATATGTACTAACAACAGCTACAAGAGGTACAGTGCTGGACGAGCAGAAAATAGTGGTGGTAAAGGACTTTCAGCCATGAACTGCAGTTTGTTGCTGGTAGTGATCTACACATGCAGAAGTCCTCGTCATTTGTCTGGCATGGGGTTAATTTGCCATGTCTAGCCAGCTCAAATGGGTAAACCAATTATTAATCGACATGACAGCTACACACCCCTTCCATGTATGCCTTGCTACAACGTCAGAATACCTTTTATTCTCGTCATTATAGGTAATTTCAGTAGATTTCTATGCACATAGCCAGGTACTTGAGCACCTTCAGTCCCATGAATGTGCACTTCAAGTTAGCCCCAATAAAAGCAGGCAAAAGTGAGTGTATGTTGAGTGCCAGGATGGCACTGTAATAAATGTTGGACTGAAGAATGCCCTTTGTAGTTTGCAGGGTCTTGGCCCTATATAGTGTGCAGGGGCATTGTAAAAAGCTGCTGGTTGTAGAGCATGAATAGCTGCTGCCTTAGCTAGACAATACAATTCATGCAGCAACCTGCGGTTTTAGCCATTCGGAGAGCACATCCAAGCCAGTACCTACATACAGTTGAGAAGGCAGAGGTCACATAAAACATTTCCAGGTATGCATCAGGATCATTGCTGGGTGAGAAATGCATGTGACACATAACTACATCTTTGTTCTTCTTGGACACGGCAGAGAATCAGCAGTCTTTGAAGACAGCAGGTATTACTTTAAATACTTCTTTTTGTTTTTAAGGATCCTTTGCTTAAGTAGCATCACTTACGACTCACAAGGAGTTGCATGATTTGAAGCACATAGAAGGATGCATTTATTCAATTTATAAAGGAATCAAAGAAGCAATTCAGACTCACCTCAAAGAAAAAGCAAAAACGCCAGAACAGGACAGTGGGCAGTCAGGTGTCTTTCTAGAGTTTTTCAAAATGTTACTTTATCCCCAGCCCTTCTATCACATGTTCTTGAGTTGAAGAATGTGTTTCTTGTTTACCACGATGCACCAGAGACTCGTTTTAGCACTAGTATTAACCCAGCTAAATTATAAAGACTATACAAATCAACAGCGAGTTGCTGCCCAGAAAATGGAATTGATAAAGCATTCAATGAGTGTTTTGCAGTCCTTCACATGCTCAGCAGGCGCGGCTCCTTCAATAGGGCGGGGGAGCGTCGCTCACTGCTTTCTCGCAGTGCAAGAATGCCAAAACATAAAATGGTAATAACTTTTGGTTATTACCATTTTATGTTCCTTTGCGCATTGCGGGTGGGCGGGTAGGCAGAGCTGCCCGGACAGGGCAGGAGTGGTTTGGTCAATCCTCAGTGGGCAAAGACTGTTTGGTCGGCCCTCTCGGGCCGCCCAAACCAGTAATGCGCACTCTGCACTTTTCCATGTAGGCAACATTATAGCCTACATGAGGAACATACAATCCCCTACAGCCCCTGGCTGGGCGGTGTCCCGATCAATCACAAAGATCAGGAAAGCAGGAGCAGTAAAGACAAGGGACCTGAACTTTGTTGGTTATTGACCCCCTCCCCGCGCGACCCCACGCCCGCCTCCTCCATTAGTGTGCCGTGCCTGCCACTACTGATGTTCAGGTGACAATCATAATTTGTTGAAGTAGCTAATGAACAAGGTGAACGGCGGCACAACATTCTCAGCACCCAAAGCAGAGAACACTTTCAGACTGGTACCCTGTGATAAATAGTTGGAGAAAAGTCATCATACTATCAATACCAACTATAGTTTGTTTGTGGTAAATTTTAAATACCGTGATTGTCATTGATGCTCCTTGTCAGACCGAAGTTCACATTTCACCCAGGGGTGTAATGGCGGCAGTGGCGTAGCTAACACGTTGGCTGCATTGAAGAGCGGGGGTGGGTGTTGGGGTATTGCTCCGGTTGCCGCCCAAGAGTGGGAGGTTCTTCGATTGCTGGTAAGAGCCAGGCCGGACTGGGAACAGAAACCGGCCCTGGCAAACTGCTCAGCTGCCCCCCCCCCACCTGGGGTGAGGTTGAGTGCAGCCAAGCAGTTTGAGAGGTCCGGTTTCGGACGATTTTGTTACCGGGGGCCGATATTGCCGACCCCGGTAACAAAAACGGCCCCCAGGAGCCCAAAACCGACCCCCACCCTAGCGGCCTCCATGGGAAACGCCCAGCGCCACTGTTTAGGAGGGGACCCCCTCACCCTCTATCCTCTATGCCATGTCATTGCATGCCTTGCAGAATGCCTGCTATGGAATGTAATCATAAATAGTTAATCGCTTGGAAAGGTTTCTCTGCTTTACCAAGCAGTGAGGGGGGTGCAAACATCCAGGGGGCCTCCATTGAGGTTATTCTGCAGGGAGGAATCATTTTGCATTACACTACTGATCTCACCCCTGAAGATGCACCCCCTTTCAAATGTAAAACTCAAGCCTAACAGATAATTGCAGACCCAGCTGAATTTACTGGAAATGTTAACATTTTGGGTGTGCCCACTCTCTTCTCTCGCCCGTCTCAGGAACTCATATTATGAGTCTACAGGACATATGCACAACAGAATGGCGAAGCGTGGTGTTAAGCCACAATTGGTAAAACCACGTTCCAACATTCTCAAAACACAGGGATGCGCCATATTTACAACCATACAATGCAACCCTGCTTTCCCCTAGCGCTGGTGCTACGCTGCTAAATTTAGCTGCCTAGCGCCAAAGCAGGCACCCTTGCACTATAGTGCAAGGGTGCCTGCGTTGCAAGGAATGATGGTTCATGTCCAGGAAGGTGTCCCTTCTATGTGTGCTGCAGAAGTTGCAACTCTTCATTTTCTAATGATTGTTTATGTGCAGGAAGGTGTCACTTCCTGCAAATGAAACATCACTAATGGTGATTTGCTGTTTCTAGAAACAGCAAAAACAAGGAGAAATTAATAATTTCTCCTCGTTGCACCAGTTTAACACCAGGTTTTCCCTGGTCTTATTTTTGGGGCTGCCCCATATTTAAGCTGTAGGAGAGTAGGGTCTGCTTCCTATGGTCACCTCCACTTTTTGCTGTGACTCTCTGGTTTTTCGACTTTAGTGTGGCTGTTGGCCTGCAAATCAGACCCACACCCCAGCTGTTCTCTCTCTAAATTGATACCATGTATTTTAGGTACATACCAGATTGGTTACTGGGTCATCCTTGTGAGCCCCTGTATAGTGTACCATAGGTACCCAGGGCATAGGTGCACCTAATGGCCTACCAGGGGCTGCAGCATGTATTGTGCCACCCCTGCTTTGCCTTCTAGACTGACACCACAGGTCTGTTCACACAGCCTGGGTAAGGTGGTGTAATCACCCCTTACTTAGATATAGTATACCTATATCTATCTATACATATAGACACATATGTTATGTAATCTTGTATAACGCACGAATCACATATACACCTATAAGTCACTCCTATGGCAGGCCTTAACAATCCTGGAGGCAGAGTGCTTGGTTTTATGTGAGAGGGTGCCCTAGCATGAGCTGAGCCCCTCTGCAGCTTTCGGAACATCTCCTTATAGCTGTTCTATGATATAGCCATACCATTTACTCTTAAGTGCATTATAATCCTCACGGTTAATGCTAACTTTGGTTTGGCTTTATCAAAACATGTCGTGTACGGTGTCAAACACTTTGGAATACTACCCTCCCCCCGCCAGTCCTGTTGGCGGGGGTGACATTCCACCCTTCTAGAGAGAGAAGACATGTAGTTACTGCTTTACCCGGTTAAAGTTAAACAGAGCCTCAGCATCACAAAATGGATGCTGCTGCCACAGACATGAGTCTGACCTCCTGCTGCTGGATGAAACTCCGTCAGGGAAGGCCTGGACAATGGGGTTCCTGTCCAGGGAGGTGCCAGCACCTCCCCAGACAGGGTTTTGTGTATTGGGGCAGGGAGGGCTGCATCAGCAGAAGCTTTTCCAGACACTACCTGGGGCACACAAGGTGCTCCATGCATAGCCCGGTTCAAACCAGTTGCTGGGGCACTCAGCCCCAGCTCTGGCGCAAAGCTGGACAAAGGGAAAGGTGTGTAACCACCCCCTTCTCAGGTCCACCCATAGGAGGGTCCTAGACAGGTAGTCCAGCCCCAATCCTTAGTATAAGTATAGGAGCTGTGTCCCTAGAACTTTAGATTACCCTGGACGAATCTTTGAAAGACATATCCTGGACCTTCGATGTTCCATTCTGACTGGAAGACAGAAGATATCTCCCTTGTGGTCAAGGAGTGACCACCCTGTTCAAACAGGCACCAACAGCAACCTTGCTGGTCTTCATTTTCGAGGCTCCCGCCGGATCCCGAAGAATCTGTGACACAGGACCTGGACTTCCAGACATCTCCGACCCCGACCCACATCCACAGCAAAGCTGAGACACGTGGCAGACACGAGAGACGTGGGACTGCAACTCCTGGACATCCTGCATTTTGCAAGCTGTACTCCTTCAACGAGGTATCTTGAAGTTGTGCTTTGGGGTGCTTGAAGCCCCAGCCCGAGCACCATTTGCACTGATCCCCAGGCCTCCACACTCAGCGAGTGTTCTGTGGGCCCGCTTTGCATTTGAGCTCGATGCATCTTCCCGGTTCCTATTCCATTGGCTAGTGAGCCCCCTGAAGACTCCATTTTAAAACTAACTCTTTTTCCTGATTGCTCCAGGCTTTCTCCAGCTTCCCTGCAAAGGAGAAGTGCCACAGACCTTGCTGGTCTTCAACAGAGCCAATCTCGACATCCTGCATGGGTTGCGGTTGCCAAAGCTTGTTGGGTCCAATCTGGATACCGACACCGCTGTCCTTAAATTGTATAATTGTAACTTTTACGATCTCCATAGAAAGTCAATGGTAACCTGTGCCTGTGTTTAGACACTGCACGCGTCTCCCATGGGGCTCCTACTTCCTACCCTTTGCTTGATTAGAGTAGCCCCAGCGATTCCACCGGCCCCAGGCCTGCATTCTAATTCTCTCGTGGTTCTTATACCACTTCCTTAGTACATGGTTTGTGAGGCCCCTAGGGCATAACGTATACCGTGCAACTTATTGTATATTAATTGTGTGACTTGTATTGTATTTTTACCTCTGACCTCACTCATAAAGAGTGCAGAGGTAAAAGTGTGTTTAGATTAAATACATATATATTTGATATACACCTTGTGTGGTGTCCTTTCATTTGGTACTCAAGGGATTATAACTGGTAAAACAATGTTCTTAACTCGCCTACTGAAGTCTTAGCCTGATGACTGCTGGTTCATGCTACGACTAGGATAGCTTTCTATAAGGTTGACTTTACAACCAACATCAATAAGGGTCGATTAGACTGGTGCAAGGTGCCCACTAGACCTAGTGGACATCATATGCCAGGCTAACTTCTCACATAAGCCACCCTTTTAAATAGGAGCAGCATCAAAAAGCAATGGGTTTTGCGGCGGAACACCCACTGCAACACCCATCTCACGCTAATTGCTGGTGAATAGGGGCATTATTTACAAGGCGTGGTTTAATGCTTGACTTAACGTCCTCTTGTTTATTATTATTATTATTGCTTATTTGAAAGTTTTATATAGCGCGAACAAGACCCTTACGGGTATCAGAGCGCTTTACAATAAATGTGTATAGGCATATCAAACAATAAAAATAAGCACAACCGTAAGAATAAATTCAAAAAGCTTAATAAACAAACAAAGGACAGATCAAACATTAACGATAAACAGGACCATCGAGATTGGCAGCAAATACAATCAAAGATAGAAGGGCAAATCAGATAAGGTGCAAGACCGGATGGGTTGTTATTGAAGGATGATGGTGGTAAAACATTCATGATGAAAATGTCACAATAAGTGGAGCAAAACTGTACATAGAAAAAAAGTCAAGCATTAGATTGGTAGGTAAGATAAATGGAATAGGGGATCTCCATTGTCACGTAAATTTAACCATAAGGATGCCTTTTACTTCCAGTTTGAAGGAAGAGGTGGAGGGGTTCAGTCTTTTTTCTGGTGGCAGGGCATTCCATATCCTGGGTGCCATTCGTGAAAAGGAACGATTATACGTTTTTTTCTTATTGAATTTTTGTGGTTTCAGAAGGAGGTTTTCCGCACTTCTTGTTGATATTGACCCTCCATATATTGTGAGTTTTATTTATTTATTTATTTTTGAGTTTTATAGAGCGCGAACTTGACCCGTTAGGGTATCAGAGCGCTTTACAGGATCAGCAGTAGTATACCAACATTTCTTCCCCACATGGTTCACAACTCTTGCGGAGGCTGTTTAATTGCTTTCCACAGTTGTCACTGACAGAATGGAAATAACCCCAAAACATTGGATACTGCTGGTGAGACTGTCACATTGGGTAGGGAAACAAACCCTGCCTGGAAACCTAAACTAAACAATGTATTTAATAATCTATATAAATGGGCACAATGTCACAGAAACAGCCCAAAGAACCTTACGGATCTCGAAATAGATCCTTCTCATACAGTATAATATAACGTGTATTCTTTCATTCTTTTAGTAACTGGTGTTAGCGACAGCTAGGTAATAGGGAGATAATTTTATCTCAGCTTTCTTGGCTTTTCAAACCACAAAAGCGGAGATAAACCCCCTTGATAATATGCCACTCAGTTTTTAAGGCATTCAGTTTGAGGTGATTCACTGCCAGCCATGTTTGGGTGGTCTTAAGAGTATTGTTGAGCAAAGTAATGTCGTCCAAGGTATTGATCTTGAGGTAAAGTTGGGTATCGTCTGCATACATGTGGAATTGAACGTTGGATGTTTGTAACAGATCGGTGAGTGGTTCCATGTAGAGGTGATTGTAGGGGATAATGAGGAACCTTGTGGGATTCCCTGCATAACGAACTGGTTTGGACAGTGTGTTGAATTTTTGAGTCCGGTTTTGCAGAAAGGAGGTGAACCAGTCGAGCACAGGTCCTGAAAGACCCATTCTGTGTTTCAACAGATCTATCAAGTGTTCGTGTTTGACCGTGTCGAACGCTGAGGAGAGGTCTAAAAGGATGAGGAGACATGCTTCGTTACGATCAAGTAGTTGAAGTGCATCATCAATGATGTGTGTCATGGCTGATTCCGTACTGTGATTTGCACGGAAGCCAGATTGGTGTTTATGTAGGAGGTTGAAGTGGTCGATATGTTTTGTCAGTTAGTAATGAACGCATTTTTCTAGAAGTTTGGCCAGGGTGGGATATTGGAGATTGGGCGGTAGTTGTTAAGGTCCATGGGATCAGGTGTGGGTTTCTTAAGGATGGGAGACACTTGCCCTATCTTAAGGGAGTCCGGGATGCAGCCTTGTTGAAGAGAACTGTTGATGATCTTGGTCCATATGGGTAGTAGCATAGGTGTAAGATCTTTAACCGCATTTGCAGGGAGAGGGTCAGTGAGGTGATTGGAAGGCTTCAGGGATTTTGCCTATAGCTTTTTCAGAGTAGGAGTAAAAATATGACCCAAATAAGGGAATGAGGTTATTGCCACCAGAGTGTCAAAAATATGTATATTCTGGTGGTGATAACCCCTTGTAAATATGGCCCTGAGTTGCCAATAAAGAGGAGATTGCTCCATCGATGTGGTGCAAAATGCAGGCTTGAAAGGTAGTACAGATGGAAAGGGACGCCTTCCTGCACATCCACAATCATTGATGCAATTTGTTGTTTCTTTGTGTGCTGGACAATGCCGCATACATAGAAACAGCAAAAACAAGGAGAAATCAAGCATTTCTTCTCTTTTCGCCATGTTAAAACTAGATATTTCCTGGTCTTAATTTTGGCGCTGCCTCCTATTCATGCCACCCTTGTAAATAGGGGAAAGTGTCAAAATCAAAGGGTGTTGCGGCGGAACGCCCACCGCAACACTCATGGCATGCCCCTTTCACGGTAATTGTAACGTGAAAGGGAGCTTTATTTACAAGGTGGGGTTAAGCCACTTAACGTAGCTTAATGCCACCTTGTAAATAAGGCGAAGGGTTTATCGCCACAGAAACGTTATAAAACGTGACATTCTTGTGGTGATAGGGGCTTGTAAATATGCCCCACAGTTTTTTACAGTTGATATGAATATGCATTATGTTGCTGGGATTCAGTTTTAGGCATATGATCGACTTTTGCAATGAAATACAGGGTTGGCAGAATTGCACAGGCTCCAAACCTAGAAAGCATTTGGGCCCCAGGGAGGAATACCCCGACCCCCTAGCACTGGTTCTGGGGTCCCCCAGGGACTCCTCCATGGCAAAAAAGCATTTTTGTAAAACAAAAATGTTGCTGTGAAATTGCAAACATAATTTTAAAAAACAATCATGGTTTCCCACGCTTGTTTAAACATTGGCCCTCAGTTGGACCAAGCCCTGTCTGCTTTTTTATATTTTAAATAAGGGGAAGAGGGTGCACAGACTCCCCTCACAGGGAACTGCCACCTCCCCGGGGCTGGCTGACTTGAGTAAAAGTGGATACGTGGGTGAAGCTAGGGAATCGTGCACTGATAGCAGCTCTCTGGGGCCTGTAGCCTGCAGACAAAGGCAGAAGGGCCAACTGCTTATGTCTCTGGGCCAAGCTGTTATTTTTTGCAAAGGGTCTGCCCTAGTTATGGGGCCTGTACAGAGAGGCGATGGTCAGACACCGGACAGTGCCAGGGCCAGTGCCAGGGCTGTTAGAAGTCTGCCCGAGCCCAGGACGACATGACTTGAACAAACAGCCTGTTTGTGTGAAACCATGATGCTGGACAAACCCCGTTAAAAGCACCAGGTTCACAGATCAATGGACCCATTCTAACCTGGACCTTCGGTTAAGACTGTCATGGCATTCCAGGCGCTGGATTTAGGGTTGACATGCTCTTCTGAACGCACCATTTCACATTGTTCGATATTTTCTACACATCTGTTAGTTGATCTGCCATGGCACTGCATTGCACGGTCTTAGGGCCAGGCTTAGCAGCGCCCGTACAAGTTCGCGGGGTGCGCTTGGTGCAGAGCATGACACCCTTGCTGGCCCCCGGGAGAAGTGAAGGTCACAGACCAGTTTCCCCTGTGGTGGAAGTCTTCCCCGGAGTGTTTCGTGCATAGGCCGGAAGGACAGGGTGGGGATAGGGCACGGTAGGGGAGGGTGCTAGCTAGGGTTGTAAAAGTGTAAGGTGAGGAACATCCTGCCTCTTCCTGACACATCAGAAAAGGGGGTGGTGATGGACAGAGTTTCTGAATTAAGCAGAATACTCCTACCCAGTCAACAGATCAGGGCTTGATCCATCACCGTTTTTTAGCTCCCTGCACCATCCCAGCTCAGAACCTGGCTATATGCAAATTAGTCTCTCCCTGTCCCAGTGCATCATGGGAACAGGGCAAACCAAACTACCAAGCCAATTCTTATACTGGGAAGGAAACAAGCTTCCGGGGACCGGTTTCTGGCATTACAGCCATCATCGGCCCGGCTTGCTTGAATCCTGATGGTGCAATGAGCAAGGGACTCACATCTGAGTATACCCTTCCACACTTGTGGTGGACAAAACGATTCAGAAAAGGGGGTGGTGACGGACAGAGTTTCTGAATTAAGCAGAATACTCCTACCCAGTCAACAGATCAGGGCTTGATCCATCACCGTTTTTTAGCTCAATGCACCATCCCAGCTCAGAAACTGGCTACATGCAAATTAGTCTGTCCCTGTCCCAGTGCATCATGGGAACAGGGCAAACCAAACTACAAAGCCAATTCTTATACTGAGAAGGAAACAAGCTTCCGGGGACCGGTTTCTGGCATTACAGCCATCATCGGCCCGGCTTTCTTGAATCCTGATGGTGCAATGAGCAAGGGACTCACATCTGAGTATACCCTTCCACACTTGTGGTGGACAAAACGATTCAGAAAAGGGGGTGGTGATGGACAGAGTTTCTGAATAAAGCAGAATACTCCTACCCAGTCAACTGATCAGGGCTTGATCCATCACCGTTTTTTAGCTCACTGCACCATCCCAGCTCAGAACCTGGCTACATGCAAATTAGTCTGTCCCTGTCCCAGTGCATCATGGGAACAGGGCAAACCAAACTACCAAGCCAATTCTTATACTGGGAAGGAAACAAGCTTCCGAGGACCGGTTTCTGGCATTACAGCCGTCATCGGCCCGGCTTGCTTGAATCCTGATGGTGCAATGAGCAAGGGACTCACATCTGAGTATACCCTTCCACACTTTTGGTGGACAAAACGATTCAGAAAAGGGGGTGGTGATAGACAGAGTTTCTGAATTAAGCAGAATACTCCTACCCAGTCAACAGATCAGGGCTTGATCCATCACCATTTTTTAGCTCACTGCACCATCCCAGCTCAGAACCTGGCTACATGCAAATTAGTCTGTCCCTGTCCCAGTGCATCATGGGAACAGGGCAAACCAAACTACCAAGCCAATTCTTATACTGGGAAGGAAACAAGCTTCCGGGGACCGGTTTCTGGCATTACAGCCGTCATCGGCCCGGCTTGCTTGAATCCTGATGGTGCAATGAGCAAGGGACTCACATCTGAGTATACCCTTCCAGACTCGTGGTGGACAAAACGATTCAGAAAAGGGGGTGGTGATGGACAGAGTTTCTGAATTTAGCAGAATACTCCTACCCAGTCAACAGATCAGGGCTTGATCCATCACCGTTTTTTAGCTCACTGCACCATGCCAGCTCAGAACCTGGCTACATGCAAATTAGTCTGTCCCTGTCCCAGTGCATCATGGGAACAGGGCAAACCAAACTACCAAGCCAATTCTTATACTGGGAAGGAAACAAGCTTCAGAGGACCGTTTTCTGGCATTACAGCCGTCATCGGCCCGGCTTGCTTGAATCCTGATGGTGCAATGAGCAAGGGACTCACATCTGAGTATACCCTTCCACGCTTGTGGTGGACAAAGCGATTCAGAAAAGGGGGTGGTGATGGACAGAGTTTCTGAATTAAGCAGAATACTCCTACCCAGTCAACAGATCAGGGCTTGAGCCATCACTGTTTTTTAGCTCACTGCACAGGCCTACCTTCTTTTGTGCAATGAGTGCAGGAGGCGGTCACGGCTGCATCAGACAACAACACGGTACGGGCAGCCTCAATCCCTTTAGGCCAAAAAGTTAGGCAGTCCTGCTGCTTCCGGGCCTCCTTGGCAAGGCCTGGGTGTGGTCTCAGCAGCGGTGGCGGCTTATCTTCCCGAGCCGCCACCAGTATCTAAGACAACGAGAGGCCGCGGACAAGGCAGCAAGCGGACAACAGGGGAGCAAAGCTCTGGGAGGCATACATGATGGGGAAGAGGGAGGGAGGGTGAGGCTTGCCTATGCAGAGGCAGGGAGATTGACTGCTGCCGCAGGCAGGGCCTTACATGCCAAAGAACTCCCAGGGGGAGTGGGCCATTAGACAGGTCAATGAGGCCCCCTGGGAGTGGTGCAGCACAGGGAGCAGGGGCACAGGGCCCAATACTCAAAAAATTCAAATGGGAAATGCCTGGGCCTGGTATGGGAGGACCAGCTGGAGAGGGACCCCATCTGAGGCACCAGGGTGTAGGGGCAGGAAGCCCCAAGAGGGATGATGGGGAGGCCACCCGAGTCCTGCAGGGCACCAAATGGCAGGGTGTGGATTTGGAAGCAAAGATAAGAGAACAATGCCTCCTTATCCAGGGAACAGAGGAGAGGTGGGCCCACATGTGTGAGACCATGGAGAGGGTGGCAGCAATCCCTCCAGCGATGGGGGCCCACATACCCATGGAGACTCAGCGAAAGACAGGCTTGACGGGCGGACCAGGGGTCAGGGGGCAAGAGGTGTGGGTCCCAGATGAGCAAGCCAGGGAGGGAGTGAAGAAGACAACCAGCACTGTTGGAGCAGGCTGGGGGCGAGGGGGGAGCACGACCGCCGATGCCGGTAGAAAGGTGGTGATGCCAGCGGGATGCAAGACAGCCCCAGGACGTTGGCTCAAAGCAGCAGGGAGCTCTGCAGCAGCCTGCCCTCCATTGAGGGCACGCACACGAGGATCGGGGTTAAAGACAGCCTGTCATGGAATTATGCATCCGTGAAGTGGAAAAAAGAAGTGGGGCAGGAGCGTGTGTGTGGTGCACTTGAAGGTGATGCAGATCAGGTATTGGATTATGAGGATGAGAGTGACAAATCAGAGTTTAGTGTGAAGAGAAAAGCAAGATGGCGCTGGCGTAGTTTGCTGTTGCGGAGCGCTCACCTTACTCACCTCACTCTCTCGAAGGCTCTATATGTGATCCCCATGGGCTTACCTGCAGAGAGTCTAGGGTCTAGGGAAGGCTGGTCAGGGATGCGGATCAGCTGGCGCCTGGCGGGCACCGGTGGCTGGTTCGTCTCCCCGTCGGAGAGCGGAGGCTGCTGGCGTATCAGCGGGACGAGCATCGGAGGTCTCAGGGGTGCGCGCACTGGCTGCTGCTGCTGACTGGAGGCGGAGATTTGGCGTGATTAGCCTCCTGACTGCCAGGCTCGCCCGATCTCTGTGTACAGTTTGAGGTCAGGGGCGGGTCTCGCAGTTTCTGTCAGTCGCGCATTTGCCTGGGAGACGCTGAGGACACTGTCGGCTGTAGCAGACAACAGCGGGATTTCAGCAATGCCTCCTAGAGCATTAAAACAGTTAAAAGAAAAACTGGCTCGGAATCTAGCTCAACAACAGAGTGCAAGAGAGGAGTCCCCACCAGCTGGCTCTGAAGATATCGCAGGTAAGCCCAGTGAGTCCCGTATATCCAAAAAGCAACTGGGTAATGCAGGGAACAGGAAACGGAGGATTATAACGGAGCGGGGGCAGATTGGTTGCAAGAAAATAACTGTTCCTAAAACTACAGAGTATCATGGTGTAATACTGGTGGTAGACACTGTAACAATCAACCCTGTCCTACCACAGCAAGCCATTACAGATTTCTTCAAGACTAAAGAGGGGGTAAGGGAACATATTCCCGGCTCAGACCAGACTTCCAGTGAATCACTATACAAAAATGACCAGAAGACAATAGAGTCAAACTTAGGCAAAAATGCGAGGGTTCTGACGGGAGCACAAGGCGAGGAAGCCTCTGAAAGTACTAAAACCCTATACATTGAGATGGACAATGAAATATGTGAAGCACCTCAAAGCATTGCCTCTAGGACGCCCCCTCAAACTGGGATCAACGATCATGTAACAACATACAGTTCAGTAGACACTCTGAGAGGTGGTATGCAGGTCGATACAATGGCTGAACCCTGTAGTACGGAAGACTCGCAATCTAATGTGCAGCCTCCTCAGTCTGAAGATACACATAAATTTGAGGGGTCACTAGGAGCCGATATTATATCTGATGGAGCAGACACATTCTTTTCCCTTAAAGAGGATTCACTTTCAGGTACATCTGAGACTGGGCGAAGTGACACCGAAGATAGCGTCTCAGCCTCTGGCTCAAGTACACTGGTGGCGCCTGAGACTGCTTTAAAACACCAGAAATCTCAAAGGAGATCTAGAGGGTCTAAAAGTTTGTCCGAGGCCTGAAATAGGAAAGGAATATACATTTCTGGGGCAGGGCTGAAATGGGACTATTCACATTCAAGGATCATGGGCCCCATGGGTTCAATGTATATGCAAAATGGCAGCTCTTCCACTTTGAGCCTGATCTTAGAGTCAGTCAGTGAACACCGAGCAGAAACTAAGGCTGAGGGAAAAAAAGCGAGATAGGCCACAAAAAAACTGGAGGGCGCAGCAAGGAAAGTGGGGAGAACCTGTTTGGAGATTGGAGAACGGTTGGATGTTATGGAAGAAAGAACCTCCCTGGTAGAAAAGGATTTGGACGTGAAAGAGCAGACAAGGAACAATGAGGCTCAACTAACAAACGTTATGTGAAGCTGGAAGATCTAGAAAACCTCCACTTCCTAGGCATTCAAGAGGGACTGGAAGGGGCCAATGTGCACTTGTTTATTCTGGACCTTCTCAGAACTGCTTTTCTCAAGCTTTCAGGGTGGGATTGGGAGCGGGAAATACAGAGGGCTCATAGATTTACTTTTGTTCGTAACAAAACCCACAGTCAGGGGTTCAATCAGCCAAGGGCCATTTTGGTCTTTTTTGGCAATTTTTCTCTAAGACAGAAAATATTTGAGAAAGCTCGGCCTGACGCAAGAAGGCAGTACAAGGTATCATCATTTTTCATCTGACTGGACTTCTGTCATATAACTGTGGAGCGCAGATGGCGCTAACAGCAGCTAATTAAATATTATCAGGACACTGGTTTTGAGGCATTTTTGTTGGCCCTGGCTAGGCTAAAAACTATTGTGAAAGGGTTGGTAAAGTTTCTACATCTGAAATACAGGCGAGAGACTATCTGGCTCAGGCTCAAGCAGAGAAAAGAAATGTGTAATCAGTTGGTAAAATGTATTCGGGATGAAACATTGAAGACAGGGGGGATTGTTAGATAGTCACTATATGGAAGAGCGGGTATGGCTATCTCTGCTAGTCTCTTTTTCTTCAACGGGGGTATCTCTTTTCTTTCATCTTCTTTTTTTCTCTTTTTTTTGCATCCCCCGTCTTCTTCTGCCTGTTATGGGGCCCTATATAAAAAGAGGGATCTGGTTTCCAGAGGTCTACTTCCATAATTACGGTTTGGTGCATAGGGAGGTGAGGAGGTGAGGTGAGGTGGGGTGCTGAGGCGTCTCTCGCTATCTCCATCACACAGACCTGGGTGGTCTGGATGCTTTCAAGGATAGGGGGAGGGTTAAGGTGAGAGGAAGGGGTCTAGGGGGCATTTTGGTAGACGGGTCACTTGGTGGAAAGTCAGTATGCAACTTGCAGCTTAATAACATTTTGTGTTTATTAGAATTTTGTGAGATATTAAAATTGTTGAACATTGTATATATGATAGTCAATCAGAAAATTTGGAATACAGACAACTCTAACAGGAAGGATATTTGCTCGGACAAGCTGTCACAGTATCATTATGGCTAAGATTCGTATAGCCTCTATAAATATCCGCGATTTAAATGGTGGGGTAAAAGAAGGAGGATTAGTGAGGATCTTAAATTTCTACAAGCGGATTTGGTGTGTTTTCAGGAAACCTATATAGCCTGCAATGATAGTAATTTGTTTAATTCTTTAGGCTTAAACGTTCTTGCCCATACAACACAAGATGTTAGGACTAAGGGGGTCGCCATTTTAATGAAAGGTGGGGCCATCATGCCTGGTAGAAAGGCTGTAGACAAGAATGGTAGATGGATAATTATGGAATGCAGAGGTGGGACAGGAAAGTTCATGTTATGCACTGTATATGCTCCAGTTCTGGATGATCTTGAGCTGCTGAATTTTCTGGCTATCGAGCTACCTCTAGTGTGTGGGGATTTTAATATTAATGGTTCTAGGATAGACACAGAGGGGAATGGGTTATTTAGTAAAGGGCTGAAACAGAAGTCCTCTAAGGCAATGAAAAACGTTATAAGGGATATTGGCCTGATGGATGTATGGCTTAGAGTGAGGGCTCAGGAGCCAGGCTATACTTATTATTCAGCACCTCATGTTAAGTTTGAAAGACTTGATTATTTTTTAATCTACCCATCACTACTTCAGGAGGCTCGGTGGAGCTTTTTCCCAGGGTGATGTCAGATCACAATCCCCTTGTTTTGGCATTTTTGCTGGTAGGGCTAAGACAGGAGCATAGGAAGTGGTCTTTTGAGAGAGCATTCCTTACAGATCAAGAGTATGTCGAACACATGAAGGGGTGGATCGCAGAATTTGTTAACGATAATAAAAATAGTGCCCCTCCTGGAATGATTTGGGATGCCTTTAAGCATCATTAAGAGGAGAAACACTTCAATATAGTTTGACTAAACAGAAAAAGGGAGCAGCTCAGATTAAAGAGTTCTATCAAAAACTTGCCCTTCTTGAAACAGAATTAATTCATATTGTGAATAACGGAAGCGATATTACTTCAGTTATGAATTTAATAGCTATCACTAAGGCCTCGGTAACGATTTTAATGTTGAGAAGACAGCAGGTAAATTTATCGTAAAAAGACAACAGTGTTACGAATATAGCGAGAATGTTGGTCGACTGTTAGCTGTTAGGGCTAGGCAACAAATTGCTGCAGGACATATTAAGCATGTTACGAATAAGGAAGGAGATACAGTCTCTGATCCCGTAGATATCAGGGAGGCATTTATGGGGTTCTATGAGGGGCTATATACGGCATTACCTGGAGGGGACTCTTAAAATCAGGAGAACTGAGATGAGTTTGCTCCTAAGATAAGGATCCCTCAGGAGGAGAGCCTCCTGCTGGGATCAGAATTTTCTTAGGAGGAACTCCATATAGCTTTGCAAGCTCTCCATCGGGAAAGGCTACAGGGACTGATTGTATTCCATTAGAATTGTACATAATGTTGCCAAGGAAGTTACCCAGGATTTACTTGGATTATTTAAAGAGGTAAGGGAGAGGGTGGCACCACCTGGTTGGTACGTGGGGCACTGCAAATATTGTTATTTTTTTTAAGAAAGGTAAAGATCCCACGAATCCAGGTTCCTACAGGCCTATAACAATCTTAAATAGTGATACTAAGCTTTACTCGAAGATCCTTGCCACTCGATTGAACAGGGTAATGCATCATTTAGTTTCAGTATGGCAGCATAGATTAATTCAAGGGAGAGGGACGGCTGACCATGTGAGGCGTGTCATCTCACTTTTTGATGCTACTGAGGCTCTCACGAAACTTATGGGGGCCGCCTTTCTTGATGCCCAGAAGGCTTTCGACAGGGTTTTGTGGGGGTATCTTTGGAGGGTCTTGGAAACTAATGGTTTAGGGAGTTCCTTTATCAGATCAGTACGGATTCTGTACTGTAATCCTACAGCACGACTGCAGGTTATGGGTGGAGAGTCTGGGACTTTTTTAATCGGTAGGAGAACCAGACAAGGGTGCCCCTTATCTCCTTTGTTGTTCGCGTTATACATAGACCCCTTTCTTAGGAAATTGGGAGCATTCTCAGATATAGCACCAATAACCCTACATGGCTGGGATACGAAAGTATTGGCCTATGCCGATGATGTGGCAATAATAATGGCCGATCTTGATAGAGCAATCCCGACGGTAGAAACCATTGCCGAAAATTTTGGAATATATACTCAGGATTCGCTCTGAACAAAATAAAAACTCACATTTTGACAAATAAATTTTTATAATTTCGACTGATAGTAGGATTGTTAAGGCTGCAGTTTATTTAGGAATACACATCACAACAAAGATAGATGACATTGTTGACATAAATTTGTCTCCTATAATAGAGAATTGAAAGAACGGTCTACGACGATGGGATAAATTAAAACTGTCTATCATAGGAAGATGCAATGTGATTCAAATGATGATGTTACCAAAATTACTATATATTTTTCTCACGAATCCTCTGGAAATACATAATGATTGGTTTAGGTTAATTGAGAGAGAGGTGGCTCAATTCATCTGATCATATGGCAGAATCAGAAGATCTAATGTACCATTATCCCTTCCTAGGGACAGAGGCGGGCTTACGATCCCCAATTTTAAACTGTATTACCTAGCCGCATCTCTTCAATATTATTGGCCTCTCTTTGGCACCAGGTCTAGAGAAGAATATGGCTCCACTTTTATCCCATCAATTTACGAGATGTTGACTGGACCACGAGTTAATGGATGCCTCTTAAAGATCTATGAACCAAGTTATTTCAAAAGGACACGGTTCAAGACCCTGATCACCGCACTTCGAAACTGGGCGGGCATCCGGACAAAACTAGGAATTGGACAATTTAGCAGACACCCCCCCTGGTTTATAATGATCAACTGCCAAATGCTCTGCAGGATAACTGCCTGGCAAGATGGGGAAAAGCTGGCTTCTTTAGGATAGAGGATATGTTGGCAAACGATTATATAGCATCGTTTGAAATGGTCACGAAAAGATTTAATTTGGATCATCTGCAAACTTGCGGGCACAACATTTTAAAACCCTCTTCTAGCTATACATTACTCCTGCAAAAATAGCAAAGTGGAGAAGAGGGGAAGGGACCCAATGCTTCAGGTGTAAAACATATAGATACCTTTCCCCATCGGCGACAGAAGCCTGGCAATACCTTCTACACGTTGCCTCTGACTACTGCGCTTCTATTTCTCTTTAGCACCTGAGGCGGAAGCCGGTGACAGCCTACTATTTTTAAAAACCTCACTGTTAAAATTGTTTATTATTTGCGGCGTAATTTAGCGTTTTAAACTTGTTTGTGTTTAAATTTAAACTCTTACCGCACTGTCAGCGCGTGCTCTCCGTGCTCACAGACGATTAGGCTCTGGGGCAGGAGACGCGTCATTAGCCCCCGCTCGTTCTCCAGGTCCAAAAACTACAAGTCCCAGCGCCCTTGCGCGATCGTAGGGACTACAAAGGGAGGAGTCACGCTCTGGTAGCGAGATACCTTTCCCCATCGGCGACAGAAGCCTGGCAATACCTTCTACACGTTGCCTCTGACTACTGCGCTTCTATTTCTCTTTAGCACCTGAGGCGGAAGCCGGATGACAGCCTACTTGTGTTATTTTTAAAAACCTCACTGTTAAAATTGTTTATTATTTGCGGCGTAATTTAGCGTTTTAAACTTGTTTGTGTTTAAACTCTTACCGCACGGTCAGCACGTGCTCTCCGTGCTCACAGACGATTAGGCTCTGTGGCAGGAGATGCGTCATTAGCCCCCGCTCGCTCTTCAGGTCCAAAAACTACAAGTCCCAGCACCCTTGCGCAATCGTAGGGACTACAAAGGAAGATGGCTACCACTTCGCGCAGCGAACGCGATCAGCGAACGCGCCATTGTCGCGCCGGAGTCGAGCCAGAGTCTAGCCCGTCTGCGCTCGTCCGCGTCTCGGTGGCGGACGGCGCGGCGGGAGGGGCTGGCTCTAGGCTCATGTATTCGGCTGCTGATCTCCACTCTCTCAGGAAAGGTAGGGGTGTGTGTAGTGTGATCTTTCCTGGGCGGTGCAGAGGCAAAAGGTGGTGCCAGGGATGCGGGTGGATACCAGGGAACTTCCAGGTGCTGGGGCTTTTAGCCCTAAGGCCATTGTGAATTATAGGTGTCTTTTACTTAATACTCGCTCTTTGAGCAAACATGCTCTTGATATTTATGAGCTTTTGACTGTCGAAAAACCTGTTTGCCTTATGCTTACTAAAACTTGGCTAGGGGAGTCTTCCAATCCGGACATTGCGACTGCTATCCCTCCTGATTATGTAATCTTCAGACATGACAGACTTAACGGGAGGGGTGGAGGGGTGGCGATTGTGGTCCAGAGATCTGTCTCATGTGCGGTTATCCCTATGGAAACCATTTCCGGCTGTGAGTCCCTGGCCTTTTCTATAGCCCTATCTCCCCATCAAGCCTTCTCTGGGCTCCTGGTCTATAGACCACCGTGTCAGCTGGGGTTCTTTTACGAGGAGTTGCAGGTGCTGGCCTCGGCACTTTGTATGAAGACAGAACACTGTATTGTGCTTGAGGATTTTAACATACATATGGATGTGGAGATGGATGGTGATACGATTAAAATCAACGATATCACAGCCCCTTTGGGACTCATCTCCCATCTGGCTGCCCTGACTCATAACAAGGGCCACACCCTTGATCAAGTGTTCTCTATCATTCCGCTTACCATGACCAGCCCTGTCCCTGTCCTCTGGTCGGATCATTTTCTGATCAGTTTTCAGATCCTGGGCACCTGTAAATCATCCTGCGCAAAGTCGAGTCATCCTAGGCAGACTGGTTGGGCATACCATCGGGTGACCCCTGATGCTTTGGCCCAGGCTTGCCTGGATCATCCTTGCCCCTTATCAGGTGACCTAGAGAGAGATCTCGACTTGCTGCAGAAATGGCTAATGGAGCGATTAGACGAACTAGCACCGGCCATGGCTCCCCGGACAACTTTCAGGCAGGTCTCTGCTCCTTGGTTCACTGAGGCTTTAGCGCTGACCCGGCGCAATTGCAAGGTAGCAGAGAGGCTCTGGCGACATCAGTATTGTTAGACGGGGACCCGGAGGGTCGGCCGAGGACAGGGGGAGAGGCCTCCGGTGAGGGCCGTCTCCAGCGATCGTACAGACAAGTAACTTCCCCCCCACAGAGGAACACCACACAAGGATGAGGTCAACACTCTTTACATACGATTCTTGAAGCAAGGTTATCAGCGATACAGTGAGGTCAGGACACGAGGGTCCTCTTAATTCTAGTCTCTGAGGGGGAAAGGGTAGCAGGACAGTCTTGGTACCGGACTGGTACGGGGTGGCAAGATGGGTAGCTCACAATCCTCGAGCTCGGAGTTCTGGAAGGTCGGGCCGCGGCAGCGCCAGCAGGCTAGGAAGATAAGTCTCACTTGAGAAGGGCAGCGGCAGCGCCAGCAGGCAAGGACGATGGTTCACACAAGGATGGGCCGTGGCAGCGCCAGCAGGTCCCGACGAAGGTGTAGGTTGCAGAGGGCCGCGGCAGCGCCAGCAGGCAGGAGCAATGGTTCACGAGGATGGGCCGCGGCAGCGCCAGCAGGTCCCGACGAAGGTGGAGGTTGCAGAGGGCCGCGGCAGCGCCAGCAGGCAGGAACGATGGTTCATGAGGATGGGCCGCGGCAGCGCCAGCAGGTCCCGACGAAGGTGTAGGTTGCAGAGGGCCGCGGCAGCGCCAGCAGGCAGGATCGATGATTCACAAGGCAGGGCTGCGGCAGCGCCAGCAGTCCGTCAAGGATGAGTTCTTCAAGGTGTCTCTCGACTCCAGGATACAACTGCCTTCCTGCTCTGGAGCTGCCCCAGTTATAGGTCTGGCCTCCTTTGATGTCTGGACCCTCGCGCTTGGAGGTCGGGAGGTCCGGGATGAGGGAGTCCAGACACCCAGCAGGGGGGTGGAGCCAGCGCCCGGGGAGGCCGGGGGCGATCGGCGCCTGGCGGGGGAGAGCCATCGACACTCCTTTCTCTCATTGACCTGCCAAGTGGTCTCTTCACCTCCCGGGTGGATGGTGGTGCCTCGATGTCGGGGCCTGGCCAGGCCCAGGGTTGGGGTCGAGCTGAGGCCACGCGGCCTCGTGGTGCAGTGTCCAAGATGGCGGCTGGGCCGGGGCAATGCTGCTGAAGGTGGCCCGGGCCGGCTGATGTCGTGGTGTTCGGGAGCAGGCGTCCCGTTGGGGACGGGTTGCGGGTTGCTTCTGTGGGTTGCCGGGGTGGTTCTTCTGGTGACACCGGGAGAGCCGGTGTTCGGGTCTTATTATGCGGGGAGGGAGCGGCCCCTTCACGAGGCCTGTCCAACAAGTATGATCCTAGGGCCAAGGCTGCCTATAGGGCTACCATTAATATCTATCAAGCTGACATTCTGGCCGAGAAAAAGAACTATTTCTCGGCAAGAATTGAGACTGCTTCTTGTAGCTGCAGGGAAATTTTTACTGTTGTAAAGGAGTTTATAACTCCTAAGTCAAATGCGTCGCACCATGAGTTTTCTGAGCCGTGGGTGATCTCGCTAGCTAGCTTTTTCACCACTAAAATCAAGCCGATTCAGGACTCTTTTTCATCCTTGGGCCCGAGTGTTGTCACCACTCCAGGAGACCAGCTGACTTTGACAGCTGGAACTGGACCCTCTCTCTCGGAGTTTCCATCTCTCTCTGACTGCCTCACAGGACCTCCTAATTAAGCTTAAGTCAGGCTCACCCTCTGACCCTTGCCCGCTAAATTTCTGGCTAGGGTTGCAGAGGTTTTAAACCCGCTGATTAATCCCATCCTTAACCTATCACTGACTAGTGGTGTGGTCCCCCCGGTTTGGAAACAGGCGATGGTTGTTCCACTTCTTAAAAAATCGGGTCTTGACCCCGAGCTCCACGCCAATTATAGGCCTATTTCCCTCCTGCCTGCTCTCGCAAAGATAGTGGAAATACTGTGCATACTGTGCTTTCTACTTTCCTTGAAACCCATAGCCTGCTGCATTCCACCCAGTCTGGCTTTCTATCTAATCTTAGCACCGAGACGGCACTTCTGGAGGTCAATGAGGCCATTAAAGAAGTGCTGGATGCAGGAGAAAGGGCCATGTTGGTAATGTTAGACCTGTCGGCAGCTTTCGACACCGTCCCCCATGAGGGTCTCCTTAGCAGGCTCCATGAGATCGGCCTGAGGGGGACGGTGCTGAGCTGGTTTCGATCTTATCTAGCCGGTGGTCTGGGCCCCCCCTTACTCAGCCGAAGTACCGCCTCTGGAGGTCGGAGTTCCACAGGGCTCGGTGCTGAGCCTGACTCTATTTAATATCTTTCTGACCCCTTTGGCGGTGCTGGTGGAGTCCTTTGGGGCCCAGATCATGTCATATGCCGATGACACCCAGCTCCTTTTCACTTGTGGGAAGGGGGCTGAGTTTGATGGAGAGAGCATCCCTGGGTGTCTTGGGGCTGTTTTCGAATGGTTTCAGCGAAACAGCCTCAAGTGCAACCCAGATAAATCCGAGGAGCTTTTTTTTGGGTGTCAGGCTGACCCGAGCTGGCAGGATTGGTGGCCGGTGAACATGTTCCCTCCCGCTTCTTCCTCTCTGGCCGCGAAGAACTTGGGGGTCAAAATGGATAACAACTTGTCGCTTAAGTCCCAGATCCTTGGATTGTCCGGCACTTGTTATGGCCTCCTTAAAATGCTGCGTAAATGTCTTCCCCTGCTCCCGCTTGAGCATAGGAAAACTACGGTCCAGGCTCTGGTGTGTTCAAGGCTGGACTATTCGAATGTCCTATACCTGTGGCTTCCCGATTATCTACTCCAAAGACTCCAGGTGGTCCAAAACTCGGCAGCACGGGCGATTTTTGGCCTTCCGCACCGAGCGAGAGCCTCGGATCTTCTACACTGGCTGCCTATTCGGAAGCGGATTGTTTTTAAAGCACTTATGCTGGCGCGTAGGGCACTCCATGCTGTGGGAGCGGAATATCTTCAAAAACGTCTTGTCTTCTACAAGCCAACTAGATCCCTAACATTCGGAATCTCTCGGCCGTGCCGTTCTTCCTGCTGTCAAGAAAGCAAGGGCGGGGGCGTTCCTTCAAAAGCCTGGTGCCCCAGCTATGGAATACTCTTCCTTTGTCACTTCGCTGTACTTCGAACCTGTTGACCTTCAGAAAGGGTCTGAAGACGAGGCTTTATGCACAGTAATTTGCTTGACCTCTTTCCCCTTTTTGCCTGCCTTTTGTAGTCGGTTGTGGGTTTGAAAGCGCTGGGACACTCCTTGGAGTAGCCGAGCGCTATATAAGACACCCATAACATTAACATTAACATAGGGCGGACTTGGTTCATATATTTGCTACATGCATATTAATAGAACCTATTGAGCGAGAAATCGCGGGCTTCTTGCAGCATATATTGAAAGAAGATGTTCGGCTCTCACCCCAGCTGATGCTTCTAGGAGTAAATGAACAAATCGGGAAATTGGGGAGTAGCTTACGGTTATAGCAATGGCAGTGTTTAGACTTAGGGGGTCATTATGATTGCGGATTTTCCGCATCCTCGGGGCCGGCGGAAGCCACCGCCGGCCCCGAGGATGCGGAAAATCCGCAGCGGACTGACCAAAGACCCACCGCCAGATTAGGTATGGCTGGTGGGTCCTGGTTTCCGTCCGCAGCTTTTCCGCCGCGGTCGGATTACAACCGCGGCGGAAAAGCTCTAATATGGTGACGGTGTCTCTCAGACATCTCCGCCATATCAGGATGGGCTTTAAAAAGTGCTTTTTCGCGGCGGGTTTTCCGCCGCGGAAAAGCATACGGAACTTCACTGCGGGGGCCCGTTGCGGGCCCCCTAGGTGAAGGGGGGGGGGGGTGGGGTGCACATGGGGGGTACCTATGGTACCCCCCTGCATTTGCATGCAGAAAGCGGCAGGCACCGCGCGGTGCCTGCCTCTTTCTGCATGCAAATGCAATGCGTGCATTTTTAACATTGCCGCGGGTGCAGCTTGAAGCTGCACCCGCGGCAATGTTAAAAATAGAGGATGTGACCGCCAGGGTGGCGGTCACATCCTAATTGCACAGGAGGGAACTCCGCATGCCATGCGGAGGTTCCCTCCTGCTCTGGGGTCGCGGACGGACGCAAGTCCGTCCGCGATCCTAATCAACCCCTTAGTGTAGTGTCAGTCTGGCTAGATCTCTCTCCGCCAACTTTCCATCAGTGGAAAGGTTGCTTCTTACATACCTTTAATCTTGAAAAAAAACTATATGATCAGAGAGCCAGGAAAAGTAGGACCCAAGGTAAAAGAATCTGGGGGCCATTATCAATATGGATGGACTAACTTGCTCCCACAAAATGAATACCTAGGTTTATGTTTAATTTGGATTCTTGAAATAATACTGACAAGGTTGTTTGAATTTTGAGTATACAGCAGCATGTACTATCATTTTTTGGAGGATTCTGCTGTTATTTTGATAGTATCTTGCTCTCTTTTTATTTTTGAAAATAGAGAGAAATTAAGCAGGTGTTTACAAGAAATGTATGAATCGATAATGATTGACGAAGAAGAAACATGGCATTTCTAAATTGTAATGATTTTTCTGTTATTGTTTTTTTATAATGTTATCTTTTAGCTGGCTTTTTCTTAGCTGCAGTTGCATCTAATCTATGGTTTGTTAAAATAGGGAAAAAAAAAGAGCGACAAATCGGGGGAAGGCCAATTAAGTGATGAAGAAGAGAAAGCTGTAGGGCGACCAGGGGCAGCGGCACAGACAAAGGGAGACATTGGTGTTTTGCAGGTGGCACGTGCAGCCAAGGGGAATGCCAAGCCCACGGGTAAATGGAGCAGTGGTGCTCGACGCAAGGACAGAGCCGTCGGCAGAGATATGATGACAGGTAAAGGTGAGTTGTGGACTGGGTCACAAAGAGAAAGCATGCAGGTCAGTGGGGGTGGGTAATGGGTTGGTGGGGGAGCCAAGGCCCACGAAGGTGGGCACAATAGCTGCGCCTGAAGAAGGCAAGAAGGGGGACAGCAGTAAGCAGCTGGAGGGGTCCAGACAGACGGTACGGTGGGAGCAGAAGGGAAGGCAAAACAAGAAATTGCCTTACATGGGCCTGGCGATGATGTTAGGGTCTCATTTGTCAGAAGAGAATGAAAATAGGATTTGAAAACATGAATATGTTGATGTTTTCAAACTCCTGCACAGGGATATTCAGGTCAAAGAGGGTTCTAAGAAAGAGGAATGGGAATTGACCAGGAGGCCGAGGATGCCCATTAACATTGAAAATTGAACTTATGCCTTCTTGATCTACGCTAGCATCTACTACAAGTGCAATTTAGATAGGGCAATCGCCTTGCTGAAATATATGAATATTATTCGCAAGGCACCAATGCATTTTGGGGTATACGCTTGGTTAAGCTATGATGAATTTAGGGTCAATATTAACCCAGACAAACCATGGGGGGAAATAGATTTGGAGCTCTGGATGTCGTGGATGTCGTGTATCTAATCCTTGGCATCCACCTACACAGCAAGTGGCCTGCCATGACTTATCGGTCTTTTCAGTCATGTCTTGCTCCACAGGGAGCGGAGAGCTGGAAATACACAAAAACCGACAGGACCCAACACAAAGGCTTGTTGGAATGTCAACAAGGGTTTCTGCTGAAGGCATCCCTGCAAGTTCAAACACAAATGCTCCAGGTGCGGGGGACACTACCCTATTACACAGTGCATCACTTTGCCCACCCCGCAGAACAATAGAAGGCCTCTAGAGGAAGGGGGCAGTCTGGGGCGAAGGACCCCTACCCCAGTTACATTTGAGGTGCTGGGTTCATGGCTCTCGATCTACCCTGACAAGAAGGCAGCATTGTGGTTACAGGGGGGTTTCACGAGGTGTTTCAAGTGGGGTACCAAGGATCGAGGTAGCGCAGACGGGCAGACAAATTGAAGTCAGCAAAGGAACTTCCACAAGTGGTGGCAACAAAGCTAGAGAAAGAAGTGGCAGAGGGCAGGATCGCTGGTCCGTTTTTCACATGGCCACTGGCAGATTTGATAATCTCCCCTCTAGGGGTGGTGCCCAAAAAAGATCCAGCGGCAATTCAGGATGATTCACCGCCTATCCTGGCCAGAAGGCAGGTCGGTCAATGACTTTATCGATGAGGAAGATTCCAGGGTGTTGTACGCCTCAGTAGAAGCTGTCCGCCTGGTGCAAGGGTGTGGGCAGGGAGCTGAAATGGCGAAATTCACCTGGTGGATTTCCACCTGCTTGGGATGCAATTTGGGGGTGCCATCTATGTGGATAAGGTCTTGGCGATGGGTTGCACCATTTCATGTCCATTATTTGAGCTATTCAGCATATTTCTACAGTGGGTCTTCACCAAAAGCAGTGGACACCAGGGAGTGTCGCACTACCTTGACGACTTCTTGTTTGTGGGCAGAAAAAAGTCAGATGAATGCGGTCAGGCACTACATAGATTTGAGGCCTTAACACAAGAGTTCAGGGTGCCGTTGGCGCCTGAGAAAACGTCTGGTCCTAGTTGCGTGCTGACTTTCTTGGGGATCTAACTTGACTCGGTGCATTGATTGGCCTGCTTGCCGAAGGGGAAGGTGGACGGAATCTAAGTTTTTCTGTTGCATGTGGTGGGTGAGCTAAAGATTGAATTACGAGTAGTGCAGAAGTTGCAGAGTTTCCTTAACTTTTCGTGCAGAAGGGTGAGAGCAGGGAGGACTTTTTGCAGGTGTCTTGGAATGTCCATGTCAGGGGTGGTGATGCCGCACCACAGGGTGCGAATATCTTTGGGGGTCAGAGCGGATTTGAGTGTGTGGCATTTCTTGACGAGTTCAACGGGGTGTCCTTGGAGTTTGTGGAGGAGAACATGAACTGGCAAGTTCAGATATTCTTGGATGAGGCAGGAGCCTCAGGTTTTTGGATGGGAGATGATGTGCAGAGAAATGGTCGCCACATTGGTTGAGTTAGGGCCGGAGCATTGCCTTTTGTGTGTTTTTCCCACTGTTGGTAGCTTTGGCGGTTTCAGAAGCTGAAATAAAGAACAGGATGGTGCTTTTCCATGTGGACAATATGACTGTGGTGGAATTCGTGAACAGACAGAGGGCAAAGGATCTGAGGGTGCTACGGCTTCTGAGTCGGTTCGCGCTGGTGTACTTAATATGGTTTTCAGGGCAAAGCACAAACCGGGGGCCAGCAATGATATAGCTAATTCCTTGTCTCATTCGCATTGGCATTGCTTCCTCAGTTTGGTCCCAGGAGGAGAGGAGTTCAAGACAGAGCTGCCAGAGGACATCTGGGACTGGGGGGAAAGAAAGTGATTGATCTAGTCGAGAAGTCACTGGCCGAATCGACCAGGAGGAGCTACAGGCTGGCATGGACCGACTTTGGGGAATTCGTTGGCCGGTCTTCAGAAGTAATGCGCCTTAAGGGACAGGACACCCAACAGGGAGTTTTGTGTATTGTTCTTAGTTGCATTGATAAAGGTTTGTCACATACGACTATTGTGGTCAATTAGACGGGATTTCTTTTTACGGTAAGCTGTTTTTGGGTTTCAGCCTTGCGCAAAATGAGATCCTGGGCAAAATGATAAAGGAGTGTGGCCGGGAACGGGGTGGGTGGAGGGGAGCCCCACATAAAGCTATTACATTTGAATTGTTACAGGAGCTGCTGGGGGTTTTGCCTTTATGTTGTTATGATTCGTTTGAGGTGGTGTTTTTTAGACTTTGCACGAGTTAGAAGTCTTTTGGGGCCTTTCAGGTCTCGGAACTGTTGGGGACGGCACGTCAAGGGGGGTGTTGTATGAGGAGGTGCACTTAGACCAGGGAAGTTTGGGCATCTGGGTGAGTCAATCTAAGACAGACCAAGTGGGCAGGGGTCATTGGGTATAACCGGCAGAGAGTAGGTGTAGCGAGGTGTGCCCCATCCAGGTATTGAAGAGCGTTCTTTTGTTGCCTGGAAGGCACGGATCAAGGGTTTTTGTCATGCAACAGGCAGAAGGGTTACCACTTTCCGGCTATTGGCAGTTTTACGCATGGCACTGCACAAGCTAGGCTGGGACCCGACTAATTTCGGTACTCATTCTTTCAGGATTGGAGCAGCTACGTCAGCAGGATGGTCTTGAGGCAGAATTCGACAGATTGGTAGATGGAAATCGAGATGCTGCTAGTGATATGTGCGGATGTGTGGGGGGAGTGTCAAGCCCGGGAGGAGAGAGAGGGTGTGGGGTAGGCGCTGTTCTTAAGCAAAAAGAATTCTACAGCAGCATACGTGTGCGGGCCGGGAACCAGGAAGGTTATGTGGATTGTGGGACATTCCTTGGTGCATTGGGCAGCAAAGTATGCAGATCAACAGGTGTATGGGTGTAACCTGGGACTGAGGACCAGCCACCATGAGGTGCATTGGTGGGGAAAGGAGGGATGCAATGACTGACAAAGTCGGTTGCCCGGAAATGCTCTTGATCCATCTGTGGGAAAACAACTTAGTGCGGCTGTCTGGACTGACACTACTACAGCATATACAAAGAAATTTGTAGACGATCAAGCGGAAATTCTCAGGAACCTAGGGATAAAATTATCTCCCTATTACCTAGCTGTGGCTAACACCAGTTAGCGACAGCTAGTAGGAGATAGCAAACATCTTGGGCCCCACTTTGCATGTCAGTGATATTTATCACTAATGACATGCAAAGTGGGCGTGCCAAGATGTTAGCGACTGAAAACAGTCGCTAACATCGCTATCTCCTATTACTAACTTTTGGAGATATTCGTGCTAAGCGCGAATATCTCCAAAAGCTAACACCTGCCCTGAGCAGTTCTTAGCCATGTTATCCAATGGGAAGTGGATAACATGGCTAAGAGCATTCGCTCGGTAATGCATGAATATCGCTGATTTTTCAGCGATATTCATGCATTGCGGCGATTTTTATCGCATTTGGGATAAACCTTGGTAATACCAAGGTTTATTTGCGGTAAAAATCGCCGCAGCTAAGCGGTAAATTTTTGTCTCTAACCAAGCAATAGCGATAATTATCGCTATTGCTTGGTAATATGCCCCCTAGTTGTGTGGACTGAGTATGTGCCCCACAGAGTCTGGAGGGGGCCATCAAGCAGGGGACAATTGATAAAGCGCGTCGGAAGTTGAATGGGGCCATGAGAGTTTTCTGCCAGGCACTGGATATCAAAGTGATCGCTCACATGAGGTTTAAAGAGGTGGAGTCTGCTCTTTTCAGGGATGATGGGGTGCATCTTTTGCGAATGGGGAACACATATTACATGATAGAAATGCGCGATGCGGTGAGCAAGTTGTAGAATGAGTCCATTTGGTGCTGTAGGTCTTATTGCTGAGAGGCGAAAGGTGCACAGGTTTTTTGGGTCACTGGTAGGACAGGTAACTGCCCTGCACGGTTTTCCTGGTTGGCGGTACTACTCAGGAGAGGTTGTGAGTTACATATGGGCAGATCCACCCCTGGGAGTGTGCACAGGTGACTAATGGCAATGCGCGGGATGCAAGGAGGAATGTAAGGAACTTCAAGGAAGGATGTTCGGAGGGCAAGTGAAAGAGAGATTGGGTATATGGAATGAGGTCAGCAAGTGAAAGAGGGAAGAGTGAAGTGAATGAGATGGTGAGTTGCGAATGGTCCCAGGAGAATGAAACAGTACAGTCTGATGTCAGGATTTATTGTTGGATTTATTTAAAGTTATAAAAGTTCGTAGTTTGTTTGGAACCTTGTCCTAATAAATCCTTTCATGCTTCAACAACAGCGTGGAGTGTGGTTATTGCACAATGCTGGCACCTGGGGGAAGTGAAGGTCGCAGACCAGTCTTACCCCAGGTTGTTTCGTGTATAGGCCGGAAGAACAGGGTGGGGATAGGGCGGGTAGGGAAGGGGAGGGTGCTAGCTACGGTTATAAAGGTGTCAAGAGAGAAACATCTGGCCTCTTCCTGACAACTGGCACCACCTGGAGGGTTGTGAAAAATGTAGTCCTCCCGCCCACCCTATATGTTGTAGGAAGATGGGTAAGGGAAAAGTTTTTGTTACAGCGCTCACAGTTTAGGACAGGTTGCAGGGCGTAGGTGGTACTTTGGAGGGGTGGTGAGTCACATATGGGCAGATCCACCCCGGGGGCGGGGGGGTGCACAGGTGACTGATGGCAGTGCGCGGAATGCAAGGGGCAACGGAAGAAACTGCAAGGAAGGATGTTCGGAGGGCAAGTAAAAGAGAGATTGGGTTTATGGAATGAGGTTAGCGAGTGAAAGGGGAGGAGTGAAGCGTATGAGATGGTGAGTTGCGAATGGCACGGGGAGAATGAAACAGTGCAGTCTGATGTCAGGAGTTATAGATAGATTTAGTTAAACTTATAAAAGTTCATAGTTTGTTTGCAACCTTGTCCAAATAAATGGCCTTTTATGCTTCAGCAACAGCGGGGAGTGTGGTTATTACACGATTGCCCTTATGAGCCCAGTTTCATGCTCTCTGCCACAGGTCATGAAATTACACTTTTACAAGACTGCAAAGACCTCCCTGGCTAAGGTGAGGTAGAGCAAGGGACCTCTCTGGAGCCTCAGACCAAAGGGAGAGTGTGTAGAGGACACCCGAAGTACAGTAAGGAAGCAGTGCAGCTATCACATACTAATCACAATGGTACTGACATTATAAACGTGTCAACTGGAATTTGAATTTGGGTGGCAGCCACTTAACTCAGCGTGCCTGGCGTTTGCCTGTCACCAGCATGACAGACAGATAGAGCCCACCCAGCCAGCCTGGAATGGAACTCCTGCCCTGCACATTACACTGAGGTCCCTGCAGCAGGTGTTCATATCACTGAGCTACCGAGTAGGAGATAGGAAGTGAATGTGATGTATTTCTGTGGACATAATAGACTGTGTTTTATGTTCTGTCACGCTTAGTGGTCCAGATGGGGAAAAATATCTCCTGGATATATTTTTACATCACCTTTGCTTGGTGTTCGGTTTTTCGGCACTGGGAGTTTCATCTACTAACACGGAAAGAACTGAACATTATTCATCAATACATGTGGCTTTATTCACAAGGACCTTACCTACACGTTGTCTCTCAAAATTCCTGCTGTAACAGAAATCAGAAACTTGCTTGCTTTTCAGTCTGTTAATTTAGTTTAAAAGGCAACTGAGTCCCTTTTGACAAATTGTTTTTGCAGTGGAATGTGTTGGACCCGGCCCTTTTGGCAGGTTCACCCGAGACTTTTTCCTTTTTCCTAGCCTTTTTCTGGAACCTGGTGGTGGTGATTTTAGTCCTCTGCGTGCTTTTTCACTGTGGTACAGTGTAAAGTGCTTGAGCTGTCTGTGTATGTGTGGTGAGTGACCTGCCCTCCCATAGGAATGAATGGGGAATATGTGTGCCCATGGTAGTTCCTGATGTGTGGGGAGTGCAGGGTCGAGTTTGATATGTACGAACTCGTGAGATTGAATGCTGCGAAATGATATATGCGGCATGATTGGTCTAGTCTAGAAGTGCCACTTTTAGAGGTTGGCATATTTGTGTAATTTGTGTCTGGCATGTGATTGGCTGGTGAGCCTGGCCCAGGAGTGCCTGGCCCTGCTTGTGGATTGGCTGTCTGGTTTGAGGATGGCAGGGGCTGGGGAGCCCCAGGAGGTTGTCTGAGTCAGCCCGTGGATGAAAGGCTGCATCTGCTGCCAGGGAAGTGGGAGAAGATGGCACCTGGGAGTGACTAGGGCTGTGCCTGCCTGACCACAATACTGGCTCCACCTCCCACTGGGCGACTGTCACCTCTGTCCCTGACACTGAAGAGAGCTCCCTAAAACCAGTTCTAGCTGGTTCTCACACTGCCTGCACAAAGACTTCAAAGACTTTTCTCTGTATAAGAAGGGGCTGTGTCCCCTTCCAATTTGTTCTTGTTTTTGGGACTTGAATCTTGCCAGGGCCGTGCTGCTGCTTGGGCCCAGGGGAATCCCTGGGCCCTGCTCAGCCCCTGGACTCCTGAAGGACTTTGCTCTGCCCTGGGATCCTTTGGACCTTCTTCCTATCCCCCCCAGGACTTGCTGCATCCCCTGAAGAACTTCTGTGGACCCTTCTTGCTATAGGGGTCATTTCTTGGGGCCTGTGGGTGCTACCAGTGCCCCCAGCACGATGGAAGCGCTTTATTTTGTCTCCTAGCGCTTGAGAGCGTTTTTGCTGAAGGGCGAGCGTGTCGCCGTCACGCATTTTGCGTGAGGATTGGCAGGTGCCTACCCTGCGACTTTGCCCGCTGATGTGATCATTTTGCGAGTGCCCACCTCGCTTCTCTATTTTATTTTAATAGCGAGGGTGCCCACCCCTCGTTATGCCCCTTTGTTCACCTCCGCGGCCCGAGCTGTGTTTCATGGTCGCCGGAGATGCCGCACTCTGATTGGCAGACCTGGGAGGCTCGCCATGAGGCCGCGAAGTGATTGGTGGGCCGCGGGAGGCTCGCCCTGAAGGCCGCGCTGTGGTTGGTGCAGCGCTGGAGGCTGCACCGACTAGCCACGCTGGGATTGGCCAGCACTTGGTGATGGAGGAAGAATGATGGCGGCGGGTCGACAGGGCTCCCGTGAGCTGAGGGAGCCCTGCCGCGAGAGGAGAGCAAGCCGCGAGTGAAGCGGAGCCCCCGACCAGCCCGGTGAGTATCGAAGGGCTGGGGTTAGGCGGGGAGCTCCGCGGGTGGCAGTGCCGATCAAGGCAGTGTTCGAGCGGCCCCGTGGCAGCGGGCCGCTCCTCCGCGATGCGGTTGAGAGCCCGAGAGGCTCAAAGAGCACATTATTGATTTAAAGAGCCTGCGAGGCTCAGAGGGGCCTTACTTGTCTTTGAGCCTAGTAAAAGGCTCCGGGGGCATTTGTGCTAAATCGAGCCTCCCTGCGAGGGACTCCCACGAGGCCCCAGAGCTATGTGTCGAGCCTAGAGAGGCTCAGTTGGCCATTTTTGTTTTGTTAAAGCCCAGAGAGGCTCCGCAGTGCCCCAGTTGATTTACGAGCCCAGCAAGGCTCGAGGTGCCATTATTGGCAGAGTCTGAGGGCTCCATGGGCCATAATTGTTTCAGAGCCTGTGTGGCTCCAATGTGCGCAGAGTTTCAGAGCCTGTGTGGCTCCAGCAGTGGGCACAGTTCGCGCCTAAGGGTCAGTGAGGACCCTGTCGCAGTTTGAAGTTCCCAGCTGCCCAGCAATTAGTGGGCAGCTGCACCATTTAGGTCTGGTGTGTTCCCAGGTGCCCAGCAAGTAGTGGGCACCTGCAACGTTTAGGTTTTGCGTCAGTGGCACACCCCTGACTGGCGCTGCATGGCAGCGCGCCCTGACATTCTGGACACAGGGCTCTTTTAGTCCCTTTATTAGATGGGGGCTGGTATGTGATTTCTGCGCCATGTGATTTCTATGTTTTTAATAGTAATTGCTAATATGAGTTTTGCGCAATGTGGTTACCTGCTATGTTTAGGATGGTAATTGCCTACTGTGTGTTTATGCGCTATTGTATTGTTCTGGCACCTCTGAATGTTTTTAGGCATCATGTGTCTTCCTTTTCTCTGCGCTGCACCTCTGAATGTTTTAGGCATCATGTGTCTTCTTGCGCTGCACCTCTGAATGTATTTTATTGCATCATGTGCTTTGTTCTGAACACCGCTGAATGTGTAGGTTTATGCATCATGTGTTTCCCTTGTCTTACACCTCTGAATGTTTTTAGGCATCATGTGTTTCCCGTTACTACACCGCTGAATGTGTTTTCATGCATCATGTGTAATGTGTTCTTGCTTATACCCCTAGATGTATTTTATACTTAGTTGGTTGTTCTTTTTAGTACAGGTGGTCCTAGTGAGGTCCTGGTTCCCTGCGTGACATTCTCCTAAGGTGTTTAGGGTTGCGTAGGTGGTACTTACATGTTACCAGTAGTTACTGGATGTGATTTATAACTGTTATTTTGTGCTATACTTATTCTAATTTCTACTAAGTGCTGATTCTGACAGTGGCCCATGTGGCCCTGTCCTGTACATAATCCCTTGTGAATATTGCCCGTGCCAGTTGGCACCATGTACCTTGTGTGATACTATCTGATGTGTTTTTACAATACAAAAGTTATTTTATAATAACCTTGTGTGGAGTTCCTTTTGTGGTGTGCCTAGGATGTTGTTGCTGTTGTGTGCTGGCGCAAATGCTTTACACATTGCCTCCGAGTTTAGCCTTACTGCTCGTGCCAAGCTACCAGGGGGTGAGCAGGGGTTATCTTGGCGTGTGACTCCCTTGCCCTGACTAGAATGGTGGTTTCTGCCTAGCTTTGGCGTCAGCCTTATCCAACCAGAAATAGCCAGTTCTAACAAAATGGCAAACTGATAATTGGTGTACGTTGCTCAAAATCATTTACAATTAGTGTACTGCAAAAAGTGGATACAATTATATTCATTTAGAAAATATGAGAGGGAAAAGAGGAAGAAGGCATGAAAATACTGATTAATTCCTATTCAGTGCTAAGTGTCCTATGAGTTGCATGCCCACTTACATTTACGCAACGTCAATTATTGTCGCGGCGATTAGAGATTTACTGTAGTTTCTAGCACAGTGTACGCAAACCAGACATGGAGGATGTATGCCAGTAGCGGCTCCTCTGTTAAGGTGAGGAGAGTCGCCCCACTACTTTCTCAGCTGTGAAAACATGAAAAATAAAATGATAATAACAAAGGTTATTATCATTTTATTTCTCCACGCTGAGCTGAGTCAAGGGCAGTGCAGGGCCGAGCTATGCTGATAGACATCATCTGCAACAGGTAGGAGGAGTGGTGAGTGCTGCTACAAGTGCGCATGACGGTTTAGAAGGCCTTCTTATGATGGCCAAACCATCATGTGTGCTTAGATCTCTCCAATACGAGCTGAGGTGTACAGTTGGGTGGAGAACAAGCAGAGGCTCCCAGGCCCTAACTGGCATTAAACCAGGCCGCTCAAGCCAATCACAGCGCTGCTGTCATCTATTATCAACATGAGGGCAATGCCGTGATTGGCATAGGAGACTGGGAGCCTTGCATGGACTGCCGGGAGTTGAGAGGAGAGGTGCAGGAGAGCAGCGAGGAGGTGGGCAGTAGGTAGTGTCTTTTTATTTATGTATTTCGTATTCCGACCCCCGCACTGCCCCCCACTTTCCTATACACTACTGCACCACTTTTATGTCACAGCAGCCGCCACTGACGTACTCCTTCATTTAGTGAGAGGCCTGAAAGACAGTACCTACCTTCTTTTAACAAGACGCTTCCTCAGACTCGCCACACACGTAAGGGGTATGGGAGAATATCAGTGCAGATATGATGCGTAAGAAAGAGGGTGCAATACTTCTTTCACCCTAGGACAAGATGGTTATGCTCTGGCCGATTTGAGCTGCATGTGTGCCAAATGACAGCAACATTAACTGTCCTAGACATCACAACAACAACAATTAGGGATCAAGGGTTAACATGCATGCACCGGTACTAAAGTCCCCAGAGTGAATATCTAATATTGTGAAGGTGCAAATGGCCTGGACCACAATCCCCTATGTCCCATTAGTGAGAAAAGTAAGACAGATCCCCTACTTCCTCAACAGAAACATGCACAAAAATGGCTCTGCACCTTTCCATTGTTTAACACATGCTTGATAAAGTTCGTAACATTATTTATATCCTTAACAACTCCAATAGTTTTCCCAGAAGTTCAAAAGAAGGCTCTTCAGTTTAAAATGGGTTCTTTATTCAGATTTATTTATAAAACGGATAGCCAATGCGTTTCGTCCATTACCGGACTTCTTCAGGGCTATATAAAAATACAAAGACACAAAAGTTGCTGTTTACAATGGTGCAGATACACATGATACAAACATATTGCAAGAAAACCAGATTTTTATATGCAGTAATGTCTGTCCAAAGCACCCTATATACAATTAATTCTCTCCTGGGAAAACATTCTTGCCAAACAATTGTATTAATACATAGTGGTTGAGAACATGCGTATTCCTTGTTGTAATTGCACACAGTTATTTACAGGTACATGAACAATAAAGAATCAAACTTGTCTATTTGATGACATCGGGGATAAATGTACCCTTTAACAAGATTTAATAAAATCTCATATTTCAAAATTTAGTTAATATTTCATATATGAAAAAAAAGATATATTTAGTACCTTTTGACTTCGTTATGGTATTTGCATTTCAAATCCTTACATATTGATAAAAGGTTAGTCAATCTGTAAATGGAATGATGCCCACAGTTATTTGACAATACAAACTATTACTCAAAGAAAGGTGCAAAAGAGGCATATGGTACAGCTCATACAATCTATTGTTATGAAGCTCAACCAGGCACTATCACCAGCAAAATCGCAAGTCTATCCATGATACATGGCCATCTCAAAAGTATCCATTCAATATTAACACATTGTTTGCATTGTGTACTTTTGTTACATAATCTCACAGAGTTATAGATATTGTGGCATTTATGGCTATTAAAAATCGCAGTACGGCACTGTTGCTAACAAGATCATGGCACCGCCAAGCTGTTCGGCCATATCAAAGTAACACTACCATTTGATTCTAATATTAACATTCTGTATTATTATAATATAAAAGCCAAAAATCCTCGAATTTATGCTTCAATCTCGGAGTGGAATTCAATTATTCATTATGGCGCTACTATTGAATCGAAATTAGATCATTTAAAGATGGCGGTGGTTTTGGCTTGACGGGCACGTCATTGAAAGAGCGACCCGTTTTAGGATTAATGAGTAATTCGTTTGAATTAATCTGTTTCTTAATTGCTTCGCGAACCAGATAAAAGCGAGTGGTTTGGCGTGGAGCTTTTGAAACGAGATGACCACATGCAGGACGGGGCGCTTACATGTGCAGTGAGTGGAATTAAAGTGTGCGCAGGATGTTTGGAGTATAATTTTGCTAACTCTAGGATTATACTGTTCAATATTAGAGAGTATTAATATAGTTAATGTAGTCCATTAAATAGTGGGCGCTAATATATTTCTGCTCATAGCGGAAGATTTGACTGATTAAAAGATGGCCGCTGCACTATCGGTCATTTATCAGCATTAAACTGTGACTCGTAATAATGAGGTGCTTCCATTTAAAGGGATTCAATGAGGAGAGACAAACAATATTTGTACAAAAAGAAGGTTAGTTCAAACTAATAGACTTTGGCGTAATAAAATAGATACATTATAATATATGATAGCGGCAAACTCATGGGTATATGCAGTACTTTTAGCCATTAAAAGATGGCTTCCAAGATCTGGGTCACTACTTGATATTGAGAGTACATAATAGGAGCACCACGTAGGAAATTAGCTGATTTTTGTTGTACAATGATACCAAGGAGGGAAGAGGGAAGTAACAAACAAAAAAATATACTATAAGATAAGGTTTCCATATGAATTTAGAAGTGATATAGTGGGGCGTTTCTGCTATGCCCGACCAATGTTTATGCTCTTAAAAATGCTATGACATTATAGAGTGGGCCTGTGCCTTTCGTGTTACGACTTATGATGCAATTATAATGATTTTGCAATCTACTATCTGGGTATATATGGTGTCAGCCTAGGAGCTTACTTTGGACCCATACACTCCAATGAAAAGTAGTTTATGCATCTTAAGGACCATTGGTAACTGTGAATGACAAATATTAGAAGGTTGGACTACTTTAAACATTGAAATATGTTTACTTATCTTGTTTAGGATCTACACCTATTGTTTTAAAATTACTCTTGAACTTTAAACGCTTACACTGGAGCACTTATACCATTTTCTTTGAAGTAAGTATTGATGTCATAATAGCATAAATTCGAGGATTTTTGGCTTTTATATAATAGGAATACAGAATGTTAATTTTAGAATAAAATGGTAGTGTTACTTTGATATGGCCGAACATCTTGAAGGTGCCATGATCTTGTTGCCAACAGTGCCGGACTGGGATTTTTAATAGGCATAGATGTCACAATATCTATAACTCTGTGAGATTATGTAACAACAGTACAAAATGCAAACAGTGTGTTAACATTGAATGGATACTTTTGAGATGGCCATGTATCATGGATAGACTGCGATTTGGCTGCCTGATTGAGCTTCATAACAATAGAGTGTATGAGCTGTACCATATGCCTTCTTTTGCACCTTTATTTGAGTAATAGTTTGTATTGTCATATAACTGTGGTCATCATTACATTTACAGATTGACTGACTTTTTATCAACATGTAAGGATATGAAATGCGAATACTATAAGGAAGTCAAAAGGTACTAAACATATCTACTTTTTCATATATGAAGTATTAACTAAATTTTGAAATATGAGAACTTGTTCAATCTTGTTAAAGGGGACATTTATCCCCGATGTCATCAAATAGACAAGTTTGATTCTATATTGTTCATGTACCTGTAAATAACAGTGTGCAATTGCAACAAGGAACACACATGTTCTAGCGTTTGTTCTCAACCACTATGTATTAGTACAATTGTTTGGCAAGAATTTTTTCCCAGGAGATAATTCATTATATAGGGTACTGTGGACAGCCATTATTCTGGTTTTCTTGCGATATGTTTTTATCATGTGTGTCTGCACCATTGTAAATAGAAACTTGTGTGTTGTGTTTTTGTATTTTTATATAGCCCTGAAGAAGTCCGGTAACGGGCGAAACACGTTGGCTATTCGTTTTATAAGAAATCTGCATAAAGAACCCATTTTCAACTGAAGAGCCTTCATTTGAGCTTCTTGGGAAAACAACTGGAATTGTTAATGATATGAATAATGTTACAAACTTTATCAAGCATTGTGTTAAACATTTGAAGGGTGCAGGGTCATTTTTGTGCATGTCCTAGACATCAGCATCGATAAACAAGTTTGTTGAATATTAACCCGATGGTGACCACATGCTGCACATGTGCACAAGAGGGGAACAGAGGCATGAAGAGTTAATGCACAAAAGGGCTGTAGGAGAGTGCATTACATATGTGAACTGGGAAATGATGTGTGTTTTACACAGTAGATCGACAAAGCGCTTTAGTAGTGCAAACCTCACATGTGCGTGGGAGGGGGACAGGTCTGCAGAGTGAAAGCACACAGTGTTGTTACACAACCAACAATATAGGTTGATGAAGAGTAGGGTCATGCAGCATGAATGCACAGAGCACTACAGCAGTACAGACAATACATGTGCACTTAGAGTTTAAGGATTATGCAAAGTGAATGCACACAGCGCTGTGGCTGTGCATTCAAGGCAAGTGCGAGGAAAAAGACAGGTTGTGTGAAGAGTGGATGCGCAAGACGTGGTAGCATCGCCCAGAATACACGTGTACAAATAAATGGCAGGATGTCTGCAGAATGATTGCACAGAATGCTGTGGAAGTGCTCACAATTTATGTGCATAGAGAGTTTGCGTGGCTACAGAATGAATGCATACCACGCCATAGCTGTGCATGGAGAGGGGACAGGAAGTCTGCCCAGAGAATGCACATAGCAATGTAATAGCGTCTGCACTGCATGTGCATGGAGAGGGGACAGGAGGGCTGCAAGGGGATGCCCACCACAGTGCTGTGGCAGCGTCCACAATGACCCTCACCCCCAATGTAGGGTGATCATGAATTAGTGGGAAGCCATAGGCACTGCTGGATTAGCCCATTTTGAGTTCTAGTCCACTTCATCTTTTGGTAGATGCCTCTGCCCCGGCTGCTGGTGCAGGTGAAGTGAGACTTTATGAGATCACAGGGCCATAAATGCACAATTACAAGGTGCACCTGGAGACTGATGAGCTTGGAGTAAGCGCCTTTAATTGGAATATAGATTTACATTTATTTGGCAGATCCATAGACATTTAATTGTGAGTTATGACTGACTTTGCAGCCATCTCCACATGGTTCCAATTGGCACAGTCCACTGAGAGTGTGCGACTGGCAGTGCTGATAATATGAGATCATGGATCCGTCCTCCTGGGAGCCAAGTATATAATAGAGGGAGGGGGCCAAAGGACCCCCTTCCAGGCCATGCATGGCCCTTGAACCACCACCCCAGTGCTTTCTGAAATTTTTAGAAGGAGGGGCGCCGTGTGGACCCCTCGGTCCCCGGAGACCACTGTCTCTTCACAGCAGGCCCTTGAAAATGAAAGGAGGGGAGCAGTGCAGTCCCCCTCCTGGAGCCATTAATGGTCCAGAGACTGCAATTCCCCAGGGCTGGCTCCCTAGATACCGGAGAGACCTCCCCCAAGACATAGCTGTTGCTTGGCGGGAGCTTTGATCGCTCCCACCCACTGAAAGACCCATACAGCCACACAAAACATGACTCACACACCCACACAGCTACTCATGCATTCACTCATAGACCCATACAATGATACATCCACTCGCATGCACATAGAGCACTCACACACCCAGTCACTGACACATATAGCCATTCACACACCCATTAACAGACCCATAAAGCCAATCACACACCCACTCACAGACCCATACAGCCCTTCACACCCACAAAACCATTCACACACCCACTCAGACAAATACAGCCACTCACACACCTAGTCACTGACCTATACAAGCACACTCTCAAAGGTTACAGTTTACAGTTAGGAAATACATATTTTTTTACTAAAAAAAATAAAGGTTACAGGGATGTTATCGTTAGGGAATAACATCAGAAAACCTTAGATAATCACAGAAAAAGCCAAAGGTTATAGGGATGTTAAAAATTAGGAAAGAGAATTTAAAACAACCTTAGAAATTCACTGAAAAAAACAAAGGTTACAGCAATGTTATAGTTAGGCTCAGATTTCACTCATTCAAAACCATTCAGCAGTTATAGTTACCTGAGCTAACTATAACTTAAGCCCCCACAATGCACTGCTTATGACTTCACATATTACATCACTCATGACATGGTCAGTGACATTACTGATGACATCACCCACAGCACCACTCACTCACACATACAGCTGAATAAATGAAATGAAAATAGCTCTTTTATAGCGCATGGCTACCCGTAGGCATCCCAGCGCTTGAAGCTGCGACAGAGAGGGTCTGAAGGTGAAACAAGAGATCAATTATTCGTTAGATTCCAGGGAAGAGCCAAGTTTTTATTTTCTTACGAAATGAAAGATGATTGGGCTCCTGACGAAGTGGGAGGGGCAGAGAGTTCCATAGCTTTGAAGTGTTATAGGAGAAGAGGCGGCCACCCATACGAGCCTTGTTGATTCTGTTGACTTGTGCCAGGTTAAGATCGTTGGAGCTGAGGTTTCTGGTCATTTTATATGGTTTGATCAGATTGGTAAGGATCGGGGGCCTTTGCCTTGCAGATTTTTATGGATGTAGTGAAGTGTACCCGTTCTTTTATCGGTAGCCAATGGAGTGATCTTAGCGCTGGCTTGGCTGAGGAGCGGTGGTTAGTGCTTGTCAGCAATCTAGCTGCTGAATTTTGGACTACCTGGAGTTTCTGGATCACAGAGACCGGGGCTCCCAGATAGAGTGCATTACCATAGTCAAGCCTAAATAAAATCATGGCTTGGACAAGGATTTTTTTTGGCTCTTTCGGGAAGTTGAGGGAGGATTTTACGTGTGGATTTTAGCAAGCCGAAACAGGTGGCCGCAGTTTTCCTGGCTTGTACTTTAAATGAAAGATCATCATCTAACCAGAATCCTAAACTCTTAATCACGCTTCTTGGGGTAGGACTAGCACCCATAGAAGGGGGCCATAGCGTGGGGGAGTTGAATGATGCCTTCTTGCCCAATAACATCAGTTAAGTCTTCTGGTTATTGAGTTTGAGCTGAGACTGGCCCATCCACTTTGATACCTCCTCAAGACACTCACTCAAACTTGTGTGGGACAGATCAGCCTGATTCAGAGAGACCACGAGCTGAGTGTCATCAGCATAGCTGATTAATTCAATTCCGTAGGGGGCCACTGTCTCGGCTAAGGGGGACATATACACATGAAAAAGTGTTGGGCTAAGGGAGGAGCCCTGTGGAACCCCACACTGCTGCAAGGGTAACGGCGATGAGTGGCAGTCCCCTTCAAATACCTTGAAATACCTCTCCGGAAGAAAGGATTCAAGCCAAGAAAGGGCTTTTCCCGAGACTCCAATTTTGTTTAGGCGGGCTAAAAGGATACAGTGGTTGTTGTGTTGTGCGCGAGTCAGCGCGAGGGCATGCTTGATGCGAGGTCTCCCTCGTTTGTTCATCACATGGACTCGCGCCGACTCGTGCCATTGTTTTTATTCAGTTTGGCCTCGAGTGATATTATTGTTCAATTGTGCATCACTCGAGACCATCTCCAGTTGGTTACTGTTATACTACATGCCCTAACTGTATTGTGTGGAGTTACTGGCTATCTTGTCTGCTACCGGAGCTGTATGCAGGGAGTGCTTCATTTCCAGGAATAAACTTATTTCTTCACCTTCAATTTGTTGGTATTTACTCAACAAACTTGGCGACGAGCGAGGAGCATTGAACCTGTTCCTGAAGGAAGCACTTCCTGTCCACTTTGATACTTATTTACAATTTTTTTTTAATTTTCCGATTTCTGGAAAAAATTTTAAAAAGCATTCAAACGCTTTCATTCATGCTTCAACTTACATTGGAAGCGGTTCACAGTCTCCTGAAGAGCTGATTTCTCGAGCGACTTGAGGAACGGAATTTCCATTAGAAAAGCTGATTTTATTTCACTCGCGTGTGGAGGTGCGCGTTTCTTTTCTTTGATCGCGCTGGCTAATCCTTCCTGTACGCGTATTGGCTGTTCATTAAACGGAACTGCGCTGTGGCTGATTGGATAAAACGGAGCCTATTACTGCAATTCCTGTGGAAATTAAAGACGCCGCTCTCCATTGGCTTACTATCTTTGGTGAAACTGACAAGGTGACTTTGTTTTCATCGCTTTACTTAAAAACGAAGAGATCTATTCAAATAACGGAGTAAAAAACCTCAAGGACACAGCAACAGATGAATGGTGATAAAATTTGAAGGGCAGAGAAGCAGATGGATGGTGATATATGAACACAGGAAACCTTTTTATTTTTCTGTTATCCTATGTGACTGTTTTTTTTTCTCTGCAATTCTACTTTTAATTTTTAAATAAGACTATTTTGTTATTATTTTTTTTGCCATTAGTATTCAGTGTAAAGTATTCTATTTATTTACTTATTTCTGTTACAATGTGTGCTCAAGGATATACACTTTCACCTCCACAAAGTTATTGGTCAGCTGGTAGTTCTCCTTGTATGCCATGGATTGAATGGAAAGCCTATTTTTTAAACTATATTGAGACTTTAGATGCAAATGGCAAAATGAAAGCTCCAGAAAAGAAAGGTATTTTCTTACACAGTTTAGGACCAGAAGGATTAAAAGCCTTCAATCAACTTCCTATCTCACAAGCAAGTGGTGACATGAATGTATTTGACAAGGCAGTATATGATTTTGATAAGTACTGTTCTCCTAAAGTGTGCATAGGAATTTCGAGGTTTAAGTTTTTTCAGAGAAAACAATTGAGTGAAGAGACTGTGGATAATTTTGTTTCATCTCTAAAAACATTAGCTTTAGATTGTAAATTTGGTAACCTACAAGAAGATTTTATTAGGGACCAAGTAGTCATGCACTCTAAAAATGAAACTATACAGGAGAGACTTTGGATTAATGGTGATGAGAATTTAGACTTTGTTTTGTCTATTGTTAGAAAAGCTGAACTTTCCTGTAGAAGTGCACTGCAAGTTAAAGGGAAGGAAACTTCCGTGAGTAAAAATATTGTTGCCAAAATCAATCAAAAGTATGACAGTAATAATAGGGATGCTTTCAAAAAGAAGCAAACATTCTCTTCCAAACCTAATGCTGAAATTTCAAGAAGTAATCTGAAGTGTTTTAGATGTAACAGCAAATCACATTTAGCAAATGATAAAACTTGCCCTGGTTTGAGGCAAAAATGTTCAAAATGTGGGTTAAAAGGACATTTCACTTCTGCTTGCAGAAGAGGTAATGTCAATCAAAAAGTCAAGTGTATTGAGTTGAATGAGAATAGTGATGAGGATGATTTTACAGATGAACCCAACGACTGTTTGTTTGTTTTGAACATAAAAGATACCGCTGTTCTGAATGTAAATGACCATTCCATAAAGAAAAAACCATTGTGCGACATGGTTATTGGAGGTGTAAAGATTAACATGTATGCAGATTCTGGATCACCCTATTCCATAGTGTGTGAATCTGTCTGGAAAAAATTATTTGTACCTAGACTTGGTAGTCATTTGGAAGAGAGTGACATCAATCCTGAAGGATATTCTGGGGGAAGGATAGATATCTTAGGTTTCAGAACCTTAGTTTTCAGATTTAAGAACAGAAAATGCATTGCAAAATTATATGTATCAAAGAAGGGTCCCTCAGTTCTTAGCTGGTTTGATTTTGGAAAACTTGACATTGTTTTGGATCCAAATAGTCCTACTCCAGTGATGTTGATTGATGAACAAAATGGTATTTCTTCTTTGATGTTAAGTAAATTCCCAAATGTTTTTTCAAAAGACATTGGAAGATTAACCAGTTTTAAACATGAGATCCGTTTAAAGGACAATGCTTGTCCTAAAATACATAAGGCTCGTAATATTCCCTTTGCTGTCAGAGAGGAAGTTAAGAATGAATTGAATGCTCTAGTAGAAGGAGGAATAATAGAGAGAATAGAGTCCTCTGAGTGGGTTTCGCCCATAGTGGTTGCCAGGCGAGCCAATGGCAAGGTGAGATTATGCATTGACCTTCGCCATCTTAATAATAATATTCTTGTAGACCAATTTCCCCTTCCTCGCATTTCCGAAATGTTATCTGTAGTTGGGGGGTCTAATATTTTTTCAACAATTGACCTATCTGCTGCATATCACCAGATTGAGTTAAGTGAGAAGAGTAAGGATTTGACGGCATTCATTACACCATTTGGGTGTTTCAGATTCAATAGGATGCCTTTTGGATTAGCATCCGCTGCAGCAATTTTCCAGAGGGTCATGCAAGATATTTTGAAAGATTGTAAAAATGCCATCTGTTTTCAAGATGACATTCTGGTGTTCAATGATGATAAAGATAAACATATTATAGCTTTAGAGGAAGTTTTGAATGCACTTAATGTACATGGCCTTACCATTAAGCATGAGAAATGCAAGTTTGGTGTTCATTCTGTAAATTACCTAGGCCATGAATTGTGCGCAGAGGGCATCAAACCTAAACCCTCACTTTTGGAAGCTATTAAATCGGCTCCTCACCCGTTATCTAAAGATGACGTAAGATCCTTTTTAGGGTTAGTTGAGTTCTACGCTAGGTATGTACCTGACTTCTCGTGCAGAACATATAATATCAGGCAGTTAATTAAAAATAGGGTTGCTTTCGAATGGACTAGTGAATGTGAGAAAGAGTTCAGTGATGTGAAGAATGCAATCTGTTCTGCAAGTGCGTTATCTTGTTTTGATCCTTCTCTGGTTAACATTATTACTACCGATGCTAGCGCGAAGGGTCTAGGAGCTGTGTTTTCGCAAAAGAATAAAGAGGGAAAGGAAGTTATCATTGTACATGCTTCAAGGGCACTTACTCCTGCTGAGGAAAAGTATTCCACAATAGAAAGAGAGACTTTAGCGTGCATCTGGGCGTTGGAACATTTCAGAGTGTTTGTATGGGGTAAGGAATGCACTCTTAGGAGTGATCACAAACCGTTAGTACGGCTACTTACTACAGAAGGTATGTTAAGAGCTTCAGCACGAATTGCACGCATGTCCATGCGTTTGCAGGATTTTATTTATAACATACAATACTTACCAGGAAGAGAGAATGTTTCTGCGGACTTCTTGTCTAGGATGCCTTTACCTATTCAAGAGGATTTGCATAATGAATGGGACAATTTCCAGATTGCCATGATACATGATGAGGGTCCCATTTCAATTGATCAGACTTTGTGGAAAGAGAAATTTGAGAGTGATGATATCTTGAAAAATGTTGCCAGATATATAGTTAGTACGTGGCCTGAAAAGAAGTGTTTGAGTCCAGAGTCGAGAAGTTTCTGGGAAGTAAGGTCGGAACTTTCATGTTGTGGGGACATCATTAAAAGAGGTGAGCGCATCGTACCACCAGTGGGTGTAAGGAAAATTATAGCGTTACAGGGTCATGAGGGTCATAGTGGCATGGTTAGAACCAAGCAACAAGTTAAACATTTATTCTGGTGGCCAGGGATGGACATGTTTATCGAAAGATTGGTCAGAAATTGTGTGATATGTGCCAATTCTGATAAGTCTTTAGTTACTTTGAAACCCAATATGGGTACACATAGTATTCCAAATAATCCCTGGGAAACCATTGCCATAGACATTATGGGTCCCATTGGCTGTGAATCCAAGTATGTCATAGCAGCTATTGACATTTTTTCTAAATGGCCTATTATCAAAATTGTCCAGAAGATAGATACGGATTCTGTCCTGTGTTTCCTAGATAAAGTTTTTATCGAAGAAGGGCTACCTGTAAAGATAATATCGGACAATGGTGTACAATTTATCTCCAAGAAAGCTAATGACTATTTTTCAAGACTTGGCATTGTTCACTCTACTACTTCCTTATACAATCCCAGTGGGAATGGGGTTATAGAGAGATTCAATAGGGTTCTGAAAGGGGCCATACAGATCACTAGTAATGATGACAAAACATGGGAAGTAGAGATTTTTAAGAAGGTGTGGATGTACAGAACAACCACAAACTCAATGACTGGGTATTCTCCTTTTGAGATCATGAGAGGAAGAGTTCCTAGGACAAAGGTGAACCCCTCGTGGTTGGTGAAGTCCACTCCTTCCAATGTGGATTTGGGTGTGGTCAAGGAAAACCTCATTCGCACCCATTGTTCAAACAAAATATACTTTGATGAGAAATGCGGGTCAAGAAAAGATCCCAAGGTAGAAGTGGGCATGATGGTAAAGGTCAAGAAGCCATGGAAGGTTAAGAAAGGTGAAAGTTCATTTATGGGCCCTTTTGAAGTTTCAGAAGTTTTGAAAAACTCTGTGAGATTATCCAATAATAAAGTTTGGAATCTGAGTAGAATTGCTGTCCTCAAGGCCGACAAGGATGTCTACCGTAAGGAGGTTATTTCTGAACATCCTGACTTCTCTTTTTTGGATGAGGATTCTTGTACTGCAGACGTTTCACCTTGTTGTTCTAATAGTAGCCTTTCCAACCAGGATACTGCTTCCAATGTAGCTGCCTGTTCAGATATGAGTGTCATCAACCAAGATGTTACTGTCCAGAATAATGTTTCCTTACCTAAAAGAGTCACTAAGCAACCAAAGTGGTTGTCTGATTTTGTCACTTTCATTACCAGAAAAATGTAATTCACTGTGTTTTTTTTTTTTTTTTTTTTTTTTCTCTCTTTAAGGGGGAAAGGTGTGTTGTGTTGTGCGCGAGTCAGCGCGAGGGCATGCTTGATGCGAGGTCTCCCTCGTTTGTTCATCACATGGACTCGCGCCGACTCGTGCCATTGTTTTTATTCAGTTTGGCCTCGAGTGATATTATTGTTCAATTGTGCATCACTCGAGACCATCTCCAGTTGGTTACTGTTATACTACATGCCCTAACTGTATTGTGTGGAGTTACTGGCTATCTTGTCTGCTACCGGAGCTGTATGCAGGGAGTGCTTCATTTCCAGGAATAAACTTATTTCTTCACCTTCAATTTGTTGGTATTTACTCAACAGTGGTTTACCGTATCAAAGGCAGCACTGAGGTCTAGGAGGATGATGGACACATTGCCACCTGTGCCCAGGATCCTCCTAGACTCTTCCACCACCTTAAGAAGTGCCGTCTCCGTCCCTTGTCCCGGGCGGAAGCCTGTTTGAGAAGGATGGAGTAGATTAGAGGCTTCCAAGAAGGAGGACAGTTGGTGGTTTACAAATTCCTCACCCAGCCACTCCCTCACCCATATAGCTACTAACAGAGCTACTCATTCACCATAGAGCCACTCAGCCACTCACACATCTATTCGCTCAGCCACAAAACAACTTACACATCAATACAAGCACTCAAGCACCCACTCACTCGAATATACAGCTAATCACACAGATACTTAGGGCCTCATTAGGATAGCGGGCGGACTTTGCCCGCCCGCCATCCCCGTGGTAATATGGACCGCCCGCCTTAAGGGCGGGGGCCCGTCGCCAGTATTAGGATGCGCCCTCCACAGTGGCGGGCGCATCCTGCATTCATACCATTGTGGCAGGCGGTGCACTCAGCACCGCCTGCCACAACGGCATGAAAGCATGCTGTGCACTGCCATGCTGTGCATGGAACTGCTGGGGGGGTACCATAGGTACCCCCCATGTGCACCCCCGACTCCCCCCGGAGTCCCTGGGGGCCCGCAATGGGTCCCCGGAGGGATTCTCCACATGCTTTTCCGTGGCGGCAAAAAGGCATTCAGAGAAGCCCATCCTAATATGGCTGGCGGTGTCTGATAGACACCGCCACCATATTATTCCTTTCCCGCCCCGGCTGCAAGGCGACCAGGGCCGAAAAGCGGCGGACGGTCTTTCGGTCCACCGTGGTCCCCCCCGCCATCCTAATATGGCGGGGGGTCTTTAGTGCCACGATGTCGGGCGGATTGCCCTCGCCAGGCTGGTGGTGGCTACCGCCAGCCTGGCGGTGGCAATCCGCCCGACATCGTAATGGGCCCCTTACTGTGCAAAACAGCCACTCACACACCCTCCCACTTATCCAAACACCCACTCTAAAGCCACTCACTTACCCATGCACACCACTTACACACCCAGTCACTCACCCATAAAGCCTTTCACAGCCACCCACACAAACATTCACCCACCCATAGAGCTACTCACACACACAATCACAGACCTAAATAGCCATTTACACACCCACTCACTCAACAATACAACCTCTTGTATGGTGACTCACTCACCAAGACAGCTACTCACACATCCACGTATTCACCCGTACAGCCACTTACACACCACTCACACACTCATACAACCACTCACACACCCACTCCCACATTGACAGAGACAGTCACACAGGCACTCCGATGACATCTATTAAAAACAGTATCACTCAGTAGTACTAAAAGAATAGTAATTTAACTTATTCAGTTGCTTAGTATATATCTTTATGTCTCAACATTTTTTACATAACACACTCACTGGATGTTGTCAACAGTGATGTCACTGACCATGTACTGAGTGTTGTAATATCTGAGGTCATAAGCAGTGCACTGCAGGGGTCTAAGTTATAGTTAGCTCAGGTAACTATAACTACTGAATTTCAATGGATTTGTATGAGTGAAATTTGAGCTTAACTATATATATATATATAATTAAAAAAAGAAAGAATTAATAAGACTCTTGTTGTAAAGACAGTTATCATTATTGTCGGAGGACAATCCCCGGAGTTAAGGCATGTGGAGCAAAAGCTTGCGAACTAAAGTCTGATATTTATTCAGCAAATGTTCTACTAGTTGTACATTGCCATAGGTGCATGAAATTGACATGCTGTTTTTCTTCCCTTTGTTGACGAGTGGGTACAAAATTAATTGCAGTTTTTACTGTGTCCCTCGATGTTCTCTCGGGTTATGCAGCATCATTACATGGTGAGTTATTGGCATGCAACATTACAGATAAGGGGGTTTAGAGATAGGGATGTACTTGACGTCAGGAACAGGCCCTGGAATCATTCTATTTTGCTTTCCTTCACCTAATTTTGTGGTCACAAGATTGAGGGTGACTTACACCCAGCAGATGGCAGTGGTGGGATCGTGGATATCATTAGGCCTTGTCTATAGGGGACTTGTAGTGGCTGTGCAGCTGATACTTTTAGAGTTATTCGGAGGTAGTGGAAGGTGGGTGGAGGGAGGTCCTAGTAAAAAGGTGAGCATGGTGGCATGGAAAAGAGTCCCTTGCTCATTGCACCATCAGGATTCAATCAAGCCGGGCCAACGACGGCTGAAATGCCAGAAACCGGTCCCCGGAAGCTTGTTTCTCTCCCAGTATAAGAATTGGCTTGGTAGTTTGGTTTGCCCTGTTCCCATCATGCACTGGGACAGGAACAGACTAATTTGCATGTAGCCAGGTTCTGAGCTGGGATGGTGCAGTGAGCTAAAAAACGGTGATGGATCAAGCCCTGATCTTTGGACGGGGTAAGAGTGGTCTGCTTAATTCAGACACTCTGTTCATCACCACCCCCTTTTCTGAATCATTTTGTCCACCATAAGCGTGGAAGGGTATACTCAGATGTGAGTCCCTTGCTCAATGCACCATCAGGATTCAAGCAAGCCGGGCCGACGACGGCTGAAAGGCCAGAAACCGGTCCCCGGAAGCTTGTTTCCTTCCCAGTATAAGAATTGGCTTGGTAGTTTGGTTTGCCCTGTTCCCATCATGCACTGGGACAGGAACAGACTAATTTGCATGTAGCCAGGTTCTGAGCTGGGATGGTGCAGTGAGCTAAAAAACGGTGATGGATCAAGCCCTGATCTTGGACTGGGTAAGAGTGGTCTGCTTAATTCAGACACTCTGTTCATCACCACCCCCTTTTCTGAATCATGGAAAAGTGCCTGGCATCGTGGGAGCTGAGCTTTTAATGAGGAACTCTTCTCACCTCACTGTTTATCGCATGTGATGCAACACATTGAATTGCTCTATTTTATGATTAGCCAGTCGTAAGTCGGTAAAAAATTTATAGAGCGCACGAATGCTGAGGCGTCTTGGTGCTGAGAATAGCAAAGAAACATTTAAAGAATCTGGTGAGAAGGCTTTGTTCCTATAAGGAGAATAGCCAGGTCTTAGGAGTTTTCCTGAACAGGGGTCTAGTAGGTTGTAGCCTAATGATGACCGGCTGTTCATTCCCGAGCTTAGCTGCTCGAAAGGAAAGGCATCTACCCCCCATCTGGCCTTTTGGATTTTTGGGGACCTGGACTAGTCCTCTATTGGCAGGTCTTAGATTCTGCTGTGGGGGGTGCCATTGAAAAGGTTTCTGGAAGGTCCAAAGACCCTCCACCATATAATGCGTTGAACTTGATGCGCTGCTTTACCAAAAGTCAGTGAAGCACCCTGAAGTTGCTGGAAATATTATGGTATTTGGAAAAGTTGAGCAGCACTTGCGCTGCGCATTCTGAAGTGATTTATTTAAGTTTTACCCATTGGCGTTAGTCTATGCCCAGGAAAAGTAAATTGCAGTTGTCAATTTGTGAAAGAATTAGTGTGACTACAACAGATTTCCTGAGATCCTGGAAATGAAAGGCATGATTTTATGCAGGGTCTTTAATAGAAAAAAACAAGAAGATGTCAAGAGGTTAATCTGTCCTGCAAAGTTTAGAGGGTCATCAAACAGGAAACCTAAGTTCCTAACATTTATCGAGAGGTTCAGGGAGTGACCTGCTTCTACTGGCCACCAAAATTGGTTCCAAAGGGGTGGCCCTTTTCCAAACTCCATGGCCTCCATGTTGTATGTATTGAATTTAAGGTAGTTCTGATGTATCCACCCCATAATGCGCTTCAGACAGTTGTGAAATGTCCCAGCCACAGTTTCCCCATTCAAAGTGATAGAGGTAACAATCTGAGTGTTGTCAGCATACAATACCAACGAGAAACCTTGAGCCATGTCAGCTTGGCCAAAGGTGTGACATAGATGGGATGTATGACGTTACAACGCATACTTTTACTGCGCATACCATTACAACGCGGTATTTACAACGCATACCGTTACAACGCATAGCGCTTTGGGGTGCTGGATAGTGGTAAGTATAATTTACTATTCTAACTCCAGTCCCCGTGGACCCTAGGGAAGGTGTTGGATAGTAAATTAAACTTACCTCTTATCCTAGAGCGCCCCCCAGCGCAATGCGTTGTAATGGTATGCGTTGTAATGCCTGCGTTGTAGTGGTAGTGCGTTGTAAAAATTGCGTTGTAACAGGTGAATACCCATAGATGTTGAACAAGGTTGACGACAGTGCTGAGCCTTGGGGAACTCCACAAGGGAGGGTGACCTCTCTGATTTAAAATTGTTCCAGCACAACCTCTCTTCCCTAGAAGTGAGGAACGAGGTGAGTAGAGTTAGGGCCTCCTCTTTCATTCCTGTTTCCTTCAACCGCTGCGTTTATACCAGATGGTTTACAGTATCACATGCTGTTGACAGGTCAAGTAGGATAAAGACAGCTCTTCCTCCCCGTCCAGCTGTCTGTGTATCCCCTCAGTGGCCACAATTAAAGCTAACTCAGTGGCGTGTTGTGGTCTGAAGCCATGTTGTGCTATAGAAATGGTGCAACCGAAGAGATGGCTCTGCTGTCTAGGGCATTAAATTGTACAGTCGGTTGACATTTACAGTTGCCTGGCCTAGTGTGAAAGCTGTGATGCTTTTAAAGTGGCCTAATGTGTTCTTTGTTACCCATCAGATGCTAAGCTGTGGGGCCCTTAAACCTGTACATATGATGGTGGCCAAAGATGCCTAGCTGTCTATTTCCAAACCTGCAAAGATTGGTATATTCTGCTCTACTTGTAAGATACCTCTGCTGTTCTAGAGCAAATATCTGTGGCATCTATGTACTACTCTCTAAACCCGAAACCCTTAGGCTTGTGTAACATAAGGGGTGACTGGTGTATCACATTTCAGAATGTGAGGTCTATATTTCCTGTATTATGATCTCGCTGTTATGGTGGCAATGAAAAAGTGCGAATTTTAAACCAAACTAGCTGAGCGTCTGAAACTCCTGTTGTATCTTTTCTCAAGATCCTTTGCACACTTTTCCCATGAGAAAGTCATGCACCTGCCAACACCACTTTCTAGTGTTTCGGTTTCTGTCACGTGTTGCCTCTTTCAACTTCCCATGTGAACAAAATGAATAAAAGTCGGTGGGACTTTAGGAAGAGCTAGCATTATATGCTTAACAGCTTGGAGTGGTGAAGACTAGATTTATTTGATCCTATTTCACTGTTTGAGTTTGTTCTTGCATAATAAACGTGTTTTATACTTCAAATAGGCTCATTTCTGTTGAAAATTATGAAATATCACATATAAACATCCAGTGCAACTTATAATACATATGGCTATCAGCATCGTTTTTACCAAAGGACACCACACACACAAACACACACATATCCACCAGAATATAGTAAACTAAACTCTGCTCATAGAACCAACACATCACCGAAATGCCTCACAGCAGGCTATATGCATGGCCCTTAAAACATTTCCAACCATGGTACTCAGCACAAACATCCAACATAAAAAAAATGTGGGCCTCATTCACAATATTTTGATGGATAGCAGCACAGCAAGCCTTCCTGCTGAGCTGATGTGCGTCAAAATAAAAGGGCAGGAATGAACCGTAGCTACAATATAGTTTGCATTCCTGTCCTTTTCTTCTCCCCTGCGCCAGCGCACAAACAGCAGCCATGTGCCAGCGCAGACATCCTTGGGTCATTCTGCAAGTGTGCCTGCACTCTGGGGATGATTGTTTTTGTGCAGGAAGGAACACCTTCCTGTAAAAAAAAAACATTAAATGCATTTTCCTCTTTATATGCTCAGCAGCATGCATAGAAAAAGGAAATAACAAGGAGAAATAAAACTATTTCTCCACGTTGCTCAAAATGCTGTAAATATGTTAAGTTCCTTCGATGTTGTGTGGGAATACCCACAGCAATATCCATGGAATGCACCTTTTACGCAGAGTTATGTATGAAAGGGAAACATATTTACAAGGCCATATAAAGTCATGCAGGGGGACTTTATGTGGCGTTGTAAATATGGGGAAAGCCCATTGCGCTGATAGTGCGTCAATAAAAGTGATGCACCAGCAGTGTAATGAGCTTGTAAATAATCCCCTGTATTCTCAAAAGACACTTAACACAATCCAGAAATACTATATAAATTATGATTATGCTACCCACACCAGAAGGACTCTCCAGACAACAATATAAAATATTACACATTTGACAAATCATCTCAGACAGACATCCCAAATGCATAAAGCACACTTTTGAGCACCACACACCAATATAACTCATAAATGTAACTAAATGAGCAACATTGCTACCAGGCAATTCGGAACAAGTGGTAAAATCATCCTTAGACAGCTGAAAGTGCTATCGTGCAATACCAATGGAAGATATAGGGTTTACCAATGCAGCAATATGACATGAGAAGTCATGTGTTGGTGTGAATGAGTATCAGTATTTCAGTGTGATGCCTAAAGATCTCTCACATGTAGGTTTACTGCTTAGTAGTAAATGTTGGAGGGACCGGCTGAGGAGGTTGAAAAATGCGGTGAACTTACTCCAAAATAGGAGGTGTTTAGGGTAGATTAAGGGAGGTTAATGGGAGTTCAAGTGAGGGGATTTGGGGCAGATAATGCACCCACCCACAAGAGTAAACCCTTCTCTATTAACAAACTGCCCATCTCAAGTTACTAAAAACAAAACTAGACCCAAAACAATAGTAAATTACTCATGCTCAGAGTTGAAGCAAGTCCAGCACCAATGATACTGCAAAACCCTTCCATAGAAAATAATGGAGCTATTTCAAACAATATAATTCAATTTAACATTATTTCCTATGGGTTTTATTTTAAGTCCCTACCGCCATTATTTCCAATGGGATGGTGTTGCGGTATTAGCGGTTGACCATGAGTAGTGCTGGACTTGCTGCAGTTTCTTTTTGGCAGAAGTAACTTACACTGATAAGTTTTGCTCCACCTCCTTTTTCAGGGGGCCGAGATGTACAAGTGTACACTTTTGAGTAACTTAACTCACTGATTTTGAGAATAGCCAAAAGTAGTACAGTTACTCAAAAGTGTAAGAGTAAGCAAGCAAGGAGTATATGCATTTGTGTGCAGGTATGGTTGTGTCTCCATATAAGTATGAATGTGAGAGTGTGAAATAGTCTCTGAATGTTAGTGAGAAAGTATGTATACATCCTTTTGCAGGTATGGCTGTGACAGTGAGTAGATAGGTGCTTGAATGTGTGTGTTTGAACGGTTAAGTGCGCATTAGTGCGAAAAATGTATACGGCTCACTAGAAAGTCAGATTATTTGTGTGCGCGTATGAAAGTCTGCGTGTTTGGGTGTGTTATTGCAATGGAATTTTGGTGTATCGAAGCCAAAGCGCACATCTGTCACCGTGCAGGTACAGTATGGGTGCGTTACACCTAGTTGTTTTGGGATGTACTTTTGTAGGGAGGTTTGGAGTACTACATGCAGGAGTGTACATGTCAATTGGATGGTGCTTAAGTGTATTAATATGCACATTTGTTAGTACATTCGTGGCAGCGTACTGGTGTATTTGATTTCCAATAAACAGATCCTACAGTGCCCTGTGCTTTGGCTCGGGTTGTGTATGAATTGAAATGTAGGTCTGTTTGCAGGATCTTTCTTAAGCTTTAGTGTAGAGTGGGATGGTAGGCCAGACAGCTCCAGTGGACGGACAGGTAGCCGATCCCCACATACCTGTGCGGTGACACTACACTGCCGTTGAGGCGGTGTGGGAGCCTGTGCAGCTATGCGGCCATGGAGTGTAAACAGGGTATGTGGGCCCATGTGTGCAGGTTCATAGTATAGTAAAAACACGTTTTTCATCAAAATACTCGCAGTAAGCCAAAATCAGGTTGCAGATGATATTTCCTCCATGTTAATGAGATCCAGTGGTTAGCTCAGTCCCTCTCCTTGGACGGCTCCCCTCAAACTAATCCTCTGTTGGCCCCCCCCCTAGACCTGGAGTTCCTCCATCCAGGAAAGATGTCAGCCCCCATGTTTGTTCAGCCGTGGCTCCCCGCCCACCCTGGGCTGAACCAATCCCACCCCGGCTCACAGGGGCCACCTCTCCTTGCCTGCCCTCTCGCTTCTTTCCCAACTGTAATCGTCGTGTGCCCGGGACAGGGGGATTGGAAGACTCCCAGCGCCTCTAATTTGCGGCTTATTAAGGTCCTCATACCAGGACAGGATAGGATTTCATTTCCTAAAAGCCTCGTGTGACCCCTGATTTTTCTCTATGAAAAACAGCGAGCTGGAACCTCTGAAACAAAGGCCGTGTGTGTTTGTCAGGAATGTCAAAGGAACATACAACAGCAGAAAGCAATTGGAAACCGGCAAGAGTGGGGACTTGAAAAGGTTTAATGCCGAGAACTGTCAAGAACCTGCAAAGGAAGGGCGGCCCGACAAGGAGACCCGCCATAAACAAGCCCCTACGCTCCTCAGTCCGTGGCCCCCCTTGGTGCGTCACGGGCCCCTTTCGGGGATGCTCTTTGCGGGGGTTCGCAGCTCCTCCGAAGGACTGATGGGGTCCGCTGTGCGCTTAGGCATTTGCATGGCAGCGTCCTTGGCATTGATGGCGGAGTTTAGGACTCGATAACAAAAGCTTACAAAAAAAGCGGAGTCATCTCTGCACTCCGATGAGGTACTTAAAAATCAGGACGACCCCTCGCGGAAAGGCAGCTCGACTGTCCAGGTATCCAAGAGTTCTAGTAGAAAAGTCTGTGAGGGGCCTGGATTGGCGCTACATTCTTTGCGACTCCGCCCTCTCCCCAAGCCCCAGAATGTCTTCAGGGATTGATTCCCTGAGCCCTGGAGAAGAGTCCCTGGCCTCCGCCCGGTCCACGCAGACGCAGCAGGTCAGTGTCCCTGCTTCACCGCCCCTTGGCGTCGCCGTACGTGTTGCGGGGCATGGGGACCATCTTTTCCTCACACGTCACCTTGTTGTCCTTGAGGATGTTGTACCACAGGAGGCCCGAGGGCCGGAGGTCCTCGCGTCGGCACAGCAGGTAGGGGATGGTGTCCGTGCGGGCCTGGATGTGGGCGCTCCGGAGCAGGGCCGAGCAGTGACCGCTGACCTTCTCCAACCTTCTTAGAATGAGGTGAGCTTTCCTGTGGAGAGAAAAAGATATGTGTGAGGACGGAGCGCCCAAGCAAGAGGTTCATTCAGTACAATATCCAGGTGGAAAAACACATGGGAACTACTGCAAACAGAAACCACAACACCCCCCACCCCATTACTACTGCCGTAGTTTGGTACGGTAATATAGCACTCAGTCAATACCAAAACAGCGGGATGTGGTATTTACCAGGGGCATATTTACAAAAGAAGTGACGGAGCATGGCGTTAGCCTTGTTGGATTAACGCCGTGCACCCCAACTTCTGAAACGCAGGGCTGCACCATATTTACATGAATACGGGGCAGCTCTGAATTTCTCCCGGCACTGGTGCTAAATGTAGCAGCCTAGCGCCAACGCAGGCTCCCTTGCACCATAGTGCAAAGGTGCCTGCGTTGAGGGGAAGGACTGTTTATGTGCAGGAAGGTGTCCCTTCCTGCACATAAACAATCTGAAATGGCTTTTTGTATCTTTTATGTGTGCTGCATAGATTTTGCAACTTGTCATTTTTTAAATGATTGTTTGTGTGCAGGGAGGGACACCTTCCTGCACACAAACAATCAATGGCATTTATTCTCGTTTCGCCAGAGTAAGACCAGGTTTTCCCTGGTCTTAATTTTGGAGCTGCCCCATATATAAGCCACCCTTGTAAATATGGGGCAGCGTCAAAATCAATGGGTGTTGCGGTGGAACGCCCACCACAACACCCATTGCCCGCCTCTTTCACTCTTAGTATAGCATGAAAGGGCGCCTTATTTACAAGGCAGTGATAAGCCACGTTAAGTAGCTTAACGTTGCCTTGTAAATAAAAAGACAAAGCCCATATTGCCACAGGAACGTCACTAAACGTTGTCCAGAAGAGCCACAAAATTGGAATTTATAAAAATTAAGTCTCGGAAATGAACAACCTGATAAGTAAGGGAGTTGACAATGTGTGTTAAATCTAACACTTCAATGAGAGATTTTGTATCAGAAAAAGAAGAACTGCCCTACCTTCATGTTGAAATCACCCAAAAATGAACAGTTTACCCTGTAGAGGACCTCACACTACATTAAGCGTTCCCAGCCTTCCTGCACTAAATAATGAGTTTCCTTTTTCCATTGCTAGGTAAATTTGAGATTTTCTTTCCACACTTCCTTGTTGTAGATGACTTTTGTTGAAATGTGTGGGAACTGTACGCAATGGTGCAAGTAAAAGGAGGAGATGATTGGCAGAGCAGGATTACACAAAACCCAGGAACCAACAAACGTGGACACAAGTTATGCCCTGAGCAAATGGGTGCTCCTACAGCAGTGGAAGGTTGCTTCTTTCTGACACATTTTCATACAGAAAGTCCTCATTTAGAGAGAAGATCTAAATAGCAGTCACAATCCTCATCACTTGATCTGCAGAAATTTTACAAAATAGAGCCAGGAGGTACTTCCCCAGGGTGTAGAGATACGGTCCATTGAAAGAACTCAACAACTTAGAGTAATAAGGTATGGGTAGGTCCCCATTTAAGAACTAACACTGGGGAACCAGTTGATGACCCTTTCTCCTTTTGGCCAGCACAAGCCTAACCATCAATGGGGTTGCTGCTGGGAAAGGCAGTGTACTGAGGACTACTGAAGTTGGTGGTGTACAGTTTGTCTATTAGATTAATGTCCACATTAGATGCAAAAATAAACCGCATGAACAACTGAAAAACAGCAGGATTTAGTACAGTTATTATAACAGCTGTTGACTTTCTCTCTACAGAAAGACAGAACAGTGATACTGAAAACACAAATACTGTTAAAGCTGACAGATCCTCTGTTGTAAAGTGCATGTCTCAAGGAAGTCATGCCTATTCAGGAGGTGTACTTTCAACAGTATTGGCAAAGCTTTTCACAGCTGCCCACAGCTGTCCTAGAAAGAAAATGTCATAATGAGGCAATACTTTGGGCTACAAGAAAAAGGAATTTGGGAGAAGGGCCCCTTTGCCAGACAGACTGTATGTACAGAGGTAAACTTTACACTCAAAGTACGGTGTTAGGAAAATGAGTTGAAAGATGAGGTTTGTGTTGAATGAGGTGAAGCTGAAATTCATAGCCAGCAAAGTACTTCATTGCAGACACCTTTGACAAAGGGCTGGTGTTTTCACTGTGGGGCACATTTATGTGAGGAGTTGCGTTGCTCTAGCACCACAAAGCACGACACAAGCCCAAAATGAGATTTATGAAGTCACGCAAGGCCACCTTGCGTGGCCCTGAGTGGCTCCATAAATCTGGGGTACCACAATACAGAGCAAATCTCTGTGTTGCGTTGCTCTGCCCTGGGAAGGCGCTCCATGGATGTCGCATGGGTGTTCCCAGGCAACTCCCATGGTTTTTGATGCATTCCCAGATTTGCCAAAAGTGGTAGACCTGGGAATCCACCAAAAAGATGGTCCTTCTCACTGGAGGCGTAATGAGGAGAAATAACTTTATTTCTCCTCGTTACTTCCCCTTTAATGTGTGCTGAAGAAAGCAGCTTACATAGAAAGAGAAATATGCCTCTTAAGATTGTTTTTGTGTAGGAAGGTGCCCTTTACTGCACAAAATAATCCTGCATGAAGCACATGCACCGTTGCACGATCGTGCAATGGTGCCTGAGTTGGCGGTAGGAAGCACATGGTGCAAGGGTGCCTGCGTTGGCGCTAGGCAGCCAAAATGGTGCCAGCACAGGGACAAAGGCAGGCATGCACGATATTCTATTAAATGCGGCACATTCTTGCTCTTCCCCTGTCAAGCAGCGCCGGGCAGAGTGGGGACTTGTTTTTTGCGCTGCGTGACTTTCACATAAATCTGCCCCATAATCTTTAAGAAAGCATATTTTCACAGAAGTCTTTACTTCGTGATCCGGAAAAAGGCATAAAGCTAACAACATGTTATCAAGACACAAAAGTAAAATAAATAAACATGCAAATGAATTAGTAAATATCACTGTCTCTTTATAACATAAGATTTCCAAACAAAACTCAGTTACTAAACATGAAGATAAATCACCAGTAACAAAAATTGTTGTCTCCGAAAAGTAAATACATCAAGGAACACAGTCTGGCTCTCACTTACAATCCACATGTATCATACACATCATAATGTGGACACAAACCAAAGTTCCTTGACCTTATGGACTCCCATCCAACCAATAGCCAAATCATGAAAAACACATAAAAGCCAATGGCTAGAGAAGCCTGACCCAGGGACCACTCACTCTCTTCTTATTGCACGTTTTTGAAGAACTGATGGCATGTGCCAGGACTAGAAACCAGAGGATGCTGAATCTGGAGGCATTATATTCATGAACCATATGAAGCATTGCATCATCATGGAGATCCCTGGGCCCGATTCACAGAACTAACTTAAGACCAAAATCCTAAACTTACTACTTTTGGTAGTCACAGAAGTTAGGATTTTGTCTTAAGTCTGTTTTAAGACAAACTTAAGACAAAATCCTAACTTCTGTGAATACCAAACGTAGTAAGTTTAGGATTTTGTCTTAAGTTAGTTCTGTGAATCGGGCCCCCTGAGGTTTAGACATTTCAAAAGTCTGAGGCTGAATGTTTTTCTTACCCTTGGAGGTGAGTAAGTGTCAGGGTTCAGTGCGTGCACTGCAGTTTATGGGAGTCGATTATACTGGGGAGGAAGTAGGCAATGGAAGAAAATGTAGAGACACGGTACTGCTCTCAACCTCACAAATGCAGGCTTGCTCCCCCAGGTAAACCCTCTTCAAGCTGGGCCTTGGTTCTCTGCACATGTATGTGAGTAGTAATATAGACAACCCAAGCTTTGTAATCCAGTAGTTAGGTGAAACTCGTGGGCCAGCACCTGTAGTCTGTGCTGCTATGTGAGCGATGGATCATTGGGCCAAAGAGTAAAGATCTGATGACATGTGCAGCCATTGAAAGCGAACAAGATGACCTGCATCTCTCAAGCGGACTAGTGCCAGTGCTACCCATGCCGCTCAGTGCAGTGACTGGATCATGGGATGAATGGCGTTGATGGGAAAATAAACTCAGTATAGCTACAAGGAGGCAGATCCATGATTTCTCTCTTCACTTTGTTTTGTGGAGGAAGGGAGACAGAATTTCTGAAGTTTTGGAGTTGGCTCTATTTCCAAAAAGGTCTCTTGCCACAAGTTCCCTTGTGCCTCCTGCTCAGCCAAAGTATAAAGTGGCTGCCTTAAGGAAAACAAGAATTCATTTCTGTGCAATGATCAATGGACATGACTTACAACAGAACTGAAGGAACCGAGAACTTCAGCTTGGGATGCTTGACTGGGGATCTCGCGGAAGGCATAGACAAGGTTACACTGAAGGACTTAGATATATGCCTACCTGGGTTGAGAGCTTACCTGGGGATGAGGGTCTACCTAGGGATGGTACGCTATCGATTAAGGTAGTAGCATAGTTATCCTCTTCTCTTCTCCTTACTCTAGCAAACAAGGCGTAGAGCGGGAAAGCAAAGGGTAAATGGATTCAACCCCCCAATTCCTGCAAAAAGAATGTAATTCGTTGAAGCTGCGATACCCAACCCAAGAGGATTGGAAACAAGCGCCACATGGAAAGCAAACGAAAAGCCAATTCGGCTGCACATCTGGAAATACTTAGTCACTCAGAGGAGAATAAAAGCAAGAAAGGAGACAAAACTGGCAGCTTCCTTGGACTCAGCACTCAGTACTTTCATGGGTTATAATGTGAAGGCTTCAGCACGGGAACATACGTGACGGTCTAGAACTCATATTAGAAGTATTAATGAAGTGATGAGCTACCACACTAGAGAGGGACAAGAGGCAGCTCTGTAGAGTCTTTCCTTGGAAGCCCTCACAGGACAGTCTCCAGACTCTTATCTGGTTGGACCAAGGACTGATACCAGAGTGCAGTATGACTATCTTACAAGCCTCTAGACTGAGATGAGGGGCAGATAGGCAGAGCGCAGCGCTATTGGCATTAAAGAAGGGGCCGCACAAGCATCTGCGGCCCCTTCTGTAATACCAAAGTGCCCAGGTGGTATGCCAAGCGGGCACAAACGCCTTTTGCACCCCCAGGGCACTTTATGTAATATGGCCCCTGGTGCCCATTGATCTCTTCAGCAACGAGTAATTAAAACCCTGAGGCAAAGGTACCTATAAGGAGGGCAGTTCTATTGTACAGCAATTCCATCTGGACAATGGGGTGCTACTACAGCAGTCGCAAGATTAGGCGTTAAGCGGCAACTATGACCCTCTTTCCAGATGCGTTTGATGCAAGAATGACACTTTCCATGAGGTGAGGGAAATCCTATGAAAAACTCCAATAGCAGCTATTGTGGGCATGTTCTCAAAACATCAGCTACATGCATTTCATTTTCACCCTGCTTGGACGCAGTTACATAGAAAGAGCTCAGGGGCAGTTACTAAGCAATATACTTGGAGACGTTTTCTTATCACAGCTCTTACTTAGGGTTTGTAAATTTCCACACTGGAGATGCTATTTTCTTTCAAAGGTGAAACATTGAAAATGACAGATAATTATAGGAGTGAATCAGATATAATTGCGGGCATATTATAGGTATCGAGTTTCCCCTGCTCAAAAAGCAACAAACTGCGAATCAGTCTGCAGAGGTCAAGCCACAGGGGAAGTGTTTTCGAAAGTTCATCTGAAGCCCGCCCCCAAGGAGGCACTGGGAAGCCGAGTGGCCTGTGCAGGCCTGGAAACAAGCGCAATACATCTGTATTAGAAGGTTCCGGACTCCAGAGTTTTTAATGCCAAGACTTTGAATTTGGCCGACATTTCATAGTTAAAAAAAAAAAAGACATGAAACTTCTGCTGGAAGCTGGGAAACATATTACGAGACGCATTTCGGAATGCCAACTTGCAGCTATAAATCATAGTCCTGGCATTAAAGTTCTCTCTGCGGAGAATGACGTCAAGTTCCAGCAACCACCCTTTCAAAAGCTGCTCACAAAACTGTCTCAATACAAAGACCCACCCCAACATAAAAGAAAGAGAATGAGTTACTGTCCTTCACATGCAAAAGCAGAGGTGGGGGGCAGAAAGGAAAGTAAAACCAGCTACTGGAGACTGAGAGCACTGTACATGACATCCACGGCCTTAAATCAGCACTGAGTTCCCTCTTACCCTCTTAGCACTCAGTGCTCCTCTTTAAGCCCTTCCTGTCCACAGGATAAAGCACCTGGAGAAGCGCCCCGAAGCCAAGGAAGGCTGCAGAGCGCCCTGAGGCCAGCAAAGGGAGACACTCACCAGAGGTGATTTTAGAAGCACATTTACAGAACCTTTATTTGGTCAAAAGCATAGCTGGAAAGTTTCCAAGTTTCCCAGGTCTTTTTGTGATATGCTGCATTCTGAATTCTGTTTTATAATGAAATAAACAAGACTACAAGTCTAAGAACTCAAGGCAAAATCCTGGACTGGAGCAGCGCATTAAGCATGGACCGGGAAACATGGCAGGGTTGCAGAAGAGAGAAACTATCTGCCATTTGTTCCATTGAATGCCCTGCCAAACTATTTTCTACATTTTCCAGCTGGGGGCAAATATGCTGTTCACTGGTTGAGCTGGGATGCAAGTTAGGTGCATTTCAATCTTCTGTTCGTTGAACATGACTGGGGACTGTCAGCAAAGGATTACAAGCCAGGTCAGGGTAAACAAGAGGTGTGAAGTAGGTGAGAGTGGGGGGCCCTGGAGGAGGGTGTAGGTCCTGCTGCATTATGGAGCTAGTGCTATGCCGATCACACAGCTGATTGGGGGCGGCCTCTGCCCATCAGTTTAGAAAAATTAAAAGTGAAGGCCTCATTATGTATGTTACTTATGTTATTGTTCACTGATGAAAATGAATACACAGAAAATATTGCTGAATAGAAGTAGGCCATACTTTGCACTACTGAAAAAAAGAGACTCTTCCATTCTTCTTACATTTATTTGTATGTGGTAATGCCTAGGTTTCTTCTTGAATAATGCTACTAATTCTTGAATACTGTTAACCTAGTACAAAGAAGGAAGGGCCCGATTCACAGAATTAACTTAAGACAACATTCTAAAATTACTACCATTTTGGTATTCTCAGAAGGCACGTACTCATTTCGGTATTCACAGAAGTTAGGAGTCCTAACTTTAGGACTCCTAAATGCCTTCTGTGAATACCGAAAGTCTTAAAGTTTGGATTTTTCTCAGTTTAGGAGTTCTAAAGTTAGGAGTCCTAACTTTACTACTCCAAAGTCGTAATAGGGCCATTAGAACTATGAAAGTTTGGATGTAATCGCCACTGTGTCCCAGACAGAACGCTCTGATCAACCAATCAAACGGATATGGAAAGACAGTGGCCTAAGCTTTTCTGAAACAAGCTGCAACCAAGCAGAAGAAATACCAATCAATAAAACCTGTTATTCACTATTTTCCGATATATAATTTTATGTTATGTATGGCCAGCAAAAGTGTGTGCCTCTGCTTCCAACTGCTACTCGGGGGCAAAGGATTAATGCGGGATCCATACATAATATGGCCTCTCCTCCCTATCTCAAATATAAAAAAATATCTGGCCAACGCTGCCGACTCCCGTCATCCTCTGTGCTTTTCCCACACCTCAATTGCAAACCCTATCCCACCTGTCGCACCCCCAGAAGCTGAATTATCTGTTTCTCATCTCAAACGGAATGTATATATAATTGTGATTATAGTATTTAGCTGTGTGTATGTGTTGAAGAACTTAGGGGCTACAAGCTCCTTGCGCTGCCTATGGGTCATTTTTTATCACCTATTTTCAGTTTTAAAAAAAAAGCACTGGCTGCACATTAATTTGTTGAGTGTTACTGTTATATTCTCAGGGCCTCATTTATGAAAAGTGACGCATCATTGCGAGAAATCAGGAACACGTCACTTTTCATTGCGCTCTCCTTGCGACACCAATGATGCGTCATATTTATAGTATGATGCATCATGTCGCAAAGAGTTACAGATGCATCAGTATTTCTGACGTATCTGTAGGCCCAAAATGTATGCATTGCTGGAGTGTGTCACAAAGTGAAGCAACTCCAGCAATGGGTCATTCTACATGGGTAAGTCCCATGTTAAATGTGCCTGCGCCAGTCTTACGCCTGCCATGAGGCAGGCGTAAGATATTTATGCATTTGCATCCTAGAAGTGGCGCAGTGAAATCTCATAGATTTCACTGCGTCACTTCTACGACCCTTTCTTGCGTTGGAAGGCCCCCCTGCATAAATTATATACCTGGCGTAGGTATAATGTGGTGCAGGGGTTTATAAAGTGACGCATCTACCTAGATGCGTCACTTGTAAATATGGCGCAACAAGGCACATTTTTTACACTGCTGGTGCGTCACAAAGAGTGACGCACCAGCAGTGCAGAAGTGACGCAAGGGCTCATAAATAAACCCCCCAGATTCCAACCCACAGCACCTACAGATTGCTCTTTCTAATTGTACTCAGAAATTAGAGTAAAAGTGTCACTAGGTTTGAGAGCCTGTGTTATAGAGGCCCCATGCCACCAGAGATGAATACCCTACCCCAATGATACAATAGGAGCTAGTAAACTCCTACTGCCCTTGGACCTCCTGAGCCACTGTTCTCAAATACAGTAGTGAGCGGTTTCACATTGTGAACTCTCTGACAAAAGAATTAGCGAAGTTTTGTATAATATGGACCTTTGTGAAATACATTAGGGGGTTTTGCCATTGTGAACGCCATGACAAACAGCACTGGAAGGGCTTTGCATTTTGAACTATGTGACAAATACTATAGGAAGGGGGTTTCCACTGTGAACTCTCTGACAAAAGTAATAATAAGTGCTTAGTACAGAAGTCTCTTTTTAGGTTTAGCCGCAGTAAATGTTTGACGTCTCCAGAGGGTGACATGTTAATGTTATTGTATAATGTATTATTGTATAATGTGGGTCTGCCTAAAATGTTTTATGGATCTAGCTAGGCAGAAACCAAATGGTCTTCTTTATTTTAATGCCAATAGGCCTAACTTGTTGACTTTTAAATGTGGTAATAAGGCAGAAGGCCTCATTGTGAATGGCTTGACAAAGCCTGTAGGCCTAACCTTGCTGATCATGTAAAGCTTTATGTGTACAAGTTGGCCCATATAGAAGCATTGTGCGTTTTTAGGTTTTGACTCTTCGTCTACACATTGTTATCTGGTATCAAACAGGTGACAGGAGCAGGCTACATAATAGGGACACTGTAGAACAGTTTTACAAGCCCCTTGCGCCACTTTTGCGTCACTTTTAACATGGGAAAAGTTGCGCAAAAGTGGCACAAGGGTCTTGTAAATCTGCCCCTGTATATTTAAGGGACAACTATATTCACAGCCCCCTGTGAGATTTCTTTAGGGTATGTAATTTGCACCCTATTTGACCTGCAAGGCTCTTAAAAGGGGTGGTTCAAATATGTAATTTCACCTGAAATCTTGTAAATATTTGTCGTTATGAATATAGAAGTTAGATGTTTAAAGTACTTTTCATTTAGAAAGAAAAAACATTGGTTGGACATTGATGTATTTTGGGTTATTTTGTGTGCTGCTCAATTCTGAGTTTATAACTCATAACACCTCCACGTTTTAGGTTTGGCCTGTTCTACCTTAATATAGTGGCGTAATGAAAGTTGAGGGGCCATCCCTGCAAAATGCATTGAGGGCCCCCCTCTTGACTCACTCACGACCTCTGAGGTCAGGATACTGTGCTGAGGGGCTCCCTTGGTGCTCAAGCCAACCCCCCCCCCCCCCCTTCCTCCCCACCCACGCATGGTGGGGGCTGTGGTGGCCTTTCTTACACCACTGCCTTAATACAGTATAAGTTAGGCTTATACATTGTGAACTCGTTGGTAAGTGCACTAGGAAGAAAGTTTAATCTGTGACTTTAAGAAATTTAAGAGAAAAAGGTTTTGCGCTGAGTACTCTGTGACAAATTTAATAGGAAGAATTTCCAGTGAAATGCCATGTATAGCCAGAGACTATAAATTATTTAATAGATACAGAGGATGCAGGAGAGGTCTTGATTTCATTGTGTGCATTTGTAATTTTATGGGGGGGTACTTAATTTTTTGTGAATTAAAGTGCCTTTTTTCTTTTTAAACATAAAAACACTTGGCATCAATTAATTAAGGATTTTTGTGCACTTTGTGGACTTCTTTAGCTTTCAAACCTTTTAGTTGCTTTAATTTGTCCTTTTAACCACTTTTGATACACTGTCGGTGTTCAGTTATTGATACAACAAAGTGGCAGTAACTCTGACAATCCCCTTAAACTTTGGGGATGTCTTGCTCCTGTCAGATGTTTGAAGACCAATAACCTTTTGAATGTGAATGCTGATAAAATGGAGATGTTGGATCTACTGACTCCTCCTCAGACCTGGATCTTTGTTTGGTAGTCACTGGCTCTTAAACCACTTCGAGCCCCTATGACCAAAACTGCTGGCATTACTACCAAGACTGATGATATCTTCTTCCTGCATGCCAACAAGATTGCTGATACATGTTACTCCCTTTTAAAAAGCTGAAGGAAAATCCTTCTTTGCTTTTGCATTGAGAGGAGAAGGCTCGTGACTCGAGCAGCTATCTCCCCTGTTTGGTTTACAGGAATGCAGGTTTGCTTGGCTTACCTAAATATCTTATCTGTCGCCTTCAGACTTTGCAAAACGGAGATATCAAGTTACAGAGTTTACTTATATTAAATCCCAATTGGACTTTCTCCAGAGGTTACCAGTGGATAAACAACAGGTGTTGTTTAAGGCTCTTTGCATTGTGCATTCTCTTGCTGACATTTGCCCTGAGTAGATTCGCTCCTAAATGCCCTTTTCTAAAGCACACTTGGCTGTGCCCATGTTCAATAAAATCAGAGCAGACAGATCCTCTTTCTTGATTCTTGCAAATATTCCCAATACACCAAAGGTAAAATATGCTGTTCATGTGAGTGCAGGTTTCATCACATTAACACCAGATCTATTGCCATTGCCAATGATTGTTTATTTTTTTGGGTCATTCCATTTCGATGGCCATATTGTCAATGTTTATATATAGGGACGTACAAATGAGAGATACCAGGAGGCAGGAGGGCAGTGGAAGAGCAGGAGAGAAAGGAATAAAATAATAACATGCACAAATTACAGCCTTTGGAACAGTCCTTAATTAACCAATAAAAAACAAACGAGAGGCAATTTCTGACACTAAGAACTGATGAGAGGAATGTTGAGCAGATTTCGGGAGGATCCTTTAAGGGAAAGGAAATACAAATGCAGTAGCTGAAATACACCATACACATAGAGGCCTATTCACAAAAAAGCCATAAAAACAAACTTGGCAAATTAACTGTAAATGGAATATGCCTGCACCTGACACAGATTTCCAGATTGTTTAGGAATTGACATAAGTGAGTTTGGAATCCATTCCCACTGTATGAAGTGCTCTTGTTGTTATTTAACTTTTTTTATTTGGTCCTTCCAGAGCGCAAGCGACACCCGCATGTATCATAGCTCTATAAGAACAACCACCACCTGAGACAGATAAGGACAATTTGATGCGTGAAGGTATGGCCATCACATTGCTACGCTTACTTTGGAAACAAAAAGTTTCCAGCATTCTCCTAAATTGATGGTTTGGGTTTGAAGAAATATAGGCAAGGCATTCCCGTGTTGAGCAGTTGCCATTGAGAATGCTTGCGCCATTCCAAGAGATGCCCACAGAAATTTGGGTTGTGGTTGTGATCACATTATGCTCCTAGGAAAGTAGCACACATATCTCCTGGATAAATGATTCTGCTTTGAGTTGTAAAGGGATTTATGGACCAAACAGAGGGCATTAAACACAGCCCTCTGTTTTATTGGAAGCAAAGGCAGGGATGCAATTGCCACAGGAAATAAAGTCACTCCTCTTTGGATTATGAATCAGTCTGGTGGCTGCATTTTGAACCAGTTCCAATTTCCTTATGATCTTAACCGAAGAGTCAAATGGCATTAGTGTAGCCTAGTGTTATAGGCATGAAAATGCTGACAATTTGCACCCAGTGAGGCAAAGTAAACAAAGATATATTGTGTTTAAGAATGGGTATCTATTTATAGTATAGGGTATCTATTTTTAGTATAAACTGACTAATGAGTTGATTGCTTTTGGATTGATCAATTAGAATTCGTTTTTAATGCCTGGATTCTTTGCGCACTCAGTTAGAGTACAGTAAGTAGGCTTCTATCCTAAACATACAGCCCAAAATGTCAACTCCCAGACTTGCGAAGGTCTAAAAGTAGGCAGGAGTTCGGTTTTGCTTCCATTAAGCTTCAGTTTGTTCCACCACATCCAAGCTTCGACTCTTTAAAGGTAAGTAAACATGGAATTGTTGACTGGTGTCCCCATTGATCTCAAACATGATCTGTGTAATGTCTACATACATGGCTACAGCCAGACCATGGGCCAGATGTAGGAGCCCAAATACCGGTCGGTAACAGCCGATTTCGGCCGTTACCGACCGGTATTTGGGTTTTGCTATGTAGGGGGCTGAAAATTACAGAATCGGTATATTTACCGATTCTGTCAAATTACCGATTCGGTAAATTACCGAATCGGTAAATATACCGATTCTGTAATTCCAAATGTAGGTGGCACAGTTTACAGTGCCACAGGCCCTTAGAAATTCGGTATTTACCAGTAATACTGTTGCAGGGTAAATTACGAATTTCTGTGTACATGCACATCTGTGCATGTACACCTGTGCAATGTGACACACATACATAAGCCAAAAACTGGGGTGCTACAGGTTGTCAAAGTGACACCCTGTCCCCCTTGGCAAATCGGTATTTTTACCGATTCTGTAATTACTGAATCGGTATTTGCCATTGATTCCTATGGGCTTCAAGGCCAATAGGAATCAATAGCAAATACCGATTCTGTAATTACAGAATCGGTAAATACCGAATCCTACCCATTCGGTATTTTTTACCGAATGAATACCTACATCAGATTTACCGATTCATGAATACCGAATCGGTAAAATTCGGTATTTATGAAGCGGTAAATCTGATTTACCTACATCGGGCCCCATATGATTAGATAATGGTGGCCAGCGGCACCACATATGAGTTGAAAAATACAGAAGAGAATACTGAAGCTTGAGGGACTCAACATGTCACAGATTTCTAGTGAGGTAGAAAAGAGTCTCCAGAAAGACTTGAATAGTTTGCTTGCACACACAAATCTGCACCCACAGCAGTAGTGTCTAAAATGGCAACGTTGGCCAAACAGAATACGATAATGAATTGTATCCGATGTGGCTGAAAGAGCCAAAATAATGGGGGGTGTTGACATGAGCACTCCATCGAAGCTCAGCAAGACAGATAACTCACTGCTGCAACCACCCCGAAATACGGCGTGTGCAGAATGTAACACATTATTAAACTTCACATAAGACAACATCTGGTTAAATTTGGGAGAGCGGCAGCTGGGAGAATGACCTGTAGTTATCAATCACCTCTAGATCTAAATGTGGTTTCTTCAGTGGAACAAACCAAGCCTCTTTTAACTCAGCAAGAACACATCCTGTGATTAAGGAGGTGTTAATGATGTCTTTTACAGGGGTGCAGTATTGCAGTAGTAGATTTTTATGGAACTTGGCTGAAAGATGATCTGCTCCTGAGCCAAGTGGCTTACTATTTTTAAGAAAGGAAAGAACTCCTCATTTTTAAGAGAGCTAAATTGAATGAAACACGCAGAAGGATTATTAGATGGCAATAAGTTGCTGAATTTGCACTCCATTTCGGGGTGGTAGTCATGGAGTCTAATGCTACTGCAGTAATTTTGATTTTCCAGTTTGACATGGTTTTGTCTTTTACCCAAAAATAGAATGGAGTTTTGTAAATCCTCTTAGTTAAAAACAGCTTTAGGAACATTGGTAGAGGGGAACATTTAACTATCATAATATAATGCTTTTACATTTCAACCACCTTTTTGTAGTGATTGTTGCAGACTTAACATTCGCGTTTCGTAGGTAAGGAGTAACCTAAACACGATGCTCACTCCAGCTATGAGTAGGCGCAGGGTTTGGAACTTTTTTATTAAACTAGGATTTACAGGTTCTGTCCTTCTTACAACTAATAGTGTGGGAAGGTTCAAGATCATTTACAATCTTTAGAAAATGTTTTTGTCAGTATATGTCTTCAATCAAGTATTCGGATTTAAGGCTGGCAGCAAACAAAGTTAAGCAATGGCAATCGTTCACACAAAATTGATTTAATTCATACATTCCACAGGTTTAGTGTCTGTAGTACCATATCCTGCTCACTCTATTCCATTTAGTTTTAAGGCCTGTCCCACCATGGTGCCTCAAAGGCAGAGGCTCAGTTTAACAGCTAGATTGACCTCATAATAGCCACACCATGTAATGGTCAATGGTGGAAGACTCTGCATTGGTCTACATCAACACATACAATATCTAGTGTGTGGCCACCTCAATGCGTAACACTGAAATCAGCAATGGAAACACTAAAAATAAGCTAGGAGATCTCTAAATATTCCCTTACATTGATTAAAGGAGATATCAAAATGAACTTTAATATCACCCACAACATGTAAGTACATTTTCTCTGAGGAAAGTTTATTTAGATGGGGAGGAGGCATATAGAAGAGCAATAACACAGAAGGATATTCCAGAGTTGAAATTCCTCATGTGTGATTTTTTTTATTATGGAGTTTTATGTAGCGCAAACTTTACCCTGTATTGGGTATCAGAGCACTTTACATAGCACCAGTTGCGTTACATGAGGAGACATTCATTTATTTTTGTTAGGCACGGGGAGATTAAGTGATTTGCCCAGAATCACAGGATGTTCGGCGTCATTGCCGAGACTCGAACCTGGTTCCCGAGAGTCGAGGTCGACCGCCATAGCCGTTAGGCCAAGTTTCCAGACTAGGCTGCATGTCATCAAAGAGCTTCATGCTTTTTGAAGACTGTATAAATAATAGAAAGCCCCTTTTGCTATAATGAAACGCTGACAAGACATAGCCTGTCGACAGTAGATTTTTAGCAAACGCCATGTTTCGATTAATCAAGCAATATCCAGAGCATGTTCTAAAATAATGTTGTGACCATTTAGACAATTCTTGACTGTTCATCAGCATTTTGGATGCAGATTTTGCTAGGGAGAGATAGCGGGTTTGGCACAAATATTTAAGGGCAGATTTACAAGGTCTGGCGCATCTCTGCAAATCAGCAGGGATGTGCCAGAAAACTTGCGACATGCAAAACTACCCTTGTGCCACCACGAATGCGCCACATTTACAATGCGGCACGCTGTGGCACATGGATAGGCAGATGCGTTTCGTATCTGTCGACGTAAGCTTGGCGCAGTGCTAGAGTTGTGTCGTGGGCGCGACACAACTCCAGCACTGTTCCAACCCAACCTATCTCTAACATGCTGCATCACGTCTTACGCCTGCTTCAAGCAGGCGTAGGGTTTTGACGCAGCAGCGTTGGAAAAGTGACTGAGTGAAATCTTCAAGATTTCATTCAGGCACTTCTCCAAGGCTTGTAGCAAATATGATGGGACCCCCTCAGGACTTAATCAGGCCAAGGCTTTCCTGCGACGGACCGCCCACACTGCAACGGTACGCCCAGATTATACCTGACGCAGGTATAATGTGGCATAGGGGTTTACGGCGTGACGCATCTCCCTAGATGCGTCACGTTGAAAATCCATCGCAGCATGGCGCTTGCTTTACGCCACCGCTACATCACAGAAGTGACTCAGCGGCAGAGCAAATGCGTCGCAAGTGCCTTGTAAATCTGCCCCTTAGTGTTGCGTGAAAATTGTTGGAAGCTCTGAGCATGATTGCTATGGTGTGTATGCACATTAGGAGCCTGCAGGATTAGATAACAGACATAATAGTAGAAATCTTAAGAACAGAATTTAGCAACTTAACCAGCCACATTTCTGGTTTGCTGCTGTGATCTTGCATTTAGCGTGTCTTTGGTTTGCCACTAGTGCGCCTGTTGGGCGTTTGCAGGACAACTCAATTTGAATACTGCCCACGCATTCATCAGCACACAACTAGACGGCCAACAAAGACGGTGGGGAGGTAACAGCACAGAAAGGAAATGCAGCAATACGGGAAGTTAGCCTAGATAAAAAACAGGCTCAATTAACAAACCCTGATTGGCCCTTACAAGAAATACACTGCTTCCAGGGTGAAGTGCCAATATAATGCAGAAAATGCTTCACACAGAACACAGTTTCACACAAGAAATACCAATGAACAATGATAAATACATCTAAAAATATTAAGAAACTTGGGTGATTTAAATCAATGATTTAAATTTAAACTGTAATTATCTGTAAAAAGCTAAATGTGCAAGAAGGCGCAGGACCCAAGATCCCCATAATACTCAATAACTTCTCTGTGGCACAAACATCTAAATATGGGTGTTAGACCTGGCATCGTTGGCGTGAGTCTCCCTTCCATTTTTACTGATTGCTTCCTGTGTTTTGATATGTTTTTGCTGGTTATATGCTTTGGGCACTGTGCCACTGCTATTCAGTGCCACAGTGCAAGTGCTCCCCATGTTAAATTGATGTACTAATTGGTGATTCCATGATTGGGTAATTTGATTTACCTGTCAGCCCCTAGTACAGTGCACCATGTGTGCCCAGGGCTTGTAAATCAAATGCTGCTGGTGGGCTTGCAGCACTGGCTGTGCCACCCACAGAAGCAGCTTGTAAAATTTGTCTCAGGCTTGCCATTGCAAGGCCTGTGTGCAGTCTCGTACTGCCATGTCGACTTGGCAAGTGCACCCATTTGCCAGTCTCCTAAACCTTCCCTTTGCTTCATATTAGACACCCCTATGGTAGGCCCAAGGGCAGGGTGCATTGTAAGTATAAGGTAGGACATGCTCTGGTGTGTGTAGCATATCCTAATAGTGAACTACAGCCATTTTCGTTTTTCACTATTGCAAGGCTACCTGTGCTCCTTAGGCTAGAATTGGTAGTTACATTATTACATTCTTATAATCTTAACTGACTCAGGGAACAGGGTAGAAATTCAAATTTAATATGCCTGAACGCAGAATGATAAAATACATATTTTAGTAAGGTTGGTTTTAATATTCAGTGTTTGAAAATACCACTTTTAGAAAGTAGGTATTTTCTTGCCTAACTGTCCAGGCCTGCCTCTGCTAGGTTGTGTATTCCTTGTCTGGGTTTGTGAGTGACTGGGCTGGGGGATTCCAGGAGACAGGCTGGGTCAGCCCTGTGGTGAATAGAGAGATCTGCATCTAGATGGGAGGGAGGAGTTGCACCCGGGACCTGAATAGGACTGGGCCTTCCCTCTACAATGCTGGCTACACCCCCTGTGGCTCGTCTGATGTTTCTACCCTGCACTGTGAAAGGAGAGAAGGAATCTTGTCAACAAAGTGCTCCAGAGCTGTGCCTTCCCTCCCCAGTGCTGGCTCCACCTCCTGTGGGGCAGCTGATGTCTCTGCCCTGCATAGTGAAAGGAAGGAGGGAGTCCTGTAAACAAAGTGCTCAGGAACTGGTTTGGACTAGTCAGAGGCCTCTCTGCCTTCAGAGAACAAAGGATTTTGGGGTATAAATATTGGGACCCAGTCCCAAGAACTTTAGATCACTTCTGGAACAAGAAACCTTTTGCCAAGGAGAAGAACCAAGGAAGCTGCAGGAGTATGACTGCCCCTCTGCCATTGTGCGGTCAGCTCGGTTGGCCTGCAGTGGTTGCTTCATTGCCAAGGAAAAGAGAAAGAACTTTTTAAGGACGTTCATCATCTACAGAATATTCTCCAAGGGCTTGAACTGTGCTTGCCTCCTGCTGAAGTCTCAGGGACAAAAGACTTCATCTCCAGCTCCCCCTGTGAATTTCCTTGCTGGGAATTCTTTCTACAGACATTTGCGTGTCGCTGGGAGCTGGAAGCACGACGCATCGAGAAGAAGCGTTTAGCAGCCGCAGCTGAAATCGTCGCATTGCTGGAGCAGCGAGCCTTCGCTGCATCTCCCTGGAAGCGTGTCTTCGTCGAAGCTGCCTGCTGTCGCATCACTGGAGAAGCGTGATGCCATGGAGAGAGTCGCCATCGCATCACCGGAGAAGCGCGCCGCAGGGCCTGTCGCGGCTCCAAAGTACAAAGTCGTCGCAAGGCTGCCAGGGCGTCTACGCATCGTCATCGCATCATCGCATCAAGGGCGCCATCTTCTCGCATCGCAACTGGATCATCGAATAGCATCAAGGCGCCATCTTGAGCACTGCAGCAGGCCTGCAGGCCGAGAATCTACGCATCAACCCTGCACCGGTAGGGATCATGATGGATCCTCTACTCTGCACAAGCATTGAGGCACGACGCATCATTTCGCCCGGATCACAGAACCAACGCATCTCCCCTTTTGCGAGCCTTTTTTTACTTTGCGTTACACATCCAGGTACTTTGCTGAGAACTTTGTCACACTTATAAGCAACTTTTATAATCTTTAAAGCAATCTTAAGTGTAGTATTGTGGATTTTTGTTGTTTGTGGTCTTGTGTTTAAGTCTATATAAAGAATACTTATTTTTATAAAACCTGTGTTGTGTGCATCTGTAGTGTTTTCACTGTATTACTGTGTATATTCAAAAATGCTTAACACACTGCCTCTGAGATAAGCCAAGGGGTTATTAAGGAGTCTAATCCCCTTATCCTGACTTACAGGTAAGGGTCCCTTTTTGGACAAAGGTGAATACCATTGCCAATTAGAGACCGCCAGATCTAACAATGGGGAATAGGCTGCTCCCTGGCTACTACTTAAACGCAAGGCTCCCTCGATGCGCAGCAGACGCCCGCAGCGGGCGTGCCAAAGGCAAGCCCGTCTGCGCCCAACCGTCACTTGGAGCCAGGACCCCTGCATCATTTAGGTCAGACACTGCTCCTTGGCAAAGATGTATTTATTCGGGTAAGGAACTCCTAGATATTAAATGTTTGTACAAGGTACATTGCTTGAATAGCTTTTGTGGGATGTCTGAGGCCTTTTGTAATATGGAAGGTCCATTTTCCTGTAGATATTGCCAATTTCAGAGTATTTAGCTAAGACAGAAGTCAGTCACACAGCCTATCCCTGACCAGGTGTCTAGGAATTATGTTAGAGACACTTCTCTTTCCCCTTTCGACACTCTACCTGCCAGGCCTTTCGGATATGGAAATGCTTTCTGAGTAATGTGAGAGCTTTCCTTATCATGCCACAGACATTTGAGACCTGCTTACCTCAGAAACTTCTGACCTAGGTTTCCTCACCGAGACATGGCTCAAACCTAGTTCCACTCCCTCCATCCTAGTGGCACTTCCCGAGAGCTATTGTATCCATCAGATTGATAGAGAGAACCGAAGGGGTAGAGGTATTGCTATTATTCATAAAGATTCTATCAAGGTCTCTATACTTTTGCTCTGATGATAAGATAGAGATTTCCATTTTTAGAATTGATTTCTTGCCCCATGATTGTTGAAAAGGTGCTCTTGTGTATCGTCCTCCTGTACTCCCTCATGATTTTACGCTCAATTGGATTGATTTGATTGCTCCCCATACCATCTCAACCAAATATTTTCTTTTAGTAGGAGATTTTAATATGCATAGTGAAATGACGTCCAATGCGGATGCCTCTTTGTTCCTTGCCGATTTGGCTACTATAGGACTGGATAAGATTAATGAAGGCCCAACCCATTTGGCAGGACACACATTAGATTTTATCCTGTCCAACTCTCCGCATATTTATATTGAGGCTCCCCGCCCTCTGGTATGGTCAGACCACTCCCTGATTGACTTCAAATTCTAGGGTCCAAAATGGAGTTCACCCCCTCTAATGACTCCTATAGTCATAGGAGACAATGGCGTAAAATTACCCCAGACGCCTTTGTGAATTAATTTTCGGCAGATATGAATTGGGAGTCGAGGAATATCATCGACTGCTTAACTGACTACAACAAAGCGGTAAAACTGGCTGTAGATAGGTTGGCCCCTTTGAAACAGCAACTTAATAATGCATGACGGACACATGCAGCATGGTACTCTCAGGAACTACGTGAGGAGAACACCTTTTGCAAAAACCTAGAGAAACACTGGCATTACTCACACAACCAGAAATATAAGGAAATCTGTAACGCTTCCTTAGCGCTCTACCATAAGAATTTAAAAAAGGCCCGTAGAGCTTCAGGCAGGGAATTCTCCTAAAGAATTATATTGAATCCTTAAATCATTCACTAATCCGAGGGGTTTCTCCAATGATATCCCCCCCGTCTGAGGAACTTTGCGATGAGATCGCCAATCATTTTTAACACAAAATTAATTTGATTTATGACAAATTCACGGAAATTAGGGGCGTTCCGAGTGAAGCAATAAATTTCACTCTACCTACTTTGGATAATGTCCATTTGCTGGATAGTTTTACTCTGTTCACATAGACATTGTTGAGGCAAGGTTGAAAGCAGACAAATCTGGGTCACCCATGGATTTAATTCCAGCTAGAATCTCCTCTCTACTGCATAAGCAACTGGCCCCCTCCAATTGCACGATACTCAATCTCTCCATGAGGTAAGGCCAATTCCCACCAGAGTGGGCAGCTGCTCAGATAATCCCTATTCGAAAAAGACACATGCCCCAGTAGCAGATTTATCTAACTACTGCCATATCTCCCTCCTGCCTCTTCTGAGTAAACTCTTGTAAAAACACATCAATAAAGTACTCTCGGAATATATCGAGCCCACGGAATGCCTCGATCCCTCACAGTCTGGCTTTAGACCAATGTATAGCACAGAATAGTCATTGATTGCTGTCACAGACAATATAAGACACTTCCTTAATAATGATCGTGCAGTTCTGCTGGTGCTGTTAGATTTTTCGGCAGACTTTGACACTGTATCCCATCTCATCCGGCTCCAGAGACTCAAAGAGATTAGGATCTGTGGACAAGCCCTGTCATGGTTCTCGAACTTCCTATCCCATTGTACACATTCTATTAATCTTGGACCTTTTTCATTTCCGAACAATGGAGATTACCAAGAGAGAGCCACAGGGATCCTGCCTTTGCCCCACTTTATTTAACATTTATGAGGCCCCCCTTACTAAAATACTCAGCGTTATCCCAATCTCATATGCTGATGATACTCAGCTCCTACTTTCATTTGAAATATTCTGAACACCCAGTCTCATTTCTCAGAAGGTATGGCAGCATTTGCTTCCTGGAAGACACAGAATTTTCTCTAGCTGAATGCTGGGAAAACAGAGATCATGCTCTTCGGGGATGCCCTTTCGCTCTGGGCTCCAGAATGGTGGCCCCCTGAGTTGGGCATTACTCCCACCCCTAAGACAGTAGTTAAGAACTTGGGCGTTCGTCTAGACCAGAAACGTACTATGAAAGATCAGGTGGCAGTCACCGCTCGTTCCTGTTTTCATATGTTGAGCCTTTTGTGCAGAGTTTTTCCTTTTCTTCCTCTCTGTGTGATAAAAACGCTCATACGGCCACCAGTGATGAACCGTCTGGACTACTGTAATGCCCTCCTGAATAGACTCCAGGTGGTACAAAATACCGCTGCCCGCCTTGTAAGGAACCTACCAGCTAGAACAGCCTCCCTACCCCTCTTGTTACAACTTGATTGGCTACTGATATGCAAGATTGTCAGAGGACCCAGTTATTTAACTGAAAAACAGATTCCAAACCAGCCAAATGGATCCTTACAATCAGGAGATAAATCCCTGCTCGTAACTCCATGTTTTAGAAAAGCCCATACAGATGGCAAAGCCTTCTTCTATTTAGCGCCCCTTTATTGGAATCAACCCCCGATCTATCTTCGAAAATGCTCAGAATATCTTCTTTTTAGAAAACTGCTTAAAACAGATCTCTTCTGAGTCCTTGTCTTCTAGTCTGTACTGAATGCTATGTGTCCCTTAGCCTGAAGATACCCCTTCGGGGTTAATTCAGGAGCTTTATAAATAAAATAAAGAAAGAAATATTCAAATGCAAATTTTTTTGCTTCTCTTTTCTAAGCTGGGATCATATTTTTCCACCCGGAAAAACACCTTTCCTACACCCTACCCAAACTTAGGGTGATCCATTTCCCTTCCCTCCAAGATAGGGGACTCAAGTCAGCACTTGACTAGTGTAAATATACACCCCTTTCCCGGTTGGAAAGGAAAAGTTTGTTAATGTCCTTAAACATAATTGTGGGCTTTTACAAACATCTGAGGCTAACCATGTCATGAACTCTGCAGAAAACCGTACATCCCATGTATCAAAATTGACTGGGATTAATCGAACACTAGGGGTGGTACTAGACTGACCTTGAGACAGGAAAATCACATTTCATAAACCCTAACTGGGTTACAATGAAACACAAACTTTAACATAAATACAAGACTCACAGATCACACCCTCATGAGTTGTGTGGAATGTTGCAACATGGAGGCCACTTCATTGGGCTAAACAACAAGTAGCAGACCATTTGTGCATATCAGAATCTGAACAGTACAAAATGTCAATGGAAAAGGAAACATATAATATAGCATGCAGTGCCCAGAACAGGGTAATAAGTCCATGGCATGTCTGCCACCAGGGTGTTTTTGGTTCTGCAGCACCTTTCCAAAAGACAAGGGGTTGTTTCTGCAACCTTGCATCGTGTGGGATCTTGAGGACGGTGAAACCAGTGAACAGAGACTCAAAGGGCAGTGGGAGGAGATGAGGGAAACTCTGACATAATGTCACATCATGTATGGGTTTGCCAAACAAATGGCATACAGACAAGGTTCTAGAAAACATAAGAAGCAGCAAGAAAAGAGTGTAGATCTGTCTAATTTCGGGGGTGATGGTGAACAACTAGTTAGGATGAGGAACAAAATCAGATGGGTCCCATACATCACCTTCAAAGGCCTTAAGAGTAATAAGTTCCTGGAAGAGCTCAAATCCTGTTGTTCATGTAGTTGTCCATCACAACTCCTAAAACATGGCAGGCTACAATGCCATTTCCGACCAACTTCAAGTAGGGTCACAGGACCCGAAACCACCCACTTCCATGGGCAGGGCAAAGGCAGCTTGATGGCTCCTACCTCCAAGAAGACCATCTGTTGGATAAACCCACAGTGGCAGACAGACATCTCTCTGAGATTCTAAATGACCAAGAGGCAGCGGCGGCCAGCGCAGGTAAGCGCGGTGGGGTGGGCGGGGTGCAGTGGAAGGGAGGGAAGTCGACAGATGACGGAATAGGTCAAATTAAATAAATAAATAAAACCTATTCCGTTGTCTGTCGACTTCCTCCGCGCCCAGTCCCGCTCCACCGCCACCACCGCGGTTACCTGCACCGGCCGTAACTGCCAAGAGGACGGGCAATTGAAGGATGCTGCACTGTACAAAATGTAATGTGACATAACAAATGTACAAAATGCACCGGGTGATCATTTATTCACCCAGGTAGAGGTACTACATTTCAATAAGATGATAATATTGAATTGTAGTCCCGAGAACACATACCTTTTCCTTTCAGATGTTGAATTAAGACATTCTGGAACTAACTAATTAGTGTCTAGTAAGTGAACTCCAGCACTTTGTTGAACTCCATCAGGATGTAAGCATCTGCCCTGAAAACTTTTACAGTTGCTAGGTACGTTGAAAACACATGTATTTTTGTTCCTTTTTTGCAACGCCTTTTTTTTTAGTTTTATTATGTAATATGAATGGTATTGTTGTTTGAGACAAATACTCTTGGTGCAGCTGGCCTTTGTGTAACTGGAAGGAGGCGCGATGCAATGATGCATGACTGCCATGCAGATGACGTTGCCCTTCTTTGAAGTCTTTGTGTATACACACTATAGGGATATGAAGTGTTAAGGGGCAGGAAAGCAGCTTTGCCTTCAATTTAACCTGCTGTAGATCACAAACATTCTGAGAATGCTGTTCTTTTGTAGAGCCTGACTTGAATGTAGGTCTCATGTGCAGCATCTAAATTAAAGTAAATAAACATGGGTAATTTCCTACAGTTGTCTGGTACATGCAAGCATATCAGTGCCAAATTACTGATGGTTTTGCCGACTATCAACTTACAGTAAAGTTTTCCGGGAGTAAGTATATTTGTTTTTTAGAGAAAATAAGGTTAAACAACTGTATAAGACAGTACGAATGTCTGATGACGAAGCAGAACTTTACCATCCTCAACCATAGCTTGCTTAGATTGCAGGATACAGGTTTGATGGGCCGGATCTTTTTGGGTGAACAGTACAAATGTTTCAGGATTGAACTAGACCTCACATTTCCGCCTACTCCTAGAGTAAATTCTCTGAGGGCCATAGGCGCAGACGAGGTGGCGGCCGTGCTAGCTGGGGGCAAAAAGAACTCATTTTGGAACATTGAACTGCCACGAGGCATCAAAGGTGGACTGTACAATTCCACATACGAGTGGGAAGACACAGGGATAGGGTGGAAACTGGAAGAGAAGTTAGTTGTCCAGCTACTCTACAAAGGAAGCATGCAGATGGACATATTTAGCCCACCTACCCTTAGCAGGCAAACATTTCAACACATCTCATAACTCCTTTCAAGTTTCATGCCATTGCGCCTGTGACCACCACATCTCATTGCACATTCCACTTCAGATCTCTCTATCCTTTCAGATAGCATTCCTTTGTAACCTTTAACTCACTTGTTGTTACACGTGATAGCGTTCATCGTTTTGCACCTTTTTGCTCATATCTCATTGGGCACTTGGACTCCTGTTCTACATAAGTCAGCTTGCATCTTGCATCTTATTGCAGCTTTAAAGTCACATCTCAATAAAACAACCAGCTGCATCTAATTAAATCTGTTACGTCGGATCACCTTGCACTTCATTCTGGACGAGACTCAAATTTCTTTTCCTCGTTTCACTCCATCACTCTGCACATTTTAATAGTAATTGCACCTTTCACAACACTTCTGGCATCTCATTACGAGGAAGCGTGCAAATGGTTGTACCTTTCATCTTGCCTCTCATTACACCTTTCATTTTTAATCTCGCATTTAATTCTCTTTATTTACCTTACGTTTCTTAAAGCTTACATTTTAATTGTCTCAAAGTACAGGTTGTACCCTGTACCTCGATGAGTCGTTCGTCTTGCATCTCAATACACCTTTAAGCTTGCAACTCATTAAACCGTTAAGTTTGCATATTATTACTTCCTTTACATCACCAATAACAAGTTCGCTATGAATCCTAAGGTACCTTTAATTTTGCATCTCATTACATTTTGTAACTTTCACCGAATCGTATGTTTGAGGTTCTATCTCAATACACTTATCACCTTTCATCTCATAAAACCAATGAACTTGTATCTCATTACTTTCTTCGCCTTTCGTCTCATATTAACCCTTCTCTTGCATTTCACTCGTGTATCATTTCTCATTCCATCATACCTTTTCGGTCTGACTCTCATTACAACATTCAGCTTGCATTTGTTTCATCTTATAGCTCACATCTCGATAGATCTGCTAATTTCCCCCGCATTACGACCTTCACCTCGTGTCTCATTAAAACTGACAGTGTGCATCTGTTGCTACACCGATTCTGTAAAGCCTTGCCTTTGCCAAAAATGGTAGGGAGTCACCTATGCTCCCCCCCCCAAAAAAACTGCGACAAGAGGACCACATGCCAAATCTAGAAATTGATGTCCGTCTAGCAGGGATCTCATTGAATGAAGGGCATTGGCTACTATGGTGGATGCGCGCTCACTGATTCTGAAAGTCAAATGGGCTGCAGTGTTGTTGGGCGGGAAATTCAATACTGTGACCCGCCAGCTGTGTGGTGGGTTGGTTGTTCGGTCAAGAGTTTCCTACAGTGGAGCGGGGCAAGACTCGGAGTCAGAAACACGGCAGCTCCCTCATTTCCTAAATCGGGCTTTGAGACCCCACATTTGGCAGAAAGGGGGTCCTGCCAAATTATGGTGGCGAGCCAGTTCGTCCATTACAATAGATGGCTGGAAAGACAAGATTACAGGAATGTAGGAAAATGATCACCACCTCCTTTAATTCCTTTCCTCTGAAGGAGAAAAACCGCATAATTTGCTTCTTATATGTTTGTTGATTTCTTTTTTTTTTAAAGGTCTTTCTTTTCCCCCAGGGGGGTGGGGGGGGGCTCTTTTAATATACTTCGTTTTTATAGGTACACTATTGAATCAATGAAACAAAAAAATATAAAAATTACGCACGGGATACGGGAGCAAACTAGGGAAAAAAAAGAAAAAACAGTCCTCAGCAGTAACAGAATGAACAGAAGGAGAACTCGGAGTGCCCAAAAGATAAAAACAAAAACAAAAAAATCCATATAAAATGAATAAAGATAATTCTCAAGTTAAAATTATTTCTTGGAACGTCAATGGACTAAGAATCAAGAGTAGAAGAAGGAGAATACTAGAGTATTTAAAAACGGTAGACAGCGAGATAATAATACTTCAAGAAACTCACTTATTAAAAAAAGAGTGGGAAGACATCGTGAAAAAACTTCACTGGGTTGATTCATATGTCTGTACCAACCAGGAGTGTGTCATCAAAGGCATTGCCATTCTTTTAAAAAAATCTCTGAATGTCAAAGTGGAAGCTTATGAAGCGGACCCAAAGGGGAGATGGGCCCCGGCCAAAGTAAGGATTCGAAACAATGCCCTAACAGTGGTGGGGTATTATGGCCCTAACTCGGATGATCCGGTCCCCCTACAATCTCTATATTCTCACTTACTCTCGGTTCCTGCCCCAATAGTTTTAGGGGGAGACTTTAATATAATCCTTGACCCAAAAACAGACCGACTCCCCATAAGGGGACAATCAGAACAACTTTACTTTTAAAAACAAAAAACTTAGAGTTCAATCAAGAATTGACTTTTTTCTTGTGGACCATAGTCTGATCGAAAAAACAGTCAACGTAGAACACATCCCCGCCCATCTTTCAGTCCAGATCACTACGGAACCTAGAGCCGAATAATGACATCATTAGATGGACTCTGGACCGTACAATCCTCTTAGACCCCCAGATTATTGACCAGCTAAAATCACGGACTAACACTTTCTTTGAGGAAAATAAAGAAGGTACTTCTGCACAGATCACTTGGGATGCGTATAAAGCCATAATAAGAGGTTATATCCGTAACTTGGCGGTGCATAAATCGAAGGGCCTAAAACAATCGATTTCAATCTTGGAAGATAAGATTAAAAATCTGGATATACAAATAGATGCAGCTACTTCTTCCGCTCTTAAAGAACATCTAGAGGCGATCAGAATGAACCAAAAAGAAAATCTAGCTGAAATTTTAGAAAATAAAGTGAGAGAAAAATGGGAAGCTAGCAAACTAGCTCACTACGAATATGGAGAAGGATGTGGCAAACTTCTTGCCTGGAAAACGAAGACAGAACAAACCAGGAATAAAGTCGTTTGTGTCGACCCTAGAAACATTGTAGAAAATGGGACTGATGATATAGTAATAAAACAAGAATTCTTCTCCTTTTTTTCTGATCTATACAATGAAGATTGCCATCCTAATTTGGAAGAAATAGATCACTTCCTAGACCCCCTAAATCTTCCCACTTTAACGCCTGAATTGAGAAAGGAACTAAATGCGGTAGTCTCAACTCAGGAAGTGGAGGATGTATTAAAAAACCTTAAGAATGGTAAAGCAGCTGGGCCAGACGCCCTTCCCAATGAATTCTACTCAAAATTAAGAGAGGTCTTGATCCCACCTATAACATCACTGCTGAATAAAATATTCATAGATAAAGCTAATCTTCCCGATTCTTGGAATGAAGCCATAATTACCATCCTTTTAAAACAGGGCAAAAATCCAAGAAAATGTGAGTCATATCGTCCTATCTCGATCCTTAATTGCGACTATAAAATTTTCACGCAGATTATGGCGAAGAGACTGGGAAAAATAGCAGGGCTCTTAATAAACAACCATCAGAAGGGTTTCATTCCGGAAGAGACAACTACAATATTTAACGCAGGAGTTGTTTGCCACCATAGATATTGCTTCCAATGAGAAAACCCCTCTATCAATAATTACCATCGACGCCGCAAAGGCGTTTGATAGAGTTAACTGGGTATACCTAAATAGAGTCTTGGAAAGGTTTAACTTAGGGGGAAATATACTAAACGCGGTCTCTAAAATATATACTTCTCCTAGAGCCCAAATCCTAATAAATGGCAGTCTGACCCCAAACATTCAGATAAAGAGAGGAACCAGGCAGGGATGCCACCTTTCGCCTCTCCTTTTTAATTTCTTTATAGAACCGATGGCGGAACGTCTCAGATCAGACCCCTTAATCTCTCCTTTTACTTTTCAAGACTGGTCTAAAAAAATCGCGCTTTACGCAGATGATCTTATGATCTTTACAGATAACCTTAGGGGGACACTAACTATAGCTGAGGAGGCATTGACCAGGTTCGGGAGTATTTCTGGCTATCAAGTCAATCAAGATAAGACTGAAACCATGACTTGGAACGACAACTTTATTAGCCCCCATAACAAAGAAAAAATCAGATATCTTGGTATAGACCTAGTCAAAGACTTAGACAAAGTCACCCATATAAATCTCCAAAGAATAGACAAGGATGTTAAAAGATTATTGAAAGTTTGGGGGGGTCTCCCTTTGTCGTTTCAAGGCAAATCGAACTTAATTAAAATGTCAATCCTGCCAAAGTTTACATTCGTCTTTGGTGCTATCCCCCTTGAATTTAATAAAATAACTCTTAAAAAAAATCCAGAGTGAGATCACAAGCTTCATATGGTCTTCAAAAAATCCCAGAATTGCCTGGAACAAGTTAAGAAGGAAAAAAATCCAGGGGGGCATTGCAAGCCCTGATCTCTATGAATATTGTAGAGCTTTCCAATTTAAATCTAATAGAAAGCTCCTAAATGTTTTTGATTGCTACCCTTTGTATTTCCAAACTATGACCCGTAAAACTAGCCACTTTCTATATAAATTCGGACATCCGAAGTTCTTTAAATAAATTAAACTAAAGATGTTGAAATCCGCGGCCAAACTGTGGTTTAGCATAAGATGCACTCTAAACATTCCCTATTACAACGACCTGGCCCCCATCTGGGACTCTCCTGGCACCCCTGAGTGCCTTAAAGATAAACTAGCTCTCCCTATAAAAGCAGCTGGACTAACCACGTGGGGTCAACTGATGTCTGGAAACAACCTTTTGGAGTGGAATACCTTATCCTCCAAGACTATGGGCTCACTTTCTAAATTCAAGTTCTATCAACTCTCTGGTTGGTCGAAATCACTAAAAGAATCTAGAACTGGGAAGCCTTCCCTGGAAAGTGAAATGCAGAAAACAGACACTATTCATAAAGAAATCGCATTTTGGTATTGGGCCTTGATTCTGGGAGGAGAGGAAGATTTCAGGATTCCGGAGAGAGTATGGGGGAAAGATCTGCCGACGCCGGAGTTAAATAACCAATGGCAAGTATCTATGAGTAAATGCTGGACAATTTTGTCTTCAGCTGCCTTAAAGAGAAACCATCTTTTCACCTCTCATAGAGCCTACTGGACTCCTAAAAAGTTATCGAAGTTTGCTGGGTCAACAGTGAAGGCCTGCCCCAAATGTGGGCTGGAAAGAGCCGACGATCTACACATGTTTCGGCAGTGCCCCCTTCTCGACGGCTTCTGGAATGATGTGGGTAAGACTTTGAATGGGGTGTTAGGAAGACATCTAAATGTAAGTACTGACTTAATTATCTTTGGGGTAAGGAGCTCAAATGCATTAGACAAGCTTTCTACTCTCCAGGAAAATCTCCTTTTTTTATTAATTTTGCTTGCAAGGAGAGAAATTTGTATAAATTGGGTAAGCTCTGCTCCTCCAACTCATAGTGATTGGTTAACTTCCATACTAAGAATTTATAGACTTGATAAAAGAAAGGCACCCAGAAAAAAACTCAAGTTCTGGGAAATCTGGGAAAATTACCAGCAAGGTGCAAATTAAATCATGGAGGTATCCAAGATGTAAAACTGTCTTTGTGATTGGTACGACAATCGTTTACATAAGTCCAATGATTATGTGTAAGCAATGGAAACGCAGGAGAAGGCCTGCATGAGTAGCCATAATGGCTAGCTCCACCCCCCGTACTCAATCCTTCTACAAAGTATTGGAAACAAGGGGACCCTCCTCTCTCTTAATTGACGCTCCAGGGGAACTGTCCAGTTACACACACCCTATGTTAGGACAGTGAAGTTTTAGATTCAATGAGAGAAAGGGGCCACGACAACTCCTTACTTTAAATATTGCACTTATGAGGACTAAAAAAAAAAAAAAAAAAAAGAAAGTCTCTAGCTCTGAGACCCTATAGGTCCCTCTCAGCCACTCGGTATTTTACATTTATGAGTTGAGTAAATAAAACCACTTGAATGTGAGCCTTAAAGCTTGCATACATATTAGGGAAATGCAAGTGTTTTAACGTGTGCTCTTACTGTTTGTTAATCAAATGGTATTTGTTTTCTGTGCCTGCTTGAAGACCACTAAATACTTTGCATTATTGCATGCTCACTCACATTATAAATGAGTTCTCACTGTGCTATTCAACGAGGTGCCATGCACATCTCTCCTGAACCATTGTAGTACAGCCTTAGCCTCATTCTGAATTAGGCACATCAAAGCAAGGGCTTCAGAAACTATAGAGTTAGCTCTTGCTGGAGATGTTTGTAATTTTCCATCAAGGTCTTCTCACATTTTTCCCAACAGAAGTGCCTGGCATTTTCTTATTTGTACCTATCTATAGGTTGCAAATCTATCACTTATTCTTGCTTTCATGCACTTGCATTGATAAAAAGTGTTTAAACGTAGCACCAAAAAGTAGGAATTTTAGCATTACATGCTCCAACTGATTGAGGGGGACGGTCTGGTCCATTTCCCTTGCTTCTTTGTCAATATTGTATTAAATGCATTCTAAGCTTATATGCGCTACCCTGAGTGTTGGTGGTTCCTTTTACAGAGGACATCCAGAGAATGAAATGTGTGGGTCTTCTCTGTAGAGCCCTAGAGCCGGTGATGATTTTGTATGTACGTATTACTTTGATTGTTACCCTCAGACTGCAGGGAAGAGGGAGGTTCCACAAAATAGACTTTGAAGGAATAAGACCGCCTTTACGGCTATCCATGAGCTAAATACTAACACGATTCCTAGAAAACACACACAATGAGACATCCTTGGGAAAAAAACTGTTGATAATTTACTAAGATTTCTAATGATAAGGAAAGAGGATCTCTAAACAAAAATGTTACTTAAAAGAAACCTAAGTGTCCAACTGGCAACTTTTACTTCATGATATCTAGGAAAACTGTACAGCTGTGGGTATGACGGATTTGAATAAAGTCAAAATATTCTACCTGGTGACTTCCAGGGTTATGGCATCCAGTGCCCACAAAGAGTACAGTATTTGTAGAGATATTACACGTCATGGATGCTCGACTTGCAAATCCACACCCTGGCATTCAGGAGGACACAGGTGCCAGGTTCATTATCCAGGACAGGAGCCGGCTAGATCTTGAAACATAAGGCATCGGCGACCCATATTAATTTAAGCTCCGCTCTCCAAGCAGGTTAGCATCGAAGGCACGACCCTACACTGGGGGGATCTCAACACTTAAGGCATATAGGTACTTGTTCATTTAAAGAAGTTCTGAGTATTCAAAGGACATTGGGCACCGGACCTCCATGCAGACTGGGACAAATCTGGCTTGTTGTGGCATTTGCATTTGGCTGGGGAATTGTCACTTGCATGCAACCATGCCTCTCTACCCTTCTTCAAATTGATATTCTCTTCTTCTGGCTCTCTGATGTTCAAACAACTGGCAAGACTGGACAGAGTACATGTTTGACTGGGATAGGGCAAGTTGATTTTCTTTGACAAATTCTGTAGGGGACACAGGAGAAGAAACATTCAAGTTCCTTTGGCTGCCATGTGGGAGCACAGATGGTTTCGGTGATGAATTGGCTTATGGGCACTTTTTAAAAGCTTTTGAGTTTAATGGCTCTTGAAGCAATGAGGGAGAACTGATTCAGTGAATCTAAACACTACAGGCTAGTGTCTTAAGCAGCTTGGCACAGGTGACTGGACACCAAGTTTGCACAATGAAGCTCACAGTTTTCCTGGATGTACCTGCAGGCTTGTTAATATTTTCAACTCCCAGAGTCCACCAAGAATGAAACACTCCAAAGGGAGAATTTTCTTCTTGCCTTGTAAATGGGGGTTCCAGGGAACTCGTGAAGGCTAGAGTGAATTGGATCTTTGCTGGACTGGCACGGTAACCTTGAAAGTGAAAGTGTGCAAATGTCCTTAATATAAAGGCAGAGCACTGCCTAACCATCCAACATTGAACCAAAGTTGTACACGAGCACCGACCCCATTAGACTGAGCTAACAACAACATCCCTATTTATGAACTCGGATGTGGTCAGCTCTCTTTGATGTATTTTAAGTTCTGCTCTATCTCCACCTCGATTTACCCCTCGGTTACTGTGAAACTGCGTTTGGCAGGTCTGTTGTCAGTAGTGTTGACGTTTTCCATCTCCTAATACGTTGGCATGCACATTTGTAAGAACAAAAGGCCACAGTGGTTGGCATCAGCTGTCCTATCCTAATTTTTTTGTTTTTTCCCTGGCAACTTCCCCTGCCAGGCAATTACCTCTACTCGAAACTTCCCCAAAAAGAGCTCAAGTCTACTACTGGCTGAAGGACCCCATAAGTGTCACCACATTTTGTTCTGAATAGGTAGCATTATCGATCCATACAAATGGGCTGTTCAGTTGTGGAATTTGCCAGTGTTTTTTGGGGGTAGAGCCCTATTGTTACTTCCCTTCTGGGCAGATTGCAGACAGCTCCATGTAAAATACAGCTATCTGCCATTTGCTTGGTCCCCCCACCTTCGGTGCATGTCTAAAATGTGTGCATTGTATGAAGGTGCCATTTTGAACAGAGCAGTGTAGTTGGCATGGCAGATGTGTTGTCTGCCTTACCATATGGGAAAACATGTCCATCTCAGTGTTCCTCGTCCTCCACACACAAATCAATCCTGGACAACACATGTTTTCAGGGAAGAGGAGAGTCCCCACCCATATGTAAGAAGGACCCGTGAGTACATGGACTGGAGGTATGCCCTATGCAACAGGGATGCAAGATTGGCATGGTCGATACACGTTGTCCATAACTGTGACAGTGACCATTCCCATTCCCTTTTCTCTTTGCCCTATTCTGTCTTTGTAGGGGACATCCACATAATTTCTCATCAGGTAACCCTCCAAAAACAGTAAGAAAAAGCCAAGACAAACCCCATGACTGCAAAATGATGGCTGCAAACAGGAGGGGAAAATGGACTTATGTATAACATTTAATTAACTTTTTAACTACTGGAATAAGTTGAAGAAAAACATTTAAAAAAGTGACTTCAAGTTCAGGTGGCACTCATCATTTGCTGTCCAAGAGCAGTGAAATGTCCAACACACTGGGTACCTCCCTGGACTCTAACTTTAAACACTTTCAGGACAGTGGACAACTGCAGAGCTCTCAGTGGTACAGAACTTTCATAGGATGACCTTGTCCTATTGGATGACCTTGTCCTATTGAAACCAATGAATGGGGTCCTGCTGCAACTAACTTGAAGAAAGAGCCTCAATCAAAAACCTATTGGCATTAATATCATTGAAACTGTCAAGAATGCGGATTTAACTATTTAACTTTTGCTGCACCAAATTTATATATTTCTTTGTTTCTATTTTTTAATGCACTGCTCTGTGTTCTAAAATGTTTTTAATCCTCTATTTAGTAATAATACAGGCTGGGGCATTGATATTTGTTTGTGAGCATCGCTGGGATATAGGTGCATTTGCTGAACCGTTTCTTCATCTCCCACGCGCTAGGTTTTGTTGGCCGGCCAAGCTACACAAGAGAGAGAGGGAACCCATCCTCACTTCTGCAGTGTCCTTCATTCTCACCAGTAGGCAAGCGATGAACTCTCATCTTTCACATTGCTAGGTAGTCTCCATACCTTCACAACCTGGGAAAACACCTGACGATATATTTATAACCATGTATGGCTTATTAATTATTAATTATTTCTTTCCAAACATGATAGATCTTCACAGAATCTCCACTGTTTATTTTAATAGGTTGTGGTGCACATTATCCTGGGCGGTCTCTGTTAAATAGTATTAAGTATGGAATAAGAAAGGTAATAAGTGTTGAACATAAATAAGCTTCGGGTGGTAGAGCATGTTCTGTTTGCTATTTGAGGGCAGATGTTTATGAACTGGCCCACTTGGCGGGAAGTTGTCAGACAGGCTGTAGGGGGGTGGAGCGGGAGGTTGAATATCTTGTAGTGATGTGACTTTATGGGTGGAAGTGAGGCTCCATTATGTGATAATCTTTCATTTCAGTTCTCCTTTTGCGAGGTCTGAAAGGCACAGGGGCTGTTAGCATCGCCGAGGGCCAGGCAAGAAAAGCCATGAGTTCATGGTAAGGAACAAACAGCTCTCACATCAAAGCTAGCATTGTTAAAAAGTAAGCAAGGAGGGATGTAACTGCTCTGTGCATTTAGACATTTATTGGTCCATTTTCCAATTATGCTGGTACAAACTGTTGCTATAAAAAGGGGGTCTTCGTTTGTCTTTCTGAAAGGGAGTTGCATACGCTCATCAACCCCGTGCCAAAGTTGGTCACGACACGTCCTGGTCTAGCGCCACCTAGAAGCTCAGGTTTTAAAGTCTGCTAATTGAAACCATTTGTAGGAACATCTGGATAGTAGGAAGGGGTCTTCTGCAGGCAGCTTTGTTGTGCAACCTCCAACTGCTATAGTAAGCAACCCATGCAGGCTGGCGCTCTTCATTTAATGCCAAGTGGCACTAGGGCTTACCCTTGTCATTGACTTTTATGAGTGAACATTATTTGGGATCGCATAAGGGTCACTGTGTCTAGGTTTCAATGTAGGATATTGGTGTATTCCTGCAAAGGACAGCTGGCTACTGAAAATCAGAGAGACTGAAAAGGCAGGAATCGAAACATATGGCCACAGGGCTAACCCTAAAACTACGATAACATGCACACCAGGCTGAAACAACGAATTCAGTGTCTTATTTGTACCTAATTCCTCATCTGAAGTGGCATATGCCATGTGGAGGGCGAGGTTAAGATTCTCTGTCTGCATGCAGGAATTAGCACTTTTTATGGGTCTTTCACTAGAAGTGAAATTATACTAGATGCACATTGGCAAAGTCAATATGTTTGGTGCTAAACACCAGCCTTTTGGCTTTTTCTCGATGCTTGTTTTGTTTTGCAAAACATTATGTTTTTGCGGATGATGCCAGAACTTATCAATCCCCCAAAAAAACAATGTCCAAAAGCAAAAATAAGTTTTGGTCTCAAAAAACACACATTGCCATAGACGTCGTGGGCACTTAAGGGAACTATTTTCTGGGGACATACTTTTTGTGAAAGAGCAATGTTGTCACTCACAGGTAAGCTAGCCAATGGCGGAGTGAGCTAATCCAGTGCTCCATGGTATGCGCTGCAGTTGATGGAAGAAAAATGTGTATGATACAATAACAGTCAAATGGAAAAAGAAGGCTGGCTGAAAGCCCATATACATGAGTATTTGATACATATAGTTTTAGTAAAATCTGTAGATCTTGGCTATTATCAGACCTAAAAAGTAACACTGGGTCTGGTTTCTGAAGAACTTGATCAAAACACAGTCTGACATCTACAGCTGTGACCACAAACTCAAATCTCTAAACAGCTTGTTATCTGCAAACCGTGATATCTAATCTGCCTGCCCTCTACAAAGCCTGATTTCGAGAGTGCTTTACACAGACAGAATCTGATGTCTACAGGATGCAATCACTCTGTGGTCTGACCCTTACAGGGCTTGATATGAGCTTTTGCTGATATCCGCAGATAATTAGCTCAACAAAATGGGATCTCGAGTCTTAGCCCTGAAAATGTTAAGCTCTACAGATGCAGGTCTGTTCAGTGCCTTACGTTTTCGAAGTTCGGTTACTACTGAGTCTTATAAGAAATTGGGTTGTTGGTTGACTGGAGTGCTCTAACAAGGATTGTGATTGCTGCTTGACCAAGTCGCACCAAGCAGCAATCACAATCCTTGTTAGAGTAAGGCACAAGCAAACTTCAGTTTAACCTGTAATCAGTCCCCTGGTGGCTTGGCACAGAGCAGTCATGTGTAACTTAGGGGCATTGTGTAAAGTATTTGTGCAACACTTAGAACAGTAACAAAGTGAAAACACCAAAAGAAGCCCACAACAGGATTAGATAAATTGAATAATATGTATTAAATAAAACAAAAACAAAACAACAATTAGTAGAACCGGAGATTTGAATTTTAAAGTATTTACAGAAAATAGCCACAAAAAGCATAAAGCAAAAACTGGATAACTGGCCGCGCCGACTGGGACAAAGTCACAAGTTCAGGCTGAATGCAATGGAGCACAGGCAGGGTACAGAGACCCAGTTAGGCTCGCTGATCAGAGTACCTTAAATCCTGGTTTGCAGAGCGTTGCATGGATTTGCGCTGAGTATGCATCAGGCAGCTGAAGCATAACATTGCTTCGGAGATGCTGTGAGTCTCCGGTGCGAGGTCCTGTTGCGTCAACGTGGAGGATCCCGTCGACGAGGGCTTGCGATGCCAGTCCAGAGTTGGGGATGTGTCGTGCAGTTAGGGCACTAGTTATGAAGACTGCGAAGCTGCAATGCGGAGTTTGGTGTCATCGTCTAGTCTAGCATCGACGAGAGATGCGAGGACCTGCATCGAGGATGTGTCGCTCAGTGGCGGTTCCGAAGGCGATACGGGGTGCAGAGGTGAAGCGAGTCTGTGCGACAGGTCCAATCCACGCAGCAGTGGAGATCCATTGGTTCTGCTCGGGGTTGTGCCCTACTGCAGAGGAGATATGTTGCTTCTGCTTGATCCACAGAGGCTGGCAAAGCACCTTAAGCCCACTTTGAAGGGTCCTGGACTGGGATGGTACCACTTGGCAGAGTAGGCCCGCAGAGTCCAGGTGCAGATGCAAGGTTATTGGTAACCTGTTATGTCTCTCAAGATTCAGATCAGGTGAGCAGACAACTGGCCTTGGGCTCCCTCTGGCTTCAAGAGAATCAGGTCCAGTCCTTCTCACCCAGGCAATAGGGCAGCAGGTAACAGGTCAGCATAGCGAGCAGGAGTACAGCAGGGTGCAGTCCAGAATAGTGGCAGTCCTTCAGCAGCACAGCAGTCCTTTCTGGCAGAATATCCACAGGTACAGAAGCGTACTGAAGAGTTGGTAACTGAGGTCCAGTATTTATACTAAGTTGTGCCTTTGAAGTGGGGAAAAGCTTATAGAGGTTTACCTTTGCAGTGCCCAGGCATCCTGCACCCCCTGCCCTGGCTCCAGACTAACTACAGGGGCTATGCAATCCATTGTGTGGAGGCAGGACACAGCTTATTCAGGAGTAAATGGGGGTTGTTCCAATCTCCTCCCTCCTGTCCTGCCTTCGATGGCCCATTCAGGCACACCTAAGATCCCTATTGTGTGGGGCTGTCCAGGAGAAGTACACAAAGCACAACTGTTAGCTACATCCAGTTATGTGACCCAGGTACACACTGCAGGCACTAAATGGCTATGACAAGAAAATGTTGACTTTCTAAATGTGACATTTTCAGAATTGCAATTGAAATCTGACTTCACAATAAGTTAGGGTATTAAATTGTGATTCCAGAGACACCAAACATGAAGTGATGATCTCTTCCCATTTGCAAATTACTCTTATAAAATGTAATACGGCAACTCCAATATTATCTTTTAGGAGAGATAGGCCTTGCAGTTGGGAAAAAATAAATGTAAGAGTTTTTCACTAACAAGAAATGCAAAAGATAAAAGTAAATGTCCACCTTTTTTTAAATACATTGCACCCTGCCCTCTGGGCTGTCCAGAGCCTACCCTAGAGGTGACTTATATGTATCCAAAACGAAGGCTTGGGCCTAGCCAACGGTTTCTTTTGCCGGGTTGAGATGGCAGTTTAAAACTGCAGACACAAGCTCTGCAAGGGCAGGCCTAAGACATGTTTAAAAGGTTACTTAAGTGGGTTGCAAAACCAGTGACGCTGGCCCACTAGTAGCATTTAATTTACAGGCCCAGCGTACATATAGTACAACATTACTAGGGACTTACGAGGAAAATAAATATATCAATTGAGGATAAGCCAGTATTACCATGTTTAGCGCAGAAGCACTTAAGCACTCGTTAACAGTTGTAAAGTGTGAGAGTCCTAATGCCAGCAAGGCTAAGATCAGAAAAAATGGAGGAGGAAGGCAAAAAGCTGGGGAAAAGACCGGCCTTAGGCTGTCAGGTCTAACAAGTCTGATCTCACCAGTACCTCAAACCGGCAGTATGCTTTATACAGGACCAAAGTACTACAGCACCAGAACCCTGCATAGTTTGATCTCTTAATAGGCAGAACTTTGCAGAAACTGTTCTCTGCAAAGACTAATGTCTGCTGAGTCTGCCTGCTGAGGTTGATTTTGTGGTGTAATCCCGATGCTTAGAGAGCCTATTATCAATAGTGACTGCTCTCTGCAGAATACAATCCCTACAGTTTGATCTCTAGAGCTTGTGATACATGCATCTCTACAGTCTATTGACTGCAGAGCGACAGTGCTGGATCTCGTCTTGCGATCACTAGGTAGTTTGAGCTCTACAAATCCTGGTCTATAGAGTGCCTGACACTTTGAAAGTCTGCTCACGAATGAGCCTGATCCCAACAATACCAGAGAGTGCTCTATGATTTCTACTGCGCCCAAGTACCACAGAGCCTGATCTCTACAGCGTCTGATTTCTAGGGAGGTAGATCCCTTTATTGCTGATCTCTGAAGGCCACAAACTCTGTCGTCTGAACACACACCTTCCAACTCACACGTCACCATATGTTACATTTCATGACACCTTTCATATTTTTTCAATATAACTGTGCAACCTGTTAGCATTGTAACAGCATATATGTAACTTGTTAGCGTGATCAACCTATCTTGGGTACCTGTAACTATATATATGTAACTTGCTAGCGTGCTTAGTCTATCTTGTCACCTTTTGTAATTTACCAGGCACTCACATGAGGTCAACTTCGTAAATATGTATTTTACACCTGTTCTAACCGAACGCTGAAACCTTTTATATTTTTTACAATATAAATATGCAACTTGTTAGTTGTAACTGCATCTAGGTAACTTTTTAGCGTGATCAGCCTATCTTGCGTACCTGTAACTGTATATATGTAACTTGTTAGCGTGTTTAGTCTTTCTTGTGTACCTTTTGTTACTTACCTGGTTCTTTTGTAAAGCTCTCTGACGCCTTTGGGTAAAGATCACGCAATATAAAACTGCATACAGTAAATAAATAAATAAAACATTATTATTTTGGTTCCCTTCACACGGTCACCAGGTGAGGAGCTGACATCGCCCTGCGGTATGAAAGATGAGCTAGAAAGCACTGCATAAAGTGTGTTTCTAGCTTGTCTTTGGAGGATGGAAGGACCTAATGTCCATTAAGGGTGGGAAAACACTCAGGACATCGGTGACCGCCTAAGAGGCCCTTTGCTGCTTTGTAGAGGGGGTGGTAGGCTTTGTGAAGGGCAGGATACCTCTTAAGTAGCTCTAGAAACGAGGCCCTGCCCCTTCTAAGGCCCTGCCCCTTCCAAGGCCCCGCCCCTTCCAAGGCCTCACCCCTTTCTCACACTGTGAAATGTATTTACAAATTGGAAGGTCTGTGTACAGAAGGGAATCTGCAAAGACGGATTATTTTTTTATTGGACCTGATCTCCGCAGACCTTTATCTACTGCAGCTCATCTGTACACAGCCTGGTCACTGCACTTTATCACCTACTGTACTCACCAATACATGAACCCTAAAGAAACTGACCTCTACAGTGCTTGATCTCATCACTACCTTATCCACATCATTGCTATTCTATATTTCCGCTGTGTGCTGCAATTTTCAAAATCAAGGTCAACTCGTCATAAGCACAGCGCAGGTAACACCCATGACGAGTTGACCTTGTCACAAGCATCGAAGGGGTTAAAGAAACTGACTTCCGAAGGGCCTGATCGCTACGGGTCCTCATCCCCAGGGCTTTCAGTGGGATGAAAAAACTGGAGGGTCTCTCAAAGGAGTGTGGCAAATGTAATTAAGGGTGTGGCCTAAAACACATAAGCTAAAAATCTGTGCTTAGCATAGTGTGCCGCTCTACTTTTATTTGGATGTTTCTGTCATTGCATCCAGATATATAATGCAACAAGTAACATCATACCTACAACAAGTCAGGACTATTGTCTTTGTCAATGGTTGTTAGCTGCATAAGATAAATAAGCAGCAACTATGTCTTGTATATAATATTGAAAAAGCTTCCACTTAAAGCCCTGGTGACACCACAACAATGTTGCTGCTCCTGAGTTTCAAAAAGAGAAGAGAGAAAATGACTCTCTTTAAAGGATTTCCCTTCCCTGCAACGCTCACCTGGCATGACACCATGTCGTAACTTCTCCACTAGTGAGAAGTGAGCAGTGTGAGGATGCGCACATCGCACACGTGCCTGCTGTCACTGAAGCCAGGAAAACAATTAGCCACCTGTACCAGGGCACAAAACTGAGCCCGATAGAGACTCGTCTCGAGCCCCCTTTAAAAAAAATGCAGGTGCTCAGCACCGGCGAGACCCAGCACACTTAAAGCTCTGCTCGTCCCTACAGATACTGGCCTAATGTCTTCAGTACCTTGCCCCTACGGAAACTGGCCTCTGCAGTGCCTCATCTCTTCAGCACCTCATTCCTACAGAAACTGACCTCAGTATGGGCCTGATATCCACATCACCGTATTAATAAGGAGTCTTATCTCTACAATCAATTTACTGGGTTAAGCGACTGGTGCTTATTCTATAACCTACAGCTCACACGTACATCCAGTGGGGAACACACAGCCTTCTCTCATACTTAAGCCAATGAAATGACACTCGGGACAATTCGGGCAGTCAGAATGCTATTATCAAGGTGCCAACATGCAGTTCCGGTTGACGTGTCTTCCGTAACGATGGTCTAGCGGTCGCAGGAAGTCGTCATCCCTCAGAAAGCGCCTCCCACAAGCTTCCCTCTGCCTCCCACAGGCTGGGCTCAGAGGTCTTAATGATGTCCAGACAGCGGCCTACACCGAGGAACATAAAACCCGAGAGGCTGATGATTTATATGTGGGCGAGTGGCTTAAAAGCGAAATGAATGCGACGTCGTCGAGAGAAGAGGGGAGACAGTGGCTGCGTGTCATGGGTTAATGAGCCATCAAAGACGGAACGCCCAAGGTCACCTCTGTGGGAGGGCCAGACACTGGGAAGCAGGATTTATGGCCCCGCGGTCGTAAATAGTTTTTACACGTTTTTAACACCAGCGTCTGGGGCAGTCAGCAGCTTTCATTTGAGAGAGAGGTCGAGGTGCGAGTCTGACCAGCCCTTATCACACAGTGGAAGGCGAGTCCTGTGTGGTCTCCAAAGCTACTTACGATCCCACCTTTGCGCTGAGTCAGTAAAAGGTGCCACTCTTGAATAAAAAGCACAAAGTTATTTCTACTATTCACAAGGTGACAAAGAAGAACCCTGACAGTCATTAATTCGTAGAATACGTGTTCTGTAGTGCTTAATTTGAGCCGGTGGTTTCCGGTGCTCGGCACTGGCCCTTATGACAGAAGGCCCGGCAAGGGCTGTTTTTGTGATTTAGAGATGAGCAGAACAACAGTTGTTTATTAATCAAATATAAATTCAAAATAACTAACATCAAGCCTTTCTTACAGCTTTGGGAGCGTAGACTACTCAGATTTGTCACACTTGTGGGATTGTGATGGTTAGTAGTTTTGTAGGTATTGTCATTGCAGTGGCAATTGGTGGTGCAAGCTGCAGTGACCTCCCGATGAGGGTCCTGGCACTTACTTTGCAAATTAAATACTATCTTTTCGTTTGCCTTCCACTTAACATTCGTTCACCTCCATTCTCCCTCCAATTTCTTTTTCCGGCTCTGTCTGTTTCTAAAGCCCACTCACCCTTTTCATGCACACAAAAAAAGTAGCAAAAATCACCAAACCGATGTATGTCCTCATGATGCCCAGCTTCAAACCTGAAACCATGGACTTCTCAGCGGAAGATGCAAACCCCGCCTCCCACCACCAGAGCCTAAACTTAGTTGAGAGATTTCCCCGGTTTCCTGGGAATGTTCCATCATCTACCACCCCCTGCATTATATGAATGGATGGAGGCTTCTGAAGTGTTAGCGCCTCTTACCTCAGATGGGAGCCAAGTTCAGGAAGCCATATTCCAGCACTCCCAGCATTTGTATGAGCAGATGCAGCCTGCTGAGCGCGGGCCCTTCTTTGCAAAGAGGGAGTCAAACTTCTGCACGCTCAGCATCCTATGAGCAGGTCTTGGAATCAGAATGGGCCGTCGATGGGGACCAGCTTCCAAAGGGACCGGTCTTCCTGCACCCTCAGAATTTGTATCAGGGGCATAGCTTCCATTGGTGCAGCTGGTGCAGTGGTACCCAGGGCCAGAGGTCCAAGAGGATCACGGAGCCCTGATTGTTTCTGTGCTTTATAATGCCAGGGGGACCATTTTCTTTTTTGCACTACAGCCTATGTCACACTGGCTACGCTGTTGATTTGTATGTGTGCTGATGTAGCCTTTCTTCCCAAAGATATTGTAATTGTATTTATATAGCGCTTAAGGCACTGAGTCCAAAGGATTAGGGGTGGATTACTATAAGGAAATATAAATTGTTAATATGGGCATGTGAGTCTGTTGGTTTGATTGGATAGAATAAAGGAGGGATAGAGGAGGGAAGAGTCTAGGGTTATCGGTGGAATCAGATTAGTAAAATGAGGTTTCGGATGAGCTATGATGACATTTCCAGCACCCTCGACCTTACATGAGGAGAAGCAGGTTCACTTCTTCCCAGAAAAGGGACCAAACTTCCTGAACCCTCCGAATTATGAGGGGTTTGGGCTGCTGGAGGCACAGTCCTTATTCCCAGAGAATGGATCAAACCTCCGACACTATCAGCATTTGTGAGGGGGCCGGTGCTGTTGAAGGTGAATGCAGTATTGGGCTTAGTTGGATAAGTAGTGCAGAAGACACATAACTACAGTAAGTAAATGCAGTTCACTGTAATACAACAGGAGCCCATACCGATGGTGCCACCCAGCCTTAACATCTGTCCCCAGCTGACTCCCAATATTCCACTATCAAACCCTAACATGCCCTCAGAGTGGGCATATACTGTAATGGTCATAGAACAAGATAGAGACAGACAGCTTAACAACTTCTAACCATTCTAAAGAGCACAACAACACACAGGCCTTATTCCCAGAGATTGGATCAAACCTTCAGGATTCCTAGAATTGTATGAGGGGACATGAAGGAGAGGAACCTCGTACCTCAGATGGAACCAACTTGAAATAAGAGCCAATGCCCACCACTGAAGGACTGGGTTCTGTAAGACCCAGCGGTGCCAGGGCACAACACCTGAAACCTTCGTGGGTAACCTGCTCCGGCGTACAAGTCACAGAGACACGGGACACTTCCTTCGGCGTCAAAGATTCAAGGTTTATTTGCTGCAGGGAACACAGAGATCACGACAAGTACACAGCGTGCAACTTGGGGAGACTGCTTCAAATTGGTTCTGTGGATTGCTCCTTTTATACAGTTTTTACCCATAGGATAACATTGAACACAAAAGTTTACAACCCGGTTCTCACAATTATCCCCCAGAGGGGTCGCTTTGGTCACTTTGAAACACATGAGATGCGAAACATAAGTGCGGAAACATTTGGCGGTTCCCAACTGTAAAAACCCATCTTCCCACCATTAGCAAATTCCAATCAGCAGTAAAACAGATCGAAATAGGAACAAGGACAGGTGTAGAGGAAGACGGAGACAGTGGGGAGATCGGAAAGGGTGTAAAAGGGGAGGTAACGGGAAACACGAGATGCAGGCATCAAAGGGACGTGCCTAATGAGATGCACGGCTGAGACAATAAGCCCGTGCGGCAAGATGAGCCTCAAGCGGCGTCATCTGCCTTACAGTAGCATCCCCCTCGTCATAAAGACACTTACAAAGAACATGTGTCTTCCGCAAATATCTTGGGAGTCCCAGGGTCGCGAAACGGACAACGTCCGTTCGCTGGCTACTTGAGGGCAAGAGACAAAATGGATGCCGTATCTAAGATGGAACCCGTGGGTACAGATGAAAAACCCACATAACAAACGAACGGTTTAAGCTAGCACAGCGAAACTGCGCACACTTACTAAACTCGTCATTTGCGGTTCATAGATACCAGACTCGACCATATTCGCGCGAGTCGAAAGCACCACTTACAATTGTCACGGAACCTCAGACGCTCCTTTTGCCCTCATGTAGGCAAGCACTAGTCGGAATCATATTCGATATTCATCAGACCATCGAGATGTTGCTGTAGCATAGCTCTGTCCAACTGAGTCCCCTTGGTAACAGATGGTTGTCTCATACACGTTGTAGCACAAAGGCCACATAAGGCAGGACCACACTGCACACAAAGGCAACACGTGAACAGGAACACTACCACAACTCCGATGATCATCAGAATTTTCCAACCCCAAGTCGACATCAGGCCCCAAAACCATCCTAGCAGCGTCCAATCCCCTACATCCACGTGTATGGATTCGGAGATCTTATGCAACCTCGAGATGGCTTGATAGACAGTTGGAGCATTATCTGGAATGAAAATGCAGCAGCTCGAATGGATCACCTTACATACCCCACCGCGATCTGCTAAGATGACATCCAAAACCATACGGTTTTGTAACGTCATAAGTCTCTCCGCCTGAAGTTCTGTGGTGATATTACCAAGGGCACTGGCAGTAATATTAGCTGTCGATTCTACCACTCGAGTCAACTGTCTCAGGTTCCTACTGTTAACCATAGGTCCCCAAAACGGGAGGAAACCCTTGAAAAAGTCTCCTGCCTCTTGACCGGCAGTATCCTCTTCGCTAACTACACCTCGCACAACTCTAGTCTTGTGATAATCGGCGTCTACAGTGAACGTCGGAGGCAACAGATTTGCAATGAAGCATGAGCCCATGAAGTCGGCGGGCAACCATGCATATGCACGATCATAACAGATAAAGTATGTACCCTTGGCAGCCAGAAACACAGGGGACGAGGACATCGGCAAAATGTAATTTTCAGTGCAAGCACTTGCTCCAAGTCGGGCTTGCGATCTTCGACCACGACCCATAAGACAGAAATTACCAGTGTGGGGTACGACCCATATTGGAGGCGAGCTTTTAAGCTGCTTTTCGCTAGTGAACACACTATATTCGCCTCTACTTAGGACTCTATAGGCTTGTACCTCTTCTTCAGGGATAAGCGAGGGATCATAGATATCGCTATCTAAATCCTCTATGGCTATCGACAAAGGCTTCTGATACGAGGTAGGACCAGAGTAGGGGGAACGTGGTTCTCGAATGGGGTGGAAACCCAGTGCGCTTCGAAACATTGTTTGGAACGCTCGAGCTGACCCTTGGGAACTATACGGTAACACCAGATATGGAATTCCCTTATCCGTAGTATGTGGCATTAACCCACACACCCAACAATTAGTAGTGTTAACCACTAACTGATGCTGGTGAAGGAGCTGAATAAAGGAATTGTTGCGGAATTCTACACGTCTAGCCTGCTCGTGTTCCGGTAACATGTGAAAGGAATGGGGAGAAGCAGTAGAGGTAAGATTAGGGTAAGGAGTAGTAGTAGGTGTAGCAGGTAAGAAGTAAGACATCGTATAGTACACCCCACCCGCCAATAATGCAGAAGCAGTCAAAAATAACACAAACAGTTGGAATATAAAACATTTGGTACGACTGAGTTGCTGCAGCTTAAGTCTGTGCGCCTTAGCTCCCTCCAAATCATTCAGCTTCGAGAATGCCATTCCCTACGACCGTCCGCAACGTTTCTTGACGCACTTTGTTCTGTGTAGCAATAGTCAACCCCTAGGAGTTCCCAGGGACCGACGGCCTTCAACCTAGCGTCAAGACCTACTACCCAGAAGGAAGTACGCGCGCGGCCCTACGGCCTTCAATACACAATATGTATATACAAGCACAAAGTCTCTCGGCTGTGGAAGTAAAAAAAGATACAAGGGAGGAAGCTCAATATATCTATATATATACAAAAATTATAGTGATACGTATGCTCAAAACTGATCACGGGAAACGGGGATAATGCAGTCGTTAATTCAGCAAAACAAAATATTTTTATTTGTCCTTAGTGCGAGATCGCAAAGAATATCGGTGTTTCCCGGGACGTGTCTGCTCGTCGAACAAAGGATCCGTTGAAGAGACAGCGTCCTGCTGATCAGTCGATTGTTCTGGTCTTGAGTCTTTTGCTGACAATTGTTCAACAGTGTCTTTCTGCTGCGCTGAGGATTCTCCAACAGGCTGCGCGTCGCTGAAAGGTACAAACGCCGGCAATGTTTCTGTTTCTGTTGACGCAATGCCTTTCCTTACCCACGGGTCTGCCGGTAAAGGGATAGGGACTCGCTTCGTATGGGTGGCATGCACCCAATTTTTACGCCCCTCAAGACGAACGGCAGTCCTCGTGGCCAGGAGCACCTGGTAAGGTCCGGTAAACCTCGGGTCCAGATTATTCTTGCGTGAAAAGTTGCGTGTCACCACCCAGTCTCCAGGCTGGAGCTGGTGGCCTGGACCCTCCGTCTGCGTCGGCAGTGCGTCGTAAACCTGTTGGTGAATTAACCTCAGTTTAGCAGTCAAGTCATATAAATAGTCAATCAACATTGGATACTCAAGATCAGAAAACATTCCTGGCCTAGGAACCCCCCACACATTCGCAGGACGGCCGAACACTATTTCGTAGGGACTAAGCCCTATTCGGGAGTGTACAGTCGCCCTAGTTGACAGTAATGCTAAGGGCAAAGCGTCAGGCCACGAAAGACCAGTCGTAGCCTGAATCTTCGCTAGCTTTAGTTTAAAGGTGCCGTTGTACCCTTCAACCAATCCAGCTGACTGGGGATGATTGGCGCTGTGGAATTTTTGATTTATTCCAAGGCCCTTACACACACTCTTCATCACACTTCCAACAAACTCACTTCCGTTATCTGACCACACGACTCTAGGCATTCCATACCGAGGAAAATATTCCTTCAGTAGGATTTTTGCAGTAGACAAAGCAGTATTGTCTTTGAGAGGATAGGCCTCAATCCATCGGGAGAATGCGCAAACCACAACTAAAACGTATTTCAGGTTATTGCATCGCTCCATATGGATGAAGTCTAATTGAATCACCTCAAAGGGATACGAAGGGGGAGCAAAACTGCCAGGAGGAGTTGGGGTTCCTTTGCCAGGATTGTACATCATACACACCATACAATTCTTCACCAACCGTTCAGCACATTTCGTAATTCCATCATTCTTCCACACAGACGACAACAATTTACAAATGCCTTTCACGCTAATATGTGCTAACCCATGTGCCATTGTCACAACGGCCAGTACATACGCATCAGGCAACAACCATCTTTTCTGATCCGACAAGTCAATCCAACAACCACTCGCATCCAACTTTCCCGTACTTTCTTTCCACTTCGCCTTTTCAGTCTCGGTGGCCTCATTCTGAATTTCTTTCACACTTTCAATGTTGTCTTCACACATACTCGATTCCGTAGGCCACCTAACCGAACTCGTCACATACATTCGAGTGCTAAGGTTCCGGGCAGTCTCCTTAGCAATCTCATCCGCAAACGCATTACCACGACCAACATCATCCGTCACTTTACGATGAGCGCTACATTTAACAATCGCGACTTGCGTAGGCAAAGTCAATGCATCCAGAAGATCATTCACAAGCTGGCCATGCTGAATCTTCGTACCGTGCGACGTCAAGAAACCTCTCTCTCGCCACAATCGTCCAAAACTATGCGCTACCCCAAAAGCGTATTGGCTGTCGGTGTACACATTCACACGTTTACCTTTTGCTAACACACATGCTCTAGTGAGAGCAATCAATTCCGCAGCTTGGGCGGAATTCTGATTCAATCTTGCAGTCTCAACAACAGTATTCAATGTTACAACAGCATAAGCAGTAGTCACATCGCCATTCGGCAACTTAAAACATGACCCATCCACATACAGAGTGCCATCCGGATCTTCCAATGGGGTGTTTTTAAGGTCCACTCGACCTTTTGTTTCCTCTTCAGTCCTCAAGTAGCAGTCATGCTCTACTACTTCATCTGACTCTGCACTAATTGGTAACAAAGTTGCCGGATTTAAGACATTACAACGTTTTATCTGAATATGGCTTGCCAATAACGTCAACTCGTACCCAGACAACCTCGCACTCGTCAAGTGCTGAGTTTTCGTACGATTTAAAAGAGTATCGACTGCATGCGGAACCATCACTGTAAGCATATTATCCATGACCAATCCTGCTGATTGTCGGATGGAGACCGCAGCTGCCGCAGTTGCTCTCAAACAGCTCGGCAATGCTCTAGCTACTGGGTCCAAGGTCGAGGAAAAATATGCACATGGACGCTGTTTACCACCAAAAGGTTGCGTTAAGACACTCAAAGCACAACCTTCCTTCTCGTGAACATATAGCGTAAACGGCTTGCTGTAGTCAGGGGTACCCAACACAGGAGCCGAACACAATGAATCACGTAACTCAGAAAACCTTTTCTGACATTCTTCCGTCCATGGTAAAGGAGTTGGAACATCCTTGCACGTAAGAGCCACCAATGGTTTCGCTAGCAATGAAAAATTAGGAATCCATTGCCTGCAGTATGACGTGATACCTAGAAAGGCACGCACATCTCTTTGGGTTTTTGGCACAGCCATTCGCGCAATCGCTGCAATTCTCTCTGGGGTCAATCTCCTTCCCTCCTTTGACAATAAGTGACCTAGATAGGTTACTTCTTGACAACAATATTGGAGTTTAGAAGGGGACACCTTATGATTTAGCTCACAGAGATGCTGCAGCAATGACACCGTAGCTATTTTACAAATGTCCTGAGTATCGGCAGCCACCAATAAGTCATCGACGTATTGGATCAAGGCCGCACCAACCGGCAACCGAAACGCATCCAGTTGACCCTTCAAGGCTTGACTGTAAATCGATGGACTTTCACAGTAGCCCTGAGGAGCGCGTTTGAACCGGAAGCTTCGTCCACCGAGAGAGAAACCGAAAAGGTCCCTGCTCTCTTCGGCAATCGGAATGCTGAAAAACGCATTTTTCAAGTCAATCACCGAAAACCATGATGCAGTAGCTGGAATCAGAGTCAGGAGCGCCGTGATGTCAGGCACAACAGGGAATTGAGGAACCACAATTTTATTCACCTCCCGTAAATCAATAACAAAACGATAAACAGGCGGTTTTGTAGGATCTGTGCGTTTAAGAATAGGCAGTACAGGACTATTGCACACGTTTCCCCGAGTCTCCTCAATAACATCTTTCTCGATCAAATCATAGATGATCGCCAACAGCGCTCGTTCACCATCAAGGGAGATACGATACTGGGGAATGCGTGGCAATCGCACATTAGATTTCAACTGAACAACATAAGGGGAGATATCAAGTAGGCCCACATCATTTGGACCCGTCGCCCACAAAGACGCAGGAAGAGAACTCAATTCCGGTGGAAGCTTATCAAGAGACAAGTACATAGGAGAGACAACCCTCTCTCCTAACGTAAGCTTTACACCCGCAGGAGAACAATACAAAGTTGCGTACAAACGTTTAAGCAAATCCAGGCCCAAAAGATTCTCGCCACAACCCGTGGTTAAAATCAACGGAGCTTCTAGCTCACGTGGCCCAATTTGAAGGGGCAAAGGGCGTGAGACTGGATTGCTAACGGGGGCGCCAGAGAATCCAACGGAAACATTTGTTAAGCCAGACAAAGGTGCGCCAGGGAGTTTTGAATACATGATAGAACTTTTCGCTGCACCAGTGTCCAACAGAAAAGGCTCAACGACGCCCGATGTAGCAACTGCGACGTAAGGCCCTCTCTGATCAACCGGAACTGATACCACTCCCTCTCCTTGTCTTTGGCTGTCCTAGTAATTACTGTCGTCAGTTCCCTGATCGACGTAATAATCGTCTACATTGTACTGCGCAGATCGTCCTTGCGATGATCCACGTTGATCAAAACAGTTATTAGAATTAGATGAGTTATCTGAGCGATCATTCTGAGCACCACGACCTCTACCACGTGACGCCTGTTGCGAACCACCACGACCTCCTTTAGATGAGTTACCACTATTACGTTCATTCAAAACAGGGCAGTTAAATTTAATGTGTCCCTCCTGTCTACAATAAGCACATTGATTGTACCCTAACGATGATCTTTGGGAGGAGGAATCATTACGCGACTGTGACCGATTCGATTGCGACTGCGATCGACTCTGTTGTGAATTATTCTGATTTGACCGTGGAGGATACGCTTGTTGCAACAACACTTTAGTTTTCAGCTCTTTCGTCTTTTTGTCAGCACGGTCATTCTCTTCTTTCTCTCTGTTTTCATAGTATTGTGCCGTAGCCAATATCTGAGCTGAGGTGGAAACAGCCCATGCACTTTCCGAATTCTTCAATTTATTGCTCAAATCGGGCAATAAATTCGAAACAAATTTATCCACAAACAACCTTTGTCCACCCTCAGTACCCATGTCCTGACCACTATGGTCAATGAATGCTTCCTCAAACCTCGTAAAGAAGTCGGAAACACTCTCATCTTTCTTTTGCTTACAGGCTGACAATTTGTCCCAGTTTACCCTCATAGCCGGCATAAGAGTCTTCATTAACGTTATTATTCTTTGGGGGAGGGCAGCAATCAACTGCTCAGGTTTAGCTCCACCAGTTTGTAAAGCATCTGCCGCCAAGATGGCCGCCCAATCACCACCTAATTCATTTGCGTGATCTTGCTGGCGAATCTTAGCCCATACCGGTTGTGGTACGACATTGCCAAACAACATGTCGATATCGGCAAGGTTCATTATCGTAGCATCTACGAGCTGCGATAATTCTTTGTAATACCCTGCAGGATTTTTGCGAGGGTCAGGCAATGATTGCTTCACCTGTAACACTTCCGATCTTTTCCACGGGAGATGTATCCATACTCTCTGAAAATACGGTGGAATAATAGGAACAGCAGTAGCATCGCCTGGCATCCATACTGGTGGAACTTCCCGCATGGGGTATTGGCCAGACTCATCTGGTTGTTTCTCAATATCCTCAACAAACAATGCATAAGGTATCGGAGCGGGACGAAAAGATAGTAACCGCTCGATAGCACGTCGAACATTAGTATCAACTATCAGCCCAGTTGAAAACTGAAGCCGAAGTTCAGACAGGGCGGTCAGCACCTCGTCAGGCGCATCGGCCGCTATCTTATCATGAAGGAACTTACACATTTCATCAAACACGTATCTCTGGGTTGGTATATTGAATTGACAAAACGTTTCGAGGACAACACGTGGTGGATTTCTCTGTGGATTTACCATCCAACCCATCGCCATATTATATAGCGCAACGCGTTCTCTGTTTCCAGGAAGCTGACTTCGTCTCTGAGGACCATCGGAACCAGCGGACCCATGAACAGGTCTGAGCGACTGAAAGAAGCTAGCCGCAAGAGGAGAATTGCGACTACGAGTAGAGGGAGAAGAATAAGACACAGGGCTAACAAGAGAAGGAGTAGAAACAGTAGCAGCAACAGGGGTTAACAAAACAGGAGCAGTAGCGGGAGCAGGAGTATGAGGAAGCGGAGGAGCAGTAGGAATAGAAACAGACAAAGGAGCGGGAACAGTCGGAAGAACGGGTGCAGGTTGAGGAACAGGTGGAGGAGGAATAGGTGGAAGAACAGGTACGGCAGGGACCACAGGAGCTGCGGTACCCTGTACGTACGGGGGTGGCGACTTCATAAGATAGGACATTAAAGGATCCTCAACTACCTCTTCCTTCTTGTCCGACTCCGTAGGCAAAGCAGGATAGCATTTATCTATGGTCATACGCTGTAGTCTCTCAAACACTTCCTTATCCTTATCCTCCTTATCACGCTGGAACTGCTCAGCTTTCTTCACTATGGTAGCAACATTATCTCGCTGACTACGTTTATTCTGTCTGATTTCTTTCTGTCGGGCTTCTTTTCGCCACAACCGAAAGGCATCAAACATGGCCGGCCTTGATTTTCGTTCGAACAACTTCATTTCTAGATTATCTAAGATTGACGCCTCGAAGCTACCGTGAGGTGGCCAACGAAGATCACCGTCCTTCTTTGTATATTTAATCCAATAATCGTTAAAGGTAATTGGGCCTAGCCCATGTTTGCTATATAGATCATAAGTAGGAGTTCCAACCGGAGGTATCGGACACGAGTCCTCCAGTCGGGAATCCGCACCACAAGGTCTGAAACAACTAAACAAAGTACTGCGACCAGGCATCTTGCACACTAGCCGAGTTTCACAAACTTCAAGGGTTACGGGATTTACCAAGTCCCAGCAAAGAACAAAACCCTCGGTTTTTGGCGGCTGCAGTCGTCAAACAACACAACAAAGTACGCTAGCAAAGTGTCACCGACAAAAACACTCACACAGCGTGTACAACAAAAACACTCGCTAAAGTGTCAACAACCAAAAGCTATGGGAGCGACCCACAAATACTTAACTCAAAAATCGATGGCGTCACCAGGAAGGCCCGTCAATCGTCTCGCTATACCAAGGTCTACGCCAGGCGCCAAAACAGGTCTACAGTCAGGGCAGCAGTCCGTCGCAGCCGTCCGGAGGCGGGAATCTTCGCGGGAAAAGTCTTCGGGCCACTTATTTCGACAACAAGATCGATGAAGCGGAGTGCACCTTCCCTCGGAGATTTCACACGAAGTTCCTCACGATCGTCGGGCTTGGACCGGTACCACTGATGCAGCCCCACGTTGGGCGCCAACTGAAGGACTGGGTTCTGTAAGACCCAGCGGTGCCAGGGCACAACACCTGAAACCTTCGTGGGTAACCTGCTCCGGCGTACAAGTCACAGAGACACGGGACACTTCCTTCGGCGTCAAGATTCAAGGTTTATTTGCTGCAGGGAACACAGAGATCACGACAAGTACACAGCGTGCAACTTGGGGAGACTGCTTCAAATTGGTTCTGTGGATTGCTCCTTTTATACAGTTTTTACCCATAGGATAACATTGAACACAAAAGTTTACAACCCGGTTCTCACAATTATCCCCCAGAGGGGTCGCTTTGGTCACTTTGAAACACATGAGATCCGAAACATAAGTGCGGAAACATTTGGCGGGTCCCAACTGTAAAAACCCATCTTCCCACCATTAGCAAATTCCAATCAGCAGTAAAACAGATCGAAATAGGAACAAGGACAGGTGTAGAGGAAGACGGAGACAGTGGGGAGATCGGAAAGGGTGTAAAAGGGGAGGTAACGGGAAACACGAGATGCAGGCATCAAAGGGACGTGCCTAATGAGATGCACGGCTGAGACAATAAGCCCGTGCGGCAAGATGAGCCTCAAGCGGCGTCATCTGCCTTACAGTAGCATCCCCCTCGTCATAAAGACACTTACAAAGAACATGTGTCTTCCGCAAATATCTTGGGAGTCCCAGGGTCGCGAAACGGACAACGTCCGTTCGCTGGCTACTTGAGGGCAAGAGACAAAATGGATGCCGTATCTAAGATGGAACCCGTGGGTACAGATGAAAAACCCACATAACAAACGAACGGTTTAAGCTAGCACAGCGAAACTGCGCACACTTACTAAACTCGTCATTTGCGGTTCATAGATACCAGACTCGACCATATTGGCGCGAGTCGAAAGCACCACTTACAATTGTCACGGAACCTCACCACCCACAGCGGTGTCGGATGGGACCTCTGAAGATGAAGGTGTGGCTCTTCACAAAGCGAGAATCTATAATTAACCACCTTAAGCACTGTATGATGGGATCTCTTCTGCTGAAAGTGTTGCCGTTCTCTCTAAAGATGGGATTCATCTTCCACGCCCTCCAGCATTGTATGAGGAGAACTGTGCTGCTGAAAGTTCTTCCCTGTCTACACCAAGGATGGGATCAATCGTCTGACACTGGTATTGGTTTAAGGGAGTTGTGTGGATATTGGTGTGGTCCTATACATTTGAGATCCATCTTCCAGCATCTTCATTACAGTGTTAGAACATTTGTAATGATGAAGAGCCAGCATTTTCTGAAAAGGACAGGAGCCATCTTCCAGAATCCCTAGCACACACATCCTACTCATGTTTCATTAGAGGACAAGTGCTCTTGAAGAGGCAGTCCTTCACCCTAACGATTAGCTCGATCTTTTCACAACATTTAGCACTGTTGAAGGCGCAGTTCTTCCAGTACCCTCTGAACTGTATAAGAGGATGTCTGCTGACAAAGGGACAATCCACTTTCCAACGAAATCTTACAAATAATAGCTGTGGAAGGTGACTCTTCTGTCCAAAAATGGGATCCACCATCCAGTGCCGGTAAACAGACATAATATTGATTCCAAAATATCGATTGGACAAAATATCGAGTAAAAAATATAGACTGGACAAAATATAGAGTAGACAAAATATAGACAACAAAAATATCGAGTAATATCGACTAGAATAGCCAAAATATTGAATCAAAAATATAGACTAGACATAATATAGACTAGATAAAATATAGACAACAAAAATATCGAAAATAAGGTAAGTTATTAATATTTAATAATATTTGTGTAATATAAATCTGTAGCGGGTTGTGGGTTTATAGGGGAATAGGGTGGGAAGTAATTTAATTATAAATAATTAATTATGTAAATGTAATCTAATTGTTAATTAAATAATAATTGGTAATTAAATAAAATATAATTGTTAATTGATTAAAAATGAATAATTGATAAATAATAAATTTTTAGTAATTTATATTCTTTAGCGGGTTGTGTGTTTACAGGGGAATAGGGTGGGAAGTAATTTAAATATAATTACTTAATTATGTAAATTTAATCTAATTGTTAATTAAATAATAATTGGTAATTAATTAAAATATAATTGGTAATTAATTTAAAAAAAAATTGATAAATAATACATTTTTAGTAATTTATTTTCTGTAGCGGGTTGTGTGTTTATAGGGGAATAGGGTGGGAAGTAATTTAATTTTAATTAAATAATTATGTAAATTAATTATATTTTTAAATTAATTATTAATTGGTACATAATTAAAATATAATTGGTAATTAATTTAAAATAATTAATTGGGAATAGCAATTTTCACCCCTGCGCTATCCAACGCTTTACCTACTGTTGCACCCACTGGAGTTGGAATAGTAATTTTTACCCCTACGCTATCCAACGCTTTCCCTACTGTTGCGCCCACTGGAGTGGGAATAGTAATTTTTACCCCTACGCTATCCAACGCTTTCCCTGCTGTAGCACCCACTGGAGTGGGAATAGTAATTTTTACCCCTAAGCTATCCAACGCTTTCCCTACTGTAGCACCCACTAGAGTGGGAATAGTAATTTTTACCCCTACACTATCCAACGCTTTCCCTACTGTTGCACCCACTGGAGTGGGAATAGTAATTGTTACCTCTACGCTATCCAATGCTTTCCCTACTGTAGCACCCACTGGAGTGGGAATAGTAATTTTTACCCCTACGCTATCCAACGCTTTCCCTACTGTTGCATCCACTGGAGTGGGAATAGTAATTTTTACCCCTACACTATCCAACGCTTTCCATACTGTAGCACCCACTGGAGTGGAAATAGTAATTTTTACCCCTACGCTATCCAACGCTTTCCCTACTGTAGCACCCACTGGAGTGGGAATAGTCATTTTTACCCCTACGCTATCCAGCGCTTTCCCTACTGTTGCACTCTTTGGAGTGGGAATAGTAATTTTTACCCCTACGCTATCCAACGCTTTCCCTACTGTTGCACCCACTGGAGTGGGAATAGTAATTTTTACCCCTACGCTATCCAACGATTTCCCTACTGTTGCACCCACTGGAGTGAGAATAGTAAATTTTACCCCTACGCTATCCAACGCTTTCCCTACTCTTGTACCCACTGAAGTGGGAATAGTAATTTTTACCCCTACGCTATCCAACGATCTCTTTAATGTAGCACCCACTGGAGTGGTTACATTAAATGTAATCCTTTTGCTATGCTACGGTAAATATATTCTATATGTTTTATTAATAACATGTATTTATATATATATATATATGTATTATTATTATTAATTTTTGAAGTTACATAAATTATGTAATAATGTTACATTTATTTAATAATTTTAACAATGTTTATATTAAATATATTTAATATGATAATAGTTTTAACTCATTTTAAAGACAAAAAAAATCGATATTTTGACAGTCTATATTTTAAACACTCGATATTTTAAACTCAATATTTTTGTACTTACCTTAGTGAAGATAGAAAGTCGATATTATGTCCCTCGATATTTTTTCATCGATATTATGGGAACTCGATATTTTGGTAGTAGATATTTTTTCAGTGATCCTCCTGTGCCCTCAGAAATGTATAGGAGGTTCTCTGCTTCTTACATGGTGACCCTTTTTTTCAACAATGAGATCCAGCTTTGGCCCTCTTAGAAATGTATAAGAAGGTTTGTGCTCCCTAAGAGGCAACCCTTCCTGTCAAAGATGGCATCTATTTTTCAACAGCCTTAAAATTATATTGTACACTAGCAGCCCGTCCCGACGTTGTCCGGGTATGAATTGCTGTCGGCCAGTAGTATATTGTTTTGTAGGATTTCGTTTTGATAGCATTTCTTATATGTGACAGGCCAGTGAAACGCTCCGATTCACAGTGCACTGCTGATGCACTTGAGTGCGCGTTCAGTAGTGTGTGAACTCGAGTTTCCCTGCTTTATTTTTCCTTGCAATATCATATAGCGCGAACTCGACAACATGGCATGAGCACAATTTACATTACAGAAAAACACATTCATTTGTGGTAGGCATGGGGAGACAAAGCGATTTGCCTGGAATCACAGGATGTTGAGCTGAGGCAGAGATTCGAACGTAGCTCCCCAGCTCCAAAGTTCGCAATTCTAGAACTTGTGGCGGGAGGTGTGTCTAAAAGTGTATGTCGGTGCTGGTCATCAATGAGAGAAACCTGTGCATTTTTCAAATCGGTGGTGAAAAAATATGAGTATGTTGCTGGAGATGTGGGCCGCCGTGCCACCAATGTACTTACCGGGGGGGGGGGGGGTAAACACCCATTATTCCGCAACTTCCTTTCCGCATACCATCACTCCGCATACTTTCATTACGAAAGTACCATGACTCCGCAATGCCATTATAACACATGGCATTACATTTTATATGCTTTTACCACGCATACATTTACATTGAAATTCGTTTTAAATGTATGAATGGTAAAAGCATGTATTTTTTATGTTTGGATAAGGTAAGTATAGGTATAGGGGTATATACGTTTTGGGGTATTGAGGTATATGTTTTGGGGTGTTTGGGTATTTTAAGGGTTCAGATATAGTTTTGGGTTATGGGGTACAGGGGTAGCTTTAGGGTTTAGGGATAGGTATGGGTTTTGGGGTGCAGGGGTATTTTTAGGGTTAAGGGCTAGGTTTGGGTTTTGGGGTATAGGGGTAGCTTTAGGGTTCAGGGGTAGGTTTGGGTTTTGGGGTACAGAGGTATTTTAAGGGTTCAGGGCTAGGTTTGGGTTTTGGGGTACAGGGGTATTTTAGGGTTTAGGGGTAGGTTTGGGTTTTGGGGTACAGGGTTATTTTTATGGTTCAGGGCTAGGTTTGGGTTTTGGGGTACAGGGGTATTTTTAGGGTTCAGGAGTAGGTTTGGGTTTTGGGGTACAGGGGTATTTTAAGGGTTCAGGGCTAGGTTTGGGTTTTGGGGTACAGGGGTATTTTAGGGTTCAGGGGTAGGTTTGGGTTTTGGGGTACATGGGTATTTTTAGGGTTCAGGGGTAGGTTTGGGGTTTGAGGTACAGGGGTATTTATAGGGTTCAGGGCTAGGTTTGGGTTTTGGGGTACAGGGGTATTTTTAGGGTTTAGGGATAGGTTTGGGTTTTGGGGTACAGGGTACATTTATAGGGTTAAGATGAGTTAGTGTTTAAGGGTGTTGGGGTATTTTAAGGAGTAAGGGTGGGTTATGATTATGGGGTGCAGGGGTATTTAAAGGGAGCAGGGTGAACACCCGGAGCTGGAATGTACAGAACCTGGGAAGAAAAAACAATGAAATACTGAGCACAACGCTCGCTTTTTTTCCCGTAATCCCCCGTCCCGTATACGTCCACGCCCCAGCACACGCCCACAGTACACGATATGAGACATGGCATGAAGGGCAGAACGTACCACACGCCCCCAGCGTTTGTCAAGCCCGCAGCACACGCCCACAGCACAACGCAGACACTCCCACAAGGGACTACTTTGCTGGCACGGTTCTTTTACCTTTTAAATGTATATGGTGGGCGTCTGCATAGCCTTTGTCCTTCTGCTGCAACTGCCCTTTCCAACGCTGTATTGGGTGTTGTCATTGGTGCAGTGCTTCTTGAGATTACCCGCCTCAAAGGTTTGGGCTCTCTCTTTATTATATTAGTCTAGATCTAGATTTGGTACTGCTGAAGAGGTGCGAGAGAGTGAAAGATTTATGTGTTCGATAATTAATATTACACGTTTAAGAGGTGAAACATGAAAATGGCTCAATGGAAATTCTCTTTCTTTTAGAAGCTCAAAAGTAGATAATTTAAACAATTGTCTACTGCCAATTTGTAGGAAGGTAAAACAAATAAAAAGCTAACAAATAATTGTTGCCCTACATTCTCCTTTACAAATAGTACTTCCTGTCCACAAAATATCATGCTGAGACCAATAACTTATCATCCCTTCCTAATATTTCTAAGAAAACATGAACACCCAAAAATGACATGTCGGCCTAAGAATCCATCTGGCAAACTAATAGATATTGACAAGTGCTACCTCTGAAATGGAGCACTTTCCATTGAGTGCATGCACTGCAAAAGATGCCTTGCCAAGACAGGGATTAAAAATTGTTCATTTCAGCCTTAGTGGCGAACCACGTATTCCATGGACTGCCCTTTGGATGAAGAGGTTGTTAACAGGATTACATGCTGACTAAATTCCTGAAAGGCAGGTGGTTACATTCATGCACGCCTGCCTTACTGTTTTCATTTGAAATGAACGAATCAGAACAAGCTGAACCATTCCTCCACTCAGTGGTGTGGCACCCCTGTGAACCTTTCCCAAGTCACCAATATCGTTTTTAAAGCGCGATGCAAGCACTTAAGACAATAATGTATAGGCTTGACATGCATTATTATGCATTCTCCAGATCTAGTTCAATTAAGGATAATGCATGGCCTACTTGGAAAGCTGCAGGTTGCAATTTCACTTTCCTTTAAATATTGCTGCTTTTAAATGTTCGCAAATCTTTTTCATGTCTTCTTTATATCAGCTGTATAGTCTTCTTCTTCTGGTCCTTGATCACCCTCCTTCTTTTTCTGCTTATCCTCTTTTACATGGTATGCTTTCGTCTTCTTCATTTTCATAATGGATCATATATAAATTCCTATTTGTAAGCGCGAACATATCACCCCCTTAAGGGTCTCAAGGCGCTGGGGTCTGTCTCCGGGATCTAGTTACGAGCCCTGCGCTCGGAAGTCAGCCGCTCTGGTTGCTGCGCCACATCTCTCTCTGAACAAAGGCTTCATTGCCAACTGTTTTGTAGAGCATCAGTGTAAAAAGCATCCCCAGAGCATGGTTGGCTAACTATTGACTAGCATCGTGTTCAACTGTTCTAGCCATTGCATCTGTAACTTAGAATAGAAACTGGCAGATATAGCCTGACTGGTAAAGCATCTGTGTGGCCAAGTGCAGCTGACAGGAGACTGGTAGATCCAGGCTCACTAGAGGAGTCTCTGCAGAGTCACACATTGGTTGAAAGTAGGGTGATCTGGTTTACAACCATATGCCACCTTGAAGTTCACGAGTTAAGGTAACTACACGTCCTTATCTAGTCTCAATGGCCACTGCTGATGACACTGGCCATGACGTTGCAGATAACATTACTAATGATATTGCTGGAGATATGACGTGGCATCACCAATGCTATTACTTATTATATCACATACTACATCACATATGGCATCATGAATGACATATTTGATGACATTACTAAGGACATCAGATGACTCCGCTTACAACTCTATTTTTACCTGTACATAACTTCCCTGGTTGTCATATCTTTCTCATCCAGTATTGAGATCTGTCGAGTAAGAGGTGGTATAGACACGTCAAGGACAATATTTATGGAAAGCAGAGTGTCAGGCGTCAAGCTGTGAATGTCAATGACATCTTAAGGATTTTGGGCTCCCTGGGCTAATAGTTTTTAGGGGGCCCCTGTTCAGAACAGTTATAAATTTATGATCCAGTTTCAGCTTTTTCATGCCCTCTTAGGCCAGGTCACTGACGGTGCACAGGCACACTCGTCCAATTCTAATGTTGTTACATTTGGGGGCCGATTCCGATCCTGGAGAAAAAAAACGGCCGTACGATTCGTATCCGGAGCCCTTTCCGTACGAATCGTACCCGTCCGTCCGAGTCACGTATTACGATCCGCATTCCGTGAATCCGTCCGAATCGTCGCGATCCGTACGTATTGCAAAGCTGAAACCGTGAACCATACGACTCGTACACACGCCCTACGACGCGACGAGTACGATCCGGACCGGAGAATCAGGACGCGATTCGTACGGTCCACGTCAGGTAAGGGCGATTCGTACGGAAAAGCGCACAATCACACACCCCGTACGGCGCGTACCCCCCATGATCGCAGGGGTACGGTGCGTACCCCTGCGATCATGGGGGGTACGCGCCGTACCCCGCAATCGCAGGGTGTATGCACCGTACACCCAGCGAACATGGGGTACGGTGCGTGCACCCTGAGATCACGGGGTACGGCGTGTACCCCCCATGATCACAGGGGTACGCGCTGTACCCCTGCGATCATGGGGAGTACGTGCCATACCCGGGGGGCCGTTCCGTACCTGTTTCGGGGTGAACTCTGCCTTTACGGCTGTTTTCAGCTCTCGTAGGAAAAAAGTCGTACGGTGCGCACCCGACACGAATCGTACTTGCCGGGTCGGAAAAAGCAGCCGCGCTCCGTACAGATGTCACGTACAGCCGGTTCCGAGGGAGAATCGTGCGGAGAATCGAGTCGTACGGTCTTTGTACGATTTGTAGGGAGTCCTGCTCCTGGTACGAATCATACTTCGTCGTACGTACGGGGGACGTTGCAAGGTACGATTCGTACGGGAAAAACGCTCTGTACGGCTAATCAGAGCGCTTTTTCCAGGTTCAAAATCGGCCCCCTAATGTTGATGGATAGTGGTGAGTGTTTTCAATATTGTAGCCCAGCAGCAGCTCACATTACTGCAAATAATCTTTGTGACACCCGCCCACTTCTCATATATGAAGTCCTGTTTCGATCTAAATTAAACTTTATTTATGTTGCATGAAACAAACACAACATTTTGCTGCAAAATCTTTGTAATAGACTTTCACGCACCACTCGCATCAAAACTAAATTAAAGAGAAACAGTATTGCCCATGCCTTAAAACGTCTCTGGTGAACAGACTTCTTCAACCCATTTCACCTTTTTAAAAGAAAAACTCTAACAATTTTCATGAACTTAAAAAGTTGCAAGGTTTTAAGAACAACAAACGGCAGAAGAAAACCCATGCTAAAAGCAGGTTTGCAGAAAACATGTCATCCTCAAATGGTCTTTTGATGGGAGCATTGTCTTGAAAAATAGTGAATAAAAGAAAAATGATCTGGCAAAGAGTTTTTTTTTTATTTGCAGAAAACATCTCCCTCAAACGAAGTTGGGAAACTAAGCAAGCTGTACAAACTCCGGCCACCCTTAAACATAACATGTGGGCTAAATGTTAAAAAAAAAACTATAAATCGAAGTAACTGTCTTGTTGTGTTAAAAGATTGAATGAGAAGATGTATGCTGAGAAAACACAATGCCTTCTGGGAGCTCTTGGTGAAACATCTTAAAATCAGGAATATCTGTGGAGAGCAAATAACTCCTGGACGTATGTATACAGCTTGTGAGCTGTCCGTACAGGACGCGCGAGACGAGTGATGAATGGAACATGAGTAGGATGTGTGTGCATCAGAATGAAAGCCCTCTCTGAGACAATCTTACAGCACCCCTGCCATTTTCGGAATTTTCGTCTTCGATTTGCACATTTTTGAAATACATCCTGCATCTGCATAAAGCTCCCTCTCCAAGAGCTCGAATCCCAAGGGGCAAAACAGAGCCAGACTTTCAGCATAAGAGTTGGTTTTTCTGACTGGAAATCTGTGTTGCAGAATACACAGATCTTGGACAGTCCGAACAGATAACTCGTGAAGAATTTGAACATGGGGCATTTTGACATAAGTGCCCGGGGCCTTTGAATTTAAAAGATGTACACCTGTGATTGGTGTGGCGACCACCCCTTCACAGCTCCAAAATGTTTTTTCAGTATTTGGCCCATAGTCAAATGCCTTTCTTTGAAAATGGAGAGATACTGCAGAAGGCCTTCAGCATGAGATGTAGCAAGGTGCTCTCTCCCGTCTAGTCATAGTTTCTCTGCGTACCTTGAGAAGCCTGCCCTGACTGCCTATCCTGCTTAATGATCTAATTATCTAGCCTAACGAGAACCTGCAATCAAAGTCATCAAGCCTTCAAACTTCCATACAGCCCAGCCACCGAAAAACCAATGGAGCTGACCCGTCAAGCCGTCGGAGCCCTGCTAAGCCATGTTGGGTACGAAGCGGAATAACTATATTGGCTCCCACATGTTGAAGGTCTACAGTAAGAGTTGTCTGTAACATATAAAAACTATCTCTTACCTGCTACCCTACAGTTACATTTGCACCCAGGTATGGTGTGGCTATTTGGTGACTGCAGTCTCAAGTTCTAGCTTTAAGACCTGCATCTGAACCCTGCAGGGAATCCAAGTCAGTTTCAACCCGAGTCTCTTGCCAAAATGGTGCCCAAAAACACCTGAGTTCTCTGCCTTGATGTGTTTGATTATAGGGTTGGGACGCCATGGCTTGGTTCATCCAGCATCAGTGTGCCCCGACTCCCAACAACAAGCCTGTGCCACGATGGGGGTCCATGCCAGTGTCCTTGTTGCATTAGCATACATGAGAAGACGGTGATCTTCGGCTGAAGCTGCCCTGCTGTGCCAGTGTCTTGCTCATTACAATGGGTCAATGACCCCAAAGTGCTTTGGTCTCCTGCTGCTGGCTTTCAGTGCTGCGACAAAGCCTGCAGTTTTGCAGCACCATGTATGCAGAAGGGCTTGCAGTTACTCCCCAGGACCATTGTTGTTCTACACTTGGCTGCATTAGAATCCACTACAGTAGCTGTATCAAAGGGTCTCTTCTGGTTAAAAGATGACACACAGTTCTACAGTATCCCTGTCGTGTGTTTCCAGTATGGACCATTGTCGTTTTCCCCATGTTAGCCTAGTTCTGCATGTTGTAGGCCACATTTCATTTGCTTGTGTTACTATATAACCATACTTGCTTTTTTGCCACATTGTATTTTCACACAGAACCTGCATATGTCTTCGTGTTCTGTTCTTTTTCTGGGATTTAGTCTGAACACCATGAACAAGGTCAAACAACATTGTCCCTTGTTATTCTCTCTGGTCAGACACTAGCACCTAGACATAACATGAGAATGCAGCTGTTTTTTGTGAGCAAACATGTCCTTTCATATGACTGAGGACAGGAGTTCTAAAAACGCACACACTGAGCAAAGGCCCTGAAGCAAGATTACGGCATCAGCTGAGATGTAGAACATCCGTCTATGTATGCTAAGGTACCGGGTCTACCACTAATCTTAGAGATCTTTGATATATAATGATTTAACTTTTGTAGGAAAGGGGAAGGGGCTTATGCATAATCTGTTTTATAACATGAAAGGGCTTTTTATAGTATATGGTTTGTTAATCATGCTAGCAATATTTTTGCTATCCATTTGTTTTCCAATTGTGAAACAATATTGCATCTTAGAGTACGATAGATTAAATACATATTTGGAACTTCCTTTGTGCCTCTTGTTTATTTCATTATGGACAAGTATGAGTGAGAGAGGGAAAGGGTTTGTCCTGTTACCATGATCCCTGAGAGGATTAGGAGTGTTGTGTTCTTGGGGGCCAACTCACTTGTTTCTCTGGAAAGGTTAGGAGGGCAAGTGAGGCACTGTAGCTACTCGAACTCAGGCGCATCAATACTGAGTTAGTAGGATGACTTAGTCCCTACAGGCTGATGTTCTATGTCCCAAGTATAGTTCTGTTTCTGAGCAGAATCCCTGCAACAGCCCATATCACATTCCCTAGCAATTCACAATCTTCCACCATTCGTAAAGGTAGAGAGAACTTAAAACATTACAACTAATTATAATTATTATCATACATTGGGTTAGGACTTATTATTACTATTACTAATATTATTATTATTGTTGTTGTCCATAATAACAACAATAACAACATTATTATTAATAATAATAATAATAATAATAATAATAATAATCATCATCATCATCATCACCATCATCATCATCATCATAGCAGCAACAATGAGCAGTTCCTCCTCCTAGGAAATGATAAGAAATAGCGGTTCTATTCTATCTGGACATCCTCTTCAGCCTCACCACCCATATGAGTTTTCAAAGTCATCTCCCTGTGATTCAGCATTGATTCTGGATCAATGCAAATGTGTCTCTAAATGAGCAGATCACTGCTCTCACTTCGGAAAGCACCAAGTCCAACAGTTTTCCTTGCTCAGATGGTTCCTGTTTGGGCCTCTTAACCCAACCAGACTGCAGAGACAGACTTGATCTACAGGAGGTGGCAATTAACAGATTCCAACAGATACAAACATGGTCCTTAGGAGAGGTCACAGGGCTCAGGAAGTTTCATCCGATCTCTGAAGCCATTAGAAAGCTGCACTGGTTTTTAGTGACACAAAGGATCGAGAGTCATGTAGAAAACCTTCTGTGACACGAATAATCTGGCATCAAGGAAAATTTTGGAAAATAGAAATCCACTCCTCCTTCAAGTTCTTTTTCTACATTCCCAGGGTCAGGATTAAGGGTGGGCAGCAAACTCTGTTCCGCCAGTGGAGTTCACAGAGTTTTTCCTACTCCGTTCTCTGCTTGGAGCACGAAGTTCGGCAAACTCCACCCGCCGTCGATGGAGCGGAGTTCAGCGGTTCGCTCACTCACCCTGTGGGTCACTGAAACGCATGATTTGCGTTCTATCCAGGCGTGCCACCATTTTGTTGACTAACTGATGGAAAGAGGCAGTACGTCAAACGTCTATTGCTCGACAAAATGGTGGCACGCCTGGGTGAAACACAAATTATGTATTTCAGTGCATTACGTGATGTAACCAGCATTACACCCTGCAGTGCAGTCTGGGACACAACTGCTGTTAAGTAGGCGGCCCGAGAAAATAAACTTGGCTTCTTGCTTTGAATGAAGAATTTCATTTATCTCCAGTCTAGAGTGTTCCGTCATGCTCCTTTTACCTGCCCACTTGACTGAGGACTCTCACTTTTTGTGGTCCCATCACATGTAGCAAAAGGAATGAAACTGCTGGAGCTGCCAAAAATATCCACCTAGCAGGGTAAAAACGCCAAAGGTAGGTGGATTCTCATATTTTCAAATTGTTTCCCTTTGAAGTTTGCCCGACACTGCAGCTGCATGGCATGGGACAAAGCACGGGAAAACGTTAACACGTTTTGCCTACCGCCATATTCCATAATGGGAAACAATGCATCTGCAGCCATTTGTCTGATTTGGAGGGTCACTATGCAATTTAAAAAGATGACACGCTTTGCAACTGCCTTTGCTACATTGCAGTTATGTGTGCTCATCCTTGTCTCAGCGCAACGCTATTGCATATTCTGCAACTGTTTGTACAGCTGCCCTTGCATGCGCTGGTACATAGGGCTGTGCTATTCTACGCTAAGCAAGCGTGCATGCAAATATGTGGGTCAGTAGTACCTCCCAAATTCAAACTGTGTTAAATCGCAAACTGATAAATGAAATGTTTCTACCATCTGCCAAGTTTTATATAACATTACAGCAAATGTTGTCCTACAAACGTGATCTCATTTTGCGTCAGGACTTGAGATGGTACCCCACAGCCCATGAGACTCATGATTTTTGGGCAATGGTGAGGATTATTGCAAGGATTATTCAATTTGTAATTATTCCTGCTGTAAACGGGGTGGCTTGACAGACTCCCTTTTGCATTTGGTGTCTCTCTGCGCTCTTGTTCGTCACATAGTTGGGCAGGTCCCATTTATCCTGCTTTATTTCCTTGGTGTTTTTTCTTAAGGCGAAATACCTGCTTTTACATTTCACGTGCATTTGGGAACGTTTGTGATGGGAGTTTTTATTTGTATTTGCTTGCTAATTATATTGAATTACGCAGTGGGATGATTCTTTTACGCTACTGTATTTTACATATTCTTCGTGGAGCTGATGACATTTTTTTTTTAAGAGAGAAAGTTTAGTGTTTCGACGGCCTCGAAGCTGCTGCTTGGTAACTCTAACGTAGAGATGTAGATCGTGTTTGCAAACTCTTTTCTTACCACAGCGTTCGTCTGGGCAAATAGGAACATTGTAATTTCCTGTGATCACCTGTGCCCAATATGATACAATGGGATCTCCTGTCAGGTCGCTGGGCCAAAGGTCATGTGATCCATTTCCACTGATGTCTCTTGCTGAGCAATACATACGCCGCCTGATCGCGGAACTCCGCGAAATTCGCCGGAGTTTTGCAGGAACTCGGCGGCATTCTGCGGAGTGAAACTCCACAAGCTCTGCCCAGGCCTTGTCCTAAATTATAGAATGATCTTCCCTTACTCTCTGAAAGCAGTCACATAATCTGCTAATCAGGAAGCTATCTAAAGCCCATCTATTCTGCAGCTTCCCTCCCAGCAGCTACAAAATCCAGGTCTCTGCCAAAGTACCCTTTCTGCTGTAGAAATGCGAAACACTTTTAAATAAAATTGCAAAATATTAGTATTTGTACCTATATATGAATAGTTTAATTGGGAGCATTGAGTAAAGCTCTCAGACCAATCGCTTCAATGACGTCTGTAGTGCCACACTGTTTTTTTGATTTAGTTAGAGATTGCAGCAATAGTGACACTGATGATAACGTGACATCAGGCGATTTGAATCGAAATGTGAAACCTGCTAAATGAATAAATTAGTGATGTCATTAGTGGTGCGCTGCCATATATGAGGTCATCCGGAATGTCACTGATTATGCCGATGTGTACAAAGGTCAATTTGGCTGTAAATCTATGTTGTCGACCAAATTTACACTGACCTGCAATTCACAAAATACATCTTGGTTTGCATAAGCCTATGTACATTTGCGTAGATCTCTGCCATGAGTACTGAGTGCTATCCAACTCTAAACACCTCCCCCCAAGCAGTAAAATTGGGCACTCTGAGGTGTGGTTATCTGGGGGCTTGTGAATGCCCAAAGATGGCTGCTCCTTGGCCTTCTCAAATTGCTGTCCTTTCTCATTTCCAACCTGGAGGAGCTTGGAGATTTACACCAGCCAAGGGCAGGCATAACTCCTTCCACAGGGAGGGAAGGGGAGCTGATCACCGATATCTCTGAGATGTGCTGGGGTGTAGGGAAAAGGATTCTCGTTGTGGGAAAATATTTTAGCAGTAGGGAATAAATAGTGTGTGTTTGGCCAGGGGCTCCTATTGCATCCTGTGTAGAGTTTTTCACTTTGGAGAACTCCACAGCACTGGAATGGGTTCCGCTGGGAATGTCACATTAACTTCACAGGAACATGTATGAATACCTGTGCCTGGTGCAGCGTTCCATGCATTTTCCAGAGACATATTTGTGGATTCCAGAACGTACAGTTGCTTCTAAATGCAGATTCATTACTTTGTTTGTGAATTGGGCATATTGTGTGCAAGAAGACTCAGTTTTCATGCAGGTTGTTAGGAATATAGTGGAGAATTTTTGAGGCAGCAGGCAACCGTGCCAATGCAGCCCCCGGAGATCACCACCCAGTCTCTTAAACCAGTGCAGGAAAGGCACCAGGCACAGAATGGGGAGGGCCACTGCAACCAACAGAACCTGTGGCAGGCCTAAGTCAATCAGAGAGGAAACAGAGGGTAGATCCATCACAACAGGACAGATAAAACAGTCTATTTCTATGGCTATGGATATTGTTGGGAGGATGTCCAGCCTTGTTCTACACGATATCGGCTCTCTTCACACGGTCACCAGGTGAGGAGGCAATATCACACGACCCCACGACGAGCACAGGGTGAGCTGGAAACCTCTACATAGAGTAAGTTTGTAGCTCTGTTTGGAGAGTTTTAACACCCCCACCCCCTTAGTCTGTTTCAGAAGCCTTTGTTTCTTTTCTTTGATAGGGTGGGAAGTCACTTCTTAAAACCCGCCTCTTCTCTATTACTCCGCCCCTTCCAGGCCTGTTTATTCAGTGATGAGTTGAAAGCCGCCCTTACACATGCCCTGCTGCTCACTTGCACAGTGAAATCTTTTCTAGGTGGGCAGGTCTGACATACAGTACACACTGTGCAGAAATTGCAGGCTCGAAACATGATCCGTCGCTTTCAGGTGCAAACCATGTGCAAAGCATGTGAGCAGTACAGGAAACATGGACTGCTGCCTAGGGCAATACACAGTCTACAGAAAATGGACACATTAAACATGGCCCACTGCCTTCGACTCCATTCCTTAGTTTGAGTGTGTATATCACAACAGTACAATGACCTTTGATTGACCTGTAATGAAAGTTACTTGGTAGGTAATTGGTGTACTAAACTATATGATGCGCTTAGAAAGGAATATAATTAATGTAGTAGTAGAAAATGTATTTGTAAATGTGAATTGTTTAGTTGGTGTGCCTACCGGTAAGATAGTAGTACCCCGACACACGGCACACAATGAGCATGGGTGTGCGTTGAGGAAATTGATGGCTACATCGAATTGTGTTTTTACCCTCATATTTGCTCACAAACAGCAGGTTGATTTTAGAGAAGCAATGCTCTGTAATGCTTGTCTCCATCACTTGTGTCACTCTGGATGCAGAAAAAGAGAAGTCATGTTTACAAAATTCAAATCTGGGTGTCAGCAACACTTCTATATCTTATGTGAAAACTACTGAGTGACAATTCACTAAACCTGCAAATGGCACAGAGGAAGACAGTACATGGCCAGGCTTTAAAATATAGTGACATTTCATGTTGCAGTTTTTAACTTATGCACAAAGACTCCTATGATTGTTTGAAGGTATGCATTTTTGGGAGTGCCTTCTACTTGTACCAACATTTACAAAACCTAAAATACGTAGGGATACATATACAACACTGTAAATGTATTCATGTCTTAGTGCGTTGGAAAATATGGCCAGGGAGTCGCTGATGTCCAATGAGTACTTACCATTAGCTAACCAACAACAAAGTCAAAAACAATGTCAGGAGCCCATTTCGGATTTCTTTGGGCTAGGGTTGAAGACCCCTTGCCATATTTATTATTTGTCACCAAAAATCCTAAAATATGTAGGGTTAGACATGCAACACTGTCAATGTATTCATGTCTTAGCGCTTTCAAAAATAGAGTTGCTATAATCAATCTGTATGGTACTCGTTTTACAAATCTTGAAGGAAAAAGTAAAGGCTGTGTTGGCTCATCCGGTCTTCAGTCTTTATCTAGTAATATTATTAGAGACTTTGCACAGCCACAATAAGCCAGCAAGACAGCGGACGCAGGATTGATGCAGTTAGAGACAAACATGCAAAAGCTGCATTAAATTGACATATTGACCATCATTTAGGAGGGGTGTGTACAAAGACTATCCACAGAGGATGTGTGCAGTGGGAGTTACTTAAAAATGAGGTAAGTGAATCTTTGGACCTATATGAGGAGTTGGACGAAGAACGGCCGAATAGTGATCCAAAGAGTTCCATGTAGGGTAACCAAGGGGTGGGAACGAGAGGGCAGATCTGTACAGAGCCAAATGAGCCTTAAAGGAAGACTCTTAACCCACAGTGAAGTGGCACAATGGAAACACCAGCAGCTTCAGGATAGAGAGTGAGGGCCCGATTCACAGAACTAACTTAAGACAAAATCCTAAACTTACTACTTTTGGTATTCACAGAAGTTAGGATTTTGTCTTAAGTTTGTCTTAAAACAGACTTAAGACAGACTTAAGTTAGGATTTTGTCTTAAGTCTGTCTTAAGTCTGTCTTAAGACAAACTTAAGACAAAATCCTAACTTCTGTGAATACCAAAAGTAGTAAGTTTAGGATTTTGTCTAAGTTAGTTCTGTGAATCGGGCCCGTAGATTTAGTCTTTGCCAATGTGCACCATTCAACTCCATATCCATTTGAAAAACCCTGAAGAAACACACACACACACATCCTCTTAGATGAAACTGTTCTAGAATGGAACCCCTTTCATTTGAGGAACAGAGGACACCACAACGCCCAAGTAACAGGAGAATTAAGACCAATCGGGTTATAATCAAAAGTTCATGTTACAAAATATACAAGGGAATTTTACCTGGATCCAAGTTCGTCCTCGCTTCTCCAGACAAAATCTCCAAACTTCTCATAATGAGAATTGTAGTGGTGCTGGATACGGAAGAGCATAGATGCTGAAACATCCATCAGCATGTTGTAGGCTACCTGCTGCTCCTTCCCACTTGTGTACCCATTGTACAAGTTGTAAATCTTGTCTGCTATTTCTATAAAAAGAGAGAGGCAGTGGGAGATATTGGAGTATCCAGTCATAAGCTTCAAATGAACTGCAAGGACATTCAATGTTATCAGTTTAAATGCTGTGTTTGACAACTACCATAGGTCACACATAAAACACACCATTCCATTTCTTGGCCTGGCAAGCCCATGGGTAAATATGTTGGGGAAAAAACAAAGATCCATAGCCCCCTTTAAAAAGTACATGCACTGAAATGTGGCAGGCAACAATCCCTACCATCAATTCAGCAATTCAGAAAGAACTGTAAGAAATGGCTCTCAATGGATATTCCTATCTATCTGTGTATCGGAATGTCCTATCTGTCCATGTCAATGACAGAAGGTCATAGTTGTGTATCATTTCATAAGAATGTGCTGTACCACATTATCAAGGTCAAAATATTGACCAGCACATTTACTGTGATAATGATACTGATTCCAAACTTTTCGTCACATAGGAATGACTGAATCTACACTTACCTTGACAATATCAAGGAGTCAATTTCCTTGTCACAACATATACATTAGTTGTAGGTCCTGCCTGTATACTTCAAAGAGAGGATCTATTTTTCAGCCATCTAGAATATGTAGAAATGCTCTGCTCTTAGGGGTATGTGGATTTCCCCATAAACCCCACCCAGCTCAGGGTCCAGAAACACCCCATACCTCACCAGGTTTGACTAACTCCAGCACAACTACACTGGTCTAGTTGAAGCCCTTGGCTGCCAGAATTTGTTTATTTCTATATGACAGTGTACCAGCGGTTGCCATTTTTTATAAGAGGATGTGCTATCAGGAAAGGATCTCATGGGAAGATATAACATATACTTATTGAAAAGGGACAGTACTGAAGGTATCCAGCTCTATTGCACAAAACGCTATTCAATATATACTCTGTTAGCTTACTTGTGGGAGCGTTAAACATCAGAAACATATTCAATTCCAGTGAGGGAGATGACAACTCTAGGGATATTCCTCCCTGTCTGCAGTGGGAAATTGGGAATTGGGGCTTGCTGTTTGTAATGAATAGCAACACTGGTAATAAACCAGTACTTCTGATTGTGTGTTAGAGGCACTAAGGTACATCATGACAGGGTACCCTATTCTATTCAAACTGAATGTTCCCCCAAAAGGTTTCGAATGGAAGAGACAAATGCGAAGCTTTGTGTCTTATTCAGTCATAACGAATTTGGGGTTTAGACACAATGTGTGGGGATAGGGGGATTCTTGGGATGAACAATTGTAATGAAAACTTTGCCATATTCTGTTATTTTTATTCAAGAAAGTCACAACTGTCTTTAGTAGATGATGCCCTTAAAATATCATGTCACCAGTGCACCATGTTGTCGTTTCTAAGCATACAAAAAGAGATGAATGGAATGCTTGAATTAATCCCAGCCACTGGTGGACAATCAGGGTTACATACCAATGTATTATTATTTTGCACACCATGCCACCTCAGTTTGGACCCAGATATATGCAAATCAGCCATGACCCTACTCCAATGGGGACAGCCCAGCCTGAACTGTCAAGGCAGGCCCTCAGGGCCCGGAGCACAAACAACCAAGGACCAGGTTTACCCCAGTTATGAGCTCATCAGCTGGGTGCAGCTTAACTCCAGTGACACCGTGTGCATGGGACCCATGTCTAGGCATACCCATTCAGCTTGGGGTGACACATCAAATTATACTGACAAGTGATGGATGGAATGCTTGAATTAATCTCAGTGAATGGTAATTACTCGGAGCCGCATACCAATCCATTGTTATTTTGCATACCATGCCACCTCAGTTTAGACCCAGCTATATGCAAATCAGTCTTGATCCTATTCCAATGTGAATAGTCCAGCCGAAATCGCCAAGCCAGCTTCTCACTCAATAGGAACACAGGCAGCCCAGTGATTACCAGTGGATGACATTAATTCAAGCATTCCACCCATCGCAGTTTTTTATACTTTTTAGGTTTTCTTTTTGATCCTTTGCTGTCACTGGCACCTGGGTCCAGTTGGTTCACTGGAAAAGACTCAGAACTTCAAGCACCAAAAATGCATAGGGTTGTTAAATGAAAGACTACTACTGAAAACAGAAACAATCTCCCAGTGATAGGATTGAGGTGAGCCTACAAATGATAATTAGCTTCATGCATCAAATACAAGATGATTCATTTGGGAAAACCTGAATACTTATCCCAAAAAGTTCAGCACTCTGGGAGAAACAAAACTTTAAGAAGTCAAACTCTGGTGAAGCTTGACCCACATAGATTCAAAAGGTCTTCCACCTAGAAACAGTCATACTCTGGAAATTCTCCAAGGATTTGGAAGGCAATACAGACACACACATCGACAGGCCATATCAATCTCCCATTTTAAAAGGGACTTCAAACAGTAGTTCCTCGAAGACCTTGCCTAGTCTCAACATGCCTATTGTAATTGTTTTTCTCAAATCCTGTACCACAAAGCAAGCACATTCTTTTTGAAGGCCTACATTTGATATTTTCTGACATGTTCTTGTCTCACTTTTATGCTACGTCTTAGTTCTGTAAAGCACTCTGCCAACCTGTGTTCAGGGTGTTGAAGGCCCTAACAAGAACCTAAACACATACATTAACTCTCTTACCTTCGGCCCTCTCATCGTCCACTAGGGGGCAGGCTGTCCTCAGCGTCACCGTGCTCACAGCTGAGTGCCGACCTCTGGTATCTACTGCATATAGGGTAAACCTGCACAAGGTAAGGAAGCAAGAGAGGGATAAGGTCATAGTTCTCATGGATGAAGGTTCTGAGTAACTAAGTCAAAGGGTAACTGACTAAATGAGAAAAGATTGTTAGAAAAATTAATCTCTACATGTCTCTGCATATGTGTGATTGTCCTTGGCACTGTGTCTCTGTATCTTGGCAGTGTGCTTGTGTAAAGTGCTATCAGTTTCAGTGTGTGAGAGTGCTCATTCCCTGGCTTCTCATCGGGCCAGCGGGCGAAGTGATTCGATAAATACAGCTCAGCGTTTGAACTACTTCTGTCCCTTGAAATCACCGTCTGGCGGTGTCTGCAGACAACTTTCTTATGAACACTTTCTCCTGCTAGGAACCTAAGTCATACCCATCCCAAACAATAGACATTTCCTAGGAATGCAGTGGTCTAGACTATCCCAGTGTACTGCCTGGGGCAGGGTGAAGACCTCAGCAGTCACTGTCTTTGAGCACTGCTCTTCAGGCAAAGCTCTTCTTGGTCATTGTCTGTGACTGAGGGCAGCACTCTTAACACTTCTCTGAACAATTGAGTTGTAGCATGGTATTTGTATGGTTCCGACTACCCCTAAGTGGGGCACAGATGCGCTTATCTATGCTGGTAGCATGCTCCACTGTGTTTGTGTGTGATTGCAAGAGTGTCGTTTTTGCTTTGCCCATACAAAGGTGTGGGTATCATGTTATGGGACAGAGGGCCTAGCAATGTATTGGACGAGGTAGTGTGAGGGATAGATGTGCATATTTAATAATATGCCCTATGTTGACACTCTTAGCTGTGCCAGCCTCTTTATTTGGTTGGTAGTTTATCTTTTATGTTGTCAGTCTGATTTTCTATGCTGACTGTGGCAATAGGTCATCCACTCTGTGATCTTATGATCCGCGAGAGGTAACAGGTGTTGAGAAAAGTCAGAGGAGATTGAAGATCCGCCCGGATAGATAGGTTTACATTCTTTCTTTATATGATTGCCATTATGAGATGCCATTGGAAGAAATTTCCCAAGATTAACATGTTATCATTATAGGATGGCTATGTTTAGAGTATGCGAATATTTTGGACTTGCAGGGTGGACATTTGGAATCTTCTCTTGACCAACAAATTGTGGCTAAACTCTTTGGTCTTTGCAGACCTGTATGGTTATTAATGAGTGCTTATTTAAGTAGGCTTGTATAACCTCCATCTGTGCAATCAAGTTGCCAGCAAGGTAATTAATTGGTATATACCATATCATATGGTGACATGAATTATATCAAATTGACGCTGAAAGGATTATCAAATAAGCCAATGTAACCCTGCTCCATTGTATGGTTAAAGGTAGAAGGTAGTGTAGACATAGTTAACAATGTTAAGTGTGGGAGGGAGTATCTGTAGAGTCCCATAGATCATTGGGCAGGTTGCAAGTCTTCCAGTGCAGAGGGGCAGTGGGAACTTCTAGTGTTGATTTAATAGGCATAGTTATTATATACCATCCATAGGCCAAGATCATTACAAGGTTATGTTGGGTGGAGCTCTCCAATTTGAGGTGGGTACCTGTGTCTGTCTTCTTGGCATGGTGTGTTGGTTCATATTTCTGGACGATGATTATACTGGTAGAAGTGTTACTCTTCTGGGTCAAAGGTCAGGGTCAGAGATTAATGTAATTATCTTGGGTACAACAATCACAGATCCAGTGAGCATAGTAATTTAGACTGGCAAACCTGAAACCTAGAGATATTCGAATTTTCCTGCAGAGTCTGCATGGACATCAATTGATGCCTGTGGTTCTACCAGCTTAGTGGTAGGGTAAGCTAACTGTGGTTGTGGGTTGGTTCACCAGCTGCAGATCTTTTTATGAGCAAGAGAGGGAGGCAATACAATTAGTTTACTATATCATAATCCAATCCCTATTTGTGTGAAACAGCAGCAATCGTGTTCTTGTGCACTTGTAGGTGTGTATTAAGCCTGGGCAGAATTTCAATGATGTCAAAGTAATTATTGTAGTTTTGATAATACCCCATTACTTGTTGACATGCAATTACTGATAAGAACGTGATAACACCTGCTTGCATAATTAAAATTAATCTGGGGGGAAAAATCCTACTGCGAGAGTACATTTAGCGAGCAGGTACTCACGCTCGCTATTCGTGTTCTGCTCCATTTAGTGCTATTTCTTAGTGCAAAATGCACCCTCAAGCCTATTTTTTTACACAGCAAGGCATGTTTGTGATAAGAAAATCGTGCTAAATGCAGAATTACTCTTCTCGCGTATTTCTGCATAATCTTGCAGAATGTTTGGATAATTCCTTGCAATAGCTCTCCATTGAATTACACAAACTACGCCTACACCTAGGAGCATATTTACAAGCCCAATGCCTCGCTGGAGCAACACTTTTTGCGATGTTCTGGCAGTGCAAATCACAAAATCATATCTACGATGCCACGCAAAGCCACTATTGGCGACTTTGAATGGCCTCATAGATATGGAGTAAGGCAAGGCAGCGCAAATCGTAGCGTTGCCTAACTCTGTGCTCGGGAGGCGTTCCACAGGCATTGCGGTGGGTTTTCATGACCCATCACCCATGGATTTTGAGACTTCCCCAGATTTAACACAGCATTTGAACCTGGGGAAGCACCAAAACCTTCGCCTTCCGAGGTGAGGCGTAACGAGGAGGAATACCTTTATTTCTCCTCGTTGTTTCATCATTCTATGTGTGCTGCAAAGAAATCTTAGAATTGTTTCTGTTGAAGAAGGTGCACCTTTGTGCACAAAAAACAATCCTGCCAACGACACAGGCACTCTTGCACCAGGGTGCAAGGGGGCCTGTGTTGTCGCTCGGCTGCCGAAATGACGCCCGCACAGGGGGAAAGAACAGGAATGCACCGTATTGTATAAATACAGCGCATTCCTGCCCTTTCACTTTGACATCGGGCAGTAGCTGCACTCAGCCAGATTCCTATAAATGAGGACCTCAGGGGCTTATTTATAAGCCCCATTGCGCCGCCGATGCAGAACTTTTTTTGATGCGCTGGCAGTGCAGTGTGCCTGCCAGTAGAGGCCTGTATAGGGCATGCTGCCGGGCGGTGACTTGGCGCGGGTGAGGGGCAGGGTGGGGGTTAGTAAACACTGGAATACGGATGAATGCAGGTAAGTAGACATTTAAATCAATAAAACAAATTTCGTTGCGCGCCCTGCATCGCCAAATGCGACCCAGGGTGCGCAATTAAATTTGTTTTATTGATTTAAATGTCTACTTACCTGCATTCATCCATATTCCTGTGTTTACTACCCCCCACCCTGCCCCACGTCACTGCCCGGCAGCATGCCCTATACGGGCCGCTACTGGTGCCTGCCCATAATTACAAGACCATGCAAAGCCACCCTATGTGCCTTTTCACTGCTTTGTAAACATGGCCTCTTTCATGCATTAATATGAGTGAAAGGGGTGTTCCACGGGTATTACTGTAGGTGTTTCTACACACCATCCATGGAACCTGACACATTCCCAGATTTACAAGGTTTTGTTAACCTGGGAAAGCATTAGATTCCTACGCCTCCCCAGTGGAGGGGTGTGGGAGGCGCGACAAGGAGAAATACATTTATTTTTCGCTGTCTTTCCTTTTTCTATGTGTGCTGCAGAATGCAGCACAAATAGAAAGAGGAATTCATATGAGTCGCGATGTTGTTTTGTGCAGGAAGGTGCCCATTCCTGCACAAAAACAATCACATCTACAATGCAGACATCTGCGTTGGTGCAAGAATGCCGTTGGGGTGCCATTGCAGGGGAGAAGGACAGACATGTCCCATATATTGTAGATACGGTGCATTCCTGCCCTTTTATGTTGATGCACAACAACGCAGCAGGAAGACTTGCTGCGCTGCTGTGCATCAAAATATTGTAAATTAGACCCTAAGTGTGTATCTCTAGGTGCTTATTCACAAGTTCAGAGTGTGAACGACAGCTTGAATGCTTTGCCTCAATAAAGACTTGCTTCACACGTCTGCATCTGCAATAGCTTTGTAACTTTTCCACGCTGCCTTTAAAGGCATTTGCATTGCTTCGTGAGTTAATGGATCATTGTGCAATTACGATGTTAAAGAAATCAGTGTCACTGCCTAAAGAAAGCCAATGACTTCACTAAACCACCTGCAGCTGAGACTCTGCTCACAGGGGCATATGTACAAGCCCCTATCCCCATGGGAACATTACTTTTTTTGTTTTTATCTTCCTGTCGCGATAGGTGCTTCACCTTATTTACAAAGCAGTAAAGTGGCTTAACGCTGCCTTGTAAATAAGACCCTCTTTCATGCTATGCTTAGCATGAAAGGGGAGGGCAATGGGTGTTGTGGTGGGCGTTTCACCACAATACCCTTGATTCTGATGCTGACCCCTATTTACGAGGGAGGTGTAATAAGGAGGCAGCGCCAGAATTAAGACCAGGAAAAACCTGGTGTTAACCTGGCAAAGCGAGGAGAAATGTTTAATTTCTTCTTGTTTTTACTGTTTTCATGTACCCTGAGTTGTGCAACATACATGAAAATAGCAAAAGGCCAATGATTGTTATATACAGGAAGGTCCCCCCTCCTGCAAATAAACAATATATTTTTTTTAATGCCATTATGCAACTTCTGTGTGTGCTGCATCAAGCAGCACACATAGAAGTTACACAACGGTATTTCCAGATTGTTTATGTGCAGGAAGAGGGACCTTCCTGTACATAAACAATCTTCCCTGCATGCAGACACCCTTGCGCTGTGGTGCAAGGGTGCCTGTGTTGGCGCTAAGCTGCTAAAAGTTGCGCCGACGCAGGGGGAAACGCAGGGCCAAACCATATTCTTGTAAATATAGTGCAGCCCTGTGTTTCATAAGTGGCGGAGCGTGTCATTAAGCCAAGGAGGCAAACAATACGCTCCGCCACTTCCCTTGTACATATGCCCCTCATTCTTTTCCTCACACCTGTAAGCAGCAGGCATACTCAAACTGGCCTAATGCTCGCTCTTCCATCAACTCAGTGAAAACACCCAGGAGTCCACCCTCAAAATGGGCAGACTGTAGTTCACACAGTGCTATCGTGGCCATCATGTCATTGAAAACACGGGGCACACCTATGCTGGCCTTTTGCACACACACCTGCCTTCTATGTTAGAAAAGTGATGCATACTCAAGCTGGCATGGTGCTTCCCTTCCATTCAGACATTGAAAGGAAAGGGCACACCCAAGTAGACCTGGTGCTCCCATTCCCTTCTATACACCTTGGTTAGTTATGGCCCACTTAGTGCAACACTGTGCTCCCATTCCCTTCTTCACACCTGGGAACTTAGGTCCCACTCAGTGAGACAGGGTGCTCCTATTACCTTCCTCACCCCTGGGAGGATGGGGCTATTCTGCGGTACACGTTATGTCGTGGCTGGCTGCCAGGGTGCTGTCTGCCCCATGAATAATGCATCTGGGCAGCCGGCGCCCAGAGGCCATGGCTAATGCTTCCACTCGGGTTTCATCCCAGTGAGGGGTGGGCCAGGCCGCAGTGGGACGAGAGACCTCTGGATAGTCAGGGGAGGGTTCTGAATCTGCCACTGCCCAAGGTTATGCCAGGACAGGGCTGTATGGAGTCAGATCAGGACAGAGTGGCTTAGAGGGCGCGAGAAGTTTAGGATTCTGTGTGCTGCAACTCCCAGCTTCTCCACTCATCAACTTCCTCTACACTCTACCCTCTACCCTCTCCATTCAACCTTGATATTCAGTTTCTACGCCACCTTTCTCCAGCCCCTTCAATCCCCTCGTCTACTCTGGCCAGTAACTCTCATTTAACTCTCTTTTTTTGTTCTCTCTCTCTCTCTCATCTGCCTGCACCAACCCTCCCACAGCCTTTGCTTCGTTATTTCTCTCTTCTTTGATATTTCTCTTCTGCTACCTTAATCATTTCCCCTTTTTTCTCGACATACCTCCTGTTCCTGTTCCTTTTGAAGCCCTTCTCTTTTTTTCAAACTTTTCATATAAATATCCCTTTTGTCTTTATTCTCGCTCGCCTAATGTCGCTTTGCGTCGTTTCTTCCTTTCTATTTACCCCCTACCTACACTTTTCACTCCCTTTTCCTTCGCTCACATTTTCTCTCCTCCATATTCCCTTTCTTTCTTTTCTGCTCTGTTTTCCAGAGTATATTATTTTCTCCTTCCTTTTTTTCGTCCTGCCACTTCCCTCCATCTCCACTTCTCCCCTGCTTCTAAAGATGTCTCTTCATCTTTTTTGTCTTCTCCCTCTTTGTCTCTTAAGTATACATTTCTTGGGAACACTAACTGTCTGTTGGCTCTGTTTTTCCATCTGGTCATTTCCTTTTTTTCATTCATTGTGATTATCAACATTGCTCAAGCAATGCTTTTCTCTTTTTCTTCCTTTTTCCTTTGTAACTGCATCTCCTCATACACTAGCTTGATATCTTTCTTTTTGCTGCCTCTATAATCCCTTTTCTTTTTTATTCTTACGTTCTCTCTTCCCCCACTTACTCTTGATTCTATGCTCCCCACCTAACATTATAAAACTTTCAACCTCAACTCCATCAGTCCTACGACGTTCTCTCTTTAGCCCTCCACACTTTCCATTTCCTTCACTTCCTTCCCACCCAATATTTTTTTCATTTTCTGCCTCCTTCCCCTCTCCAGCTGCCATTCCCTTCCGCCCCTCTTGCATGTATTCCCTCTTTTACTCTTGGCATTTCCATTATGGTCTTGCTCAATCACTCCTACCTCTCTCTTCCGCTTTGCGATGTTTCTTCTCTACTGTTTCCCCCTACTCCCTATCCTTTACCCTCTCACGTGCATTGTATTGTAACATTTATATAGTGCTACTCCCCCTAGGTGTTGCGTTGAAGTGCTTGCCTACATGAGTAGCATGCTAAACAAAATGTGGTTGGAAGTGTGTTGTCTTTGTTTTGATCCTATGCGATGTGCTTCCATGTCATGCGTGATGAATACAGACGAGCGGTTATCATGTGATGGGACGCAGTGCTCAGCGCTCTGATGGATGAAGAAGTGTGAGAGGCAGGCACATAGTTTATGTTTACAGCAAGCTGGTAGCATTGAGCAGCTCTGCAGGCCCACTTATGGTATTTTTTATGATCTTACTCCACTTAGCTGGTTACTGCACTATGATGTTCATGCTGAGATATTCTGTTTAAAGTTTATGGTCTTGAGCAGACATAGTTTGTAGGCAGACATACTTGACTCTCCATTCTAATCTGTCTTTTGCTCCTGCGGCTGCCTTCTTTCTGTCCTCTCTCACTATAACTGTTCTTCCATCTGTTCTTTTCTACTCATGGAGCACATTCTTTTCTCGTTCCTACCCCTCTTTTTATTGTTGTCTCTCAATTCTCCTTCTCCAGCTCAATGTATACCACTGTTATGCTCTCCCAACTCACTCTCTGTACCATATAATAGCACTGCCCCTCTGCACCCTTCCTTAGTACTCAGTATCCCCTCATTCTCTCCTCACAATTCTTTGTCTCTCGCATCATAAGTCAACTTACCATTGATAAAAAAGCTTTCATGGTGGCTTAAACAGATGTCTTGCTTACCATTGTCTACAACAACTTCGTTCCCATCTTGTCTGCTAAGCAATGGGTGTCTGACACCCCTTTCATCTGAGTTCAATGACTGCCTGGCACTCCTTTCATCTGCACGAAGAGATGAAGCAGTAGGCAATAGCTGACGATAGCAGAAGTGAAGCGGTACAAAGGTACCCCACATGAGAATTGTTTGTCAGTGCCACACAGCGATACAACCACTGCTTGCCGTTGCAAGTTGACCACAATTCCATGTTCACAGCTGACGTCACTCTAAAATGGCGAACTTCTATGAACTTGAACTAACTTAATGAGTTTGTCTGAGGAATCCAGAGTGGGCCCTTGGGCTTTGACTTCCTTTCATGTGTTGACATGAAGACGTTTCTCGGTTCACACCGCACGTCTCTGGAACGCCTTACCGTACTACCTGAGAACCGAATCCAACTACCTACGGTTCAGGAAGCAATTGAAAACCCACCTCTTCCCTTAAACTGTCTCTCCCCTTCCCTTGCTGACTCCTAGTTGTACTGAGTTTAGCGCTGGGATACTTACGGGTGACTACGTGCTCTATAAAATTAAATAATAATAATAATAATAATAATAATAACTGACCGTAGTTGTCAGCATCCCCTGTCGTGTGACTAGAGAGGTTTTGGGAGCAGAAGGGAAGATATTTAGTCTTTCTCTTTTTACTCTCTGTGGCAATAAGATGATTCACTCCCTAGTATGAGTGCAACTCCTGCACCTTGGGTGATGCATCTTATCCCAGGGGAACATTTAGCAAATGCAGGATTATTTTGAAAAGCAATGCAGAAGGGCTATGAGCCATAATTGACTGAAGCCAAACACACACGTTATGGCCCATCTAAGAGTCATAATCACTGACGTTTCTGACAAGGGCAGATAAAAGGACAGAGCAGCCGAGCCAACAAACCAGACAGTGGGACAGGACAAATATAGGAATGGAACCGGGCAGGCAGTGTGATGAAACTGAAACGGATGAAAGAAATGACCTCTAAAAGGGCTTCACCTGGACAGGTATGCAGGCTCTCAAAAGGACTGGACCACAAACTAAACCAGGACTGCAACCAGCACCCAAAGAACTAGCAAGTCTCAGGAAAGCCACAGGGAAACAGCAGAAATAATGTTAGGATGTGACAAGCATTTCAAATAAAATCCTACTACAGGGGGTCTTCTCACCAAATTAGAAAGATTCATTGTGTCTCTTACACTCCTTCCGAAGCTTCCTAACTAAAGGAGGCCTGTCTGCACCAGATTCGCAAACCTAGAAGATAAAAACTCTACCCATGGCATGACAGATACGGGATTGAAATTGATCAAATTTGAGACAATACCCGTGGTAGACTTTCACTCTCCTGCTCCTAAGCTTCTATATGAGCCTACACAAGTAATGTGCACCAGGGGAATATATTCACATTTAAATCATGGCCTGCCAAATGAGTCTGGATAAAGTACTTAACTGATCAAAGCATCTGAACAGCAAGTTACAGAGGATCTCCCATTGGCGAAAAAGCTTGGCTATTAGCTCTTCCAGGGAATGGAGTAGCGTGTGCCATTCCTAAAGAAAACCACAAACATAGCATTTGGTTGTAGTAAACTATTGGCCCATCTGAAACCTCCTGTTTACCTTCATGCGATGAATCAAGGTTGCAGCTATCCCATGCCTTCAACAACCGAGTTTCGTCAACTAGCAGCAGTCAAGTTGGTTGTCTGCTCACAGGATAGTATACAGTATAGTATTGTGCTTGTAACTTATGAACACTATACATGCTCAGAGAGGTCTTTCGTCATTATCTCAGTCTGTAGTTGTATTTATATAATGCACAACATCCTTGACAGGTGCAAAAGCCAATAGTAGATTGGTAGCACGCAGCAGCAGCAGGTTGGTTGGGAGAGTGTTGTATTGCAGTGGCGAAGGATTTGTTGTCATGTGTGATGACAAGAGGGGCGCTCTTACTCCTGACATTGGTATCCGTGCTTGTACAAGTAGTGGAGAGCAAAGGAGTTAGGGGTAGACATATCTCTTTAGAAGAGTTTGGGTTTTGTGTGGCCTGCATGTGAAGTGTTTTAGTGTTGCGAATGATGAGTAGTGTAATGCATTTCTTATGTTACAGCTACATTTATGCCTGAAGTTGAGTCAAGCAACTTATAGAAGAGAATTTGACTTTGAGTACCATCCTTGAGAGGGAGCAGGTTCCCCTTCTAAGGTACGAGCAACACATCAGTAACTCACCAGAAGCCGTGGTTTAACCCGTTGGCTGCGGGGCAAATTCACCCACTGTGCTGGGGGGAGGGGTGGCGCGCACAGCGCCCCGGTGCTCATGACGAGATCAGCTCATCATGAGCCACGTTTCTCGTGTGCTCATGACGAGCTCAGCTCGTCATGGCCACGCCCGTTCGTTAGAACGCCCAGACAGCAGGGGAATTAGCCCAGCACCTGAGCGTTCTAACGGTCATGACGAGCTCAGCTCGTCATGAGCACACGAGAACCGTGGCTCATGACGAGCTGAGCTCGTCATGAGCGTTGGAGGGGTTAAGGTAGGAATCAGAGATATTCTATGAATTCTACCCAGGAGTGATGGGGGCCAGACCAGAGGAATGCACTGGTTACAAACAGTCAGAATGCTCTATGAAGCCAAGCCAGGAGTGATCGGATGGGATCAACAACGTTGGTATATGGATATTTTGGGAATAATAGTCTCAGTTGCAGGCTACACCTTTAAAAGGAGTCCAAGTTGTAGATGTGTTTGTACATATAGGGGTAGATTTACAAACATTTTGTGCTGGGTTAGCATCACAAAAGTGACGCTAACCAGCCAAAATAGTTTTTTTCAAACGTTCTTTCTAGCACAAAACTTGTTTAGCTCGGGAAAGTACCCTAAAATTAATGCAAAGCTGCACTTTGTGTTACTTATCGCCAAGGGGGCGTTACATGGGCGTTCCCATGCAACCACCTATGCCTTTTGACACAAACCCATCTCTCCAAACAACGGTAGACAGGGTTTAGCACCAACAGTTAACCGCATTTCAAAGGAGGCGTTAAAAGGAGAAATACTTTTGTTTCTCCTTTCTTTTCCAACTTTGAACGCGCACTGCGTTGTGCAGCAGGAATACAAAGTGGGAAAAGTTTTAAATTAAGTCTAAGAATAGTATTTTGTACTGGAAAGGTGCGTGTGTGGCACTCGGCAGCTGAAATCAGTGCTGGTGCTAGGGAGAGGGGAGGGTGATATAGAAGGAGAGATATGGCGCTGTCCTGCTCCCTCCTTGTCACGTAATGCAGTGACTTTTTAAAAAACAAAATCTGCCCCGTTGAGTCCTCTCAGGAGCAACACTGAGAAATGTAGTGGTTACAAGAAGCCAGGATGAATGCTGTATGTCGTATAACCATGAGATACATGGAGGGACTAACACAACAGGATTAGTGGTCTTAGTTGCAGAGTAATCCTGTAAAAGCAATGTAATTATAATTACTAGGCATTCTTTATATCGAGCCCACCCAGGAGTGGGAGAGGAGTAATTGTCCAGAATGCATGCAGCCTAAGGTAATAGATGTATGGCATCTGCCCAAGACGGGCAGAGGGACCACCCACAGAAATATATTGGTTAGAGGCAGTCAGGGTATAAGCTTTATAGTGTCCACCCAGGAGCGGCAGAGGGTCCACCCACAGGAATGTACTGGTTAGAGGCAGTCAAGGTATACATTTTAATAGAGTCCACCCAGGAGCGGCAGAGGGTCCACCCACAGGAATGTACTGGTTAGAGGCGGTCAAGGTATACATTTTAATAGAGTCCACCCAGGAGCGGCAGAGGGTCCACCCACAGGAGTGTACTGGTTAGAGGCAGTCAGGGTATACATTTTAATAAAGTCCACCCAGGAACAGCAGAGGGTCCACCCACAGGAATGTACTGGTTAGAGGCAGTCAGGGTATACATTTGTTTTAATAGAGTCCACCCAGGAGCGGCAGAGGGTCCATCCACAGGAATGTACTAGTTAGAGGCAGTCAGGGTATATGCTTTAATAGAGTCCACCCAGGGGCGGCAGAGGGTCCACCCACAGGAGTGTACTGGTTAGAGGCAGTCAGGGTATACATTTTAATAAAGTCCACCCAGGGGCGGCAGAGGGTCCACCCACAGGAATGCACTGGTTAGAGGCAGTCAGGGTATACGCTTTAATAGAGTCCACCCAGGAGCGGCAGAGGGTTCATCCACAGGAATGCACTGGTTAGAGGCAGTCAGGGTATACGCTTTAATAGAGTCCACCCAGGAGCGGCAGAGGGTCCACCCACAGGAGTGTACTGGTTAGAGGCAGTCAGGGTATACGCTTTATTAGAGTCCACCCAGGAGCGGCAGAGGGCTCATCCACAGGAATGCACTGGTTAGAGGCAGTCAGGGTATACGTATAAATAGAGTCCACCTAGGAAAGGCAGAGGGTTCACCCAGAGGAATGCACTGGTTAGAGGCAGTCAGGGTATACGTTTGTTTTAATAGAGTCCACCCAGGAGCGTCAGAGGGTCCAACCACATAAATATATTGCTTAGAGGCAGTCGGGGTATATGCTTTATAAGAGACCACCCAGGAGCGTCATAGGGTCCACCCATAGGAATGTACTGGTTAGAGGCAGTCAGTGTACATGCTTTAATAGAGTCAGTCCACCAGGAGCGGCAGAGGGTCCACCCACAGGAATGTACTGGTTAGATGCAGTAAGGGTATAAGTTTGTTTTAATAGAGTCCACCCAGGAACGACAGAGGTCCACCCACAGAAATATATTAGTTAGAGGCAGTTGGGGTATACGCTTTAATAGAGTCCACCCAGGAGCGTCCGGGGGTCCACCCACAGGAGTGCACTAGTTAGAGGCGGTCAAGGTATACATTTTAATAGGGTCCACCCAGGAGCGGCAGAGGGTTCACCCACAGGAGTGTACTGGTTAGAGGCAGTCAGGGTATACGCTTTAATAGAGTCCACCCAGGAGCGGCAGAGGGTCCACCCACAGGAATGTACTGGTTAGAGGCAGTCAGGGTACATGCTTTAATAGAGTCAGTCCACCAGGAGCGGCAGAGGGTCCACCCACAAGAGTGTACTGGTTAGAGGCAGTCAGGGTACATGCTTTAATAGAGCCAGTCCACCAGGAGCGGCAGAGGGTTCACCCACAGGAGTGTACTGGTTAGAGGCAGTCAGGGTATACGCTTTATTAGAGTCCACCCAGGAGCGGCAGAGGGTCCACCCACAGGAATGTACTGGTTAGAGGCAGTCAGGGTACATGCTTTAATAGAGTCAGTCCACCAGGAGCGGCATAGGGTCCACCCACAGTAGTGTACTGGTTAGAGGCAGTCAGGGTACATGCTTTAATAGAGCCAGTCCACCAGGAGTGGCAGAGGGTTCACCCACAGGAGTGTACTGGTTAGAGGCAGTCAGGGTATACGCTTTATTAGAATCCACCCAGGAGCGGCAGAGGGTCCACCCACAGGAATGTACTGGTTAGAGGCAGTCAGGGTACATGCTTTAATAGAGTCAGTCCACCAGGAGCGGCAGAGGGTCCACCCACAGGAGTGTACTGGTTAGAGGCAGTCAGGGTACATGCTTTAATAGAGCCAGTCCACCAGGAGTGGCAGAGGGTTCACCCACAGGAGTGTACTGGTTAGAGGCAGTCAGGATATACGCTTTATTAGAGTCCACCCAGGAGCGGCAGAGGGCTCATCCACAGGAATGCACTGGTTAGAGGCAGTCAGGGTATACGCTTTATTAGAGTCCACCCAGGAGTGGCAGAGGGCTCATCCACAGGAATGCACTGGTTAGAGGCAGTCAGGGTATACGTATAAATAGAGTCCACCTAGGAAAGGCAGAGGGTTCACCCACAGGAATGCACTGGTTAGAGGCAGTCAGGGTATACGTTTGTTTTTAATAGAGTCCACCCAGGAGCGGCAGAGGGTCCACCCACAGAAATATATTGCTTAGAGGCAGTCGGGGTATATGCTTTAATAGAGACCACCCAGGAGCGTCATAGGGTCCACCCACAGGAATGTACTGGTTAGAGGCAGTCAGGGTACATGCTTTAATAGAGTCAGTCCACCAGGAGCGGCAGAGGGTCCACCCACAGGAATGTACTGGTTAGATGCAGTAAGGGTATAAGTTTGTTTTAATAGAGTCCACCCAGGAGCGACAGAGGGTCCACCCACAGGAATGTACTGGTTAGAGGCAGTCAGGGTACACGCTTTAATAGTGTCCACCAGGAGCGGCAGAAGGTCCACCCACAGGAGTGTACTGGTTAGAGGCAGTCAGGGTATACATTTTAATAGAGTCCACCCAGGAGCGGCAGAGGGTCCACCCACAGACATATATTGGTTAGCGGCAGTCAGGGTATACGCTTTAATAGAGTCCACCCAGGAGCGGCAGAGTGTTCACCCACAGGAATGTACTGGTTAAAGGCAGTCAGGGTATACGCTTTAAGAAGTCCACCCAGGAGCGGCAGAGGGTCCACCCGCAGGAGTGTACTGGTTAGAGGCAGTCAGGGTACACGCTTTAATAGAGTCCACCCAGGAGCGGCAGAGGGTCCACCCACTGGAGTGTACTGGTTAGAGGCAGTCAGGGTATACGTTTTAATAGAGTCCACCCAGGAGCGACAGAGTTCCACCCACATGAAACTACTTGTTATTGGATAGCAGCAATTGGTAGCCCCTGACAAAGAAAACCAGCTATACCTGCCTCTCTGTGACGTCAAGTTTAAATGTATAAAAGCGAACTAAACGAAGAATAGAAACGTCTGGGTCTTGAATTACTGTAGTCTTTTTCTCAAACAAGCTACTTTTTTTAACACTACTTGCTGTGATTTTACTCATCCCCACAAAAACCTGTTTTTAACCCAGAGTTGTCCATCTTCTTTGTGTTCCTGTGTGTGAATCCTAGGTCTGTGTGCTACTCATGGCTTGAGTTCCAGGACTGAAGCCAGGTACCTGGTGTTAGTTGATAAAGAAAGACATTAAATACAATGATATGTTTTATAGTTTTTCTAATGATAACCACCTACATAAGCTTAAGGACAACAGAGAGACTATAAAGGCTCTTTTATCTCACTCTTGAACGCCAGTGAAGGTGGGTGTTCGCCAGAGGAATTCATATACCAATAATCTATGCTGGAAAGATTATTCCGTGAAGATAAGGTGTTCTCAGTGACAGAGACCGAATGAGGACACGAAACCGCACATGAGAAGCATGTCTGCATCAGGGACTTCCTTGCTCTGTGGTACAAATGTGTGGTTTGATGTGATGCCAGCACAGCACAGCCAAAGAAGGCTTTCCCTCTTCTCCAGTGAAAGGCATATTGTGCTTGTCCCTCTAAGTTAAAACAGCTCACCTGAGACAGGTAGGTGATGCAGAGTAGATGATGATGGCTTGTTTAATAATCAGCTAGTCTTCTCAGAAACAAATCGCGGACTATCGCTTCATATAGTGCCTACTGCATGCATGCAGTTCTTACCCTCTTATTTCATGATGATTTTTACAGAACCTCTTTCCGCTTGTCGTTGTGCGCCCCTTGCAAGCGAAGCAAGACTATTGAAGCATACAAATATCAAAGAGAAACAAAATCCAAAATATCTAAAGGGAAGAATAGATTTTCTATACCTAACTTCATATATATGTACCTTGACGATATCTATATATCTCTTTAAGATATGTAGATGTGGGGTTAGTAATAGTAAATCTATACTTCGTCAATATTATAAGATTCAATGTTTTTTGTCCACGATATTCTTGTATCTTGATGCTCTTAGGCTCAATATTCAGTAGTACAACCATCCTGAGCAGCATTTTGTTGTGAAAAGCAGTATGAGAAATGACGCATCGCTGCGTGAAAGCAAAGATGCGACAAAGTGACACATCTACCTAGATGCGTCACTTTGTAAATATGGAGCAACAAGGCGCATTTTTTACGCCACTGGGGCATCACAAAAAGTGACGCACCGGCGGCGTAAAAGTGACGCACAGCCTCATAAATGAGGCCCCAGGTCTTTCCAAGGGTATTCCCGCATGCGTCTTGGGGTGTGAATCACATCTCACTTCCTGCTCTGTCCCAGCATTGGGTTCATATGCCACATTGTCCGTCTTTGCTCTGAGACTACATTACTCCTGTATCTGCTCTGTCCTAATCTACCCTCTTGCACTGTAAGAGAATGAACAGATACTGTTCTCTAGAAGGGTCCACATTTCCAGAGCTCAGCAGGGATAGCTTAGGATATGCAACTCATATTTCAACCCAACTCTGCTTACTCAGCACACTCGAAGACACCACTTCCCTAGCCCTCTCCTATCCCGTGGCTTAAGCAACGGATAAAGGAATCCCTTCTCTTCCAAAGCCCATGCAGAAAAACTGCTAAGATCTTAGAAGTAATTAGACTTACCTATGTAATCCAACATTTTTTAGGTTCTATCTGTGCTGGACACTGGATAGAAGCAATTGGGTCAATGGCTCCTGCTTTCCAGAAATGACAGTAAATCTCTTTGGATGCTGCCCCACTAGCCCATGTGATAGCTCCTCCTGAGGCGAAGGGCACACCAGAGCCTTTACATTCAAAGGCACACAATTTCAGCAGCTAACGGAGGATACTGCTGGTTTTCTGAGAGCGTGTCATCATTACAGAGAACCTAGGAAGATGGACTAGTGGAAGTGGTTGGGGAGAAAATTACAATCGAGGCAGAGATAGTGAACTACATCACTGGGTGGAAAGCTCTTTTGTAAATCCAGCCACAATTCTTTCTGCTTCAGGGCAACAGGATTTGGGCCACTACCTTTTGTGGTGACACAAGACACATAATTCAGTAGCCCAGCAGAGGGAGAATTTCTGTAGTTAAGGCTGGAGTTGATTGTTTTGTTCAACACCATGCCATGCAGCAAAATGTACTAATCTGTATCTTCTGGACTTGGGTACCAATGCACTCCAACTAGAGCACCAAGTACCTTCATTTGTGCACTACAAAAGTAGGTCAGAGAACGAAACAACACAAAAGAATACATGGTCTTATCATCTTTCCAGGCTGAAATAGTAACTTAAGTACAATTACAGCACTTGCAGGATATGGTCTTATCATAAAAGAAGCATATGGTCCTCAGGAACATCTCCCAAAATCCATGCACTACCAAATGTAAATGTAAATGTGTTTCGATTTATATAGCGCACTTTAACCCAGGGGTCTCTAGGCGCTTGCTTAGGGAACCCGTCCTGGTATTCCCCTGTGAGATAACCCGGTCGGGTATCCACAAGGTGAAAGCCAGGCATCCCGCCGCGAGGGGCCGTAGTGGAGATTAAGCAAGCTATTGCCCAGAGTCGCAGAGTGTGACCCCGTGAGTCGAGTAGGCACCAGAGCGAGAATTGTTGACTCTGTGGAATTTTTGAGCCCGAGACCCACCAAGGCGGGGAATCGAACCCTGGTCCACGGCCGATCTCAGCTTCCGTGTCTGCCGCCTCTAACCACTGAGCCACGCTTCTCCACTACCAAAGCCACTACCAAGACCTTTACTATCTGCGTACCAATCAATGGAGCAAAGGTGCTAGATAATTTGTTACATTCTTTTAAATCTGCTGGGATATGCGTACCATTTGTACTAGATTCTAAGTGGTCATGGGTGCAAGGGGAAGACCTGCTTAACCTCTTGGCTGCTAATGACAAGGGTAACTCGTCATGGACTTTCCATTGATTTCAATGGAAATTATATGATCAGAATAATAATGCCTTAGGAGTAAAGGGGTTAAGGTAGGGGACAGGATGTGGCCTAACGGCTAGAGCGGACAACCTCGAAGCTGACGAACTGGGATTGAGTTTTGGCAGGGATGCTCAACATCCTGTGATTCGGGATAAATCACGTAATCTCCCCGTGCCTAGCAAAAAAATCAATGTGCTCGTCTGTAACGCAACTGGTGCTCTGATACCTTCAGGTCGAGTTTGTGTTATATAAAACTTCACCAAACAAAAGTGGGAAATCATTATTCAAAGTTATTGTGAAGGGTAGTATCCCTGCAGAAACAAGCAAATTTGTGCCAAGAACTTCTTTATGCGCTTCCTTGCCCTCTTAATTTGCTCCCATTCTTCCATCGGAAAAAAGATCCTTGGTTGAAACACACACATGGTTTTGGGCTGGTTTGAAATAAACTAGCTCTACCCAGGGGTCAATGGTCTAATCACTTAGAAGATGCTAGTCTGATTTTAATGCCAGTTTGTCAGTTCTCCTCCCATACCTGTGGTTTCAAGACCTCTCAATAGGACTGTTCTAATTAGAAACCATATATTGTTATTATTGTTATTATTATTATTATTATTATGTACAACATACATGGTTTACTATCTTCTTTTTTAATTATTCGAAAATCAAAGTCAATTGCTTATTGTGTGTCTCAAATTTTAAGCTACATTCACAACAACAGTCACTTAAAATGCACATCTGCTAGTGCATGTATTCTGCCTAAGTCTCATTCCAAACAAGCATTGGCGTAACCAATAGGTCTCGCTTTTGGGACCTTCTAAGTATTTATCCAAAATCCTTGGTGCAACAACATTAACTGTTGCGTGGCTAAACACTTATAAGGTCCCAAAGGTGAGACCTATTGGCTAAGCCAATGCTTGTTATTTTTTGTTCTTGGTGGGGAAACCGGGCTAGTGTCAGGAGGGTCAAGGGTGAGTGTCAAGGAGGCGAGGAGTGAATGCCAGGAGGGACAAGGGGGACTGTCAGGCCATGGGGGTGAAGGGTGTGTGCCAGAGAGGTGAGGAGTGAGTACCAGGGAGATGAGACGTAAGAATCAGGAGGGTCAAGGGTGAGTGCCAGGGAGGGGAAGGGTGAGTGCCGAGAAGGGGAATATGAGTGCCAGGGGTGAGGGGTAGCTGCCAGGCCAGTGGGGTGAAGGGCTAGTGCCACAGAGGTGAAGGTTTAGTGCCAGGTCAGGGGGATGAAGGGTGAGTGCCAAGGAGATGATGGTTGAGTGCCATGGAGATGAGGTGTTAGAGTCAGGAGGGTCAAGGGTGAGTGCCAGGGTCGCTCGAGCCGGTTGCTCCTCCCGCCTCGAGTGTGCCCGGTTCCGCTTGCCACCACCGCTGCCGCTGCCAAGTGGGTATCTGCCCCAGAATTGTGCCGGTAATTTATTGTGCTGTTTTATCCTCTGTTGTGCCCCTGCCCCTGCTGTAGCTTGCTTTGCCCCCTGCATTGTGCCCGTTATCGTCTCTTGGACCCTGTTTGTTTCTGCCCCCTGCATTGTGCCTGTGCTCTGTTTATTTATTTTTTCATCGTTGTGCCCCTGCTCGCCCTGCGCCCCCAGCGCCCTCTCTATTGCTGACCCACCCCGCTCCCTGCCGCTGCTCCCCCCGCGGCCCCACCCCCGTTTCCTCCAGCATCTACGTACCCCTCCCCACTCGCCAACCCGATCCCGCCTCCCAGCTGCTCCTCCCTCGCTCCGCCCCCCTCCGCTATCCACTTATGGCAGAGTGGCAAATGAGCAGCGTACACGCGCAGCGGGTGCGCCCTAAGCGCGCCGATGGCGCACCAAAGGCAAGCCCGTCTACGCCCGTCCGCGCCTGGACCGCGCCCAGCGCCAGACCCCCTGGCCCCCGGCGAGACCATCCCACCCGCCGGACGTACGCCGCCGCCACCCTCTCCGCACTCAATACCGGTCGACTCCCCGTCTGCCACCAAGCCGCCCCATGACACACCCACGGACCCTTCACCTGCCAATCCTGCAAGTTCTGCTGCATCAGGACCTACACTGCACCCGCAGATGCCAAGCAGAGTACCAACTTCAACCACCTGAAGTGCATCCTGCTCAACACCCGCTCCGTCCACAGACACGCCGTGGAACTATGGAACCTACTCGACATCACAACTCCAGACGTCGCCTTCCTCACGGAAACCTGGATGAACGCCTCATCAGCGCCCGACATCGCCATAGGCATCCCGGACGGATACAAGATCATCCGAAGGGACCGCATCAACCAAATAGGAGGAGGCATCGCCATCGTCCACAAGAACACCATCCGCATCACGACCAGCTCCGACGACACCCTCACAGCCGCCGAACATCTTCACTTCCAGATACACACCGACCCCAAGACCACGCTCAGAGGCACACTCATTTACAGACCCCCAGGACCCCGCACACAATTCAGCGAAGACATCTCTGACTTTGTCAGCCCACACACCCTCCCCTCCGATGACTATATCCTCCTAGAGGACCTCAACTTCCACCTGGAGAACAACAATGACAACACCACCACCACCCTGCTGGACAACCTCTCCAATCTCGGACTCAAACTACTGGTAAACACCCCCACCCACTATGCCGGACACACGCTTGACCCAATCTTCTCCTCCAGCAAGCACATCTCCTTCAACCACTCCACGGGACTCCACTGGACAGACCACAGCTGCGTCCACTTCAGCTTCAAAAAGGCCACGACTCACCACCACCCGCAACAGGTTCCCCGCAGAAGTTGGAACAAGATTACCACCAACCTAATCACCTCATCACTGAACCAGAACCCTCCTGCCAGATCAACAGACCCCAATCAAGCAGCCAACAACCTCACACAGTGGATCTCCAACTGTGCTGACGACTTCACACCCCTGAAAAACAATCCCAGCAAGCCAGGAACAAAAAAAATCTTGGTTCAATGACGACCTCAAGATCTCCAAGAAGAACTGCCGCACCATCGAGAAAGCCTGGCGAAAAAACCCGACCACAGACAACATGACCGCCCTCAACCACGCCACCCGCAAACACCACCAGCTGATCCGCACCACCAAGAAATCTGCTTTCAAGGATCGACTAGACAACAATGCCCACAACAGCAAGGAACTCTTCAGCATCATCAAAGACCTCACCAACCCCAGCGCCGGCAACACGACATCACTCCCTCACAAGAACTCTGCGACTCTCTCGCCTCGTTCTTCCACACCAAGATCGTAGACATACACAACAGCTTCGGCGACCCGACCACACCCCCAACCACAGATCCAAAGCCCCCCACCACCACCCTGTGCGCCTGGACCTCGGTCAGCACCGAAGACACCATACGCACGATGAACACCATCCACTCCGGATCACCAACCGACCCATGCCCCCAACACATCTTCAACATGGCCGTCATCGCTCCCCAACTCTGGGACATCATCAACTGCTCCTTCAACACCGCTACCTTCCCAGAAAGCTGGAAGCATGCAGAGCTCAGCGCCCTCCTGAAGAAACCGTCAGCAGACCCCACCGAACTCAAGAACTACCGCCCCATCTCGCTCCTCCCGTTCCCCGCCAAAGTCATCGAAAAGACTGTCAACAGTCAGCTTGCCGCCTTCCTCGAATCCAACGGTTCCCTCGACCCCTCACAGTCCAGCTTCTGAGCCAACCACAGCACCGAGACCGCCCTCATTGCAGCCACAGACGACATCCGAACCCTGCTCGACAACGGGGAAACAACAGCCCTCATCCTCCTGGACCTCTCCGCAGCGTTCGACACTGTCTGCCACCGCACCCTAGTACAACGCATTAGCAACATCGGAATACAAGATAAGGCATTGGAGTGGATCACCTCGTTCCTCGCCAGAAGAACCCAGAGAGTCTGCCTCCCCCCATTCAGATCAGAGGCCACCGAAGTCATCTGCGGCATACCATAAGGTTCATCACTCAGCCCCACCCTCTTCAACGTCTACACGAGCCCCCTCGCAGCCATCGCGTGCCAACGCAACCTCAACATCATCTCCTACGCCGACGACACCCAGTTGATCCTCTACCTCACCAAAGACCCAACCACCACCAGAAACAACCTACACGAAGGGATGAAAGAAGTAGCAGAGTGTATAAAGAACAGCCGCCTAAAACTTAACTGAGACAAGACAGAAGTCCTCATCCTGGGATCATCCCTCTCTGCCTGGGACGACTCCTGGTGGCCTCCGGCCCTAGGCAGCGCACCCAGACCAACGGATCATGCACGCAACCTGGGCTTCATCCTTGACTCCTCCCTCTCGATGACCAGACAAGTCAACGCCGTCTCTTCATCATGTTTTAACATCCTACGCATGCTCCGAAAGATTTTCCGATGGATCCCCACCGAAACCAGGAAAACGGTCACCCAGGCACTCATCACCAGCCGTCTAGACTACGGAAACACCCTCTACACCGGAACCACAGCCAAACTGCAAAAAAAGACTCCAACGCATTCAGAACGCCTCCGCACGACTCATCCTGGACATACCTCGACACAACCACATTTCCGGACACCTGAGAGACCTGCACTGGCTCCCCGTCAGCAAGAGAATCACGTTCCGTCTCCTCACCCACGCACACAAGGCCGTCCACGACCAAGGACCCAGATACCTCAACAACCGCCTGACCTTCTACACCCCCACCCGCCAACTGCAATCATCCAACCAAGCCCTCGCCGCGATTCCCCGCATCCGAAAAGCCACCATGGGAGGAAGATCCTTCTCCTACCTGGCGGCCAAAACCTGGAATTCCCTCCCCACCCACCTCCGTCGTACCCAGGACCACCTCTCCTTCAGGAAGAAACTCAAGACCTGGTTGTTCGATCAATAGCGGACCCCCCTCCCCTAAGCGCCTTGAGACCCTCTGGGTGAGTAGCGCGCTATACAAATGTCTGATTGGATTGGATTGGATTGGGAGGGGAAAGGAAGGGTGAGTGCAAGGGGTGAAGGGTAGCTGCTAGGCCAGGGGGATGACGCGCTAGTGCCATGGAGGTGAAGGGTGAGTGCCAAGGGGGTGAGTAGTGAATGCCATGAGGGACATGGGTGAGTGTCAGGGAGGTGAAGGATTTGTGGGTGTGGTTGTGTGTGTGGTTGTCAGTGTGGTTGTGTGTGTGTTTGTGTGTGGGTCTGGTTGTGTGTTTTTGTGTTGTGTGTGTGTGGTTGTGTGTTTGGTTGTGTGTGTGGTTGTGTGTGATTTTGTGTGGTTGTGGGTATGGTTGTATGTGTGTTTGTGTGTGTGGTTGTGTGTGTGGTTGTTGATGTGGTTGTGTGTGTAGGTGTGGTTGTGGGTGTGTGTGGTTGTGTGGGCGTAGTTGTGTGTGTGGTTGTGTGTGATTTTGTGTGGTTGTATTGTATGTGGTTGTGGATGTGGTTGTGGGTGTGGGTGTGGTTGTGTGTGTGGTTGTGTGTGGTGGTGGGTGTGGTTGTGTGTGTGGTTGTGTGTGTGTGGCTCTGTGTGTGGTTGTGTGGTTGTGAGTGGTTGTGGGTGTGGTTGTGGGTGTGGTTGTGTGTGGTTGTGGGTGTGGTTGTGTGTGTGTGTGTGGTTGTTGATGTGGTTGTGTGTGTAGGTGTGGTTGTGGGTGTGTGTGGCTGTGTGGTTGTGTGGGTGTAGTTGTGTGTGTGGTTGTGTGTGATTTTGTGTGGTTGTATGTGGTTGTGGGTGGGTGTGGTTGGGTGTGGTTGTGTGTGTGGTTTTGTGTGGTTGTGGTTGTGTGTGGTTGTGGTTGTGTGTGTGGTTGTGGTTGTGTGTGTGTGGCTCTGTGTGTGGTTGTGTGGTTGTGAGTGGTTGTGGGTGTGGTTGTTGGTGTGGTTGTGTGTGGTTGTGGGTGTGGTTGTGTGTTTGGTTGTGTGTGTGGTTGAGTGTGTGTGTGGTTGTGTGTATGGTTGTGTGTGTGGGTTGTGTGTATGGTTGTGTGTGGTTGTGTGTGTGTGGTTGTGTGTGTGTGTGGTTGTGTGTGTGGTTTTGTGTGGTTGTGGGCATGGCTGTGTGTGTGGTTGTGGGTGTGGTTGTGGCTGGTTGTGTGGTTGTGTGTGGTTGTGTGTGTGGTTGTGTGTGTGTGTGGTTGTGTGTGTGTGGTTGTGTGTGTGGTTGTGGTTGTGGGTGTGGCAGTGGTTGTGTGGTTGTGGTTGTGTGTGTGGTTGTGGGTGTGGTCGTATGTATGGTTGTGGGTAGTTGTGTGTGGTTGTGGGTGTGGTTGTGTGTGTGTGGTTGTGTGTGTGGTGGTGTGTGGTTTTGTGTGTGTGGTTGTGTGAGTATGTGTGGTTGTGTGTGTGTGTGGTTGTGTCACTCTACGTTGGTAATCATCTAAAGCAGTGTTTCCCAAACTGGGGTCCGTGGACCCCCAGGGGTCCATGACACATTCTCAGGGGATCCTCAGGCAGTTTTAAAAGCACTGCAAAGTTCCTTGTAGAATTAGCAGTTTTCTAGCAACAATAAAAGTGTCAAGATAACACCAGTGATTAATGTACCTGCTGGAGAGAGATGGGAGTTTTGTCCAGTGGCAGGTTTGACTTCTCTAATGTAGCACAGACAGTTAATATGCCTGTTGCAAAGAACGCTTACCATGATTTTTTTTTAAACTATTTTATGTGCATAGGTCAGTCGGTTACTGCTTTTGTCACAGATATTCTTGTGTTACTCTGCAGCTCATAAGAGACCATCATTATCTAGCACAGTGACCAATAAACTGTCATCAAAGAGCTGCTTACACACTGCATGGTATAAGTTAGTAACTTATGTTTTTCCCAGTCTTTCATTATCCTGATGCTGCTAAAGGAGTTTATTTGGGTGGAAATAGATTTTTATTGTTAAAGTCAATGCTAACCACTGTGTTATGTTCTGAATCCTGAGTTTGTGCTTTTCCAGACCAAGCACTCTTTAAAAATACCTACCAGTATGAATGACATGTGAATCCTACACCTTGTAGTCCCCTTTGCCTTATGTAACATTTTCTCTACTGATTTACATGAATGATTCATTGTCTCTATATGTGTGTGATGTAAAGTGCTCTGATATCCTACAATGGTATGAGAGATGCTATAAAACATGAAATTCTTGTGACAAATGTGCTATGGAGAAATGAGAGGCACTGTTGAAGGGTGATAATAAGGGAATCATTGAAGAACCCCAACAAAGATTATTGGATCCTGGTGCATAGTAAGGTCATCATTTACTATTCTTTAAAAGCTAATACAATTCAATATATAATGATACATGTATTGTGGAATGCACCATTGTAGCCTAAATTTTCTTGATGGGAGAGCCTCCCAAAGCCCCCTTTGTAGTGGTCAGGCTCACTCATTGCACTTGGTGTGCATTATATGGGGACTGGTCTGAAAACATTTGCCAGGGCTGCTTTGGGTTTCCACTCTGGCCTTGGCAGGAGCAGGAGCCTTGTACTGCGAAATACAACTAACCATTTAAAAGTTCATCACAGAGATTCAGTACCAACCTTCCCATTAAATGTTTCTGTTTTTTGCAAACTCTTTCAATCTAAAATGCTAAAATCCTTAGTAATTCCAGTGTTTGTTTTGTGTGCACATGTGTGTTTATTTTTTTCCGAATTACTCTTTTAATGTTTGAAATTTAAATCATACAAATTGCAGGGGGTCCCCGGCTTCCAGAGGTGAGTCAATGGGGGTCCTCAGGAGTCAAACGTTTGGAAACCCCTGATCTAAAGTATTAGCGAGGTTGCTGTTTTGATCTCCACGCGGCTAGTGTGGATCGCCGGAGGAGGCATGGAAGCGAGAGAAAAGTGAGCGAGCAGGGGGAGGGGCAGAGGCAGGGAGCAAGCAAGAGGAAAGACAGATGGCGCTGAAGGCTGGCGGTTTGCACGTGCACGCTTGCGTGAACGCAAGCGCTAGGCCAGCCAGCAGCACTTTCAAAACTCTCCTACTAAATGTCTCTGCGACAGCGCATGCGCTGGCTCAGCGAGACCTAATAAGGCAGTTGTGTGAGATCAATCCTTGAGTGCTTGTTAGGCAGAGCATTTTTCACAGAGCTGTCGAAAGGGACCTATATAATTTATAATGGAGATGTTATGGGCTCTTACCATGCCACCCAGGCCCTGCGTGAGACATTGATGCAATGCAGCAGAAGAGGGAGTTGCAAAGTCTTGGGGTACCTCAAAAGTATGTGAAAGTTTTTAGGAGACAATCAGGCCCTGGGCTGCTCAGGAGATCTCATGTTGTCAGGTCAGACTGGCTCATAATATCTTAGGTTTGTTTTGTATTCTCGAATTTTTAGCCCTGCATTAAAATTGTCGAAAAAGGAAAATGGAGAGATTTAAAATGCAAAGATAGAGCACTTGCATCTAAAAGCAAATCCCTAGTCCTATCTCTGTTTAACCTCTATGGGGAAACTATTCTGTTGCAGCAGAACATCCCTTGGATCCTGCTGCCATGCAGAGCCCATCTCAATGTCTTGTATAACATTTCAGTGAAATCCAGGAAGCCCGGTACTTCTATGAGCTGCAAATCCTCTTCATTTTGGGACACTGCCTTGCAAGTGTGAAGACGTTATGAACACGATTGCCCATCATTTACCACTTTAATTTGCAGAACATACTTTAAAAGTTGGAGAGTTGACTTATCTTAGAATCTTGGAAAGGATAGGCACTGAGATTTAGAACATTGTGTGTTACCTTTTTAGTAACAAGGGTAACAAAAAATGTTATCGCTCCAGAACAGTTTATGTGAGAAATAGCCTGAAACAACTGAGCCATCTGCCAGGATTAGCGGATTCCATGTTCACAACAGTATCTACAATATATAGCAATGGACACCCAAATACATTGCCAGTCTCATCCAATTGATTCAAATTATTCAGGTGAATCGTAGAACCATGTTCTGCGAAAAACACTATCTTTAGGGTATTATCCAGGAGCACAGTCTGGAGTTCCTATCGCTGAAATCTTCAGAGGAGGAGAACACTAATCATAGTTGCTTGTCTTGGTTTTTCACCTTAGCGGATTTGTGCAAAGGTTTGTGACAGATTCTTGAGCTCATTCATCAGTAGGCAGAAAGATATTTGACACTCACTGGTGTTCTGCTGTAAAAAACAAAGGGGCTTATGTACAAGCCCCTTGCGCCGCCGAAACGTCACTTTTTCCCATATTAAAAGTGATGCACCAGCGGCGCAAGGGGCTTGTAAATAAGCCCCAGAGTACTTAATAACAATGTGGTTAAACTTTTGCCATCACTGCGTAAACTCCTGTTTGCGCAGGGATCTGAATTTTGAGTTGGTGATATTTACTGCATTACTGAGTGAGAAATATATCATCCTTTGTTAAATTTGGGCAGGCCAATCCTCCCTGAACTTAACAGGGGAAAGGTTTACAGTATTTACTGTACTATGAGGATTTTGGTGGATTAACACCAAATGCCACATGTTATTCTCCAAACACTTGTAATAGCCCCAGGGTAACATTATTTATCAGGTGCAATAAACACCACCTTCATTCCGACAAACTTGGAATCAGGGCCTACGAAGTGTATCAGTCTCTGCCACTTGATCACCTTAGGCTCGAGCTGGTGCTGGGAACTTCGCACATATGACCCTTCCAAATGAGAGTCAAGGTACAGCTTCAGTCACAAATGATCTTAAATCTGTCCAAAAAATGCCGGAAGAGGGAGTAAAGTATACCGCACAGGGAAGACCTGTCCACAGACATGGGCCCCACCACTTAAAACTCCTTGGCTACCTAGAAAGCATTATTGCCGACTACACCGTCTACTGATAGCTCCATGTTTCTTTAGTGACAATGATCCTCTCCCCTTCACTTTTAGACATGTCTGTAGCCATAAGGAAAGTCTCTACCAACCCCTAAACAACAGTGTCAATGGTAACAACATACATTTCTGTAAAGGCTATAGAGTTTATATAATTCTTCACAGAGGCCATCTCAGTGGATAGCTACATTTTACATCACCACAAATAACTGTATAACGGTGGACCCTGAGAGCTGTGTTTTTGTAACCTGAACCATCCCAATGTTAGAATACCTATCTTGGAGCGGCGGCCTCTCCATTTAAGCGAAGGAGCGTCGCCCCACACGACCCTGGGAGAGCTGAACAATAAAATGGTAATGAAGTTTATATATTACTATTTTTTAGAAACCTGTGACCCGTCCCAAACTAAGGGGCATATTTAATAGGCAGTGGGAGAGCGCTGATTTAGCCACCTTGGCATAACGCCACGCTCCGCCACTTCCAAAATGCAAAAATGCCATATTTACAAGGATCCGGTACAGCCCGGCGTTTACCCCTGCGCTGGCGCTAATTTTAACTGCCCAGTGCCAAAGCAGACATCCTTGCACCATAGTGAATTAGACCCATACTTAGTGGTTTTGCCAGTGCTTGTTGTTATCTTTCGTTTCTGTGGCTCCCTTCACAACACCTAAGGCCAGGGGTTGAAAGGGCAGAGCCATGAGTGCCAAACGGCAAGCACGTGTCAACAGCTGTTAACTCGGATATGGCCAATTGACGCCCATGACATTCCCCTTTGTTCCTCACAGAAGCAAAAGAGTAGTGCGTCAGAGTACGGTATTCAGAAGTATCGCCTGACATAAATATATCACCCCACTGAGTGTAGACTTTCAATTATTAACGCCACTTGAATCAGTCGTATTTTCTAATCGTTATTTAGAACACGATATTGTGTCAGACAACACCCACAGCTATATTGTCACGGTACCAACAAAGGGGACGCTCTGGTTCTTAAAAAACATACACACACAATATCAGTTAATGAAATAAAAATATGCATGCTCCATAAAGAGGTGAAACTCTGGGCAAGGGCAGCAGCAGCAGCGTATCTAAGCTTGGTTGATAATACACACACACACAGTCCCACGCGCACACAAACAGCAGCCACACAGACAGACACATGGACACGCGCGGGCGCGCACGCGCTCTCACAAACCCGTTGCTATTCCCTATCCATCCCCGCTTTCAGGCCAAGGTCTCAAAAACAGAGTAACACAAGCTCAGGCAATAGTAAACAAAATGAAGGATTGCGATAGCGCGAGAATTCCAGATAAATACCAGTTAAAAGACAAACAAGTGTTTTAAAGAAATGGAATACTCAGCGGAACGCGCACGCCGACCCACCCCCAAGATATGGAACAGTCCGCTAGAAACATTCGCATGCAAGCCTTGAGCCTCCGAGCGGGCGCGCAGATGGGAAGGCTGCTGGGGGTGCCGTATCTACTTTAGATAAACTGCCTCTGCCCTGCTTGGACAGGGTCTCTATGACGTAACACTCTACGCAAATGGGAGATTAGAACACAAATATTTTTTTTTCTTTCTTTCTGAGCATTGGGAGATAGGGTTGCTTTTGTTCCCTCGCTTCTACGGAGGGCACTGAAGGGAAAAAGGGAAACTGCAGGTGTCAGCTGGGGAGGCTTATCAGAGTGGGCGGAGAGGCTTAACATCTGGGCTTGGCACACGAGACTCCTTCAACCCCATGCGCGCTTGGGGCAGTTAAACTGAGTGCAGAGGTGATCTCCTGGGTTCGGGGCCAGCCCGCCTATGGCACACAAAGGCCATTGGAGTCTCAATTATAAGAGAACGAAGGCGAACAGTGCTTTGAGGTTTGGGAAGCGAGGAAGGATGATAGATGGTCCATTTAGAGTAGTCATTCTAGCTGTCTCTCATAATAAGACATGATTCCTCATTGCTGAACTTGCTTTGACCCTCTTAAAACATTCTGCCAAATGGGATCCTATGACGGGAGAAGATTTCCCCTAGTTAGAACATCCAGTTATTTTAAAGACTGTCACTTACTGAACCGAATTTGGAGGGGCGGTGGGTGGGTTGGGGTGATGGGGGTTTCAATTGGACCTTGTTAAATGGGCAATTAATGCAGGGAGAGCTCTTCAAGAGTTTAGATAAGAAAAGAGCATGCAGGCTGTTTTTTTCTTGCGAAGTACACCTAGCGGAAGGTATCTGTGTCGCGGATGAGGGCAGAGAAAGGCGGGGAACGTAGGGTAAGAAGACACCAAATGAAGCCTTCGGGGAGCCTGGGAAAAGTGGAGGGCTCTGCATGAGTCTTAGGGTTCACAGGAGGAGCACTTACATTGAGGTCTTAGGGGAGCACAGAAAGAGTCGAGGGTTCTCTATGAGTCTCAGAGGTTCACAGGGGGAGCAGACTTACATTGAGGTCTTAGGAAAGCACACGAGGAGAGGAGGGTGTCTCTGTATGAGTCTTGGGGGTTCAGGGTAGAAGCAGACATTCATTGAGGTCTTAGAGGATCAGAGGAAGAGTGGCGGACGGCTCATTCTCAGGAGTTTACAGGAGGAGCAGACATACGTTGAGGTCTTAGGGAGGCACGGAAGAGCGGAGGGCTCTCTGTATGAGTATCAAGTGTTCGCAGGGGAGCAGACATAGATTGATGTCTTAGGGGAGCACGGACAGGGATAATGGAGGGCTCTGTTTGAGTCTCAGGGGTTTAAAGGAGGCCTTGGAGGAGAACAGAAAGAGTGGAGGACTCTCTCTTTATGAGTCTCAGAGGTTCACAGGAAGAGCAGACATACATTGAGGTCTTAGGGAAGCACGGAAGAGTGGAGGGCTCTTTATGAGTATCAGGTGTTCGCAGGGGAGCAGACATAGATTGATGTCTTAGGGGAGCACGGACAGGGATAATGGAGGGCTCTGTTTGAGTTTCAGGAGTTTACAGGAGGAGGAGACCTACATTGAGGTCTTAGGGGAGCACATGATGAGTGGAGGACGGATCTGTTTGAGTCTCAGGAGTTTAAAGGAGGCCTTGAGGGAGCACGGAAGAGTGGAGGACTCTCTCTGTATGAGTCTCAGAGGTTCACAGGAAGAGCAGACATACATTGAGGTCTTGGGGGAGCACGGAAGAGTGGAGGACTCTCTCTGTATGAGTCTCAGAGGTTCACAGGAAGAGCAGACATACATTGAGGTATTGGGGGAGCACGGAAGAGTGGAGGGCTCTTTATGAGTATCAGGTGTTCGCATGGGGAGCAGACATGTTAATGTTAAGGGAAATTTGTTAAGCGCACTGTCACCATGAGTTTCCTGGCGCTGATAGGACACTGAGGTTGAACAAGAGGAGTTTAGTGGGGATGTGAAAAGAGCAGAGTTTTTAAAGATTTCCTAAAAGATAGGAGGGAGCAAGAGGTCTTGAGTGAGAGTGGAAGAGAATTCCATAGCTTGGGAGCCAGGTGAGAGAAGCTGCGGCCGCCAGATTTAGTGAGTTTGAACCGGGGGATAACTAGAAGCTGAAGGTGGGTGGACCTCAAGGTGCGGGGAGGACAGTAAGGGGTGATCAGGGACTTCAGGAAAGCAGGGAAGGGACCAGTTAAGGCTTTGAAGACCAGGCAACAGACCTTAAAGGCTATTCTTTCACTGACTGGTAGCCAGTGTAGTTGATGTAATAGAGGTTTGGCCGACTGCCATCTAGGGATTTTAAATGCCAGTCCGGCAGCCTGGTTCTGTATGATCTGTAGCCTAGCCAGCTGGGATTTGGGGAGGCCATGGTATAGGGCGTTAGAGTAGTCCAAACGGGACATCACCAAAGCTATTAAAACTTGTAGCAGGGCTTCGGAAGTCAGAAGATGGGCAACTTTCCGTATCCTGTATAGCTGGAACATACAGGAGGATGTTACAGCACTCACCTGGGCCTTGAGAGTGAGCTCAGACATAGATTGATGTCTTAGGGGAGCACGGATGGGGAGAATGGAGGGCTCTGTTTGAGTCTCAGGGGTCCACAGGAAGAGTAGACATTCATTGACTGAAATGAGTGGAGGTCTCTGTTTGAATCTTGAAGGAGTGTGCCAAGAGCAGGTACCTAATGAAGTGCTAGGAAAACATGGGGTGAATGGACATCACTTTTGGAGTCTCTCAGAGAGTGGACAGAAGAGACATTCATTAAAGCCTTCATAGGTTTTCCTACTGCACTTACAGGGAGGCAGGCAGAAAGAGGTCTCCAATGTAGTGTCATCTTAAGGATTGTAGGTGCCCCTGTTTCGAACAACTTTAAATGTATTAATCATTACAGTCTAATTCAAGCCTCATGGTTGGGGAGTTTGAAAGACTTGTGGGAAAGAGAGATAGAGAGGAAGACGAGGATATACTTATTCTTGGGGTAGAGAGAGAGAGATGAGATACAACAATATAGAGGTAGACAGAGATAAGTAGAGAACGTTGAGATAAAGATGGGAGAGTTAGAGAGAGGCACAGAAGACAGCCAGATGTCCGAGCAAATTACAGAGAGACAGACAGAGAAGTAGAGAGAGGTAAAGCGGGCGAGTAATGTAGAGAACGAGGGATGATAGAGCAAGAGATAAGTGAAGTATAGAAAGAGAGGTAGGTAGAAAGCAAAACAGTAGTGAGTGAGTAAGGGATGCATTGAGCCGGATAGAGGTATGCAGAAAGAGATGGGCAAATAGATGAGATGAAAAAAGAGAGAAGCAAGAGAGTGACAGATAAAGAAAGACAGAGGCAGAGAGAGTCTTTTGACTCACTATCCCAATCATTTTACTGGGGCCCCCCACAAAAGTGAGGGCTATGGGCCATTTCCCACTTTGTCCGTGCCTTAAATCGTCTCTGCGTAAATGTCTCAGAACAATGGGGAAATAGAGGAACCATGTTGGCCTTTGAAGTAAATGAGGACAAAACATGTAATTTCCTGCGTATGCACAAACATGAGATGCACTTTAAACTCATGCACTTCTACAGTATGGCTCATACACCAGCAAATACATCTTAATTCATTTTGCACACTACGACAAATTCTGCACATGCAAAAGTGTGTGTGAGAATGTTTAGTGTATGCCTATCGTCAGCGATGGTCCTTGCAGGTAAGCACGGTGGGGCAGGGTGGGGAGGGGTGGATGTCGACAGACAACGGAATAGGAATTATTTATTTATTTCATTTCCCCTATTCCGTCTTCTGTCGACTCCCCCCCCTCCCCCCCACCCCCCGTCTTCCCGCCCGCCGTGCTTACCTGCACGGACCGTCGCTGGCGATAGGCATACACAAAACATACATACACACTTTTGCATGTGCAGAATTTGATATGGGAACATTCACATGCATTCACACTACTTTTAGCACATCTCAACACGCCGAACCAGAGTCTGATCTTCGATGAAAACCTTGGAACCATTTTGAAAATCACCACTGACTACCACCAGTAATGCAGTGCCCTGCCCCAGGTTGGGTGTGCACTGTACAAATAAAAAAGGTACAACAGCGTAATACGTGCAAACACTTTACGTCGGTGACACACTCATACACTCCTAAATGGCATCCTTCACTGGCCCCTGATACAACCTTGCACCAATACACCTAGACAACCATATTCAAAACTCCCGAAGTAACGCAGGGATGCAAACAGATACGAATCGCAATCACCAGGACACCCTAGTGTACAAAAGCACTCTTGACGGCACACTGCTTACACCTGAGTGCACGTCTTATAGACTGATGCACTCGTTGGCATTGCCACACTCAAACTAACTACAGTGTGGCGGCAAGTTGTGACTAGCCTGGGCATTGGCATCATTTTAAGAACCACAGTTGTAGCGAGGAAGGTAAGTAGCCAGAAGCTGAGGTATGGGCTCATAAACTGGATGTGGGGATCCGGTCTGGAAGAACCCTGCCATGTCGACAACATTCCAAGCACACACTGTGCAGAGTCTTGGCTCACGCACCCAACGTGAACGTGGCAGGCAGTCAACGTAAATACATTCAATACACTGGCATTTCATTTTCTGCGGTAGAACTCAACTCCCCCGAGATCTACGCCTGGAATATGCAAGAGAAATATGTATGTGTCCGGGAGCCCTAGTGAAACCCTTACAAATTCCACCCTCTAAAGCGGACTCGCGCAGCTCCACTTTCTGCGTCTGGTTCACCGTCCTCACCAGCTCTGGTCACAAGAACCAGCACAGAATGGCAACGAAAGACCACAGAGGGCATCAGCTATGTCTACCACACTCCAACACGGCTATAACTAGTATGATATATTTCATTTTATTGCATGTGCTATTTTTAAACAGTGTTGACGTAAGAGGACAAACAGAAGAGCGTAAAATGCATGGAGTATGTAGTTTGGTGAAAGGAAGATCTCCACACACTTATAGTGCTTTCTGAAGCCCCTTAGAGAGGAAGCTGCAAGGCTATGGGGTTCAAAAGGGTTGAACTAATCTGGTCCAAGGACCTTGACACAAACAGTTTGCATCTTCCCGCCAGCAGTGGTGGGTGGCTTCCAAGAACCAACCGTAGGCTTCTTCTACAGTGATTGAGAGCAGGTGTTTGGACTGGTCATTAAGAGTTCCACTGTGCAGGGACTAGTGGACTTTCTTCTTCAACAGAAATAAGACCTTTAAGGTTGATCTTGAATTTGGAGGTGGGGGCATCAGACACTCTTTTGCCTTAGTCAACTTTTGATAAGACAATTAAGATAAAAACGAGGGCAGTTCAGAGATGTAACAACAGTTATATGGCAGCCCCATCACATTATCTGCTTGCAACATATGACTGTAAGCCCATTGAATGACTATTCACGAGTCAGTGCTGCTAGTATGAATGAATGAATGAACACATTCATCGAAACTGCCTTTAAATATGGCTCAAGGGTGGACAACAGAAACTGCAGCACTGAAACTTTTTCGCAGGATAGAAACACAGTCATTGTTTTTGACCCAGTAATACAGAGACATTCATCACTCAATCGTAGTTGGTCCTTTAGCACTCCATAATGTCATATCATATGGAGTCCATATTCATTGAAAGGCATCTGGGAGCTGGTGAGGATTGATGGTAGATTATTGGGAGCCAGACACTTGCATTTCACCAGATACATTGCCAGGTTTTGGTATTTTGTTAAATTGAAGGTATTTACGTTTTTTATAGCAGGGGCGAGGGAAGGCTACAGACTCCTCCTGGCTGCTTCAAGCAGAAGTGCCAAAGCGTCCAATGACAACTGGAAGAGGAGCAAAGATACATTGAGGAAAATGTTTTTGAAGAGAAGTCTGCTGAAACCGATGCTGTTGTCGTATAAGGTCCAAAAATTGTTGTATGATAGAAGCACGCATGGTTAGCCCCTTCGCCGCGGCGCAAATTCCACCACGGCTCGGGGGGCTAGGGGGTGAGCGCACTGCTTCCGTGCTCATGACGGACCACCCCATCATAAGTCACGGGTGGTGTGTGCTCCTGACGGCGTGGTTCCGTAATGACCTCGCCCGCTCATTAATGCGCCTGCACAGTCGGGGAATTAGTGCCGTGTAGGCGGAGCGGCAGCAGCATGATGGAACCACAACGTTTTGAGCACATGCCGCCCGTGGCTCATGACGGCGTGGTTCCATCATCAGCATGCAAGGGGTTAAACCACGCATGCCTCTACCATGCAGCCCAAACCACAAATGTGACTTAACCACACATTCCTTTACTATGAAATTTCGTGGTATAGGCTTGAATGGTAAAGGGGTATGTGTAGCTAAGGTCGCTACTACTCAGCTCCCGCCCGCCCTGTCCCTTAAACTATCCCAACCTGTTCCACTGCCCTAAAATCCACCTCGACACCCAGTCGTAAAAACGAACCCATTTATCCATTCCACTCCCGCTGCCCTAAGACCTAAAACCCTGCCCCTTTATGTACACTACTCTTGCCCCCTGTCCCTGGCGCTGTCCCTTAAACTACCCCTACCCCTTCCAAAGCTTAAAACCTACCCCGACCCTCCCAGCCCTATAAACTACCCAATCTACCCATTCCACTCCCACTAGCCTAAGGCCTAAAACCCTGTCCCTTTACCCTTTACATACAATACCCTGACCAGCCGCCCAGCGTGACTCTTAAACTACCCCAACCACTTCCACTGCCCTAAATCCTACCCTGACCCCCACCCAAAAATCTGCCCCATCTACCAATTCTCCTCCCACTGCCCCAAGGCCTAAAACCCTACCTCTTTACATACACTACCCGACCACCCACCCTGTCCCTTAAATTACCCCAACCCCTTCCACTGCCCTTAAACTACCCCAAAACCCTTCCACTGCCCTGAAACCTACCTCAACCCCCCATCCGCCCTAAAAAAACACCCAACTACCCATTCCCCTCCCAATGCACTAAGGCCTAAAACCCTGCCCTGTAAGTTACACTACCCGCTCCTCCCACGCTGTCTCTTGCACTACCCAAACCCCTTCCACTCTCCTAAAACCTCCTCCCTGCCACCTCCCAACCCTAAAAACCTCCTCCCTGCCCCCTCCCAGCCCTAAAAACTACCCCATTCCATCCCAGCCCTAAAAACTACCCCTCAGCCGCACTTACCTCACCGCGGCGACTTCCTGCTTCTGTCTTCCAGCAGCTAGACCACGCACTGCCTTAACCATGCTTATGCGTGGTTATGGCATATGCGTGGTTAAGGTAAGCATGGTCGCGCTTGCGTAGTCGGAACAAGTATGGTTCAGACCACGGTGTTCCGACTGTTTCCCTAGAATAATCTACCTGGAGAGATTTAAAGAAGATTATTTTCTGCACTGGGAGCCAGTGGAGAAGGTGAACACATGGGGCCTCATTAATGAGAAATTACGCATCGCTGCTTGAAAGCAGAGATGCGTCACTTCTCAGAGCGCACTCCTTGCGACATACCTGATGCGTCATATTTACTGTATGACGCATCATGTCACAAGGAGTTACAGATACATCAGTATTTCTGACGGATCTGTGTGGGGCAAAAGTGACACATTGCTGGAGTGTGTCACAAAAGTGACGCAACTCCAGCAATGCGTCCTTTCATATGGGACAAGCCCCATGTGAAAGGACTTGCGTCAGTCTTACGCCTGCTGTGAGGCAGGTGTAAGATTTTGACACAACAGCGTCCTAGAAGTGACGCAGTGAAATCTCATGGATTTCACTGCGTCACTATTACGAGGCTTTTTGCGAGGGAACGCCCCCCCTGCATACATTATACCTGACGCAGGTATAATGTAGCACAGGGGTTTACAAAGTGACGCATCTGCTTAGATGCGTCACTTTGTAAATAGTGCACAACAGGAGGCATATTTTATGCCGCCGATGCGTCACAAAAAGTGACGCATCGGAAGCGCAAAACTGACGCAAGGCCTCATGAATGAGGCCCATGGAGATTTGTGTTCAAACCTTTCCAAGATAATCAGAATCCAAACAACAGCCATTTGAAGAAATACCCTGGAAGTCCCATATCTATATGATGGTGAAATCAAAGCCAGGTTACATGGACATGTGCGGTGCATCGTGATCAGTAAAGGAAAGACATTAACACATAATTTTCAGTTGTTTCAACTGAAAGATCTGCTCTTGACCACTATTTTCAGCTAGCAGCGCGGGCAAGTCGGAATTGACCAGGATACCTATATGTTTGGCTCGTCTGCTGAAAGACGAATACGGTCTATAGGTGTCGCCAGAATCTAGGGTAGTGGTTTTCAAACTTTTTAATGCACCACAACCCTCCTTGTGTTAAAAAAAAAACACTGTGGCTCACTAGAATGACATACATATTTTTTTACATTCATTCTCCAAAATTGGCTGCTCTAAACATATTTAATAGTTCAAACATTGCAGTTATGCTCATTTGTCCTTTTTAAAAATGGAATAAAATACACGATATCCAAATGCAATGGTCAGCCTGGCCTCCACAAAGTTCAAAAGTATCCACAAAGTGATCTTTATAAAAAAAAAATGAGGGTAGGTATTTTTACAGGGCTTAATTTTAGTCGGTGGTTGCTGGTGGGGCCCACCAGCACTCTTTTTTGGGGTCCGGCACTTATTTTTCCTCATCGGACATTTCCCAAGAGAGGAAACACCCACAAAGGGGAAAGAAAAAGACGAAGAATAATTCACAAAGAGAGAAAGCAGGACCCTGCAAGAGTGAGCTAAAAGGTCAGAGAGCTGCTGGTAGTAGATCAAAGATGAGATGGATTCCTGACTACGCAGCCTTGGTATTCCGCACTCTGGTGCCAGCTTCAGGCTTCTGAGCAGAGCTTTGGGCACCAGCACTTATTTTTCTGGAAATTGAGCACTAGACTTAGAGGGTTCTTTGAAATACTCCACCCTCTTTGACACCTACTCACAGCCAGGCCGTGGGTGACTAAAGATGTCATGACGGGCAATTACAGAGTCTCACTGTCACGGTTAAATTTTCACTAAAACCCAGCACTCTGCTCCTCTTGGCCAGTGCCTAGGCCCCTCTGTAACACATTCAGCCACCAGGAGGGATAGTCCACAGGTTGAAGACACCTGATCTAGGGAGTGATGCATCAAAAGATGTTACCCATTTTGTGTCTGTGAGGAAACATGTTGAGACATAATAGCCCCAGTCCCAAACACAAGAAGGGAATTGATTCAGCAGTATTTAAAATGTAATGAGGATTCACAGAAGAAACTTTAACAATGTCTACGCTCGGGTGGAGGCCTTGGTAGAACTGACTGATTTCAATAGAGGAATATGTCTGGCAATAGAGAATTTTTCTAAATGTATGTACTCTATTCTTGTATGTAATGAACCCCAGGCAAAAGTAGATTAAGAGAAAACAAAAGATTGTGGTGTTGGAATTTTTTAGTAAAACATGTCTTGCTGCTGGATGTCCATGAGTTGGTCACACGTGCACATACGGATTGTGAATCAGGCCTGGATATTCAGCTATAATTTCTATCTAAGAAAGGAGGAAGATGCAACTCCTCATAGAGAAAACTGCTCTGTGAATTGCGCCAAAAAAGAGCACCTAACCTGGAGTCAAAGTGCACAGCCCTTGCACAAATGTTAATCCCAGGGACCTGATAATGCTCTTTCATCCGTACCCAAAGCGGATGAATGTGGTCAAGCTTTTACAGAACAGAGGTTGAGTCGTTTGGACAGATCCTAATCTCTATGTGTCCCCATGACCTCTCAAGTGGATTCGAAGAGTGGAACTAAAGCCTTCCTGTCACCTATTAACCGGATGGATGCAGGATGCAGAGTATAGTGCCTTTGTCTTTCCAACGTTTAAATTATGAAGAAGGCTTCCACTTGTGTTGGCCTTAAGAAGTGCAAAGACTTCATAAGAAATGTCAGGAAGGGAGATATGGGTGATCAATTTGAGACATGTCAGACTGTTGTGCTGTACTGGGTTTTCTCAAAGTAATTTTTTGGTCCTCCTTGACCTATTACAGCACGATGCATGAAATATGAGTAACAGTAAATGATTAACCGCATCGCTGCGGCGGCTTTTCCCGCTGTGCGCGGCAAATTCGAAAATACCGCGTTACGTGACGAGCTGGCCTTGTAATCCGCGCAGGACAGGTAAGCGCGATGACGAGCCCAGCTCGTCAATAGCCTCGAAGGGGTTAATACCTGTTCACCTTGCTTTAGTCATGCTAAGCATGTTCTCTCAATTAGCTTTCTACCAGAGATCATCACATAGGGGCCTTTTCACAAAGGTACATTTACATGTATAAATCTACTCCTGCACCTAGGTGTACATTTACAATTTTGTGGTATTGACCTTTTCTGGGCACATATTTACCACTAAGTGTAGCCTTACATGTCTCCACCCTCTTCTGTTCAGTGTTAATGACATTTAGGACTGAATTCATGAGTGTAAAGTTACTACTAGAGACTTTTGACGTCTACATTGAGATCTTCACCAACAATAGTGGAGCTCTCCTTATGGCTAAGCAAACTCAATATTTTTAAAGTTTATTGTTCTAAAACAAAATTACAAATATCTTAATAGAAAATATATAAATGTAGAATGTATAATTTTAACTATGTACTATTAACATAGAACTATTTTACACATTATACTCCTTCTCAAATCTCTGCTGTACGCCTCCTCCTCACGGTATTCCTAGGCCTTTTTACATGAACAATATAAACTGCTTTATTTTAGGCACATTCTTCATATATGATGCACAAACATTACCAGATGTTGTTCCCTGCACTTCACTGAACCTACCTTCTGCTCTTGAGTCTATACCATAAAAATGAAGGCTAATTTACACCAAGGTCACTTGAAGTACGGAAGAGGGAGATCCATAACACCCAAAGCTGCAAACATGTTTTGAAACCACTTGTGGCTACGACAACATTGGATTGGGGGGTCATCACGGGTGATAGAAGAAATCTGGATTTGTTATCCTCGAGCCAAGCAACCTCAGATGAGGTCATGATGGTAATCCCCATAAACACTTGGCCTGAGCGCTTCTGTTGCCCAATTATAACACAAGCTTTAGATTTTCTTAGAAATTATGCTGTTGGTTGGCAATGGTGGTGTCCGTCGGGGCATTTCAGGACACACCGAGAGTGTGGACCTCACGGCATCACGCGGATCACTGCCTGTTACTGGCAACGCTGCCATGAAATGCTCATTACTGCTACAGAACTGGGCAAGGAGAGCAACTATCACAGGGACGGCTGACATTTTCCGACAGTCTTCAGATGCAGCATCTAATGAGGACAAGAAGAGTCCAACAAGGGGGCGTGATGGGGGTTTGGGGCGGTTAGGCTGTTTATGGGATAAGCTCCTCTCCCTTTGATCTGAGTCAGGATGGGAACATCTCTTCAAAGCCTGAAGCAGCGCCTAGCTCTATTGTCTGATTCCTGCCACATGAGGATATTTTCACGTCTACATGGTCCTCAGTCAATAGCACAAACACTAGCATACATAGTGTGTTGACAGTCAATTATGCATCTGATGTCATAAATAAACAACGGTCGACAGTCAATAACCCATCTGATATCATACATAAAAATATGTTGGCGTAATTTAAAAAAAACGAAAAAACCTTCAGTACATCCTTTGCAAACGCACCCTACGTTCGCTGCACAATTATTTGAGATGAAACAATTTTGCTTTCCCTCCATCTACGGAAAGGCCACTGAAAACATATGGTTACTAAAGACTTCCCCGATTGATGTTACGTAAAGGGGAGAGCAAGGCTCTTCCTACGTCACACAAAACAAAACAAGCTTCTAATTGTTGTCATTTGCAAAGTTTCATGGTTTAATCCCACCTACACCTGCACAATGCTTTTTCTGCCTTAGTGAGACCATTTCCATTGCATTGAGAAATACATTTTGATCTGACCATACACATTCTAGATCATGGGTACTCGCATTTTCCAAAGGGCCGCACAATTTGGTGTGTGATGTGCCGCATAATCCAGTGGCCATGGGTATCAGGGAAGTGAAGCATATACATTTAGTGGCTGCATTGTAAATTGTGAAACCAGAAATCCTGGGATTAATCCCAGTTTCCCCATTTAAAAAAATTTGTAATCATAGGGAATTGCTTCAATTCACTTTCCCTCCTTTTTCTTTTATTATCACATATACAAGGACCCCGAAATATGTGACTTCAGGATGTACAATACACAAAACATTCTCCTGTGTTTGATTTAATAGACTATAATGTTGTTCATGAATAATAGGAGGCCACCCTAAGAGTGCACGTAACAACTGACTTACCTCTTAGTTCACTATTGGCATTGTTTTCAGTGTGGGGTGAATGAAGTAGGTATGTTTTGAAAACTATCACTTTAATAATGCTTCTCAATGCACTGATATAATCCGATATACGAAGGTGAAATGGTTCTCATGTTAATAAAATACACTTTTTGATCTTTTGAAGAAACCTTAGTATATTTTTAGTTTGAGCTGCTCTGCGAGGCATGCTGTATTCAGGTAGTGACATGAAGCTCAGGCCACTCTCCGGCTTATATTTTTCATTGGCTTGTGTCATTGTCCACTGTAAACTGTGGCTGTTCATTGGTCAATAGGTTTAGTAGTCCCTCCTTTGTACTGCCTTGTCTCATTTTGTAACCTCCCATGGTGATACTGCCTGTTATGTGTGTTGTTACAGCCTCTGAGCACTATTTTCTCAAATAGCTTTGTTCTGCCCGCTGTTGCAGGCAGGACATGCTCTCTCCTAACAATTTTTGAAACATTTTTACAGCACAGGTGTTGAAAGCATTTGCAATGCAATAGGTCTCGCATTTGCACGAGTATAAGCTATTGGCCTTGAAAATGACAATGCCTTTTATTTATCTGTTTTAAAAACAAGACATAAATAAAATGCATTGTCATTTAAAATGCCAACAGCTCAAACTCTAATAAATGCGAGACCTATTGCATTGCAAATGCTTGTTACACTTTTTCCTGCAAGATGGCTTTGAAAAAGAAGAAATTCCTAAAGTTAAGTGGTTCAGGACAACCTAGTTACTTCCTTTTTTAGCTTCAATTACCCTTTAAATGAAGGCGTGTGTGTATTTTTAACATCTTTTCAATGTCAGTGAAGAGCAGAGTGGACAGCAGCCCAGTGCTGTTGCTGATCAGGGGGGGCATGTACATGCCAGGACGACCGCATGGAGCACGCATGCAGATGTTTTCTCTACCAGTTTACCCTTTGCAGAAATGTTCAACCTGCCATGGCACATGCATTTAGAATTTTTCAATTCGAGTTTGGGGTTTGCCACACAAATCGCTGTTAATGTAACAATTTTCAGACGATGAAGGGAAATTGGTCAAATTTCGCACATATCTAGTTGGGACAATTCAAATGCATACCCAGGGCATGCATAATGGTAACAATGCGGCTCACACAGGGACTGCAGATTCCCTGACAGCAGCACCCCTCTATCTTGGGGACATAAACGGAAGCAGTTACACCTTGTCAAGGTGGACACTGCTGTCACTGGAATGCAGTGCAGACCATGAAAGTGAGTAGATGTCGCCTGAATGTGTCTGGGGTTCTGAGATGTATAGGTAACATCCGGCCATCAGAGCAGCTTTTATGGCACTCCTTAACCGCATCGCTGCAGCGGTTATTTTCGCGCTACGTGGCTTTTTTCTAAAAGCCGCGTTAGATGACGAGCTCAGCTCGTCATCCGCACACGCCCCCCGTGGCTGATGACGAGCTGAGCTCGTCATCAGCATCGAAGGGGTTAAAACATACACACTAGACGAGCAGACACAAATGCATGACAAATATTCATAGTCAGAAAATGCGGCAGGCCCACCCACACAAAAACAATGTGTTCCTTACTTGTAGAGACTGTCAGGTTCCAGGCACTTGAAAATGATGGAGTAGACACTGGTGTCAGGGGCATCTCCGTGGGTTCTTCCAGCCGCAACACATGAAGTTGCCAAGCCGGAGAGTAGATCCTCTGCGAAGCTCAAGGACTCTCCTGTCCACAGAAAAATAGGGCAGGGTGGGGAAGGAAGTGGAGAGAATGAGAAAGACGACAAGGCAAATAAGGAAAAAGGGTAAGATGGAATGGAAAAAGAATGGAGGAGAAGTCCATCGATGTAATGGTATCCGAGATGTGAGATATGGCAAGAGACGATGGTGGATATAATGACAGCGGAGCAGGACATGAAGTAGAGTGCAGAAGGAGTGAGAAAATGTGATTGAAAATAGGGATGTTAAAAAGATTGAGACAGATGAGGAGAGAGAGAAAAATTAAATAAAGGAGGGAAATTAAAGTAAAATGATGGTCAATGTGATCAGGTGTAAGTAGAGGAGTAAAATGTTCAGATAAAGGAGATAGAGATAAGAGACATAGTCAAGATAGAGTAGCCGTCAATGGGAAAGGTGCACAAAGAGGAATGAGTATGGCAAAGCAGATTTACAAATGTCGTTTGATAAAGCAACAAAATGGAGGGAGTACCATTTATTGAAATGGAGTTAAATGCAGAAAAAAGGAATGTGATACGGAATAAGTATACGTGAATATGAGGATGAGGGGATGCAGGATAGAAAAGGTACAAGAGGGAAAGTTGGGAGATAATATAAATAAAACTAAATTAGAAAAACAGATATATCATTCACATTTATGGGTTTCATTATTATTACTTTAAGAAAACCTGGATAGACTTACAGTAATATTTTACCATGATCCATATAGTTTAATACAAACAGGTTTAAGCAGCACTGGGTGACAGAGAAGGCTTATGCTGTGCATGTATTCAATGTTGTCAAGGACTTAAAGTTGCTCACTAAACCCCAGGACAGTGCACTGAATGTCTTCCTGTCACTGTGATGTCAGAGTCTTCCTTCTCCCAAGCCCTGAAACGTCTTTGTCCTGGCCTCTCTCTGTTGCTCTCTTTCTCTAGTCGAGCTACCACCCCTCGCAACTTTCCTTTAATACCCCAGACCTGACCTAGCTGTCACTCTCAGTGCCTTTCCACAACTGAACTGTGGCCATTCCGTTTTTTCGTGTGTCCACTTCAATGGCCAGAAACTGACTCATAAACAGCACCTAAAATGTTAAAAGACACTCTGTCCCAATCATGATTCTAGCCACCTGCAAACAGTTCACAAGATATTTAAACAACCCTAATTGTTAGAACAGACAAAGGTCCCCTGCATGGCTTGGAGGAGAGTCTTGAATATGTCATAGCTTAGCTGTTGATGTTTACCCCCAGCTAAGCATACACAATGTTATGCCTGTGTGCTGGATGCGGTTGTTGACACATAGTGAGGCAGCATGCACACCCTCCTTACCAAGCATGGATACATCTGCTCTCCAGTCTATAGACTACAGACAGGGGTGGCAGCAATAATGTTTATGGTGACAAGGTAGGCCTTTTCTCCGACTGCTGTCAGGGAGCGTTACCTACTGTCCTTTCCCACCTTTTACATGTTGTCTTCTTTCCCTTGCAATGGGGTCTCTTGTATATCCGTGTGCGAGCTGGATGTTGCATCTGCGCGCGTTTAGGTGTTTGTAGAGGGTGTATGGAGCCCGTGGGACCCAAGTTGCCATTGCCACACTAGAATCCATGTTGCATTTGGTACATCCCAGTGCTATTTAAAATGGAGGTTGTAGAGAGTCCACAGAGCAGATGAGAATTGCAGGGCAACTCAGGACATTCCAGGGATCATTTGTAAAGGGTCATGCTTTAGTGTAAAGCAGATGAGGCCGAGGGTGCCTTTGAAGCTAGCGAGCTTCACATTGCCCTTTCCTGGCCACTGTCATCTGGAAGAGATAAGCCCTCAGAGTAACAATGATCTTTGTTTTGTGTTTCTCCTAGCTTGAGACTCCCTCCCAGCTCCATCTGCCCTCCTGCTAACACCTTGTGACAAAGACCTTGGCCCACATTTAGAAGCCCTGGCGTTGCCATGACATCACGCAAGGTCAGCGCAAGGCAATGCAAAGGCATCAGTGAGATTTACCAAACCACACAAAGCTACCTTGCCTGGCTCGGCATGGATTAGTAAATCTGGAGTAACGCAAAGCAGTACAAGTTGCATTACATAAACCTGGGAATCAAAAAGCTGTGCCTTCCCAGCTGAGTAGTAACGAGGAGAAATATGTCTAATCCTCCTTGTTTTTTTCCTCTTTCTACATGTCCTGCATTCTGCAGCACACATAAAAAGAGGAAAAACCTCAGACGATTGTTTTTGTACAGGAATGTGCCTTCCTGCACAAAAACAATGCTGGTTGTAACACAGGCACCCTTGCACCATGGATCAGGGGTGCCCCTTGTTGGTGCTAGGCTGCATTCAGTGCGCCAGAGCAGGGAGAGCAGCAGTGTGCCATATTTTAGTTGTCTTACTGCATTTCATCAGTGACTTGTTAGTAAATCTGCGACCCAGTCTGTACCAAGTGTAAAGGGCAGGGCCAACCAGAATTGATCTCAGGGTTGACTGCTGGAATACACACCTACTGTCCGAAAATTGAGTATAAAGATGAGGCACAGACTACTAGCCAATGTGCCACGGTTTCTCCGCCAGGATCCAGGGCCTCCACACCCGTGGCATTCAGAAACTCTCTGTGCTACAGGATTGGTGCATTCAGTGCCTTCTCCCCTTGCCATGTTCAGGACTAAATACCTGAGATTGTTGTTAAAGACTGCCAGCAGTCACTGTCTGGGCCCTGGTTCGCGGGAGCGTCCTGATGGACTGCTCAAGAGGTGCACCGGAGATGCCTGTGCCCTATGGAGATGCTGCGCATAAGAGGAGCCAAAGACGTGCTGGTCACTTGAGGTAGGATCTGCATGACTCTGTAAGAGTGAAGTCTAGTAGACCCACAAGTGGCTGGCAGTCTGTACAGATTATGTTTCCGTTTGGGATGATACCTAAGTGCCATGAAGCGGCAAGGAGCCAATTGAAGGCTGACCATAGCCTACGGTTCCCACAGAAGATAAGCCAGAGTCCAGAGGAGAACCGCACTGAAAGTTCCTCTATGACACCTAAGTGCCATGAAGCTGTCTGTGAGGTGCCAAATGAAGGCTGAACACAGACCACAGGGCCTACAAATGATAAGCCGGAGAAATGCATTGAATGAATGACATACTCACCAGGTGTAGGCGCCTAGCTTGTTGTGCCTGGGTCAGATGAAGATCCCATCAGCCGAGGAGTGACTGCTGTGTCTCTGTCACAGCCTCCTCGACTGGTGTTGGTGCTGCATCTGTTTACCTGATCTCTGCATTTGTGTTGTAGTCACCTATTACACATGAGCCAGCTGCGCCAGACGTGATCCCTTTTCACTGTGCTCCATGGCCATGCTGTGCACACCCCACAAGCAGTGTGGCCCTGGTGGTACACTTGAATAATGCAAGTGTGGCCTGTCCTTTGTGATGAACGAGCTGACCATGAAATGTAATGTGCCCTCCTAAGAAAACTTGCAAAGAGAGGAACAAGGCCCTCTCTAACAGGGAGAAGAGAATCGCCAGATCGGTTGTATGGCATTACAACGCGGGCTTTTACCCCGCATGCCATTACAACGCTGTTTTTACAACGCAAGTCGTTACAACGACGTGCGCTGTAAGGGCTGGATAGTGGAATAGTTACATTTTCTATTCCAACTCCAGCCCACGTTACAGTAGGGAAGGTGTTGGAATAGAAAATTAACTATTCCCTATCCAACAGCGCCCTCCAGAGAAAGTCGTTGTAACGACTTGCGTTTTAAAAGCACTGTTGTAATAGCAGTGCGGGGTAATGCCCGCTTTGTAAAGGCTGTTTTCCGCCAGATCTAATCCACGACCTAGAAGGTGACCCTGCTAGGAATTCGGGAACCCTCACATTCTACCAGATGGGAATTTACAGAAACTAATTGGGCAAATGTGGCAAAAAAACTATCTTATGAGGTTGTCCCATGGAAGAATTCTAGGAAATCTCCCCAGTAATGAATAACCTCTGTTAATAATGCAGAATTTTACGTATTGCCTCTGAAACCATTATATACAATATTATGTTATGTGTTTTAAGGAAATTACTTCATCATTTTAATAGACTAAGCTCTGACTGATCATTGGGTTATTGACTTGCATTAAATAGTGCCATAACCCTTCGACATAAGACAAGTGCAACTTGTTATACGGTATGTATCGAAACTTGAGCATTGAAAATAATAACTTGAGCATTGAAAATAATAACAGTCGGACCAAAGAAAGCAAGAAGTAATGATGACACACAAGAAAAAACAAATTGAAGTCGGGCCCATACCCCCCCCCCCAAACCAACCCTCCACCCATCCCCTCCCATCCCACCCTAAAGAATCCGACATGCTGGAACTGTAACTTAGATTTCGGAGATCTTGCTCACATGCTTTTCACTTGCTACTCCTTACAGTTATATTGGGGACAGATTTATGAATGTATAGAACACATTTTTAATTTCAAACCTCCAAGAGAATTCTCATACATCATCTTAGGCGTACTTGATCCAATACTAGCTAACGATAATGACCGTCAGTTGTTGGATCTCTTGCTCACCTTAGCTTGTACAGTCATATTATGTAAGTGGAAGAACGCTAAAGATGTGTCCTTTAGAATTTGGCAAGAGTGGCTATCTTTCCTAAGAGGAGCTGACAATCCGGCTCTGCACACTTCTCCATGGCGCATATCTCACAAGAAACTTTGGAAATCTCTAGACGCTGCTTCGTTCTCATTTGATCCCCCGTGATCTCCTCCCCTTACAGTATTGTATGTAACTCCACGGTAACTCCACTGTCCCGACTTTAATCACGCTACTTGTGAGCGTGCCACTTGTAATGTTTTGTAATAACTAGCTCCGTACACTGCTGTATCAACACTTGCTACTTTCTTGTTGACAATGGGTGTTTAAACAGATACTTGAGTATGCAAACTTGTATGTTTCATCCAATTTGTATGTATTATTTTGAGTCGGACCCATTTATATTATATCATATTATATTATATTATATTATATTATATTATATTGTTTTGCTTTCTTTTCTTTCTTTTCATTTATTCTCTTTTTTCATGTATCCGTTATTTCTTGTATGTATTTCTTTGCATATATTTTCAATAAAAATGACTTAAATTAAAAGAATAGTGCCATAACCCTTTTCAGAGGGCCATGGGGCATACAGGGGTAACTGGGCTCAATGTGGGGGTTGAGGCCTTTTACTCTTGAAGTCTTGGTCCCAGCCTACTGTGGGCCCTGAGCAACTGGACCAAGTACCCCTTCTGCACTTGACTCTGAGTGGTAGCTGTGTTTGACAACTTAAGACTCCCACGGGAGATATAAATACAGATTAGTGAACACGACTCATAACTCAAAATGCAAACAGTTCGTATAATACAACAATTCTAAAAAAAAAAAGATAAGTATTTTATTTCAAATTCTACACATGCATAAGTATATGACATTCAGAAGCAATAACACAATACCACCTTGAGGTCGAGGCACTATCCCGGTCTCTTCCCGCTTCGTGAAATGTTGGTGGCTGAGTCCAGGGAATGCAAATTCTCCCTCGGACTCTTTAGGAATTAGTCAAAAGTGTCTATGGTGTCGCATCACCATTAGAAGCAAGTCTACGGCACCCCAAAGGCCCGGTTTCAGTGCCACTCCCTCCGGCAGTATGGCAGTGTTCAGTAGTGCAGCGAATGCCCTATCCTCAGGCACTCCAAAGTCCAGATCTTGTACAGCAATGGACAGGGCAGTACCTGGCGACGCCGGATCTTCCTGTCAAGCAGCTCTGCCAGCCGGTTTACAGTGATGGGAGCTGCTCCCACTCGGCGGACGCTAAAGGTAAGTTTCTCCCCTAGCAGAAAAGGGGTGCTGGTGTGATCCTCCAGCTGACAACCAGAGCTTGAACAGGGGTGTGACGTTCTCAGAGGCGTCTCAGTGAACATCTGGAACTTTGTCAGGTGCAGATCACAGTATGCAGCTTCAATCTGCTGTTCACAACAGTGCTCCTTCAGTCTGGCTGACGACCTGAACTCTATGCCAAAGTGGTCCGGCAGCCCCTCCTGGCATATGGGGCAGTCACAGTAATAATGATCTCGGTGCAGACCCTCCTTATGCAATCAGCCTCACTACGGTGGCCCCACCTATATGGTCACTGATTTCGGCAGTCACAAGTTTTGCACAACTCACCGAAACTCAGCTCACCGGTGACCCCCTCTGGCATAGGGGTCACCATGGCACCACGGTGTGGCTTAGTGCTTCCTGCCCAGCACTTCTGATTCAATTTAGAACAATGTGGCCCTCTCCTAGAATAAAAGGGTTGCAAAGCTGATAATGCACATGGACAATGGCCCAATCAGTGCAAAGCCTCAAACTTCACACAGGGAATCCTTGTGCAGGGCTCTCCACTGGACCTTGCTCCCTCCAACGCTCTTCTTTCCCTCACAGGGCACACTGGTCTTGGCAAGCAGACAGGAAATGGTGCTCCAGGCTCCAGGGCAGGTAATCTTGGCGTCCAGGGTGATTTCCTCTCCCAGCAGCGAGACAAGCAGGCCTTTGCCCCAGTCCTTGGGGTACTCAAGGACAATTGGAAAGATGAGCTCTTATGGATGAAGTCCACAAAGCCCAAGCTTGAGGGCAATTGCAGGATGGTGTTTCCCTATTGCAAAAGTACATGCTTCTTGAAATTGGCTCAAGAGGTTTGACTTGCATGGAGTGAAGAAGACAGCAACATTTCTATCTGGTGGAAGACATGAAGATGGTAAAGAAAAAACATTCTGGAGAGCCAGGGATAGATTAAGGTGAGGCAGAATCAGAAGGCTACTCTTGTGAAGTATAGGGTGGACCAGGAGATATAGGTAGTTGAGACACAGAGATCCAGGGTCCAAGGCAACAAATACTATGGATTGTGTACCGTGTTGTGAAATATAAGTGATGTCAACCATGCGCTTGATACCAAGGATTTTAAGAATACTGTCGTTCTTTTCTATGTAACGTACGAAGGGCCCCATCACTGATAACAAGATTTAATGTTGCCTCTTGGAGCATCAGGAAGATGAGAGCAGGAAAGTGAATCACTGTCCTTCATTTTGCAAGGAACTTACAACAATGATTCTCTGGAGGTAGCTCACTTTTCCCATGACCTGGTGCCTCACAAAGGGAAGTCAGCTGTGATTTGCACAGGATGCTCTCCAAGTTTAGAAATGTGTTGTGTCATTGGCTAGGCAATAGATACTTTTTTTGAATGGAGAACACAGCATAGCCAACAAAGCAAAGAATAACGATAAACGTCAAGGTGCAAATATGACAGAGTAGTTGAATCATCCTGCAGTACTTTCTTCAGCACTGCATTTCAATCACAGTTGCTGTGAAGGCAAATTGGAGCTGAGTGTTTGAGTGGACTGCAGTGCGCTGATTGCTGTTATGACGGCTGATGCTCACTCTATCCTTGTAACTGAGTACCTTGTAGACAATCTGGTGATTACCTTACTTTCTGAGTATGATGCATCTGAATTGTAGTTACTTACTACTGGTGCCAAGAAACAGTGATGCAGTTCTCCACATTAAATTGCTCATTTCAATTTAAGGCGAGGTTGTATGGAATTAAAACGTTTCCAGAGGCCAATGACCTGAGTCCTGTGTGAAAAAGATGAATTCTGGATGGTTATTCTCAATAATTCTGTAATCTTCATTTCTTGGAAGGAGAAGCACTTGGCACATCTCAAGAACATGCTGCATGCCTTGCAGAGGGCCGATCTGAAGGCTAAAGTGATTAAGTGTCAAGTTGGGCAGAGTTTATGTCCCATGGACATCAGGTGGGTGAAGGCTACATTTACCCACCCATGTTGGAATACAGACTACACAAGATAGAGAGTAACGCAAGTTCCAACTTAAGTCTAGGTCTTCTAATGTATCACTGGGAAAAATCAGAACGACCGGGCATGGGACTTTTGACAGGGTTGACTCTCAAGCACATAGACTCCTATGGTAGACACCAGAGGCTGTACTGACGGAAATGGTGATCAGATGTATTTGTTTTTTTTTAACGACCGGGTCCTGGTTGAGTTAGAGTGTTTGTGCTGTCACATTTTGCATTGTATTGTACTGTATTGCGTTGTATCTTTTCTATAGTACTTTCCTAAACATTCAGAAGGCAGCAAGGCATTTTGTGGATGGACAAGTAAGACGTCACTGTGGTTATTATATTTGGAAGAATGTGTAGGTTGAGGAGTTGCCTATGAGTGGTGTGTTTTGGTGTCATACATGAGGTCAAAAGATGTTTTCTAGAATTGATGCAGTATGAAACTGCAGAATGAACATTATCCGCTTAACCGCGGCAGCGATTCCGGTATGCAGTGCGGCTGTTCAGAAGAGTGGGCGGGCCTCGCCGGCCAACTGATGTGCGCAGCACTACCGAGGTAGTGCTTGCGACGGCCGTTGGCCGACAGAAGCATCGAAGGGGATAGCATTGAATGCTTCATATACAAACCAGGGCCCCATGTATTCTGCTTAGTAATTGAGCCATGATTTGGGGATGTCAGGCTTTTGTTGTTTTTCTGAATTCCAGATGGATTTAGTGACCATTATTCTCTTTGAGCGTGTTCTAGAGTGTGCATGTCTGAACTGAGAGGGTGTTCCTTCAGAGGCATTGTTTTTAAAAAGGGGAAATGACCAGAAGTGGGGACTTTTTATTCTGAGGGTTCTCCTTCGACTTTAGAGTTTGAGTTTCAACTGTATGAAGATGGGCCCAGTCCCATGGATTGTCTACTTGTGCACAGATATAGATAAGAGTTATACCTTTGGGCTTTTCAGTAGATGAAACTTTTCATTTTTCATCGATTACGTTCTAGGTGGTTATTTAGCATCCACTACCCCACGATCAGCATGAATTCACAGACGCTGGGGGCTTTGGGCCAAAGGTTTATCGAGTTTTAAGATAGTCTGAGCCAGCTGCATAGCTGTAGTAAGTAACCTTAAGGAGATGTCAAGGTAATACATTGGAAACTGATGTACATTGAAAAGGAAATGGCCAGTTGTTGAGACTTGACAGGTGAATGGCGCTAAATCCAGCATCGTAAACGTGATGGTTTGGCATATTTAGTGAGATAGGAGTGTTCCCAATTGAAGACAAAACCCAGTCTGTCAAAAAGACCTCTGTCACCGACAGAGTCAGTGCTTTCTGGTGTTAGGCACTCATCATCCTCTGCCAGGGGGTTGACCCGTTCATGTTCCACCTCGACCTTCCCGTCATTCGTGTTTTCTTTCAACTGATGCTTCACTGACTGCCACTAGCCCTGCCCACCCAAAGAATGCTCTCTGTGCATCACTCTGTGTGCTAGTTCTGGCCTCTCACCATCCTCACGCTCCCGGGGCCTGGCCTCTACATCACTGCCAGGGTTACCTTGCACCTGAACCTTTACATGGTGTTGTTATTGTCTGTGTCCTGGCCTCTTTGTCAGAGTCAATGCCCCACCGTGTGGGGCTCTCACCTCTTGCTGTCACGGTCTTGTCCATCCTGCCTGCTATGTCTTCATGTGCTTACACCCGGAAGGCCCGGTCACTGCCGGGGCCTCCATTTACGTGCACCCTCTCTGTCAGTGTGCTCTTTTATCAGGGACCAGACCACTCACTGCCTGTCAGTGTCACTTCTCACCTCACTCTCCACTTCCCTCTTCCAGTGTCAGTCGCCCTCTCCCCAGGCCCCTGGACCCCGCTTTCTCCCCAGCTGCCATGCCAGACATCTGCTGCTAGCTCAGATTATGCGGCTATCCGCAGGTTGCATTCTGGGACTTGTCGTTTCTTTTCAAACACTGTAGTTATTGCCTTTCCCATCTCATCACACAAAGTGATGTAATGTTGGCTAAAAAGAGAGGAGTGGCTGAAGGCGCCACACGTGTCAAGGGGCCAGCTCGGCAGCTGTCAGACACGAGTTACCCCCAAAGGTGACATCTTTCTGTCAGTGCCAAGGGCCTCCCCGAGCACGAGGCCTGAGGGGTGGGTGGGGTGGTCCTTGCACTTCGCCGGACTGCTGCTCGAAGCCGGGACAGAGCCTCCTTGTTCTCGCTCGTGATTACAGAGAGGCCCGGCCTATCTAATCGAGCAGAGCAGCTGCACTTCCTCGAAAGAGGAGGTGTGAGCTGCCGAGGTGCCAGTCAGGGACAGCGGTCTGTTTACCCAGCCCAGAAGCGTTCCCACCTTCCCTGGCTGCGCCCCGGCCCTTTCTCCCTTGACTTTCCCAAAGCCTGTTTTTCATTTGCTCTTGTGGGCAGCAGACTCTGACCTCAACTCAATCTGGCATTAAAAAAAGAGAAGAGAATGCGAAACCGCTCTTTGCAGCATATTTTCTTTAGCTTGGCGAGTTTTGACGCTGCTTCTGCAGAAGTAAGATTAACCTTTCCCTGCCGTGCTTAATGAAAAGAGGCACATCTCTATGCAGGAATCGGGCTGCGCGCGGATCTAAAGGGAGGGCGATCACGTTTCAGCCCCAGTGGAACCAAGTAATGGGGACCAGAGGCTTATTCCAGCACAACGAGCCGCTCTCAGTTTCACAATCCATTCCAGGAAGCGAAGGATACTGATGGGGGAGGAGGGGAGGAGGCAGAGGGGCCTTCGTGGGGTGCCTCGAGAGCCACCCACCTACTTCATGCAGCACCGAGCATCCTTCCACCTTCAGAGGCTTAGGCCTTGCTCCCAGCACCACCACCAGGACGCGCCTAGGCCTTGCCCACCACCAGGAGATGGTGAAGCCGCTCCTCCACAAGTATGGCCCAGCAGCGCTACCATGAGCCGCTGCCCCAGATGACGCTGTCACGAAGGGTCTCCTGGGCCGCTCTGCAATGTAGAGTGACCCCACCTGAGCTACCGCAAGAAGCCGCTCTGGCATGGCTACTGCGAGGACCTAGTAATCCACACTGCTACTAAGAGTCATTCAGGCCACACTTCTAAGAACAGGGGTGCCTAGGCAGCACTATTACCTGAAATCAGAGCACACTCCTTCAGTGAGTGGTTAAAGCCTCTTGCATCGTGAATTGTGCCATTCTGCCTCCATTTTGGGAGATGTCTTATCTGCTCCCACTCCTGTTTAATGGACTTTCTAGCTCTGGAATAGGGGGAGAATGCCACCTAAAGTTTGGGGCCACCTGTAATCAAAGATGGGTATTAGTATTACTCATTCACCAGGTTCTCCTAAGGAGACCAACTATTGGTAGGAGGAGGTGATGGGCTGCAGAGGTGCCAGCATTTTTATTGCACCCTTGTGCAAAAAATCTAGTGGCATTCGTGGGACAGACCAATCATTCTCATAGAACTGCGGGCCTTCGCTTTCCCCCACTACCATGAGGAATGTGTATGTATGTTTTGTAGTTCAGAATGGCTTGCACCCTTTTAGAAAGACATGTTCACAGTGACCCAAAATAGAGGCGCCATTGACATGACATGAAGCATTTTCAGATTCTCTCCGCGTTGAATTTGTCCTGGCCTGTCCTGGTGCTGCGGCCAGTTTGTCAACGTAGTTTGCTTTTCTTTGTGTGGCTTTGTGATCCACAGACAAATACATATAGGACAGAGGATTTCCTGCACAAGGACAGCTGGATATCAGAACAGGGCCAGATGCCCTTCCCAACTTCTCAAGGACATATAACCAATACCAGGAAGATTTGCCCAGCAACATAAGCACGGACAAATGACTGTGTGGACTCAATACGCGTCTCAGACACTTCCCATCCTTGAGTTCTGGAGGAAAATCCAGGGAAGGGGCACTTTGAACTGACAGGACATACATTTGAATTTCAAAGTAGCAGCCATGTGATTGGACACCAGTTTCCTAAATAATAGGGCAACACGTTTGATATAGGCTGACCCCCCTCAGGTGGTATTCTTCTCTTTGATTTCTAGAAATGCTTTCTGCACTTGCATTGAGGTGAGAGAGGATCGGTTAGGGGGCCCTGAGTAGCTGTGACTGGGTAGGCCGTGACTTGGGCAGCCGGGGTTGTATCTTGGTCCCAATAAGGAGTAAGATCTTCAGGTTTGCCTTGTTTAATTTATTGTGTTGTTTTTACAATTAACTTATTGATCATCATCTTTCCAGTTCTATTAATCTGTAGTGTAAATAAATATGTTTTGTAAACTATAGCTTACTTCCCACTGCATCTGAGATCCTACCTTGTCACTTCTTCTGAGAGTCAGGCTTAATGGCTTGATCTCACTACTCCAGGGAACACGATCCAGACCAGGTGTTCTTACACTTTTGGGTACAGCTAGAACATCAAGGTCCCTGGGATACCAATGGTAAGCAACAGGTACTTGAGACCTGCACCGGTCACCATTTTCGTACTCAAGACTAAAAGAACAAGCATTTGCAATGTAACTGGTCTCACATTTACGAGAGTTTGCGCTATTGGCTATGTGTCGTTTTTAAAACAGATAAATGAAAGGCATTGTCATTTACAATGCAATAGCTTAAACTCTCGTAAACGTTTGTGCTATATAAAAAAATCATTGGGAAAGATATTTGAGAAAATAGTGCTCAGAGACCATAATTAAAGCCTACCGAGTAACAACACACATAACAGGGGGTGTTGCCATGGAAGGTTACAAAAGGAGACAAGGCAGTACTAAGGAAGGAATACTAAGTCCATTGACCAATGAACAGCCACAGTTTACAGTGGAAAATGACACAAGCCAATGAAAAATATTGGCAGAGAATGGGTCGGTGCTTCAAGTCCCTATCAATAGAGCATGCCTCGCAGAGCAGCGCATGCGCTGCCCAGGCTCTGCCTAAAAAGCCTGACACCACCACAAGGTTGTGCGAAGTTTTTTAAGTTGCGCTACTATTATGAAGTTTCATTACAAGGAGCCAGTTTGACTACCTATCAAGATGAGTTGTCTATGTCGCATTACAAAAGGAATATCTTCTTCAGTAAAACTACTGCAAGCATTCACACTGGCTATCCCACTGAGTTCCTTATGGCATACCACTATAAGAAGGCTCTTAAGATGCTCAACAAAGGAAGAGTTCCTTACAACACACTGCCATGAGGGGTCAATCAGGCAGCCCTACACAAGCAACCATCCAGGCAAGAGACGAAGCAATAGCAGGGACAGGCAACTGAGAAACTTTGTGGCTCGGGCCAAGAGACATGAGCCATTCGCTTGAATAGAGAGAAGTTGGCCTACTAGACTGAGAATGAGCAGGACAGTGAGTGTGCTCCAGTGACCAGCAGAATATCTAAAGTGTGGCATGGTAGACTTTTAGAAAAAACGTACATACATATAATCCATCTATAAATATAATTACAATAACAATGACTACGTTTTACGAGAGCTGCACTCAATATTATGCAGTTATTTATGCATTTCTGGTATTTAAGAATTGAACTTGTGCACTTCAGTGTTCACAAAAAACGCTGGAACATATGCATTAGCTCACTGAGTTATCTTGCCATATTAGCTCATCACGTTGCAATTGAATACCTTAAAATAACACTTTTTACTACCAAGCATAATAAGAAGGGTGGGATACAAGGGTGATTGGAATGGGTAAAGTGGGCTGAAAACCAGGAATGGGCAAAACATTTTTTACCAAGGTGGTTTTTGCTGGACAGAGTCACTGTAAATAAAAATAATTATCATTACTCAACAATATTTTACTCTTTTCATCAGCCTCGAGAGTTGAAAGGCTGAGTTGGCCTTACTGGGATTTTTCTCGTGGTTTGCAGATCACCCCAGATTTAGCAGTAAGCTGTTGATTCACTAAATTGGTATATTAATCCACCCAGGCTCAGACTAGTCTGAGCACACCTGGATAAAGCACCCACAAGGTCCGTCTTAGTCATCAGACAAAATAATGATTTTTACATTTTCGAGTTCTCATTTTTCTAGTAATGACCTTGTGCCTTTCAAATAATCAACACACGCGAATTACACTAAAGCAGTGTCTCTCCTGCATTGTCAATATTTGATTTAATAACAGAGAGCGCCTACCATTAGCAGATTATTCAGTAAAATATGAATTATGTCTAACCAGCTCGTGTAGACTAAATAAGTTTTCTCCACTACCTATAATAATCTGTTTATATAAAGGGCTTCATACCACGCTTCTGACTTTTGCAAGACCTTTAGAAACAAGTGTTACTATTTAATGGCACTCAGTGTACCAATCTCGGATTAGATCTCATGATCTTTGGGCCACTGAAGATGCTAGCCATGAGCAGCTTTCACACTGAGAAATTTTAATAAGACTCTGTTTATTTGTGCCTTTAAACTGAGACATTAGAATAAAGGGTGGCATTCTTATAAAGCAGTTACTTTCACTATGCAGTGGCTTTTTTCCCTCCCAACATGTGCTGCGCAAATTGGACTTTTTGCATTTCTCATGATGTGGCAAGACAAAGGTCTTATCTTCCACGCGGCTAACACTGCAGCCGCCAATGCTTAATTTGTGCTGCTGTTTGCTGGTGCTCAGAACTGGCACTTCATTCTTAACACTGGCCTTTGTTTATGACAGTCCACCACGTGTTGGCGCCAACTGATTAATCTCGAAAACACAGTACACAAGGCACCTCAAGGCTAAAGCATTTGACTAATCTTGAACTTGAACATAGGACATGAGGCAACTCAAGGTAAATGTATTGAATCTCGGTTCACAAACAGGTGCCTAGAAGCAAGAAAAAACCCACGAAGCTCTTTAAGTGATGAACAGCCTTCTCCGCTATACGTGGGAGCTGTGTTCATCGAAAAAGGTTAGGTTTGCCTTTATGTGACCTGGAATAGTTTAAATCCTCACATTTGTAGGAATGTGATGACATTTGGCAGCGCTGGCCGGGGCAGTAGGTGATAAAATCTCCAGTGGCTTCCTGTAAAAAAAAAAAAAAAAACCTGGGCCCTGGCACTTCTTTTTTACAAATTTGAAACACTGGCTGGTACTATCTGAACACATTTTACTCAAAGAGATGTGCATTAGTGACCAAATTGCTGAGTTTAGTTCCAAGAAACCTTGAGTTTCATCTGTGCCTTCTCACTTAACACTTAGGGTGAATCTGGGCACATTTTGTGATCTAGCTTTTAGAAACGATCTACATGCATATGATTAGATTATCATTGCCTCATCTGGTAGGTAGAGAACCCCATTCTTCGTGCAAACATTTGAAAGAATCATGCACTGCAGTGTGGGTGACAAACATCGATTTTAATCTTTAGATTTGCGGTGTTGAAGGTGTTTAAGATTATGGGTGATTTTTAGTTTGGTACTTAGCAGCTGAAGTGCCACTGTGAGAAATAATTGACCTCACACATACCAGGGGAAGCCACACTGCAAACATTAGACGACTCCCACCATGGTCTGTATGTAGTGCAAACCTAGCAAAAGGCTGTGGGAAACATTTTCCAATTGAAACTGATCCTGAATGAAAAAACAGTGCCGGCTGGTTTGCCATGCCAAGACTACTGTCACTTATGCAAGTCTTTCACAGGAAAAACCTCAGCTGGGCTCTTTCTCCGCGACAAACACAGCAAAATTGCTGCACTTGCTAGTGTTTTTCTCTCAGCGTGTGGGGGATATGTAAAAGGTTTTTATGGGTTTTTCTGCCGTGGTTCACTGTAATTTTATGGTGATCTGGGACAGAATATGTGAAAAGTAAGACAGATGGGCTATCATTAATTGGGTGTCTCCTGCAGTGCCAGAATCATCAACATGATAGCTCTGGCGGCTGGTTGGAAACTCCAAAAACCATCTCCTTCTTTATATGGCCGCTGTATAGAGCGCTGGCCAGATGAGAGCGCTGTCATTTTTGGCAGATGGCTTCTTACCATCCACCTCTCAGTATGGTCATTCATCTTCATGACCCAATGTTAACATGCTTGAATCCAGTGGCAAAGTGAGCAAGGGACTCACGTATACCCTGCCAACTTAGGGCGAACAAAGAAAAACCAAAGTAAATGATGGACGGAGCGTTGACAATACAAGCACTCACCCCCAGTCAACTGATCTGAACTGGGGTGGCAGAGTGGGCTAAAGAACGGTGATGGATTAAACCCAGATCTTTTCACTGGGTGTGAGTCTTTGATTGATTCAGATGCTCCGTCCATCACTACCCCCTTTTGTACCGCTTTTGGCCGCCATAAGTGTGGCAGGGTATGCTCAGACGTGAGTCCCTTGCTCACTTTGCCACTGGATTCAAGCAAGCCGGGCTGAAGACGGCTGGAATGCCAGAAACCGGACCTCGGAAGCTTGTTTCCGGTCCAGGGAAGACATGGCTTGGCAGTTCGGGCTGGACTGTTCCCATGAGGCACAGGGTCAGACTGATTTGCATATAGCCATGTCTGAACTGGGATGGCAGAGTGGGCTAAAGAACGGTGATGGATTAAACCCAGATCTTTTGACTGGGTGTGAGTGTTTGAGTGATTCAGATGCTCCGTCCATCACCACCCCCTTTTGTATCGCTTTTGGCCGCCATAAGTGTGGCAGGGTATGCTCAGACGTGAGTCCCTTGCTCACTTTGCCACTGGATTCAAGCAAGCCGAGCAGAACACGGCTGGAATGCCAGAAACCGGTCCTCGGAAGCTTGTTTCCGGTCCAGGGAAGACATGACTTGGCAGTTCGGGCTGCACTGTTCCCATGAGGCACAGGGTCAGACTGATTTGCATATAGCCATGTCTGAACTGGGGTGGCAGAGTGGGCAAAAGAACGGTGATGGATTAAACCCAGATCTTTTGACTGGGTGTGAGTGTTTGATTGATTCAGATGCTCCGTCCATCACCACCCCCTTTTGTACCCCCCAATGTTAACATGAGGCATCAATTCAAGAAGAACATCTGCCTGGAGTGAAGAATTGGGCTCCTTATTAGTGAAATAAAAGACCATCGACTCTGTACAGCATGATGTTCATGATTAGAAGACTAGAACAAGGCACGCAAAGGGAGTCACCCACTCAGAGAGTCAAATATTTTTTAAGGATTCGAGGTCCACTACTACGTGGAGCCAGAACGAACCACAAATGAGATCGAAGCCCGCACCTTATCATCTGCAGAGAAGCTTCTTCAACAATCCCAGTGAATGCTCCACCCATTGGGTGATCCCATAATCCGGGCAACTCAAGGGTAATGAATTGAATCACGGTTCACAAATAGGTGCCTAGAAACAAGAAAAAACTCATGAAGCCCTATAAATGAAGAACAGCCTTCTCCACCACATGTGGGACCTGTGTTCATCGAACAAGTTTAGGATTGACCTTTATGAACATCTGTCCACAAGAAGGCAAACATTACGTCTGCCCTGCAGAAGCATCTCTCTCTGTTGACGTGATCCTCACCATCTGCCTGAAACAAAGCAGAAGCTACGCGCCGAAGACACATCTGTCAAGAGCAACTAAAATACAATAACAGGATGCATTCATTCAGAGTTAGGTCTGCTCTCCATGAACATCTGTCCAAAAGGCAGCAGAGTGGAAAGGTTTTCCCTGAGAAATATTGGTTCATTCGATCCTTACTTTGATTTTACCTTTATCCTGAAGCCGCCCAGGTGACATCATACACATTTAGAAAATGCTTTACGACATAGATCCCATCTACTCTGCTTCCAAATCAGCTCTGTTACCAGTGAGTTGTTTTTGTACCCTTAAACTTGCCAAAAAAACAAACATAGTGACTGATGTCCCTTTTATCCATCTAGTAAATTGAAGAGTGAGCTACGGCATAGTGGGGGGTTCGTCATTGACAAAAGCATTAACAACGGGCCTCACTCATATAATGTCGTGAGGGCACCTGGACCACGAGGGTGTCAGATAGCACTGAACACCACTTGTTGTGTAGTGATGGGGGAGACAGTTAAGTGAAGGGGGACTAAGAGCATTGGAGTGCAGAACATAGACAACATAGGCAGAAAGTAATAGGAAACTTGCATAAAAAAGGATGCTTTCCTGAGTGCCTACCTCACAGTTTTTATACCCCACCTAGAGATGTCTAAAAGATTATTTTCTTGACAGTGACCCCTTAAATCATTAAATAAAGTATCATGGGTGAATCTGTTTAGCAGGACCCAAGGTTCTACTGGATCCTGGGCATCTCATATCCTCTACACTCATCCATGCAAGCAAGTCAACTGGGCCATGTTCCTTATCTTCTTGCTCAAGCGTTAGCGAATATCCATAAATGGTGTATTGCAGCTTTCTCAAGCACAGATCACATCAAGAGGAAACCCGGGTCTTCTCTCTGCATCAGGGAAAACAGCATCTTCCAAAGGCTGGTACCTGTTCACGTGTCGTTGGCATTGGTGCAGCAGTGTTGAGCTCAGGCCAAGTTAGGTACAATCCCTGGCTCACCATGGAAAGTATTGATTCAGGAGTGTGGACACAGGCAGGGAGACTAGATCAATTAAGTTGAGGTACAAGGATATAAATATAATAATCCACGCAAACAAAAGTGAAGAGAATCGTTTCTTTTTCATGTGTTCTTGTCATGATAAGCTTCAGCAATGGAAAGGATGAAATGCTTCTACTGTCAGTTAAAGTACATTCCTGAAAAAAGGCAGCAAAAAATCCCTGAATGGGGCCTCCGTGTAGTTTGTGGTAGACCACAAGGGTTGGTGGGATGACACCACACATGGTTACCTGATGTGACTCGGGTAGCAGAGAACCATATTACTTCTGGGAAGTTCTGCAGGTGGTACCGCAAGGAGTGTTTGATTAGTCTTTTGCCTTCAGCAGGACTGTTGACTGCATGGATATTGTTCTAAAGTCTACAAACAGTGAGGATGGAATGCTTGAGTGAATTAAGCCACTGGTAACCCCTTGGGCTGCATTCCTAGTCCATCTTTATTTTACACACCATGGTATCTCTGTTTGGACCCATCCATATGCAAATAAGTCCTGACCATGCTCCAGTAGGAACAGTCCAGCCCAAACTGCCAAGCCAGATCCTGCATAAACAAACACACAAGCGATCAAAGACCGTATTCTCCCTTTTTGGGCTCGTTGGTCGAGTGAAGCTTGGTTCCAGTGGCCCAATGAGCGCATGACAGACATCTGAGCATTCTAGTCCTACCTAGAGCATCGCACTGAAGTATACAAAAAGTAATGGAGAGAATGGTAGGATTCATCTCAACTACAGGTAACCACTCAGGACCTCATTCCAGACCATCGTTATTTTGCTCAGCAGGCTACCTCAGTTTGGACCAACCAGTATGTAAATCAGTCTTGGATCTCCATAAAATAGGAACAGTCCAGCCCGAAGTGCCAGGTGGTCAAGTCATGTTTATTGCAGTAATAATCTAGATAGGGGTTGTTGGACCTGGCATCCTTGGCATTGATTACCCCAAACCTTTTTCCTTCAGTCCCCCTGTTTTGCCGACTTCATGTTTGCTGCTCTTAGGACTGTGCACACAGTACCACTGCTAAAGGGCGTGTGCTCTCTACTCAAAACATGGTAACATTGGCTAGTACCCAATTGGCATATTTAATTTGTTTACTTATAAGTCCCTAGTAAAGAGCACTACATGTCCCCGGGACTGTGTGTTAAATACTACAAGTGGGCCTGCAGCACTGATTGTGCCACCCACTTGAGTAGCCCTTTAAACATGTCTTAGGCCTACCATTGCAGAGCCTGTGTATGAAGTTTAAACCTGACATGTCAACCTGGCCAAAAAACCTTTTGTCAGACCAACACCTTCCTTTTTAATACATATAAGTCACCCCTAGGGTATACCCTGGACAGCCCAGAGGGCAGGGTGCAATGTATTTAAAACGTAGGGCATGCATCGAAATGTTTTACATGTCCTGGTAGCAAAAAAACTCAAACTCATTATTTGCTACTGCAAGTCTAGCTTTCTGATAGGATAACATTGGAGCTGCCTTATTACATTTTATAAGTGTAATTTCCAAATGGGAATAGAGGCCGGTTCATGTTTGGTGTCTCTGGAATCCTAATTTAAAATCCTAACTAATGGTGAATTCAGGTTTTAAATTACAATTATGAAAATTACACTTTTAGACTGCAGCCTGTGTCTGGTCAAATGGCTAAATGTAGCTGGCAGTTGGGCTTTGCGTACTCCTTCTAGCTAACTACACACTTAGCTTAGGTGTGCCTGGAATGGCCATCACTAGCAGGATGGGAGGGAAGAGCTGGGTTCAGCCAGCCACACTTACACCTGAATAGGCTGTGTCCCGTCTCAAGACAAAGGGCTGCCGACCACCTGTAGTTAATCTGGAGCCAGGGAAGGGAAGCCAGGTCTTATGTGTACTTCAAAGGCATACACCAGAAGCTTCTACCTACTTTAAAGACACAAGTGTGTATAAAAGAAGGACCTCAGACACCATCACTTCAGTACACTTCTGGACCAGTGGATACTCTACCAGTCAGACGACTGCTGTGCTGCTGAAGGACGTACGCTCTGCTGGACTCCTGCTTTGCTGTGCTGACATGCTGCCTGCTGCGATTTTGCCTGGGTGAGAAGGGCTGGACCTGCATCTCTTAAACCCAGAGTGACTTCAAGGGTTAGTTAGCTGGCTTTCTGATATGAAGCCTCAGGAACATAACAGGCTTCCAACAGCCTTGCATCTGCACCTGGACTCAGCCATCTGTGAGTCTACCCTGCCATATGGTGCCACCCCAGTCCTGAACTCTGGGGAATGGACTTACAGTGCTTTACCAACCTCTGTGGATCCAGTGGAACAGATACTTCTCCTCTGCTGCACGGAGCAACCCTGAGCGGAACAGACTCATCTCCGCTGCTGCGTGATTGGACAAGTCGCAAAGACCCACATCGCCACCGCCACCGGCAATGGGTTCAGAACCGCCACTGCACGGTCCCTCGCATCCCTCATCCACAGCAGCATAAACAACAACACCGGACTCTGCATCGTAGCCTCACAACTCTTTGGAACTGACACATCCCCCTGACTAAATGCCGCATCCTTGATGCCAGGTTTCGCATTGCAAGCCCCATCAATGGGATTCTCATGATGATGCAGGCCCTCACATCTCAGCCTTTCCGCATCTCGCTTAGGCTGCATGACACATCTTTAATGCAAACCACTGCTTAATTTGTAAAACCTAAGTGCCAGGACCCTTGTCAGGAGGCCACTGCACCTGGAACCACCCATTGCCCCCGCCAGTGCTGCTAATGACAGAACCAACACTACTACTAACCAGGGGCGGCTCCTCCATGTGGGCGGAGCTGCGTCACCCCACTGCTTTCTCACAGTGCGAGAAGAAGGAATATAAAATCGTATTTTAAAAACCATTTTATGTTTCCACTTCTCACACTGCGAGAAAGCAGAAGGCAGGGTTTGGTTGGGGGCCGGCGGGCGGTCCTGCTCGAGGGCAGGGAAGGAGTGGCTAGCCCACTGTTGTGGGCACTGACAGGACCGACCAAACCAGTCATATGCCTTCTGCATTTTCTCCATGTAGGCTGCATGCATAAATTAGACAGACAGCGCCACCATGTGGCTTAAGTGACTGTCTTAAGTGTCGGTGTTAACGCTTAAGTGCCTGTGCTGAGCACCGGAAACCACCAGCGAAAATTAAGCACTGAAGCAGAGCCTTGCAACACTTTGCGAATCAGGATTTAAGTTACTTTGTACAGCAAGCCTAACTGGGTGCCAGTGGCCGGCCGACACTCCATCTTGGTCGGCCTGAACTTGTGACTTTGTGCCGGTCCGGCGCGAACAGATATCCACAGCTGGAGCTTTGTGCTTTTTAGTACTATGTTGACCTAAAACTTTAAAAGTCAATATATCCAGTTCTACTAATTGAATTTTTGTCATTATCGTCTTGTTTTCATTATTAAATAAGCTCTGTTTTTCTAACTTGTTTTGGGATTCCTTTATGTGGTGTGTTCACTATTTTACTGTTTGAAGTATTGCACAAATACTTTACACACTACCTCTATGTTATGCCTGACTGCTCTGTGTCCATTTACGCGGAGGTTGAGCACAAGTCAATTTGGGGGTCAGCTAATGCCTTACCCTGACGAGGATTGTAGTTGCTGCTTTACCAGTGCTCACACCTTAGTCAACGAGTAACCCAATTTCTAACAGGGGTCAAACTACTATGGAAACTTTGGTCAATGCCTCAGGGGCTGAACCAAGGCCACAGAGCTAGAATGGCTTTACCCTGTGCAGGGTACTAGTACTCTGTCCTACAAGCAACATGTCCTGGTAGGGATTGCAGTCTTCATGGTCTCTACTCACACCAAATGCTAACACAGGCATACAATGAACACACACTGAAAAATAAAGGGCACGCATAAAACGATTTTAAGCCATTACAAGGATGTTTCACATGTTTAGCAATTATTTCACAATCCGTTCTCACATTTTTGCCCTCGTGCACAAACCTTCAGTATGACCTGGTGCAAGATTTGTTTGCTTCATGTTATATTACACAAGCATTAACATTGTGCCAAAGAATGTTGTCTTATTTTCTGCACCAATACACACATTCTGTCTCTTTTCCCTCAAAATTAGACTTCCCAGGTATTCCAAACGTGATCTCTAGTCCAAGTGCTCCAAGCTAGACCTCTCGCTCCCACTCTTAAAGCACCAATTGAACTCATTTATTTAATTTTCCATGTGATTCGTGCTCGAAGTGGACCTCACGCACGCATCTCGGTGAGTCGACCAGGGCAAGGTCCGAGGAGCTAACTGGACCAGCGGCGTCATTGAGCTGTGACACTTTTAAGTTGTTTACGGCTTCTTCGACTTTGATGGGATACCCTGGCAGCAAAGAATCTAATAAGTACCATCTCTATGAGTGGAAGGAAGGGAGCGTGGTGGTGTGGGAAGAAGGAGATAGAGAGAAGGGTGAACCAAGGGTGGATGAATGCAGAGATGGATGGAAGGGAGTCTGGAGTGATGGAAATAGGATAAATGGATGACAAGATGGGTGGATGCAGGAAGAAGGATGGATGGTGGATGTATTGAAAGAAGGACGAGATGAATGAATGGAGAGGAACGACAGAGTGATGATGAAAAGAAAGCTGGATGGATGGATGGTTAAGAGACAATGCAGGATGGAGGAAAAGAAAAATGGATATACGTATGGATGAATGGATAAAAGAACAGAAAGGAAAGGATGAAAGAAGGCATTCTACAAAACCGTAAGAGAGACGAATGAGGAGAGGACAAAAGATTGAAACACGTATGGTGAGAAGGCAGGAAGGAAATTTCAGAATTCTGTCAGGGGGAGCAATCTTCCAAAAGACTTGCTTCTCCCGTTATTTGGGGCATGATTCAAAGTGGGGGGGGTTTATATTTCTAGCTGTTCCCTTGAACTGCACCTCCAGGTTTTAACCCCCTGTCTGCACGTGAGCATGAACCTGAGCAGCTACAATAAATATGAGCAGACAGCAAATACCACCAGGCCTATGGGCCAAGCACTGCCAATAACCAACCACAAGGCTATTACCTGGTATGAGGAATAACGGATGAGACCTGAGTGCAGGGCCCTATAGGGAAGCGATCAGGTCAATAGATCCACCAAACAATGGAGCCTAGTCCCATGTAAGCCCTTGAGAAGAAGCACCTGGACTTTTACCCTCCACCAGCTGAGGCTCTGAGACTGGCTCCCACTTCTTCAGACCAAATATCACCCTCACCCCACCGTTTCTCACACGCAGCTGGATCCGGGTCAGCCATAAACCCTCAGAGGTAAGGTAAGCAGATGACTTTAAGTCAACAAGGAAACAATGTTCCAGTAATCTATTTTTTTTTAAAGAAAAAAATTCTGGCATGATCATTCAATTGAGATCAATGGAAGTAAAACAGAACTATAATTCTCAGAATTTAGTGGAGAACTGCATTTTCGGTAAGATGGAGCCTTCTGCTAGCCTTAGATGGATGGCTTTGCTGTAGTGCAGTTGAGAATCTATATATATATATAAAAACGAAAGTATGTCTGTCTGTTTGCCCTTTATGCATTACTACACCATTCATCCGGTCGGCATGAAACTTTGGGAAGTTGTTGAGTACACTCCCGCGAAGGTTTCTGGCAAAAAAAAAAATAATCTTTCCAATACTGAATGTTTACAGTTTCCAGTGCGACTCGTTTTGCAATGACCATCAACAAAGCACAAGGACAATCGCTGCAAGTGTGTGGACTAGATTTGGATAATCTGTGCTTCTCACATGGACAATTGTATGTGGCCAGCTCACGCGTCGGAAAACCTTCTGATTTTTTCATGTACGCACCAGACGGAAAAACAAAAAATATCATGTATCCACAAGCACTCGAATAAATAAACAGAATTAAAACAACACTTTAAAATGTTTTCCATATTAAAATGAATAAGTTTCAATAAAAATGACACAATGTAAATTGAATGTTATCATAACAAGTTTCCTTAAATTTCCTTTCTTCTGAGATCGCAGCAACGCGCGACGGGTAAGCTAGTTAGTTACAGAACTGACTCCCACTTACCCGTTATCCCACAAGTTGGACATCAGCTGAACAAGCATCCCAGATTCCCTCCTGTCTTTTTACACTCTGAAGGCCTCATTTACAAACAATTGGGGAAGGACAGCACTGCAAGTCTTTTTGCAGCACTGCTCAATGGCAATTTGAAAGGGTAGGAATGCACCACATTTACGAGATACAGTGCATTCCTGTCTTTTCATCCAGTGCCACCACATAATTTGGTTCCTAGCGCCAATGCTGGCACCCTTACACCATGGTGCAAGGGTGTCTACATAGTTAGCAGGATTGGTTTTGTAGCACCTTCCTGCACAAAAACAATTCCAGGAAGCATGTTCCTCGTTCTATGTGTTCTGCAGCATGCAGCACACATGGAAAAAGGAAAAACCAAGGAGAAATGAAAACATTTCTCCTCATTATGCCTGCTCTGGGTAAGCATAAGGTTTTGGCGCTACCCAGATTTTTGAGATTTTTGACATTTGGGGAAGCATCAAAATCCATGGGTGTTGTGTGGGAACACCTCCCGCAACGCCCAAGGAGTGCCTTCTTGACGCAGAGTAAGGTAAGGCAGCACTTTGCGCTGCCTTGACTTACTCCATGGCCTAGATTCACAAAGGTGTCACGCAACGCAGCACAACACCCAAAGAGGCTGTGCTGCATTGCATGACAGGCAGAGAGCAGGAGAGTGCCATATTCACAGACATATGGCACTCTCCTCCCCTCTCCCAAGCGCCAGCACTCATTTGTGCTGCTGTGGACCAGGCACAAACCTTAGCACCATAGTGCTAGGGTGCACGCCTGAGTCTACAATAGGTCTTGTACAGGAAGCGTACCCTTCCTATACAAAACACTATGATTAGACATGTTTAAATCCTGTTCCTGCTTTGTATGATTGATCTACTGTGCAGCACACATGCAAAGTCAGAAAGGCAAGGAGAAATGAAAATGTTCTCCTTTTAACATCTACTTTCCAGCAGCGTAATTTTTTGTCACTAAACCCTGTCTACTAATGTTAGTAGATAGAGGTTGCATCAAAAATGCATGGGTGGTTGTATGGAAATGCCCATGTACTAGCCATGCAATGCTTCCTTGATGTACAGTAATGAAAAGCAGCGTTCGCGCTGCTTTGCGGTACTTTTCCGCGCAAAGCAATACAAATACCAATTTGCATTGGTTTTTAATCCCCAAACAGGTTTAACATCGGACTGCATTAAAACAATAACGCAAACCCGATGCTAAACCTTTGTGAGCATAAGCCCATATCTATGAGGCCATGCAAAGCCATGCAGGGTGGCTTTGCAGGCCTCATAGATATGATTGAGAGGCCTGCAACCCCGGAGTGTCATAAATAGTGAGGCTCTGGCAGCGCAGACCTCTTGAAAATAAGCCCCTAGACCTCTCCCCCACCTTCTCCATGCAGGATCAGGGTTACTAGCGACTGGCTGTCAGAGTGTGGGAAATCTGCAAACCTTTTTTGAAAATACATGTAGTAGCTTTATTACATGCCCATTGCGCCGCCGGTGCATCACTTTGTTTGGCGCTCCAGCAGGGCAGAGTGCAGACCCATATTTACAAGGCCATGCAAAGTTACTTTGAGTGGCTTTTCATGTCTTCGTAGATATGGAGTACGCCAAGCAGTGCAAGTCGCTGCGTTGCCATACTCTGCGTCAAAGAGGCTGTCCATGGGCTTTGCAGTGGGTGTTCACACCCAACACCCATGAATTCTCACACATTCCATGATTTATAAGGAATGCGCCAAAAGCCTACGCCTCCACAGGGGAGGTATAATGAGGACAAATAACGTTATTTCTCCTCTATTTTCCTCTCACACAAAGAAGGAGGAAAACACCTCCATTGATTGTTTTCGTGCAGGAAGTTGCCCCTTCCTCATTACTTCAACAAAGATACCCTTGCACCACGGTGCAACAAGGGTGACTGCGTTAGCAGCCAAAACGGTGCAGCGCAGTGGAAAAGGACAGGAATGGGCGGTGTATCAAAAATACAACGCATTCCTGTGTCTTGCCATGACACTGTCTTCTTCATGTAGCCTCCCACAGCTTAAACTCACACTAAATTTCACGTTCTGCGAAATGGTGAAAATTTTGCACAGTTTGTGTAATGCAAGTTTAGTGTCCCTAAAAATACACATTTCTGTATAGTCGAGTCCTTTCAGCTGACGCTGGGGCATTCTAAGAGTTGTAGTATTGGGTGATTCAGCAGACACACCGAAAAGCAACCCGTCGAAGGAATTGCCAATACTCTGAACGCTATGCTTAGGTGCAGCCATATAAACTGCCCGGCACCCGTCCATCTTCGCTCCAGGCCCAGGCTCGTCCATTGCCCGCGCGCTCCACTCCGGTTCCCGCCTCTCTCCTCTTTTTATTTCGCGGGGGGCTTCTATAAGCTCTTGGGTCTGACTGAGGCGATGCGGCGGGCACAGCCCCTCACCCGCCCTGGCAGAGGCGCCCATGTGAGGCCTTTGATCTGGTCAGAGAGGGCTGGGCGGAGGGGCAGGGGCAGAGGGGGGACAGCTGAGAAAGATTTCTTCTGACAGAGTCTCCTTTTCAACTCGACTTGACACCAGCGCTTCCCCTCTCGCTGCCTAAACAATCCGCTCCGTCTCAAACCCCAAACCAAGCAAAACAAAAGCCGGGCCGTTTCCTAGAAAGAAACTCGGAGAGGGTGATTAATCTCTAAACCCTAATTAGCTCTAGTAATTTGTCAAATGACATTAGAATACACACAGGCAGCGGCGGGCTCTGTCAGCAGATCGGGGCTGCCTTCCCACAGCGTGTTTGTGGTCAGCGGAGTCGGAAGGGCAGGCTCCGAGCAGAGACGCTCGTTCCCAGCAGGCAGGAGGGGACCCCACCGAAAGAAATGACGCCCCCTGGCATTGCTGCGGGTATCGCATGACTCCATGCCACCAAGGGCACGCCGCGCCTGCCCCCAGCTCTTCTTTTACAGGCCATAATTTTAATATATATTAATTGGTTCCACAGGATTACAACTCCCAGAATACACTAGGCCTAAACGTAAAGCCAGGGTTGGAGCATCGCATACGGGGAAAGAGAGTCATCGGATAACTGCAGACATGCCTAGCTACTAGGAAACATCCTGTCAATATAAAGCATCGATTGGCAGCAATAAATGACAATCAATACCTGCGACTGTGGTATAACTGTGTGAGGATAAAAAATATTTTCGGAAACTTCATTACTCAGGGTTAGGTCAACTTGAAGGTGATGAAAAGGTAACCAGTGGTGCAAACTGACTTCTAATTACATTTACTGTCATACTTGAGCATAAAAAGACACTTATACACTTGTGAGGACAGGGTGCTCAGATAATTCCATGGCACTAGGTTACTACTTTTCCAGTCCTGGGCTTTCTGTGTATTCGGAAATGTGTCGTCTTCACTTCAATTGAAGTCATTGAAGCAATTTCTGTGACACACCTGAAAAACAAAGCCCAGTGAAGGAAACGAGGTAATGCAATGACATGAAGCGATTTGTGCACAAAGGGAGCTGAGATCCGTCAAACTCTGTGCGGGGTGGGAATCAGTAGCGGCTGCTACAGACACGGGTGGTGAGTCGGTGGCAGGGGGGTCGGGAGGTGAATAAAAAAATATTATTAATAACCACTGACCTGTGGCAACTGGCCGGCCGCCGCCTCTCCTCCGCTCTCTTCTTCCTGACTCCGGTTCCATGAGGAAGCAGCTGGCTCCCGATAGCCAATCACAATGCTGCAATGCAGCATTGTCATTTGTCTGAGCGCTATGGATCGTCGCTCAGCCAGAGAATGGGGGCTTGGGCATGTTCTCCGTGTAGGCTGTAATGCAGCTTGCATGGAGAATATGGGAAGTGCACATGAGTGTTTTGGGCGGCCAAAGAGGGTTGACCAAACAGCCATGTGCACTTAGGAATGGGCAAACCACTCCTCCCCTGCTCCTCTGTCCTCGAAGCAGCCCCACCCCACCCAGAAAGCTGCTGCAGTATTAGGATGCTTCAAATGATAATAATGCAACTTATTATTATTTTATGTTTCCTGCTGCAGAGCAGTGGGGCGCCGCTCCTCCGCCGCTTCTCCACTCCACTGGCGGGAATGCATCATATCGGTGCCTTCCGCTACATAGAGCGTCACTACTCAGCTAGTGAGTCCCAGAGACAGATCTTTTAAATGTCCAAGTCCATGCATGGGTTGCTGACCCAGTAGAGGGTTCCTTTCTTTGCATTGTGGGACTTGCAGTCCTCTTTAGTTCATTATAAAATCAGCACAAATCCCAGAATGCAAAGACAACAAGCACTGGCGTTGCCAATAGGTCTCGCAGTAGGAAAGTTGGAGCTATTGGTTTTGTAAATGACAAAGCCCTTTATGTTTTTAAAATGAAAAGAAAAATAAAAGGCATTGTTATTTGCAATTGTAATAGCTCCAACTTTCCTACTGCAAGACCTATTGCCAACGCCAGTGCTTGTTTCTCAAGTGCTTTACTGGGTGCTAGGCATAAAGGAGAATAGGCACAGGCAGGGAGGGAGCCATAGAAAGCTAGAGTGATAGAAAGCATGGCAGGCAGGGGAGGGAGAAACAAACAGGAAGGTGGGTCATGACAGTCACAGAAAGACCAGGAGGAGAGGTGTAAGATACGCCCTCAAGCGGATGTGGGGAGGGGAGTCAGAGTGAGGGCTGAGGGGGTGAGCCAGCAGAGAAGAGAAATGGAAGGGCATGCTCGTGGGAGGCAGAGGGTGAACACTGTCAGGCACAGAAGCGATAGACAGGGACATAGAGAAGTGCGCACAGAGAGTGAGAGGGAGGATGTTGAGAAAGGCATGTAGTCATACAAGAGTAAAGAGAGACAGGCTTAAAGTTAAAGTGTGGCACACGTTGCTTGCGAGGGGTTTGTGGACAGGCAGAGTGCGAACAGACAAAGAACAGAGGGAATGCAATACAGGTGGATAGAATGGCAGTGAATGGAGAGAGAAAGTCTAAAAAATGTTTACCCAGTGCAGAACACACCACGTTCAGTCACGTTCAGTAGGGAGGGGATGGGACACATGCAACTCGTTTTCTGGGGGGAGAGGGGGGGGGCGCAACACGGAGAAATGCTGATCAAATAAATATGTGCTGGTATTGCACAACCATCACATTAAGAAATAAGCGAAAAGGGTACTCCTCTAGTAAAGCTGTACTGCAGTGTTCGGACTGGTGTCCACTCACCAGAGGCAGCCCCACGGCTCAGGGGAGTCATTACGTCCTGTCCGAGTGGCTACCAGAATCACAGTCTGTGAGCACAGGGTCACACAGTCAACAGCAGGAAGAGCACTGTGACCGCACCCCTCTAGTAAGGTTGTACTGCAGTGATCAGACTGATGTCTGCTCGGAGCACCACGGCTCAGGAGAGTCATTACTTCCTGTCCGACGATGCAAGAGTCACAGCCTGTGAGCCAAGTGTCACACAGTAAGCAGCAGGCGGAGCATTGTGACGGTGTCCTCTAGTAAGGCTCGAATGAACAGACTGGAGCCCCTCAGCTTGTACAATTCAGATTCTTCAATTTAGCGGGAGGTGGGGGGGGAGAGGCGTCACGGCGTCACGTAGATAAAAGATAGGGGCATGGCTAAAACATGATGCGAGGCAGACGTAAAGTGGGCACCATGCTGTTACAAGAAGTGCAAGAGAATCACAAGCAAAACAAGACGGAGGGAAGGCAGAGAAGGGGAGGGGGGAGGAGAAATGCGACACGGCAGGCATGGGAGGGGGCAGAGCGGCAATGAGGGTGTGAAGCAGCAGGGGCCTGGGGGAAGCTGGCTGGGGAGGGGGAGGAGAAATGAACAGATGTCCGTGAGGTCTGTGCTTGTTTTTACCTCCTTAGAAATACGCATCCACTCATTAACAAGTCAGAACACTCAAGTTAACTCATGTTGTGAGTGTGTGTATTTTGTGGGTGAGCATGTACGTATTTGTTTGCCTGTGAACTATTTGCGTCTCTAAATCTTTCAAGTGCTGTTTACAAGCACTCCTATTCTAACCAGGGTGTGTGTGCTTACAGTGAGATAAGTCAAAATATGAGTGGGTGTGTGCGAGTGCTCTGGTTGCACGGCCTGCGGCCGTGTGAAGTGATAAGCCTTTGAAGTATATCACGGGGCCTGAGGGGAGAGCAGAGAAACATTTAAAACAAGCACATAAACAGGCATGCTGTGACGGAGGTGTGAGAGGTCTGGCAGGGAACAGATGGCCTGGCTGTGTAGCAGGGGGCGGGGCAGCGCTGGGGAAGCCTGTGGGAGGGTGATTGATGCCTTTGATGTGGGGAGGGAGGAGAGCCTTTTGCGAGCCTTGTGCAGGAGAAATGCTGCCGATGCGCGTTCTTGTTTAATCACGTGATTCACATGAACTTAAAGAAAACTGCGGCTGAAAGCCCGTGGTTTGAAGAGGATTTTGCCGACATGAATTCTCGCTCCGCTCAATGCGCTTGCGCGCATTGATAGGTCGCGAGACCTAAAAACCCTGACTGGCTGAGTTACTCATGTATGGATCTGGGAAACTCAAGAGCTCTGAACACACATGCAAGGAGCACCTACAGTGGACTCACAGGTGTCAAAACAACTTTGGGAAAAGGCATAAGGCGAGCTTAAGCATTCATGGAAAGGGCAGGGTGGGACAGTTATTAGTATAATGCAAGGACATCTAAAAGACTCACACACCTCACTGAACCCCTTCCATACAAGGCAACTAAAAATACAACCCTTTCAAGCATGCAAACAGAAAGTGCATCCAGGAACCCATGCAACGTCATTGGGGGTATGAAGCACTAGAACAATACTGCAGCACAATACAATTCACTGTACTATCATTTCAGCACTACGTGTTGACAGCAGCTGGTCCAAGGACCAGTGGCCCAAGCGGAGGCAGTGAAGAGAGCTGCATGATGGGAATGGAAATAAAACTGATGCGAAATTCCACTTTGGTGCTGCTCACTGGTAGAATCGAGGACATGTATTGAATACCTGGACGCTGAAATTACCATTAGTGTTTAAAAAACCATTTGAGTACTGGGTATGTACTGTTGAGTTACAGTCAAGTACTGTTGAAATCACGATTCACCACTAGACAGTGATGCGATTATGTTTGCCAAAGGGCAAATATCAAAATATGTTTCATGCTGGCGTTTGCTGCTAGATTGATGTGACTACGTTTGCATAAAAAACATAAAGGATTTTCCAATTTGTGTCTTTTCTCAAATATTGGGTCCTTCTTATGCAACGTACAAAAACTAGCTCATTGATCACGTTCACCCTTAAGAAGTATTTTAGGTTAATACTGACGTTATTCCAAGCAGGAAGCATAATACAACTTATCTCATAAAAACACTCAATGGAGAGTGAGTCACATGCCGTAATGAGTAGTACGCGGTGAACAACAGCGTAACCCAGAACATTACTTAGTGAAACATCATCCGCGTAATATTCAGGAACTGAACACTTTGGCAAGAAATGGGTCATTAGTCTGAAAGGATCATTAGCCTAAAATAACATTTCAGCAATGTTATTGGATGAGGATTAAAAGTGTGGATTAATTGCATCAATAATTTAAAAGGCTTCCTTTTAAGACTAAGGGCTTCATTTAGTGGTGGACGGGAATGGGAAACCCTCTTGTTTTCCATGCCTCATTTAAAGGAAACCACTTTGCTTCCAAGAGCGGCGTCACAGACAGAAACACCATCGGAAACACCTTGGTGCAGCAGCAACCGCGGCCGCATCACCGGATGCACAGTGTAGGAAGACTCACCCTACTAATGGGTCTACTCACTTTGTAAGACTCCAAATTTAGAATTCCCACATTGGGCACAATTCAACAATATTTCTTCTTGCGTGACTGCTTGAATGTACAACCAAAACACAAAAGAGGGCCAGAGGAGGTCTAAAGACCTGTGGGGCCGACTAGCCTCTTCGATGCTTATGACGGAACGGTTCCGTCATCAGCGTCGGTTGGGCTGTGCTGATGACGGAACCGTTCCGTCATGACCACACCCGTTTTTCGAATCTTCAGCACAGCGCGAAAATTTGCGCCGCGCTGAAGAGGCTAATCAAGAACCAACAGCACAAAAGGAACCCCTGAGTATTCAGAATGTGGAAGAGTGTTAAGGGGATGTGCCTTTTAACCCTTTGCGTGCTGGTGACGGAACCACTCCATCACCAGCCACGGACGGGCTGTGCTAATGACGGAGTGGTTCCGTCATGGCCCGGCCACCATGCTTGTGCGGCAGCGATTTCGCGCCTGCGCTGAGTGTTCTATTGAGCGGGCGGGGCTGTGACGGATCCACTCCGTCACAAGCACAGCGCGCCTGTGGCTCGTGATGGAGTGGTTCCATCACGAGCATGGCGGCGCCGCGCGGCCCCCCTCCCCCCAGCGCTGCGGCAGAATTACCGCCGCAGCCAAGGGGTTAAAGGACAGTTTCCCTTACCCACTGGAGGTGGCATGTTTCATCATAGGGTAACCTGCTCACATTATGAACCTGGCAATGCGGGCTAAAACTCACTCTCTGAGGGAGAAGCTCAGGGGTGTTTTTTTTTGGTAAGGAGACGTGGCTAAACCTCTTATGTGAGCTGGGCGTGGTGAGGAGTGATAAAAGGAAAGGAAGAATGTGAATGTGAAAGGGTGCACAACAAATTTTATTGGGGCGCCCCTGGGCCAGGATTTAAAAAAGGCTATGATAGGAAGGATTCAACCGATCATAGAGTGAAAAGATTTACCGCTTGAATCTATTTCAAGGGGGGAAGCTGCTCAGACCCAAGATTTCCAAACTACGTTTGAGACAGGAACAATTCAACAGCACCTTGAAATGGACATAGTTCAGGGAGCCACCACAGGTTTCCTTACATGCTTCAGGCTTGACAGCTCTCCGGGTATCGGAGAGAACAACAGTAAGGGCTTTTCTAGACCGGAAGGGCCCGATTCACAGAACTAACTTAAGACAAAATCCTAAACTTACTACCATTTTCGTATTCACAGAAGGCACTTACTCATTTTGGTATTCACAGAAGACACTTACTCATTTCGGTATTCACAGAAGTTAGGAGTCCTAACTTTAGGACTCCTAAATGCCTTCTGTGAATACCAAAAGTCTTAAAAATAGGATTTTTCTCAGTTTAGTAGTAGTAAAATTGAGAAAAATCGTAATTTTAAGACTTTTATTATTCACAGAATGGCATTTAGGAGTCCAAAAGTTAGGAGTCCTAACTTTACTACTACTAAATTGAGAAAAATCCTAACTTTAAGACTTTCGGTATTCACAGAAGGCATTTAGGAGTCCTAAAGTTAGGAGTCCTAACTTTACTTCTACTAAATTGAGAAAAATCCTAACTTTAAGACTTTCGGTATTCACAGAAGGCATTTAGGAGTCCTAAAGTTAGGACTACTAACTCCTGTGAATACCGAAATTAGTAAGTGCCTTCTGTGAATACCAAAATGGTAGTAAGTTTAGGATTTTGTCTTAAGTTAGTTCTGTGAATCGGGCCCGAAGTCTTTAAGTTTACTAGCTGGGAGGGCGCCCAGCCAATGCTCAGGACCTCCTCAGTAGAGAAATCCTGTTGATGGGGACTTGCGGTAGGTGGTTTCCTATAAGGTTGTGTTGCATCCCCAGGAAGCAGCGTTCTTTTCTCAATTCTACCGGAAGAATTTTGGAGGTGACAAAAGATGTAACCCCTTTGGCACTGTATTAATATTGTCCATTAGGAATCCTCCATCATCGCTGTGTAAGCATTCAGCTGGCACTAGGAAAAGTCAAAGGCTCACCTCAACTCAACACACATAATAGGAAACGTAGATGGGGTTGACATTTTTAAAAAGGGGTTAAACATGTGGCGGTCATCTTAAGGGACCTATTCCTAGCCTCAACTGCACTGGAAAGCAAAGACAATGGGCAGTGGCATAAGGCAAAGTGATAGGGCCCCTGAAAAATACTAAGCGAGCCCCTAATACAACTGTATTTTATAGATATTCATGGACCCTGTGCTGAATGGGGAGCCCAATGAAGTGTGTGGGCCCCATGGGCAACAAAGGTTGCAGGGGTCTGCATTACCCCTTGGCTGTGGGAAGATGTGGGAGCTGGGTCTGCGTCCTTCTTTGTTACACCTGGACATTCTCCATTGTGGGCAATGGCTCACTCTGACAAGCAGCAAAAGTCGCTGCAAACCTGAAACTCACCTGAGTGGGTAATGGTGGCAATAGATATGTCACGTCACAATGTTGTTGTAGTAGTTTTAGTGTGACAGCTAAATGTGGCTTGATAATCCGATTTACCCAGGATTGGCAAAGGGTGATGTAAACCGACATTGCACCATAAAAAGTTATCATCACTGCCGGTATCAAGGTTTCATCAGATATAATATGAGAAAATAATAGAGCTGAGCGGCGTCCAAGTTTACCACACTCTTCTGAGCTCTGCTTCTTGGCTCCAGCCTTGTAGCCAGCTGCGGCCTGTGCAGGTAAGAGCGGTGGGGCAGGGTGAGGTGGGGGGGATTTCGACAGATGACGACGAGAGAAAATTAATTATTTATTTAATTTTCCCTTGTGGTCGTCAGTCAAATCCCCCCCAAGCCAGCCCCACCACTCTTACCTGCACGGGCCGCGGCTGCTTGTGGCTTTAGGTTGGCTCCCTTGGAGCTGAGCCCTGTACACGTTCATATCCTACAGGTCCTGTGGGCCTGGAAATCTCTGGCGTGTGGAGCAGTGTCAATGAGTCAGCCACTGGTGCACACGGTGTAACTGGAGTAATGGGTGAATGGCGCGACACAATGTTAGGGGAGCACAAAGGCAGAAGCGGGACACGGCTCAGACCCAAGGAAAGACCTGAGTCCTCGTTTCCACTACCATGCAGCTACAAGAGTGATTGTGATATTGTTATTTGGATCCCCACTGATCCTGTGGTAGAAGTGTCAACCATGGTGCACCCTCAGGATGCTGTCAGTGGGTGGTTAATGTTAGTAGGAGTGGCGTGTTGAAATGCTATAACATGATGTTGCAGATACAAAAGAGGGAAGGGGTAGGAACAGATTCTTTTTCAGCCCCCGTCGAATGGCCCATAGGTAGACTTCGGAAAGTTAAACAGTGTAAAATACATCAGACTTTTAAAACTAGTAAAATTGAGGAGCCTATAAAACGGTGGATTCTTAAACAGAAACACTGTCTAGAAAGGTTTTGGTAGTGATTCACACGGTACAAAAAACTGGGGAAATTGGCCATACCGTGGAGCACTCTCACGCCATATCAGAGTCCTCAAGAGGTCTCTTGTCTCAGTTCTAGCAGTGCGCTATGTGTTCAATGACCAACATGGACACAAAGTTACAAAGTTCTCAAGAGTATGACAATCTACAATGAAGGTTAAACCCCTGAAGAGGGCATTGATTTTGTCCTGTGATTGGAGATTACAATACAGGATGGGCAATCTAGAGCGGACCTTTTCATGAGGATCACACATTTTCAGCTGTTGTTTTCAATTCTTCACTTTTTCACTTTGCTTGATTTCATTCCCTTTCCACCTTTCCAGTCCACGTTTGATGTCCGAGTAAAGACAATCACCCAGGTTTTTTAGCCTCTGCTGTTACTTTTCAGTTTCAACCAAATCTGGACACATCGTACAGGAAATATTGCTGTTCGTCTAGAGAGACGGAGACCTGGCAGCCCAACAGCTGCTCAGGATTTTTGGTTCTGCAGGAATATGGAGCACTACTGGTTTTGACCCAAGGCCCTACCATAGAGAATCCCAAAGTAACACATAACAGAACCCACCTTAGGACTATTTCTGGGGTTCTTTGATGCTCAGTTTGCCTTAACATTACTCTACAAGTTTGCCTTAAGATTAAGCCTGGGCGTGTTCACGGAGCTCCGCGAAGTGCAAAAAAACTCCAGCGCTCTATGCAGAGCTCCGCGAGCATTGGAGTGCATTAGATGAATGCCGTTTGCAGTGATTTTCAGTGCCAGTTGCTTATCCGTACTTTGCAATCATCGCGAACGGCACCATGCACAGAGCAAGAGGGCACTCCTTCCTTTTTGCTGCTCGAGTAGATTTGTATTCAAGCTGCAGCTTTCTCAACACGAACAGATGGTTTCTCAATGTGAGCAGTCACAAGCATAGGCGACCACTCGCAATGAAAAATCTGACCGCTCTCGTTGAGAAATCTTGCTGGGAGGTTGATTTTCCCCGCTCGCGCTTGCCAACTTGATATTGACGATCACAAACAAGAAAAAATCTCGCCGGGAAGTGGATTTTCCACTCTTGCGAGTCAACTTAATGCTGACGAAAACGAGCGAGGAAAAAAAATCAGCTTGCTACGTGAAGCGTAGTTTTGGGGAAGTCCACGAGCTCCACGTATGGCAGAGTGCGGAAAACCACAAACTCCGGGAGCAGATTCACCGCCCAGACTTACTTAAGATCACCCTGTAACTTTGTCTTACAAGATCAGAATTTTAAAAGAAAAGAAGAAAATAGACACAATCATTAAAAACACAAATTGTTACGAAGGCAATGCCATGGTAAGTGGTTCAGTGAGATGTTCGTCTAAAAGAGGCACCCATGCACTTACATACAGCCTTTTTGATAGGCCACATAAACCGCCACCTTGTTAGAAACTATGAGGGGGAGTTGGGATTTTAACTTCACCTGTAGAGTCAGTAACTTTGCTTGTGGTGATGTTGGGTACATTTTTTAACTTCGCAAGCTGCCTGTTGCAGGATGGGCTGGGGCGTATCAGCAGGAAGTCCTGTTGCTAGCTCCATGCTGCAACACATACCCTAGGTACGAAGATGGGGAAGTAGGAACAGAGAGCAGGAGTGAGGCATGTGTATGAGGGTGGTGCTTCTAGTAATGGCTTGCTTTCGTGGAGGTCGAGGACAGGGGGGTTACAAAACAGAGCAGCTGTATTGGTGCGCTGGAGCAGAAGAACAGGGACAGCTTGGGAGCTGGAGGGAGGGGCTGGCACGCTGGGAACAAGAGTCAACAGAAATCATGCATTCCAGGTGTGTTAGTCTTTTTAGTTCAACTGAAGCAAGACACGACTACAAATCCCGGAATGCATTAGGCTATCGCACAAAAGGCCCGGCAGCATCAATCCTTTAATTACCTCGAAGGAGGTGGTCGCCCTACCCACCCACAACAGGGCTTAAGGTGCAATCCCATGTACAAATAAATCAGCCTCCTACTCTCGAGTGTTAAAGCATGCACCAAGCAAGAACGAGATCACCCTCCAAAACTAGGGTTCAGGGATCCTTCCCACACAGAATTAAACCATACTCCCACCCCAGGGTGTAAAGCACGTACCTAAACCAGAAATAAATCACTGTGAGGGCTTAAAGTACCTTCCATATAATATTAAATCATCCTCCCATAGCAGTGTTTAGAGATCCTTCCCACCCTAGTAAGAACTCGTCCACCCTTACTAGTTTCTAGATCATAATCCCACAAGAAGGGTTGAAGAAAGCTCACAAAAAGGGTTCAAGTCATTCAAACTACCCAGGATTCAATTCATCCACCGAAAGAGGGCTTAGCGCACTTACTTCGATTCAAAGTAAATCCTCTTTTCATAGGCGGGTTTAGATAACATTACCAAAACAGAATTACTTCATCTCCCCCACCCTCACCAGTTCTTAATGTGTCTGCCCATGAAGGTCTAAATCATCCTGACATGCAAGGGTTAAGTTCGCACAATCCTAGATCAGGGTTTGGAGAACACTCGTGCACCAGGTGTAATTAAGTCATCCTCACAAACCAGGGCTTAGTCCACTCTCCCGTATCAGGTAGGGGAGTAAAGAAGTTGAATTCTAAAGCAAAATGCTACAGACTCTCTATAATTTAACCCCTCGAATAAAAAGCGAATTATTTTTGCCCAACTTCCTATCCTTGTTCATCCGCAGAACCTTTTCTATTTTTTTAAACTAAACAAATTGCATGCCATATCTTCGCATAATAGCTGAAGTACTGGAAGCAAAGTGTCACACCCATGCACCTCCCTAGTTAAATCTCGTAAGTAGGGTTTAGAGGCTGCCCTCCAAAGGAAGGATTCATCATGTATATTTCCCTCTGATCATCGCTTGGAAGGGCCTTTCAGGGGATCCGCTGTCTTCTGCCTTAATGGGTGAGGGCAGATTCATGTATGGGTGAGCGGAGCAGGGCATGTGTGTAATAATGGAGATGACGACACTAATGTATGGCCATATGATTCATAGTGTGTACAAAGCTTGATGGAGTGCATTTAGATTACTCTACAGACCATTGGAGCAGCAAGCGTGCCTACAGTGCATAGAGTGGCGTGCGTTAATGTATAGATAGGCAGGACAGAGCCTGCTTGTATGGACTCATCGATGACTCATTGACGTATGCCGGGGGATATAACAGCAATTGTGTGTGTTTATATGTAAGTAGGTCGTGTGGGTGTTAAATATCATTTCGTGTGCGTGCTTCTAAGGGGTCTCCTTTGTGCGTATGCATGCCCTTGGGTGTATGTGTCTGTACGCATACGCACATGGAATTGTGAATCGATATGTGTTTTTCTGTGTGTAAGCATGTGAGTACACGAGACCGTTAAATGTGTTTGTTTGTGTGTAGTAGTAAGTGCTTGTATTTCTGTTAGTATATTGTATCTGAGGTGTGTGAGTCTATCTCAGACTCCGCTTTCTATCTCTCTGTTTGCTTTTGTGTGTATGTGCTTGCACAGGGGCTACTGCTTGCATTCCTGTTAGTCTATTTGTGTGCGTGCGTAGGATTGTTTAGTTGTGTCTGAGTATGTATGGTTAACAATGCATGCCTGTATTTCTATCTGTATATTTATGTGCATGTGTGTATGCAGGAGATAATGAGGGTGGGTGTTCGCATACGGGCGTTTTTATATAAAAATGTGTGTTGGTATTTGTTGGTATACATGGGGTCGTGTGTGCACAAAGGATTGTGAAGGTATTTAGTGAGTGTTCCTGCATCACTGTTTGCATAATTATATGCGTGAGTGTGCATGCGTGGGCCACATTATGGGAGCCTGACTTTATAGTGATGGTACAGCCAGAGTGAATCACATTTGTGCACATGTGTGTGTGTTTGTGTATCTACTAAGTCTCTAGATGAGTGTGACGAGGGTTAAATGTACGATACAATGTCCCCTGCATGGCTCCGGAAAGTGTGCATCCCTGTGTGACACATGGGCAGATCTCTGCAGCCTTTGGATAACTTGCCTCAGTGCACTGGACAGCCATGGAAGTTCACGGAGGACGGCCCATGTAAGGTTCTGAGACCTCACAAAGTAGCCCTGGGGACAGGAGGGGCGCACAAGGTTCACCCCTCCTTTTGAGAGGAACGACTGTTCTCTCACTAGGCTGAACTGAGGGGTACTAGTAAGAATGGCAGCTATTGATTATGATGAAAGTGATCAGCATATTTCACCTTTCACCTTCACAGGAAATGTGCCTACAAGTCCCTCCTAGTTAAAGGTATGCGTAGTCACCCCTCAAACACGTGCTTTACTCCATCCGCGAGAGTGCATGTTTGCTCTGCATGTGTGTAGTAGCGTGAGCGTGGAGAGTGCGTGTTCTGCTTTAATGTATGGGAGTGAGAATCTATCATGGAACTCCTGTGCGTGGATGATACACAAAATGTAGATGTAGGCGACAAATGTAAATGTACAGGAATTTATATAGCGCAAATCACCACTTGTTTCTAAGCGCTTGCTTAGGGAACCCGTCCTGGTATTCCCCTGTGAGATAACCCCGGCAGGGTATCCGCAAGGTGAAAGCCAGGCATCCCGCCGCGAGGGGCCGTTGTGGAGATTAAGCAAGCTATTGCCCAGAGTCGCAGAGTGTGAACCCATGATTTGAGTAGGCACCGGAGCGAGAATTGTCGAGTCCATGGACATTTTAGGACTCAAGACCCCGCCGCGCCGGGAATTGAACCCTGGTCCCAGGCTGACCTCTGCTGCCAGGTCTGCCTCCTCTAACCAGTGAGCCACACTTCTCCACAAGCCTCTTTAGATTATGTGTGGATTGAGGGGAAGACTTGGGATGTTCCAAAGTTTGGCTTTGAGGTTGCCCAAACCCTAGTAGCGTCTAACAAAAAAAAACCCTTGGGCAGTATTATACAGCAAGCATACTTTTGTATAATACTGGCCAAGGGGGATTTTTTGTTAGACACTTGTCCTTATTGCTACCCTACCCCTTTGGCTGTTGGGTCCCTCTCTCTTTTACTAGAGACAAACCCCAGTAGCTGCAGCGTTTACGGTGATCCCATTCTAAAGCGCAAAGTCCATCTCTGCCCCTTCCAGCTCCCCTTTTCTCCAGCAGTGTCGCTGCAGGCACATTTGTGTTGTGGGTGGTGAGGTCACTTTTTATTCTTTTGTGCTTTTGTTCTCCACTTCCTGTCAGAGCACATGTAACTCCACCCTTTCCGTTTTTGCAAATCAATGACTATAGATTGGACAGCCCTTGTATAACTCTCAAACATCCCAGAAACATGAGCTATCTTCTGATCTGCAGAGTTGTAACACCTGACTGACAGACAGAGACAAGCTCAGGGAACCTGAAAGATGCAAAAAAGTGCTGCGTTATACTCTCCTTGAGCGAAGAAGCTCCTGACAAAGCCAATAGCCAGTGACCTTCTGTCCATGAGGACCTGCTGTTAAAAGTTATCAAACTGAAACCAGTTACAGTGAAGGGCCTCTCCCGTGTTCTCTCCCACTGAATTCCTCTGTACGGGGATTTTTTCTATATTTTTTTAATTAGCCGTACATAGAATGATGTATGTTTTCTTCTTGAAAACTAAGCTGGACATTGATTTCTTAACTGTTATTGCATCATATTGAGTTCCGAGTCTCCAGCCCACACCACTTCCCCTAGCAAGCCTCGGACCTCTCTACCTGCCTACCTTTAGGGTCGCCTGCTGAAGGGGCATACTTGCTGCTCCGTTGTGAGTCAACTAGTAAAATGGTGCCAGGCCATCCGAACTAAAAGAAACTAATTGTCACATTTGGAAGCCAGTAACTGTTGACAGCCCTGTGACTCCCGTACCAGTTCCTCCATGTAATTGTCAGCACAGGAAGAAAACTCCCTGAGTGTCAGCACTACTTATGTTTTGCCTTTCTGAAACAAACCACCACTTTAGGGGGTTCTCTTTTAAAAGTAAAATATAATGACCCAAAAACATGGTTGCCCATTTAGTACTGAGCTGTGACAGAAGCCATCCAGGGATGCTTCCGATGGACTTTCATCACAGTGACTCATGCCGGGGAAGCGGGGATCTTTCAATGAGGTGGATGCTGGGCGTCCAGGGGACGGAGAACACTGCATTGCTGATCTGATGGACTGTGCGCCAGGCTGTGAAAGAGTTCCTGTGTTCGTTGGGACCATGTGTTATTCATAGTGCACAACAGACCCATAACCATTTATCGTATGCATGAGCATGAGGGACAATCGGGTTTCAGGAAGCACTAGGCCAGGTCTTCTTCCACATTCAGCTAATAATAGCTCTCAGCGGAACACTCCTGGAAGGAGTGCAACCATGTTTTGTATTCCATGCAAATGTTATAAACACTGCACTAGCCAAGGACTGCAGGTCATGCTTGGTGTATTTAAGTGTTAAGATGTGTATGTATCATGTTCTTTTTAATTTATTAAACATATTTATATAGCATGGAAATAGCCACAAGGGGAGAGAAGCTTGGTAAAAGTGAAATGAATCCGAATATAACATATGTAAGAAACAGTAATAATAACAGCACAGAAATGATGGATGCGACAACGATGGTCCCTTAAGTAAATACATTTGTTCAGGTAGGATTTTTACGGTAAACATACAAAATATCGACTACAAAATATCGAATGGACATAATATCGAGTACAAAATATAGGCTGGACAGAATATCGAATGTACAGAATATAGACATCAAAAATATCGTTTTGAAGGTAAGTAATGTAATATCGAATTTTAAAATATAGATAGTCAAAATATCGAAGTACATAATATAGGTTAAGAAAAATATCTAACTTTTAATAATATAGATTTTTTATAGTGTATTTTATGTGTTAAAAGTGTTTATTTATGTTACAATGTAATTTAAATATTGAATTTAATGTTCTTTAAATTTTGCGTAATTTAATTCTGTAGCGGGTTGTGGGTTTATAGGGGAATAGGGTGGGAAGTAATTTAATTATAATTAATTTAATATGTCCATTTATTTATTGGTATTTGTTTGTAATTAATTGTTAATTAATTTTTATTTGTAATTAATTACATTTTAATTGGTAATTAATTTTATTTAATTGATTAATTGATAATTATGTTAATTTACCTAATTTAATTTCTGTAGCGGGTTGTGGGTTTATAGGGGAGTAGGGTGGGAAATAATTTAACTATAATTAATTAAATATGTAAATTTATGTAGTGTAATTTAATTATAATTAATTAAATATGTAAATGTATTTACTGGTATTTGTTTATAATTAATTGTTAAATTATATTTATTTGGTAATTAATTAAATTTTAATTGCCAAATAATTTTATTTAATTGATTAATTGATAATTATGTTAATTTAAGTAATTTAATTTCTGTAGCGGGTTGTCGGTTCATAGGGGAATAGGGTGGGAAGTAATTTAATCATAACTAATTACATATGTTAATATTTTTGTGTATTTATTAGATTTTAATTGTTAAGTAACTGTTTAATTACTAATTAATTAATTGTTAATTTGTAATTAGTGTTAACAGATAATTAATTGTAATGATTAAATTAAATTAGTATTTGTAATTAATTAAGTATTATATTATATTAAAGTGGTAATTACTTTTAATTAATTTTTTTATAGATATTAATATATATATATTTTTAAATAATATATGAAGTATCTACTTTCCCTACTGTTGCACTCACTAGAGTGGGAATAGTAATTTTTACCCCTACGCTATCCAACGCTTTCCCTACTGTTGCACTTTCTGGAGTGGGAATAGTAATTTTAACCCCTACGCTATCCAACGCTTTCCCTACTGTTGCACTCTCTGGAGTGGGAATAGTAATTTTTACCCCTACCCTATCCAACCCTTTCCCTACTGTTGCACTCTCTGGAGTGGGAATAGTAATTTTTACCCCCACGCTATCCAACGCTTTCCCTACTGTTGCACTCTCTGGAGTGGGAATAGTAATTTTTACCCCTATGCTATCCAACGCTTTCCCTACTGTTGCACTCTCTGGAGTGGGAATAGTAATTTTTACCCCTACGCTATCCAACGCTTTCCCTACTGTTACACTCTCTGGAGTGGGAATAGTAATTTTTACCCCTACGCTATCCAACGCTTTCCCTACTGTTACACTCTCTGGAGTGGGAATAGTAATTTTTACCTCTACACTATCCAACACCTTATCTACTGTTGCACTCTGTGGAGTGGGAATAGTAATTTTACACTTCCGCTATCCTATGGTAATGATATTGGATATTTTTTAATTATATTATGTTACTATATATATATGTTTTAACAAATATGGTTGTAAACATTTTTTTATAACTTTAATTAATTATTTAATTATTATAAGGTAATTTAAGTTTTATTAAGTATATTTTAGTAAATAATTTTTAATATTAATTTAATTTAACATTGTTTTTAATAAAGTCGATATTTTTACAAACTATATTTTTGTAAACAATATTTTTTACTCGATATTTTTGTACTTACCTGTTTGTAGATACAAAGTCGATATTCTGTCTGTCAATATTTTGTCGCCGATATTTTTGGTAGTCGATATTATGTCCAATGTCGGTGATACATTGGTACATCTGGGTCTTCAGGTTGCTTCTGATTCAAGCAGGTTGTGATAACGTCTGAGACCTTCAGATTAACTGGTCAAAGAACTTGGAGACAGACACCAGAATGCTTCGTTTAGAGTTTTATTTTTTCTTATAAGATCAGCTACAACTTGGAACTGGTGCTTCCCTTCACTCCAATGATCAGAGTTTGCCTTTCGAATCAGTGGATAGGTGTAAATGTAGGAGTCTATATGCAGTGGCGGACGTTAATTGTATCAGGGAGGGAGCCTCAAATGCACACATACACACTCACTTACACCCATGCCTTTACACACACACACCCATTCACTACACTCACTCATATATACACTTCAATTTGGTACCAAAAATGGGTAAGTAACCCAGGTCACCGACTTTCTAATGCGGAGTCTAACCCTAGTGTGAGGCAACAGATAGAATATGTCAAAAAAGGCATTAGTTAGAATGTATCTAAACGTAAGCTGCTACGCTCTTTGGGAAATCTCTCAGATACGACTCCCATTTGAAGTGTTCAGGACACATTCCAAATAGAGACTATATTAGCAGCCTACATTTACGTTTGATCAAGGAGTCTTTTGGCCCTCTGTTTCTCATCCAGCCTAGCGCATAATCCGACAACACCACTTAAGGTTGCCCACTTTTTCTTTATATTGCACGTCCTGATGAAGACCCACCTTTTAGGTCAAAAGTTGCTGTATTCATCTTCTGGTTCGAAACGTCGACGAATATAAACAAGCATGAATTCGTTTCTGATTATCCTAATGATGGAACTGTCTTTATATGGATATACCATGATTTCGTGAGAGATGGTTTTTCTGAGGGGCTTATCGCAGTAGCCTGTTCTTCGTTGCTGTGTTTAGTGGTATGCTGTAAAGTTCTGGATTCATTTTTTCTTCCCATTCCCTCTGCATTCCTCACTTGCCCACTCTTATGAGCACTTTTCCAATACACTCTATGGAGCAGCCGAAAAAAAATTATCGACTGTATGTTTTTACTTTGTAAAGTAAATATATAAAATGCTTTTTGAATTGATTTCATGAGCATTGCATTTATTGTCTCTCTCCTTTTTTCCTATGTATCAATTAATGTTGATGTAAATTCGATATTGGACACTGTGTTTTTGTCCTTCACCAATAGGACTATTTGTTGAATGTCCAATAACCTAAAAGGGTATGTAGTTCCTATGTAGGACAGTGAGAGAAGAAAGGAGAGCGTAAATCAAAGAATGATAGAATGTCCTGTTGCAAACAGGGGGAAAGGGAATCCCTCCTTTCGGAATTAGAGCCCTCGCACACCCAACCAGCCAGCTGGGTGTCATGCTTCATCATAGGACATGCTCCTCGTCAGGTCGGCATTGAAATGTAATTAGTCTGGACTTCCTTCCCTGTTTTAACTCACTCTACACATCTACACTCAGTAGGTCCCTCACACCCAAGGCACCATATGGCAAGGAATAAAAGATCTCCGCTAAAGAGCCGCTCATAGGTTGCCCGTCAGGATTTTGCAGCGCCGACCTGTTGAGGAACATGCCCTATGATGAAGCATGAGGGCCCTAATTCCGAAAGGAGGGATTTCCCTCCCCCCCCCCCCCATTCGCAACAGGACATTCTATCGTTCTTTGATTCACGCTCTCCCTTTTTCTCTCACTGACCTACATAGGGAACTGCATACCCTTTTTGGTTGTTGGAATTGTCTGGGCATGTATTCTGGACCCTAAATAAGCCCATAGTCCCCCAGATTTTGTTTAACATTCGTTGCATGTATCTTGTATGTATTTTGTACCCAGGTCCTTGGCCTTTTTGGGGTTACCCCATAAGTTTGTCAGTAGCAGAAAAAAGATGTGAGTATTGGATGCACTATACATACAACATGTGCAGGCACCAGACAGGGCCATTCCCAGAAGCTATGGGCCTCTTGGATCATTTTTAGCAGTATTTACTCCACACAGACAGGGATTATTTGTATCACACACGCAGCCAGGGCAGGGCAGAAGAGGCTCTTTCCATCAGTTTCCCAGGTTCGAAGGGCCTCCCATTCATGTTGCAAACTGTATTTAAATGAGAAAGAAGAAGGCCTGACTAGTTCTTGCAGGATGCAGCTAACATGCCCACATGACTAGGTGGCTCCAAATACTGTGTATTCTCTTTCCCCAATTAATATGTTTGGCTAATTACGAGGTGCTCCTTAGATTACAAACCAGAGTGGGGTTTAGTACAGCCATATTCTGTACATTGTAGTGTTTGATGCATCTGTGTGACACAAAGCATTGCTTCTACTGGGCATATGTATAAAGCACGGTGCGCAGCTGAAGGCTGAAGTAGGGTTATCCGCACAAGGAGTGCTGCAGGCTCTGCTCTGTGTACACCACATGCATATACTAGTCCTGGATCACACCCAAAAGGAACCACGAGCCCATGAAAGACACTGCTGTAGAAACCTTAATCTTCGCAACTAAACACAGAAAGTATCCTATGTTAAAAAATAAAATACAAGTTCCACTCAAACCCGCAGTCTAAGGGATGTTAAAACTATGCACCAAACCCTTAGCAAATCCAAATTTGAGAGCTACGTTTATCGCTGCAGAGACTTACAGGCACGGTTCTTGACTTTATGTATGACAAAAAATTGGACATTAAAATGTTTATATATATCTATATCTATATATATATCTATCTATATATATATATACATATATCTATATATATCTATATATATATATCTATATATATATATATATATATATATATATATATATATATATATATATATATATATATATATATATATATATATATATATATATATATATATATATACATAGATATATATTTCTTACACACCGGTTCCACCAACCGCCGCTCCACTTAACCACGGGTGCCTCTTGCCGCACGGTGGAGTGCGCAAAATCTTCCTAATAATCAGTCCCTCAGTCCACGGGACTTATTTCAAAGAAGAGCACTCAGTCACTCCAGCGTGGCTAGCCATATTTATTCACAGCATTTCAGATAGTAAACAAGGGTTACAAACGCGTTTCGGCGTTGCCGCCTTCGTCAGTGTTTGTAACCCTTGCTTACTATCTACAATGCTGTGAATAAATATGGCTAGCCACGCTGGAGTGACTTTGAGTGCTCTTCTTTGAAATAAGTCCCGTGGACTGAGGGACTGAGTGTTGGGAATATATATATATATATATATATATATATATATATATATATACATACGTACATATATCAGAAAACTTACCAGGGACGATCACATCAAGTCCCCAGTTGACCTCGCTGGAGTTGGAGTGTCCTAAAAAGCTCCATATACCTCATAAAAGCGGAGGAGAGTTAAAACATTTGTTTCAAGCTATTTAAGAGCGCAGTCCGTTTCCTGTCTCTGCGAATCATCATGTTCTGAGGACAATGACAATTTGCATCTGTTCTGGAGGGATGCGGTTTGCCCATACGCACTCCCACGTCTCTCCCTATCACGGCGCGCCCAATGTCCTTTCCCATTCATTACTGTAATTTCATTCTAAATATTACACACACCCTTATCTCAAGTGCCATTCACAAAGGCTCTCCTTTGTAAATATTACACGCGCCCCGCTCTGCTGTTTCTCCAACTCAAATCCGTCTGTCCGTATATTACAAACACAATAATCCGCCGCGGTGACATCTCCCTTCGTGTCTTTATTAGGACGCACAGATTTAGAATGACTATCTGGCCAGGCCTGTAGGATTTCCGCGGATGCCCTTTCGTGCTCGCTCTTACATTTCAATCTGTGGTTTCTGGCTCGCTGCGCCCCTCATCTGGGCTGTGATATGTGTCCACTCATTAGCACATGACTCACAGATGCCCTGGCCGGCCTGACCCACATCGAAGCCCACTGCAGCACACGTCTCCACTGATGCAGATATCAATAGATGTTATTCACGCATGCATTCTCTGTGGCAGGGCATGGATACATCTATTTGTGTGTTACAAATGCATGAACAAATGCAAAGAAGGACAGGAAAAAGTGCCAGAGGGAGAAGGAATGAGTTGTACAATGGACCCCATAATTGATAAGAGAAAAGAGATTAGGTAACACAAAATATTTTCAGTATGTCTTAACTTTGTGGGGTTCGGTGCACACTGTATGTAGGTTTGACTACAGTGGCATAGTTGGGGGGGGGGGGTCTGCCCTGGGCGGCACTGTTTTTGGGGGCGGCAGAGGGGAGCAAGTGGTGTCTGTTGACTACCACCATCACCTTGCAAAGAAGTCGTCTGTGTGCCGCACTCCCTGCACACAATTTTGCCCGTCAGCCCTCACATGCATAGATGCCGCCAGTATGTGTCCTGGTGGTGCAATAAACAAAGGGGCATATTATCAAGAAGGTTTATCTCCGCTTTTTTGGCTTTAAAAGCCAAGAAAGCGGAGATAAAATTATCTCCCTATTACCTAGCTGTCGCTAACACCAGTTAGCGACAGCTAGTAGGCGATAGCAACCATCTTGGGCCCCGCTTTGCATGTCAGAGAAATTTATCACTAATGACTTGCAAAGTGGGCGTGCCAAGATGTTAGCGACTGGAAACAGTCCCTAACATCGCTATCTCCTATTACCAACTTTTGGAGATATTCGCGATAAGCGCGAATATCTCCAAAAGCTAACACCTGCCCCTGAGCAGTTCTTAGCCATGTTATCCAATGGTAGGTGGATAACATAGCTAAGAGCATTAGCTCGGTAATGCATGAATATCGCAGACTTTTCAGCGATGTTCATGCACTTCGGCCGATTTTTATCGCTTAGGAGATATACCTTGATAATAGCAAGGTTCCTAAGCGATAAAAATCGCCGCAGCTCGGCGATAAAAATATCGCCGCTAAACCAACATAGCAATAATTATCGCTAGTTGTTGGTAATATGCTCCAAAGATTTTCAAAGTTACTACTGGTGCCCCCTGTTTTCCTCGTGAGGATTCTCAGCAATCCCAGGTGGTGGTGCCCGACCCTCCAGGGACCCATTGTGTGATGTAACAAGTACTGTTGTTTTATGTACTAATAGAAATGTAAGTGTGTGGGAAGGAACAGAAAAAACAGTGACAATGGGAGAAACCAGAGGTGAGCAAGCATTGCCAATGCCAAGAGGTCTGGATTGTAAATGAAAGTTCCTCTTCAGTCACTGATGGGTTTAGGCTCTCAGCAGGTCATCTGACATGCAGTCTGCCGTTCATCCTTGCGCTAGCGCTTCCAGTCCTTTAACCATTGACTCGTTCTTGCAGTGACCCACTTACGCAATCACAATAAAACACATAAACGCAAACTCAACAACATAGGTAAGATGAATTAAAAGAATAAAAGTAGAAAAAAGCAACATGGTGAGAATTTGCTTGCAAGTAGGGGCCCAGGTCACCGACTTTGTAATGCGGAGTCTAACCCTAGTGTGAGGCAACAGATAGAATATGTCAAAAAAGGCATTAGTTAGAATGTATCTAAATGTAAGCTGCTACTCTCTTTGGGAAATCTCTCAGATACGACTCCCATTTGAAGTGTTCAGGACACCTTCCAAATAGAGACTATATTAGCAGCCTACATTTACGTTTGATCAAGGAGCCTTTTGGCCCTCCGTTTCTCATCCAGCCTAGCGCAGAATCCGACAACACCACTTAAGGTTGCCCACTTTTTCTTTATATTGCACGTCCTGATGGAGACCCACCTTTTAGGTCAAAAGTTGCCGTATTCATCTTCTGGTTCGAAACGTCGACGAATATAAACAAGCATGAATTTGTTTCTGATTATCCTAATGATATGAATTTACAAAGCAGTGGATGGCCTTCTAGCAATGGTATTTTATACAGAGTATTTCTGTTTTAAAAGTTTAGTATGGCTGTCATGTTTAGAAACAAGGTATTAGCCATCTTGGAATGGTAAAACAATGATACACTATGGACAAGACCATTTAATGATGGTAGCCTGAGCACCAACAACCTTCAGTAGAATTTATGAATGCTCTTTTTCTGTTGATAACATATGGTCACAGACACCTATATTTTCTAGGCAGACCTAAAATGGATTTGCAAAAGTTGGATAAAGAGAATTGGGGGGTGGTTGGAGAAAGAGTAATGAGGGGAATACAAAACTAAGCAGTCTTGCTATTTCAGTCAACCCCAGCATATCAGAGCACTCATGGTGGTTTCCAGAGAAAAACGCTGGACACCTGGAATGTGTTTTTGTTTTTTATAAATGGGCACTAAACGTAGCCCATAGATCGAGGCCCCATGCAATGAATCTCTTCCGTACTTAGTTATAGAGCAACGCACCATATATTATGCATATGGCCTACTCTACTAGCTCACAATCTAATGTATATCTCATTAGTAATTCAACTCACTGTCAGAAGTCTACATGCATAAAAACGAATCATCGCCTCCATATTTTCCCACGTTCGGGCCGAGTCTTTTCTACCTTATATCCGTAACAATCTACTACTCCTTTTAGAAGGAATCAGCCACACAAAACTATACAATGCATTTACACCATTTATATTTTTATTTAAATCTTTCTACCCTGCTTCTGCCGCTTTAGGCAATGTAAATAACATGTCTCCATTATCCGGTTTATTATACACCCATGATGCTCGTAATCATATACATTTATGCACAGCTGAGCACCATGTTTCACTCATCCACATGTACATTTCCATCCCATTCGCATTGTTCTTGTGGCATTTTGGTTAATTTTAAAGACTATTGACGCTTACAGTAACTTTGGGGAAGTCCTGCGGTATTATTGTATTATAAACATATACTCATAATATGCTGAACAAATTCCAAACCTGTGGCTAAAAATGTAATAGTATATAGGGGCATATTTACGAGTAAATGTCGGAGCCGTGCCAAATCTGGCAACGCCGTGCTCCAACATTTTCAAGACGGAGGGATTCTCCATATTCACAAGAATGCAGCACACCTGTGCGTTGCAGGGACTGATTGTTTATGTGCAGGAAGGTGTCCCTTCCTGCACATACACAACCACTAATGGCGATTTGTCACTTTAATGTGTGCTGCATAGAAGTAGCATATCATCATTATTTAATGATTGATCCGTGAGCTTGCGACAGACAGGATGCTGAGCTAGGAATTGCTGACAGTGGCATCAGCTGAGGCTTCCCTGTTGAAAGCTGTTATTTCCTCACCTATTATTGAGGCCGGGGAACCTCGAGTTGGATAGGGCAATCGCTATGCCAGTTTATGATGGAATAAACCTGCAGCAAACTGTTTTTTCAACATATCATGTGTTGTCTGATTTATTTCATTTCTTGTGTGCTAAGTAGCTATAAGTACCAGGTGTGGGGGGGGAGGGTTGCTGATATCAGCGCTACATCAATCTCTAAATGATCCCCATTTTCCACAGCCCAAAGCTGTGAAATGCATCTGGTCTATTTTTGCACAGCAAACAATATCCTATCCCCTGGGATCCAAGATAGACAGGTGCTACAATTCATGTAGCTATCCACAAGGGAATGGTAAATATAATTTCCACCCAGACCCAAGACAAACAAGGGGAAGACAATAAACATCCTAATACTGCCCTCACACACTTTACAGTGTCATGCTTCATCATAGGGCCGCATCATACATCCAGGTGCAGACCAACACTCTGATGGAGCGCAAGGATTTTTTTGATGAAGAACAGTGGTGAGGGAAGAAAAAGTAAGAAAAAGTGACAGAACACACAAAACACGTAAAAAATGTGCCACAACTTAAAGACGGGAAATGTATTCCCCTTAAAGACGAGACCAAACAGTGCAGATACATATACTTAAAACAACCTAAGGGTCAACACTCAATATTTTATTCTATCTGTTAACCCCTGGTAGGATTAAAAAACAAAATCAGGGATATAAAGCGGAGGTAACGACCCCTATAGCCCCACTGCAGGTATCTGCAGTGGGGTGGAAATGATATTTACCATTCCCATGTGGATACTTAGCTACATGAATTGTAGCACCTGTCTATCTTGGATCCCAGGGGATAAATATTGTTTGCAGTACTTCTCTGTTGAGTGAGAGTTATATTGTGATAAGGGAGTCAGAGAAGTCTTAGTCCCTTGTCTCTTCCAATTTGTGATTTCCATTTTTGCACAGCCCATCAACTGTAGCTGCACCTCATATCTGACATTAGGTTGAATTATCCAACATTGTGGACCATTAAAACATTTCCAAAGAGCTTCGCACAAAACTTGTATATGGCTTTGGTATTTAACGGTGGTGCAGATCCACAAAACAAATCCACACATTGTTACCAGCTCTATTACCAAACCCAGGAAGGCTGGCCAGCGTGGCTAGCTGAAGTAAAGTGACTGAAAATATTGCATGTAAAGTAATTGCATTTACATAGCACCACTCATGCAAAGCACAAGGCACAGCAGTGCTGCTGAGTAATGCATCTAGATGCAAAAGTGTGCATAACCTGAAACTAGTTTCAAGATAGCTGCCTTACTGTAAAGGCCTCCACTGTAGAAGGTACACACTTCTCTTGCAATGTTACACCAAACAGAGAACCTCTGTGGTCGAAGATAGTTAGTGGCCCCCTCCCTTAGGATGGTCCAGGTGCGCACACCTAATATGGCTGACTGCAGCAGCCCTATGTCTTTTGCGACTAGGAAACAGGTGCAATCAACAAAGAACAGGCTTCAGCATGAAGTGACTCAAGAATAACCCAATGCAGGAATGGATGCATAGTAGACCAGCATGCACCTACCACAGGAAAGGAAAAGTGGTAAGCTCACCACTGTTGTGGGAGAGAAAATGGGGTGACCCTGGCCACAGCGGTATAGGGGGGCAGGTTATCAAATGTAGACAGCGTGTGGCTATCCCAGTTGTCCAGGCCACCAAATGTTCCAATCAAGGCTGGCGAGAGAGCATAAACTAACTGTGTTGCACCCAATAAGTCAAAAACACATCAATGATTTGGTTCATTAACTCCATGCGCGCTAGCGGAATTCCGCTCCTGCGCTGAGTTTTTCTAAATCGCACTTTGCGTGACGAGCTGGGCTCGTCATCAGCGTGCGAGGAGGCTACGTCATGACGAGCCCAGCTCGTCATCAGCGTCGAAGGGGTTAAAAAGTGCCATCGACCCTGGAAGGACATGTCTCCACTATTCTAGCCCGCCTAAGGAGCGCACTGCTTAGAGCACCATCCTAAGAAGTGCAGTACCTGTACCTGCAGTGAGAAGCAAAGCGGAGGCAAGGACGAATGACAGACTAGGTCAGGGAGGCAGCCAGTTAACAAAAGCCCTGAATGACTAACTTTGATATGGGCAAGGGATGGAGAAAAAAGACTGAAAGAAGCCAACCTCTAAAGCAACAGCCAGGGAAATGGGTAATTCCACCTATGCTGAAGAGGTAGACACTACGGGGCAGATTTATGAGGCCATTTCGCCTCTTTGCGCCGCAATTGCGTCACTTTATTTGACGCAACTGCGGCGCAAACAATGCGCCCTATTTACAACGTGACGCATCTAGGAGATGCGTCACGTTGTAAAGCACTGCGCCATGAGGAGGCGTTCCTGCGCAGGGGGGGGCGTTCCTGCACAGGAACGCCTCCTGAAAGTGGCTGAGTGAAATCTATGAGATTTCACTCAGTCACTTTCAGGGCAATGCTGCGTCAAAACCCTGCGCCTGCTTGAAGCAGGCGTAGGTCTTGACGCAGCATTGTGTAGATGGGGCACCCCCGAGCCTTGCTGGAGCTGCGTCGCACTTGCGACGCAACTCCAGCAATGCGCCACATTTCCGGCACAGATGCGTCACGCATCTGTGCCATTTTTGCATCATGGTGCGCCGCATTATAAATTCGGCGCACCATGGGTGGCGGAGCTGTGGTGCACTGTGGCGCACGTTAACTGGCGCATCCCTGGGGATGCGCCAGTTAACATAAATCTGCCCCTACGTATTAGACTCCAGCTCACCTTCCAGTGAAAAAACGCACCTCTCCCGAAATGCCAATGCTTTGAAATTCCCCCTGCTCCTTGCAGTGACCACGCAAATGAGGGTTGTCAAAGGTTTTGCCTGGAGGTTTAAGATCCTTGGCCCCACCCTGGGAGTGACCTTACAGCAGGAGGATAACATGTGGTTCATTCATGTGATTCCCAGTTTGCTCCAATCTCACCCCTTAGGCTCCTGCCTCGAGGAAGGGTGGGGGGGGGAGGGCACATGTAGAAACAGGGATCAATCAATCAGGTTTCTTGCAAAGTGCAACTGCTCACCTGTAAGGTCTCAATGTACTGGGGGGAGGGGTGGATCTGTGGTTCAGTCGAAGAGCTGTAGTTCTCATGGCCATGATTTTAAAGAGTTAGGTGACTGGTCATTAGCTCTAAAGCCCTGCATCAAATGCACCCCCTCCCCTGGCATGTGTTTGCTCATTACAAATAACAAACAACGAAATACATTCCATGCCAAAAAAAAAATGATAAAACACATGAACACATCTACTGCACTTTGTTTAGCTGCATTGATGTCATTCTGGTATCAGTGACAACGTTCACTCTAATTATTGTCACAGTCTTTAGACACAGTGTTCAGATCTTGGTTGCTGGTTATAACTTGACTGGAAGTTGCATCGAAACTCAACTTCCCCAGCAACAAAATCAGCACGCTGAGAAAGGATGGCTGAGCCAAAATCCAAGGGTGTGCACACCTGTATTTCCTGAAACATTTCCCAAACAGTACCTCCTTAGACCCTTGGCCCGTCTTTTGAGCTGTTTGCAAATATTTCTTTTTCCACTGCCTTTTTCTTGCACAGACAGCTTGTTGAGATCAGTCTGGACTCAAGCCATGTTGCGTAGTGAGCCAGAAGTGGGTTACCAGTAGCGTTGATCTAAGCTCGGGTTGGCGGCATTGCCTACGGCCTTGCTACTACTGTATGCAGTGGGGTGGTCGCTAAGTACTTTCTGTGCACGGCCTATACAGACCAGCAGCTGTTCCCTACCTTGTCTGGGGATTGTAGTACGTGGGCAGAGAGGGTGGTGCAAGTGGAGAGAATCAAACAGCTTCAATCCAAGGGGAAAAAACGTTGCTGAGGCCACCAGACCAAATTGAAACAAGTCCCCTTCTACGGGCAAACTTAAGATCTCGACGAGGAAGTACCGCCAGTGGTTTGTCATAAAAGACCGGAGCAAAAGTAGCAGAAAGGAAAATTGTGTGCCAGAGCCAAGCCAACAGGGAAGCATGTCAAGCTGGTAGGGAGCACCTTGTTCTTGGCTGGGATCAGGGTCTGAGAGCACTAGTTGGATTTCCCATGCCTCAGATGCAACTACATTGACCAAGACTCCAAGCGGACCTCCTAGATGCTTGTGCTATGCTCTGTGAATAATGCGTCATCAATTTTTCTAAGTCATCGTGCGCTCTGCGACCATGTGATGCTCGCCTCCTTCGCACATTTTGCCCTCCAGTCTGGGCTTTTGCCAAATGCCATCCCTTCTGAGGACACTCGGGAGAGTGGGTGGGTTGGCAGCACCACATGATATGATGTCAGAGTTCAGTTAATGCCCGTGTTACCGCGCATACCAGTTTGCGGCTGTGCCTGGTTACGAGCAGCTCACTGTCCCAAGCAAACCACTAAAGGCAAGACCAAGACTTAAAATGTTGTTGCTGTTTAGAGACCACTCCAGGGCTACTGAAGCCAGAATGATCATATTCCAAGGAGGCGGGGCACTCACGAGAGTCACTCCTGACACTACTCAGATTAATCACTGGATGGGCAAGAGAGGGATCCAAAAGTGAGATAAGAGAAGGTGGATGATGGGATGTCAGTAAGAAGACGTGCCATTGCTGTCGCAATGTTTGTACAACTCCAAGATTGAATAGAAATAAAAGCAAACAAGAAGAAAGCGGAATTAATGGAACTAGAAGAACCACAATGCAGATGACATGGCAGAGAAGAATGAGAATACCTATGAAGGTACGTCAGAGGTGAGGGAAAGAGATGCCTTCTTAACACTTCTGCAGGCTTTGGAAGCATCAGAAAGCACCATGCTTCTTTTTAGAATGTTGAACCACCATTTCTGGGGGGCGCTCTCACAAGGCATCAATAAGAGAAGCAATCTGAGGTGTTATCTTCAGAGTAGGAATTGGGGTGCAACTAGGAGTTTCTAGAAAGAAAAACAGAGAGCTGGATGGTGATCTTTACTTTTCTTAGGTTGTTGCTTGTGCCTTTTCCACAAGGGAAACCATACTATCAGTCCAGGGAGTTCCTAGAAGGTGATGGTGTGTTCCGGAAGTTGTTTTCTTGGTTCATTTCAAATGAACCAGTGGGTCTAACACACCTGAAAACAGTGAATGAGGGTTCAAAGAATGCTACATCACATTGCATCAATTGTTCATAACCAAGATACCGCTCACTTTCCGACTTTATGCTTTTTGTTGACAGTGTACAGTACACCGCTGCCTTGTAACCAGGCTTGCGCTATAGAAATACTGTATGCATACATACATATACATACACTGAGATCCCAGAACAGGCACTGGGTGTATGATAACATGGATCCATCTGGCAATCTTTTACTTGTCAAACAAGGGAACATGATGAATGAAAAGTACTATGGGGAAAACAGAATAAAAACTTCTACAAAGGCGAAGAACAATGGAGACTCTGGGGCATTGATGGCAACCCTTATGCTCCCTTCCAAGTCTTTCGATCCAAACCATGTTGCACAAATCCATTGATTGTACCAGTATACAAGAGCATGTCAAATGTGCAGAGTGTCCTTGTCTTGTGCATCACCCCTTGTTTGGCAGTTCACAGAGCACGGTATGGAATGTTAGAATGAACCACAACCTGTCAGCAAGATCACACATAGAGTGGTCGCATCTTTGAAGAGCACAGTATATAGATAGAGACAATGTTTCTCATTGGCCCCTATGTGGCTACAACATCAATTCTGCCTCTGCTAGTTCCTCCAAACCAAATCAAAAGTGAATCTCATTTCAAAACCTCCCTGGCCACTCAGTCGCAGTCCAACAACAGGCTGCACAGCTGGGGGAAGTCTCTCTGCAAAAGTCTTCCTCTAGTAGCATCTTCCATTCTGCGCAAACTTTATGCGGCTTTTGCAATACGCCAACAAACCCAATTCCCATCCCGAAACATAGGCCACTTGGCGTTCCTTTCAAACCCTAACTCTAATTCCATGTCCTTGAGTGACGCCCCCACCCCCAACTCACAGACCGGCCAAAGAAAACCAACCTGCTCTATTTGTTTTTCGTCAGGGGCCAGGAGTAATTCCCGTAAGGTTTGAGCTGAGTTAATGGAGCTGTGTTTACGCCGCACCTCTAAGTCCACATCTGGCAGAGAAGCAAGGGGTTGCTTTCTCTCTTGGCTCAGAGGAGAGGCAGCACTATTTGCTTAAGGTAATATTAAAGCAAGGAGGAGGGACAGAAAATAAAAAAAAGCAAGAAAGCCTCGTACAATTTATAGTGAACCGCTGCTCTGCTGAAACAAACTTGGCTGGAGAGGAGTGGGCCTGAAAGAGTAAAGGCTTGGAAGACGCACTATTCCCTGGAATAGGCTCAGCTGCAGCGCTAAAGCTTCCCTCTCCCCCCCCCCCCCCCCCCCCCCTCCCCTAACATCCTTCTTCCCGACCAGCCGGTCCCTACAAATAAGCCATGCACTGACGACACCTGTTCGGAAGACACCACCACCTCAGCCTTTTCAACAGTAACAATCATTGGCTCATGTGACCCACAGGGCAACCGCCTCTATGCAGAGACTGCCGAGGGGAGGAGAACCCCACCCCCCCCCCCCCCCCCCCCACACACACACCTGTGCCTGTACTCCAGTCTGCTAACGACCTTGCCCTGGCACCAGCTTTACCTCAAGGGCCCTGGTTCTGAGGCTTTCTGGTCCGACATTAAGCATGGCCCAGCTTGGTTATCAGTCAAAGGAAATGGCAGAACGTGTGACGTCGTCTGGCGCAGGCGTGCTCATGCACGAAATGCTTGAACAATGGATGAAGAGCCGGGAAACAAACTCTTCTCAAAGACAATATCTGATTGACCTTGTTTCTGCCCACATGGGAAACACAAATATACCCCACAAAACATGCTGAGTGACATGTTATATCAGTAGGTGCCCAGGGGACGTGCTGCATGTTGGAAGCAGGACTATTTAATGTATGGGAACACCTTTATAAATAAGCGAAAAATATAGTTGATTAAAAAGATGACTTTTAAGTCGAGCAAAAGCATTGGTATACTCAGGTCATGACGCGTGGGTTTTACCACAGAATCCTACATACAATACAGCGGCGACCAATATACAACATGCCATGACACGTGATGTCCACCCAACTGAAAAATAGCTCACCACACTGATGGAGGAGGATAAACTAGGTGGGCAGCTTTCCATTCTGCTGAGAAAGTTTTAAAATGCAATTACAATACAATACAATATCTTACAGCCCTTCCCCTGCAGCTCTAGTCGTTGCCTCACCAAAGAGTGCAGGCGTTGGTTAAGGGGGCATGTGGGTGGGAGCTGAAGAGGCCAAAGGGAATGGAACGGAGTGGCACTAAAAAGAAAGGTGAGACGCCTTGTTAAAAAATAACAGGGAGGTAGATGGTGCCATGAAAGGCAAATTGAGGTTACGGGGTGCCCCCATTAATAAGAACAAGAAAAACTGGCATTCCCTGAGCATACAGGGGAAAAAAATCGCACTGAAAATGCACCATTCTCTATACAGCAGTGCCTGCCAAAACTGAGAGCAATATGTTGAAAAGTATGCACAATTATTGTGTTATTTCAGGAAGGCTGGCTCGATAAATGATTTTAGCAGATCTTAGAGTCATCGCTCTGCTCTGTCAAGCACGCTTCCTTGGAACAGGCAACTGCCACATTAAGGTCCGTGGTAAAAAAGCACCCTGCTTGCACAGCTGGATACAGAATGTTGCCTCCTACCTGTCCAAGCCGAGGACTCCTGCCTGATTGACTCTCAGTTTGAAGGGTCATTTAATTTGATAAATGTATGCTCATGGCTGCTCTGTATCTTGCACATATTTTAAATGGTTCCTTACATTTCTGGAGTAAGTGTTAACAAAAAAGGGACCATGATTAGCTTGATGATTTTCTACATGGGTGATTTTTTGTTCCTTCGTGGAAGGGGGTGGGGTTAGTGCAGAGTCTTTTTTCTGGTGTTACTAATCTCATGGTGAAGTTAGGGGCACCTTTTGGTAAAGACAAAAAATGACCCGCCATCCTATTCTTCCTTGGTATTGAGATTGAGACTGTGAATGCAGCGTGTTGGTGGCTATTGGAGAAGGTAGATGCTTTCAAGGAGTCCACCAGGTTTAGTTTAGATGTCTTCAAAGTTACCCTTCATTAGCTGCAGGTTTTGATTGGTAAACTGTATTTCACACTCTGCATCATACCAATGGACTGCTCCTTTTCTATGTGAATAGCCCAAGCCATGTCTGGGCCATAGGAGTTACGCCACAGAATCAGACTTCCTGCGGAGATCAAACAGGACGCTGCATTATGGTTCTTTTTGGAGAGTTTTAATGTCCATGTGGTGTGGCCTAATTCCACGGTATCTTGTCAGAAGTTGGGTTTATTCACTGATGCAGAGGGAAGTACAGGTTTTGGAGCCATTGTAGGTGTGGAGTAGTGTGCTTAAATGTAGCCTCCTGAATTACTCAATTCTGGCCTGGTTAAAACATTACATTTTTGGAGCTGCTTCCTATTTTGGTGGTCCTACATGCGAGGGCGGATTACTTTTGTGATGAGTCTGTTTTTTTTTTGTTGGTCTGATAGCATGTCTACGGTCAATTTAATCTATTTGAAGCATGCAAAGTGGAAGACGGTGTTAATATTGCCAATAGAAACTGTGGTTATTTGACTGAGGCATACATCTTGTTTACAGCAAACCATCCGCCTGATGTAATGAGGAATGCTGTCAAGGCTTTATCAGATTTTAAAATGCAGTATTTCAGGTGCTATCACCAGGATGGTGAGGAGAAAGTCACACCATTCGCCAGTCATCTCTTGAAACATGATGCATTGTATTACCAGGCCTCCTCTCAGCCAGTCTTGCCCCAAGATCAAGAACGCCTAGGAGGGTGCAGTCCAGTGCTACTTAGGGACCTCAGATGTTGGGGTATTTTATGTTGAGTTGTGGGTGCCTTTCTGAGGAAGTACAGCAGCTTATGATGTAGGATACGCACACTCTCTTTGCTAAGTTCGCTGGGCACATGGTTATGCTACAGCCTTTTACATTAAATGATTGGGAGAGGCTAGAGGGCAGGAGATAGGATACTAGGTGTCCCATGGACATGTACAAGTTGGCCAGAATAGTAAATTGCCTCCCCCGTTTGCATCTCGCCTTTGAAAGATATTGATTTTAAGGTCGCCTTTGCCTGAATGTGTATGGTGCATTCAGGCTCAGTGAATTAAGTGTCTCTTCCAAAAGTGACCTGGGTGGAGGGCTTCCCGTTCACAATGTCAGCTGGCTGGGGGTTGTCATGTCCAGCTCCCTACATTTCTCTAAGGCTGGCCTACTAGGAGTGGATTATCAAATCGTTCTGCAAGAATTGGTCCATCACTCCTGGTGCCGGGTGCATTGTTGGTCCATTGGACGGGTTAGTCCTTTCCACGTTCAAGTTTTCAAAAATTCTCTAAAAGGCCTTATTGGCTGCAGGTTTTGACACCACTAACTTTACTCCTCATTCTTTTAAAATAGGGTCTGTGTCACTTCAGAGGCGCAGGGCTGCACACAGGTCTGATTCAGAGGATTGGGACATAGAGGTCTAAATGTCATGGATACCCAAATTAATTGGAAATATGGCATTGACCCCATTATCACATTGTGTGCTTATCTTCCTACACACTGTATAATAGATTCTATGGATAACGTCTGGGGTTTCGGTTATTCTTATGTTTAACTGGCTGAAGTGTCTTTTTGCTTTGGTGACTTCAAGTGGTGAAAGATCACGATTGGGCTCCAGATGCAGTAGACTGGCGTTAGTGGTCTGTGTGTGGGGCATCTCAGCATGGTGGTGGAGCGGACTCTGAGCAGGGGGCCTACGCTGCCTGCCTCAGTGCTCTTACATGTTGCGGAGGAATGAATCAGCCAGTCACAAAGGATCTTCCCGAACTTTAGTGGTAGACATTTCTTGGTTGGCCCAGAAGATTCCTGGTGCAATGGCTGTAAAGAGGTTTGAAAAAGGCATGACAAAATCAACGACCACAGGTGGGCCTTCTTATGTCATAAAACTGGGGGGTCTGTGGCATGGGCCTTTTGTTGTCATAAACCTGGTGGTTCTGTGGTGTCGGCTCTCTGATGTCATATTCCTGGATGTTCTGTGAAATTGTCCTTCTGATGTCATAAACCTGGTAGTTCTTTGGCATTAGCCTTCCATTATTATGAACCAGAGGTTCTGTGGCATTTGCATTCCAATGCAATAAACTTGGTGGTTCCGTTGCATCGGCCCTTTGATGTCATCCTCCTGCTGGTTCTGTGGAGTGACTTCAGACCTATGATGTCATATACCTGGTTGTTCGGCAGCATCAGATCTCCGATGTCATATTCCTGATCGTTCTGTGGCATTGGCCTTCCGGTGTCATGAACCTGGTTGCTCCTTGGCATCCGCCTTCGGTTTTGTGGCATCATCCTTCTGATGTCTTAAACCTGGTGGTTCTTGGACAAGAATCCAGAGCACACTTAGTGTATCAAATCAAATTTCAATCTTCAAATGGTCAAATGGCCAAACCAATGGGATAGATCAGACAGACATAAGTTTTCAAAAGGTTTTATTGTTCAACAGTGTTCTTTTCTCAGAATCACTGTGCTTATCATTCTAGCCTACACGTGTTTCATCACAGCATGTGGCTGTGAATCTTCAGGGCTGATCTAAATGATCGAGGCGCGTTATCGGGAGACCGGTGATAATTCCGTCCCGGTCCTAATCGGGATGTTTCTGTATAAAAGAGAGCGGTACCGAAAATAATCGGTTTCCGTTCCGCCAGAATGGGGGTAGTGTGTGAATTTACACAGCGTCGGTATTTTCGGGCCGTTTGCTGCCCGTGGGTTGAGCTAAGTGCAGCTCCTGTTTCCGAGTGCGGGAAACAGGAAACAGGAGCTGCACTTAGCTCAACCCACGGGCAGCAAACGGCCCGAAAATACCGACGCTGTGTAAATTCACACACTACCCCCATTCTGACGGAACGGAAACCGATTATTTTCGGTACCGCTCTCTTTTATACAGAAACATCCCGATTAGGACCGGGACGGAATTATCACCGGTCTCCCGATAACGCGCCTCGATCATTTAGATCAGCCCTGAAGATTCACAGCCACATGCTGTGATGAAACACGTGTAGGCTAGAATGATAAGCACAGTGATTCTGAGAAAAGAACACTGTTGAACAATAAAACCTTTTGAAAACTTATGTCTGTCTGATCTATCCCATTGGTTTGGCCATTTGACCATTTGAAGATTGAAATTTGATTTGATACACTAAGTGTGCTCTGGATTCTTGTCCAATTACATTAGAGAGAGGTCCCTGATCCTCTTCTCTTACAGAGGTTAAGGTTTTCCTCTGCCAAGAAGCACCTAATTCCATACCACGACATCTTAATACTTACCGTGATAAGCTGAGCGCCACATTTCTGAACACTTAAAAACCTGTTCACTGATTGTATAAAAAACCTGGTGGTTCTGTTGCATCGACCCTCCAATGTCATAAACCTAGTGGGAATCTGGCATCAGCCTTCTCATAAACCTGGTGGTTCTGTGGCATTGACCTTCCAGTATCATAAACAAGGTGTTTCTGTAGCATTCGCCTTCAGGTGCATAAGCTCGGTGGCTTTGCGGCATCTGTCTTCTGATGTCATAAAGCTGGTAATTCTGTGGCATCTGGCCTGCAGTGACAGGCTTTCCATTGAAGATGCCAGCCAGGTCTCTGGTCTCAGAATGTCAGAAGGAGTACAGGGAGGTGAGCGGATGAGTCATCTGACAATTTTTAGCAGATACCACATTACCTATCAACTCTTAGTGCCTACGGGACTAGCAGGGTCGGTCTGGGACTGAAAGTAGGCATAGGAACCAAAATGACTCCCATTAGTAAAAAATTAGATAGGTATAAAGGACGCCACATTTGCAAAATGGGGCAGTTTTGAACTTGTAAAGACATGGGGAACGCCTTTATAAAAAACTCACACAGCACATCAACTCACCTTGCTGTGCTGCATGATAGAGAAAGGGCAGGAATGCACCTCATTTAACACTATAAAGTGCATTCTGTATTTTCTCTGGCTGGCGCAAATGTGCCGCCTAGCGCCAATGCAGGGACTGTTGCACATGGTGGAAGGGTGCCTGTGTTGTAAGCAGGATGGTTTTTATGCAAGAAGTGACACCTTCATGCACAAAAACAATCCTCTGCGGATTCACACATAGAAATAGAAAGTAACGAGGAGAAATAGAAGCATTTCTCCTTGTTACGCCTCCCAGGTCAACTAGTGATGACAAGTCTGGGAATGCGCCAAAATCCAAGGGTAGATGCCGGGGAACACCCAGGCTCCACCCATGGAACGCCTCCCTGAACAGAGTAACACAATACAGCAATGTGTGCTGCACTGCGTTACTCTAGATGCATCACGCCTGCAGGGACATTCAAGGTGACCTCACATGGCTTGATAAATCTGACTTAGTAGTTGCATTGCCCTTGCGCTCCATTGAGTGGTGCAAAGGCGACACAATTACTTGATAAATGCGCCCCATGTTGAATAAGAGTTTTGCAAGCTGTGGCATTCGTATAAGGATGGCGCGTTGTTTTCAATACAGACAGTATGCTTGTGGAACTCCCTCCCTTCCTCCAGCCGAGAAGTTTTTTGCCCATTAGCACATTTTCAGCAAAGCAATCAAGACACAACCCATTCCTAAGTGAGAGGTCTCAGCTGCTTGTAGTCTTTAGAGACAAGAGATCATCCAGATGGCCAGTTCTGCACCATGAAAATAATCACAAGGCTTCAGGTGGGAGTAACTGCAAGCAAGAGGTCTAGACAGTGATTAATTTCTAAAAAAAATAATAAATGCAGGGGGCCAAGAGGTTTTCGTCTGCCACTAACATTGCTGAATGCTAATCTTGAAAGCTCCCAGTGACAGATTCTTCCACCACCCTACACTTCCCATCTTAGTGTTCCTCTTCCAGTTTTTTTTCATCCCTACATTCTCTCGTCATTATTTCCCTATCTTTTTCTTTATCCTTCCTTTCGCCCTTTTCTGTCTTTCTCTCTTTTGCTGTGGGTAAGATTTGGATGTTAAAAAAGAAGTTCTACTCCCCAAAATTGAGGACCAGTGCCAACAACATGGGAAAAACAGCACAAATTAAGCACTGGTTCTAGGACCCAAGTGAGAGAGTCTGAAATGAAGGAGATTTGGAGGTGAACACATAGACCCTCAGTGGTAGAGACTCTGCTACAGCTGTGGATGCTGTAGTGGTCAGAGAAAGGCAGCGTCAAGCAGCCTGCTGTGAGAACATAGCTTGTGCAATATGTACAGAGGCCTAGCTTCAGGGGGTGTTTTAGTTGAGACACCCGCCAAATAAATGCATTCTTGGCCTAGTAGTTGGTTCTGGAGGCCCTGAGTCGGGTTTGCTATCTCTGTGTTAGTTTTTCTCATCATCCTGATTTCACTAAGTGGTTTTAACTTGTAATTTTTTTGGATCAGGCATTTAAATAAATACATTGACTGGTTTAACAAAAAAGTAGAACATCTGCACCCATAGAAGCACTCCTTGAATGGCTGCAAATGTACTACTTTTTAGAACTGAGAAACGTTGGCAGTAGTAGGCCTGGCAGGCTGCACCAATCCCAGCTTTCCAGGTATACTACTGGCAATTAAACACCCACAAGGTGATTGGAGGAATGCTTGAAAATAGTCTCATCACTAGCAATCCCTCAGGATAGCATTCCAAAACCCCAGTGTTTCACCACTCTGCCAGTCTAGACAGAGGACCTGATTCAGGGTTTGGTCGACGGAGGAAAAGCGGACAGGGTGGTGGAGGACTTTATGTCAGACTCCCCTGTTTACTCCATTCACCAAATTTAGAGATGTGTCACGGTCCTGCAGACATTTCTCTTCTTGACCGATACCACTGTCATGGCGGTCCCTGTCAATGTAGGAAAAATGTAAATGATGGCTCTGTCAAACAGAAGAGTTGGCTGTCAAACTTTTCAAAGGTTTTCTGTTTCCCAGAATACAAACGCCCAAACCGGAAGATTTATGTTGAAGAAAAAAACAGATAAACCTCACTCCTTGGGAGTTTTCTCCCATTGTGTGTGTGTGGGGAGGGGGGGTCATATTTCTCTTTTTAAATGTCCCTCACCACCAACATATACCCGCCAGTGAGGGGAACTAAAAAAAAACAACATCTGATTGTCTATTCTACATTGGGCAGACATTCGGGTGGCTTACCTCTGACGGTACATACTTCTTTGGGCTGTTGGAGGAGTTTTACACCAATGGAGTACATTTTACTCCGGCGGTGTAAAACATGCAGCCTACCTGACTCGCATTCAGGTGGGCGGACCTTGAATTTAGCAGACAGGTTAATCCATCACCGATGCAAGAGTACCTGTCCGACAAACTCTATTTGCCGAAGAAGCCCACTGAATACAAACCAGTACTGACCCTGCTCATCCTGCGAGCAGACCATCCCAAAACGTGGTCATCTCATCCATTCACTCTGTGTCTCACTACCTTTTTATTCAGTTGGGAAACCTGAGATTCACAACACCCCGAATCTCACTGACTAAGCTACACCCATGAATATATATATGTAAAATGTGATGTTGGAATAGGACTGTGGTTCAGAGACTTAGGGGCATATCAACAACGATTACGGTCGATCACACTATCTTGGTCGACCGTGTCAGAAACGCCGGCATTCGGGGCACTGCCCTTGACTGGGTTCGCTCCTTCTTGCAGGACCGCTCCCAGGCAGTCCACCTTTCCACCTTTTCTGCTTCTTCTCTCCCCCTCACTTGTGGTGTTCCCCAGGGTCTGCTCTTTCTCCCCTCCTTTTCAATCTTTATATGCAACCACTCATGGCTTCTCTTCGCCATTCCTCTGCTACAATATACAATTATGCCGATGATTTACAACTGATTTTTCCTCTGGACGCTACACCTTCTTCTTGCCTCAACTTCCAAACAACCATGTTAGTCATCTCGGACTGGATGGCTCACAGCCAGCTCAAGCTGAATCCGTCTAAAACGGAACTTGTCCTGACGGGTGGTCCGTCCAACCCTTGGGATGACACCTATTGGCCCCCCTCTTTGGGTCTCCCCCCTTGCCCGGTCAGCTCTGTGAAAAGCTTAGGAGTGATCATCTCGGAGGATCTCTCCATGAAACCTCAGATCTCAGCGGTAACATGATCCTGCTTTTTCCAGCTACGCAGGATTCGCAAGATCTGCAGATTTCTAACCAGAGAGGCACTCATTCTAGTAACACTGGCTCTGGTCATCTCCAGAGTTGACTTTGCCAACATCCTGTATGTGGGGATTCCTGCTTATCAGCTTCATAAACTTCAGCTGATCCAGAACCAGGCAGCTCGCCTGGTGTACCACCAACCCAAACACCAGCATGTCTCCCCCCTCCTGAGGAGCCTCCATTGGCTCCCTGTGGCTAAACGATGTTCCTTTAAGCTAGGCTGCACCCTATTCAAATCTTTGCATAACCAGACCCCTGAGTTCATTTCCTCCAAACTTAAGCGTTATTCTCCAACCCGTAACTTACGGTCCTCTGCCAATAATCTTCTTTGCATTCCATCTTTCCGCCGTAAAAAACATGGAGGATTATGCTTCTCTTTCCTAGGCCCTTCTTACTGGAACTCCCTCCCTTCTTCCTTTCGCCATTTTACCTCATATGAGTTGTTCCGCAAAACCCTAAAAACACACCTTTTCAAGGTGGCCTTTGAGTAACTCTCCTGCCCTGGCTAGCTATGTTTGTTATGAGCGCCAAGAAACCGTCTCGGTGTACGTGCGCGGTATAAATTTTTTAACATAACATAACATAACAGAGATAAACATTGCAGCGATGTTTATCCTATCGCTGGATTTCATTGCTGTGATAGCACTGTATCAACAACGCTTTTCACAGCGGCGATAAGAAATCCAGCGATAGCGGGGAAATCGCTGTTTTGCAGGGAACATCGCTGGTTTTCCAGCGATGATCCCTGCAAAATGGCGATAACCTTGCTGCTACGACCCTGTGGTCGTATCAGCATAATCCACCCCCTATGTTAAGCACAGGTATGTCTGGATTTTAGCACGTTATATTTTGGCGAAACAGCTGTTTTTGCCAAAATATAACATGTGCTAAAATCCTGTGGGCTGCTTTGTAAATATCGCAATGTGAACATCAGCAATATTTTACAAGGTTGTCCATCCGGGTATGCTCAGTGACGCCCACTTTGCATCTCATTAGAGATGCAAAGGGAGTTGTCAGGAAAAAGGGTGCTAACATCCGATTATGCATGTTAGCACCCTCTTGTAAATAGGGCGAGTTTTATATCCGTTTTTTTGGCTTAAAAGGCCCAAAAAGCGGAGCTAAAGGCCTTGTTAATATGCCCCCAGATGCTCTACTTTCATTAGAGTCAGAAAAACAAAGGGACAGAAGCAAAAAAGAGGCATTATTTGTGAGGATACAATCTCTGCTTGAGATTCCTGTTTTCTCCCAAGCACACAAGCACAGCATAAAGAGCAGGCCAAAGCCAGTAGAGCTGGGGCCTCCGTTTTCAGAGCGATGCAGCCAGGCCCATCAGCACACAGCCCGAGACGGCATTGAGCAGCGCAGCTGTTTTGGCGGGGCCTTTTCCCGCCCAGCAGCTGGGAAGCCAAAGCAAGAACCGAGGCCTCTCCTCCCCTCCACCCCCCAAAAAAAGGATCGGACCAGGGGTGAAATCAGGACAGAGCAGAAATAGCAAACATTGTCACATTTTCTTAACACCTCGCAAATGCTTTTCGCTGATCTCACGGCTGTCCTTCCCGGCGCAGGCCCCGCAGAGAGCTCGACCGCTCTCTCTCGATGACATCACTGCGGCGCGCGGAGTGCTGGGGTGAGCAGTGCTTGCAAGGCAACCTCTGCCTGGACCACCTGCTCTGCCGCCCCCCCTCCCTCCCCCCTGTCCCCCTCTCTCCCCATCCACACATGCTCTCTCCAAGAAGCTTCTAGATCAAGAGTAACTAGGCTTTGCAGTGGTTCAGTTAACCTTAGAGAGAAATGGAAAAGGATATGGCGCTACGGCCAGAGCCGCCGACTTTGGATGGGGGACGGCTCGACGTCCTATGATTCTGCGCACATCACGTTACCTCCCCTTCCTAAAACTTTACAAAATGAATGTGACCTTGTGTAATGTAGCTTGTACTCTTGTAAAGAGCTGTAATACCTTCTGGGGGTTGGAGCTATAAATAACACAGAAAAAAAATGTCAGCCAGAAGGCACTGAATTGATAAATAAAAAATCTGGACTCCTAGTGTCGGATTCACCACAAATGTCTGCTACTTGCACTGCAGGTCTACAACTTCGTGTGGATGTAAATTACCAACTTCTTGGAATTCACAGAACTTTTCCAAGCTATTTCCTAGAAAGCTGCAGCAATCACAGCTTTCCAGGTGTAATTCAGGAAATTCCTTTGCTCGACACTTCTGTCAGTTTAATTGTACATGGTGTGCAATTATTTTTGTCGAAATACCAGCAACTTTGTGCAACAGCACTCTTAGTTTCCATGTGGAAATATTTCTCCTGGGCAGAAAGCCCTTACCATACAACTTCAGAAGGTTTGGGAGAGTTCAATTGCCCTTCACAGCTGCACATGAATTTTACCCGGCCCCTTGACAGGGATACATTTTGTTCTTTTCCAGGTTAGAAAGTGCTCACAGAAAAGTTGGGGAATACCTAGAAAGTCGTGTTTATGAGCATTTATAAACTTTCCAGGCTGAACATGCCATCTAAAGTCTACAACTCAAGCCTCGTGTGGGATTCACTCCTGTGTAATACTACTCCATCCCAGGATAGTATTATGCATGAGTAGAACTATTTCTGAATGCCAGGTCGCATTTTAAACCAGCACAAACCGTCTTTTAAATTAGGACCTGGTTATGGAGCACACATATGTATCACGGCCTTCTCAACTTCTACACTCACAACAGGCTCCAAGCGCTGACACTTGCCACCCGTTTTACATGCTGAACATTCCAGTCTCACACTCTGGGGACCTTTACTTCTGCCTCCTCACTCTGTTCTGCAACTCACTAGGTGTACGGTTACTACCACCTCACTCTTCTCTGCATCCTCATTACAGCCCCACACTCGGTGCACCTTTACTTCTGCCTCATCACTCTGTGCATCCCCATTCCTGTCCCCACTCAGGGTACTCTGTGCATCCTCATTCCACCCCCACACTCGGTGCACCTTTACTTCTGCCTCATCACTCTGCGCATCCCCATTCCTGTCCCCACTCAGGGTACTCTGTGCATCCTCATTACAGCCCCACACTCGGTGCACCTTTACTTCTGCCTCATCACTCTGCGCATCCCCATTCCTGTCCCCACTCAGGGTACTCTGTGCATCCTCATTCCAGCCCCACACTCGGTGCACCTTTACTTCTGCCTCATCACTCTGCGCATCCCCATTCCTGTCCCCACTCAGGGTACTCTGTGCATCCTCATTCCACCCCCACACTCGGTGCACCTTTACTTCTGCCTCATCACTCTGCGCATCCCCATTCCTGTCCCCACTCAGGGTACTCTGTGCATCCTCATTCCACCCCCACACTCGGTGCACCTTTACTTCTGCCTCATCACTCTGTTCATCCCCATTCCTGTCCCCACTCAGGGTACTCTGTGCATCCTCATTACAGTGCCACACTCGGTGCACCTTTACTTCTGCCTCATCACTCTGTGCATCCCCATTCCTGTCCCCACTCAGGGTACTCTGTGCATCCTCATTACAGCCCCACTCTCGGTGCACCTTTACTTCTGCCTCATCACTCTGTGCATCCCCATTCCTGTCCCCACTCAGGGTATTCTGTGCATCCTCATTACAGCCCCACACTCGGTGCACCTTTACTTCTGCCTCATCACTCTGTGCATCCTCATTCCACCCCCACACTCGGTGCACCTTTACTTCTGCCTCATCACTCTGTGCATCCCCATGCCTGTCCCCACTCAGGGTACTCTGTGCATCCTCATTACAGCCCCACACTCAGTGTACCTTCATCACTCTGTGAATACTCAGTCTTGCAACTCACTAGGTGTACGGTTACTTCCATCTGACTCTTCTGTGCATCCTCAATCCTGCCCCTCACTTAGTGTATCTTCCCTTCCACCTCATCACTCTGTGCATCCTCCTTCCAGCTCCACACTCAGTGTACCTTCACTTCTGCGTCATCACTCTGTGTGTCTTCATCACTTTCTGAATCCTCAAGTCTCAGTCACTCCTGCTTCGTCATTCTTTGAATTCTGACTCCTGTCTTCCTGCTAAGGATAGTCAATTCTGATCATCTTTTGGCAATGCCTGATTTTGGCCTTCTTTCAGGGCATAATCTGTCCTCCCTCTCTCTATCTTATACTTGGACTTGTCCCTTCAAAGTGCATCCTTACTTACTCCAGCACTCTCTAAGGGTATCCTGGGTATAATAGACTCTACCTATCCTGGACCTGTCTTTCAGTCCGACCTGCTTACTCTCCATATCTTCATTTTACCCTTCAATCTGTGTGGTCCATCCAGCCCATCTACGTTATGTCCCTCATTATGAGTGGCTCCTTAATTTCGAGGGGGCCACACACAGTTACCCACCCCAATGGTATTATGAGACCCGTGGGAACACCGCTGAACTCTGCATTTTCCCGAAGAAATCTCTTTGTGAAAATCCATGAAGAAATGAGAAATTACCAGGGGAATCAGGCAAACCACGGATTCTGCTAGAAATTCCTCATTTCTAAGGGGACTATTAGGGCCTCAATTGTAATCCAGCGGCACCCCACTGGTGATGAGAGCTTAGATTACCACCACACCAGTGATGAGATCTTAGATTACCACCCCACCTGTGATGAGAGCTTAGATTACCACCCCACGAGTGATGAGAGTTTAGCCTACCACCCCACGAGTGATGAGAGTTTAACCTACCACCCCACGAGTGATGAGAGTTTAGCCCACCACCCCACTCGTGATGAGAATTTAGATTACCACCGCACTCGTGAGGAGAGCTTCGATTACTACCTCACAAGTGATGAGAGTTTAGCCTACCACCCCACGAGTGATGAGAATTTAGATTACCACCGCACTCATGAGGAGAGCTTAGATTACTACCCCACTCGTAATGAGAGCTTAGATTACCACTGCACTCATGATGAGAGTTTAGATTACCGCTGCACTCATGATGAGAGTTTAGATTACCACTGCACTCATGATGAGATCTTAGATTACCACCCCACAAGTGATGAGAGTTTAGCCTACCACCCCACGTGTGAAGAGAGTTTAGCCTACCACCCCATGCGTGATGAGAGCTTAGATTACCACCCCACTCGTGATGAGAATTTAGGGTACCACCGCACTCGTGAGGAGAGCTTAGATTGCTACCCCACTCGTGATGAGAGCTTCGATTACCACTGCACTCATGATGAGATATTAGATTACCACCCCATGAGTGATGAAAGCTTAGCCTACCACCCCCTTCGTGATGAGAGTTTAGATTACCACCCAACTAGTGATGAGAGTTTGGATTACCACCCCACTCGTGATGAGAGCTTAGATCCACTCGTGATGAAAGTTTATGTCAGTAGGCATGACGTTTCACTCTGTGTATCCAGCCACGTCACTCAGTCATTCCACTGCAATGGATTGCAATTGAAATGACACAGTGAGAGCTCAGGGAGATAAATACGGACGTTTAGTTCATCCCAACCAATGCCCTTTGAATGTCTACGCCCTCACTTCACTTCCTCGTTCTGTAGATCCTCCTCCTGAGGGGGCAGTAGCACATCCAGCTGTTACCCTGGTTTATCTGGCTGTGTTTCTTCCTCTCCATGGGTACTGGGCAATGAGGATGCAGCTGTTAAACAAGGACTCCTGAGGTTCTTTTCTCACCTCTGGTGGCAAAGTCCGTCTTTGTTAGCTGTTAAAGAGTTTTTGCCACATTCATTGAGTAGCTGATTTTCTAATTAGGTAGTGCCTTTAAGAAAGGAATAGCCATTTAATCAAAACAAAATGATGGCTCTGGGAAATAATTAGCCATTTAGAAAGACAACAGAAGTTTGTAACAATAACTGGCTGGAATTGTTGTCATGTGAGCAACACCTTTCGCAAATCAATAATGTTGGGTTTACACGTATTTTGCATATTGTTTTCCATCCGGTGATGCCTTTTGCTTCTAATAATTGCATGCTGGATACTGATTTGAGCACTATGGGCCAGATGTAGGTAAATGTCATTTACCGACATGTAGGGAAAAATTCGGTATTTTTTACCGAATCGGTAAGATTCGGTATTTACCGATTCGGTAAATACCGAATCGGTATTTGCTATTGAATCCTATGGGCCTTGAAGCCCATAGGATTCAATAGCCAATACCGATTCGGTATTTACCGAATCGGTAAAAATACTGAATTGCTAAGGGGGACAGGGTGTCACTTTGACACCTTGTTGCACCCCTGTAACTGGCTTTTGCGCCATGTGGCACACAGACATGCCCTTAGGGCATGTCTGTGTGCACATGGCACAGGTGTACATGCACAGATGTGCATGTACACATGAATTCGTAATTTACCATGCAATTGTATTGCATGGTAAATACCGAATTCTTAATGCCTTGTAGCACTGTTAGACATGCTAGCTACATCTCAAATTACATATTCGGTAATTTTACCAAATGGTAAATTTACCGAATCGGTAAAATTTACCGAATCGGTAAATTTACCGATTCTGTAATTTTACCGATTCGGTAAAATTACCGAATATGTCAATTTTTGGTGACCCTACATCTCCATAGCCCTTTACAGGTCGGAAACGGCCGAAAATCGGTATTTTCGGCCGATTCCGATCGGTAAAGGGCTACCTACATCTGGCCCTATACGTCTTACGGGAACTGGGAAATTGAACAGTACCACGGCCAGTGAACAATTTCAGTTCAAATGAGACATATTAGGCGTATTTTGAGAGATATATGGAATATGCTACTTACCAGTATGCATCTGTTCTTGGCATGCAGGGCTGCTGACATTCATATCTGTGCATAGATCGCCGCCTAGTGTTGGGTCCGGATGATTGCACTTTGTTGTCTAGGAAGAGTCTTCGAAGTATCACGAGATAGGTGACTCCTCCCCTGGACTACAGTGCGCATGGGCATCTTCTCCATCCTCAGATTGTTTTTCGCCATTGTGGCAGAGATGGAGATAGTAAAGTAAGAGATGGCCATGCCAGAGATAATGCTGCAGCTGCGACAGGCACCGGGGAGGAGGGCAGGCGATATGAATGTCAGCAGCCCTACATGCCAAGAACAGATGCATACTGGTAAGTAGCATATTCCGTTCGAGGCATGTGGGCTGCTGTATTCATATCTGTGCATAGACTGAATAGCAGTATCTCCTCTAGCTGTGGTTACCTGTGCCAGCTGCAGCAGTTTGGAAAAGAGTTTTGAGGACAGCCTGGCCTACAGCAGCTTGCTGTTTAGCTTGCACGTCTACACAGTAGTGTTTTGTAAAAGTGTGTATGGTGGTCCATGTGGCTGCCTTACAGATGTCTTCAAGGGGAATATTTCCTAGGAAAGCCATGGATGCCCCCATTTTCCTTGTAGAGTGTGCTCTTGGGGGGACGTTTAAAGTGCGTTTTGCCTTTTGATAACACATTTGAATGCATTTAACTATCCATCTGGCTATTCCTGACTTTGAAATAGGATTTCCTTTGTGTTGTGGTGCAAAAGCAACGAATAGTTGTTTTGTTTTCCTAAATGATTTAGTTCTGACCACATAATAAAGTAGAGCTCTTTTTACATCTAATGTGTGTAGGGCTCTTTCAGATACTGACTGTGGGCTTTTGAAAGAAAGCCGGCAGTTCTATTGATTGGTTGATATGGAAATTTGATACAACCTTAAGCATGAACCTAGGATTGGTTCTAAGAACCACCTTATTGGCATGTACCTGCATGAAAGGTTCTTGAATTGTTAGTGCTTGTAATTCGCTCACTCTTCTGAGTGAGGTAATGGCAACCAAGAATGCAACCTTCCTCGTTAAGAATTGTAGTTCGCATGAGTGTAGAGGTTCCAAAGGAGGGCCCATAAGTCTGGTTAGTACTATATTTAGGTTCCAGACTGGGGAAGGGGGTGTCTTTGGGGGATCACCCTTTTCAGCCCCTCCATAAAGGCTTTGATTGCTGGTACCCTAAACAGTGAAAGGTGTTGCCTGTTTTGAAGGTATGCTGCTATAGCAGCGAGGTGTAGTCGTATAGAAGAGTATGCTAAGTTACATCTTTGTAGATGCAGCATGTCACATATAATGTTTTGTATGGAAGCGTCTAAAGGGTTGATTTGGTTATTATTGCGGTAAATAAGAAATCTTTTCCATTTAGCTGGATAGCACGCTCGTGTGGTTGGTCGCCTTGCCTCCCTAATGATGTTCATGCAATCTGGGGGCAAGTTAAGGTATCCGAACTCTAAGACCTCAGGAGCCAGATAGCTAGGTTCATCTGATTGGGATCTGGGTGTCTTTTTTGTCCATGGTTCTGAGTTAGAAGATGTGGTGCAAGGCACAGTCTTTGATGAGGCACTACTGAAAGTTCTAGGAACGTGGTGTACCACGGTTGTCACGCCCATGTGGGAGCAACTAGGATCAGCGTGAGTGAGTGTTGTCGTAGTTTGCGTGCTACCAGAGGGATAAGCGGTGCTGGGGGAAAAGCGTATACAAATCTGCCTGACCAGTTCATCCATATCGTATTGCCCTGTGACAACGGATTTGGGAATCTGGAAAAGCCACTCTTTGAAGAATGGCTGGAGAACTTGGGGGTGAATCTCCTATTCGTGTAGTTGTTGGCTGTGCCTGCTGAGCAGGTCGGCAATCTGATTGTCCTTCCCTGGAAGGAGTTCTGCCAGGAGAAGAATATTTTTTGGAATCACCCACTTCCATATGCTCTGTGCCAGATGGGACAGCTGTGGGGAGTGCGTTCCTCCCTGTTTCTGGATATAGTACATTGCGGTCATGTTGTCCGTCCGCATCAACACCGTCTTGTTGTACAAGTCTTTTTGAAATGCTTTTAGGGCTAGAAATATCGCTAGCAATTCTAGTTTGGTTGATATGCAGCTTTTTCTGTTTGTTTGTCCAGAGCCCTTGTGCTGTGTATTGAAGGAGATGGGCTCTCCAGCCTGTCAGTGATGCGTCCGCTGTCAGTACTAGTTGTGGAACCGGCTCTTGGAACAGTCGCCCCTTGGAAAGGTTTTGTGGGTTCCACCACTGCAGAGAGTTGTGAGCGCGACTGTCTACCAACACTAGGTCTTTTAGTTGTCCTTGAGCCTGGTTCCATTGACATGCTAGGCATTCCTGTAACAGGCGCATTTGCAGTCTGGCATGGGGGATGATGAATATGCAGGAGGCCATCATGCCTATGAGCTGCATAAAGACTCGAGCTGGTAGAGAGTGTTGTGGGAGGAATTTGCGAATGAGTGTCTGCATACTGGCTATCCTTGCTGAATTTGGATATGCCTTCGCCACTGAGGTGTTTATAGTGGCTCCCAGGTATTGCTATACGTGGGATGGTTCCAGATACGATTTTGTGTAGTTGATTGAAAAGCCTAGGCTGTGTAGCAACTGAATTGTTTGAGACGTGTGTGCTGCACACTCTTGGTACGATTTTGCTTGTATTAGCCAATCGTCCAGGTAAGGGTACACATGGACGTGTTGCCTCCTGAGATGTGCTGCCACTGTCGCTAAGCATTTTGTAAACACTCTTGGAGCCGTGGTAATCCCGAAGGGCAAGACCTTGAATTGGTAGTGTTGACCTTCTATTGTGAACCTGAGGTATTTCCTGTGGGCTGGATGGATGGTTATGTGGTATACGCATCTTTGAGGTCCAGTGTTGCTAGGAAATCTCCTTGCTGTAGCAACGGGAGCACTTGTTGTAGTGTGATCATGTGGAAGTGCTCCGATAGTATATATTGATTTAGGGGTCTGAGGTCCAATAAGTGTCTGAGGGAACCGTCCTTCTTTGGAATGAGGAAGTATAGGGAGTATACTCTTGTCCCTTGTTGGTGGAAAGGGACTTGCTCTATGGCCCCCTTTTCCAGCATGCATTTCACCTCTTGTTGTAGCAGGGTGATGTGTTCCGTGGACATAGGACGATGTCTGGGTGGTATGTTTGGTGGTGTAGAAGTCAGTTCTAGGCAATAGCCAGACTGGATAATTTCTCTCACCCACCTGTCCGTGGTAATTGTGTGCCAGACAGGTAGGAACTGTTGTAGTCTGCCTCCGACCGGTGTTAAGTGGTCTGGAGGTAGCGTAATAAAGTCACTGTTTTGTGGCAGTGGAGGCTCGGGTGGTATTGCCTCCACGTCCTTTTCCCTTATTATTGTTACCTCTGTAACCTCCTCTGGTTGTGTTCTTGTTGAAGGAACCTTGTGTGTTACTTTTGTATGAGGCAGATGTTTGCGAGGTATTTCCTTGTGTATTTGCTCTGTATGAGGAGCGTCGAAAGGAGCCCCTATGTTGCAGAAATTGCAATGCACCCATTGATTTTGCGGTTTCTGTGCCTTTTTTCATTTTATCCAAAATGGTGTCGACAGCAGGGCCAAATAGAAAGTCCTGATTGACAGGTTGGTTAAAAATGGTGGACTGCACCTCATTCTTAAACCCTGAAATACGCAGCCATGCATGTCTGCGTAGTAAGACGCTAGTGTTAATTGACCTAGCTGCGTTGTCTGCTGCGTCAAGCGCACATTTGATGGAGGCGTTTGATATGAATTTTACCTCTTGTATGAGATCATTAGCTTATGCTTTAAAAGGCTCAGGTAGGTGTTGCATTAGGCTTTCGAGCTGATCATATTGCGCCCTATCATAACGAGCCAGGAGGGCTTGTGTATTCGCAATCCTCCAGGAGTTTGAGGCTTGAGCTGCTACCCTTTTGCCTGATGCTTCTAGTATTTTTGACTCTTTGTCAGGGGGAGGTGCTTCCCCTGTTGTCTGGGAGTTGGCTCTTTTATGTGCATTAGCCACCACCATTGAGTCTAGTGGCAACTGCCCTTTGATGTAAGTAGGGTCTGTAGGAGCTGCCCTATACTTCTTCTCTATTCTGGGATTGATTACCCGTGCCCTGGCTGTATCCTTAAATATGTCAGATGCGTGTTTAAGAACTCCCTTTAACATGGGAAGTGTTCTGACACTTTTTTCTGCAGTAGGGAATGTGTCAAATAAGAAGTCTTCTTCCACAGGGTCATTATGCATGTCCACATTGTGGAATTGTGCTGTCCTGTCTATGAGTTGATTGAAGACTACAGTGTCATCAGTAGGTGATGGCTACATCTGGGAAGGGATGGGTGTTGTAAGGGTCTTGCGAGTCATCTCAAGGTTCTTCTTGTGATTCAGGATCCAGTGGGAAATCATATAGAGGCTGTGGCTCATCCCCTGTGTCCCCCTCATTGTCCCCGTGGTGAGAAGGAGAGTAAGGAGCAAAAGGTGTAGTAGGCATGATAGGTTGAAAAGGGATGAAGGGTCTAGAGGGAGAAGTCCCAAAGTCTTTTTTCTTCAGTGGAATAGGGGGAATGAGGTCCAAAGGCCTCTTTTTCCTATGCAGGATGGTAACTTTACCAGTCTCTGGATTAGTATATATTTTTGCCTGGTCGTCCGATGGATCTGGGTGGAATAGTTCTCCCTCTACAGTCCTGGGTTGAGTGTTAGACTTTTTTGGGTCGGTAACACTTGGTTTGTGGAAGACTTTTAGTGTTTTGTCAGACTTTTTCGGTTCGGGCCCTTTTTTCGGGTCGACGTGTGTCTTCGGGTCGACCGGAACTTTCGGTTCGACACGTTTTTTGTGCTCCGTAGGCTTTGTTGGATGAGTGTCTTTTTCCGAGTCGATGTTCTTTTTTGGATCAACTGGTGTCTTTGGAGCAGTTATCTTTGGGTCGCCCACCTTGCTACGTGCTTCGAAACGGCCCTGTGTGCCGGGTTGACGGATTTCCGAACAGTAGGCTTGTTCGGGTCGACCACCTTTTTCGGTTCGGCGCCCTTCGGCAGTGTGCCTTTGTTTGGTTCGACTACTTTTTTAGGGTCGACAGTTTTTGGCTGAACAGCCTTTTTGGGGTCGACAGTCTTCTTTGGCTCGACGCTCTTTGGCTGTATGGCCTTTTTGGGATCGACGCCCTTCGGGTCGACGACCTTCTTCGGCTCTGGAACCTTCTTCGGGACGATGGTACTGGGCCCTGGGGTCTCTGAAGGTTTCGGTTTCGATTTTGGAGCCGAGCCAGACGGTGGGGCTGGCAAAACGTTTTTATGATCTTGGCTAAGGCCTTTTAGCGATGCCTCTACCGGAGCCTTTGGTAACGGGGCAATTGGTGTCGGGGGCAGGGTACTCACGATTTGCCCCGGTGGGATCTCGTCATCGGAGTCTGAGTAGTCCTCGACGGTGACGATTTCTAGGTCGAGTCTGGAGCGTCTTGGAGATCCTGGTCATCATCGAAGATGTTGTCCGGTTTCGGTGCCTGTCGCTGCATTTCTTGCCTAGCGGCCCATCGGTTTCGAATAGTTTTCTTGGATCGAAACTGGGCGCAGGCTGGGCAGGTTTCTTCCCTATGGTCTGGGGAAAGGCACTTCTTGCATACTGAGTGTTTATCAGTATGTGGGAACTTGGAGTGGCGTTGTGGGCACCTTTTAAACGGGCTTCTTTCCATCGATGGTCGGTTCACGTGGCGTCGAAAAGGCCCAACCGCCCGCGTCGACGATCGATTCAAGATGGAAGGTTGGATCGAGTAGAGAGGTACCGAACGAGAAAAATACCGTCGAAGTTGAAGGCCTTTTGGCCTTAAGAAAAGTTTTGTTTTCGATTCCGAAGTTGGAGTATAGGAGTTAGCATCCAAACCCAATGGTGTTAAAAAGCAAACTGAGGATGGAGAAGATGCCCATGCGCACTGTAGTCCAGGGGAGGAGTCACCTATCTCGTGATACTTCGAAGACTCTTCCAAGACAACAAAGTGCAATCATCTGGACCCAACACTAGGCGGCGATCTATGCACAGATATGAATTCAGCAGCCCACATGCCTCGAACATCATAATTTCGTCCATCCCTACCAACAACGAATAGGAAACAAGCATTCCAATTATGCTGCGGTGGGCAATGTTGAGTCAATAGGGCAGTGTTATCCTACGGTGGTAAAGAGTCAACTGTAAGTAATTCTGTGTTGGTGGTTTTGGAATCTCGTCACTGTGCTGTCCAAAGGAGGAAACTCGAGGTCAGGTATAAAAGGCTGCTTATGGGTTTGAGGGGGTTGTTCTCTCGTAGCTGCACACCTGCTTTCTTATTTTGGAGCTAAGGGTGACCACCTCCCTCCAAGTCTCTACAGACACTGTTTACAATCCAGGACTTTTATGTCATAGCCTAATGCGTTCTAGGTGTTGTCAGATTCCATTGAATTAATTAACTGAACATACCTGAGATCAATGGGTTATAGGTGAAATGATTGGGGCTGGAGACAGTATCCGTAATGCCCTTGAAATCAAATACAGAACTTACAAGTATGTGTTACCACAACTAACCTACTGTAGGAGTTATTAAGTTTATAGCAATCTATATTAATAAGGACCTTCACATTTCGCTCTGTATTTTGGCAGTAATTATCACATCCTGACAGAACCCAGTGTCACGGGAGCACCGCATACTACACTAAAGGAACGTGACGTGAACTTGAGCTACAAGACTTCTGTCAGACTATACCACACAACAGGCACTACTGTTTAATTTATGGTTCACTACCTAAGTAAGCGCATAGAAAGACCCTTATGGTTACTGATGTCTCATATTTTTTTGCCACAGATTTTAACCCTATCCAGGACCCTTTTTTTATTACCATCATTCAGATACTGCATATACATACCGTGTATAAATACTCAGAAGACACTTAAGGTATGACTTATTAAACTTCACCTTATTTAGATCAGCTGCCATAATTATTAGCCGTAATTCGGGTGTCAATCTGCAGACATTTAAACCCACATCAAATATGGACTAAGATCAGATAATTGCAATAAAAATGAAAAAATGCATATAAAGGGAATGTTGAATGAAATGAAAATAAAAGTGTAAATATATGTAAATGTAGATTGTAAATATGTAGATAATGATATAAATAAATATGCACAGATGGAGTTTGTTGGTTTCTAGGGTAGAGAGCTTTCGGCACTAGGAGAGGGTGTCCATGAATAATTTATATAGTTGAAAATGTTAGTGAAATATAGACATAATTACTGTCACATGTTGTTCAATATAGATTGTTCTGTTTTTAAGAAAAATTAATTGAGTATTTTCTACTATTATAGTATCTAATCATCAATTGAAAATACAGAACTCCTGATGAAGGCTACTCGCCGAAACGTGTTGGATTCGGTTTTGTATTTGGTGATGAAAATCAACTGTTGACATATGTACTAGCGCATGTATCATAAACTATTGTGATTAGGTGTATATTTATGTTTAGAATTTTTATGAATCATTGTAAAAAAAGTGTAGAAACTGTTACTAAAAAAAAGGATAAAAAGCTATATAACATTTGTGAGAAAAAAAGATAATTAAAAAGAAGTTTTATAAATTCACATATCACGGTGTTAGTCAATCTATTAAGCAACAATGTGTGATAGAATTTAGGAAACACACATAACCCGGTGTACAGGCCAGCTTTCATAGAAGGACAGTATCCGTAATGGCCTGGAGTGAGGGGGTCAACTTATTACAGAGTTTCAAGGTAAGAGAAGCAGCAGCAGTACACCCTACATGGGGTTCTGCGGCATTTGTCGAGACCAAAGTGATACAGTCACGTTGCAACAACAATTCTAAAACCTGATCCTGGCCTCAGGGTGGTCAGCCAGGTGATACAGAAGATGGCCCAGAATGCCTTAGTTTTGGGGTCCACCGTCGTACAATATTGTAGCGGTTCTGCTCTCTTTCAAGCCCCAAGCGGCCGCCTAAACAGCAGGGCTAAATATAGTCCGATGAGTCCCCGGATGACTTGAGAGTCGCTCTCACGCGGCACGCCATCCAGGGACTCGTGGAGTACGGACTTCTAGAAGTTTCACAAACATTGATTGGCAAGCACCCAAAGGCAGTCGCAACCCCATAGTTGGATGCTATAAGGTGGAATTCCATGGGGCATATGTACAAGCTCCTATCTTCGCTCCGCTCTTCGCTTCTGTGCTGAGTGGTCGCTCCCCTGTGGCTCTGGTATCGTTGTGCAGCGCATTGGAAACTGCCTGTAACCTATTGCCTGCTGTGTGCTTTTGACTGCCGCTTTGCTTATTTGTATTTGCATTTTTAAACTGCCAGCGCAACTTTCTTGCTGTATCTGGTATCGTTGTGCAGCGCATTTTCACGGAAATTGATTATAATCTATTGCCTGCTGTTTGCTTTTGATTGCCGCTTTGCTTATTAGCATATTACAATTGCTAGCGTTTATTCCTTGCTGTATTCGCGTTTTCCCCCAGACGCTCTTGCCGTGCTGACCCCTCCGCCTCCATTTTGTTGTTGTTGTCCTCCTACGTTGCCCGCCCCGCCTCCCAGCTGAGCCGCCCTCCCACAAACTACAAACAGCGCTCCCTTACCTGGAAGGCTGTGACTCGCTCTTCGCTTCTGTGCTGAGTGGTCGCTCCCCTGTGGCTCTGGTATCGTTGTGCAGCGCATTGGAAACTGCCTGTAACCTATTGCCTGCTGTGTGCTTTTGACTGCCGCTTTGCTTATTTGTATTTGCATTTTTAAACTGCCAGCGCAACTTTCTTGCTGTATCTGGTATCGTTGTGCAGCGCATTTTCACGGAAACTGATTATAATCTATTGCCTGCTGTTTGCTTTTGACTGCCGCTTTGCTTATTAGCATATTACAATTGCTAGCGTTTATTCCTTGCTGTATTCGCGTTTTCCCCCAGACGCTCTTGCCGTGCTGACCCCTCCGCCTCCATTTTGTTGTTGTTGTCCTCCTACGTTGCCCGCCCCGCCTCCCAGCTGAGCCGCCCTCCCACAAACTACAAACAGCGCTCCCTTACCTGGAAGCGCTGTGACTCGCTCTTCGCTTCTGTGCTGAGTGGTCGCTCCCCTGTGGCTCTGGTATCGTTGTGCAGCGCATTGGAAACTGCCTGTAACCTATTGCCTGCTGTGTGCTTTTGACTGCCGCTTTGCTTATTTGTATTTGCATTTTTAAACTGCCAGCGCAACTTTCTTGCTGTATCTGGTATCATTGTGCAGCGCATTTTCACGGAAACTGATTATAATCTATTGCCTGCTGTTTGCTTTTGACTGCTGCTTTGCTTATTAGCATATTACAATTGCTAGCGTTTATTCCTTGCTGTATTCGCGTTTTCCCCCAGACGCTCTTGCCGTGCTGACCCCTCCGCCTCCATTTTGTTGTTGTTGTCCTCCTACGTTGCCCGCCCCGCCTCCCAGCTGAGCCGCCCTCGCCCCTCCCCCTCCACCATCCATATATGACAGTTGTTCCCGCGCGCAGCGTTTACGCGCAGCGTTCGCGCCCCAGTCGCGCCGAAGGTGCACCAAAGGTAAGCCCGTCTACGCCCGTCCGCGCCTGGACCGCGCCCAGCGCCATACCCCCTGGCCCTCGCATTGCCCAACCATCCCGCATTACCTTCGATGCCACCACCCTCCTAGCCCTTAACCCCGGCCGCTCCCCCAACTGCGTCCAAGCCGCTCCTGGACACACCCATGGACCTTTCTCATGCTACTCCTGCAAATTCATCGGCACCGTCAACAACCCCGCTACGATCACACCTCAGATTCCCGACCCCAAACACCTACAATGCATCTTGCTCAACACCCGATCGGTCCACAGGCACGCCATTGACCTATGGAATCTACTAGACACCATCTCTCCGGACGTCGCCTTCCTTACAGAAACTTGGATGAACGCCTCCTCCGCCCCTGACATCACCATTGCCATCCCAGAAGATTATAAGATCATACGCAAAGACCGTACCGGCCACACAGGAGGAGGAATCGCTATCGTCCATAAGAAATCTATCCACATCTCAACCAGCTCAGACGTCAATCTCGCCAACTCTGAACACCTTCACTTCCAGATCCACATCGACCCCAAGACCACACTCAGAGGCACCCTCCTTTACAGACCACCAGGACCCCGCGCACAATTTAGTGAGGACATCACGGACTTCATCACTCCACACGCACTCCCCTCCAAAGATTACATCCTCCTGGGAGACCTCAACTTTCACCTTGAAAAGAACAACGACCGCAACTCCTCCACCCTTCTGGACAACCTCGCCAACCTCGGACTTAGACAACTGGTCACTTCCCCCACCCACATCGCAGGTCACACTCTCGACCCTATCTTCACCTCCAGCAATCATGTCTCATTCAGCCACACTACGGCTCTCCTTTGGACTGACCACAGCTGCGTTCACTTTACCTACAACAAGCCCAAACCCAACAATCACCCCCAACCAACTCGGCAAAGAAACTAGAACAAAATCACCATCGACCAGATCTCCTCATCGCTTCTTCTAAACCCCCCATCCCACTCCTCAAACCCCGACCAAGCCGCCTCCAACCTCTCCCTTTGGCTATCCAACAGCGCCGACATCCTAGCACCACTGAAAAAGCGTCAAAGCAAACTTGGCAGCAAGAAGGCCTCATGGTTCAACGATGATCTTAAGAAATCCAAGAAACTCTGCCGCTCCCTTGAGAAGGCCTGGAAAAAAGACCCAACCACCAGCACCAAGGACGCCTTCAAAAACGCCACCCGCATACACCACCAACTGATCCGAAAGGCCAAGAAAACGGCCTTCAAGGAACGACTAGATAACAACGCCCACAACAGCAAGGAACTTTTCAACATCGTCAAGGAATTTACCAATCCCTCAGCCAACTCTAACGACATCACCCCCTCTCAAGCACTCTGAGACTCACTAGCCTCATTCTTCCACAACAAAATTGCAGACATCCACAACAGCTTCGACAACCAACCCGGAGACCAACCCTCCCAACCATCTACCGGACCCGCACCCCCCTCGAACACCCTTAATGACTGGAACCCTATCTCCACTGAGGACAGCATCCGCCTGATGAATTCCATCCACTCAGGATCCCCCACAGACCCTTGTCCTCACCACATCTTCAACAAAGCAGACTCCATCATAGCACCGCACCTCCGAGACGTCATCAACTGCTCCTTCAAATCCGCCACCTTCCCAGAAAGCTGGAAACACGCAGAACTCAGCGCCCTTCTGAAAAAACCCACAGCTGACCCCGCCGGGCTCAAAAATTACCGCCCCATCTCGCTCCTTCCATTCCCGGCCAAAGTCATCGAGAAAGCAGTCAACAACCAGCTCGCCGCCTTCCTCGAAGCCAACAAATCCCTCGACTCCTCACAGTCCGGCTTCCGAGCAAAACACAGCACTGAGACCGCCCTCATCGCAGCAACAGACGACATTCGAACGCTACTGGACAATGGAGACACAGTCGCCCTCATCCTCCTCGACCTCTCCGCAGCCTTCGACACAGTCTGCCATAGCACCCCTCTACAACGCCTCAGAAACATCGGAATCCAAGGAAAAGCACTGGAATGGATCACCTCGTTCCTCACCGGAAGAACCCAGAGAGTCCGCCTTCCACCATTCAAGTCAGAGGCCACTGAAGTCATCTGCGGCGTACCACAAGGATCATCACTCAGCCCCACCCTCTTCAACGTATACATGAGCCCCCTCGCGACCATCGCACGCCAACACAACCTCAACATCATCTCCTACGCGGATGACACTCAACTGATCCTATCACTCACCAATGACCCTAGCACCGCCAAAACTAACCTACACGAAGGAATGAAAGAAGTAGCCGAATGGATGAAACACAGCCGTCTAAAACTGAACTCAGATAAAACAGAAGTCCTTATCTTAGGCACCTCCCCCTCTGCATGGGACGACTCTTGGTGGCCACAAGCCCTTGGAAAAGCACCCATCCCGACAGACCACGCACGGAACCTGGGCGTCATCCTGGATTCCTCACTTTCGATGTACAGACAAGTCAACGCCGTCTCTTCATCCTGCTTCAACATTCTTCGCATGCTCAAAAAAACATTTCGTTGGATCCCCACCGAAACTAGGAAAACGGTCACCCACGCTCTGGTCACGAGCCGACTGGACTATGGAAACACCCTCTACGCCGGTACTACAGCTAAACTCCAGAAAAAACTCCAACGAATCCAAAACGCCTCAGCCAGGCTCATATTAGACATCCTGCGTAAAGAACATATCTCTGATCACCTGAAAAACCTTCACTGGCTTCCCGTCAATAAGAGGATCACTTTCCGGCTCCTAACCCACGCATACAAAGCACTCTACGAAATCGGACCAGAATGCCTCAACACACGACTGTCCTTCTACACCCGCTCCCGCCAGCTACGATCAGCCAACCAGGCCCTTGCCACTGTACCCTGCATCAACAAAACCACCATGGGAGGTAGATCCTTCTCCTACCTGGCAGCTAAAACCTGGAATTCACTTCCCACTTACCTTCGCCTTACCCAGAACCACCTAGCATTCAGAAAGCAACTTAAAACGTGGATATTTGACAATTAATTCCCCACCCCTCCTCAAGCGCCTTGAGACCCTCTGGGTATGTAGCGCGCTATATAAATTCTTTGACTTGACTTGACTTGACTATCGCCACCACAACATCACCTATACTGACGTTGCGGTGGCGATAGGGACTGTGACTTATGTACATGGCAGTGTTAAGCCACTTAACGTGGCTTAACGCTGCCTTGTACATAAAGCACCCTTTCACGCTATGGTTAGCGTGAAAGGAGCGTGCAGTGGGTGTTGTGGTGGGTGTTCCACCTCAACACCCATTCATTTTGATGCTGCCCCCTTTGTACAAGGGTGGCTTACATAGGAGGTGGCGCCAATATTGAGACCAGGTAAAAGCTGATCTAAAGATGGTGAAATGAGGAGAAATGATTATTTCTCCTCGTTTTTAGGTCTCGCCTGTCGATGCGCATGCGCATCGAGCAAGCGAGACTATTGCGAGTTATCCACTCTTTATCCAACTGCAAGGAATCGTGGCGATTCCTTGCAGTGCCCGTGACTTTTAAGGTCAATGCGCATGCGCATTGAGCTTATGCGCATGCGCATTGACCTTAAAAGTCACGGGCGCGTGCACGTCCGTGTTTGTTTACCCTTGCCTACTCTCTCTCTCCCCTCTCCGCCCCCGTTCCGCCCCCTCCCCTTCCCGCCGTGTCGCATTTCTCCTCCCCCCTCCCCTCTCTTCCCTAAGGCTTGTCTTACCCGCCGTGTCTCTGCTGCTTCCCCCTGTCCTGTCTCTCCTCCTCTCTCTCTCTATACCCTCCCCCTCCTCCCCACCACTCCCATCAAGTCCCTCTGGCCCTTCCCTCCTCCCCGGACCCCTCCTCCCCTGCCCCCTTCAGCAATCTCCTCGTAGGCTGCACCGCATGGTTCACCGGCGTGAGGCACGCAGCCCCAGACACTCTCACTCTCTCCGTATGCCGACAGAAGCCAGGCTGCAGCAGTACGCCAATCACCTCTAATGGGCCCTCAGGGCATGCAGCCTCTCGGTACTCTGCCTACCGGTGCCCAGGTAAGCGCTGGTTTTCAGCTCCGGTACCGGCGCCGAGGATATCTGCTCCGCTGTTGAATCCACTATACTCACACGATTTTGGTGCACTCGGCTGGATCGTCCGGCACTCTCCCACGCGGGTCACAGACCCTGACCTGCTCGCTGTCTTGTCTCGCCAGATGAGCACAGGCCGCCGTAACGCTCCACGTTGTTTCGCGCAGCCCAGCAATCTACACGGCTATCAGGGGTGTATAGTGGCTACTCTTTAAGACCGCCAAACCGAGGCCAGCAGCGTCTACCCCGTATGCGCCGTTACAGCTCTCCGCAGCTTTGCCCTGGGTAATCCTCGGCTGCGCAGCAATCTAGCGCGGGGGTGTTAGGCGTTCCTCAGCGAGCAGGAAGAAATCATCTGGCAGCACGGGCGCGGAGCCTTCACCACAGCAGCGATCGCGGAGTCACCACAATTGCCCCGCTTCAATTCTCACTCCAGAGCCCTGCAGCCATGAGTCACCGCCATCATGTCAAAACCCACCCTTAAAAATCGAAGCTTGGTCCAAACCATGTACAAAACTGGCAGCACTAATGGTGACCAATGACACACTCCGCACCTTTTAAAAAAAGCCACTGACGTCATTTTTTTATTAGACCTAACTGCCATGTTAAACATCATCACCGGCCACCAAATTCTTCTGGACAATCTTAAAAACAGGATGCGCAAGTAGGAAAGCATTGTGAAATGGTACCAATCCTACCTCTCAGAACACTCCCAAATAGTGAAAACTGACAATTCCCTTTCTGACCCCACTTTAATTTCCGTCCGCACCCCACACCCCCCCCCTCCTCTCCTAGCACCCCCAGCCCGAGGCAGCTTCCCCTGCACAGACCCGCTCCGCCCCCTCCCCTTCCCGCCGTCTCGCATTTCCCCTGTCGCACTTCTCCTCCCCCCTCCCCTCTCTTCCCTCCAGCTTGTTTTTTGTTTATTTGACCCGCTCCGCCCCCTCCCCTTCCCGCCGTGTCGCATTTCTCCTCCCCCCTCCCCTCTCTTCCCTCCGGCTTTTTTAGGTCTCGCCTGTCGATGCGCATGCGCATCGAGCAAGCGAGACTATTGCGAGTTATCCACTCTTTATCCAACTGCAAGGAATCGTGGCGATTCCTTGCAGTGCCCGTGACTTTTAAGGTCAATGCGCATGCGCATTGAGCTTATGCGCATGCGCATTGACCTTAAAAGTCACGGGCGCGTGCACGTCCGTGTTTGTTTACCCTTGCCTACTCTCTCTCTCCCCTCTCCGCCCCCGTTCCGCCCCCTCCCCTTCCCGCCGTGTCGCATTTCTCCTCCCCCCTCCCCTCTCTTCCCTAAGGCTTGTCTTACCCGCCGTGTCTCTGCTGCTTCCCCCTGTCCTGTCTCTCCTCCTCTCTCTCTCTATACCCTCCCCCTCCTCCCCACCACTCCCATCAAGTCCCTCTGGCCCTTCCCTCCTCCCCGGACCCCTCCTCCCCTGCCCCCTTCAGCAATCTCCTCGTAGGCTGCACCGCATGGTCCACCGGCGTGAGGCACGCAGCCCCAGACACTCTCACTCTCTCCGTATGCCGACAGAAGCCAGGCTGCAGCAGTACGCCAATCACCTCTAATGGGCCCTCAGGGCATGCAGCCTCTCGGTACTCTGCCTACCGGTGCCCAGGTAAGCGCTGGTTTTCAGCTCCGGTACCAGCGCCGAGGATATCTGCTCCGCTGTTGAATCCACTATACTCACACGATTTTGGTGCACTCGGCTGGATCGTCCGGCACTCTCCCACGCGGGTCACAGACCCTGACCTGCTCGCTGTCTTGTCTCGCCAGATGAGCACAGGCCGCCGTAACGCTCCACGTTGTTTCGCGCAGCCCAGCAATCTACACGGCTATCAGGGGTGTATAGTGGCTACTCTTTAAGACCGCCAAACCGAGGCCAGCAGCGTCTACCCCGTATGCGCCGTTACAGCTCTCCGCAGCTTTGCCCTGGGTAATCCTCGGCTGCGCAGCAATCTAGCGCGGGGGTGTTAGGCGTTCCTCAGCGAGCAGGAAGAAATCATCTGGCAGCACGGGCGCGGAGCCTTCACCACAGCAGCGATCGCGGAGTCACCACAATTGCCCCGCTTCAATTCTCACTCCAGAGCCCTGCAGCCATGAGTCACCGCCATCATGTCAAAACCCACCCTTAAAAATCGAAGCTTGGTCCAAACCATGTACAAAACTGGCAGCACTAATGGTGACCAATGACACACTCCGCACCTTTTAAAAAAAGCCACTGACGTCATTTTTTTATTAGACCTAACTGCCATGTTAAACATCATCACCGGCCACCAAATTCTTCTGGACAATCTTAAAAACAGGATGCGCAAGTAGGAAAGCATTGTGAAATGGTACCAATCCTACCTCTCAGAACACTCCCAAATAGTGAAAACTGACAATTCCCTTTCTGACCCCACTTTAATTTCCGTCCGCACCCCACACCCCCCTCCTCCTCTCCTAGCACCCCCAGCCCGAGGCAGCTTCCCCTGCACAGACCCGCTCCGCCCCCTCCCCTTCCCGCCGTCTCGCATTTCCCCTGTCGCACTTCTCCTCCCCCCTCCCCTCTCTTCCCTCCAGCTTGTTTTTTGTTTATTTGACCCGCTCCGCCCCCTCCCCTTCCCGCCGTGTCGCATTTCTCCTCCCCCCTCCCCTCTCTTCCCTCCGGCTTTTTTTTTTTTTATTTTACCCGCCGTGTCTCCGATCCTTTCGCTCTCCTCCCCCCTCCCCTCTCTTCCCTCCGGCTGCTCTCCCCCGGCCAGTCCATGGACGAAGAGCCCTCTCACATGCCTCGTCTCTCCACCCCGGGCACGCCAACCATGATAACCTCCTTGTCCACCTTAACTGCTCCATGGCCTTCAGTGAGAGTCCTCTCCTACAGTCACCACCTCCAAATGCCGCTGCTGACCACTTCATAGATTCTCAAACATGCTCAGTCCCCACGCTGTGGTCCCCCATGTCTCCACCCCATGCAGCACTGGTTTCATAAATGCGACTCCTCAGATCCAGCAGCATCGACATACCCCGGTGAGGACTTCCTCTTATGCCGCTAGGGTTCCAACCTCACTCCATTTCAGCAAGAATCCATGTTCCATCCCTGGTCTTGGCTCTTAAAAACTACACGTATCATTTCAAGGCGTGCAGTGCAATTGGTTGAATATCTAAGTAAACCCAGACTACAACTCCCAGAGTGCAATAGGTTTACAGATAAACCACAGAACTGGACATGAAACAAGGTAGTAACTAAATTATCAAATCCCTCCAGCTAGTGCCAACGATCTTGCTCGAATTCTTCGTCCACTTGGTTAGCTCTCAGCAAATTTTCCTTTAAAAATGATGTCCCACCTACTAGCTTAAAACCACACATGTCAAAACCCACCCTTTACTCACCCTCACCCTCACTCACCCTCAACCCCTCACCCTCACTCACCCTCAACCCCTCACCCACACCATCACTCACCCTCACTCGCCCTCACTCGCCCTCACTCACCCTCACTCACCCTCACTCACCCTCACTCACCCTCACTCACTCACCCTCACTCACCCTCACTCACCCTCACTCACCCTCACTCACCCTCACTCTCTCACCCTCACCCTCACCCACCCTCACTCACCCTCACTCACCCTCACTCACCCTCACCCACCCTCACTCACTCTCACTCACCCTCACCCTCACTCACCCTCACTCTCACTCACCCTCACTCACCCTCACTCACCCTCACCCACCCTCACTCACTCTCACTCACTCTCACTCACCCTCACCCACCCTCACTCACCCACCCTCTCACTCACCCTCACTCTCACTCACCCTCACCCTCACCCTCCCTCACCCTCCCTCACTCACCCTCCCTCACTCACCCTCCCTCCCTCACCCTCACCCTCACCCTCCCTCACCCTCCCTCACCCTCCCTCACTCACCCTCACTCACCCTCACTCACCCTCACTCACCCTCACTCACCCTCACTCACCCTCACTCACCCTCACTCTCTCACCCTCACCCTCACTCACCCTCACTCACCCTCACCCTCACCCACCCTCACCCTCACTCACTCTCACTCACCCTCACCCTCACTCACCCTCACTCACCCTCACTCACCCTCACTCTCACTCACCCTCACTCTCACTCACCCTCACTCTCACTCACCCTCACTCTCTCACCCTCACTCTCTCACCCTCACTCACCCTCACCCACCCTCACTCACCCACCCTCACCCTCACCCACCCTCACCCACCCTCACCCTCACTCACTCTCACTCACCCTCACTCACCCTCACTCTCACTCACCCTCCCTCACCCACCCTCACCCTCACCCACCCTCACCCTCACTCACCCTCACTCACCCTCACTCACCCTCACTCACCCTCACCCTCACTCACCCTCACCCACCCTCACCCACCCTCACCCACTCTCACCCACCCTCACCCACTCTCACTCACTCTCACTCACTCACCCTCACTCTCACTCACCCTCACCCTCACTCTCACTCTCACTCACCCTCACCCTCACTCTCACTCTCACTCACCCTCACCCTCACTCTCACTCACCCTCACCCTCACTCTCACTCACCCTCACTCTCACTCACCCTCACTCACTCACCCACACCCTCACTCACCTTCACCCTCACTCACTCTCAACCCCTCACCCTCACTCACCCCCACTCACCCTCAACCCCTCACCCTCAACCCCTCACCCTCAACCCCTCACCCTCCCTCACCCTCACTCACCCTCAACCCCTCACCCTCACTCACCCTCACCCTCAACCCCTCACCCTCAATCCCTCACCCTCAATCCCTCACCCACACTCACCCTCACTCACCCACACTCACCCTCACTCACCCCCACTCACCCTCACTCACTCACCCTCACTCACTCACCCTCACCCTCACTCACCCTCACTCACCCTCACCCTCACTCACCCTCACTCACCCTCACCCTCACTCACCCTCAACCCCTCACCCACCCTCAACCCCGCACCCTCACTCACCCTCAACCCCTCACCCTCAACCCCTCACTCACCCTCACTCACCCTCACCCTCAACCCCTCAGCCTCACCCTCACTCACCCTCAACCCCTCACCCTCACTCACCCTCAACCTCACTCTCACTCACCCTCACTCACTCACCCACACCCTCACTCACCTTCACCCTCACTCACTCTCAACCCCTCACCCTCACTCACCCCCACTCACCCTCAACCCCTCACCCTCAACCCCTCACCCTCAACCCCTCACCCTCCCTCACCCTCACTCACCCTCAACCCCTCACCCTCACTCACCCTCACCCTCAACCCCTCACCCTCAATCCCTCACCCTCAATCCCTCACCCACACTCACCCTCACTCACCCACACTCACCCTCACTCACCCCCACTCACCCTCACTCACTCACCCTCACTCACTCACCCTCACCCTCACTCACCCTCACTCACCCTCACCCTCACTCACCCTCACTCACCCTCACCCTCACTCACCCTCAACCCCTCACCCACCCTCAACCCCGCACCCTCACTCACCCTCAACCCCTCACTCACCCTCACTCACCCTCACCCTCAACCCCTCAGCCTCACCCTCACTCACCCTCAACCCCTCACCCTCACTCACCCTCACTCACCCTCACTCACCCTCAACCCCTCACTCACCCTCACTCACCCTCAACCTCATGCTAAAGATTTACAAAAAAAAAAAACCCCATAAACAATTCTAAAAGCACTAACTCTAATGCTGCGAGACCTATTGCATTTCTAATGCTTGTTTCTTTTTCCATGTGCGCTGCCGTGTGTAGCACACATGGAAAAAGCAATATGCCATTGTTTGTTTATGTGTAGTAAAGTGTCCCTTCCTGTACATAAACAGACTTTCTAAAAAATGCCATTTTGTCAATTTCATGTATGCTGCATGAAGCAGAACGCAAGAAAGTGACAGGATGGCATTTCTAGAACTGTTCATGTGCAGGAAGGGACACCTTCCCACGCATAAACAATCCTCCCCTGCACACAGACAACCTTGCTTTCTGGTGCAATGGTGCCTGCGTTGGCGCTAGGTTGCTAAACTTAGTGCCATCGCAGGGGGAAATGCAAGGATGCACCACATTCTTGTAAATATGATGAAGCCTTGTGTTGCAGAAGTGGAGGGGAGAGGCATTAAGCCAGGAAGGCTAACACATCTCTCCTCCACTTCCTTGTACTTATCCCCCGGAGTCTTATACCGAGTCCTGGAGCTACCCGGACAGAAGGCACAGACTCTATTAGGTGGTCAGAGTGACTTTTAGGAGGACATCTGAAGATGCACTTGCAAAGTGGAATGGCTGTGCTGGAGGTTCGGCATTGTCCGCTAGACATGGCTAGTTTGTTGGCCAGGTCAGTTTGGGCCTCGGTGTTCAGGATTATATCAGTATCACAGCTCTTTATGAAGAGGATCCTAGCTCGAAGGGGGAGCCATTGCATGTCTTTTAATGGGATGCGGTAACATTCTTTGAGCCTTTGATGAGCCATGTCACTGTGTGCATAGGATACTTTTCAGGGGTGCTATCAGGGAGACTGCAGACAAGGGTATTGTCTCCATCCAGATTGAGGATGACTAAGGCTTTACCATTTTTCTGAAGTCATCTTCCAGGTAAACAGTTTCAATTTCTTCAAGCACTTGAGGAATTGTGCACCTTGGGCACACACACACACTGGCGGCAACAAAGAAGAAGGGATGTAGCATTGCACATCAGAGTGACACTCCGTTGGGTCTCTGGAGGTCAAAGTCACAGGGTGAGGGTCGAAATGCAGGCAGGTCAGCAGAAGAAAATTGAAAGATAGTAGGGGCGCTGTAAGGTACTCACAGCTGGGATACTCAGTCTCCACTACTCCTTATTTTGTGCACACCTACTCCTACCCGCGCCGCGTGCATTCTGTCCTGCCAGCCACAGATGGGCCCCTAGACCTCTTCTACTTCCTTATGCTTCCTCAGTCCTCTTCCCTCATTCCCAGGATTATTCAGGCATGCTCGTCCCTGTGTAAGTCCTCAGCGGCTCAGCCCATCTCTAAATTCCAGTGCATTCTCAGTACTACAGGCTCTATCGGTGACCTCAATCCTATACGTTCGGAGTTTGTGTTCTTTAGTCTTGCCTCTCACTCAGAATAGTCTCAGCCCTAGCTTCTCAATCACGATGTCTCCTGCCGCATGTTTTCAGCCCTGCGCTCTCATTCTCTGCCTGTCAGCCCTGTCAGCGCATTCAGCTCTGCATTCATTGTTCCACCCCCACTGGTCTGTGGATTCTCAGCCTTCTTCCGCACTCAGTGTTGCCTCCTTGGTCTTTAAACCTGTGCATCGTCTGTCTTGCCTCCTCAGTCCTGCCTCTCGACTCTGTATTCTTAGTCTGCTGCCTCACTCTGTATTCTCACTTATGCCCATCACTATGTGCCCTCCGCCCTGCTGCCTCAGTCTGTGTCCACAGTGTTGCCCCTCAGTCTTTCCACTCCTGCCGGGTCTGGTGGCTCCGTGGACTAATGCGTCCATTGCAGGGGCCTGTGTTCGACCTCATGGTCACAGGTACAAATCCCGGTGGGTCCACTCAGCCTTGCATAAATCTGAGGTCGATAAAATGAGTACCAATGAGGTGGGTAACAATAAACATCTGTTATTCAGCGCCAAGACACTTACGGGTAATCGTGCGTTTTACAAATGCACCTGGTATGTTATATTCTCAGTCTTGCCACCAGTCACTCATTAGTTTGTCTTTTCGCCACTGTATCCTTAGCCATGCCACCCGACTCTGTACTTTAAGTCCTGCCATCTTACCCTGTATCCTTAGCCATGCCACCTGACTCTGTACTTTAAGTCCTGCCATCTTACCCTGTATCCTGCCATGCAACCTTACCCTGTAATTTAAGTCCTGCCATCTTACCCTGTATCCTTAGCCATGCCACCTGACTCTGTACTTTAAGTCCTGCCATCTTACCCTGTATCCTGCCATGCAACCTTACCCTGTAATTTAAGTCCTGCCATCTTACCCTGTATCCTTAGCCATGCCACCTGACTCTGTACTTTAAGACCTGCCATCTTACCTTGCATACTTAGCCATGCAACCTGACTCTGTACTTTAAGTCCTGCCATCTTACCCTGCATCCTTAGCCATGCCACCTGACTCTGTAATTTAAGTCCTGCCATCTTATCCTGTATTCTTAGCCATGCCACCAGACTCTGCAATTTAAGTCCTGCCATCTTATTATGTATCCTTAGCCATGCCACCTGACTCTGTACTTTAAGACCTGCAGCATACCCTGTATCCTTACCCATGCCACCCGACTCTGTACTTTAAGATCTGCCATCTTACCCTTTATCCTTAGCCATGCCACCTTACCCTTCACTTTAAGTGCTGCCATCTTACCCTGTATCCTTAGCCATGCCACCTGAATCTGCACTTCAAGTCCTGCCATCTTACCCTGTTTTCTTAGCCATGCCACCTGACTCTGCACTTCAAGTCCTGCCATCTTACCCTGTATCCTTAGCCATGCCACCTGACCCTGCACTTTAAGTCCTGCCATCTTACCCTGTATACTTAGCCATGCCACCTGACTCTGCACTTTAAGTCCTGACATCTTACCCTGTATCCTTAGCCATGCCACCTGACTCTGCATTTTAAGTCCTGCCATCTTACCCTGTATCCTTAGCCATGCCACCTGACTCCACACTTTAAGTCCTGCCATCTTACCCTGTTATCCTTAGCCAGGCCACCTGACTCTGTGCTTTAAGTCCTGCCATCTTACCCTGTATCCTTAGCCATGCCACCTGACTTTGTACTTTAAGTCCTGCCATCTTACCATGTATCCAAAGCCATGCCACCAGACTCTGTACTTTAAGACCTGCCATCTTACCCTGTATCCTTAGCCATGCCACCTGACTCTGCACTTTAAGTCCTGCCATCTTACCCTGTATCCTTAGCCATGCCACCTGACTCCACACTTTAAGTCCTGACATCTTACCCTGTATCCTTAGCCATGCCACCTGACTCTGCATTTTAAGTCCTGCCATCTTACCCTGTATCCTTAGCCATGCCACCTGACTCCACGCTTTAAGTCCTGCCATCTTACCCTGTTATCCTTAGCCAGGCCACCTGACTCTGTGCTTTAAGTCCTGCCATCTTACCCTGTATCCTTAGCCATGCCACCTGACTTTGTACTTTAAGTCCTGCCATCTTACCATGTATCCAAAGCCATGCCATCAGACTCTGTACTTTAAGACCTGCCATCTTACCCTGTATCCTTAGCCATGCCACCTGACTCTGCACTTTAAGTCCTGCCATCTTACCCTGAATCCTTAGCCATGGCACCTGACTTTGCACTTTAAGTCCTGTCATCTTTCCATGTATCCTTAGCCATGCCACCTGACTATGTACTTTAAGTACTGTCATCTTACCTTTTGAAGACAGGACTTCCAAATTGGTTGTAGAAGAAGGTTTATTTACGTATACAGGAGCAGCCCCCAACAGCTGTATACTCAACAGCCTCAGCTGTCTCCTGGATTCCTACATGCAGGATTCCAGTAGTGGAAGCTTGTAGTTGCCAAGCAGCAGTTGCTATGATAAGTAAACACATTAGAATACAACATATCCGTTTTCATTAGAATTTATTTTAAACTATAAATTTCCCAAATGAAGAGAATAGGATATAGTAACAACTAAAATGTCTATAAGACTAATCACAAATATAATCTTGCAACCTGTTAGGACTTTGCTTAACAGGTGTGCTAGGTACTCTAACCATAGATTTGTTACTGGGTCGTAGACAAGTACCTTTGGAAGAAACTCCATTAGATTCATTGTTCACAACTGCACTGTAATTAGATACATCTTTACTTAACCACTCTCATACCTCTGTTTCATTGCACTAGGCCACACGATTAGCATTCCACCATTTTCCGCCAGAAAGTTTCAAATAATCACCATTGATAGACTCAATTTTCTTGGGGTCAGATAGCTTGGAATATCCCTTGTGTTGGATTGTTCCCAACTTTACTCTTACAAAATTTCCCAATTCGAACCTTTTCGGTTCCTTGATTAACTTGTCATTGTGTCTATGTTCATAAGAGCTTTGATAATCTTCAACTTTAGATCTTATGATACCCTCGTCAATACATTTCTACCACATCTACCCATCCATGCTGGCACAGCCATAGAACAAGGCACCCTGCCCTTGAGTAAACTAAAAGGAGTTTCCCCTGTAACTTAATGTGGATTGGTTCAATAGTTCCATAACATTTTCTTTACCAAATACTTCCAATCAACTTTATTGTGAATAGCCATCTGGATACATTCACCCAAAACACGGTTAAATTGTTCAATAAGGCCATTACCCCGGGGGATGATAAATTGGAGTTTTTAAATGCTTGATGCCCCATATTTTAAGAAAATCACTAAACTCATTGGAAGTGAATTGAGGTCCATTATCAGTTAACATTTCAGCGGGACAACCTTCTCTACGAAAAATGTCTTCACAGAAATCAATCACGATGTCAGCTTTGACTTCACGCACAAAGGTTACTTCTGGCCACTTAGAAAAATAATCCATTAAAACAATGGCAAATCTGCTTCCAACACCAAGAATTTCAAATGGACCGCAAACATCAATTGCTAATCTTTCCCAAGCTTGCTTAGGCCACATTACATGATGAATGGCAGTTTCTTGTACGACATGAGTCTTGTCACTACGAGAACACGCTACACCATCCCTAACAAACCTTTCAATCTGCCTGTCCATACCAGGTCACCAGAAATCCTCCCTGGCTTTTCTCTTCATAGCTGACATGCCACCGTGGCCCTCATGTAACAATTGTAACAATCTTGATTTCATAGTAGAAGGAACTACCAACTTGTCGTTCCTCCTCAAAATACCATCCACAACAGATAATTCACTCCAGACTTCGTTATAAATTATTAAATCATCATGAGACCTTCAACCCTCTCTCATAGGGAGACACTCAACAACTTTTTTTTAAGATACTGTGATCTAAAATAGCTCTTTTCCAATCTGACTCTTCTATGGCCTGACATACATCACTCAATTTCGCCACCACCCATTTTTCAACCTCTGAATCCAATTTTTCACAATCGACTTTTTCAACTGGAAGATGCGATAAACAGTCAGCATTTACATTCCTAACACCAGGTACATATTTAAGGCTAAAGTTTCAATTAACGGTTTATGATCTGTTTATAATTCAAACTTCATACCCCACAAAAAGTTCCGGAATTGCTGCACTCCCCACCAACACGCCAATGCCTCCTTTTCGATGATGGAATACGTGTTCTCTGCACCCTTGAGTGTTCTGGATGCGATTGCTATTGCTCTTTCTATGCCCTCATGAATATGCATTAGTACAGCGCCCAAACCATAACCACTGGCATCTGTCACAATTATGTACTTATCATTGCATTGAGAGGTTTTAAAGAAGCAGCACTGGTAACAGCTTTTTTGACTTCTTCAAAAGCACATTGCCACTTGTCAGTCCACACAAATACCACATTTTTCTTCATCAGCTCTCGTAAAGGGTATACACAGTTAGAAAAATTAAAAATAAATCTTGAGTAATATTCGGCCAATCCCAAGAATGACCTTAGCTGGTCCTTATTTTGTGGAACTGGTGCTTTTTCTAAATCTTCCACTAACTTAAAAGTAGGTTTAAATCCATCTTGGTTTAAAGTGTGGCCAAGATAGTCCACCTTCGATTGACAGAATTTGTATTTTTTAAGACTAATGGTTAGACCAGCTTGTTCTAATTTGCTTTGCACAATTCCTAATACATCATTGTGCTCCTCCATGTTCTTTCCCAACACTAAAATATGATTTTGAAACACCAAAATATTGGAAATGTCTCTCAAAATCCCCTGCATAACTCGTTGAAAAACTGCTGAAGCAGATGCTAAACCAAATGGCATGCGCACAAATTGGAATGCTCCTTCTGGAGTTATGAAAGAGGTTAAGTTCTTCGATTCAGGTTGTAGTAGCACTTGATGATAAGCACTTGACAAGTCTAAGGTGGAAAAAACTTTTGCATTATCAATAGTGGCTAGCATATCATTTATGTGGGGCAAAGGGTAGCGGTCAACCCAAATGCATTTATTTAAGTACCTTAAGTCCACACACATGCAGATACTGCCATTCGGTTTGTGTGCAATGACAATTGGACTAAGTCATACAGAAGCTTCGATAGGCTCTATGATACCTTCTTTGCACAATCTCTCTAATTCTTTTTTAAAGGATCCCTCAATGCCAATAGTACATTCCGTACTTTATGTACTTTAGGTATAACACCTGCTTTTAGAACTATGTGATGCCTAAACTTCCTTAAACAACCTAGTTCTTCTTTAAAGAGGTTAGGATATTTTGACACCCATTCATAATTATCATGATGTTCTGTCAAAAGTACCTGCATGGGATGGTTAGGATTCAGAATAATATTTAAAACCTTTTGTTCTCTCCATCCTAAAAGGGATTTTCCTTTCTCCACAACATACACTTTAGCAACGGTTTCTCTGTCTTGAAATTTAATGTTAGATACAAAATAACCCATAACAGGTAATTTTTGACCACAATATCCAACAGGATTGAAGTCATAACTTTGAAGACTTTTAGAACCTAACTCTTTCCAAACTTGTTTGTTGATTAAAGTAAAAGGAGAACATGAATCAGCCCACATTGATAACTTTTCATCATCAATCCAAATGTCACATTTGGTGGATTTTAATTTTCACTATTGCCAATATCATCAACCTCATCAATTATATATACTTCAACATCACTCTCATCTAATTCATCACAAGCATCTTCTTTGATAACATTGATGACTGATTTTGAGTGAAACGAACTAGTAGATTTAAAAACCCTTGAAAAATGTCCTATTCTTTTACATTTATAACATCTGCTTTTGGCAGCAGGACAATGAATAGCATCCGAAGAATGTCTGTTACTGCCACATCTGTAACATAACTTGTTAATGCTAGAAGAAATGTTTTTCTTATCACTTTTACCCTCATCAGAATCATTACATTTTTGGTTCTTGTCCCTTATTTTACATACTTTTGTTGAACAATTTTATTTTTTAGATTCAGTAACAATTAATTCTTTAACATATAGCGATGTATTTTCTATACCTTTGGCTATACTAATGGCCTTTTCTAACGTGGGGCCAAATAGATCTAATAATTTTTCCTGAATCTTTTTGTTATTGGTAGCATTAATCATTTGATCTCTTATAATGTAATCTCTGAGATCTTTAAACCTACAAGTAGTTGCCAATCTTCTTAACGCTGCAACATATTTCTCAATTTTTTCTCCTTGCAGCTGTTTATGTGAAAAAAATGTGTGTCTCTCAACCACAATGCTTAATTTTTTGCCATAGTTTTCTTCTAATATTACTAAAGCTATTTCATATGTATCTTCTTCTTCATCGCCAGATCCTTCATTGTCAATTCTTGATACAGAAGATTGTTTAGGAAGTGTTTTTAATGCATTTCAGGTCATGCAAGGAGATCCAGGATCCTGAAGAAAAGTAGGGGGTGGAGCAATAACTTGAGAGGTCATGTTATGAAAGTTCCCTACAAAGCGTTTTTTATTGAAGATCTGAAAAGGAATTGTTTAATTAAAAAAATGCTCATCTTTCAAGCAAAACCAACTATATTGTGTTAGTAAATAATCGGTTTCCAAAGTCACCACATGAAATATGTTTGTAATCAAATATAAGTAATAATTGTGGCGAAAATGACAGGCGGTGTGCCTTTCACCGTGGTTTTACACCTCAAATCACCAAGATCGTTTGTTGAAGAAAAAAAGCGTGGTTGGCAAACTGTGGTTGAACGTGCGTCTTCGTTCCTTGTTACTGAATGCCAAAAATGGCTTTTATGGAATTAGTCTTGTATGAATTGTTTGTATGCTTTTGTGATTGCTTCAACAATCGAATAAAGATTTCTTGACTTGACTTGACTTGAATGCCAAACAATATGGCTGCACGTCTACGTGAGTAAGCATGGGCGAATTTTGCGAATTCGCGATCCGCGAATTTGCGGATTTGCGAATTCGCGATCCGCAAAATTCGCGAATTTGTGCGAATTTGCGTATTTTTGGTTTTTTGCGTGTTCGCTGGGTTTTTTGCTTGTTCGCTGGGTTTTTTGCGTGTTCGCAGGGATTTTTGCGTCTTCGCGAGCCGCTTGCATAGCGAAGTTACCCATGCAGTCGTTTATGGGAGAGGGAGAGAGAGATAGATAGATAGATAGATAAAGAGAGAGAAAGAGAGGGAAAGAGAGAGGGAGAGAGAGAAAGAGAGAAAGAAAGAGAGGCCGGATCTCTGAAGGGCCAGATTCCTGAGTTGCCCCTACAGAACATACAGCTTTTTATTTTTAGCAAAATGCATATGAAAATTGTGCTGTAAAGGTCTTTTTTAGTTCAACCCCTCCTGACAACTCAAAATGGGTGTATTTGCCATCCTCTCCCTTCTTCCTGTTTTTTATATCTGTAAGTGCTTCCTGATGAGGCTTAATTCCTTGGACAGGTGCCTCGTTGCCTACTTGTAACTATTCTCTGACCCTGCTTCAAGGGTCAGAGCAGGGTCAGAGAATAGTTGCAAGAAGGCAACGAGGCGCCAGGAAGCAATTAGCAGCAGGTGTCCAAGTTGAAGTTAATTTGTTTGTAACCCTTTTGTAAAAGGTTACAAAGAAATTAGGTTCAACTTTTGCACCTGCTGCTGTAACCCTTGCTTGGCTGAAAATTCGTCCCCGCTGATTCGCGGATTTTACCGCGATTTCGCGAGATTCGCAGATCGCGAAATCGTGGAAAATCCGCAAATTCGCCCGCGAAACGGATTTTACGCCCACCCTTAAGCTTAAGGTTAAAGATCACGTCAGCCAAATGTGAAGCGCGCAGAACCCAGGAAACAGAAAAAGTTCACCCGCTAGTGAATTCAAATGATGCGCCTTAAACACGCGCTCATTTATTACTGCATCAATGCGTCGCGCTCAATCAATTGCGGATCAATGCCTCTTGCCTGTCTACGATCTCGCGCTAGTACGCTTGCCCTCCTCACAGATGGAATTCTGCTCCGACGTCCTCACAGCAAGCACTTTAACCGACATGCGCACTCAAGGCTCGCGCTCTTCTTCAGTCGGGGCAGACAACGAAAAGGTTACCATGTAAGTAATTTAACGATTTACTTACAAAATTTCACCCTCAGTTAAATGTTCAACGCCAGGCAAACTCTCTCGCTGCTGGGGGTCTTCGGGTCTCCGAGTAAACAAGATTTAAACTCGTTAAATCCCAATCAGATGCTCCAAAGTCAGCAAAATCTTCTAATAATATGAGAACCTTCTTGTACCACTTCATCCCATTCTCAACGCCATTTTTGTAGACAGGACTTCCAAACTGATTGTAGAAGAAGGTCTATTTACTTATACCGGAGCAACCCCCAACAGCTGTATACTCAACAGCCTCAGCTACCTGGATTCCTACATGCAGGATTCCAGTAGTGGAGGCTTGTAGTTGCCAAGCAGCAGTTGCTATGATAAGTAAAACACAAGAATACAACATTACCCTGTATCCTTAGCCATGCCACCTCACTCTGTACTCTCACTCCGTCACCTCAGTGTATCAATAGCCTGCTCTCCTCTCCCTGTATCACTAGTTCTGTGTCCAACTCTGTTTCCACAGTCCTGCCGTCTCTCTCTGTATCCACTGCTCTGCTACATCACAATGTCCTCAGCCCTGCAATGTTATTTGTATCCTTGGCTCTGCTGTCTCACTCTATATCCTCGGACATGCATCGGGCCTCATTTATGAGGCGGTTCGTCACTTTTACGCTGCTGGTGCGTCACTTTTTGTGACGCACCAGTGGCGTAAAAAATGTGCCTTGTCGCGCCATATTTACAAAGTGACGCATCTAGGTAGATGCGTCACTTTGTAAACCCCTGCGCCACATTATACCTGCGCCAGGTATAATGTATGCAAAGGGGGCGTATTGACGCAAGGAAGGGTCGTAGAAGTGACGCAGTGAAATCTATGAGATTTCACTGCGTCACTTTTAGGACGCCGTTGCGTCAAAATCTTGCGCCTTCCTCACAGCAGGCGTAAGACTGACGAAGGCACTTTCACATGGGGCTTGCCCCATGTGAAAGGACGCATTGCTGGAGTTGCGTCACTTTTGTGACACACTCCAGCAATGCGTCACTTTTGCGCTTACAGATACGTCAGAAATACTGACGTATCTGTAACTCCTTGCGACATGATGCGTCATACATTAAATATGACGCATCCGGAATGTCGCAAGGAGTGCGCACTGAGAAGTGACGCATCGCTGCTTTCACGCAGCGATGCGTCATTTCTCATAAATGAGGCCCCTAGTACTTTATATCTTCTGCTCTGCTGTGTCCCTCTGTATCCTCATCCCTGCTACATTACTTTATATCCCCAGACCTGCTGTCTCACTCTGTATCTTCAGTTATGCCACCCACCTTACTGTATTTATAGCCATGCTGCCTCTCTCTGTATTATCAGTTCTGTTTTCCACTGTGTTTTCTTAGTCCTTGCACGATCCTTTGTTTCCTCAGTCCTGCTTTCTCACTTCATCATCAGCTCTGTGTACAATTCTATTTCCACAGGCCTGCCGTTACACTCAGTCTCCTCAGTTCTGCTGTCTCACTCTGTATCCTCAGCCATGCCACTGTATCCACAGTCCACTCGCCTCTCTCTGTATCATCAGTTCTGTATACCTCTCTGTTTCCACAGTCCTGCCGTCTCTCTCTGTATCCACTTCTCTGCTACATCATACTGCCTTCTGCTTTCCCACGTCACTTTATACCCTTAGCTTTGCTGCTTAACTATGTATCCTCAGCCCTGCCACCTTACTCTTTATCTCTGCCCTGCCTCCACGGTCCTGCAACCTCATTGTATATTCTCCGTCCATTGGCCACCTTCTGTATCCACAGTCCTGCCATTTTACTCTGTATCCGCTGCTCTGTGGTGTCAATATGCATCCTCAGCCCTGCCACCTTACTTTGTATCCTCGGCCCCGCTGTCTCATTCTGTATCCTCAGCCCTGACACGTTACTTTGTGTCCACGGTCCTTCCACCTCACTGTATATTCTGTCATGTGTCCTTATTCTGTATCCTCAGCCCTGCCACGTTACTTTGTATCCTCAGCTCTGCTGTGTCAATATGCATCCTCAGCCCTGCCACGTTACTTTTTATCCTGGGCTATGCTGTCTCACTCTGTATCCTGAGCTGTGCCACGTCATGTGAGCTCATTCTATATCCTCAACCCTGCCACATTACTTTGTATCCACGGTCCTTCCACCTCACTGTATATTCTCAGTCATGTGACCTCATTCTGTATCCTCAGCCCTGACACATTAATTTGTGTTCATAGTCCTACCGCCTCACCGTATATTCCAGTCCGTCTGCCTCCTTCTATAACCTCAGCCCTGCTACATTACTTTGTTTCCTGGGCTCCACTGACTCACTTAGTATCCTTAGCACTGTCACGTTACTTTGTATCCACAGTCCTGCCACCTCACTGTATATACTCAGTCGTGTGACCCCATTTAAATCCTCAGCCCTACCATGTTACTTTGTAGCTTAGACCTGCCATCTCACTGTTTAGTCTGTCTTGTTACCTCATTCTGTATTCCCAGCCCGCCACATTACTTCTTATCCTCGGCTCCGCTGTCTGGCACTGTATCCTCAGCCATACCACAATTCTTTGTATCCACAGTCCTTTCACCTCTCTGTATTGTCTCAGTGAAGTGACGTCATTTTGTATTCTCAGCCCTGCCATGTTACTTTGTATCCACAGTCCTTCCACCTCACTGTAAATACTCAGTCCTTCGTCTGCCTTCTGTATCCTCAGGCCTGCCACTTTACTTTGTATCCTGGGCTAAGCTGTATCCTCAGCCGTGCCATGTTACTTTGTATCCACAGTCTTGCCACCTCACTGTATATTCTCAGTCACATGATGGTATTCTGTATCCGCAGCCCTGCCATGTTAGTTTGTATCCAGAAACTTGCCACTGCACTGTATATTCTCAGTTACATGATCTCATTCTGTATCCTCAGCCCTGACCCATTACTTTGTATCCATTGTCCTGCCACCTCACTGTATATGCTCAGTCCTTCTGCCTCCTTCTGTATCTTCAGCCCTGCCACGTTACTTTGTATTCTGGACTCCACTGCCTCACTTTGTATCCCCAGCCCTGCCATGTTACTTTGTATCCACAGTCCTGCTCCTCAGTGTTTATTCTGAGTCATGTAACCTCATTCTGTATCCTCAGCCCTGCCACGTTACTTTGTATCCATATTCCTGCCACCTCACTGTATATACTCAGTCGTGTGACCCCATTTAAATCCTCAGCCCTACCATGTTACTTTGTAGCTTAGACCTGCCATCTCACTGTTTAGTCTGTCTTGTTACCTCATTCTGTATTCCCAGCCCGCCACATTACTTCTTATCCTCGGCTCCGCTGTCTGGCACTGTATCCTCAGCCATACCACAATTCTTTGTATCCACAGTCCTTTCACCTCTCTGTATTGTCTCAGTGAAGTGACCTCATTTTGTATTCTCAGCCCTGCCACGTTACTTTGTATCCACAGTACTTCCACCTCACTGTAAATACTCAGTCCTTCGTCTGCCTTCTGTATCCTCAGGCCTGCCACTTTACTTTGTATCCTGGGCTAAGCTGTATCCTCAGCCGTGCCATGTTACTTTGTATCCACAGTCTTGCCACCTCACTGTATATTCTCAGTCACATGATGGTATTCTGTATCCGCAGCCCTGCCATGTTAGTTTGTATCCAGAAACTTGCCACTGCACTGTATATTCTCAGTTACATGATCTCATTCTGTATCCTCAGCCCTGACACATTACTTTGTATCCATTGTCCTGCCACCTCACTGTATATGCTCAGTCCTTCTGCCTCCTTCTGTATCTTCAGCCCTGCCACGTTACTTTGTATTCTGGACTCCACTGCCTCACTTTGTATCCCCAGCCCTGCCATGTTACTTTGTATCCACAGTCCTGCTCCTCAGTGTTTATTCTGAGTCATGTAACCTCATTCTGTATCCTCAGCCCTGCCACGTTACATGGTATCCATAGTCCTGCCACCTCAGTGTTTATTCTTAGTGACATTACCTCATTCTGTATCCTCAGCCCTGCCACATTACTTTTTATCATTGGCTCCGCTGTCTAATTCTGTATCCTCTGCCCTGCCACGTTACTTTGTACCCACAGTCCTGCCACCTCACTGTATATTCTCAGTTACATGACCTCATTCTGTATCCTCAGCCATGACACATTACTTTGTATCCACTGCCCTGCCACCTCCCTGTTTATTCTCAGTCATGTGACCTCATTCTGTATCCTCATCCCTGCCACGTTACATTGTATCCTCGGCTCTGCTGTCTCACTCTGTATCCTCAGCCCTGCCACATCACTTTGTATCCCCTGTTCCGCCACCTCACTGTATATTCTCAGTCATGTGACCTCATTCTGTGTCCTCAGCCCTGCCACGTTACTGTGTATCCTCAGCTGTGCTGTCTCACTCTGTATCCTCAGCCCTGTCACATTACTCTGTTTCCACAGTCCTGCCTCCTCCCTGTATATTCTTAGTCATGTGACCTCATTCTGTATCCTCAGCCCTGCCACGTTACTGTGTATCCTCATCTGTGCTGTCTCACTCTGTATCCTCAGCCCTGTCACGTTACTTTGTTTCCACAGTCCTGCCTCCTCACTGTATATTCTTAGTCATGTGACCTCATTCTGTATCCTCAGCCTTTCTCTCTAAACGCTGCAAAATTGTGGAATTTTCTTCCTCTTCCCCTTCGGACCGAACCCAATCATCTCTCCTTCCGCAGATCCCTCAAGACTTGGTTATTCCCATAATCCCGTGTATCATCTGCCCGGGGGTCTACAAGCGCTGGGATGCCTTCGGGTCGCCATGCGCTATATAAATACCACTTCGATTCAATTCAGCCTTTACTGAATTACTTTGTATCCACAGTATATTCTTAGTCATGTGACCTCATTCTGTATCCTCAGCCCTGCCACGTTACTGTGTATCCACTGTCCTTCAAGCTCACTGTATATTCTCAGTCATGTGCCCTCATTGTGTATCCTCAGCCCTGCCACACTACTTTATATCCTCGGCTCTGCTGTCTCACTCTAGATCCTCAGCCCTGCCACATCACTTTGTACCCACAGTCCTGCCACCTCACTGTATATTCTCAGTTGCATGACCTCATTCTGTATCCTCAGCCCTGCCACATTACTTTGTATCCACTGCCCTGCCACCTCACTGTTTATTCTCAGTCATGTGAGCTCATTCTGTATCCTCAGCCCTGCCACATTACTTTGTATCCTCGGCTCTGCTGTCTCACTCTGTATCCTCAGCCCTGCCACATCACTTTGTTTCCACAGTCCTGCCTCCTCACTGTATATTCTTAGTCTGGTGACCTCATTCTGTATCCTCAGCCCTTCCGAATTACTTTGTATCGACAGTCCTGGCACCTCATTGTATATTCTTAGTCATGTGACCTCATTCTGTATCCTCAGCCCTGCCACATTACTTTGCATCCACGGTCCTTCCAGCTCACTGTATATTCTCAGTCATGTGACCTCATTGTGTATCCTAAGCCCTGCTACAGTACTTTGTACCCTCAGTCATGTGTCCTCATTCTGTATCCTCAGCCCTGCCACGTTACTTTGTATCCTCGGCTCTGCTGTCTCACTCTATAACCTCAGCCCTGCCACATCACTTTGTATCCAAAGTCCCGCACCTCACTCTATATTCTCAGTCAAGTGACCTCATTCTGTATCCTCAGCCTTGCCAAATTACTGTGTATCCTCAGCTCTGCTGTCTCACTCTGTATCCTCAGCCCTGTCACGTTACTTTGTATCCAGGGCCCTGCCACCTCTATGTATATTCTCAGTCATGTGACCTCATTCTGTATCCTCAGCCCTGGCACAGTACTTTGTATCCAGGGTCCTGCCACCTCACTGTATATTCTCAGTCATGTGACCTCATTCTGTATCCTCAACCCTGCCATGTTACTGTGTATCTTCAGCTCTGCTGTCTCACTCTGTATCCTCAGCCCTGTCACGTTACTTTGTTTCCACAGTCCTGCCTCCTCACTGTATATTCTTAGTTTTGTGACCTCATTCTGTATCCTCAGCCCTTCCGAATTACTTTGTATCCAGAGTCCTGGCACCTCACTGTATATTCTCAGTCATGTGACCTCATTCTGTATCCTCAGCCCTACCACGTTACTTTGTATCTTCTGCTCTGCTGTCTCACTTTAGAACCTCAGCCCTGGCACGTTACTTTGTATCCAGGGCCCTGCCACCTCACTGTATATTCTCAGTCATGTGACCTCATTCTGTATCCTCAGCCCTGCCACGGTACTTTGTATCCAGGGTCCTGCCACCTCACTGTATATTCTCAGTCATGTGACCTCATTCTGTATCCTCAGCCCTGCCATGTTACTGTGTATCCTCAGCTCTGCTGTCTCACTCTGTATCCTCAGCCCTGTCACGTTACTTTGTTTCCACAGTCCTGCCTCCTCACTGTATATTCTTAGTTTTGTGACCTCATTCTGTATCCTCAGCCCTTCCGAATTACTTTGTATCCACAGTTCTGGCACCTCACTGTATATTCTCAGTCATGTGACCTCATTCTGTATCCTCAGCCCTGCCATGTTACTGTGTATCCTTAGCTCTGCTGTCTCACTCTGCATCCTCAGCCCTGCCACGGTACTTTGTATCCACGGTCCTTCCACCTCACTGTATATTCTCAGTCATGTGACCTCATTCTGTATCCTCAGCCCTGCCATGTTACTGTGTATCCTTAGCTCTGCTTTCTCACTTTACATCCTCAGCCCTGCTACGGTACTTTGTATCCACGGTCCTTCCACCTCACTATATATTCTCAGTCATGTGACCTCATTCTGTATCCTCAGCCCTCCCATGTGTTGCTCTGGTCTCCACTGTGCCTCGCCAGAGCTGTCCGGAAGGAAGCTCTCTGTTCATTCTCGTTCATATAAAAGGCCCAAACCAAGAAGGAAGCAATAAAGACCAGGGCTTGTCCAAAACTTAAGGACAGGAGAGGCAGTGAGGGTGATGTCTGACCATTCGTGGTAGAGCCGTATAATTCTATACCCACGTGTGCACTCTGGGAGCCCGCAGCCACCCCGGCCCCCACCAACCCCACGAGCCCCAGCCCTGCCCACTCCCCCTCAGGATTGAATTTTCGTTAATTTTATGGCCACTGGCAGGCCCAAGTGCAGGAAAACATACAGAGTGAATGGTGGGCTGCGTGTATACACAACACAATCCCCCAATAAATCTATATGTGTTTAATTGTTTTGTGCTAACATTCTGTTCCTATAAAATCTGAGACTTCAATAAATCCAGAACCCCCAGCCTTTGATTTTTTTGTAAACGCCCTGACATATGTTTGGCTAGGAGCGTTTATGGTTCCCCCCTCCATCCATCTTACCCTGGTTTCAGAACTTCTATTGTGTGTGCTCGTATGTTTAATTCATGACCCCCGGCGAAAGGGCCAGAGAGCACCAAGAAGGGCTCCTTAATTGTACAAAGCTGCTTTTCTGTCATAATCGGTTTTAGCCCCTTTAGTCTGGGCTAGCCCACTAAATGGAAGGTGGCGGGGACGTGCCGTAGACTCCACGGTAAGGCCTGTCGCGAGCGCACACGCTGGCGATTTCATATCCGGGTCTCGTCTGACCCTCGCCTGCATCCCACATAGGAAGTATGTCCCTGACCCAGGATCACAAGTTTTGATGCAACTGCACACATGCCGATCAACTGTATGGCAGGTAAAACCTGCCGAAGTTTCAAGGGAGTTTCCATCCTTTGCAACAGGTGTAAACATATACAATTATTGTCTTTTCCTTCATTATGAAGTGGGTAAATTAGTCAGGTAGGTAAGATGGAGGATTGTTTTGATGGAGCATGAAGCTCCCTCCTCCCAGTCGAGGCTCTTGGAAATATTACTTAAGACTCAGGAGCAATATGAGGGAGGCAATTTTTTTTCAAAAGTATATCTTGACCAAACTGAGCAGAGAATAGAGAGTTTATGTCTAAAGTGCACAAGACTTCCAAATTATTTTCAGGAGGACACAGCTCGGTAAAGTCACACAAGCTACCTCTTAAGAGAAGGAATACAGGGGCATACTACCAAGGGAGTTTATCTCCGCTTTTTTGGCTTTAAAAGCCAAGAAAGCGGAGATAAAATTATCTCCCTATTACCTAGCTGTCGCTAACACCATTTAGCGACAGCTAGTAGGAGATAGCGACCATCTTGGGCCCCACTTTGCATGTCAGTGATATTTATCACTAATGACATGCAAATTGGGTGTGCCAATATGTTAGCGACTGGAAACAGTCGCTAACATCGCTATCTCCTATTACCAACTTTTGGAGATATTCGCGCTAAGCGCGAATATCTCCAAAAGCTAACACCTGCCCCTGAGCAGTTCTTAGCCATGTTATCCAATGGGAGGTGGAAAACATGGCTAAGAGCATTAGCTCGGTAATGCATGAATATCGCTGACTTTTCAGCGATATTCATGCATTGCGGCAGTTTTTTATAGCATTTGCGATAAACCTTGGTAATACCAAGGTTTATCTGCGCTAAAAATGGCCGCAGCTCAGCGGTAAATTCTCGTCTCTAACCAAGCAATAGCGATAATTATCGCTATTGCTTGGTAATATGCCCCACAATTTGTTTGTAGTGCGAATGATATGTGCTTCAGGTAACACCTATACATTCACTCACACTGTAGTTGACCTGCTCTGCCACAGACGCAAGGGATGGAAAGAACACGGGTAGTCAGATAAGCTGGTTGACATGGAAGTATGAAAGTGCTTAAGGGAGAAATGGATGGGAGAACCTGAGTGGCTATCTCACCGCTATGAAAAATCATGCCAGGCTGTTAAGACGACAGAGATTGAAGTTTAATGATCACAAACCCAAGTAAAAAGAAAAGATTTCTAAAACACCAGTTGAAGTTAACTGGAGCGCTTGAGTTAGAACAGCTATCATAACGTTGGATTCAAACCGGATGTTTTTTGTGACTTGGAGTAGGCAAGAGTAAAGGCCCAACACACTGATGGTTAAGGATAATGTCCTTTTAGGCAAATCATTCTCACTCTACATTTCTGTAACCCTTTAGAGTGCTAGATAGATACTACAAGATTACATCTGGATTCCTCACTCAACTAGTCGGGTCATTTCAGAGGTTTACGTCATTCTAAGCAACAGCCTTTCTAGTACCTTCCTTTAGTACATTATTTTCAAATTCCCGCCAACCCCATGTCCGACTGCATGAAATTCATAGGGCCAATGCCAAGTCATAGGCAGAGCTAGCTCTTTTTACGCCAATGATTGACTTCTCTGCATTACTGTACTTCAATTAAATCAATGAGGGGTGAGTAGACTAAAAGTTAAAGACAGGTGCATACCTCCAAAGTAAGCCTCTCCAAATACGACTTATCGGAACATTTTTTGTAACTAGTCAACAATTATTATAATTGTTTTGAGTTTTATATAGTGCTAGTTAGACCCGAAGGGATCCGATCGCTTTATATGTTATGCAATAACGTTTACAAGAGGTACATTAGGAGATTCATAAGCAGACATGGCTGTTGCAGTTTAAGAGCGGTGGGGCTGGCTGGGGGAGGATTTCAAGAGACGACCATGAGGAAAAATTAAATAAATAATTAATTTTCCCTCGTATTCGTCTCTCCAAATCCCCCCAGCCACCCCACCGCCCCACTGCTCTTACCTGCAGCGGCCGTGGCTGTTCATTAAGTGGTTGTAAAGTCACACAAGTATAACAAAAGGACGCATTGAGGAATAGGAGACTGAAAGTGTCATGTGTCCGTCTTGAAGGAACTAGTCAATGAGGGAAACGTAGACCACAATTCACAGTTTATAGAAATAAAGGCTCAGCTCAGACGAATACTTCTTCCAGGGCAACATCTATGAAACAATACTATCTCTAGAATCTTTTCTGAACTCGTGCCAATCATAATGAATTAGTGAGCGTAGATTAATACAAATACATTAAAAGTATATCTCTATTTGCTAGATGAATTTCTAATTCCTCTTCCAGACAAAATGGAAATATTCCTGATAGAGTAAATGCTCTCTCAGGAATGAGCCAGAACATAAAATAATGTGGATACCCTCACGATAGGGATCTAGAATAGGAACCCTACTGCAACTGCCCTGCTTATATGCCCATGGACAATCCCACGGATATCAATTATTTATTTGTCTTCAGCCAGGGGTGACCACTATCTAGCCATACTTTCAAGCACACAATTGCAATGGGTGACATTTTTTCTTTCTGGACGTATTCAAGGCATAAACCTTATAATAAGCAGAACCTTCCAGATAGTGTTGAGGTTTCTCATGGCCCTCCTCTCATCTTTCTAACATTTATCTGAGCCCGTAGGACATCCTTATCGAACCCGGCCTTAAAACATTTGTGTAGACTGAGAACACACAGTTACTGTTACACCTGGATCGAAATCCCACGACACACCGGCCTTTCAATAAATCTTCAAAATAATCTGATAGTGGGTGGGCAACAAGTTCAAGCTGAAAATAGAGAAGACTGAAAATGTACAACTGGATACCTACTGGCCGGAAGAGGTGACTGCTGCATCCCTTCCCTCTAAATCAGTAAAATATTTTGGTGTCAAAATTGATATTGTGGTACTTCTGGCAGGCCTGGTTTCATCTATTGTCTCAGCCTGTACCTTTCACTTGAGACCACTGAGAAGGGTTCTTCCAATTCCATCAGACGAGAGAAGACTTACTGTCTCCACTCTCAATGGCTCGCACTTGGATTCCGCCAATTCCCTTTAGTTGGGACTCTCGGACTATCTACTTTATAAACTCCAACTCATCCAAAACACTACTGCTCGTTTGAATTTAGAGGCACCTAGATATTCCTGTGCTCACGCCTTACTCTCACACTGTCATTGGTTACAGAAAAAGCAATACATTCTATTTTAAGTCTCTTTGTATTGTCCACACGGTACTATTTGACAAGGCAACTTCTCTCCTGAGAAGCCGTTTTTGGAGTTATCTTCCTAAAAGCCCTTTCCGATCCTCCTCCTGTAATTTACTAGTTGTTCCTCCGTTCAACAAACGCAAGGTTGGTGGTCGTGGATGTGGTTGGCCATGCTTTGGAATTCTACACTAGACACTATCCACCAGGAAAGATCTCTTCTTGCCTTAAGATTACCTCTTAATGCTTGGCCCTTCTGCCAGTATTTGATTTATCTTTAAACCTGTTCTTCCTTTTGGCTCACACTGTTTCAGCACCAAAAAATGCGTGGTGGTCGACCACTTTAAATATTTTTTTCAACTTAGAATGGTTCTAGCGCTGAAGTTCTTTCTATTAGTAACGGGAATTGGAGTCGATCTGCACACTCTGTGTGCCTTCTGTGCCACTCGTTTTTTCCTCGTTTTTGTGCCCATTTTGCCTTCTGTTCCACTCGCTTTTTGTGCCCTTCTGCCCTCTTTTCCACTCCTTTTTCCCTCGTTTTTGTGCCCCTTTTGCCTTCTGTTCCACTCATTTTTTGTGCCCTTCTGCCTTCTGTGCCACTTGTTTTTCCTGTTTTTGTGCCTCTTTTGCCTTCTGTTCCACTCGTTTTTTGGTGCCCTTCTGCCCTCTGTTCCACTCGTTTTTTGTGCCTTTCTGTCCTCTGTGCCACTCGTTTTTCCCTTGTTTTTTTGCCCCTTTTGCCTTTTGTTCCACTCATTTTTTGTGACCTTCTGCCCTCTGTTTCACTCGTTTTTTTGTGTCACTTTTTTCCCCCTCGTTTCTGTGCCCCTTTTGCCTTTTTTCCACTCATTTTTTGGGCCCTTTTGCCTTCTGTGCCACTTGTTTTTACCTCGATTTTGTGCCCCTTTTTCTTTTTGTTACCTTTGTTGTCCCTCACCGCCCTTGCCGCTGCAACCCCTGTGGCCCCACCCCCTGATGGCCCACTGCCCATTCGCTTCCCCTCCTCCCATCTCCCAGTTGCTCCTCCCTCCCACCTCCCCATATATGCCGACCGCTGCGCGGCCGCGCCGCTGACGCGCCAAGGGCGCTCCCCAGGCAAGCCAGTATGCGCCCGTCCGCGCCTGGACCGTTCCCAGGGCCAGAACGCCTGCTCCCTGCACCCGCCACGATGACCGTCGCCACTACGACGCCAGTACTCTGCACGCTCTCAACTCCGGATGGAGCCACAACTGCTTCAAGCCCGCCCCGAAACGCACACACGGCCCCTTCACCTGCCGGAACTGTAGCTACACCAGCCTCAGAGCCAACAAACCACCAGCCAAGAAAGACCCCAAACACCTCCGATGCATACTACTGAACACCCGCTCCTCACGCAAGCATGCCGTCGAGCTCTTGGACCTCTTCAACACAACATCCCCGGACATCGCCTTCCTGACAGAGACCTGGTTTAATGACTCCTCCGCACTGACATCGCCATAGCCATCCCAGATGGCTACAAGATCACCCGCAGAGACCGCACCAATGGAGTCGGAGGAGGAATCGCCATCGTCCACAAGAACAGCATCAGGGTCTCGACTAGCATGGACGACGGGCTCAGCACCGCTGAACACATGCATTTCCAGATCCACACAGACCCTAACTACACCCTCAGAGACACCCTCGTCAACCAACCCCCGAAACCAGCCCCCAGTTCAGCAACTCCATCGCCAACTTAATCAGCACGCACGCCCTGGCCTCCACTGACTACATCCTCCTCGGAGACCTGAACTTTCACCTTGAGGAAAACAATGACAACAACTCCACAACCCTGATCGATAACCTCACCAACCTGAAGCAACTCGTCACAACAACCTCCCACTCGGACGGCCACACGCTCAACCCCATCTTCTCCTCAAGCCCGCACGTCTCCATCAGCCACACCACCGAACTCCTCTGGACCGACTACCGCTGCATCCACTTCGCCTTCCAGAAGCCCACCACACACCACCGCACCCAACAGATCCCCCGCTGCTGCTAAAGCAAAATCACTGAAGACCAACTACACGCAAACATCGCTCTCAGCCCACCCATCTTCAACAGAGCAAGCAGCTCCATCGCACCCCATCTGCGCAACGTCATCAATCTCTCCCTCGAGACCGCAACCTTCCCAGAGATCTGGAAACAAGCCGAGATCAACGCCCTACTCAAAAAACCTAAGGCAGATCCAAGAGACCTCAAGAACTTCCAGCCCATCTCTCTGCTCCCCTTCCCGGCCAAGGTCATCGAGAAAACCGTCAACAGACAGCTAACCCGATACCTCGAAGAAAACAGAATCCTGGACCTTTCCTAGTCAGGGTTCCACAGGAACCACAGCACCGAGACTGCCCTCATCGCCGCCACTGATGACATCAGGACCCTGCTGGACAATGGCGAGACCGCAGCACTCATCCTCCTAGACCTCTCTGCCGCCTTCAACACCGTCTGCCAACGCACACTACGCGCACGCCTCCACGCCGCAGGGATCCGAGACAAGGCTCTGAATTGGACCAACTCCTTCCTCTCCGGCATAACCCAGAGCGTCCGCCTCCCCCCATTCCATTCCAAAGCCTCCGAGATCATCTGCGACGTACCCCAAGCTCTTCACCCACTCACACAAGGCACTCCACAAGACCGGCCCAGCCTACCTCAACAGACGGCTCTCCTTCTACATCCCCAACCGCCAGCTATGCTAAGTCGACCTCTCACTCGCCATCGTTCCGCGCATCTGAAGAACCACAGGTGAGAGATCCTTCTCCCACCTTGCCGCCAAGACATGGAACCCCCTCCCACTGAGCCTACAACAGACCCAAGACCTGCTGACCTTCAGGAGGATTCTCAAGACCTGGCTGTTCGATCAGTAGCGCCCCCACCCCCAGCGCCTTGAGACCCTTGCGGTTATGTAGTGGGCTTTACAATTGATTGATTGATTGATTGACACTCAGTGTGGAGCTAGGATGGGATTCCTGCCTATTAACTCTCTATTCATAACTACAATCATTGCACTGCTCTCTCTCTCTCCAGCTCAAATTGGAAAAATCCTTCTGGGGCTTAAATGGGACGTTCCTCTTTTGGACGGGACACCATGTAGTTAGGGGTAAAATTGCTATTCCCTTGGTTGGAGTCTAGTATACAGTCTCCCTGCTGATCGCAACGCTAGGAGGTCGAATCGAATATAAATCATAAAGCCCCTCTTTATTTCGAGAGCTAGAATGCGAATTGTGCCATAGTGTTTTTGTTGGAAGCTAGAATGAAAATGACGTTCCTACAGCATGATCTGTTTGGGAGCTAGAAGAGGTGTTTTGGTGCTACTGCTGCACCAGGAGCAAAAATGATTCAGTCACCCTCGCTTTTGGGAGGTAGAAATGGAAGTATGCCTGATCTGCGGGAGTTTCAATGAAAATTGCCCGGCGGGTGTTCTGTAAAGTGCCAGAGTGGGGACTGTCGGCTGCTTGCTCATCTGCACTCTAGAATGGCAATCCTTCAGCTCTATCTGTAGCGAGCGAGAATCTGGGTAGCTGGTCTGGGTGGAGCAGACCTGAACTGCTGCTCTCTCTTTGGGCGAGAGAATGGGAATCAGGCTGACCTCCCCAGTGGGAGCTAGAATGAGGACTGATCTCGCCAGGCTGGGCTCTAGAATAGCAATCCTACAGCTCTAACTGTTGGGAGCGAGAATCTGGGTTGCTGTTCTGGCAAGGGCTAGAATGAGCCCTGAGCTGCTGCTCGCTCACTGCGATCTAGAATGGGAGTGGTGGCTGACCTCCCCATTGGGGGCTAGAATCAGGACTGATCTCCTGCTTGTTGTGTTGAATCTAGAACAGAACCGTTGATGCGGCTCTCTCTGCCAAGAGCTGGACTCCTTCTGTTGCTGTCTCTTTCGAGAGATAGAAAGGAAGGATTCTGCTGCATGATCTCTTGTGGATCGTCTGCTGCTCGCTAAGTTGGGCTCCAGAGTCAAAATACTGTTGGTTTATATATTGACAAACAGTATTAGGACTGTTCGGCCGATAGCGCTGTTGGAAGCTAGAACTCTGTCTAGGAGCTAGAACGTGAAGTTTGAGAAACATTTAACAAGCTAAAGGCTTCCCTTCTCTGCCGCTCGGTGTTTTCTCCCCCTTAGCGTGGCCCCTGCTTTCCTTCTCCAGTGACTGCTTTAGCCTGCTGACACCTTGGCTGCTCTGGAAACCCCGTGAACTGTTTGAGAAAGGTCAGATGGCTGGCATTTGAGCCGCCTTCGCTGCCTCCGCGGGTCCCCTGCCCTGTGCACGGTGCAGCAGCCCCCTCACATGGCGAAACGCTGCATAGCACCCCGGCTGGAATGCGATTGTCCAGGCGCACAAGCAGCCGATGAGCGCGCGCCTCTGCAGGCCGGACCCTTACAGACACGTAACGTTCTTCTAGCCACATCATAGACACTTTGAACATACGTGTACCTGCTCTTACTAATATCTATGTATGATGACCGTCTGCAGGCCATAGTGCCAGTGAAAGCTCGAGCCTGAAGGATGGCTCTGGCGCAGCTCGAGGTCTAGATGTTACCTCGAGCCCATAACGAGCCGAGCCTTTACGAGGCTTCGGCCTGCCACCCTCCCTCTACCCAGGACGTGGCGTTATGGCCAGAGCTATCAACGTTGGAACAGGGGAACCAGGTTCGATAATAGGGGTTAGCTAAACATACTGTGATTCTGGGCAAATGAATTAATCTCCCTGAACATAAAAAAAGGAAAGACAAATAGCGACCCATTTAGTGGCTAACTTGTACAAAGTGAAACCAGAAAACCTGCATGAATCTCGTTTCCCCTGCTAAAATTGTGTGATCTAAGGCAAATACATACAGGACATACAGGGCTCACATTACACTTGTCTTGCCTCTCAGTTCGCTAATGGTCATGTTTGAAAACAATTACTTTTAATCAGTACTTCTAAATGTAGTGCTATAATGTGACATATTAATGTCAAAGTTTCCACATGTTAAAGAAATACACTTTTTCAGATGCCTAGGTATGACACAGAGGTGTCCAGACACTACCTTCTTTGACATACATGTAGTTGCCACCACAGAAGTCTAGGTATGATTCAAATTTGCACTTAACAACAAGATCTAAGCACGCAGATTTACAGACGTGTTTCTGGGATCGGTATTGACTTGGGTATGTTGTCACCACAGACCTCTCTCGATAGTTCACAAAGACTTGACAGACGCACGCACACCCCTATCCCATTGCATTCATGTTACAGATGTGCGATCTCTCAAGAGACCTCTCTGGCACATCCAGATGTGCGTCTCTTCCTGACAGTCCACTGTAGGTGAAACAGATGTGCACACATCACAGAGCCGGGTGCCCCTACTCATGATCACTTATCACTGCAGACCTCTCAGACGGACAGATGTGCACTTGACACAAAGCTGTGTCCCATTCATGGCCTACGAGGCTTGCAGCTGTGAATCCCGCCCCCTCCAACTCAACGGTACCAATATCATGACTAGAAGCTCGCCTTGGTTTGGGTGCACACTGGTGTATTATCTCACAAATAGAACACAATCACATTGCAATCAACATTTCACATATATTACGGTTGATATGCAATTATCATGACATTTCAATCTTGTAACAATTCAGGGCATGTGACACATGTCCAGCTAACATTTCCATCGCCCTCAATTTACCTAATTATTTACTTCCATTTACAGTTTCTGATGTGTATAAATGTATAGGCATTTATATAGCGCACTACTTACCCGGAGGGTCCCAAGGCCCTTCGACCGCTGCGAAACCCTTCCTGGCTTCCCTGAGAGATGGTCCCTTAATGGGTATCTCCAGGGTGAGACCAGGCATCCCCGGCGGTCTGGTGGGGCCGTTAGTGAAGATGAGGCAAGCTAATGCCCAGAGTTGCCGAGTGTGATCGCTGATCAGAGTGGGCACCGAGGCGAGAGAATTATCGAGTCCGCTGACCCTGGTCCAGAAACCTGCCGCGCCGGGAATCGAACCCTGGTCCCGGGCCGTCCTCTGCTCTCGGGTCTGCCGCCTCTAACCGGTGAGCCACACTACTTCACCAGATTTCACCTGATTTTATGTCGAGTTACACAGCGCCCTTGTCCGCTTTAATCTCATTCTACCCCGACCACATAAGTGAAGCTCCCTGTATCCCTGAGGGGCGGGCCCTGAACTCTGACAACCAGAAATCCTGCTGTGGGTGCCCTCGTCCTCACCACCAAGATTTCCCAATAGGAGCTACACCCCCAAATCCTACACTGCTGCCTGAAATAGTGAGCCTGCACCCCAACCCTGTTTGAAAAGTCGTTGCAGAATTAAACCCGCCTGACCTCCTCAGAGCTGCCCCAAAGGTAATGCCAAAGAGGTGGCTTAAAGTTAGAATTTAGCTGTGGGTGTGGCCAGCTATCCTGCCACCGACGAGCAGGCCCAATTCAAATCCACCCACATTGAGGGTATGAGTGTTTGGGTATTGACACAGAAGGAGCCCGTCCCAGCTGTGTCTGGTCATGTAGTCTTAGGAGCAAATCTGGTGCACATAAGATGGAGCCACCTTGAGAACCTACTTACTCCTGAGACATGAGGCCCAATGATGTCTCGCATATTGTATTACCTACGTCCCACTGCCGCCCCCCCAAGTCTCGTGTGAGGAAGGCATCTGGAAACACCGGTCCCCTCTCCCTAACCCCAGCTCTGGACCAAAGAATCGCGAGAGCAGAGGAGGGATAGGGATAGGGAAAGGGCCCCACAGAAGCCGCCTAGTGTTGTGTTACCATCAGTGGGGGAGCATTTTGTTCAGATCCACTCCAGCATCCATGCTGTTGAAACATATTATGCAAGCTTGCATTCAACACATGCCACATCTACACGGCCAAGTACGCTTGTCTACCACATGGGTGCGCAAGCTACTGGCAACATCCTCC